>NC_142048.1:6272800-7472800 GCF_982192425.1 Myodes glareolus | reverse complement strand
TATAAGCTAAAGTGAAAAAGATACTTGATAATCAGTTATTTGAGAGACATATGTGCAGTATAATTCTACTAAATGTAAATATTTCTAAAAGAATATATCAAAATACAAAGCTATCTCTGGATCATGACACATTATTTCTGTTTTATTTGTATTTTCTCAATTTTCTGTAGCATACGGTATCAATGTGAAAAGGAATCATTTAATACTCAAGATATATAGATAAAAATAGACATATTTTGCAACATTCTTTAAAAACCACATTTAGGTTGTATTGTTTTTCTAGGATGTTTAGATGAAGCCAAAAGTAAAACACTGAAATAATCTAGGAGGATTAAAAAATTAAATATTCAGGAAAATGTGGTCAAAGCCTGAAACAACATTTCCAACTTAAATGGAATTATCACTTTCATCTTACTTTATATGCAGAGTTAAACATCTTTCCTTCAAATATCAGTTAGCTTTTCTCTTCCCTAATTCTTAACCCAAGTATAGCAGAGGATAATAGTTTTAGTGGAAGTGAAAACCTTATTAATTTATGCCAAACGCACAGGAAAGTGAGTGTTTTAGAAAGCACATGCTTTAGTTTAGTGGGTGGTCTCTCTAGTCACTCATGCCCCACAGCATATTTATTCTGTCCCATTTGCTTATCACAAGTTCAGAAACAGTAAAAGACAGCAGCCAGCACCCAACCCTCCTCAAGAAAACGTCCGTAAAACTTGAAGTTGTGCATTGCTACTGTTTTTTAAATAGAAAAAGTATCTCCTTTCACGGTGGGCCAAAAGTTAAATAGTTACATATTATGTTACTCTGTAAAAACAGTACCACAAACAAACTCATAGTTCACTAAAGTCATGAGTGAAAGGCAGCTTTAAAGATTTTAATTAAAATCAAAGAAAAGTACCTGAGATTAAGGAAAGTTTCCATAAAGATACATAAATATGCAAAGGAAAGTCTGAGCTAAACACACTGATTTCAAGAAGTATAATGACTGGACTGCTGTGGAATAATCCTTCTGTACACTGTAAATATGTACCACTCTCATTGGTTAATAAAGAGCTGACTGGCCAGTAGCCAGGCAAGAATTACAGGTGGGACAACCAAATTAGGAGAATGGGGGCAGAAGAAGGGTGGAGTCAGAGGATTTGTCAGCCACTGAGGAAGCAGGCCACGTAGAAATGAGGAAGCAAGCCATAAGTCACGTCAAAAACAATAGATAAGAAGTATGATTTAGAATGTAAGAGTTAGCTAATAATAAGCCTGAGCTATTGGCCGAGTATTTGTAATTTATATTAAGTCTCTAAGTCAGTTATTTGGAAAGTAGCTGCCAGTTATTTGGGAGCAGACAGTCAGGACAGGGAAACTCCACTGCCATAGGACATATAAGAAGAAGTAAGAAAGTAAATAATGTATTACAAACTACTTTGCACATTAAATCCTAGAGTTCAAAGCTGAGCATAGGAAGACAATATAAATAAAGAATACAACCATACTATGAATTTTTCAAAAGAATAAATTAAGAGAACAAAATATGTTATTAAATATTCCTTAAGAAGATGATGCTATAAAGAAACAAAATGAAAGGGAAAGAATGAGAAATGAAACTAATGATTCCAGATTGGATTTAAATAATTAGGATAAGGCAAATTGAATATAACTTCTTATATTTTTACGATAAAATATAACTTTTATAATAAGGAAAATAATCATAGTCATAAAATTGCAAGCTTTTCATTAGATTACCTTGTGAGGTGATAGTGTCTGGATTACAATAAAAATATCTATTGGAGAAATGTATTAATACTCTTTCACGTTCCTGGGTTTCTCCCACAAGAGAAAATGCTTTAAAGAAATACCTGAGAAAGAATAAAAAAGAAGAGAAATGTTTAAGCAGTTTTCATCTTTTATATTTAACAGTTAACTTAGAGAAATGTAAGGGAATAATTATACAAACGCATCCTACAGCTATTTCTCCCTACTTCCTAAAATATTAACTAGATGGTACTCAATATAAACAAATCAAAATTTAAATTCTATAAAATGTGGGCAGGACAAATGGCTCAGCAGGTACAAGCCTGCCACACGAGCCTGGGGATGTGAATCCATATTTCATGGGAAAAGTGAGATTTGATAGCATGCACCTATAATCTTAGAATTAGTTGAGGACAATGAGAATTGCCCAGAAGTTCACAGGCCAATTAACCTAGAGAACTCCATGTAGCAGCCAAAACAAAGAGGCCTGCCTCCAAAACAAAATGGAAGGCTAAAACTGAGTGTCCTCTAATTTCCACGTTGACTGTATCACATGCAGGTGTGCACTCCCCTAAATATTTTCTATACTATACCTATATGTACTTGCATAGAAAGAAAAAGGAAGGAAGGAAGGAAGGAAGGAAGGAAGGAAGGAAGGAAGGAGAGAGAGAGAGAGAGAGGGAGGGAGGAAGGGAGGGAGAAAGAAAGGAAGAAGGAAAGAAGGGAAGGAGAGAGGGAGGGAGGGAGGGAGGGAGGGAGGGAGGGAGGGAGGGAGGGAGGGAGGGAGGGAGAAAGAAAAATAAGCCTCTATAAAATGTCACAGAAAGAAAAGATATGCCAATATACAAAGAAAACCTGAAAAAGGCAGGTAATTTATATTGTGATTGTCAAATGGTATTTTTTAAAAGATCAATCATATTAAAAAGAAAAAGACAGACATTTATGACTCATTTGTACAATCATACCAGCTATGTGTTAAAACCCACACATCAGGGTTCAATAGTGATGTAACCTCTACCTGTCTGCTACTGAAATGTCAGGTGCACACAGCAGATCTGGGTTAATTTATTTTGCTGTTTTCACATCACCATAGATTCATGAGGAGGAAACTGGAAAATATAATCTTAAGCTGTTCCTTATATCAAGCAATATGCTACTTATAAAAATCATTTAAATTTTTCTAAGACTCTTACTATCATAAAGTACATATAATAAACTTGATTTTCATGAGAATATTTTTACTCTTACTAGAGATTTGTACGTCATTATCCTAACCCACACTGATCACTATTTCTTTACAACTTTTGAAATAAACATATAACAGCAGAGAGCAAAGGTCTAACTCAACCCTTTACTCTTAGATATTTTCATTAAATCACAAGAGCCTGCAAGCAGCAGGAAAGCGGGAACTACGCTAGTATAACAAACCTCACTTCACTGCCCAGGCTTCTGCTGTCTGACTTGCAAAATTAAGGGATTATACTAGATGACCAGAACTCACTGAGGTTCACATGTTTTAAAAGTAGTTTATTAGATTAAATGCTCACTAGATTTCATGTTTAGTAGTTCAAATGTGAAAAATGAGTATTGGTGGGCCTTCGTTTTCAAAAACTTATCAGATAGTAGATATCATATTTCACAGATACATCCTGTAGATTATATTGGTTGAGCTACTTTTATTCCATTCAAGAATTAATAACAAAATATAATCTGAAAAGATTTTGCATTTGCTATTTTAAGTAAATACTTAAGGGACAAAGACCTCTAATTTTATAGTCAGTATTCTTTTTAACTGCCAAACTCCAAACTTCTTAGTCAACAGAATCGAAAGTAGGGTCTCAAGGAGACATGTATGTCTGTGTTTATTGGAGAAGTATTCACAATAGATAAACTGTGGGCGGAATTCAAGCAAGCATTGATCGATGAGTAGGAAGGAAAACAGCGCTATATCTATACAGTGGAATATTACTCAGTTTAAGAAGGCAAGGAAATCCTGTGATGAATTAAAACATACATAAACCTTGAGGCCAATATACCTAATAAGCAAAACAAAATAAAAACAAAAACACAACACAACAAAACAAAACAAAACCCTCCAAATATTGCCTGAGGCCATGAAGTAGTCAGCACAGTCAAAGGAGAGGCTTCTAAGAAAAGGGGAGGTGTTTACCAGGTAGAGTTTTATCTCCAAGAGGAGCAGAGTAAAAGAAATTAGTGACTGGCAGTTGCTCAGCTCGATCAATGTATTATTGCCAGTGACGGGGCCCTTAAAATGGTTAAGATAAGAAATATAGTTGCATGTTTTTACTGTAATAGAAAAGTTAAAAAGAAACTCTCAAAAGAGACGTTTCCCCTCAGATTTGATTTCAGGTCATACTCCCCCTCAGATCTGATTTCAGGTCATACTCTCCCATGTTCTATGGACTCGAGTTTACTGCAAGCAGAGTTCAGGACGCCCTCTGCTGAGGAGGCGCGACTCGGAGACTGATGCAGAACAGAGGTGATGCTTCATCATACCTGAGAGACTGATCCAGCGTCATCCCTGTGAAATCAAAAAACTTCAAATACTCTTCTGCAACTAGTCTGCTAAATTCATTACTGCAAGGAAACAGAGGAGAGTTGTTTACTGACGTGACAACTATTCAAAATAAAAAGGAAAAACAAAAAAAAATTCAGACCCATATCAGTCTTAAGAACGTACTTTTTGCCTAGATGTTTGGCAACGTCTGATCTTTTGAATCTGTCTAGATGATATAAGCGTCTGGCCAATCGTTTAGCTGCTTCCACGTTGCTGTTAGTACCATTACTGAGACTTTCTGTGGTCTCTTTCTCCAGAATCTCGGTGCTCCCCATTTCAGAATGAGCATCTAGCTGTGTTTTCACCTCAGCATGGCTATGGCCACCACTTAAAAAAAAAGAAAAAGAAAACAGATTTTTTTCAAGTATAGCAAAGCAGAAATAATAGATGAAGTTATTGCAACAATGTAAAATAAAGTATATAAAATTATTTTAAATAACATTGTGCTTTATTTAAATATTTCACAAAAACATATTCAGGCACTATATTTCTAAAGACTATAAAATAATTGCCTAAGTCAGTGGTTCTCAACCTCCCTAATCTGTGACCCTTTAATACAGGTTTTCATGTTGCGGTAACCCCAACCATAAAATTATTTTTGTTACTAATTCATAACTGTAATTTTGCTATTGTTAAAAATTATAATGTAAACATTTGTGTTCTCCAATGGTCTTAAGCAATCCTTCTAAAAGGGTCACATGACACCACCAAAGACTTTCCACCTACAGGCTGGAAATCACTGGTCTAAGCCCTAAAACAAAGAGCTTCATTTTAGGACTTATTTTATTATTTATTATTTCTAGGTATTGAGAACTCCAATAAGTTTCTGTTTAATGCCAATTTTATCTATTAATATGTACCATACTGGTAAATAAAATGCAGAGCACTTAATATGTTCAGTACATTACTTTGCATAATATACTTAATACATTTTTATGCTAAAAACCATATTCTCCAATAATATAAAATTAGGTGATTTCTACTTTTTTACAGATTGTTGGCTAGCTTTTAAAGGACAGCAAGACTCTCAGAACTACCTATTGATTAAACCTCTTAATTTACTGTGTTGATCGAAGTATTTTGAAAAAAAAATCTGTCTTCACCCAAACACTTCAGTACGAAATGTATATTTTAACATCCCATTTAAATAACTGTGAATATACTTCATATAGATAACATGAGAATAAGAAAAAATAATTTCTTAGATGTCAGTTATAATATAAAGCATATTCCAATATGCTTTTGTACTCATAGAGTAAATTCAACCCTATACTTCTCTTTTCTATCCCAAACCTGTAAGTGGATCTTTTATCCATGTGTGATTTTCAGCTGCTATGTTTTGTTTTTTATAAAGTATTTATAAACATGTCTCATACCACAATATTAGAAAAATCCCTTGTAAAAAGTTGCGACATTCCTCAGAAATGTAGTCAAGTACCAGGAAACTGCTAAAATTCCCGTGGAAGATGGCTTTCCAAAATTGTTTCAGTATTTCATTTTTAATATTTTATTTATTTACTCATTTATTTTTGAGTCATGGTTTTATCATGCAGTCTTGGCTGGCCAGGAACATACTATAGGACACTGGACTCCAACTCAGAGAGAGCCTCCTGTCTCAGTATCCCAAGTGCTGGGGTTAAAGTTAAGGCATGTGCCACCAACCCTGAATGAATTTTGATTACCAAAATGTTAGCTGTTAATAAAAATTTTAATTTAACAACTACCAGACATTTGTTGATTGTTTCCCTTAAATAGCAACTCCTCCTCAGCACCTGATCTGCAGGAACCTGAAGCTGCTCTAAGGGAACCTGAGAGTGGAGAGCAGAGGCTATGACGTCCGATTGCCTTTGACATCCGCCTACATGAAAACTCGGTTCCCTGTGCATGTCAGCTTCCTTGTTCCCAGGAGACACCACAGGGCAGGTTCAGAGCACAGAACGGAGGAGGAGCAAACCCACTGAAACTATTCTTACCATCAAGTCGAATTAGAAACCACTGTCAACAGCAACAATGAGTTAAACAGAAATGGACCTGTAGACAGACCTACAGAAACAAGGACTTATGGTAGAGTCCTTCACTTTCCAACAGAAAATACCTGCCAACAACAACAAGCTGCTTGCTTATGATGAACTCGTCATGAAAATGAATATAATGTTTCAATGATTTTCTTCCAAACCTACGTAGAAAGTTAAAACTGCCAATCATTGTGTGAAAACTTTATATTAACTATAACACATCTATATAAATAATTTCATAGAAATTTCATATTAAGGGAAATTCAGTTTTTATCACATCAGTAATTGAATGTAAAATATCCCAAGAATAATGTTAGTTAAAACCATATAATACACACACACATATAAACAAACACATATATGTACACACATCTATGTATTCAAATATATATGTGTATGTATACACATGCACACACATACACAAACACACGCACTTACACTTCCCTCCTGGAGTTGTGGTCCCTCAAGTGTTCCTGTCTCTCCCTACATAACAGCTATAATGTAGTACAAACAAATGCCAAAGAAAGGCTTTCCTTGGCCTGCACACCACTGGTTACTGTTAATTCCTCACATGCTCGGGCCTTATTAATCACTTCATGCAAGCACGGGAGTCTAATAACTTGATATAATCAACTGATTTTATTCAAATGTAACTATAAATTTGAAAAAAACATTGCTAACAAAAATCCTAGTTATTTTTCTCACAGTCCTCATACAGTGTATCTGCTTCTTCCTTCTAGCTTCATGCCCAACCTAGCTAACTTCACTCCATCTTCCTGAGGCCGGGCGGGAGTGGGGAAAGACACAAGAAAGATGTGACTGTAAAAATCTATGTACATCAGTCTTTTCTGGGTCTTCTTTCAACACAACGAATATATAACTCTCAGTAAAAGGAGAAAATGGAGATAACACAAGGATAAAGACCTTCATTCCAAGGCATCTTCAATCTGTCCTTTCCCCACAGTTTATGAGATTACATGAACCACACGGAAATGTTCCTTTACAATCAGAAGTCATGACAATATGATGACAACACTGCTCACCAGCAATAACGCACACACGATGTCACGCCCATGACAACTAATCCCATACTTCGCATATGTCAGGGCCATACTTCTTACTGAAGCTCCTTCTCCTTCCCTTCTCCACCCTAACTCCAGTTCTGCCCAACTACCCAGCCTTCCAAGAATTTGGCCCCTGTGATGTCATGTTACTATGACCTCACATTCCAGCCCTGTTTACTGCTGGGGTTTCTGTGATGTTTTTACAGCCCCAATAAAAACAGGAGGCAGAACACAGGGGCCACTGTGCATGAAGAAAAAAGAATGAAGCAGCCCTGCCTTGTTCATACGTGATAAAGCCGACTGGAGGAGCACTCAAGAGAGACACCACCCCATTCTTTCCCCCTAGATGTCTGTCTCCCTTCACAGTGCCCTTTAGTGCCATGACTATTAGACACTTCCAGGGGTGAGATGTCTGTCTCCCTCTTGTAGATTTTAGCTCCATTCCCTGCTTGTCTTGGCAACCTTTTAAAAGTAAGATTTCTACCAATTACTTCAGTGTCCCCACCCCTGTATTCTAGGAAATGCTCATGTGGAGCCTTTAGTTCCCACAGCCAAGTAACCATGGCAACTGTCAACAATCCAGATCATATCATGGAGTCCAATCACTATGCCTTCCCAGAACCTTTTCATCTTAACAGGCTGCTTGATTTTCCAAATAAATGTAATAAAATGCCCAAGTGTCTAACTTTCAGATAATTACAAAATAGTGCTTTATGTACACATCTTTAACAAATATTGCAAGAATATATTTATACTAATTTTTTAAAAAAAATCACTGTTTATCTTAAACTCGAGATTAACTAGGCATTCTATATTATGTCTGACAATCTTAATTTTTTTTAAAAAAAAAAAGCTTGTTCAAAACTTAAAGAGTTGTAATAATAGTGTTCCTACCATTGGTTTCACAATGATACCTTCTGAACATGTTTTGACTTCCTTCTGTGACTTACTTCACATTTCTGGATTTTTCTGTAGTTTGATGAAGACTGACAGCTGCCAATAATGAACAGAGTCTTCTCTAATGCCCTCTGTATACAAACGGTAAACTTTCCCACGTGTCTCTTCTAGCGATCCGACCACCACTAGAAATGTAACAATATGTGTACTTGACAAAACTCTTACTCAAGACAAAAATTCTTATCCCAGGGCATGATACACAAGGCCCAACACAAGCAGACAATAACTTCTCTTTTTGAGTTATAATCTACCTTATTTGGGAACCTTGAATCAACATGGAGTATTCCCTCAAGCTTCATGTTTATTTTTTACTTGTATTTTGTTTACTGAAATATTCTAAGTACCTGAACAATTACCTGAACCATTACCTGAACCATCATCAGGAACTATTACCTGAACCATTATCAGGAACTTGATAAACATTTGTTAAATCAGTGAGGACATGTATATTATAAGATGGTTAGCCGTAGCAACTGATTAGCACACAACATGAAGAACTGGGTTCTAGAGTCCCGTTGCCTATGCCCAGCTCCTCCCCCAAGCTTTCCTTTCTGCCTGTTTTCTAAGACTCTTGGATGAACAGCCTACAGGCTACACTTAGCTGAGTGGCTGGCAATCAGTGAATGCTGAACCAGTAGTAGATGATATCAGGTGACTAGCATTACTAGAGGTGAGTGTGAGGATGGAGGTGCATGGCAGTTATTGTTTATATTTCTTTGAGAACTATATTCTGTACTGTCTCTGTATGTCTGGGAAGCAAAGTCCATAACCAACCGTGGCCAACAGGATACCATTTTCTTTCTCAGAGGCATATTATGGTTCATGATTTTGCATATACTTCACAATACCTTTAAAATTCATGTTGACTAACTTTACTTCCTACCAAGAAGATTGATTTTGAGTCTTGGTTTCAGGGTTCTGTGTCAGTCTAGTCTATGGACCTGAAGATGTCAAAGAGGTCCTATCACAGCTGAAGTCATAGCTAGCCACTGTTTAAGAGTTCTTTAGACTTGCCTTTCCTAGACAATGTATCTAAGGCAATGTGTCTGTCAGTTAGTCATAATGGATTAGAAAGTGTAAGCCACATGTCAATGGTGGTAACAAACTTTAGACGATAATGGGGGAAACTATGAGGTGAATTGCCCCAGACATTGCACCCTTCTATTGAGTCATGTCAACCGAGTCTTGTGATGTGAATACAAAGTGGAGCTGACAGCAGTAGCTAGTGAGAGAGTCAGGAGTTGTGGAAAGCAGTGTCACCAAAGAGTCACATTCCATGTAGGGGAAGGATGCAGCAAGTGGAAAGACAGCAGCATCCTTCTTAGAAGGCTCTTACTTCTCTGTAGGATGACAGAGAGTTTGCAAAGCTTGGCAAGGGGCTGTGGGCATGAAGAGAGGGTAAAGGGAACAATGCAGAAACGGTATTTATGTATGGTGCCTGGAATATTTCAGTAAACAAAACACAGCTAAAGAATAAACACAGGCAAATGAATCATATATACTTGAAGACAATATTTGCTCTAGTAATAAAAGAACCAAAAGATAACAGGAATTCGAATTTAGATTACAGGTAGACAGATCTATTCATATAGAAAGTGGTCACTGGAAGCCTATTTGAAAGGGTGACATTTGCTCTTTACCAAAAATGAAAAGGATTCTAGACAGAAAAAAAAAATATTTTAAAGTCTAGAGCACAGAGCATTATGAGAACATGCTAGACCAGTGTAGCTCCATCAGAATAAATGAAGGAGAAGGTTAAGGAATCAGTAAGGCTTAAGGGAGTACTCCATAGATGCAAATTTTTCAGTTCACAAAACCTCAATATATAACCTTTTTGTTACACTCTAAGCTCAAAATAAGAAAAAAATCTTAACAGTATTTTCAGAAAAATAGTGTACTAACATTAAGTGAAATTATAGCTATTTGAAAAGTACATTCAACTTGAAATATATTTATTACTAATTGTGTATACCTGTTGACAACTATATAACGTCTCAAAACTTGGATCAAAGGGAATATAGTTAGATGTTTTCTCAGTACTAGGATTCTACCACATCAGCTGGCGAAAATACAGTCATCAAGCTATGCCACCAAAAGAAACATAGCACAATCTACCGTGCAAGGCAGGAGCTGCAGTTCTTGCCGTTCAACAACAGTAATTGACGCAACGACCCGAGACACTTGAGAGCTCTTAGATGATCATGTATGACATATGGCTAGGCATACAGTGAGCTATACCACTTTGGTTACACTAAGAACATACTATAAAACGAATCTCCTGACAATGAATATATTTTAAAAATTGCTTTCAAGCTATGTATTTTGTTTGGAGTTTTGGTAGGATCCCTCTAGCTTGTATTATGAAAGTAGATGTTGGAGACTGCAGACCACCAGACCCTGAATGTCCTGTAAAAAACTTGTTTTCCTCCACTCTGAGCAACCTGTAGCTGCTCTGAGCACGAGACCCTGATGGCAGGGGAGTGGGTTCTGATGGATCTGCAGCTGAAAGATCCTGAGAGCTGGGGCGTGGCCAGAGCCCTATATAAGCTGCCCCTGAGCACAATAAATAGGGCATTCCTGTTCCAAGGATGACCCGTGTCAGTGTTTCACTGTC
The DNA here is from genome assembly GCF_982192425.1 of Myodes glareolus. Lineage (NCBI taxonomy): Eukaryota > Metazoa > Chordata > Mammalia > Rodentia > Cricetidae > Myodes > Myodes glareolus. The sequence continues at coordinate 7,461,823 of NC_142048.1, read as the reverse complement.
TCTGTGTGTGTATGTTTAAATCTCCAGGCCCTTGCCGGAGACTCGCCGACCGTCTTGTAGTGCAGGCACCGCACTACAGGCGTGGTACCATAGTACGCATAGCACAGGCAGATGGTCCAGAGAGTAAAACCACATAGGGGTCAACATATGAAAACCTGAACTGAGGGTTTGCACAAAAAACCCTGCTCTGAAATGTTGAGAAGGTAAAATGAGGTACGCAATGAGCATTAAGGTGTATGGGGCCATTCTGAGAGAGGGAAAAAGACCAATTTTTACTCAAAAGCTATTGGATATATGAGGTCACTAACAAAAACAGTGAGTTCACAAAAGGAATTAGAGGGCCCACGTAAAGTTCATACCTAACAAAGAAACAAGGCAGAAAGAGGAAAGCGGATCCATGAACTGGATAGCTTTCACACCTGTGGAAACTCAGCAGCGTCCCAGCAGACACCCAGTATCGGAGGACACAATAACCTGGAGAAAGCTGTAGCATTCAGTATGACAAGGATGCCTGAAATGTGCCCACACGGTACAGCCAGCGATGCTGCCGTCTGAACAAAGTTCTATTACAGCAGAAGGACCCCCTCCTGCCTCCTTCTCTTCATTCTTATGAATATTCTTAATGATCAGTTGGCCAGAAAAGTAACAATTACTAATCCAGAGGTGCTTTTGAAAACAAATACCAAAGAACAGTGGTATAGTCAAAATCATCCACTGATAACCAAGCTGGGGTTATTGTCAATGATGTCCATTATCTCACGCTGTCCCATTATGAAATGGAAATAACCACCAACTTGACAGGGTGTTGTAATGATTAAGTGAAAAGATCCATGCAGCAGTGTCTGGTCAGCTACCAGCATCAGGTCCGTCTTCATCACGACTACCTGCCCCTACCACTTTCAACATCAAGTTTACTGTGTATTTATTTTGATGATAGTATTTTACATCAGACACTATGGGAACATTGATTGGCATCCAGTAGGAATTAGCGATTAACTTTATAAAGACAATTGTCCTGAAATAATCACATTTTCTATATCTATACAGTATACATTTTCCTAAAAGAGGCACCATAGTTTAAAACATGAGAGGACACCCTAATTATTGAAGACCCTGGCAGAGACTTCTCTGGGCAGTACAGAAGCAAAAAGTCTTCCTTTACCATGATGCTTTCAATTACTGTCTCCCCTCTCCAGGAGGCCCTAGAAACCGTATTTTACCGGGTCCTACACTCAGTATTCCACAAGAGGGCACCAGTATGCGCATCAGTGAGCCTCAGACTGATTTGTAACAGTTGAAAACTTTATCCTGATAGGCACTGATACTTCTTTATGAAAAAACTCAGTGATTCAGGTGTTCACTTTTCTGCATTTGGGCTTTTGAGTTTGTTGTTGTTCGTTTTGAGGCAGAGTTCGTGAATTCTTGATCCTCTGGCTCCACCTCTCGTGCACTGAGAGAACCAGCGCGCATAATTAGGCCAGGCTCCTTGTTCTCCTAAGCTGCAGAGTTGTACCAACTCTCAGATGAGAACGCAGTATCTGTAATATTATCCACTTTAACGAAAACAACAACACGGCAATGTGAAATGAATAATTTTAAAAGACTCATTATCACATGTCTCACAATCAAATATAAAAACATTGTATGGTCATTATTTTCACAGGAGTTTCTTTGTTCAAGTTGAGGTCAGTGAACCCCAAATCCAACAGGCTAGGAAAGAAGCATAGCATGTGGAATAAGACTCATCGTTCTAAAATACTCAGAGGATAGCACTGGACAGCCTTCTGTCCATGTTAAGTTCAGATGAATAAGTCAATATTGTGTACTGGTCTCAGAGGCTATATAGCAGAAGGGATGAGAGGGCTGCTTGAGAGGATCTAGGATTGGCCAGTGAAGAAGCATAAAAATTTTGCTACAAAATTGGCAGTAGATACTACAAAAAGTAGACAATATTTACATGGGTAATGGCGACAATTTAAAAGTTACATATTACTTATTAAACAATGGTCCTATCACAGAGCTGGTATATCTGTGTCAATCCTCGCTACTTCCTGCTTGGCATACAACTAAAAGCTGGATCTATGCCTTTCAGGACAACCTTTCTCTTGAATTGCAAGCAGGAACCACAATGTGAGATGTGTCCCCTCCCCATTCAAGTTGTGGTTTTGGTTTTGTATATTTGTGTGTATATATGTATGTGTGGACATTTGCTCATGTGCATGCATTTGAAACTCAAAAAACAACCACTAATGTCACTGCTCTGGAAGTAGCAACAGCTGCTAATAGACATTTGACTATAATTGTTGTTGGATTAATCTAACCTATATATTTTGAAAATGCTTTGATTTCAAAATTTAAGACTAAAGATATGCTATTTTGGAGAAGAGGTTTTGCTTTTGTTTCCAGAGGAAATGAGAGGCTGTGGACTCATTCTTGGTTAAGAAAAGTAAGGTTTAATCAAGGAAGACATCCTGAAAACTACAATAGGAACAGATGGCCCAGATGATTCAAAGCACTTCTGTTTCAGTTTCCTCTGAGTTCTACATCCAGAGCAGCCTCAAGACTGCTGCTGAGATGACCCAGTCTCACAGAATACTCCAGTCTGGACTTGACCATAAACCTAAATTTTCTTTGGGTTCCCATAAGATTATCAGTACTCCCAATCAGCAGGAAGTAGCCTAGAAAACTATGCCCAAATTCCCAAGAAAGGAATTATAGATGCTTGTCATTGTTTAGTGTGTTGGTTACAAGTAGTTATGAATAATGGTCAGGAAAAAACGCTAAACAAAGGAGAACAGATTCAGGATCTTGTTTTGAAAAGAAAAAAGGGGGAACTATTGTGGGGAAATGATTTTGTATACTGTAAAGTTTTGTCACTTGTACTGGTTTAATAAAACACTGATTGGCCAGTAGCCAGGCAGGATGTAGAGGTAGGGTGATCAGACTAAGAGAATTCTGAGAAGAGAAAAAGCAGAGACACAGTCACCAGCCAGACACATAGGAAGCAAGATGCAAATACCTCATTGATAAAAGGTACCAAGTCACATGGCTAAAGGTAGACAAGAATTATGGGTCCATTTAAATTGTAAGAGCTAGTTAATAATAAGCCTGATCAAATACAACAAACAGTTTATAATTAATATATGCCTCTGTGTGTTCCTTTGGAACTGAACAGCTGCAGAACTGGGCAGGATAGAAACTTATGTCTACAACTGTCTATTGTTATATTAGACAGGCTCTCTCAATGACCTAGAATTCCTCAAGTAAACTAGGTTAGCTGGATAGCGAGTCTCAGGGACGGATGCATCTGTCTTTACCCCCCACCACTGAGATTATAAGAGAACCTGGGTCAACAGATCTTTAAAATCGCACACAAAGAAAGAACAACAATGCCATTCCTATCTGTCTATTGTAGCACTATCCAGAGCAGAAGTGACAAGGTCAGAATCTAACGACAAAATCAGCCTTCCCAAGAGGTAGGCACACTCTCAACAAACTCGTTAGCATTTTAATTTTCAAGACATGGAAAATACGATCAGGATAAAAGGGAGAAAATTTAAAAGCCTGGGGAACTAGTAAAGAATATGTGTTAGAAGCTGGGCAAACCAGTGTGCACCCCAGGGTATCCCCCAGAACCAGTTCTCAAGGTTTCCTGTAAAGGGAGGAGAGTGGCCAGGAGAACCAGGTATGCTACCAAATGTAGAAGAAAACAAAAGCAAAAATTCTCCCGACATTTCTCCCATGCAACCTTGTGGAGAATTTAGGCAAAAGTAGTTCCTGCATCCAGTAACACTGTACACATTTCATCAACTCCTGTACATGGTCTGTCTTATCACACTCCAGTCTTTGACTTTAGAATGGTTTCCATGCAGCATGCAGTACAAAGCCTGTCAGAAAAGCAACCAACAGATGTCCATTCCTGTGTCAAAGGAAAGTTACACTGCTGATTTTTCTTGATCTAGTTGATATTTATGTCTTTAAAAAATCATGCTATGAGTTGGTAGTAAGACAAAAGTATTAAATATGCCAAAAGCATCAAACCCAAACAACTAAAATAATTTTTATTTGCATGTAAAAATACCTCAGGCTACGAACTACTAATAGAATTTTCAAATCTCACAAAGCATTTTACCATAGTTAGCTAGTAACATATTTCTGTCCAGTGGAACTGATATATTTCCCATTTCAGTAGCAGAAATATTGTATATTTTTAGAATGTTCTGCCTATTTTTTACTAATATGCAGTGTCCTTAAAATTCTCTACCACCTAATTTTTAAAAAGATTGTATTGTTTATTTATTGATAAATCCTAATAATCAAATAATGATGGTATAAGGTTCTTTGCTATCAGTTCTCTCTATTTGGGGCAGTATATGTTAGTTTGGTCTTTATTTTTTACATGTAATTCTAGAGGTCTGTATAAGTTTCAAAGACCACCATTCAAAGTGTTAGAGAAATTCACCCAAATCGGTCAATACCTTTTAAAGTATTCCTTTCCAGCACAGTGAAATGAGGGTATTTTAAACATTGCTATCAGCTTTAGAGCACAGCCAATACACTAGAGATGATTAGTATTAAAATCTGACATCTATTTTTCTCTAAAGGACGGTCATATGAAATTCGTAAGTGGGAAACTACCGACTGTCTCCGTTTTCCCTCCTAAATGCCTCTAGGTAGACAAGAGCCATTCTGAAATTCCTATCTGCTGCAGGAAGCTGAAAACCAGAGAGAAACCCAGCACCAGCATGCATTTGGTGACTTTCAGAGGACACACATTTCAGCACACAATACATTTTAACCCTATTTACCTTAACTCTTGCCAAAAATGAAAAAAAAAAATGTACCAGATGATCAACTTCAGATTATGTCAGCTCTGTAAGCAAAGATATATCAATCCCCTTGACCTTCCTTCCCTGGGTCCTGACACTACTTATCCTAGCAAATCTGTGCACTTGACAGGGACCTCCAGTTATTCAAATCCATGGAAAGTTTATGTAAGAAATATCACTCTAGGGATATTATAAGGTATATTATAAAGACATTATGAAGAAAGAAACAAACAAAGGGAGAACAAAAGAGAGCAAAAACTAATTATTTCAACAGACAGAAAAACACCCAAGAGGCAAGGCACACTTACCATCCGGGTCTTGCACCTGGAGGACACAATCCTTCCCTCTGGGCTAGAAGCAAATATTACTCACTGCTGTGTAATTCTTAAAATTCATTTTTAAATATCTCCTTCAACATGGACAGTTCCCAGACACTGTCTTGCTTTGACATTCTAAACTGCTATAGCAGGAAGGAGGACTGATAAAATAACCCTCAGAATCCTATAAATCAGTTCTCACAAGCCCTACAAAAGCAACTTTACCACAGCCACTGAAAAAAGTAGAGGTCAGGTGGCAATAATAGCCAAGGTGTGAGTTCTCTGCTCCGTCATCCCCAAAGGTGTCAGAAGTTCTGTCCTACTAGGAATCAGGCTGGTGCAGGAGATCCTAAATTCCACAATGGGCTACAATGTCCTGTCACCAGACCCAAGTCACCCAAAGGATGACGCCTCTGCACCTTGTCACAATGCTGTCACATGCTAGTCACTTCATAGCAACCAAAATCCTTCCAGAAGTAGCCCCCAATTAAATGCTGCCAAAGTTTGGGAGACAGTTCATAGTAATGAGCAAATGAGGCACCTGCTCTGTATTCACCTCAATTACTGACCTTTTATATTAAGCACACATTTATATAATATCATACACACAAATACACAGGGCCATGTTTATAAATGTTTACTGAAAACCTTTCAAAAGTACTACAAATGTAATGAAAGAAAACAATAAGCCAGACCCTGAGTAGTTAAGTGCTTTCTCTGAAACACCGAGCTCCTGAGGTGCACAGCTGGAACAGATTCAAACCTGTCTAGATCCTAGAGCACTGTGCACAGTCAACAATTCATTACACAATTCTAGATAAAACGAAAAAAAAAAACAAAGTGTCTGGACAAGAGGAAAAATTATGAATTGACAAATTGTAACTCCATTTTTGGCTTCACTTTCCTCATACAAAAATAATAGAATACCATCTGCCTTAAATAGTTAATAGGAGAATTAAAGATGTTTGCCCCGGAGAGGTACTCTTGCGAAAATATTTTTAAACATTTTAATGGCTTCTGCTTCTTAGAATTCTTAATTTTTACAAACTAGAAATAAGAATAAAAGTTCTCCACAACTCCCCTAAGTAGAGTCAAAGGCCAGCAATCAACTTAAGGAACATATTTCACTCCTTATAGTAAATGCTACAAATACATGTAGTGTTTGGAGTAGTAATAAAAAATTCTAGAAACCAAGATGGCTTGTTTAATGTGGGCCTACAATGCAGAGATCTAAAAGAACGGAGACTAAACCCCTGATAAGAGCATCAGCACCACACAGTTCTACAGCCCAGTGGCAGGAAACACAGCCCACAATTATACGCTAACCAAGTCTCTAGACAAGAAAACTACAATAGTATTCAGACACACAAACACATTTTTAACTCAGCAGTAACTCTCAAACACTGGCTTATGGATCCCCTTTGTGACATCTACTCACCTTCTTCCTTACTGCAATGTTTTTTTGTTGTGGGTGACAAACTCACTCTGGCATTAGAATTACTTGGGGATTGTTATGCAGTCAACCTACCCAGCCCCATCCCAGACCTAAAGGTCGAAAGTCAGTGAATTATTGGCATTTCAAAGCATACAGTATGTTTGGAAATGCAAGTTGGCCTCAGTATAGAGTTCTACATGGCTCGTAACTTTTATTGTATGTGAGAGTTCTCTGGGACACTGGCCAAGAAAATGCAGATTATGGGCATCATCTGTAAATAATAAAAAGTCATAGGCGCAACCTAGGTTGTGATCCATATGGAGAAGAAGTAACTGATGTAGGATTCCCTCTGTATGCTGTGATTACCATTAATGAATAAAGAAAACTGGCTTGGCCTGATAGGGTAGAACAGAGCTAGGTGGGGAAAACTAAACTGAATGCTGGAAAGGGGAGGAGTCAGGGAGAAGCCATGGAGCAGCCAGAAACAGACATGCTGAAACCTTGCCAGTAGGCCACAAGCTTCATGGTAAAATATAAAATAATGAAGATGAGTTAATTCTAGATGTAAGAGCTAGCTAGCAATACACTTAAGCAATTGGCTAGGCAGTGATTTAAACAATATAGTTTCTGTGTGATTATTTTGGGTCTGAGCAGCTGGAACGAGCAAACAGCCTCCTTACAATAGGTAACTGAAAAGTCCATGTCTACTGATGCAGACATCCACATTCTAACCACATTGCCTCTTTTTGTTTTATTTTGTTTTGGTCTTTCTGGGTTTTATTTGTTTGTTTGTTTAACAGTTTTCTTGTTTTGTTTTTCAAGCCAGGGTTTCTCTGTGTAGCCAGAACTAGCTCTGTAGACCAGGCTGGCCTCAAACTCACAGAGATCTGCCTGCCTCTACCTCCCAAAGTGCTAGGATTAAAGACATGCACCACCATGGCTACCACTCACACTGTCTCTTGTTACAGGATAAAACTGTAACAGTCAGGGAAGGATATAGGAAGTTAGGAAAGTATCCTGTACAACAGTAAATACTAACTCAAGCGGCCCTTGGAAATTATTAATTTATATTTTGAACATTATTACTTTAAAATATAGTTTTTGACAGAAAGACTGAGAAACATCTGTGAAGACCTGGTTCTTTCCCTAGTCTCCATGAGCAACTGATTTCTGACTCTAAAAATACTAGAGAAATCAGGGCATCCAACACAACCTTGCATCAGGCGACTGAGAAACACGTCATTTGGTCAGATGCTCAAGTCTCTTTGCATTTCCTCTCCATACAGGAAGAGGCACTCTGCTGTCTAGTTTTCTGCTTGACCACAGGATTCCTGGATACAATGGCAATACTTCTGTTAGTGTTTCTATAAAGGGGCATCGAGAAGAGACTAGCATTTGATTTGGGGAACATGTACCCTGTCCATGTAGATAGCATCATTCAATCTCTGTGGGCCTAAATGGAACAAAAATGCTGAAGAAAGGGTAATCCAATGTCTATCTGGTCACGCGAACTGCAGAACTCCACCTTCCTCTTTTCTTGAAAAGGAACACCTACCTGCTCACAAATGGAACTTGGATGAAGTCTACACTACCAGCTCCCTGCTCTCCAGCTTTCAAAAAACCCTTTCCTGGGTCTATAACTTGCAAGTGATTGATCAAGGAACTTTTCAGTCTCCATAATCATAAAAGCAATTGTAACAAATCCCATGCTTGCATACTGGATGGATGTGCACACAGACAGAAGATGGCAAACAGAAAATCTCCCATTGGTGGGGTTTCTCCGTCATACACAGATATGCTACACTCTTCACATGAACTGGGCCAGTTCTTAGGTCTAAATGGAATTATATCAGCAGCAATTTCTGTTCTAACTTCAAAGCCCAATTTGTTATATTGTTCTTTAAATGCCAGAATGTGATGTTAGCATATATTCTCTTAAATGTAAAGGAACTGTCTCCTAAAGATCCTTAGAAACTTTCTCTTAGAAGAATAAAGAGAAATGTCACCACTAATGAGAGAATGTCATATAGCATACAGTGATTTCAGCAACATATATGACATGAAGGTTGAAGAATACACGTCAACTTTGATAACTGTGGTGATAAGTTTTTCTGAAAATCTCTTGACCCTAAAGTCTGGGCTCTGACCAGATCTTACAGCCAGATTAAGACATCTTAAAACACTTAAGACTATGTATTTAACCTGCTTGTGTACTTGGCCCATTTAAGTTAAACCTGTCTGTAAGACAACAATGGAACCAAATGTACCATGCTGTGGATTTCTCATGCAATCAGCATTACAGCATCAGCTAAGCACATAACTTACATCATTCCTACTCTTCCTTGCCTCTGACACAATGTATTTTCATATGCTATCATAATAACTTGCTGAAACCAGACAGCCTGTTGATGGCAACTTAAATAAAATAAATATGTAATAAATGTTGGAAGCAGTATGTGTAGCTAGGTTGATGACATGAGATTTTGAAAGCTATTCTGAGCCAGTTAAGGCTTTTTCCTGTATAACTCTCAACAATTTCTATAAACAAATTCCTTGCTCCTTTACCACACCATATTTTCTTTGCTGTTTAATTAATACAAAAAGAAGCCCTTGATTAGGCACAGGCACTGACACAGATCAGAGAGGCATCAGCGACAGATCGGGCATGCATGTGTATGAATACACACCCACATATACACATCAGATAGAATACAGGCAGGCCAGTATCCACAAACTACAGAAAGAAACACAGGAACAGAAGTAGAGAATTCCGATTTGGGCTTGCTCTTTGTCAAACCGATCCAAAGGGAAGCTTCTGTCTTTATGGCACAATGTAACGTGGATGCATTTTCATGCCCACTCTGAGGTTATCTTTAATGCATTAACAGATGCACATAACCCTAGCAAAGGCCATCTGGAAAGTTTCTGAAGGTTTTTTTAATGTTTAAAAAACTAATTATAGACATACTCACTCAGGATTAACTTCCATTTTGTACTTGGAACACTGAGACACAGCTACAGCCAGAGGCAGTGTGCTATCTTTCAAATGTACTCTAAGTTCTGAGTTTTCGGGTGTTGCAATGTGATTATCAGTTCATATCAAAGTGGTGTGAAGAGTAACATGGCTTTAGCATGGTGCTGTCAACGTTTAATGTCACAGTTAAGACAAGAGGCTGGAGAGGAAGATCTGGCTGCCTAGGAAACCACAAAGCTCCCCTCTGACATCAGCTGCTGAACATTCACATCTCGTGCTAGACATGACATGAATAAAGAGCAAAACATGGCTCCTAACATCAAGGATTCCGTGTTCTAAGGCTCTAAGACACGCTAAGACAGTAGAGAAGTCAGTGCCTCCGCTGAAGAGGCTATGCTATGCACAGTCCTGAACCTAAAGGGGTGTTTACCGGGTGGACAAATGAGAGATTCCCTGAGCACAGAGACTAGCACAGTCACATGACTTGTACTAGGTTTCAGAGTGCAGAAAAGTCCGTAAAGCATAGCTGTGGAATGCTCAGAAAGGGGAATTGGGGGGAAAATCTCTTAAGTAAATAAGAAAATGATCAGCTCTAAGGGAGAAGTGGGTGGTTCATAGAAAATGCTAGGATTAAATGAGTCATAATAATTTACCAAGTGCTTTCAACAGTACTTAGCAGTTAAGTTCCATGAAAACGTCTGTTAAGAGGGTGAGACTAAGATGGGGATCCACGCTCGAGCAGACGATGCCAGCATCCAGGTAACAGGTGACAGGCAAACAGACTCCATACAAGGCAATGAGTACAGAACTAAGAGAAAAGAAGTAAAGCTGGTAGGATTTCACAGAAAGCTAAATGTGAAAAACCTAAGAAAAGGGAGAAACAGAGTTGGACTTCAAGACGCCTGATAGGGACAACTGAGTGAGTCAATCAGGACTCTAATCTGGCCCTGAACCAAGGTAAATATAAGCCAGCCTGTTGAGGAAGGAAGCAGACAATGCACTGACTTTATGATACGAAAATCTAGTGTTCCACATACTTAAATCACTCGGTTCTCATTAACCCCTTATAAAAGTTATAATCATTTTACAAAAACAGACTCAGAGGAGTTAATGAGATATTCCCTGGATTGCATGATTAAAAGTTGCAAGCAACAAAATGACAGGTCAAGTCCTCTGACTCCAAGGCACAGGCTCTCATTTCCTCTGAGCAGACTTGCCAGAGGGCACAGACCAACGTCATCTGGCCTTCTGCTTCTTTCCAGTCTTACTGTAGAAAACAGCCCAAAATCTATAACTTTCTTCATTGTCAGACAGTTCCCAGGTAATTTTTTTTTTCTGTTGAAGGATTCGTGGCATCTCTTATTAGTAACAAGAAATTCCCCAAATATTTAATATTAAAAGTATACTCCATTTATAAGTTACAGCAATAATGAAGAAGCTATATTCAAGCTTTGATAGTGGATGTCACCTTTAATTTATGATTTAAAAACAGTTACCTTGAAACATATTTTTACTACGAAAGGCAAAGCACCTAAACATTAAACTAGCAGATCTCCTACACTACAGAAAAACTAAAAATTTATTAAAAATACAAAAATAATCAAGATTTGAGGTTAAAATGCACCCCAAGAATCTTCAGACATTACAACAAAGCTTTATTCTTCTTTTCTATAAAGCTACTCTCCTTCCTGAGCTCCAGGGATACAAGGGTTAACCCTCCTTTTCTTTAAAACTATGAACTTCCCAGCGTCACAGTTCCTTTAGCACTGCTTCAAACTTGGTGCCCTTAGATTTGCTCATCCAGCTGTTCCAACTCTGACCTCCAAGCCCATTCCACTTTTCTTGTCTGCGATGCAGTCTAGCTCATGCTAAGGTTTCTGTAGCCTCCAGGGTCCTCCCGAATGCCAGTGTGAAGTCACCCAATGCTCTGCTAGCTTGACTTTACAACCCCATAGCACTTCTGTTTTGCCTCTAATAGGGCACTTTTTTTACCATGTGCTGAAATAATTACATATGTGATGTGGATTAGAAGATTTTTCAAAATGTAAGAGAAATTTTTATTAAAATTTTGTAAACGCAATGTTTAAAGGCTACATTATCACAGAGCCCAATGTGGAAAAAAAATCGCAACTATTTCCTCCCTCCTGAGAGAGAGCTCTGAAAATGCCAGATCTATTGAATGGACGCACTTCTACATTCCATGGGCTTCTCAGGCTCCAGGGACCTTGTTGTTTTAGATTGAGTTAAGTGCTAACGTTTAGGTTTTTGTTGGTACTCCCATTATCAACCCTCAGTGGTCCATACTGAAAACAGATCCACTGTGGGTGGACTGTGCCTTGCACAAGCTTTATACAGTAAAGCTCCTGCTACCTCCCTGAATGACAAAGAACCGGTTACAATGGGAGCAGTTTAAAGGGTTAGCAGAAGGAATAATCATCTGTTATCTGAAGCAGGGAAGGAAATATTTAGTACCATGATACATCTTAGCATCATATGATCAATCTGTTTCATTTGTTGACTTTCAGGTCAACTTTTTCCTAGAAAGCCTAAGAGAAACTGTTTAACAGATCAGCGTCTCAGTCTGGTCACCTGTCAGACTGGGCGAAAGAAGTCCTAACCGCCTGTGTCTACAGCAGTGCAGCTGCCTGGCTCTAACGCTGAGCAGCTGTGTGCTCTCAGTGTGGCCACTCAACAGTTTGCTGGCCTCATTCAAAGAGTGAAAGGACTAAATCCGGAGTCCTGGGGAAGCGTGGCTCTCTCTGCACCTCGGCAGCCTCACCCCTGCTAACTTACTGCTCACATAGGAAATCCACTAAGACTGGAGTCCTGGGGAAGCGTGGCTCTCTCTGCACCTCGGCAGCCTCAGCCCTGCTAACTTACTGCTCACATAGGAAATCCACCAAGACTGGAGTCCTGGGGAAGCGTGGCTCTCTTCTCACCCTTGGCAGCCTCAGCCCTGCTAACTTTACTGCTCACATAGGAAATCCACAAAGAATTGCCACCACGCAATCACCACACATTTGCTTTTAATTCTCCAAGCTGAATACCATAATATGGAAAATATCAGGTTTCCTCAGAGACACTGTACAAATAAATGAAATACAGAAAATAACCAAAACTTGAATTATTCTTCCTAGTCTTATCCATCTCTGAATTCATAGTTTATAAAACAACAAACATATACTGTAAAAACAAATATATAAAGGTAAATTCACCAAGACTTTGAGATTTTATAGTGTTTATTTATTTCTGCAAAGATATTAAAAACCTGCTACTATTCAGGCTCACAAAAGCAAACTTTCCTGCCCCGTGCCAACAAAGTAACACCGAGTGCTGCAGTGGATATTCCCGGGTTGTTTCCTCTGGCTGCCTTTCCTCCACAGGCTTTTAACTATTCTCTTTATTATAGGTGGGGTTCTTGAACTTTGCAGGCCAGCCTGCCACTTTGGAAGCTGTAAAAGCTCAGTGGATCCATTACTGCAACCCTGAGGAGCAAGGAAATTAAAGGATAAAGACATAAAGTATAGGGTTATATTTTCTTCATGCCCAAGGTTACAGAGTTCATCTATGTATGAAACTGCATATCAAAATCCTCAAAATTATACTCAGTTCCAGTAAACACAGAACACAGTAGCTCGCTGTCCCTTCAGGTCTATGCTGGTTCAGATCTGGGAAAGACTAGGAGACTTCAGGTGCTGGCATCCACTGTCCCTTCTAACTCATTCAGCTTCTCCTCCTGCTTCTGCTAAACAAATGACCCTCTGCGGTCATTCAAGTTGGTTAACAAGCCAGGCACTATTCCCATTCCCTTCATAGCCATGAATTTAGGAAATATGTACTGAGTGGATATTTATCTACCAGATGCAATAGCCAAGGCAGACACACCCTCTGTCATTGTGGTTTGAGGTAATCTAATTTTTCAGTAATAAAATACCACTGTGTATATGTATGTGTGCACTTCTTATTTTTGCAGATGAAAACGTATGGGTGTTTATCTGTGCATGTGCACGTAGATGCCAGAGATCAACCCTGAGTGTTCTTCCACACATGTCAATCATTATTCTCTTGAGACATCATCTTTCCCAGTAGCCTGGAACTCAACACACAAGCTAGGTTGGCCGATCAGTGACCCACTTGTCTCCTGACTCCCAAGTTCTGGGACTGCAAGTTCATCCTACCATGTCCTGCTCTACAAACAAAACATTTTAAAAAACAAACAAAGAAAGAAAAAAATACAGTTCTGGGACTTGAACCATGGTCCTAGTGCTCAGAAGAGCCTTACCATCCGAGGTATTTCTACAGTCCCAAGGGAAGTGACTCTAAAGAGCTTCATTGTTTTCTTTTTCTTGAAATACAGGAAACCCTACACCCAGGCAGCTTGGAACTCACGACCTCAGAGCACTCCTCTCCCTGTAGCTTGTCAGCGCTGGCGTTACAGTCATCAGCCAGTTTAACTATTATAATAACGCTAGTCTGAAGAAAATAAAGGAGGCATTGGGACCACGAAGTAAGACACATAAATTGTTGTAAGCAAGCTGGCTTTCCTAAAGAAAGTGCCACTAAAGTTGACATTAAAAAACAAAATGCTAAAGTCAGGGATAACTTGGCAAAAGAACAAGATGTATCTGAAAGAGCAAAAATTCACTCCAGCTAAAGATTATGGAAGGGAGGTGACAGTGCTTGGCTGGGGGTTGGGAGAAGACACTGAGAGCAGAGTTAAGCAGCTGCAGCATTACAAAGGCTCCTGCTGAGGTCACCATCACAATACTTCTCTATCCACTAGACTGCTTCTATCTCTTGACTATTGTCAGCAGTGCAGCAAGGAGCATAGATGAACAAGTATCTCTGAGGACCTACACCCATGCAAATACCAGAAGCACTGAACTTCTAGATTTGAAAACAGAAAACACAAAGACGGAAGAGAAATGGGTGTGGACAACTTAGAGGGGAGGGAGAGAGGTTGACCAACACCCACACAAACACTCTATAGACAAACTGACAGATGATAAAGGTAGATATATGAAACTCTCAAATAAAAAAAAACTAAATTACCATGAAACCGAAAATACTTTCTATTCCATTTCTCAATTTACCATAACAATAATTCAGTATTAGTTATCAGAGAAAAAAAAAGATACCATGCTGCATTAGTCTTACGGTTACGGGAAGAATAGCAGGAACATTTTAGGGAAGATGCTTTGACTGGAAAGCGTTACTAAAAGTGAAATGTGCAAGTTTCTAGACAAGCTCAAGCTGTTCAGTTAGCGATGTCTCCGAAGCTGAGCATACCTATATTTCCTTCCATGCTATCAAAGCACTGTGCTCACTCAGACATACTAATTATACCAACAAAACCCACCAGCATAAGACCGGGGCTACTTGCCACAAAAATTATTCTTCTCATTCCAAAAGACACAGCATAGTAAATTCCGGGGGGGGGGGGGGGGGTGGGGGTGAAGAGCAAACAAAGTGAGAAGTCTTTGCAGACGCTACAGCTGTTTAGACATCCATCTCAGAAGAGCGGCTGTTGCCAAAGAGGGGTGGAAAGGTGGAAGAGGCTGAGCTACTGGACGGCTGCTACAAGGAAACACTGTCTTCTGGGCACAGCAGGGCAGCTTACAGTGGTTGCGAGAGCATGTCAAAAACCTGTGCAAGACCAAGCAGACCATACAACAAGGAGAGAGGAGCTGGCAACACAATCCCACCCCACCCCAAGCCATGGAGTGTTAGCAATTGTTAGCTGCTGGGAGAGAGATAGACAGTTTCCACAAGAGCGTAGCACCTAGTAACTCAACCAGTCTCCAGGAGAAGCCCACACAGCCAAAAATACTTAGGCAACACAAATTGTTCTTGAAGGATTAAAAAAAAAATACATAGTGTGTAGGCAGGGAAGCGGGTGAATTTGGAGAAAGTTGAGAGGTGGAATGAGAGTGATCCAAACACGTCCTATGATGCTTTCAAAGAAAAGTTACATAAAATTCTCAGACTAATTTTAAAAAATATTATATGAAATTTTCAAAGAATCAGTGACAAATACATATTTTTAAATGTGAAGCTGGTATAATGTAATGGTCAGTTATAAAATAAAAATTAAAAGCGCGTTAGCAAACTAAGAAGTACAAATTAGAAAAAAAATGATTGAAAAGAAACTCACCAAGAATAAAGCTGGCAAAATAGCTGGGAACAGAAACACTACAGAATTAAACTAAGGAAGGCTACCTAATGCTACGGAGAGGCATGAACTACCTATAAATATATAAACAAACACTGTGAAAGTTCATTTTGGCTCTCAACTTGAATCACTCGAATTTAAAAGTTGAATGATTTAAAACTGATGATTTGAAAATGGAATCGACTGAGGGATGCCTGGAAAACTAGAGAGGCGAAGCAGGCTTCTGTGTCCTGCAGACTGGAACCTGAAGAAGGGGCCTCAGAAGGAAGGAGGCAGGAGGCATGGCCTCGCAGGCATACTTGACTCCCCTACAACAGGATGTGGGCTTGGCTTTGCTTGACTCTCACTGCTACTGCTGTCACTTGTAGACAGCAGACTCTGGATTGTTCATGGTTGAGCCTGGCACTCACCAGCGGCTCTCAGGGTCTCAAGTCTTGGGTTTCAAGCTGAGGCTACAGCCCTGTCTCCCATTTTTAAGCTTCCAGTTTCTTTTTCTTTCTTCTTTCTTTTTTCCTTCCTTTCTTTCTTCTTTAAGAAGCTGTGGGTTTCTAATTCAGTGTACTCATGAATTCAAATTTTCTTTTTCTTTTCTTTTTTTTAACAAACAACCTTTTCTCATTTTACATACCAATCCCAGTTCCCTCCCTGCTCCTACTCCCAATCCTCCCACCTTCCACCCACCCCACCCCCCATCCACTTCTCAGAGATGGGTAAGGCTTCCCATGGGGATTCAACAAAGTCTGGCCCATCACTTTGTGGCAGAACCAAGGCCCTCCCACCTATATCTAGGCTGAACATGGTATCTCACCTTAGAGACTGGCTCCAACATGCCAGTTCAAGGACTAGTGATAAATCATGGTCCCACTGCCAGGGACCACACAGAATGTCCCAGGCACACAACTGTCACCCACATTCAGAGGGCCTAGTTTGGGCCTATGCAGGTTTCCCTGCTGGCAGTCTGGAGTTGGTGAGCTCCTACTGGCTCAGGTCAGCTGTTTCAGTGGGATTGCCCATTAAGGTCTTGACCCCTTTGCTCATATTATTGCTCCTCTCTCTCTTCGAAGGACTGGGCTCAGGGAGCTCGGCCCCAGTATTTTGCTGTAGATCTCTGTATCTGCTTCCGACAGTAGCAGGATGAAGGTTCTATGATGACAATTAAGGTAGTAGTCCTCAATCTGATTGCAGGGAAAAGCCAGTTCAGGCACCCTCTCCACTATTGCTTAGGGTCTTAGCTGGGGTCATCCTTGGATTCCTGCTTCCAGTTTCTTAAGAAAGGCTATTCCCTGACTCTTCAATTCCCAGATTGCCTTTTTGATTTTTGTGTCTATCAAATGTATGTTATGTGTCTACCAAATGTATGTATGTCTATCTGATATATGTTAGTCTAATGATGTATGTTTGTATTCATCTAATGATGTATATGTCTAATGATGTATGTATGTATGTATCAAATATGTGTGTTTTGTGTCTATCAAATGTATGTATGTCTATCTGATGTACGTTAGTCTAATAAATCACCCTAAATAATTACAAACACATACAGAAAAACACACACATACATACATGGGGGGGGGGGTGAAGAAGAAAGGAGAAGGGGAAAAGGAGAGAGAGGGAGAGATTACTTATACTATTGATTCTTATTGCTTTGATAAATTCTAACTAATGCAAAGAGTATGCTCCTGGAATAAATATTTGATTCTGCCCGTGTCTCTCTAAAACATAACACAATTCGAGGGGAACATACAAAATAAACCTAGAGATCCAGAAAGATGGCTTCAGAACTGTTTGCCAGCAAGCCTGTGAACCTGAGCTTTATCCCTGGGACCCATACGATGGGAGAAGAGAAACCTCTTCACGGCATCCTCTGACCATGACATGAGTGCTGTGACACAGGTCCTCACAGACACACACAGAAGTATATACACAGGTCCTCACAGACAAACACAGAAGTATACACACAGGTCCTCACAGACACACACAGAAGTATACACACAGGTCCTCACACACACACAGAAGTACACACACAGGTCCTCACAGACACACACAGACGTATACACACAGGTCCTCACACACACACAGAAGTATACACACAGGTCCTCACAGACACACACAGAAATACACACACAGGTCCTCACAGACACACACAGAAATATACACACAGGTCCTCACACACACAGAGAAATATACACACAGATGCACACAACAAAACAAACAAATGTTTTAAAGAAGATTAACATAAATGAATATAAGAAAATACAATGAATGTTTAAATATTTTCACAGAGATGTTCCTGACTTTATACTCACAGAAATATTGATTTAATTATATAAGCAATATCGCCAAGAAAAGTTAAGATGATAAGTGGAGAAAAACCCACACAACAAGACAACTTTCATATACAAAAATAAACAAAATAAGTAAATGTACAAGAAACTGTCCTGTATATTCTAATCTCTGTGTCTTGGCTAAAGAAGTTGCTTTAGCCCTAGGTTCCCATAATGATTTGAGCTGTCCAGAAAGGAATACAATAACTGATAAAAACAATCAAGTAGATTGTTCTCAGTCCTACATATCTAGGACATAGATATTCAAGACACTTAGAATACGACAATACCATACTAACAGATCATGTGAACTAGAACAGAGTTAAACAAAAGACACACAAATGTCAGGTGGAATAAAGTCACATAAGGGCAAAGATGCAGTGAGAAAAGGGAGGAACACAGCAAGCAATGAGAAGCAGAGAACAACACACCTTCTAGTTCACTCGGCAGGAGGCCCGACCATCTTGCCAATCTCCAAGGATAGAAACCTGGCATGCATAATATTCAAAAAGTAAAACTAGTACAAGTAAGTTTCAGCCCACTGCAAATAAATGTACACAAGCAATAAAAAAGAAAAACAGATAAGAACTAGACATGTGAAAAACCATCAGTATTAAATAAATGCAAGTTAAGCATTCATAAAGCTTTTCCCCCAGAACTGGCAACTATTAGACAGCTAGCTAAGGTACTATGACGCACAAGAAGGAATACAGGCATCCTGAGACTGCAGGACTGTAAAGGCAGAAATGCACACATTGGTCTTGTTTTATAACTTTAAAATGTGCTTACTCTAAGAACCTGCACAACACTTGCAGGTCCTTCACAAAAACCAAGATAAGCAAGAAGGATCCGAAGTGAGGGTGCTTCCCGCCACGCTGAGACCTGAGCTTGATGCCCAGTAACCATATGGTGGAAAGAAAAATCCTGACTCCTGTTAGTTGTCCTCTGATCTCAGCAGGTGAGTCATCACACACACACACTTCTCTCTCTCCCTCTCTCTCTCTCATGCGCATGCACACACATACACACACACACACACACACACACACACACACACTAAAAAGAAAAAATAACTAATGTGAAACATCATAAATATAATCTATAAAAATTACATAAGGATATCTATTGCAGTGCTACACCTGCAAAACAAAAGTAACAAATGTCTATCAATGATTCTCAAACACCATCACGTTTACAAATTTACCTGCCCTGTAGCCTGACTTTCTAAAAACATTACGTCAGCCCCTGGTTCTGCTTGGCCTACTTTTCTAATGATTATTCACTAAGCTCTACTATGTCCTAGGAACTGCTCCAGGTGCTAGGGATCCAGCAGGGATCACAACAACCAAAATGTTCACCCTCATGGTGCTTACATTTCAGAAGATAGACAAGTGATAAGTAAAACATGTTGCATGTTAGTGGAACAGGTAAGAATTTTTTTTTTAAAAAAAAAAAGCTAGTTGGGAGAATGTGAGGGCTTTGGGTGGTGGAGAAATCTTTACAAAATAAGACTTGGGGAACAGGCCATGGGATATCGGAGGAGGAAGATCGAAGAAGGAAAGAACCCCAGGGTCACAGAGAGAAGAGGCAGAAGCTCTCTAAACGTGTCTGATGTAGATAAGAGGCCAATGCAGCACAAAGAGAACAAGGGTGGGAAGACTGTTGTGAGCTCAGAAGCACACTGGTCATGGAGAACCTTGGAGGTCATGGCAAGCACTCGAGATTTTGCTCCAAATGAGAGGTGAGCAAGTAAATTAAGAAAAGACTGAACAGAGTATAAACTATTCCATCATAAACCATGGTGGCTTGGATCACTGCAACACTGAATACTGAATTATGAGTTATTGCCATGTATGGTGAAGTAAAGTTGGTCAGATTTGTGTAGTTGGGAACTAGAGGCATGGTGGAATTACCTAATGAGTGAGAGGTTGGAGACTCCTGACATGCAAAGTATTCCAAAGGAATGGTAACCATGACATAAAGTGTGATGAACTAGTCATAGTTTTCCAGCACACACTAGAACATGTAACTGCTAAAATCAAATACACTCCTCTACATACTCTCTATAATTAACTCACATACCACAAGGTACCTGACCTATACTTTGAAAAGCACTTACTTCAAATAAATGCAATACAGGTATATCACAGGAGACCTGACAGGCATTAATTATCCCATGTAGGTTTTACCTAACTACACAGAGGTACCCCATAGTCACATACAGTGACCAGTTTAATGTAAGGAGTAGCAATGCTATTTTTGAAGACTAACAGATTTTTCTTCTCTGCATTTGTCAGGATGTCTTCACTATTATCTATTTTGTTTTATGTGTGCTTCACCAATTGTCTTCAATAAACAAAATTCATTCCTATAAATTAAAAACCTTTCAAGATATATATATATATGTATGTATATATATGTGTGTGTGTATATATATATATATCTTGTTCAAATTAAATTTTTATTTCTAGTTTATCTATATAGGGCTTTAATTATATATCCAAAAGACCAAAAGGAAAGCAGGGATCTGAAATGAAACAATTCATAGGAAACAGTAATACATTAAAGAAAACTAGGCTCTGAACTTCAAACAGTAGTGACACTGAGAATACATACAATCTTGAAAATTCAATCAATAGCAATAACAAATCAAACACAAATCCTCAAAAGTAACTATACAAGCTGTGATGGTTTGCATAAGAAATCTCCCTCATAGACTCATGTATCTGAGCACTTGGTCAGCAGTTTGGGGGTCCCATTGAGGGAGCTTGTGGAACCCTCAGGAGGTTGAGCTGAGCCTGTCTAGAGGAAGCAGTCACTGCAGGCAGGGCGGGTGTTGAGAGCTTACAGCCACGCCTCACTTCCAGTTCACTCAGGGTTTTGTGTTTGAGGCTGAAGATGTGACTTCCCAGCTTGCTGCTCCAGTGGCCTGCCGCCATTCCCCCGTATTATTATGGACCCACACTCTGGAGCCATAAGCCAAAATAAACTTTCTTCCATAAGTCGCTTTTGATTACGGTGTTTTATCATAGCAACCAAGAGTAATTAATAGATATACCAAATTTCAAACACTAAGGAACCAGCCATAACCAAGTTCTTTTCACAGCCCAGGAGCTGCCTTTCATTGTGATTTCGGTGCTCTGTGACAAGCAAGTCTTTTCTGATACATGAGATACCATGACACCATATCTTAGCAAGCTACTCAAATGTTTTCACATGAATGGAACTTAAAATGTCACCTGAGTAAAATAAACATGCATATGTATAAGCAGAACAGAAGGGGATGTGAGTGTATGCTCACTGAAGATCAGTGTAAGCTCTAAAAGGGGGTGATTATGATGGCCTCTCTGCTCTAAAGTGCAACGTTCACAGATTAAACTGAAACAAGTACAAAGTAAGCACAATTACACAAAGTGAATGAAATGAGAAATTAAGAGCTAAAAGTGCTCTGGTCCCCTCCCAAGGTTTGCAAGCAATTTTCCACTTTGACAAAGAACAAAGATGTCTTTGCACTGGTTTATCTATGAAACAACACAATGTAAATCAGGGGGATTGTTCCTAAGGAGAGAGTCAGTATAGGGAAGAAATGATAAGAGAACTCTTCTAAAGACCTGCCAAGTGCAGACACTGCTCTTGGGCTCTCTAGTAAAATGTATGATCATAGAGTGATCTTAAGGCATGTCATCTATACAATGAGTCATGTGACTTAACTAGTTAATGATACAGTGAAATCATATAATGCCCTTGACAACTCACACTAGAATTCACCTTACCATCTCAAGCAGGGCTCCGCCTATCTAAAACAATCTCCCTTGAATAATACTTGAAGTTAAGGTTTAGGTTTGTGGAGAGCCAAGGATTCATGGTGTGGCCAAGAAGCATTAAGAATAAAAAACTACCCTGCAGGCCAGCATTGCCTTAGCACTTTTGGGAACAAGGAGCATAGATTTCCTTGAAAGGAAATGTACTGATTCTCCCTTCTTGGTTCTCTGCTTCCCAAGAGCCTTTCTGTAATTGGCAAACCCACATAATTCTATCCTGTCCTTTCTTAAAAAGCACAGAGTTGAGGAGATATGGTTAAGTATATGAAAGCCAAAGTTAAACATTTTTAAAAAATGACAATACATCATAAAATAGAAACTTGGGTTAACTGCATTTCAAGAAACTTTTATAACTAGACCTTGCTCTTTTTTTGGGGGGGGGGGGCTTGTTCCTCAGTCTCTGTGAATGCTACAAACAAACAAACAAGCCCAGCTAATCTGACAAAGTCAGCAGGGCATGCCATCTGAATGAGAAAATCCATCTCAAAGCACTAGTTCCAGAGTCTGCCTTCCTCCCAGACAGCTAGGGAACTGCAGAGTATCTGCAGCCCCACTTGAGAGAATGCAGGCCATTCCAAGGGTTCTTTTCACCAGTTTTTGGCATCCTTAATTCACCACAGCTGGTGTAGAAAAATATTGCCAGTCCAAAAATGTATTTCCTCCACTAAGCAAGCACACACCTAATCGTTTCAATCCTTTTAAAGGAAAACATTTTCTTAGGCATGAAGCAAGAGAAACAATAGCACCAGTAAAATAAGTTTGCTTGTTTGTTTGTTTTGTTTTCTGTTAAAAGGTCCACTGTCAAAGGGACAATTTCCCTCTCTGGCTTCTTCCACACCAAAGCATCTCCTATTGGCTCTTCCTGTCACAATCCTATGGCCCTTGAAAGGATAGTCAGCTCCAAGCAGAGACGGGGAGTGACTGGCCCCAGGAAGCCACAGGGGAAGCCTGCATTCAGAAGGCAACTTCTGCAGATGGAAGGAGGGACAAAGGAGGCTCACTCACCCAAGGGAAGGAAAGCCACTCCTCAGTGGATTCCACAGGTCCTTTCCGGAACACAGTCTTCACCTCTGCCATTAGCCACTGTGAGCCATCTCAGCGCTGAGTTCAAGTACAAACCTGCTTATTCCACAAGTGCCTCACTCATCGCACAAGCGAGATTTGAGCGTGGCAGCAGTTCTCCCATGACACAGTGACGACACAAGCCTGCCTGCAACTGTACCGTCCCTGCCTCCCACACAGCCGCTGCAGTGGACTAGCAGACATGGCAGGTACTGAGCAAGAGTTGGTGGTTATCTCTCCCCCATCATTCACAGAGGCAGACTATGCAATACTATGACTTCATAAAACTCCTCACTCCTCCCACCAGCTGCAACTCCACATAGCAATTTCCATTATTACATGGAGGAGCAAAATACTGGCTCGTGCTCAGCAGAAGCAGTTATTCCATAAGTGCTTTAGGGATCATATTATTAATCCTTTTGTACTTTAGTCTTTAACAAAATTACTAGGCCATATTTCAAAGCAATGTGACAGCCAAGAAAATAAGCCTGAAGAAGCCTAATAGAAAGTCAGCCCTCACTAGGATGGGTGCACCACATCGCTGTTTGCACCTAATGTTCTCAGTCACTCTCAGCAGTAGGTATGCAGGGGAAGGGGCTAAGTGGTGATGATCACATGATTTCCCCAGAGATGGCAGAGGTGAGTGGGGGGGGGGGGCAGGAGGATGTATGAAAGAGAGATAGAAAGGGAAGGAGGGGGAGAGAGATTTTATAAGTGAGATCTAACTGCTCACTCGGGCTGAGGTAAACCTTCAATGGGATTGCTAACAGACTCTACTCACAACTTTATCTGAACTCCACTCAGAGCGCTCAGACAAACATAACAGATAACATGTATTAAGTACCCTCATCTTTCCAGGCACTGTCCTGAGACTTTTGTGGTCTTTCAAATTCACAAGAGCTCCATGTCAATTTGACAAACAAGAAAAATGAGACACATCCTAATAATACTTGTGACAGAGCTAGGATGTATTTCCAGGGACTCTTACTTTAGGGGCTTTGCGGTACCCCTCACGTACCTTTCAGTAGATTCGCAGAGAGGTAAAATGGAAAACTACGTTGTGATGACCTGGAACAGCAGGATATAGGGAAGCATTTAAATGTTTCATGAATGACTGTGTGACTTTGGGCAACTGTCCTTATTTCCTTTGTTTCAGAACTTCTAACATATAATCCTGCATGTGTGTTGAGAGTAAGGAGTTTACAAGAGTAGGTGGATATCCTAACTCCAAAAGTCTATTGTAATTTATATCAACAAAGTTGATTAGAATACGATGTGCTATCTTTGTGTTCAAAAAGAACTTAGTATAAATCAAAACAAACAAAGAACAACAACAAAACATGATTTCTGTTGGATGAAAATAAGAGTTTACAACCACAATTACCCGGCAAGCCCAGGGCCAGCAGTAACAACTCTGCCTAAGGCAGTGAGGTAGCATCCACACTAGTCGGCTGCCTGAGAAATTAGATGAATGTGTCTATGACAGCTCGCTAACGTGTATATCACATGCATGTGTGCTCAGCACAGCATGACCATCAGTGGGAGATAAGTCATGCACCCTGGTGAGGACAAAAGACAGCTCTTGAGAGTAGGCGGGAGTCCAGAGTGGTGCTGCACAAACCAACTCTTCAAGCTTCTCAGCCTGCTGGTAAAACTGGGAGTTCCTCCTTACGTTCACACACACACACACACACACACACACACACACACACACACACACACACCAGGAATAATTTAACACCCACTAACTGAGAAACATGCTCGGAGGAAAGGGCCGGGATGCTTTCTGGAACTGTAAACAAGAAGTTCAGGCACTGGGAAGTGGACAGGAGAAGGCTGCAGAATGGAGGTGAGCTTTCCTGGGGTTCTTCTGAGTTCCACACAGCCACTATCACTGAGTCATGCTAGGATGAGCCCTGAAAAGATAAAGAATTCTCTGAGACTGTTGACAGACCCCCCATTCCTTACTAATCAGAATGAAGGGTCTCAGGATGTTTCAGAAAGACAGGTAAAGAAAGTCTCCTATACCAAGGAGAGAGAGCTAGGAGAGAACCCTGACTGCCTGAGCATATGAGGGTAACAAAGGGAACTAGATGCATGAACTAACCAGAGACCCTGGTCCCTTCCTTTGGTCAATTAAAAACTCTATCGTGAAAAAGAATACTCCAGGCTAACAAAAATGTAGGGGAGGGAAAGCTGAGAAGCTCTGTCCACCAGTCACAGCAGGAGGGCGGTGAAAAGGCCGCTCTGCTGTTTCTAAGGCAACAGCCCTGTAAGACTTCACCATTCTCTCAGGGTCACTAATATTTCAAGAGAACTCGAATACCAGCAGGAAAGAGTTCCCACCGGCTACTGTTGGACACAGGGATTCAAGGGACCAGTTCACCAATACTGTGGCCCAGGTGAGGAACCCACAACAGCGGCTGGGACCAGAACCACAAGCGTGCCCTGCAGCATCACTATGTGATCCGCACAACTACAGCTCACACGCCCTTTTATAACCTGCATGTGGTATGGAGACGACTAAGAAACACAGACAGTTTGGCATAAAAAATGTAATCATCGGGGGCTTACGTGGAAAAAAAATGGCCCTTTCTCAGAGAATTCTGGATTTCACATAGTAGAAGGAGAAAAATGACTCCCTATCCTCTGACCTCCATACATGCACACAGGAACAAAGTCCCTCTCTCTCTCTCTCTCTCTCTCTCAAATAAACACAATGTAAATTTTTTCCAGAGTGTATACAATTTTAGCCAGGTGTGGTGAAACATGCCTGTGATCTCAGAACTGGGGAGACTGAGGCAAGAGACAGATTTCTGAATTAAGGTCAGCTTGAGCTATAACCGCAGACTCTAGCTTAAAAAGATCTATTTTCAGGTCTAATATTCAGCCAAAAAGAGCTCTTTGGAAATATTTTAGACATAGACAGGCATTAAGGAAGAAGAAAGCAGGTGTGGTGTCACAGAACTATATCCCAACTCTACGGGAGACCAGAAGGAACGCCGCAACCCTTGACTTTCTGCCAGTTTGGACAACACAGCGAAAATATGTCTTTAAGATTAATAATACTGACTGTTAGTGACCAAAAAATGAGTTTGCCATCTAGAGAATGTCTTTTGAAATGCTGAGCTGCAGATGCCTTCCTCTAGTGAACTCTGGGGCACAGATCTATAAAATTTCCTGTTATTCTACTTTTTCTAAGGAGATACTCAGCTTCCATGCCCATTTTCCCATGGTGACTGAAGACTGGCCCTTTGCTGTAGCTATTAATAAAGTCATCAGAGGGTTACAGGAGTTCATTATGAAGTCGCCAATCAGCAGAGACATCACACAGCATGCGGAATCACACCACCATGCCAACAACCACGGCCAGAGGATCAACACTGAGTCTCTCATTTTATCCCCATCTGCGTTCACATACTATAGTAACATGGGGAGTTAAGGAAACCTGTCCTGACACACTGCACAGAACTCTACAATCTGTAGTACGCTCAGCTTTTCTCAAACACTTTTAAGATATACTTCAGTCTACACTTCTGACCAAACACCGAGAACGGCACAAAATATAAAGGGAAAACTATCAGTGAGTATGCTGCTCTGCCCTTTGCTCCTAACCTGAGCTCTGTGATTCTGAGCACTGAGATGAGGATCACGGAAGCACGCAGGAACACAGAGACGGCAGGTGGCAGGCACTGACGGTGCACACACTAGCTCCAGGCCCTGCAGGGCCCTGCAGTAGGCACTTGGTAAATAGGATCTCCACGGATCCTCTTAACAGTTCCAAGGAGTTATTACTATAACTATTTTTCAGAGAACCAGAGGGATTTTTACCCAAGGCAACATTTTCAGGAAATAGCCACCTTGAGCTATGATGAAAAATACTTTAAAAAAAGATGAAGACCTAAACTCTACACAAGATTCTGTTGCTTGCATAGAGTTTGGTCCTATATGATGTCCAGAAACTAGTTTGATAAAATTCCAACAGTGGCAAAACTTCAATTAATGCCCTTTAACTCATATAAAATTTTAATTATCTAAATAATTTATCTTCCCAAAGGAAAAAGCACAAGCGCTCTCTTAATTCTTTTTCTAATATGATGATGCGACAGAAAGGAATGAAGGAGGAAGTCCCCTGCGAGCTCCAGAGAGTAAGACTGTCTGCGAGTTCATCTGTTCATTGCTTACCCCTGCTATAGTAACACTCCGCAGTGTCACATACACCTTCTAGTGAAGTGTAGACTTCTATACCAGTGGGAACTCTTCCATATATTTATCTTGGCAACTTATCCTCCTCCTATCTGACGTATTTTTAGGCCTTATTTTTCTGTACCCTTGGACTCAAACCACACTGAGATTGAACCACGTCCACTGAAAACATTACAAAGCAGCAAATGAAAACACTGGATTTGTTTCTGTTTAGCCACACCTCTACTCTACCTTAAATAGAATGGACTCCTTTCACTGGGAAAAACAAGATTACCAGGCAAGTCTTTAGTACATAAACAATAACTTAATTGGGAGACTAACCACATGAGCATCAGGAACTTTCTATAGAAGAGAAAATATGTGTAGCCAAATTCTGGGGTAAGCTAGTGAGCAGAGCATTTACTATGGGTATAAAGAAAATAATGAGGCTACAGGGCTGGGATCTGGGACAACTGTTCCATACAAAGCTGGTTACAATGACCAGTTCATTCAGTAACACAGTAAAAAGGCTCTGTGCTCAAATCTTGGAATGTACTGCCATAAGTTCACAATCTGGCCTACATTTTCTAAAATCTTATTTAAATAAAGTTATATTTTAAGGGTAGGTATATTCTAAAGGGAAAAAACCATGAGGCAAGACGACGGTGATTATACCCTACAACACTCCAACTATCAAGAGCCTGCTTCACTATTACCATTCTGATTTGATCCTAATTCTCTTAGAAGAGTGCAGCATCTGCAGAGATTAGAGATGCTGTGCCTTAAAGTGAGTGGGGGGCAGGAACATCAGCAGTGAACAGCAGCACCAGCAATGGTGGCCTGTACTGGCCGGGAGATGCAGGTGCTGAGAATTTACAGCAGCACCACCCCACTGGCCTGTCCCATTTGTCTTTCCAGACATAAGCATGGCAGCAGCGTTCTCCTCAGTCACTACACCCAGGGCACAGCATGAGGTTTCTAAACTGGGGACCCCCGGAAACACCCTATCAACAACTTGCTAACTGCATTACTCATTCGGGAGGGAGGCAACAATATCCTTTGACTTTCTTTTTTCCTAGGTTGCCAACAAGTGAAGATTTCTGAGTTTCAAGACCAGAACTAAGAAACACGAATGAACTGCACATCTAGTATAAAAACCAGACTGCAAGATATAATGAAACTGTTGTTTTGAAGAGAATAAACAAATGCGAAATTCTGCTGGGGACTTAGCTCCATGGCAAGGGAACTTTCCTAGCACATGCAAAACCCTGAGTTCCATCCCCAGAACCACCCCGAAGTTCTGTTAACTAATAGAAAAGACCAAGTACAGGTATGATAACCTTCACTACTGCAAGTCACCGGCATGAGCTGAAAGAGAAGTGCTGACAGAGCTGGGGAGAACAGCATCCTCCGATGGAAACAAGATCTATTTTAAACAAGACAATTAGTCAACTCCCAAATGTCCTTGTAAAATCGTAAAATAAGCTAATGGGGGTGTCAAACTGCCTCAAACCCAGAAAATATACCCTATAAGCAATGCAAGAGTTTTAACTGGCTCTGCCATTATTAAGAAGATAAACCACTGCAAAAAGCAAACGATTCCCTGGACAAGTGTCGATTCCCTCTCAGTGTCGAAGCCCTGAACCTGAAGGCCTGCAGACACGTCAATACAGGTCATGTAACAGCGAGTGTCCTTGAGGCTTCTGCTGAATAAGAAACACAAAACAGGGGGAAGAGTTTCCCAAGAAAAAACCATATTCATCATAATGGTACAAATAGCTCAAAAGTTCTACTTCCATGCAGGGAAGTTGGGCTGGGAATCACGAATGTTTATGAGAGACTCTAGTCCAAGCAGGGAGCTATAAACTCCTGGCATCTTGATAAATACATCCCAAAATTAATGTACTGAGTAAAAAAAAGGAATAATCAATGTTAAAACATTTTGTGGTGGTCTCGACTTCAGGCTCTCCAAAAACTAAAAGATGGCCTCTGCCTCCCATAGGTTACAGGCTGCACAGGAAACACAAGCAAACCCCAACTAATTCTAACTCCTTTTGCTTCACTGCCTCTCCTCCCTGATGGTATTACTAGGAAAGAAAGAAATCATAAGCTCACGACTATTGCCTAGCTGCACTATCTCATTTTTAAGGTGAGATCTGAGAAAGGGTGGCATGTTCCAAATCCTAGAGATAATATGAAATACAAGAAATTCCACTGTTTCGATGTGACAAACCCATGTTGTGCTTTCAGTTATAAAAAGAGAGATTATTTCCTAAACATAGAATCTACAGTATCTACACTACATAGCCAGGAATCATGAAAGAATTACAATCAAAGAGGTAAAGGAACATGTACCTTATGTGGCTTTGTATCACTGCCTCCATGTAAGAACAAGAACCCTCTGAACAAGGCTTAAAAAGCCACAGCCATACAGGTCTATAAAGGTGAGCATCCAAACAAACCAGGCTCCCACAAAGTCAGTCCATGCAGTAGAATAAAAACTCAGTGCCATTGTCCTTGGTTTCTCAGTCAGCCTTCATTGCCAGTCACGTTCAGAGTGACCATTTTGATCACATGCTCCATCACTCCCAGTCCAGCTGGCCTTGGTGAGCTCCCATTAGATCAGTCCCACCGAGACCATCACTCCCAGTCCAGCTGGCCTTGGTGAGCTCCCATTAGATCAGTCCCACCGTCTCAGTGGGTAGACGCACCCCTCGTGATCCTGACCTCCTTGCTCACATTCTCCCTCCTTCTTCTCCTCATTTGGACCTTGGGAGTTAAGTCCAGTGCTCCAATGTGTGTCTCTGTCTCTATCTCCATTCATCGCCGATGAAGGTTCTATGGTGACATGCAAGATATTCATCAGTATGGCTATGGGACAAAACCAGTTCAGGCACCCTCTCCTCTGCTGCCCAAGGAACAATCTGGGGACCTCTCCTTGGATCTGGGAACCCCTCTAGAATCAAATCTCTTGTAAACCCCAAAATGGCTCCCTTAATTAAGATATTTACATTCATGCTCCCATATCCATCCTTCCTCCATCCCATCCATCCCATTCCCCCAAACTTTCCCAAAACCTCCCCTTCTCCCTTCTCTCTACCCATCTCCCCTTACATCCACCTCCCACCCTCCCCGTGCCCCCAAGTTTGCCTGGCAATCTTGTCTATTTCCAATATCCAGAAGGATAACTATATGATTTTCTTCAGGTTCACCTTCTTATTTAGCTTCTCTAGGATCACGAATTATAGGCTCAAAGACCTTTAATTATGGCTAGAATCCACTTATGAGTGAGTACTTACCATATTCCTCTTTTTGGGTCTGGGTTACCTCACTCAGTAAAGTGCTTTCTATTTCCATTCATTTGCATGCAAAATTCAAGATGTCATTGTTTTTTACCGCTGAATAAAACTCTAATGTGTATATGTTCCACACCTTCTTTAACCATTCTTCTATTGAGGGGCACCTAGGTTGTAGACCTGTATGGAGGGGGGAGGACCTTGGACTTCCCACGGGGCAGGGAACCCTACTGCTCTTAAGACTAGAGAGGGAGGGGGAGGTGGGGAGGTGGAGGGAAAAGGGAGGTGGGGAAGAGGTGGAAATTTTAAATAAGTAAATTAATTAATTTAAAAAAGCCACAGCCAATGGTCAGGCAAAAAAAGAAAAAGAAAGACAGAGAGAGAGAATGAAAAAGAGAAAGAGAGAGAGAGAAAGGGAGAAAGAGGGAAGGAGAAAAAGGCAAGGAAGGAGGGGATTATACTCTCCTTTGATCATTGTATTTTCCTTACAAAACTAAATATAACTAGGACTTCAAAATGAGTATGTCAAGGCACTCAACTCAAATTGAGGAAAGGTAAACAATATATATTTCTTCCACAAAAGAACAATACAAAAACTATCCAGTTTAGAAATCCCAAACACTACTGCCAAAGAAAGGGAAATATATATGTCTCCTTTTATGGACTCTCCATTCTAAAGACCCAATAGTCTATGATCATTACTGCTAATTACTTGTTATATTCCATTGATCCAAGTCCACGGCCTCCTCAATTGTTGAATTTGCTCCACAGATTAGACTCTAATTGGTCACAAAGAGTTAATGTACAGAGTCAAATATGATTTCATGGAGTCAACTAATAAAATTTTGTAGTTAGGCTATGAATTATTGAATCATCCAAGACAAGTAAATGAAAGCTTCATAGAGAAAGAGAGAGAGAGAATTAAGAACTTAAATACTGGCACAGCCAGGGCCCAAGTTGGTTTGGATCTCTTTAAACTCTTTCCAGAGTTATGAGGTCCTGAGACATCCCCAGGAAGACCTGCATGCCATTGGCAGAACCTGCTGACTTAGCACATGGTCAGGCAACGAAGCCAGGCTTGCATGCAACTCCTGACATAACTAGATGTCATGACTGGAGTCAGTGGATGCTTCTAATTAAGAATCAAGCTTCATTGTCTCTGTCTGTCCTCTCTCTGCCAGACAATTATGGAAGAGGCCTATTTGGGTTCAATCTATATCTCCCAATTCAGTGTTTTCCTATTAAAATTTGTTTTCTCTTTACTAAAAAAGAGTGACATTTGTAAGATCAGAGTGTAAAATTCAGACTAAACAGCTGAGGCAAGAATAGTCACTAATCTTATGCTTAGGGGCAATAGAAACACAGCAATTTACTGTTATACAATAATGTATAGACTGGCAATTCTTAGCTGTGATTTACATAGATACTTTGTGGCTCTATCACTTTTAAGATTTAGAAAATGCTCAGCCATGTAATCTATATAGCAAGGTTAGTTAAGGTCAAACCCAAAGTCATGACCTAAAACACCAGCTTCACAATGTCAAAAGGTCAGAAAACACAGAACAATATCAAACTTCCATCAACTCATTCCTTAAGTTAATTCACTACTTTCCAACCCTTTTTCTCATGAACATGTGAGATGGCTCAAAGGGTATAGCTATGGACAACGGATGGCTACTAGGGGAGGAAGGGTCCATTTTCTTTAAAGATGTGGTTCTTAGTATGGCCACAATGCTCTAGTGGGTGGGCTCACACCTAGGAACAAACTGATGATATAACTGTAGTCGGCCGGTGCTTCTAAAAACTAAAAATTAAAATAGGACAAGAAATCCAGGGGTAGGGAGGTAAGAGTGGATTTTAGAGTAGTTGGGGAAAGAGATTGAGGTGAATATGATCAAATACTTTATATATATATATTCCCAAAAAATTAATATTTCTTACTTAGTAGTTTTCCTAAAATATTTAAACTGGGGATCAGATATTGTCCTCTAAAATTATGACAGCAAAGCAGAAGAAAGGCAGAGCTGGGAAGACAGCCAGCAGATGCTCCCCACACAAAAGGGTCTTTACTTCACCCTCTGCTTTTGAAGCTGGGGAACTGGGAGATAAAGTGTAACTTTCAGTCTTGACAATCAGTACAGAATGGGGTCAACCTAGGTTCTCAGAGCTTCCCCTACCTAAACCACAACCTAAACAAAAAGGTAGCTTATTTGAGAACACTCTAGGCATAAAAACTACTCTGTTGTCCTCTACCTTCTGAATACAAATTCCTCAGCATGTCACTAGTATTCATGCACAGATAGGCCAAAATCTCCTCAAGGAGATGACACTAAGTCTACGGACACCAGATAATTTCACCGAACTTTCTCTCCTCTTCCCCAGATCCTAAGCCAGATCCGAATTAACCACAGTCTTATAAACAACCCACTAAGACTTAACAAATCCACAGAGCACTCAACACCATCACATACATTATTTTATTCCACAATTGTTCCATTCTGCAAGTAAAGAAGCTGAGAGCCAGAGTCATCTTGGCCAAGGTCACATAGTAAGCAGCAGTAAGGCTGGAAGTTGAACAGAGTCCTGCAGTTCCACGTTCAGTTTAACAGTTTCTACATTCTCCCCACCCAGTGTTGCTGAGGACTCAAAGCCAAACACAACAGCAGACCAAAGAACTGACTGAGCCCCACCCTCAAACCAACTAAGCAATGACTAAAATCCTTGCAGGAACACAGACCTTTAAGATTGGGGTTTTCAGGGCATTTGAATCCCTGACTATCCTCTAAGAACTCAGGGCTGGTCAGATGACCCAAAGCAGTATGAGCAGAGCTGGACCTGTCAAGTCCACTGGGCTCTGGGTGACAGGACCCAGCTGAGCAGGCAGCTCCCTGCAAGGGCACTCCCAAACATTCCAAACTCTGGGGAACTAGAAGGAGGGACTTAACTGTGCAGGGACCTGGCAAACCTAACAGAACTTTCCAGACCACATTTGTACTTTTATACCAGGAAGATAATTTCAAACTAAAATCTCCCCCCAAAACTTCAAATGCTCTGTCTTCTAAAGATACACTGGGAACTTCCAATGGGAGCTCCTCTGGAGAAAAGCAAGGATTTCAATTTGGTTTTTATTAACGCACTGTAGTTTTTTTATATAAAATGTTTTTGAAAACTAGATTAAAGTTGAATTTAACAGCTGCAAGGATTATAACCTACATAGAACTATTATCAGAAAGGCTGACATAATGACAATAATGACATAAACCAGAAGCACAAGTCTACTATTGTTGCCACTATAGACAGAAGGTCTCATGCATTTCAGGCTGACGGCAAAACTCTTATGAAGTCAAGGCTGGTCTGGAGTTCCTGATTCTCCTGCCTAGAATTCCCAAGTCTGAGATGACTGGTGGACATTCCATCTCAGCTCAAGAAAAGTATTTTAATCAAAAGTTTAAGAACCACAGTCTAGACATGGGACCTTTGCCATGTATTACAGGATAAAGAGACTTATTTACAAATCATAATGAAACTTTCATTGACTATAAGCCAAGAAATAGAAAGTTTTGGAGAGAAGTAAAAATAGGCTTAGTGCTTCCTCTGTGCTAGGCATTTCCACAAATCGTGTATGATCTCAACAATTAAAAGTATATTATCCATAACAACAGACCAGGAAATAAGAAGCCATGCATAGGAGTCGCCAGTCCCTGAAGTAATGAGAGGCAAAGGGCAAAGCTGGAGCTACAGGTGGCCTATAAACAGTCACCACCGGGCAGCAGAGGAGCTGTCTAGGGAGAGCACCCACACTCCAGTAGCCCTTCCTACCTAACACACCGTGCGCGTATCACATGCCACCCCTGAGGTGTCTTAAGTGTACAGTTCTGTTCCCCACATTCGAAGATGCTAAAACTGGCATTCCGTCACAGGCCAGAAGTCAGAAATCTTCATAGGTGCTGACGGATTTGCACTTGGATACCCTCAACCTCCTTCTCTCCCTTAAACGTGCATGCAAGGCTGAACCATGGAAATTACTGACTGGAGGATGCGGAACAGAAGTGATATCTGGAGCCTGACCACAAAGCCCCATCTATGTTGACAATATAAGCTCTTCTACATTTTACTAGTGTTCCCTAACAAAGTCTTCTTGAGTACCTGACATAAGTGACAGCCAAAGTTAACACTCATTGAGTTTTTCTTAGGGTAGACTTAACTATGGCAAATGCTCTCCCACACTGTACTTAGTTAGTCTTTACAATAACTATCCCTTATGATAAGTACCATTTTCATCCTTACTTAAATATGGAGAAACTGAACTTCAGGGTGCTTAAGTAAATTATGAGAAGCCAACCCCTGAGAACTAGAGGGCAATGTTAAACTATGGGCTTGTGACTGATAACCACTGCATTATGCTTCCCACAAACATGCCTAGTGTATTTTCTGTTATTACCTTACTATGAGGAAAGTGAAACAAAAATTATCTATACACAGGAGGTCAGAACTTGATACAAATTGGCCAATAAAACAAAGGATATTGTAAATTACTATAAATAGGTACTAAAAATATCTGTGATCAAGTAAAGAAATGCCAATTTGACTAATACATACACACAAACATGCCTGTTACATAATTGGTTAATTAACCTGAGAATTCAGGGCTGGTAGTTTTTGGTGGGTGAGTCTTCAAATATCTTGAGGATGGGTGGAATTATCAATGGGCCACACTCGCTCATGCCCTGTTCTTCAATGTCACTGTGGTCTTATCCTCTGTACTGCTCTGTTTCTGGGACATGACAGCAGACAGAGACCTTCACAGAGATAGATAAACCTGTAGAGCTGAAATATACTTTTTCCTTAGATAACTGGGTAGCCTTTCAAGTAGCAAACCTGTCCCTGCATCCAACACGAATTGTTTCTCCCTATGTCAACTCTCCTTTCAGAGCAGTGACACAGTAAACTAAGAACGGCAACCTTGTGAAACAGAACGATGGCCTTCTGTCTGCGAGGAGCGTCAGGGTTTCACAGAGCTATGTACAATCACATCCAACAACACCGTGGCTCCATTAAGAAAACTCCTCCCATGCCTAAGCACTACCCTGCGCAAAGGACCATCCTCATTTCTGTCAGCCTTACTGAAACAATAAAAAAGGCATTTTAAGTATTTTGCCAGGACTGTCCTATAATATGCGAAATTAAATATTTTCAAGCCCATGTCATTTTCTGTAACTACATCTGTGCAGAATCCAGACTGTCTCAGACCAGAGACCACACAAAGACAATCAACCCAAATTCCTGTTACCTCTGTCAGCAAACAGTTTGAATCTGTCAGGAAAGAAAGGAAGAAAACGCTTCTGCCCCATCTGCTCGGCAAAGTTTCATCCTCCTAGGGCTCTCTTAGCGGACTTCTGAAGCTGCCTCTGTGTGAGTACACACTGCTACACGGACTCCACAGTGACATTCTCCCAGAAGGCCACTCGATCCCCTGGGGGCTGCCTGTGGGACAAGAACTTGAAAGCAGTTTACAGAGTCAGGCCCCTCTTCCCAGCCCCTTCCTTCTGCCAGGCAGCTTCCCTCCAACAGACCTGCTTTAAAAGTCCAGACCCAGTGAAGTCACACATGACCTCACAAACCTCCCACTTAACTCTTTAAAAGCCAGAGGAGAGCTAGTAACAGGGAAAACAGCAGCGTTTTTGTTTGTTTGTTTTTTACTTAGCATAATTAGGGCGGTTGCAGTTAATTGGTGTGTGTGTGTGTGTGTGTGTGTGTGTGTGTGTGTGTGTGTGTGTGTGTTCAGTCAACACCATTCTAAAATAACGTACTTGAGCACCGTCTTTTCTAAAAGTACCAAGGTTTTAGAAGTACTATGTTAGGAAGACAGACTTTCTAATAGTTCACATATTCAGGCTGAACTAGCCTACAAAACAGAATTAGTTCATTTATTTGAGAACTGGTTAAGCCATGAGACACACTTTGGCGGCTGGTGTTTTTTCTATTTTCATTCTAGCCTTGTTTCTGTTTTCCTGTAATCATATTGTGAAAATATTTATTGCCCTTCTGCTCAAATTCCTCTTTAGTCAGCCAGAAGTGGACAAGTCACAGTCACAGTTGTCAGACAGGGACAACAACTGCCACAAAAGCATCTGCAGGAGGACAGGGACAGGAGTAATTGAGCAATCTGATCCAGACACAGCCTCCAGACTCAACTAATGGATACCAGAGTCTCTATCAAAGCTCCTAAAGGAAAAGGGGACTAAGGTGGCTACACTGTTTTCTTTGCCTATTTTTCCTTTCACCTAGGCTATTTTGTTTAGGTGGGAGGAAGAACTAAGAGTTATCTTATAAACAAAAACACATAAAATTACATATACGCAAAGAAAATCTAGTACGTACTTTCAAGAGTGATTCACCAAAAAAGTTAGACTTTCCATACATTCATTTTTATTCCTAAGTAAGCACCCAGGCCTAGAGAAACATTCTCATGTTTACACAGGAAGCTGTGTGTTATGTAAGAATAAGTGCACATTACTATGTGAACAGAGATAACAAAAATACTCCTATAAGAAAACAGAAACAGAATTATAATGCATTCTTATAATGACTACTTCATATCAATTAATTGGTATGTTATGGCTTTAAAGTAAATAAATGCATTACAAATGTTGAGAAAAAACAGTGATATCGCAGGAAACAGAGATGTTATCCACACGCAGTCTAAGCTCGTGTGAAAAGACGTGACTTTCTGTTGATAGACACGTGGACCATAGGATGATAAACACGCCAGCTAGCCTGCCTCGAGAGGAAACGAGGGGATAGGTGGTCCTGAGTCTGACCTCCAGGCATGATGCTTTCTCTCCTAAACTGAAGGGTGAAGCCATAGGCTTACTATTTTCCTATTTCCTACTTTGCACTGGTGGGCATGTCTATAAAATATCACCTAACTTGGAGAAGATCGCCTGTGTGATTGGCTTCATTTTTAAGAGAAGCAGCACCTGTTCAGGATGGAGATTAACAAATAGGAAAAGAAGCTTCGTTCTCTCCCGTTGCTAAAATCTAAGCAATGGCTAATTCTACCAGTCTCCACATCTGTCTGTCTGTCTCCCTTTACCCCTTTCCATCTTTCCCACCCCTGTCTCATGCCCCAACAACCAGTCCCACATATCCATCTCTGGCAAAGCCTACCTCAAAAACCAATACTTCCAGGACACTGTCTGTGACATCACAGTGCAACCACCCTGGCCGGGCCTCAGCCTCGCTGCCGAAGCCCAGCACTACGGCTGTGTGTGAAGCGGCTGAGAACAGTCTCTCCTTCAGCTCTTCACTCAACGACACCAGTGTCCAGAGCATTCCCACCACTTCATCAGAGGCTCTCTGGGGCCCCAAAATGAGACCTGAGAAGTGTACAGCCTAGTAGGTAACATACCTAAGTGACTGCCAAGTGAAATGTACTTCTAAGACTTTGTCTCACAATATAATTCATTCATTCAATACCTCTGCTCCTCTCTAGCCTAAAGACTAAAATATCAATCTTGGCAAGAAAATGCCACGGTGTTTGTGTTAAGTTGAGGTTATTAGAGTATTTAAAAGATAATAAAAAACTGCTACTATTTAGCTCCAAGACTTAGAATTATTATTAGACATTTACATTATAACTCCACCTTAGCACAGTCCATCACCCGGGATGACTCTGAGAACAATGGTCCAGATAATGCAAACACTATTATTACTGACAATATCAACTTTGAAGACCCACAACATTTTAGTAAATTGTTAACTCATGCCATATTGTTAATATGTCATCTCAAATAAAACAAAGTTAGAATAAAAAATCAACTTAAAATCCACACACTTCACTATTAAACCTGTTGGTCAGCCTTCCACCGCTGTGAAAAAAAAAATTCTCCGGACGCAGTGGCCACTAGTGTTTTGGGTGCTGAACATGAAGGCTCTGCTGAGAGCTAGTGCCAAGTCAACAGCTGCTCTTAATTTCTGTCTGCAGAAAACTAATGACATCCACAGGAAGAAAGGAAATAGTGTGTCGGGGAGTGACGGGTTGGGTAAAATGCTAAATATATGCCCATTTGAAGTCAGGTTTACATTTAGTCTAAAATAAAAAATAAAAATAATTCTCAGATTAGTTCATTTTTATTGTATTGTGTGTGTTATATGTAATATGTATGAGGTCACATAGGGGATGACCCATATATGTAAGTCAGAGGACAGTTTTTTAGAGGGGGTTCTCTCCTTCCATCTTCCCATGGGTTCCAGGGATGGAGGTCAGATTGCCAGCTCTACACAGCAAGCATCTTTACCCACTGAGTCAGCTCAGCAGGTCCCAGAGAACTATTTCTTCAAAGACACTCCATATCTTCTCCCCTCCCACAACCAAGCATCGGTGCGGAATATCTAGTGTTGGAGCTATGGCATTGAAGGAGCTCTGATGAAGGAATCTCATTGCTTCCTCTGACAGTTAAATATTGCACTGATGGGCAGGTGCCCTGCTCGGTCATCATCAGAGACACTTCCTCCTGCAGAGGATGGGAACAGACACAGAGACCCACAGCTGGGACACTCAGTCCTAAGAGGCTGTCCTCACCAATCCCTCCACTCAGGGCTCAGGAAACACTGAGGAAGAGGAAAAAGAGTGTTTTGCTCTCAGAAGACTGAAAAATATGAAGTCATCTTCTTTCCTGAAAGAGAAGCATTCCTATTCTGCCTTTTTAAGCATCTCTGCCCCAAAGGGTTCCTTTGTCAGTACCAAGATGTACTTAAGCCATATGTGGTGATGGCAGAGCTAATCTATGAGGATCTTGTGAGTGTTCAGAAGCATCTTTGAACCAAAGAAAATATAAATTATCTTTTATGTCTTTAAAGTCACAGCTGCTGGTGTTGCTACCCTTCAGCTAGAAGCCTTTATCATGGACTCCATCAAGCATCATGGGAATGTCTTAGACCATTGCTACTGTCTGGGAGAAATGGCTTAGGACTGTTAAGTCATCTGTTGGTACTGTTCCTTAGCTCATTGTGCCTCTGTGTCAGCACTAAGGGATTGATAGGTTGCTCTTTGCAGATCAACTGAAGGCAATTGTATAAGGAGGCCTGTTTCTAGCTGAAGAATTCAAACATAAAAGTGCTCTTCCCTAAATTTGCCTAGTAAACTCATGCAGAAATCCCTGACAGAATCTGTACAAAGCAGAAAGCTACAAGTTCATGATTTTTCTAGAAAGATGCACCTACATTCTCAGTTTTCCATTTTTTTAAAAATTGCTTTTGATTTTTTGAGGAAGTATCTCATGTAGGCCAGGATAGGTGAGTCTTGAACTCACTATGTAGTTGAGACTGGTCTTAAACTCCTCTTGCATATCGGGATCCAGACAGGTACCATCCCTATATATTTTGTTTGGGAAGCGAATTAATTCTGGATTTGCATGGTATCATCTATTAGATTAGCTTAGAATGTAAAAATCTCCATAACCAAACAGAAACAACAACAAAAAATACTGCCCTGAGGTGTGGATAAAGAATTGTTATAGCACCTCAACCCAGTGAAAGGTTAAGCATTCAAGTTTTTCACTTAAAGCCACAACTCTGGCAGAACTTCTACCTCCACACCTTTAGCATCTGCAGCTGTATTTCATAAAAAGGCATTCAAGGAGCCAGCATCTCAACTCTCAAACCAAAATCTGCAAAGCCCTTGTAAATCCATTTTGTCTAAAGAATTAAGAGCACACAATGAACACCCAGGTTCTACTATGTGAAGCCTTCCTCACTCATCCCTCTCCCTTTGCAAATCACGAAACGGGTGATCCCAACGCCTCTCCAGGGACTTTTCAATCCTACGTGCCACCAGGCCCTCACCAATGACTAATCACTGCACTTCCCAAATGCAACATGTTTGAAGCTGAACTTGGGCAGGCGACTCCTACAAATACTGATTCTAGACATGGTAATTTCTGAATTCAGGGAGTTATCCATGCTTGAAATCTAAGGTCACTTTGACCTAACCCACCTGCCCCATACTGAAACACCGTTCCCATCTCTGTGCATTTTTTTTCTTTACCAAGATTTTTTTCTCATCTATTTTCCTATGATTCTTCAGACAATTCCTCAGACCACTGTATGAGCCATGAGCAGAGACTAAAACTAGCACTCGGCAAACTCATACCCAAAACTACACAGGTGGGAAGGATAGAGCCACTTTACCAACAAGGAATCAGGTTCAACAAATGAAAAGAGCTGCCCAAGATTAAAGGCCATAAGCCCCGAGTTTATGGCCCACCCTCCAGCCCCACCCTACTTAGTGAGTAATCCTTAGTACACAACAGTGATGTCCGGGAAGCCTCTGAAAGCTTAGGGCTGGGAAGTCCTGCTGACACTCTGAGGAGGAAGGCAGCTAGAGGCCGTTGAGGAGCAGTCTGTGACTCTTCAGACTAAGCATCCGACACTATTAGCCACTTTTTTTTTTAGACTGTCCTTTCTTGGTTCCCTTCTGCTTCATATCACTTGTTACTTCTTCCTTTACAATAGTTAACTATCAGTTGCATTTCCCACTTGGAGGGGATTCCTAGACCCTAAACAATACATATTCACATCTACTAAATAACTAACAATTCATACAGTGGTGCGGGAGAATTATCTGTATTCTGTCAATCATATTTTAATAAAACGCTGATTGGCCAGGCAGGCAGTATAGGTGGGAAAGCCAGACAGGAAGTAGGGGTGGAGCAAAGAGACTGGGAGTATTCTGGAAGTAGAAACTCTCTCACCACTCCTGCGCAGAACACCGAAGAGGCAACATGTAAGCTGTCACACTGAGAAAGGTACTGAGCCCATGTGGCTAACATAGATCAGAATAATGGGTTAAGATAAGTCATAAGAACTAATAAGTAGCCTGACCAAATGGGCCAATCAGTTTATAACCTTATGGAGTTCTGTGTGTGATTCTCTTTGGGATTTGCCGGCTGTTGGGTACCGGGCGGGATCGGAAACCCCAACAAGCTGGCCCTCATACTACAGATGGCGCCAACGTGGATAACTGAATCCACAGAAAGCTTAAAAAAGTTTGGGAAAGAATAGAGTAAAGCATGTTTTCTTGGTGGCAGCAATTTCTCGGGTCTGTTCTGCTTGCTAGAGGCAAGCAATGCTCTCATTTAAGAGAGGCTTCCTGACTCAGCTTTAGCTGCAAAACTTTGTAGCTCATTAAGAGGTCCTGCCGCGAAACACTTAAATGGTATTGATGAAAAGCTGAACGCATGCTTTTCGGTTTTCAGTCGTAGCAGGAAAAACGCTGCGCTGTTTTAAAATGCCGTCTTTCTGGGCCGTCCTGCCAGGGCAAACTCTGACTCTTTCAGGCAGGCAGTCCGACTGAGTGTGGTCTGTGAGCAGAATGCTCCAGCTTGTTTGCTGGCAGGGACCTTGAAACGCCATAGAGTTGTGGCAGTAAAAGGCTCCAATGGTACCTCTAATATGAGTCTGGAAAGCTAAAAAATGGACTGGGTCTAACCGTCAAAACCACGGTTTTAGACTCATGTGGTCAGAAAAAAGAGATATACAGTAAAAAGAGAGTCAAAGAGGAAGGAAAACCTCTAAATGGTTTACTATGAGTTAAAAATATATGTAGGCTAAAGGTTAAAGTTCTTAGGGTAAAAAAGGAAGAAAGAGAGTAGTTGGGTGTGGTGGTATACACCTTTAATCCCAACACAAGGGAGGCAGAGGTAGATTGACCTCTGTGACCTCAAGGTGTGGTAACACACACCTTTAATCCCAATGCCTGAGAGGCAGAGACAGAGGATCTCTGAGTTCAAGGTGTGGTAGCACATGCCTTTAATCCCAGCACTGGGGAGCAGAGACAGACAGATCTCTGTGAGTTCAAGGACAGCCTGGTCTACAGAGTTATTCCAGGACAAAGATATACAGAGAACCTGTCTCAAAAAGTAAAAGTAAAAATAAAAGAAATAGAAGTAAAATAAAGCCGCATAAAGATGGAAATTACACAGAGAATCTTGATACTGTGTGTTATTATGCTCT
This sequence comes from Myodes glareolus, assembly GCF_982192425.1. Taxonomy (NCBI): domain Eukaryota; kingdom Metazoa; phylum Chordata; class Mammalia; order Rodentia; family Cricetidae; genus Myodes; species Myodes glareolus. The sequence continues at coordinate 7,419,393 of NC_142048.1, read as the reverse complement.
CTTTTAATTGTTTGAATGCTGAGGAAGGAGCAACAGTCACCAAAAGACATTTGTTTATAAATGCTGCTGAACTAACCCAAGATAGACATTTTGAAAATACCTTGGCTTCAAAACTGAAGTCAAAAGGTATGCTACTTTGGAGAAGAGATTCTGCTTTTGTTTCCACAGAAAATGAGAGGCTATGGATTTATTCAGAGTTAAGAAAAATCATCTTTGACCAAGGGAGGCCACCTGAGAAATCGACAGGAACAGATGGCCCAGATGACAGAGTTCTACATCCAGAACTGATTCAAGACTGCAGCCTGAGATGATCAAGACTCCCAGGATACTTCAGTCAGGACTTGATTATAACTCTAAATTTTCTTTAGGTCCCCATAAGATCATCAGCGCCCCCAACCATCAGGAAGTAGCCTGAAATACTACGCCCACATTCCCAACAAATGGATTATGGGTATTTTCCTTTGTTTAAAAAAAAAAAAAAAGAGGGAAATGGTGCGGGAGAATTATCTGTATTCTGTCAATCATATTTTAATAAAACGCTGATTGGCCAGGCAGGCAGTATAGGTGGGAAAGCCAGACAGGAAGTAGGGGTGGAGCAAAGAGACTGGGAGTATTCTGGAAGTAGAAACTCTCTCACCACTCCTGCGCAGAACACCGAAGAGGCAACATGTAAGCTGTCACACTGAGAAAGGTACTGAGCCCATGTGGCTAACATAGATCAGAATAATGGGTTAAGATAAGTCATAAGAACTAATAAGTAGCCTGACCAAATGGGCCAATCAGTTTATAACCTTATGGAGTTCTGTGTGTGATTCTCTTTGGGATTTGCCGGCTGTTGGGTACCGGGCGGGATCGGAAACCCCAACAAGCTGGCCCTCATACTACAATACAGCCCTGCTAAATAACTAAGAGTCAAAATTGACTTGACTGATTGAACTCTCCAGGAACTTTCAAGCTGTAAACTACGTAACTCCACCACCACAACCACTGAGAAGGTTAGGAAGAGAAAAATGAGAAGGTCCTTTCTGCAGAAAAAGCTTTAGACCTTTACAACTGTAGGAGGTTACTGGAGGCACACCCACCTACCGCTAAACAGGAAGCAGCTGCCTGTCCTACCCCTAATGACAGATGAGAAGTCCCAGAAGCCTCCTGAGACACTAAATAAAACTAAAATTCCACTCTATCGCCAGATAAACGAACACCGTATTATTTCATTCTCTTACTTTAATAAATATGCATATGAAGATTCATTTCAGCTTTTAAATTGGTATGCTAATTTTTTAATTAGACTTTAACCAATTTCTTAATTACTGCTATTTCAAGTTACATCTTCCCAGGCAGAAAGGCACTAAGGAAACAAAAAAGGTTACAGAAGAGATAGTGTAGCATTTCATTTGAGCAAGGAGGACGAAAGGCAAGAAGAAGGGAAAAAAGAAGAAACCCACAAAAATCCACTTCAGGATACTGAACAGGGAAGCACTTCCCTCAGGCATATCAGCTGCTCACAGATGCAATTCACCTCCTCTGCCGAACTCCTATCCTGAGAGAAAATCTAAGAAGCTGAGATGTAAAACATATTTTCCACATAACAAAGCATATTTTAAAGGCAGTTTCCTATAGTTGAGAGGATCAGAAAAGAAGTTGCTGACAGATTCCTGTATTTGCTATCTCTCTGCCTCTGTCCAAACGAGCTCAACAAAAAGGACATTATTCACCATGGCTCTTGGTGACAATGACATTTGTGTTTTGCGGTCTTCAGGTCAGACAGAACTTACTGGTTAGAGTTGTGGTCATCGGCTGATAGGCCAGCGAGAGAGAAACACCCAGACACAAAGGAACCCATGGGGACATGTATGACTTTAAGTCTCTAATTATCCTTTCTAATTCTGGAGCCATGTGACTGGACTTCACAGGGCACTGCAGAACCCTGGGGGCCTGAGGCTCCCCAGCTGGACCACTAAACTAAGGGAGGAGATGCTACTCTTCTGCATTTAAAATATTGCATTACAAAGCAGGGCGAGGTGAGCTATTTCCTGCTGACAGGCAGCTCCCTAGTCAGCAGTCAGAGCATCCTTGATGAATTTAACTCTTCCTGTGCTAACGAATCCAGGATCTCAGCAGTCTTATTTATATATAATGCTTTTAAATACATATAGTCTCAAACAATGAGTCTTCCCAGCTAAATATTGGAATTGGATGAGAGATCTAAGGAATTCTCTCTTTTGACATATGCGGTGGAGTAGCAGGGAAATGCCATCTCCTCCTGCTACCAAAACTGAAAGAGGGAACTTTTTACAGTGACCACTCCCAAACAATTTTCCTAACACACACACACACACACACACACACACACACACACACACCTTTTAGAGATGCAACAAAGGATCTTTCTATGTTCAAGTCACTGTCAAATACTGCCACCAAAATGAGCTTTAATGAAAAGTATAGACACATGTTGGAACCAGAGAGAATTAAAAATATATCTAGGCAATACCAAAACAAATACATTTTTTTATTTGGTTCAAAATACTTGATACTGTTCAGAATCTACCATGAAATCATTATCAAGGATGCCTACGATTCTTAAATCCTTAATCAGTTAGGCAGAACTCAGTAAAGCATAGACTCTGGAGCCCCACTGCTTTGGACAGTTTTCAGTGTGCCACTTGACATGGGTAATCTTGATCAAGTTACCTAACAGCTCTGTGCCTCAGTTTCTTTGTCTGATAAAAGACCTTATTAGCTCCTTTTCTTCTCCCACTTTATGAGAATCAAGCATCATATCTTTACTAAATAAATAATAGCCTGGTCTACATGTGATATAAAGCATATTATGAGACTGGCTACAATACACTTGAAGTATTTTCTACTAGCTGACCACTGATACTTTATGCAAAAAGAAAAAGTCAAGAGGAATGGGCCTGTTTCCTCAACTAGTCTATCAGATACCAAAGACAGAAGTTCAGTAGGAAACTCAGCTGTTATGTCCCTTCTTTGGGACTTTTCGGAGTTCACTTTAGCCAGTGTGGTCAGACCTCCAGCTCATGAGCAAGAAAGAGAAAGGGAAGCTAACACAGATGGAATGCCAGGTCTGTGTTTATGTTTTCTCTATCTTCTTCTGTAAATATCAAATTTATTAATCAAGTTGGAGAAGGTTCCTTTCCTTGAATTCTACCCTTTGACCCTCATGCTTGGTTAAAAGGAGTCACTTACGTTAATTGGAGTTCTGTAGTAGGCTCAATATCTATCTACTTCCATACTCTGTTAGGGGGATGTTCTAATGAAGAAGCAAATTTGACAGGCTGTTCATTGGCCACTTCAAAATTTCACAGAAATGCGTTTACTAAGGACTTGATTAATATCTCCTCAAATTATGACCATTTGTAATAACCACACACACACACACACACACACACACACACACCACAAACAACAAAAAGAGTAGAAACCATTTTAGTGTAAATTCTTGAAACTAGACCAATTCAGGTATCTGTCTGTATAGAAAGACAAGAGAACAAAAAGGAAATAATTGTTATATGAAAGCAATAATTATATAAAAGGCCTGAAAGTACAGGATAGAAAAAACACTCGTCTATGAGTTGAGCATCTTGAAACCAGGCCCAGGATCAGACACAACCAAGTCATGTGGCTTTTGCAATTCCCCAGCCAAACCAGGACGCTTATTTGTTGTTGTTATAACTAATGTTCGATATGGTCCTTTCAAGTTGTAAAACTTTATCATTACCTTGAGCCCACTCAAAGAACACTGAGCAAAGTGTTCTCAGATACTTCTTTTCTGCACCAGGATTTGGTCTTTTTGCCTTAGGCAGGTGACCCAGCTGAAATTTTACCTCTGTTCAACAGATGGCCTTATATAATCTGACAGGGTAGTACACGAGGAACTAGCCCAGTATTCTCAGCACTCAGTTCTGCCCACACTAAGGATTGGGGCCCGGGTTTGACCATGTTGTCTATTTCACACAAGCTAGAGTTCTGTGGAAGGAGGGAACCTCAGGGAAGTAAAGGCCTCCCTGAGATCTGATAGTAGGGTGTTTTCTTAATTTGTGATTAATGAGGGAGGGCCTAGCCCATTGTGGGTGGTGCCATCCCTACTGGTGGTCCTGGAAACAAGTCAGTAAGTACCCTCCCCAGCCTCTACATCAGCTCCTCCCTCCAGGTTCCTGCCCTGCCTTTGCCTCTGATGATGAACTGTTACAAGGAACTGTGAATGAAACAAACCCTTTCCTCCCCGAGCTGCTTTTAGTCATTGCGTTTCAGCCTGGCCATAGTCACCCTAATTAAGACAGCGCCTATGCTGCCAAGTGATGATTATTGCTTCCATGTGTGGGCACAGAGGCTACAAAGGAAGTAGCCTTTCATTCTCATCTTGTGGGCTGCCCACTGGCTCTACCCTGCTACCTTCCCTGACACCTTTCCAGTGGCTTCTGTGGCAGAGGTCACAGCCTGAACCAGCTTAGCTCTTCACCTGATTTTATCTGCAATATAAACAGCTCTCTATGCTCCCGAAAGTTGGGCTGGAGATACAGTGAACTTCTGACACACGTGCTCAACAGCGTGGTACTTCTGAGATCTCGTGTGCCTTCCTCATCCCCCCTGACTCCAGTCATCACTACCTATTCACGGGAGAACACAGCTACAGCACTGAAAGGTGCTGCTCCTGAATTCGTCCCTCCAAAGAACCATGACACCATGCTTCCAACACGAGGCAGACTGTTGGGAAAGACGGCTGTCCTGGAAACCTGCACTGTGAGCAGACTTAAAGAGACCAGCAATGCCATTTCTCATACACCTTTAAAATACTTGTCCTCATTTAACCGTCCCTACACCTCCATCTCAAGATACATATATAGAAAACGCATTTCACAGCGAAATTCATAAAACATAGAAGGTTTAGCTTTCCCTTCCTCTGACAGAGATGCTAAATGCCAGACAGAGGAACTGATGAGGCAGGTGAAAACAGGAGAAATGATAGATATCTGTACCTAGACATAAATAATGACAGACAACCGCTATGGAGCATGGGCCCTACCAAAGTTGTCATTTTATGTCAAGATGGACGTCAGTGTTCACAGAGAGAGCAAATCCTTGCCAGTGTGAGACAAAGGCTCCGCCCACAGCACCAGCACTGCCTACAGTGCGCAGCTCCAGAGCAGACACCTACTCATCACAGCTATTGGCTCAGTACCCATTCACATGCAGTCAGCCAGGAAAGGCCCCAGTTTGCTAATCTGACAAGCCCAAGGGTGTAATTGCCATTCTCTTCAATCCCGAACTTCCGTTTACTCACATCTGCTTACAGAGACAGAAACTGACCAAATTCACTTAAAATACACCCTAAATTCATTTAAAATACACCCTAAATTCTTTTAAAATACACCCTAAAATCATTTAAAATACACCCTAAATTCATTTAAAATTTCTCAAAGAGCAGTTACTTCTAAAAACAAAAACAAACACAAAAAGAAACACACAAAAAAATAAATAAATAAAAAGAAAACCATGAAATTAAGGGAAGTGGTACTGCTACCTTCCCCAGAAGGCAATCTCTTGAGGGCCTTTCGTGTAGACAGAGTTAGGTGAGTCATGCAGTCCGTTGGTGACCCCTGTAGAATAGCCCATCACTATCCCACCATCTGCTGACACACTCAGGACATCCTGACGTCCTCCCACAGAGGTCCTCTCCAAGAACTGGCCGCCTTCTTTAATGCGCTGCTGGATCATTGGGGTCAGCGGCATTTCAAAGCTAAAATAGCTGTCAGGCTCCGAATACAGCGTCTCCAGGGACTCTGCACTGTAGTATAAGGAGGTGCTGTCCAGAATGGTCTCAAACTGGCTGCTGTACACATCAGTGGAGTCCTCCATATACCCAGGCCCGAGAATATCATCATCTCCTCCTCCCCTAAGGTGCTCCTCTTGTTCGAGAAACCTGGAAAATTAGTAAAAATGAAGAATTTCAATATTAAGTTAGGGTTTTTTTCTCTTCAATTTCCTGCCTTCAACCAACCATATTACAAAAGACAGTGTTGTATAAATGTAACTGTTATATCCACTAAACTTAACAGCTTACTAACATATTTCGGGAAAAAGGATACGAAACCTACTCAGGCTAAAACACTTTCTCTTGATTATTTTATGTGTATGAGTGTTTGACCTGATGTCTGTATGTGCCACACGAGTTAGAAGGGGGCATCAGATCCCCTGAACCTGAAGTTACGGATGGCTGTGGAGATGTAGAGGTGTAAGTACTGGAAATTGAACCAGGGTCCTCTGTAAGAACAAGTGCTCTTAACTACTAAGCTAAATCTCCAATCCAAGGTTAAAATATTAATACACATATCACTAATCTATAAACAGTTTAATAAAGTTTTAAACTAGTTTCCTACATCTTCTAATAGTGCATACTTGAAAAAATATCAATTTTCAACCAGCCATGTCAAGATCATAAAACTATCATCATCAATTATAAGAAAAACATATAAGTATCATGTAAACTTGATACAGTAAATGATCAGTAAAAATGCACTGAACTCTCCCTGGCTACTTCCTGGTTTGAGTGAGACCAGAAGCTCTGGGGAAGGAGGTTGTCCGAATCCAGCTGCTGCCCTCTGCTGACATAAAGCAGAACTGCAGAGACTTCAGGTTCGCAGTGAGGAGTAATCAGTTAACTTCTAAAAGGCTAAAGAATAGTTGTGCTCTTCACTGGAGAGGACTATGTCTCTGGACCTTAGTATCCCTGAGTTGCCTTTAGTGCTTTGGGTAGGGTTAAGGTCTCCTGGCCTCCTCCACCCCAGCTCCTGCCCACATTAACATGACTATTGTTGCCCTGTTCAGCTTAATACAGTCAGGTTCATGAGATTTTCTGGGTGTATCTTGACATTCCTACCTATGAGTTATCCAATACCATATAAGATCAACAATGATACATACATACAAGTAACATTATATAGATTGAGCAGTTGTATTTGTGTATTTAGAAATATCCATGTATATTCCATATATGCAACATATATGCATCTAAGAACAATTAATTTTTTAAAGAGAGACTGGATTTCAAAGAGAGCAAGAAAGGGTATATAGGAGGGTTTGGAGAGGGGAAAGGGAAGAGAAAAGCTATCTTCTTAAAAAAAGGATTTTTTAAAAAGTGATAAACATGGCATTTGTAGAGACAACTACAATCATAAAAAGCTAGATACAACGTAGACATGAATATGAAGGAGTGTGGAACCAATGTTGGCATACATATGTGAAGAACTAATATCCACAATGGTCTTCAAATATTAAGATGAACATTCAGACAACTTAGACAAGTCAGTGGTCAGAGCAGCAAGTCAACAGTTAGAAAACACGGAACTGATTTGTAGCACTGTTGCCTACTTGCTATGCAAGTTTAGGTGACTTTACTGCACCTCCGGTTCCTATAAACAGGAAATAAAGCAGAAATAAGAAGTATCTATTAAATGCCTCATAAATGATTCCTAGGTGTTATCAGAATCCTCACTCAATGGTATGATGGTCTTTGATGGTATTAACTTACTGTAATTCCACTGTGAACCAAATAATTTTCCGGGCTTATACCTCTTAAACTTTTTCATTGGTCTTTAAATAAAACAAATATCCTGCACAGACCTCATTGCCCATTTTCTGTCTGACCAGCTGCCTCAGGTCTCAAGTCTCACTTAATTAGCGTGTTTACCGAAAGATCTTATCCAAGCTGCCACCTGAACCAGTCTCTTTCTTCCCATTCAAGTTTATCTCTCCAGTAATCTCTGTTCTTTTCCTTCACAGCACCCAGAGAGTGCTTGTGTGGTCAATTTGTATATTTAGCACTAAAGTCCATAGACCAGGGATCTCATGTACTTCCCCCACTCTTTTACGTGCAGCTTCTAACAGGGTCAGGGACACAAGAAAGGGAAGGAAAGGGTGTGGGAGCAATGGATGACTGGTCTGAACAGCAGCGAAAGCGCACATTTCACAGTGACGTAAAGACAGCAGTCATAAAGCATACACTACTTTTTATAGAAGTCTAGGGATTTTGTGATCCTAATGGTTACCCAAAAGGAACATGCATCTTAAATGGAAAAGACACACACACACACACACATTCCTTTATCATATTTTTAGAATATAAATCAGTGGTTCTCAACCTTCCTAAAGCTGCAGCCCTTTGCTACAGTTCCTCATGCTGTGGTGACCTCCAACCATAAAATTATTTTCGTAACTACTTCATAACTGCAGTTTTGCTACTGTTATGAATCATAATGTAAATGTCTGGCTTTTCCAATGGTCTTGAGTGACCTCTGGAAAGGGTCATTCAACCCCCAAAGGGGTCATGTCCCACAGGTTGAGAACCACTGACATAAACTATAACATGTTTATGAGGTATGAGGTATGAGGATCGACAAAAGAAAAGCAGGCTCACATCAAAGTACGTTCGCACAGGACACAACAAACGACTTGCTAAAACAACGGTCAGGCATGATCAAAGGCACTGAAGATCGACAGCCGTGCCTTCCATATAACCAAGCTCTAAGGTGGTGTAGATGACAGAAACAGAGAAGGTCAGAAAATACCAGGACATGTAAAGTTTACTGAGCCAGGCCGCACATCAGAGCACATGCCATTTGTGAAGAGAAGGGATTCATCTGTGATGTCATGGAACAAATGAACTGGAGTCTAGTCTACCTCTGACCTGAGATGGCTCCTCAAGCCCACGCCTCTCTGTGCACACAGGAAAGCGGCCTGCACTGTAGGATGCACGCATGCTGCACTGCACACTCTCCGCAGGACACTTCCTCTTCCTCAGAGGAAGGCCACAGACAAGTTGTCAACCACACAGGACACGTCAGTAGGTTTTAGTCTTTCGTGTCAAAAGCACATCTGCAGGGTCTAGTGTTCCTGGTCTCTTCAGCATTGCTCCCCGGATCCTTGTCTAACAGACAGCTTTGTTACATGCTGACTTCTCTGTCTTAGAAACACCTAGATCAAATCCTTTCTCTTCCATTCTGTGACAACAAGGGCAAGAAGTATGGCAGCCTTTCCATTAATGCCTAGGGATACACTGAAACCAAAAACTATAACAATTCTTAAATATGTCATTCCGATACATGCATATCTATGACAAAGTTATTGCATATTAGCCATAGTAAGAGATTTAATAATCATAACAAATGGAACAACCGCAACAATACACTGTAATAGAAGCTATGTAAAACATGAATTATTTATTTATGGAAATCTCTATTTAATATTTTTGAATGTCACAGTTGATTCCAGGTGGCACAATGGTTGTTAAGGTTAAGAGTACGGGCCTGTGTGGTAAGCTCCCGAACCAAGCCAGGACAATAATTTTCTAAGGCATGGTTCAGGCATCACAAAGCATGACACTCTACCGCTCACCTTTCTTTATCTCCCTGAATATCAAGGTTCTTCTCAAGGTGTTCTTTGCTTTCCCTCAGGAAGACTTCATCCTCCCCACTCTCACCGAGAGGCACAGGGGACAATGTCCCTAAGCTCGTGCCAGGCCTTGCTGAAGGAACTTTCCAGGTTTCATCCCAGACATTCCCAACTAAATTAACAGAATTGCTGCATGAACCAGCAGCTGAGCTGTAATGACTTGGCCCTTTGACAAGCTCCTTGCTCACAGGAGAAGCTGTCCTTTCTGGTGATGTCTCAGTGCCTACAGGATGTTGAGTCTCCACCTTCTCTCCTGTCCTCAAAATCTCTACTCCTTGAAACTCCACATGTTTGACCCGGCCTTGACGTCCCATGAAGCCACCGGAATCACATCTTCTAGGGTGCTCCCTTATAAGATCAGACCTCTGATCTTTCAGAACATCAACTCTGTCCACAGGGTTATGGCTCCCTCTTGAGCTCCGCAGGGAGGACACAGGACACACTGGCTCCTGTATACAGAGAGGCCCTTGTCTCCTGTAGCTAGTTATCTGCGACAGTTCTGCCTGAGCTTCTTCAGGTAAGAGTGCAGTGAGATCCTCCTGGATGTTCAACGAAAAATTTTCCTCTGTTGGTACTTCCACTGAAAGAGGTAAATCCGGTGATTTGCCTGGGCCAGCAGGGAACGTTCTACGGGCTCTCTGTGGCTTATGACTGGCAGTACTCAGCTCTTTATCCACCCGCTGAACTGAAAAATTAGCATCTTTGTCCAGTACCTTTGTAGCCTGAAATGTTCCTGAAGCTATTCTGGCTTCTGTAGCTTTCAGAGCAGAAATTAAAGAGTCAATGGGTTGTAAACTTTGTTCCTGAATGTGACACTGAGAGGCATCATTTGGTCCTTCTGTAACACTGCTGAGCACAGAGTCTTGTCCAGCAAGGAGGTGGGCTGCCTTCTGCTCTGGCGAGCGGCATGGCAGAGACTTTGCATCAAGGTCTAGAGAGGCTCTAAGGCCTTCTCCTCCTTCTTCCATGGTCCCATATTCTGGAAATTCGTTTGTGACAGCTGGTGGCAGTAAAGTGCTTCCTCCATGATCACCTAAGAACGGAGCAGAATGGAAACATGACTTCAGGGTCCACTGCATATTCATCAATACCATACATGCTAGGTTCTTAATTGTTTACTCTTTCTTCCCACTCATCCCTGCCACACACACTTCTTATAACCTGCAGTAGCCCCTCCTATTCAGCCTACATAAACATCACAGAAGTGTCTACACAGGAGGAGGCAGTCTAATGACTTACACCATATTAATCCTACTTCTCAGGAAATCCCAGAGATGAGACTGTAGTAACTCAGTTCCTTCATATCTACACATATTAAAATTATGGCAAGTATCATTATCCAAATACCACTGGTGAGATAATAAATATTGATGTGGGGTAGCCTTACAAATATGCAACAACATCTGAGAGTGGCCCTCAGAAAAGGCAGGATTTGCTTCAATGCCATGACTATTTTCCAGCTAGCAGTCTGCTCCTCCCTGTCACAGTCTAGGGTGGGAGGCATCTGTAGACTTCCCTGAGGATTGACGGTGAAGTCAGAACGTAAGAGGAAGCACACGCTGATACGGGTTTAAGGTTTCGACTGTGTGTAATTATTTTGCTTTTTTTATTTTTCAAGATAGGGTTTCTCTGTGTAATAGCCTTCCTTGACTGTCCTGGAACTCGCTCTGTAGACCAGGCTGGCCTTGAACTCATAGAGATCCACCTGCCCCTGCCTCCCAAATGCTGGGATTAAAGGTGCATACCACCACTGCTTTATTTATCTTTTTAATTGATAAATAAAACTTACATAGATTTTTCAAGGTAATTTGTCATTGTGGAATAACTAAATTAACCTTACATACTTGGTACATACTTGGTATATTTTTAATGCTAAAAATACTTAAAATCTACTCTCTCAGTAATTTCAAGTACTCGTTAACTATAGTCAATATATTGTAAAAGAAATTTCTTGGATTTAATTCAAGATGAACTTTTGTAATCACTGATGGACATCTTCATAATCCCCACCCTTGTCCCCAACCTGATGACCACCATTCTATCTTCTGTTCCGTGAGTGCAACATTTTGAGAGTCCACATATAAGGCTACCAACTGCATGAAATTTAATTGCATCATATGATAAATTCCAGTATATAAAGTAAGGGAAAATGTGTAATTAGGATATTTATTATAATCAATAAAACTTACATTTCCCTATTAAAATGAGACCCAATACCAGTCCGTGAGACCTGAGAATAGAAAAATTCCGATATACAAAACCTTTAAACGAAAGTTTTCACAGGTAATAATTTAGGTCAGTATCTAACCTCCCTCTGAACTTGGTTTTTGTTACAAGATCAGGAAAATCCTCATCTGTGGTATACTAACCTCTATTTTATGAAAGAGAACCTTTGCTGTTTACCAGCCCCTGCAGAGCTACAAGCTTCCTCTTTAGAAAAGAGTTCATGAATGTCCGACTATACGCACATGAAAGACCTGGCTGGGGCATCAACAAAACGGAGTAACCTGAGAGCATGTGTTAATACGACATATAGTATTCCCTGCGTACTAAAATTTGGCAAACAGAAATCATGAGCATATATGGTGTTTTGTATTCCACCTTGAGCAATTTGAAATATATTTCCAACATTAAGTTTGAATTAAATAGTATATAATCTCGGGCACATCCTTGAAGTACTTACAGATTCTCGTGATAAAACTAATAAGACATACATACTTTCCTATCCCTGAAAGGAAGCAACTTTCCAAACCTTGGCTTTAGAAAGGAAGACAGCTAAACAACTGGACTGACATTCTAATTTTTTCACTAAAGAATGCAGGTGTCACCTCTAAGTGTTTATATTTATATGCAAAGTAAAATGCTACTCTCTGACCTAATCAAGAGAACCCTGTCTGCAAAGAACAGGAGTAAAGCAGAGGTACATGGCTGCCCAGGTGGTGAGAAGTGACATTTGATTGCTTAGCCCTAAAGGGGACATTTATACTACCCCCTCTGAGGTTCAGAAATCATTGCAGAAGAGAGGCAACAATAGACTTAGGCGCCAAAAGACAGGGAAAGGGATATGAACTGCTGCCATCTGGGCACATCACAATATCACAGTAGCTGTGCCCCTTTCCAATAGGTTTACACAAGACTGGACCTATCAACAGTCAATCATGGATAAGGGAACAGGTCTTCTTGGCTATCCCTGCCTGATCAGTTATTGGCTACTGATGGATTTTGGGGTGGGGCAGTTACTGTCTTCGGTTGTAGACCAAATGAGGAGACCACCAGGATCAACAGATAGTTCCAAACCCATGGCCGCACAAATGATCCCAGTTAAACTCAAAGCAACAACAACAAAAACAACAAAGTAAGCCTTGAATATGACAAAGGGACCTTAAGGAAGGAGTAGTGGGGTGGGAGACTGATGAGAGGGTGGGGGCTACAATAATCAGAATGCACCTTATGCATGTATGAAATTGTCAGAGAAAAAAATTCAACAAACATTATAAACTCTAGTTGGGCAAGCTAGTACAAGCCTTTAATCCTAGAACCCAGGCAACAAAAGTAGGAGAATCACAGTGAGTTCAAGGCCAGGCTGGTCTTCATTGTAAGTTCACTGTGAATTCCAGGCCAGTCAGGAAAATATAGTAGAACCTGTCTTTAAAAAAACAAACAACAACCCCAAAAAATGCTATATTTTTAAAAATAACGTAGTCGGACTTTGATATTTCCCTTTTAATATTATGTAGTTTTAAATACAGTCATAAAATAATGCAATGATTGCCACTTTATCATCCTCTACAAAATAAATCCCATATCCATTAGCAATCAGCTTTCACTGTGGTCTCTTCTCTGTCCCTACTAAGTGCCAGCCTTTATCTCTAAGGACGTAGGTATTCTGAACACTGCATATAAGCACTTCATACAATAAATGGTGTTTCTTCTCACTTACGCCACAACAACACTGTGTTCAGGAAGATTCAAGATGTAATATGAGTCAGAATTTTATTATACTGTTCCATCAAATTTTATTTAATTATATAGAATAACACATTTTCTTTATTCACTCATTAACTAACAAATATGTGGGGGTTGTTTCCCTTTTGGCTATTATATAATAACAAATTTATACATAAGTTTCTGTATCAACATATATTTTAAGTTCTCATGGTTAAGAGTGGAATTTATGATCAGCTGCTGAATGTATTTCTAACGTTTCAAGAAAGTGTGGAATGGCTTTCCAGGGCAACTGTACTATGTTGTTTTGCTGCCAGTGTGTCAAGGGTTCTACTGGTGTCTGTGTTTGACCATGGATAGCTCCCTAAAGGTATAAAGTGGCATTTCACTGTGCTTCTGATAGCTCTGATGACTACAGATATGGAACACCTCGTCATGTGTTTGTTATCTGGACGGCTTCTTTAAAGACCTGTCTGTCCAGATCTTTTATCCATTTTACAATTGTTACTTTTTTTATTATTTAATAATAAAAATTCTTCTAAACATCCTACAAGTTGTCTTTTTACTTGATTGGTGGCATCTTTTGAGTTACAAAAGTTTATAATTTTAATGAAAGTCTAACTTACATGTTTGTCTTTGGTTACTTATCTTTTCACTATATGTAACAAACCACTATTTTATCCAAGGTTAAAAAGATAAACTTCCAATTTATTTTAATAGCTTTTCTAAGGTTAGCTATTTTAGGTTAATCTTGGTGTAACGTTTGATTCAAGTTCATTCTGTTGTATGCAGACATCTAGTTGTCTCGGTGCTACGTGCTGGCAAAGACGACCCTTCCTGTTCATTTCATTGCCTTGATGTCTTCGTGAACACTCAGCTGACCAACACTGTAAGGCTGTATTGCAACTCTGCACCCTATCACATTGAGCTGGATCTTCATGCCAGCACACCGCTGTCTTGACCACTGTTGCTCCGCAACAGATAAAGTGTGGAACTGGGGGAGTCCCCCCAGCTCTGTTCTCCCTTTTCTAGACTGCTCTTGCCACTCTGGGCCCCTTATATTTCCTATATAAATTTTAGGATTAGCCTACCAAACAGTTGGGATTTTTAACAGGAATGGCAATTAATTTATAGTGCACTGTATTCTTAGCCATTGCTATTACAAGGGCTCTCCTCCCTTAATTTCATTTCCTTTAATTTTTTCGGCAATAGTTTTATAAACAAGTTTTAATTATCTTATTACTTTTATTTTATTCTTATTGATAATATTGAGTGGATTTCTAAAAACTACATTTCTGAACTGTGCATTCCTACTGAAGTACATCGGGGTGCTATTAGTACTCTCGCAGTCAACTACCTTGCTAACCTTGTGGTTCAGATCTCATAGTATTTTATACATTTCTTGAGGTTTTCTACATGAAATACCTTGTTATCTGTGAACAGAGAGGTTTGCATCTTTCCAGTCCCAACCTATCTTTTCTTTCCAGTCTCTCAGCTCCTCTTCCAATGGTAGCTCATTGCTTCTAAACTGAAGGATGGTGTCAGACACCATACCTTGAAAAGTTTAATTCTTGTATATACTGGAAGTAAAGTTAACCACATGGCCATTCTGAATTTTATATACTGTACTTTGCCTTTGTTCAATGTCTTTTTTTTTTTTACTTAACACATTTCTTCTCATCTCAAATGATCACATTATTTTTACCCTTCCAGATCTAACTCAAATTCACTACCTTTAATTAAACCTTTCTTTGATAACCAAATCTTGAAAGAAAGAAAGCACTTTCCTTCACTGGAAATGCCAACAGCACTTTAGCTGTTCACATGCATGGAACCAGAAGCACGGTGTTAACTCACATTTTAAGGTTCAAACAGCTTCGACTTTTAAAGATGCGTTATTTTCATTTGTGTATATATGCATGAGTGTCTGCTATATCTGTATAAGAGTCCCCATCCCCTGGGAGCTGAAGGCAGTTGTGAGTCCTCCAACATTGCTATATCTGTATAAGAGTCCCCATCCCCTGGGAGCTGAAGGCAGTTGTGAGTCCTCCAACATTGCTATATCTGTATAAGAGTCCCCATCCCCTGGGAGCTGAAGGCAGTTGTGAGTCCTCCAACATTGCTGCTAAGTTCCAAACACTTCCTCTAGAGGGGCAGAGGGGTTTTTAAACAATGAGCAAATTCTCTATTCTCTAAACAGCTACAATTTTTAATCTACTATGAAGTATTTTAAGAAACTCTACCAAAGGGGCACCAAAGTCATACACATACTAAAGTCCACTAAGTGAAATTCATTCAGAGGAACAAAGAAGTGTTAGCTGACATGTTCTGGAAGCCTGCTTTGTCCTAACAGCTTAGTTTCCCATCTAAAAAACAAGCATGCACATAAGCACTGGGCCAGGGAAGTGACCAAAAGAAATAGAGAAATGGGCTCTCAAAAAACATGGTAAGTCCTTCACTGCAATTGCAGGAGACTTATCAAAATGTCATTCAGAAAGAAAAAGAAAATACATCAAGTGTAGGAAAGGCTTGTGATGCTTGACACAACAACTTGGCAATTGGTTCAAGGAAATGAGAAAGTAGAAAGAAGGATCCTGCAGGACTGCTAGCAGGCTTTACTGCTCCGCAAGCTCTCCTGGTCTAAGCTTATTTTCTAGAAGGATCTGGTTTAATAAGTTTCATTTACCTTTCAGTACGTAAAGAGTGGCACAGACAGTCAAGAGCAAATAATCGTCTAAGGGGCTAAGGAACTAACGGCGATGTGCAAACAGTGCACACAGAGCCCTCTCACCAGAGACAAGACTGAACGACGCTGAGTCTTCAGCTTCACCGGCAAAAATTTGTGGGGAAGATTCAAATGCCACTAAGGAGTGAGGTCACTGTTTTTAATAGCAGTAAAGTTAACAGAAATAATAAAACAAACATTCTATCTGTAGTAGTTCCTACAGACAAACCACCTCCATGGGCACCACACAGAGCCCTTCAGAGGACAGTCACTGGACTTAGCAGGTCTTCCATGCAAAGGAAGGAGCCTTTGCTGTCACACTGCAAGAGCTGCTTCCTTTTGTTGTTGGTTCTCGGCACCAGTGAGTGCCTTTAACAACAAACAAAACTTTGCAAAAATATTAATCCTGACCTTTACCACGGAATCTTGTATTTATCCCATGGAAGTAATTCCTGTGGAAACCATCATACTACTATGATTATTTCTTAACATGAAAGAAAGAAAATAAGCAAATTTTTATTTTATTTTACGGTTTTGCTTTGCTTTTCTGCTTCCTTTTGAAACATTGCCACTGTTTCGGGTACTTTTTCACTCTCTCAGCAAACCTTTCTATCTATAAACTGCTATGTGACAAACAGGGAATCCAAACGCACACTGTCAGACATGATGCTTGCATGTGACATGGCAGAAAGAGACATGAGTGGCAAGTGAACGATGCCCACGGGGAGAAAGAATGGCCATAAACAGGCTCAGGATAATCAAAGGCTTGAGCAAAAGCAGAGGTGAGGGCATGAGGCAGAACACATGCAGAAGGGACCGCATTGAAACAGAGACGCCAGAGCTGCTACCCATCAGGGTGTCTTACTGAGGCACCATCTATATCTTCATCTCCCTTCCTCTGCATCTAACCAGTTTCTGTGTATCCCACCAAAGCCACCACGGCCCTCGACTACCTGCTATGGACTGTCCCTCCCAACTTAAACTGCGCCCACCCCCAGTCTGATACTCACATAAGACCCCAATCAACATTTCTTTTGGCAGAAAGCCTTACTGAATTAGTTCTGCCCAAATCTGACATGGGGATTGGCTAACGATTAAAAAGAACTCTGGCGCTTACCTGAATGTAAACCACATACTCACAGAACAGGAGTAGCAGGTGCATAGTTTAACTGCACTTCTTTTTCCCTCTTAAAAGAATACAAATGTAGTCTAAAATATATGTAGGAGAGAAGTGAATGGAAGAAGAGTTTCACTCACTGAAATCTATACTAAAAGGGAATTTTATTTCATTCAAAGTGTTCTATCTGAAATCTTACCTACTACCTTTATATTTGGCAAAGCTTCCAAAAAAATATGTTTCATAGTATTTGGTAAAGTTACTTTCCTATGACCTGTGAACCCTACTGGCTTTAAATTTAATTTAATACACCAAGAAAGAAATAGGGTAATTTTAATGTTAACAAGATCATTTTAGCACCGCCTCACACCCTGTATCAAGTAGCCATCTGTTTCTGCAAGCCAGGGGAAGGACTGCAGTAAAATGACGGAGTAGAAGCACAGTGTGTTTCAGTGGCAAGGAAATGAGCCCGTCTCACTGACTAGCTGCGGAGAGACCATGCCTTCCCAGCATGCTCTGTGAGAACCAGTATATGAAACACGCCCTTCCTTCCGTTCTGGCTAGAAAACTCAAGAGAAACGGTTCCAGGAAAACCAGCCCACGGACCATTTGGCACATGTACCAGACACTTGGTCACTGAAACCTGAAGAAAGAAAATCAGCTTTCTTAAGTGGTTCTGAGCAGCAAGACCTAAGCTTCCCCAGGTAACATGGCGGCCACATCCAGCCGAGATCCTTTGGAAGTGCACAATTATGAATTCTACACACTTGTTTCCTGGGACCTGGGCCCAATAGATTTTAGGAGGGCCTAGCTTGCTTTCCTTCATCACCATTAGACTATAAAGTCCACAGGGCACTTGGTCTGTTCTTTACTATTATATCCCTTACAACACTAGTATTGTTGTTTAATGCTGGCGTGTTCCCTGGCAGGCTCGAGCCTAGCAAAACGGCCATTTTGTTGTCTAAGTGAAATAAAGAATGTCATAGAGTCAACAAGATGTCATTTAAGAGAACTCAAGGCAAACTTTTTTTAAAAATGCCTCCTTAAACACAGGTAAAACAGGACATGTACTTCTGATAACTGAAGGCCAGCCTGAACAGGGAATGCTGGAAATTCAGAGAGTTGTTCCAACTTAGAGTGGGCTCATCTTTTCACTGTCTCAGCCAGGTTCTCTTGTGTACTAAGTACGAGCTAAACATGGGGAGAAGAACAACATTAGAAGACCAGAGGACTCCTCCCATCAAGGGCTCATGAGCCACTGATTCCTTCTGGACACAACGCCTGCAGATCCAGTTTACTGGGTGGTAAAGATCAATTAAGACAACTCTAGCTGCATTTCTAGAACTTAGCATGCTGCTAGGCAGGCTGTTCACATTAAGCAGAAATTTTACAACTGACCACCCAGTAAAGCCTGCATTGTTCAATATAACAGCCATATATGCATTTGACCACTTTAACTGTATTAAATGGGATGACTCAGCAAGTAAGAGTACTTGCCACTCTTTCTAGAGGACCTGGGTTCAATTCCGAGCACCCACATAGTGGCTTACAGTCTTCTGTAACTCCCGTTTCAGGGGATCCAACGCCATCCTCTGTCCTGTATAGACAGCAGACATGCAATGGAGCACAGACATACATGCAGTTACAATACCTATACCCACAAAATAAAAATAAATAAACCTAGAAACTATAAAGTTTCAGTCAATGTTCCATATATATCACTAACAACTCTCAAACTACTCTATATAGACAGATCATTTCAATCCTCACAGAAAGTCTGATTTGAAAGTGCTGTCCTAAAGCTTCATACTCAGTATGACCTTAAGACAGCAACATACACATGACAGAGAAGGCTGGCACAAAAGCACTGCTCAGATTTTCCAAGGCAGATACTTGAGGGTTTCAAACAAGAGAGTTAATGAGGGGCTGCAGGGATGGTCCAGGGAGCAAAAGTGCTCACAGTGTAGGCACAAGGACCTGAGTGCCCTGACACTCACATCAAAAGCCAGGCCTGGGGGTGGTGGGGTAGCTCAGTGGTAACAGCACTCGCTGATCTTGCAGAGGACCTGGGTTCAATTCCCAGCACATACATGGCTGTTCACAACTGTTTGAAACTCTCATTCCAGGGCACCCCAATGTTCTCTTCTGGCCTATGCAGGCACTGCATGAATATGGCACACACACACACACACACACACACACACACACACACGTAGGAAAAGCATTCACATACATGAAAATAAATACATCTTAAAAAATTCAGGCTTGACTTGGCTACACATGCCTATAACACCCACACTAGGGGACAGACATATGTGCATTTTTTAATTCTTCTACATGTATTTATTTATTTGTCTGGCAGAAGGCATACTATAACATGCTTCTAGAGCTCATAGGACCACCTGCATAAAGTGTTTCTCTTCTGCTACTATGCGGGTGGGTTCTGGGGATGGAACTAAAGCCATCAGGCTTGGCATCATGTGCTCTCACCCACCAAGTCACTTCCCTGTCCCAACAGGAAGATTCTGAGAACTTAGCATTCAGGCAGGCTACCTAAAAACGGCAGACTTCCATTTCAAGGCATGCTATGGCTGACAGCAATTGAAGCTTCTGCATGAACTGCCCTGGTTACATACACACAACTCCCACACATGCATCACACACACACACACACACACACACACACACCCCAAAATAATGAATCCAGCCAGAGACTCATAGACACAGTTAAGCATGAGCAGTTCTGCTTCAGAAACTACACCGCCTTCTAGAAATCATTCTGACAATATTAAATTAAGTGACTGCAGGTTTGTTCTTTAAAAACAAAAATTACAAGTTTCTACCTCAGAGCTGGCAGTTCCAATAGTTCAATCAATAGATTAGACAACCAACCAAAATTTCCAGAGGTCAAAAAGTCTCCACTCCTTGCTTCATCATTCTGATGTGGGTTTGCCCTTGTCCCAAGTGATCTGGGGTACTTTTCAAAGAGCAAAAGGTTGAGGCCCTTTGCTGGAACACTGCCCTCCCTGAGTGTAGAGCTCATTGTGAGTGCTGCTCACATAGCTAGTGACTACACTTACACAAAATTTCAAAACTGATCTTGACCACAAAAAGTAAACATTACTGTCTAATAGTCCTTAAATAAATTATACGGGGGTTTAAAAGATAAAGGTTGAGAGAAATAAGGTTTTGTGATAGATAAAATCAGAGTTATTTTTCCCCCAGAGTTTCTTATTCATGTTCTTGGGTAAATTACTTGTTTTAAAAAAAAATGAGCAAATTCACTTTGCTGAGGCACTAGTGAGCTTGCAGTAACAGTCTCTAACCTGTTTTCTGAGACTAGTACTGATCATCACATTCTCAATCCTTTATAAACCACAGGGCATCTAGCCACCAAAACCTGTTCCCTCCTCTTCTCATGTGTATTGTTTCAAACTGCCATAACATATAAGAAAACTACAAATTCTTGAATTATTTTAATAGTGGAAGTTTTGCAGAAATAAGCTAAAGGCAAACCCTTTGACTTGCTCAGAAGCAATTCATCCCCAGTGGTGGGAAAGAGTGCCAAATCTGACCATTCACTCTGTAACTTTGCTAATCAAAGACTGTGAAACAAATGCCTCATTTGCAAACCAAATACAAAAATCAAGCCTTTAAAAGACCTCAAGCACATTTTGCCTATAAGTAGCTATAAATCTTATCTATGAAAACCAGTGATCAATAACCTCTCCAGAAACAGATGCACAGCTTACACCCTTGATGCAATGGGAAAGGCTGCATCAAAACAAAGCAGGGGATCATCTAATCCCCTTGCCAAGCAGTAGAAAATGTATCTGGTATGATAAAAATATCAGAAAATGAGTGTGAGTAACGCAAAACTGCCAAATGAGTAATTCAACTGCATTATATTTGGGGACACATCTTTCATCCAAAAGTCATATTTTGGAGAAGACTACCATATACAGTGGACAATACTCACTATTTTATGGACACTGATAGCTCTCTAAATGCATGCATATTTAAGGTTTATGTGCTTCAAAGGGCAGGAAAGACCTGCCAAGCCTTACTCAAGCTTTTAGCATGTGCATACAAATACAGAATGTTCCATTAATTGGACATTCTTCCCCTGGTGATTAATAGTTACAGTTGTGCTTACCACAAACTAAATCCCACATGCTAATGATTCAGAACCTAATTTTTCTCATTCAGTCCTAATCCCTACAGGAGTGATAGTAGCTTACCATGCCAGTCAGTCTCGGCAGAAGCTTTGTGAACTACAGAGCAGCAGACAGCATTCGGAAGGTCAGGGGGTGAGACCAGAAGCAAGGCATTAATGCACAGAGCACTGCTCCCCTGCAGAAACCTTTCGGCAGGAGCTTATCTGTGATCATCACTTTCTTAAAACTGGACTCCTTTATTCTGCCTGAACAATTCCTGTTTTATCTGCCTCTCAACTACTTTTTAAGACCACACTTCAAATTTCTTCCTTTAGCCTTACCTTTTCTCTCTCCTGTATTTTATTCATTCTGTCCACTTTCTAAACTTCTATTTGTAAATCTATGCTTCTAATATCCGGTTTTAAAATCTCTTCATATCTCTTTAGTTCTTATTACGTTTCTTAAAAAGAGAATAAAAGTTCACACTGAACTCCTAACTTCATAACATCATTAGACCAGGCTTTCTTTTGCTGAAGTTAGCACAGATGCTGTAATATTAGAAGAAACTTTTCCTGTGCATTTTCATGAAGCAATTTAACAGTGAAGAAATTTAAGTCGATGTCCAAAATACTATATAATTCTTTTAAAAATCATAAGAGTGGCAAGTAGTAGTGTTATTAGCAGTGATAACCAACCACAGCTGTGAACTCCTTAACTGTTGCCTGGCAAGGCAGATGTCAGCATAAATAAGCAGCCTCACTGAGCAGAGACTGGGACCAAACCCCAGCTGATCTCCAACGGCTTCCATGCTCAGTAGAAACCTTAGGGCTTAAAGTCAGGATTCGTCCCACAAACTGATACAAACAATTCTAAGTAAATCTACCACTAAAAGACGAACATAACGTTGAAATCCAGTTTTTCTAGAGAGAAATGAATATTAAAAATGCTATGAAATGTTTCTGACAGAGAGGAAGGAAACACAGAGGAATCGTAGACACTGCTTCTTCCGGGGCACACTAGACCTCAGTGTCAACTTAGGTGGGAACTTTTGGCGCCACTTCTGAAGGCCTCCTCAGCCCCTCTCGCCTACTTAGCCTCCTAGCTGGGCTTCAGACTTACAGATGAAAAGGAGCTGGGGTTCTTTAAGAGAAACTCCTCCCCTATCCCATCCAACACCAGCTCTCTAAAGTAAGAAGTAGCCTCTATCCCCTTTCTGCCTGTATAATGCATCACAAAAAGGGAGCTTATTTCTCCAGGGTGACAGAAAGCCCTGTTCCTAGGAAAACTGCCTGGGACAGAGGGGTGAAAGGAAATAAAATTATAGGTAAGCACGATGTTCTACTCTGTACTTAAAAATAACATTTGAAAAATTCAACATCAGATACTAAAATCAATATTCCAAGCTAACCAAGAGAGGTATTGGGCAAAGCATTTGGAGGCCCCATAGTTTCTTTCTGTTTCTGGGGGAATTAAAGACTGTTTGGCAGGGACACCCCAGAATGAATGCAGTCTGCTCTTCTAGATAGTCAGCAGGATTCAGCAGAACTTGGGCTCACCCCCAGAAGTCTCCTACTGGGATGGCCAGAAAGACAACAGCAGTAAGCAAAAGCAGTCAATAATACAGACGGAAGATGTCACAGCAGCATTTCACAGCGATAGATAAATAAAGCTATTTGCCTGCAGAGACCTACAAATAGAGGTTACTCACAGAGATTACTGTAGCTCCAGCAGTTACCCATTGATCATTGAAAATGCCCAGTTCATCAGTTTAACGCTTGAGAAAAGTTAACCAGCAAAGAAGCGAGCTAATGCAAAATGTGCTGTTCTAGCCAACTGGAAGCAAATTAGTTTCAAATTTCCTGGAGGCCCCTCTTGCCCTGCACTGCACACGGTGATGTAAATGGAAGCACTTTGAGCACTTGGAAGCAGAGCTGAGTGGAGCCCAGGAACTGCAGCCTCAGCCTCTCACAAAGGCAGAAGAGCCTGCTCTCCTGCGGTGCTCAGCCTCGGGCGCTCTCTACCTTGGGAGCTTACCGAAACAGCCACCGTAGGGCTTTGCTATAATTGTGAAAACTACTTCCAAGGAGGTAACTGAGGTGCCGGAGTTAGCTTTAATGTAACCATTCCCCCAGTGCAGCAGCAGGAAGCCGGCACAGGCTCGGAGAGGATCGTACCATCCTGGCTGACATCAGAGGTGGGGCTGTCATCCTAGTATTATGCAGCATTTTCTCTGATGCTGAAATGACACACATGAACCGAGATGGGCCGGTTCCCTTTAAAAGCATTTAATTCTCACGTTGTTCCAACGGAAGAGGCAAATGCAAACACGCTGCCCAGAAGCTGCTCTCGTGACATCAATCCTGGCTGGCAGTCCTTATCTCGCTGGTAAGTGCTGCTGTCACCCAGGCAGTTCGCTAATGATTACATTAGTGTTCCTCTGATAAATTAACAGTTGAATGGGTAATTGATAGTGCTTGAAAATGTGACATGAAAAGACTGAATGTCATGAAGATCTGGTTATAAAAGCCATGGCATGAACTCTTCATCACTAACAGTACTTGGGACGCGTACCATACTTTTCGAGTTATCTCAGTAAAAGCACTCACTGTATAAATAATAACACGAGACTAACCCAAGGTGAACGACATAATGCTGACCTCTGGACTTGGTGTAAATACTAAAAAGAATCTCATCTTGGGCTGAGAATGTTCCTCCATGCTAGAGCACTTACCGACCCCCGGGTTTGAGCCCCAGCACTGAAAAAATAGAATCTTCAGTATCATTAATATTCTAATGAGCACTAGAAGCAAAGGCACTTCAGGCTATTTTTTTTTCCTATTCTATACACTCAGGAGCAGCACAACCGGGTGACAGAAAATGTGTTAGTTTTAATTCAGAATGCCCATCTTTATAAATAATATATTATATTAGAAACTGCTTAGTAATGTGCTATACACCATGCTAAGCAGTTTCATTTTGCGAATTCATCTATTCCTTCCAGAAGCCTCTGGGATAGCTACTATTGTTAACCCATTTTACAGATGAGACCACTAGAATACAAAAGAGGTGTAAGTCATCTCAGATCAGGGGAGTAAAATTCACACACAGCCACTGTGGCTCTAAAGTTCCCCTCTGTACCACCAAGCTATCTTCCTTCCTAGAAGCCTGCATGCCAAAGAATGAATTCTGAAATAAGACTATTATTTCCAGGGTTTCAACCAATAGCAAACCAAACAAGCCCATCTCTTAAGAAGACTAAGTGATAAACAGGAGGACAAAGAATAGATGGTGTACGCAGGAACAGCAGACTGGTAACAGAAATAAAGCCAAGACATTCCACTTCACAGCTGACAGCTTATCCTACCTCAGGAAAATGCCTTACAATCTCCCAGCTTTAGTTTCTTGACCTCTAAGCTACGACCGCTTGGCTTATTGACTGGTATAACACCGTGGTAAAAGCCCATCATCGAGACTTCTAACCTAAACTTCTTTACTTTACAATTTTGTCACTTTAAGTAGTCCTCAGCTTCTTCATTCAAAATCAGAGAAATAACAGGGTTACTCTAAGGGTTAACTAACTGAAGGATGCAGACAAACCACTCAGATGAGCAACTGTATCTAGTAAAAGCTCAACAGTAATTATTATAACTATTATTACCAGTAGCTTCCATTTCTTGGGGTAGGGGCTGGATCTAACTAAATAGTCCAGGATGGCCATAAATTCCTGATCTTCCTGCCTCAGTCTCCTGAGTGTTTAGGTGTGTGACATCATGACTAGCTTATTTTTAACTTGTAGTTAAAAATTCTACCCAACTCTTCCCTTTCCAAAACTCTAAGAAAACCTGCTAGACTTATTGGGGGGGAGACTGACTGGGAAGGCAGAAAACACAGCTTCTGTTGGCCGCATCCAGATATTAACCACCCACAAGTCACCAGCTCCCAATGAGATGCACTGTGAAGCTGCAGCAGCTTTTGAGATTCCTTACAAAGGGAGAGGACAGACACCCTTTGTTCCCCTTTCCCTTCCGTGTAGAACTGAAGCATTACCCTGGCCAGGGAAACAAAAACAGAACCCCACCAAATACCCCACCAAAGAATCTTGCAGCCCTAGGACAGACAAGTACTCTCCTTCTGTTAAATTCTCTCAGTAGACAGCTTTTCTTAAGCAAGTCTAGCTGCAACCACAACACAGACGAAAACGTAGTTTAGAGAACTTTAGGTGCACTCAGTAGGATTCCTATTATATCTGACTATTCATGCACTCTGGTAGTCAACATAATACAACTCATCTTCAGTTACCTTGCTCTCCCCGTTATATAGTCAGAGTCCGACTGTAGACCTCAGATGGCTGGCCTAGCAGATTACCGGTACGTCTGAATTTACTAATGACTGACAGCGTTCCTTTTCCTATGCCATAGTCTCATTAGATCCAGTCTTCCCACTCAACAGAAGAGTGAAGTAGACTGAAGCTTAGTAGGTCTGGTCTGGACATCTAAGGCCACCAGTGTGGAGTCATAATTATGGCTAGTGGTTTTGGTGTAGAGACTTACCAGACTGTCATTTCATGATTGCAACATACAGTTTCATGGGATATCTGTCAGTTTTCATCTCGAATCAACTTTAGGAGGCAAATGTCTAATGTTCTCCCACAGTTACTAAAGATATATTTTTTTAATTATGCTGAAAAAGTAATTGTAAAATTTTATTTCAAGCCTGGTGTAATCCCAGAACTCTGGAGACTAGGAGAAAGAACACTATGAGTTTGAGGTTAACATGGGCAGTGGAGTGAGTTCAGGAGAAGTCTGAGATATGTAACAAGACCATGGCAAAAAAGAAAAGAATGAAAGAAAGAAAGGAGAAAGAAAAAAAGAAAAAATTTTCAGTGAATACAAAAAACTGGAAAAACAAGACATAATGACTTTCCCAAATCATATCAGCACAGTAACAGAGCAAAGGCCACCTTGAGACAATTCTAAGACAGTGAGGAAAATATACAGTAAAGCATGACCAGAAGCAGGCTTGCGGAGTCCAGACAGTCTACACAACATGGACGTCCCAGACGAAACCTGCGCCTCTGTGATAAATTGATAAATGGAAAGGTCTGCATTCTGCATGAGGGCTTAGTGTGCACTACGTCTGCAGGAGACCATCTGACCACTGCGCCTCGTGCTCTCCCACAGCCAAGACTCAGACATGCACAGCCTTTCATCGGTCCAGCCCACTTAGGTCTTCTACAGGGGCCACCAGAAGAAGGAAGCCTGGCTTGGGAGAAGGAGCCTCACTTCCCACGGTCTGGGAAGGGGCCTGAATAAGTAGGGCAGTTCCTTCTCTCCCTGGAAAGCAGAGCCTGTCCCCACAGGCAGAGTCAATTCCTGACTATCTGTCGTATGTGCCACGTCACACATCCAACATGCTAAAACCATAGTGATGGCCTTCTATGAGAACCTAGCTCCTGACAAAGGATTCCTATTTCAGATGCATCACTAACTCCTCCTGTCACTTTCTGGCCATACTTCACGTCTCCCTGTGTCTCGTCACCATGGCATAGTTATTTTTCCTGAAGTCTCATCCATCCATGCACATATACTTTTCGAGAGCACAGAGTATTGCTTGGAAATTAACTTCTGCTCTCAACTACAAACCTGATGATTGACATACTCCACTGTACTTAGTTTCCCTACACCTTGAAGCTGGGTGTATTGGTGCACGCCTTTAATCCCAGCACTTGGTAGGCAGAGGCAGGAGGATGTCTGTGAGTTCGGGGCCAGCCTGGTTCTCAGTGAGTTCCATGACAGCCAGAACTACAGAGTGAGATCCTGTCTTGAAAAAAAAACCAAAACAACAAAAAGAAAGAGAGAGAGAAATAAAGGAAGAGAGGGGGAGAGAGAGGGGGAGAAAGAGAGGAGGGAAGGAAAGAAAAAATAATAATGAACAATCATGCTAATAATTCCACGATTTCTTATCAGTCATTTTATGTGTGCTTGCTGTTGTATATTGAGCTCCTTACTTATGATGTCATTGCTGTCACCATTGTCCAATCGTGGGCCTCCCCTCTCCAAAGCACAACTAAACAGAAATTGGAAACAGATTTCCAACATACTTACAGTAAATCTGTAATTCTTTAACTCAGGGATCAGCAATTTCTCCTTAAAAGATCAGATCAGTGTCAGGCATACTGGCCCAGGCCTATTAGCCAAGCACTTGGAAAGCAGAAGGAAGCCTGCAATGCATTCTAGGCCAGCCTGGACTGCAGGAGGCCAGCAAGGGCTACATAACACAACCTTACCTCAAAAACAAACTAATAGTTTAAGCTTTGTGATCTCCATGGTAATAAGTCTGCCATGCCATAAACAACAGCAAATTGACACTAGACTACACTCAAATAAAACATGGCCTTCAAAGGCCACAGAAACTTGTCCAGGAGCTGGACATAGTCTGGATTCTTACATTAAAATAAAAAAATAGCACAGAGTGGCTCAATAATTACAGCCAGTACTAGAAGCCAGGACGCCCCAGGACAAAGAATCCATTCTGTTAAAAAGAATGCTGTCTTGCTGTCCCTTCATTGATCAACTGTAAATAGCATAGTAACTTCCAGACCCTCACTTAAAGTTATTTCCTTATGTACAACTATGCGCACTCTTCCCATGCCCAGATCAAATCCCTCTTCTTATCGAGCCCTAATATATGTGACCTGCACTTTTATGTGAGGCTCTTGCATTTTCATGACTTGATACTGTCTTGCTTAGTGATGCTTATCTCGCTGGCCTAGGCTGTCTACGGAACATACTAGATAACTACCAGAGCATCTTAGCATCCACAGCCATCCGTGGATAGACAGGCATGGAACAGTTTTAACCTTCCTCATATTTATAAAGATTAAAGTGTGTGGTCTCTTTGTGGTAACTATACCATTTTTCAAAAGAAAAAAGTATAGGCTAATCCTTTGGATTTTCCCAGCATGAGGACTTCTGCAAACAACTGGACTGTCGTATCTTCATAGGAACTTCTTAGAAAGGCCTATCTTGCAGTTTTATAGCAAACATCCCATAGGAGTGGTTGATTTGGGGTAACTTGTGGATGGATTTCTAGGACTAGGAAAATGAATCTTTAAACTGTTTTCTGCTACCTAGATCTAAGAGAAGCCTCAGGAAAAAACCCATTCAATCTTCCTCCTACAGAAAATACATGCAAATATTTATACAAATGTTGCATAAAAAGTCTGGGGACCTATTTTAAAAAAGATAAGAAAATGCCTCAGAGGGTCTCATATTATCTGCTTATAGCTTGAATTACTTAAATTTCCATTTTAACATAATGCATTTGAAGAAATTTCATTGTATTAATAGAACGTGGCAGTACTATTATACCCTAGTATCAAAAAACATTAATAGGACTGTAGAGATGGCTCAGGGGTTAAGCACTGGCTGCTCTTGCAGAAGACCAGGATTTTGAATCCTAGCACCCACAAGGCAGCTGATAACAGTCTGACCTCCAGTTCCAGGAGATCTGACACCCTTTTCTGACCACAGCGACACAGCACACACACCATGCACAGACACAAATGCAGACAAAACATAAAATAAAAAACATGTTTAAATTATAATCAATGGAAAAGGAGAAGTGCATAGGGAAGAGCGAAGACAGGGAAGGAGAGGAAGGACGTCCCCAGTCTGCACGTGTCTCCTTCCCTCAGCGCCTCCTGTGACGCCTTTGTGTAGGCTCAGCATAGGTGTTCTGTGGCTCTCACACATTCTCTTATGCTAAGCCTCCAGGATCACTGGTTTCAAATCCCAAAACAACAACCCAGACTAAGAAAAAAAATTGGAGTGGCTAACCATAAATTCTTCAAGTTTAAGGTTAAAAAGCTAGGACTAGTACCCAAGCTTGTCCTCTGACCCCCACACGTGTGCATTTGACTGACACATCTCTCTCTCTCTCTCTCTCTCTCTCTCTCACACACACACACACTCAAGTTTTGAGACACAAATAACCTTCAAAAATAAATGCCAACAGTATTAACATATCCTCAGATACAATTCAAAGTAATTAATAACAATATCTGTGATATGTTCATTAAATTTTAGTTTTCTTTCATTCCACTGATTTATTAAATGTTTTGCCAAATGATATTTATTTCTTTTGAACTTTCCACAAAAGAATGAGTACAAGATAACATAAAAACAAAAAATTTAAAGCCAGGTGCCACGCTTTTAATCCCAGCAATCAGGAGGCCAAGGCACGTGGATCTCTGACTTCAAGGACAGCCTTGTCTACACAGTAAAATCCCAGGGCAACCAGGGCTCCTACACAAAGAAACCCTACCTCAGGAAAATTAAAAAAAAAAAAATCAGAAGTTTAAGTATCCATGATAAATTGGTCAGAAGTCAAACCATCGACAGACTATAACAAGTAAACTGAGGGACTGGGTAAACTGGGGGATCTGTATTTAATAATAAACAGTGGATGCAAAATGCAAAGACAGACAAATACCAGCAGGTGTAATCTTCAACTCAGTACTGAGAGAAAAACCTCAAAATTAGTGCCTTCAGAACAACTGGCTCAGCAACAAGGGCGAGGTTGAAGACAAAGCAGCGGCCTCCAAAAGGAGCAGTCAGTGAGACTGGGAGAGATCAAGAAAGGCTCCCCAAGGGTATCCAACCTGGATCACCACTGTTTGTTTGACTTGATACTTTGGTTCCTCAATGATCAACTCTTGACTCGCTCACCTGTCTACCTGCATCAGCACTCTACTGTCCCCCACATAACCTTATACTCACTCTCACCTGCTCCCAAGAGTAGCACTTCTTCCCATTTTGGCCTCCACCTGATACCTATCCTTCCAAGCAAAGGACAAAAAGCACCCTGTCACAGGCCACCATGTGCCCTTGCACTCCATTCTTCCCCTACACAACTGCTGACCACATATCCCCAGGTTCCCTGTGGATCCCCATCTCTAACACTTGCAATTGTATTGAGGATTTGTAATGCTGTTGGCATTTATTTTCTGTCACCTTGCAGAAGATCCTGTCTGATTTTGTGCAGGATCTTGGCACAGAATTAACTGCCCTTTCAAGAGATTTTTATCAATCATTTGACACTAAATTATGTATCATGCCCTATTAAATGATTCCTAGTATAAATGTTGCCTTGACTGTTAATTCATAAGCTTCTTATGAGTCAAGATTAGAAATGCAGGATAAATAAAAGACTCAAAATATTTAAAGAAATTAACTGAATGTGTTGAAGATCCATTTCTTTTTTATATATAAGCATGCATTGCTGTGGCAGTTTGAATGTAATGGCCACCATAATCTTATAGGGACTGGCACTATTAGGAGGTGTGGCTTTGTTGGAGTGGGTATGGCCTTGAGAGGAAATGTGTCACTGTGGGGGTGGACTTTGAGGTTTCCTGTGCTCAGGGTATCACCCAGTGTCTCAGTCAATGTCCTGGTCCTGCAAGATGTAGGCCTCTCAGCTACTGCTGCAGCACCATGTCTGCCTGCATGCCGCCATGATCACTGCTATGATGATAATGGGTTGAACCTCTGAAACTGTAAGCAAGCCACCCCAACTACATGTTTCCTTTACACGAGTTGCTGTGATCAAGGAGTCTCTTCACAGCAATAGAAACCCTAAGAAAATTAATCATACATAACAATGGAAGACATCTTCATATACATTAAACATATTTGATCACACTTATCCCCTACTACCCTCTCTTAGTCCCCCTCATCCCACTGATTCCCTTTCTCTTCCCAACTAGTCCCCTTCTACTTTTATGTTTTTTTCTTTTGTGACCCAGTGATTTTAAGAGTAAGTCTCTATATAGGAACTAAGAGAACTTACCTCGGATACACCACTAAAGAAAATCTCTCTCTCTTTCTCTCCTTAGCAACCATTAACTACCTGAAGATATTAAACAGGTAGTCACAGCTACTGAGAGTTCAGAAGTACAACAGCTGTGCCATGCCCAGAAGACAAACTCCCATGCTATTCCTCACCTTCCTCTGGCTATCACACTCTTCTTGCCTCTTCTGTGATGTCCCCTGAGCCTTGAAGGGGATGATGAAGACATCCCAGTTAAGGCTGAGCATTCACGGTTATTTGTTCCCAGTTTTGGGTCTCTGCAGAACCTGCCACCCACTACAGGGGAAGTTTTAGTGACCAAAGCTTACAGCATCACTAGTCTATGGACATAAATTAAATATTTAGTAAGGTAGTGTGACAACATGTCCACTTAGCAAAACAACAGTAGTATGTTCGCTCTTTGGGTCTATGGCCTCCCCAACCAGGGGCTATTACAGCACTAGGTGTGACCTCCTGCTACATTTAGAGTGTCCACCTAATTAGGAAGCTGTTAGCTACCCCCTAACAGTCATGTCCTGTGTGTAACACTGGGAACACCTTGTCCGGCAAGCTGACAGTGTGGCACTCAAGGGTCCACAGCTGAGGGTGATTATTGATGACAATTCTCCCTCAAAACCCTGAACAGCACCTTCCTTCTAGTTCTATGAAATCTAGACAGCAGAGAGAAAGCTTCCAGCTCTACCCCAGTTTGATTTCTCAGTTTTCAAACCAAAGTTTGTGATGTCTTCAGCAATAGTATTCTATCATCTAGTTCATGTGGGCAACCAATAGCAGTAGCAATAACATGTATCATTTCAGGGGCGTTGGGGGTCTCCCTGACCAATACTCATAGGAAGATAGCCCATGCCGGGCACTGGGGTTTTTATTTAATAATCTAGTGGCCCTTTTTATCTTTTAAACTATCTAGATGTAAGAATCTAAACTATGCATCTCAGTTCCCAACAAATTGTAGAAAACATGTTACCACATAAAAGAGTTTCTAGCCATTTACAAATTTAAAACAGGACTCTGTGTTTGTTTATTTTGACCACGATTAACTCAAGTTCACCGTAGCAGTTCTTTCAAGGACAACTAAAAGACCCAAATTTGAAATATTCAGCCACCCACCATCAAAAAGGTAAACGTTAAACTGATTTTTCCTACTTACAAGGGTGTAATGCCAGTACTTGGGAAAGTAAGTGAACTCAAGGCCAGCCTGGGTTCTATGACAAGGCTGAGTCTTTCAAAAGATAAGCAGTTTGTTCTGTTTTGCATTATGCTACCTCTATTACATCTCAATACTTCATTTTAAACATTTATGGGTAATATATTGTCAAGTTCCTCATGTAGTAAAATTAAGCTTATCTGTACCTTAATGGCCCTGATCTCATTAACACCCGCAGCTTAATAAATAATATTTGAGCTCCAATAGGCTAATACTCTAATAGGAGTAACATGGACAAAGATTACTTAGTAGTGGGTAAATGGGTGGCTGCTGCTTCTCTGTTATTTCGTATTTGTTTTCAGAAAATTTCTATCTGACAGCAATACAAGTTGAAGTTGTCATTTGCACATCAAGGTCAACGTCTTGCATATTTTTGACTTTCTTCTTCTGACGTTACGATGTCCGGCTGGGATGTAGGGGCTCTATCATGGAGTCCCGAATGTTATACAAGAAAAAGTGATGCTTAGGTGCTCCAAGGTATAAGGAACAAAGAATGTACACGTCCTGGCCTCTTCGGTTAGAAAAGAACACTCCATGAAGACTTTGCTTCCTCCTCAATGGCCCTGTCATCAGCTTTGGCATGCTAATAACTGAAAGCAATCAATACCAAATAATCTGATATCTTGGGCTATAAACACATGCTTTCCCTTGCAAAAGAAAAATAAGAAGAGCTACTGTAAGCATTGTTATATGTCAATATTCAAAAAGGTTTTTAGTTTTATCTTAGCAGAAAAAAAAATATGTTCCCTCAAACAATGTTGAGTACAGAAGTTCAGTAAATAAAGCAGAAGTTAAGGAGCAGGTTTGTTCATTGGGGCAGAAGCAAGAATTCACACTCTCTCATTCCCTAATCCTCAGGGAGAACCTTAAAGAATTGTTTTATGAGGCGTTTCTCTGCAAGGCTGCAGGACTTGCTGAGAAAACACAGCTTCTGAACCCACATTTGAATTGGCATGACAGCAACAATAAATGTATAGATACGTAGATATAAATATACACAAATATGGATATAGACATACAGATAAAGATTTAATTAGGGG
The DNA here is from genome assembly GCF_982192425.1 of Myodes glareolus. Classification (NCBI taxonomy): domain Eukaryota; kingdom Metazoa; phylum Chordata; class Mammalia; order Rodentia; family Cricetidae; genus Myodes; species Myodes glareolus. Next base: position 7,385,861 of record NC_142048.1, on the reverse strand, counting down.
AGAGAAAGCAGGCTGAATTCCCAAATTACACACAAACACACACACACACACACACACACACACACACACACACACAATCAGTTAATAAGCAGCCAACTTAAAATCTTCCACATCAACCTCTCTATTTCTCAATATTCAACTGTAAGTATTTCTTCAGAAGTTTTTCAAAAAGAATTACAGTTGAGAAGACAAGTTTCATGCATTGTTTTAGCTCATTTTGTGCTCACATTTGGTTCCTCTCGATGGCGTACCAAAATGTCTATCTAGAAGTAGAGTTTGTTGATGTCTCTTATGTTTTAGATCTGAGCGTTTTTAAAGTATGAACATTCTAAACCTTTATTTCATGATGTCCTGATGAAACTAAGGGAAAACTGGAATTTTACTAAACCTCCAGATTTCTTTAAGTGGAGAGGAAGACACAAAGACACTAACTCTCTCCCTTCTCCTGTCCCTCCCTCCTTCCCCCTCCCTCTTCTCTGATCTCAGAACAGCTGTGGGCGGGCGCTGCTGGCAGCTGGGGAAGTGCTACTGAAAAGCATCACCGACACTGCCCACCAGGGGGAAGTGTTGTCTAACTATTAAGAGAACTTCATCGCATGAAGGAAAATAAAACTACCACCTGAAAATTTATAAGCATCTAGGAAGAAAAGTTCTCATATTTGAAGGGAAGTCTATTTTTCATCTATTTTATATTTCTTTTAATCAGATAACAATGGCATCACATCTCCACCATCCACAGTTCACAATCACTTGGGCTTCTAGATCAAAGCCCCTCCCAGAAGGAACAGAAGACTTCTAATGCAGCTTTACATTCTGCCCAGGACAGCTTCAATCCCACCACAAACCTCACCCTCACTTGCAGTCTGCTGCAAAGTTCAAAGAAAGTGGTGATCGGTGACAGCCAGGACCAACTGCCCCACCAACTTCCAAGTTACAATGACCCCTACATTGCATAAAAACACTGTATGCTCCAGGGACATTGATGCATGCCTTGAATCCAAGAACGTGGAAAGCACAGTCAGGTAGATGTCTGTGAGTTCTAGGCCAGTCAGTCCAGACTACATAGCCCAGTTCTAGTAAGCTGGGGCTACATAGTAAGACCCTGTATGGGAAAACAAACAAACAAAAGCACTACAAGTTTACAGTAAATATATCCAAAATTTTATCTTGAAAGAGGTAGTGACTGTCCTGCCACAGTGACAAAGGCCCCAAGTGTCAGTGGTCAGGGTAAAGTAGTTTATACTCCCAGTCCTTTAAGAAGACAGTAAACATCTTTTATGACTAATTTAATACTCTATCATCATTTTTGTTCAACCAAAATATTTTGGTTCAACCCAAAAAAACAAATTAATGTCTTAAATATTTAACTGACACTATAGAACAACTAGATGAAAGCACACACACACACACACACACACACACACACACACACAAAATAGCTTCTTGACACTGGTATAGGCTATTTTATTTTTGGTATGTGATGTAGGAAGGGCTTCTGTATTTCTGTTGCTTTCATTGGTTAATTAATAAAGAAACTGCTTGACCTGATAGGTCAGAACATAGGTGGGTGAAGTAGACAGAACAGAAAGCTGGGAAGAAGGCAATAAGGCAGACGCCATGGAACCAGCCACCAGGTCAGACATGCTGAATCTTTCCCGGTAGGCCACCACCTCATGGTGCTACACAGATTATTAGAAATGGGTTAATCAAGATGTGAGAGTTAGCCAATAAGAGGCTACAGATAATGGGCCAGGCAGTGTTTAAAAGAATACAGTTTCAGTGTAATTATTTTGGGTGTAAGCTAGCCATGATCCAGGCGGCAGGAGTGCAGTCCGTTGCTCCTTCTACAGGTATGAGACACCAAAAGTATGGACCAAAAAAAGAAAGGGCTGCTAAGAAATGAGCTGAGGAGAGCTCTTCTGCACATGTGCACACACACACGTGCACGTGTACAAACACATACACACCTCACAGGGGAATCAAATGGACTCTGACTGTTGTATATACATAAAAGGGCAAGGGATAAAATTAAATACAGCAGTCATATACAAAATTCTCAAAAAAATTTCAATTTTTTTTTAAAAAGTAGGATTCCATGAATCTGAAAATGTCTGTACAGCAAATTCAAATGCTATGCAGCAAAGAACTCAGTTAGCAGAATAAAGCAACAGCTTACAGAATGGGAGAAAATACTTGCAAAACAAACATCTGATAAGAAGTAAATATAATGTATTTTAAATAACTCAATACTAAGAGAACAAATAACTTGGCTTCTTTTAATGGACAGAAAATATGAAGAGATGTGTCTCAAAAGCTCACAAAAGGACAAACATGGTGAACAAGTATATACAACTCTGTTCAGTATCACTGATTGTGGTTTGAAGGAGAATGGCCCCCTGTTTGTTTGGGAAGGGTTAGGGACAGTGCCCTTGTTGGAGGAGATGAGACACTGCAGACTTGGAGGTTTCAAAAGTCCTCACCATTTCCAGTGTGTCTTTCTCTGCCTTGTATCTCTATATCAAAGTATAAGCCCTCAGCTACAGCAACATGCCTGTCTCTGCTGCCATGCTCCCAGGCATGGTGATCATGGATGCCAACCCTCTGAAATTGTAAGCAAGCATCCAATAAAGTATTCTTTGTGTTTCCTTTGCCATGATGTCTTTTCACAGCAATAGTAAAGTAACTAAGACACTAATAACTCTGGGGAAAGGTTGAACACTAGATATCACCTCATACCTGCTAGAAAAGTTACTGCCAAAAAGACAAAGATGTGTTGAAGAGGAATCGGGAAGAAAAAAAAAGGTTCTCTGTATACTGTTCCTAGGAATACAAGTAAGAAAAGACATTGTGGAAAATAGAATAGAGATTTCCACAATCATAGAAATAGAATGAACATGGAATCTAGCAATCTTGTTTCTAAGTATACAGAAAAAGGGCAGAATGCCTGTGGGTTTTTATATTGTTGTTTAAAATACCCAAGATACTGATATAACCTAAAATTTTCTAAAGGATTAAATGAAGGGGGAAAAAGATGAGATAAATATCTAGTGAAATACTATTCATCTAAAAGAATTCCTGTTATTTGTAACAACATGAATAAATATAAAGAATATTTTTCTAAGTAGAGTAATGTTGTAGGTAGACTGCTTGTTCGTTCCCAGCTGCTCAGCACTGAAATAACCACATAGAAATTGCATTAATTAAATCACTGGTTGGCCTATTAGCTCTAGCTTCTTATCGGCTACCTCTTACATCTTAGTTTAACCAATTTCAATTAATCTGTGTATCGCCACAACGCTGTGGCTTACCTGGCAAAGCTCTGGTGTCTGTCTCCAGAAGGGGCTACATAGCTTCTCACTGACTCTGCCTTCTTTCTCACCCTCGTTCAGTTTAGTTTTCCCCACCTAGCTCCGTTCTTCCCTATCACGGACTCAAGACAGCTTCTTTATTAACCAATGGTATTCACAGCATACAGGGGAATCATCAGAGTAAGATAGGCATAGAGAATATGATCTCACACGCAGAATGTTTTACAAATCAAGGGCCAGCAAGATGGCATATGGGGTAAATGCACTTGCACACTAGCCTGATGACCTAAATTCAATTCTCAGAAACCGCATAAAAGTGGAAAAAAAGGAACAAACTCCACAAAGTTGTCCTCTGACCTCCACTCACCTACTATGGTGTATACATGCCCCACATGCACACATTGTATGCATCTGCAACACAAAAGCACACATGTACACACACACACACACACACACACACACACACACACACACACACACACACACATTGGCCTAAGCAAAATGTTTTCAGTGAAAATTAGACAGATGATTCAGAACTTGAGTGGTCCTGGCTACTTTGAGCTGGTTGAACTGTCATCTGTTTGCCATCTGTTTGAGCTTGCTTGAGCTCTTGAATATTCTTGAGAGTAGAAAAGAGAAAGAGGGCATATGGCAGGGCAAACTGGCATATCTTAGACACACTTGAATTATTTTGGATGAGCAGCCCCAGAACACTTCTAGTTATAGCTTCTTGATATCTGTTACTATAAAACATTTGGAAACACACTTTCCCCAGACTTACCTTTCCCAGCTCATCTCACATTGACCTCCTACCTGTCTCCTAAATGCACAATGTAAAGAAGCAACTTATTATTTTAAATCAATAAGAACATATGTTAGCAAGTTTTAACACGATATAAATCTGGTCTCTGCCTGCCCAAATCTTTATCATTTATTCTCTGAAGATACTGCTTCTTCAATCTATGTTTGCAGAGTATCACAGCTTCTGCCACTGTCAAAATAGCTTTCTTCCCAACACCCCTGCCAACACATCCTCAGAATCCTGGCCCAGAGAGTCTTCTCATCGAGGATGCTTTCCTTCCAGTCTAACCAGTATGTGCCTTCAATAGACTACCACATGCCCCCGCCTCTATTCAGCAGGAACCACGTGTTAGAACCATCTGTTACTCCTACCAGACGGTATACTCATCTTTCTCCTGCTTAGCAACTATAGGTAATGATTCACTGTACACTGACTAAGAAAATGCCCTCAAAGGGGGCTTTACTTGATGTCTTAGTTAGGATTTCCGGTGCTGTGATGAAACTCCATGACTAAAATCAAGTTGGGGAGGACAGGAAGTACTTGGCTTATACTCGAATCACTGAAGGAAGCCAGGACAGGAACTCAAACAGGGCAGGGACCTGGAGGCAGGAACTGATGCAGAGGCCACAGAGGGGTGCTGCTCACTAGCTTGCTTCCTCTGGCTCACTCAGCCTGCTTTATTATAGAAACTAGGACCACGAGACCACAATGGTACCACCCACCATGGGCTGAACCCCTCTCCTAAGGATCACTAATTGACAAATGCCTTACAGCGGATCTCAAGGAGGCATTTCCTCAACTGAGGCTCCTTCCTCTCTGTAACTCTAGCTTGTGTGCTTGTGTCAAGTGGACACAAGTGTACCAGCTAATGCACTTGTCTAGATGGACATTTAGGGGATCTGATACCTGCCACTAAAGAAAATCCAGGCCTCCTGGTTATTTGTTCAAGGTCTATTTTCCACAGACAAGCATTTCCTCAAAAATGCCTCCCAATAAACAAGAGCTAGGAGATGTTCACCATGTTCATGTGTAGGCTTGCAGCAACTCCACAGGCTTCCGGTTTTACCAGCCTGTCAACTCCTCCAGCCTCAAAATCCCACACCCATGTGGTCTTCTCTAAGCTAGAAGATAATTCACATTGGCCTGGGCCCTTGTCTGGTCCCCACCATTAACCCTGGAGACCTCAGTCCCAACTTGCCCCAGTACTTTTTATTAATCTGTTAATAGGAATCTGAAAATAACCCTGAAACTCACCAGTTGCTATAACTTTCTTAATTCTCCTCTCTAAAAATAGGCTTGCCACCCCCCCCTTTTTTTATATAGCGGCTGTCTTTCTGTAAATAATCCTACAATAAATCTGTAACTCATCTGCAAATGTGTCCAGCTTTTTAGGTCACAGTGCTCAGAGTTGAACTGATGTAACAGGAGCCAGGTGATCTCTTCTTGATCTTCTAGTGGTATGTGATACACCATCTCCAACATGGTGATTGAACTCAGAGAAATTTCAACCAAGCAGGAGTTATCATGACTCCGCTTTATCTCAGAAATCCCTTACCGTTACCTCTCATGCCCTTAGAATGGGGCCGCACCCCTCCTGGGTCACAGTGAGACTACCTAGAGTTGCACACCTACGGAGTTCATCATGGTAGCGTGCACAATCGGAGAGAATGGAGAGAATAAGAAGAACCTGAGTTTTTCACAAGCGTAAGAAGCATCCAAGGTGTTTACAATACTTCTGCTTGAAAGTGGAACACAGCAAGTCTGGGGTCGTGAAGTACTTCCAAAAATGGAAGCAGTAGCCTTTATTCACTTTCTAAGTATTCTGGGAAGAGCAAAAAGTTCCCAGGGTTCCCAATTCAATATGTTCTCATTTGTTAAGAACCGTTTTAAGAACTGTGATGTCTAAAAACCAAGTTTCAAGCCTTTAAAATAACAAATTGATTACAATACTTTAACCGGAAGCAAAATTCATAAACAATATAGCAATATAAGGTAAAACTCAAAATAATCATTATAACCTTTTAAATATAATGCAAATGAAAAACCAATACTTAGCTGACATTAATTATATTAATTATATTCAAGTTGGTGAGACACTAATTTGTTCTTAAAGGAAAAATCACCCTGCAAGTAAGACGGGAGTCAAGAGGGATGCAAGTACATTGAACCATGACTCAGTAACCTTAGCACTGCCTTCTGAGGGATGATATTTTAACATCATGACCAACTTTTAGTAAATCTCAAAAATCAAGCCCAAGTCCAGTCTTCCATTGATGTATAAGGTAGTGATTGTCTTAGAAAACCTATATTAAAGATCATTCAGAAGTATTTATATAATATATCCTAAGCACAAATAATTAGTAACATATTGTCCCCACACCAAGAGAATGTTCACCACATTAAAGTCACAGAACATATGAAACAACCATTTCCAGTATTATTACATTCCACCCACTACAGAGGTCTAGAAGTCTTGCCCTCCATAGAGTAATTGTTAGCCAGGGCAGATCCACATATGTGGTCCTAATTCTAATATGGTTTAGGGAAAAGGTTGCTCTTTAAGAGAAAGAAAAATAGTATGGTATGTTCCTTAGAACCCTGGAAGCTTCGTGCATTAATCAGATTCAAGAAAAATCTGTGGAATGCAACTTTGGATGGCCAACTATGATTTTCTTGAATTCTCAACCCACAAACATGGGAACCTGGTATAGGAGGTCCTTTTGTCTTTGTGTTGCTTTCATTGGCTAATAAAAAAAACTTCTTTGGGCCTGTTGATAGGGCAGAATTTAGGTAGGTAGGGAAAATTAAATAGAATGCTGGGAGAAAGGAGGCAGAGTCAGAGGAATGCCATGGAGCAGCCAGAGACAGACACTGGGAATTTTACCCCATAAGCCACTGCCATGTGCTGATGTACAGATTAATAAAAATGGGCTAAATTAATATGTAAGAGTTGGCCAATAAGAGCTAGAGATAATGGGTCAAGCAGTGTTTCAATTAATACAGTTTCTGTGTGGTTATTTTGGGGCTAAGCTAACCGGGAGGCCAGGATGAACAAGCGGCCTGGTTCTCCTCCTACAGGAACCAGTGCTAAGACTTTAATTCTGGGGTCATAAGGCCAAGTAACTACTGGAACAGAGGCAGAGGGTGACCACAGTGAAGGCTGATGACCGGGGACCTGATGTCTACAGGCATCAGTGCACTGATGACACAGCTGAGTACCGCACGGTTTCGACCTCATCACCAGAAGCTTCAGAACCTTATTTTTACATGAAACTTTCCAAGTTTTAAAAGATAGGTTTGTTTTCACCAAAGTTGATCAAATAAAGCATAATTGAAATATGTGACATGTAGTCTCTACTTTTCAAAACATAAGTGGAAAGATACATTTTAAAAAAAGGAAATTGGGGATTACACAGTTCATCAAGGAACAATGCAGGGAACCCCAGCTAAACATCTTTGAGAAACAGGACAAGCACCAACAATAAAGTAATCCTATGGATTCTACATCTCAAGGCTGTACTCTAAAACATCCCAACAGCATCCAAAGAGCTGTACAAGTCAGTAAGAGACTATCTCTTCAATATAAAACATGGACAAACAAGGAAATCATTCAAAATTAATCATAAATTGTTAGTAAGCACATGAAAAAAGTTTGGTGTTGATTGTATTTGATACAACAAATTTCTTAGGATAAAAATATCTTGGTCCTAACTAACATATGATATCCCAATGTTTTTTCAAGGTTGATCTAGTTCTGTCCTCAAGAGAAATTTAAATAATACTGAGCGCATTTATTATATAACTGTATGTACTGCAAAGACATTTTTCTGCTGTCCATATGGATAGAGAGAAGTCTGGGTAGGGGAAAGAACAAACTAAATGAAATGTTCCAAAGGCAGCCTTACTAAAAGACTCTCCATGAAAGTATAAACTGGCTCAAATATGTGTGGAAACAAGAAAATCAATCAATTTAAAACCTTATAATTAGTGGATTTTTCATTCATTCCTTTGCATGTCTGTGGTTTCTATACCAAATCATGTTTTTTTTAAAGTATTGACTCCTAGCTTTTATAGATCCTACAGCTACATGCAAAAATTAGAACAAGGACTAAAAAGAAATCTGTGCTTTAAAGTGTTACAAGGTTAATTTTTGTTTGGCTGCTGTTATTCTTGTTGTGTTTCTGTTTTACCTTTTGTTTTCTGTATACAGAGTAGTGTCCACCCAACTGGAAACGTGCTAACTAACGTGTTCTTTCTATTATCAAGAAGTACCGACCTGCACATCTTTATACCACAAACAAACCAAAACATAAACCGCAAAAGTGGCCTGGTAAGATAGTTCAGTATGTTAAGGTATTTGCCACATTCTGAATATCTGGGTTTAATCACTTCGACCCACATGGTAGAAGGAAAAAGACTACTTCTCTGCATATTGTCCTCTGGTCTACACACACACACACACACACACACACACACACACACACACACCCTACCGCTGCCACCACCACCAGTACAAAATGTTGTTTTTGTTTTTTAATTCCCTGTGGATCACAGACCAAGAGAATTACAAAACTTGGAAGAAAACACCGGCAAAAATCTACTTAACCTTGAAGTAAGCAAAGAGGTATTACACTGAAAGCATAAATAAAACTTGGCTTTATTTCACTTTCGTTAAATATTTTCATGCTAGAAATGATATTATCAAGGAAAGAACAGGAGAAGAGAACAATCTTCAAATCACAGACCTGATAAGGAACTTGGAGACAGAATGCAGAAAGAGCCTTTACAACTTAGTAGTTAAAGTCTGACAAGCCATGGTAAAAACAGGAAAAGAATCTGTGCGGACTCCTCTCTAAAGGAGACAGCAAATAGTAAGCTAGCAGACACATTAAAAGATGTCTAACATCACTAATGGGATCAAATCTACCGGAGAACAAAGCCAGTCACAGGGGACTGTACAGGGGAGATCCGGTGTACGTAAGGCTATGGGAGACAAGACGTCACGTGGGATCGTCTGGAGAATTGCTGCTAGTACAGACAGTTCTTTCTGAGAGAACAGTAGCAAAAAATGCCCCAATATAACTACAGTTGTCCACATAGGATTCTATGAAAAGGTCAATAATGAATTTTAAATTTTAAGTAGGTAGCTTGTATTGTATATTAATTTTATCTCATTAAAACAAGGCAATTCTCCAGTTCCTACAAAAGATACTTATTCTGTCTTCTGGATCACTATGGCACATAGGGACAGAGGTTTGCCTTTCCTTCCTCTAAGGCAGTGGTTCTCAACCTGTGGGCCATGTTCCCTTCAGGGTCTTCAACGACCCATTCACCGGGGTAGAATATCGGACATCCTGTATATCAGATATTTACATCATGATTCACAGGAGTAACAAAATACAGTTATGAAGTAATAATGAAATAATTTTGTGGTTGGGTCATCACAACATGAAGAGCTGTACTAAAGGTCACAGTGTTAGAAAGATTGAGAAACGCTACTCTAAGGTGAATTTGAGAGGCAACTCATGCCCAAACACAGGGTTCTTACAATCCCTGACGAGAAGCATGAGAAGTCACAACCCCAAATACACCAGCAGGCACACTTATCCTAAAAAGAGGAACACAGGGAAGCTGAAAACCCCATGCCAGTATTATTTCCATCTGTCACGGGGCGTGGAACATCTGCCATCACTGATTAACTGGAAAGTAACTCACATATCAGCTGCCTTTGATGGCCCCACTCCTGCCCTGTTCTGCACTCAGAGGCTTGCCTGCATATGACACTCCACATGCGTGTGTCTGAAGCTACCCCTGTGGCAGTCTACATGTTCTATCCTGCCTCACACAGATTCATCCCAATCCTTCAACTCTGTTGAGGGACATTCCACACATTTAGGAAACCTCACCTAAGGACAAACCTTAATTCATACGTATCAGTGTAGAAACAGACTGTAATTATATCTGAGGTGAAACAGAGACTTCCAAAGAGAAGTCCCAAATTCAATGAAATAGAAATGACCTGGGAGAAAGCATAAATTAAGGAAATTTAGTGTAATCTTAGGCAATACACACACACACACACACACACACACACACACACACAAGAATGAGGAAGGAGACCCAAGCAGCACACCTAATCAGGATTATGTTTAAGTCTACAGAGAAGAGCTGTATAATGGCCTAGAAATTTTTTAGTACAAATTAAAACATCAGAAGATTAGGACGAGAACCATATCTCCCAGAGAAAAACATATTCCTTCTACAAATAACACAGTAAAGATATGAAAAAGTAATACCTAATCAGTCCATGTAACAAAACGCTGTTCCACTAGATTCCTTCCCATGCTCTGATGCGCTCTCCCACTAGTGGCCAGCAGAGGGCGCACACATAGGCTCTCCTCTATGTTTGAGCCATGTTCAAATATTTCGAGTCAGTCTGTATTAAAAGCACAAAAGTCTGTCTATTTTTACAATATAAAATGTAGATACCACAAGTCTGGTAAGAGCAAAGACAGATCCCAGAGGAAAGGAATCCAGAGAAGCAGAGACCACACATCCTTATCTCATGACGTCATGAGCAGACTTCTGGATCACCCTGAAAAGTGAAGTTTTACACGCTAATACGTAAAAATCCAAGCAAAAGAACTCTCTCTCTCATCATATACATCTGCTTCAGAAAAAGTGATGTGGGATTCCCCTCTGTATGCTATGATTATGTTTTATTACCATTGTTTATTAAAGAAGCTGTTTCAGCCAATGCCTTAGTAAATAAGCCAGGCGGAAAGTTCAAACAGAGATAGAGAAACTAGGTGGAGTCAGGGAGATGCCATGTAGCTGCTGAAGGAGAAAGCCGCCAGCTGCCAGACAGAACCTTACTGGAAGACCACAGCCTCGTGGTGATACACAGATTGATAGAAATGGGTTAAGATATAAGAGTTAGCTAGAAATATGCCCAAGCTATTGGCCAAATATGATTGCAATTAACATAGTTTCTGTGTTATTAATCGGGGCTGGGTGGCCGGGAAATGAAAGGGCAGTCTCCCACTACAAAAGACAATATAAGCCTTTATTTAATTTTTTTTGATTTTTACATTAGAGAATTAGTAAGTATTATCTGTGGTGCAACTGTCAGCAATATTTATGAAATCAAACTGACACACAGAGAAGGACACACTGATGAGTCAATGGCCCGAACTCCCTGCCAGGGCTGGAGCCTTAACTGAGGGTGAAGGGAAAGGGCTCAGAGAATGAGTGAGAAAAGAGCTAAGGACCACTGTGTTAGCAGTGGAGCCCACGTGATGGGGAGGGGCAGAGCTGACCCTCCTGACTGTTGTGTCTTGTGTCATTTAGTCAGTAATCCACTTCTTAAACAGACATGCACATTGTTTTAAAGATAAAAAATCAAAAATTCACATTAAAGTTAAGATAACCTCATTATTTATAAATAAAAATCTCTACATCTAACTGACTAAAAGTAAACAAACCCATTTCCCTGGTTAAATCTGGCAATGAGAGTATAAACCAGAACAGTCTGATAAATGGGGATTTTCACTGAGTTAAGATCTAAAGCTACTTTACTAGATATGCTGGAAACAGCCTGGAATTCAAAAGCTAGGGAGGATGAGGCAGGAGGATAGTCAGTTCCTAGGATAAGTTATAGGAGTTTGCCCAGCCCCCCTACACACACACACACGCACACACACACACACACACACACACACACACACACACACACGGTCAATTAAAAAGCACATAAAATAAGAAACAAACCCTATCACTAAGGCCTGAAACGATACGAGGAGCAGTCATCTGTTAAAAGCTGAACACTCAGGTACACATTGAGATATGGAACATGAAAATATAGATGGTACAGGAGAGGAACTTTTGTGTGGAATTAGGGATGTTCATTCTTCCTTTCTCCCTGTTCAGTTTCCTATGGCAGCATTGGGGGCAATGGGAGATCCGGGAACCAGATCATCGGGCTCTGGTTCACAAACCACACACAACCCTGCTCCGTTTCGCTGCCGCTGCTGCGCCAAAAATACACTGACAAAAGGTAACACACAGAGAAGGGTTATTGTGCTTCAACTAGTTCCAGATTCCATGCCGTTCACCACTGCGGGAACCTGAAGCAGCTGCTTACATCTACATTCAAGAGCGCAAAGAAATGAAGGCACGCATGCATGCTTGCTGCCCAATTCCTTTTCCATTCATACAGTGCAAGGCCCAACCCTAAGATGGCGCCGCTCACGTTCAGGATGAGTCTTTCTACCTCAGCTGAGAAAACTAGAAAAACCTCTCACAGGTATACCCATAAGCCAACCCAACCTAGACAATCGTATACCGTGCCTCTCTTCCCAAGAGTGTCAATTTAACAATGAAACTAACCACAAACCAAATAAACTTGAACCTAAGACCCCATTTTTTCCTATGTCACTATCTGCATCTTTTGCAAACTTTCAAAAATAATTTATTTATTTTTATATCACATACATTGGTGTTTTGGTTGATTGTATGTCTCTGCAGGGGCATCAGATCCCCTGGAACAGGAGTTACAGACAGTTGTGAGCTGTCATGTGAATGCTGGGAATTGAACCCAAGTCCCCTGTAGGAGAGCAGTCAGTGCTCTTAACTGCTGAGCCATCTCTTCAGCCCCACTATCTGTATTTTTAAATTCAAAGAGAGACAAAGACAGTTTCCTAAGCATGTGCATGTCTTCTTCATATGCCCCTGCTTTATCTTAATGGTTTTTCCCTTTTATATTTGCAGAAAATTATTTTATAGTTTCACAATATTCTATTGGGTCTTGACACCTATCTTGTAAATGATGATTCTCCTTCCCATAAAGGTTCCTCACTTTGTGCAGATGATACTAATTGTGAGCTTGTCAGTTTAGGGGCTATTTGTTAATGTAGAGCTTTACATGTCCACAATTACCAAAGTGGCCCACAATTTCGCATTAAATTCAGCAACAGTTTGTAACATTTCACCATCCTAAACCCGGCTTTATGTCACTCTCTAGACTACTGTTGGTGCTTTCTCCCAAATTTGGGCTTCCATTCCACAAGAAATGAAGTTGGCCCCAACATTCAGAACTCTGGGAAAACTGGAATGTCAAGTCACAGCCCATACAACAGCTTCTAGGCAATGCACAGTTTTTCTAGTCATAACTTCTAAGACCAGTGTCCAGTTTTGCATAAACTTCATGCTAGTTTCCTGTCTTGAAACTAATGGGCACATGGATTGTTCTTATCAGAGAGAGAAAAATAACCCTTTCCTAGGTCCCCTGCTTTCCTCCAAGTTTGACTTCTTCTTTGTCCAGCACAGCGGATGCCTTGCTTTCAAACTGTCCTGTCTACTCAGGGTCTGCTGTTTTCTCCTGTTCTGCATCAACTCAATTCAGTGTGCTGCAGGAGGTCTCTGAATATATTCCATACTTTAGAGGTGTCATATTAACAGGAGCCACACTATATATTTCTTTTAAGTTTGGATACTCCATACCATTGACTTAGCTCTATAACCCTAAGAGAATTACAAGTTTGGGTACAATTACCATGCATGTAAGATGTTGACAACAGGAGGGACAAGGTGAAGGACCAAGGACATTAAAAATATCATTTAACAAGTCTTAGTAGTAAAGAGATCTTTACATTTTAACATTGTAATGAAAAATGTTTCTAAAGTTCTATTATTTCTACATTTATCTATAATATAATATTTAGAGCTGGAGAAAGGGCTCAGCTGCTAAAGGCTAAGCCTACAACCAAAAATATAATATAATATATATAGGATTACATTTTAAATTATGATAATGACTTCAAAGAACTTATAAAACATTATCCTTAACTGGTATAGTAGTAAGACTATAAAATTACAGATTTATCTTCTCCCTTCCATCTTCTTCTTTGGTTCTACAGTTTGGGCTTAAATTTTCAATCATGTTCTCACATGCCTTAACATTAACGATATGGAATAAGGAAGGAAGGAAGGAAGGAAGGAAGGAAGGAAGGAAGGAAGGAAGGAAGGAAGGAAGGAAGGAAAGTCAAAGCACACCGCTGACCAAGGAACTTGTGTATGATTCTTTTCAAATGTTTGTCTCATAGTTTTCAAATTCAAATTCCAACGGCCTATAGAAGAGCCTCCAGCACACACAATATATTAAATCAAAGCCAATTAGCATTAAAAATGAAATGCTAAGTTTTGAAAAGTACCACACAGAGTCTACCTACTATGTGTGTATTCATCGCATTTCAATCATTTCTTACTTCTAAAAAGCACAAACTCTAATGTGCTTGATTTCCCAGACAGCAAAACAAAAGGGCAGGTGGCAAACATTCCTGTAAAAGTATGTATAAATTTGAATTTCTCTTGGAAAAATACTGAGGAATAAAATGGCCAGATGATATAAAAGGTATGTTTAACCCAACTGCCTTTTAAATATTTTACATAATTGTATGTAAGAGACCCAGCAGATTCACTTCTTGTCAATAGCTATATTAACTTTTTTTCTTTTCTTTCTTTCTTTCTTTCTTTCTTTCTTTCTTTCTTTCTTTCTTTCTTTCTTCTTTACTTCTTTTTTTTGAGACAGGGTTTCTCTGTAGCTTTGTAAACCATTCTGGAACTAGCTCTTGGGCTGGCCTCAAACACACAGAGATCCCCTGCCTCTGTCTCCCGAGTGTTGGGATTAAAGGCGTGCACCAACATCACCCAGCTATATTCACTTTTGAAACAGAAAATATTGCACATTGTTTACATACTTAAATAAAAATTATGCTTCATCAGAGTAAAAATGTGAAGAAAGCACAAAACCTTACCGTGGCATCCAAAGCTAAACCACACCGTGGCATCCAAAGCTAAACCACACCGTGGCATCCAAAGCTAAACCACACCGTGGCATCCAAAGTTAAACCACACCGTGGCATCCAAAGCTAAACCACACCGTGGCATCCAAAGCTAAACCACACCGTGACATCCAAAGTTAAAAGTAGACAAAGAGTTTCAGACTGTATTAAGGTATTTATAAGCTATAACAAAAATGATGCTTTAAGTTATTTCACTATATTGTATTGTATCTAAACATTTCTAAAGATTAAGATATTAATTAACATTAACTTTAAGTCTTCTTAGGAATACTGAAATGTTGTTATATAATTCCAACTAACACAAATCTAGAATAGAATTACTTATTTTCAACGAAACACCAACCACATTAGGTCAAATTCCTCATACATATAAAACAGGTAGCAAGGGTTAGGAACCGATATAGGTGAGAACAGTAGTGATGATCAGTCTAAATGTCACTGCTGAAGACCAGGGATAAGGACATGAAGACACGCTACTCATCCTCATCAACACAACAAACAAAACCAGAAGCACTTGCTATGAGCCAAGCATGATTCTGAGATCTTGGCATACCACATTCTATATCCTCAAAATAACTGAGATATGTCACTGCAATCTTTTTTTAAAGATTAAAAAACTGGAGTTGGATAATGTACACAATGATCCAAAGGTGAGTTACAAGCCCAGGATTCAAACTCAGTAAGTCTAACTCCAAACACAAGCTCTCAGCCCTTTCTGTCTTTCAAAAGGCCTACCTTGTCCTTCACCAACAGTCTTCCATAGATATAGAAAAGTGTTCTGAAACTCTACAAACATATGTACTTTATGCCATCTTTTAGGAAATGTATTCACAAGTGTACTGTTTCAGCTGACTGAGAGCTCAAGCCTGGGTCAAGCACTATGGAGTAAAGTCCTAGACCTGCTGTGAGCAATTGTGATCAGAAGGATACCATACTCACAGTACATAGTACAGCGCTGACAAGGGAGTCATCAGGTAAGTTAGTAAGATTACTAATATCAGTTCTTCTGTCTGAAGCAGTGTTGAAGAGAGTTGCTTCGAATTCTGGAATGTGACAGACTGGACAAATAGGTTTGTGAAAGAAAGCTCTCCTAAGGTTACGTTGTCTGAAAAATTGACTCTCCACAATATACAATGGTAGTAAGAAGTAAAGTGTAGGTATATAGAACAACAGCAAATGCAGACAAAAAAAGCTTAATGATTAATTAGTTAATTCTTGAAATTTGAAGTATTATAAGCAGAAAATTCTTCAAAGAGGATGACTTGAAATTAGTGAGAGCAAACTTTAGGAACTACATCCAATTCTAGTCTTGGAAGGCTGCTCTGGAGAACAGCTGGACCGTACAGGCTTCACGGGGAGGGGGAAGAAGGAAGTGGTGTAGGTAAATACAGTACTCAGAAATCGCTGGGGCCACATTACCTTTTACCGGCAGGACAATGTTGGCAAGAACTTACTAGTATCTGGAGATTTCTCTTCTGACTTCCCAAACAGAAATTCATACTTCGCCTTGGCAACACTCTGGGAATGTGCTGATGCAGTGTTACCCCAAACCCACGTCTCTGCCTGCAGAGTGAGAGCCAAAAAAGGCGTCATTACAATACAACAGAACAAACAATAATTACCCAAGAAGAAAAATTACCCAAGAAGAAAATGATTAAACCCTCGTGATCACTCAAAATGAAACAAGAAAAAGCAGAATACCATCAGGGTACACTACTTCAGCAGTGAGCCCCAGACAAAGCACAGTATCCACATGATGTGCACGGGAAGACAAGAACAGGTGAGAAGACACCGTGACCGTGGGGCAAGGCCATGATAAACTGTTCCAAACCTTTATGTGGCTGGGGAGAGCTCAGTTCGTGATTCGCTTGCCATATACGCATTGAGACCAGAGCCCAATATCTCCAATTTAGGTTTTAAAAAAGCAGCTGTTGGAGACATGAGTTTGTAGTCCCAGCCCTGGGAAGCCTGGTGGGCCAGCCTTGACTACTCAGTGAAATGCAGAACAATGAGACCCTGTTTCAAAGTGACTGGCCCCTGAGGAATGCCATCAACAGTTGACCCCTGGCTTTCACATTCAAACTCACAAACATGCATCCACATTAACAGGTTTCACATGCATATATAAACAGAAAGCTTATGTTACTTTTTAGCTATTAAAAACTATTTTACAAGCTGGACTTGGTGGCATAAAGACCCCAGCACTCGGGACACAAAGGCAGATGGATCTCTCCGTTTGAGGCCAGTCTGGTCTACAAAGTAAGTACCAGGACAGCCAGGATCACACAGAAAAACACTGCCTCAGAGAAAAATAACAAATAAACAAACAAAAATTGTTTACTTATGCTATTTTTCTGAGTGATTAATATCACTCAGTCTAAATTTAAAATATTTCTCTCTATGGGTTGTTGATTCATCCCCAAAAGAAAGTAGTCTTTCTCCAAAATGACCACATCTATACATTAGAAACACCGCGCAGCTAGATAAGGCCACACAGGACTGCCAGCCCCTCCACTAACGCTATCTGTCTTAAAATTCAGCATCTGCCCAGTATCCTCTGCCCAGTGATTCGAAAAAAAAAAAATGCTCTTTAAAGGAAAGCTACAGTGGGAAAGGTGGTTCAAATCACGATTTTGATCCCAAGACTTTCCCGACCACTTTAGGCAACTGTCAAAACTTGAGGGGTTCCTATTTCTGGCTTAAGCACTGGATGAGATGGGGTCTGTACACGTCGGGGAGTCATTTTCTTGCCTCTAACGTGAATGAAAACGTCCAGATCCTGTTTTCATTCACAGGAGCCAGGCTTGCACATGCAGGTGTATGAAGAGAAGTGGGAAGAGATGATAGAAGGACATCATCAACAGCTTTTACCTGGCTACCAGGAGACCTTCAAGGCTCCTTAGAATGCCTACACTAATTTCTACCTTGACTATGAAACATCTATTCTCATGTCTGACCCACAACTGGCCCTGCTTCCTGGGGGACAATAACATTCAGGGTTATATGGACGACCAAGAAGCTAACTACTTGAAGCAAGATTATCCAAGCACTGCTATGACAGCCTTTGAAGCAGAAATGACTGGGAAGGATAGACACCCAGTCAGAATGCCATCACCCCACTACAGACCAGTTCAGCATGTGGTATCACCCGTCGGTCTCCCCCATCACCTTGATCTTCTATATCATTATCAAAAAGTTAGCTTGCAGAATTTTGAAACAGAATGCCTAAAAGTAATTCTGTAATCATTTAATGTTCAGATATCAAAATTCATCTCTGGAAATTCTTCTTCATGTAATGTGTTTAGCAAGTATAGGTTAATTATCCTTTTCCCCCAACAGAGAGAAAATAATCATAATCTGTGTATTTAGAGAGCTTCTGCTAATAAAAGAGGAGCTCCCCAGGGATTCCCAACAGAAAGTGGCCTAATTTGGAAGATGCTTATGGAAGGCTCTCTGAGGAAGTGGTGCCTGCAGAAATGGTAACATGTGGTGCTGGGTAAGGAGAGCAACATACACTACACAGAGGGGGCATTTGAAAATGACTAGCCTATGTCATTTCCTTGGCCTAAGAGAAGGCCAAGAAGCACAGAACAGGTAAGGAGGCCAGCTCAGAGACCCACAGACAGAGCAGCATGGACCAGAAGCAGTGATTAAACAAGCATGGGGCACTTGGGGAAGGAAGTCTCACCTTAATCAGGTGACTTTTGGCTGTCTCACATTGGCAATAAAACAATAACCAGGGCAGTGAGTACATGGAGTCATAAATTAAAGCATACTTCTCCACGAGTTTTAAACACGCTGATGGAGAATGCTGGAGGCAGCAGGGAGAGCTGGCCCTGTGGTCCTAAGTGTGGGAGAGCCATCCCCGACATCCACCAGCTGCAGCCAACACTGTTAGTTCAGGTCTGGATAAGCCAGCCCCGAAATGGTGACCATAGGAGAGTTGTCCCCATTACCCATCTGTCCTGCGGTGGCATGCATGAGAGAAAGCTGCCCTCCTCCCCCAATCCCCACCCATCAATGCCTGAGATGGGTGTGAGAGATGGCCCTGTGGTCATAAGAATGGCAGAGTCATCCCTGACCTCTATCAGCTGAGCAGTCTCTCCACCTCACCAGGGCAGCACAATAGAGCCAACATGGTTAGCACAGATGAGTCAGCCACGAAACTGTGACCATGGGAGAGCTGTCCCCATTTCCCATCTGTCAGACTAACCCTAAAGATGTCCAGGCCCAGAACCAGGGTTATGACTTAGCCTGCCCCAACATCCACTCCACCTATGATCTGCTGGAGCACGTGAAGTGAGCTGACCCACAGACTCGAAGTTGCAGGATCTCCACAATACAGGACGCCAGTGGGGTGTTCAGGAAGGGGCCCAGCATCGAATGTGTAGTGGACCAGACCAATGTCTCTGCGAAGAACACTTGCAGGTAGAGATGTGCGGACAAAGGGGTATACAGTGTGACCTGACCTGTTGAGTTGTACTGCAGCTTCCATGGTGAGATTTTTAATTTCTTCCCTTTTCTTTCTTTTTTCCTCTTATGTTATTTTCTCCATTTTTCTTTTATGGAATTTTTTTTCTTTTTTGAATGTTTTTATATTCAGTGGGGTGGGGGAGAATTTGCAGGGGCAGAGGGAGGATGCGAAAGGACAGGGAATGAATGGAATCAAGATACCTAATGTGAAAAACACATAGAATAAATAAATTTTATTTAAAAAATACGGACACAAGGAAGTTCTCAAACATTAGCACAAATCAACATAATCCAGAGCACTCATTAAAACACACGTCTGTGGTGCAATCAAGAGCTTCAGAATCAGGTAGTACAGAGCCTGAAAATGTGCACCTTCCAGCAGCCAGGTGATGCTGATGACTCTGAATTCAGTGTCTGCACCACAGCTCCAGACTGGTGTGCTCCTCATACTTTACGGTATGTAAGAATCAACTGGCGGTCTTACTATTGGATCTGAGTATCTACACTTGCAGGCCCTCTCTAAGCTGGAGAGTGAAGCAGTCAGCGTTCAAAGCATACTCAGATTCTCAGAGAAGAAAATATTTGTAAGGGCTGCTCTAATAGGAGTACCACAAATGAAGGTGTCTCAATTTGACAAAGTGCTTCATTATTTTGGCAACTGTGGGGACCCCTACATCCAGGCTCAAATCACAGCATTACTACCCCTCCCCTCACTAAGTGAAGCAAAACTCATTCTCCCCACATGGGTTATCTTACCACTGTGAGGCCTGCTGATGCTGCTCTTCCCATGCTAATACTTTTAGGATTTCACCTCTCTCTAGAATAATTTGTACAGATATGTGAAATAATCAGCTTGATTAAAGACATGCATGATTCAGTAATACGTTTTTCAGTCTATATTACTACTTGAATAAAACATATTCCCTTTGCTTTATCACAGTTACTTTAGTAGCACAATAGAAATACATGTTTAGCATGCATGACAACCTAGGTTCAATCCCTGACACCAAAAACACAAATTAAATGGATGTACAGGACTGATATCTCAAGTTAAATGATGAGGAGTAAAGTCCAGCTCAGCAGGTACCAGCTCCTCAACACTCCATAATTCTACACGTGAGATTCTCTGCTGTGCAAGAGTCCTATAGAAACCGTACAGCTGACATGTGGTGACACGTGCTTGTGATCCTGGCATTCAGAAGGCTAAGGTAGAAAGGTTAGCAACTCAAGGTCAAACTGATCTCCATAGGGAGACACTATGTATATCCGCTTTGGAAATCAGTATGGAGATTTCTCAGAAAATTAGGAAACAATCTACCTTAAGACCCAGCAACACCACTCTTGGGCATATGCCCAAAGGATGCTCCATCCTGCCACAAGGACATGTGCTCGACTATGTTCACAGCAGCTTTATTCACAATAACCAGAACCTGGAAACAACCTAGATGCCCTTCAACCAAAGAATGTATAAAGAAAATGTAGTACAATTACACAATGAAGTACTACACAGAGGTAAAAAACAATGGCATCTTAAAATTTGTAGACAAATGGATGAATCTAGGAAGAACCATATTGAGTGAGGTAACCCAGACTCAGAAAGACAGATATAATATGTACTCACTCATAAGTGGCTTTTAGATATAAAGCAAAGAAAAACTAGCCTACAGTCCACAACCCCAGAGAACCAAGACAACAAAGAGGACCCCAAGAGAGAGACATACATGGATCTACATAGGAAGGAGAAAAAGACAAGACCTCCTGAGGAAATTGCAAGTGTGGGGAGCACAAGAGAGAGTAGAAGGAGAGGGAGAGAAAAGGAGGGGAGTGGAGATATATGTGTAGCTCAATAAAAATAATTAATAAATAAAATATATAAACATTAAATTATAAAAAAAAGAAAAAGAAAGGAAGGAAGGACGAAAGGACAAAAGAGCAAAAATACAGTATTACAATGAACATCTTTAATCTGGAATCTAAAATATTTTAGCCACTGACAAAACACCACAAAAAGAAAATTCCACATTCAACCTCATGTTGCAGGACAAAGTAAAAATGAAGGCACAGTAAAAATATTAAGTGAAATTTCTTGCAGACCATGGATATATGGTGTATATAAAATGTAAGGCATCTCATTATACATACACAAATATTTCCATACTAAAACTTCCATCAAAGTCTAACTACTCCTAATCCCATCCATTCTCAATAGGAGATACGAAATTTGTAGTTCAATATTTTTCGAGAGTCCCTGTAATTCTGAAGCACAATAATTCTTCATATTTCGGAACCACCTTCACAGACTTCATTACAGAGTACTTAGCAATTTTTCTTTGTGCTAAGTTTACAGTGGTCAGATCACCAATGTGTATGCTGTGCAGACAAGCACAAGAACGTCAGTAAAGGATAGCACAAGTAAAATCTCAGCCTCAGAGAGCAACTTCTGCGGGAGCAGGCCTGAAGCATCAACCTTCGCGGGTTTGACTGAGGGACTTCCACCACAGCAGGCCCCAGTGGGCAACCTCCTTGAGGCCAAGTCCAGGCCAGAGAACTCCTTGGAACCAGGACAAGCCAGTGTGCTCTCAGTGGGAGCAGGCCCAAGTGAGCACTCTCCACGGGAGCAGGCACTAACCATCAACCTCCTCAAGAGCAGGTATGAGCCAGTGACCTCCAAGGTAGCAGGCCCAAGCCAGCAACCTCTGCAGGAACAGGCCCAAGCCATCAACATCCACAGGAGAGGCCCCAGCTAGTGGCATCTTTGGAAGCAGGCCCAAACAAGCGACCTCCCTTGGAGCAGGCATGAACAACCTCAAGGATTGCAGAGCAACTTCCAGGAGCGCCAAGGGACCTTCAGGAACCCACCGAGGGACCTCCAGGGTGACTGAAATCATGGCCCCGACTCCACAACAGGAGCAACAATCTGAGCCTTGGATCCACTGGCACCTGGATGAGTGATCACCAGAGACATGGCCTCAACTATACCAATCAGAGGAAAAAATGGGTAGACAAGGTAAAAACACACTCAACATCACAAAGAGCAACACAGCACCACCAAAAACTAGTGGTTCCCAACAGCAAGATGTAAACACGCCAGCAGAGGAAAATGACCTAAAAAATAACTTTAGGAGAATGTTTGAGGCCCATAACAGAAAATGAAAAACTCTCTCAAAGAAATGGAAGAAAAGACAAAAAAAAAATTGGAAGAAAGCAGAAATCTCTTAAAGAAAATCAAGAAAAAGCAATCAAACAGGTGTAAGAAACAATTCAAGACTTGAAAATCGAAATAGGTAAAATAAAGAAAACACAAACCGAGGGAATTCTAGAAACAGAAAATACGGGAAAACAATCAGGAACCACAAGTGTAAGCATAAACAACAGAATACAAGAGATGGAAGAGAGAATTTCAAGCATTGAAGATACAATAGAGGAAATATACTCACCGATCAAAGAAACCATTAAATCTAACAAAAGCTTAATACAAAATACCCAGGAGATATAGACCATGATGAAAAGACCAAAGCTAAAAATGATAGGAATAGAAGAAGGAGAAGAAGCCCAACTCAAAGCAGAGAAAATATATTCAATAAAATCATAGAAGGAAATTTTCCCAACCTAAAGAAAGATATGCATATGAAGACACAAGAAGCTTATAGAACACCGAGTAAATTGGACCAAAGAACAACAACAAAAGTCCCCTGACACATAATAATCAAACATTAAACATACAGAATAAAGAAACAATATTAAGAGCTGCAAGGGTAAGGGCCAAGTAACATAGAAAGGCAGACCTATCAGAATTACACCTGACTTCTCAATGGAAACCACGAAAGCCAGACATTCATCGTCAAGCGTTGTGCAGACATTAAGAGACCTTGGATGCCAGGCCAGACTACTATACCCAGCAAAACTTTCAATCACCATAGACTGAGAAAACAAGATATTCCATGACAGAACCAGATTTAACCAATACCTAGACACAAACCCAGCCCTACACAAAGTACCAGAAGGAAAACTACAGCCCATAAAACACAGACAATAGATGATCTCACAGCAGAAAAATCCAAAGAAGGGGGAAACACACACAGTAACATCACCAAAAACAAAAATTAAAATTACAGGAAATAGCAATCACTGGTCATTAATAACCCTTAATGTAAATGGACTCAACTCACCTATAATAAGGCACAGGCTAACAAAATGGATACAAAAACAGGATCCATCCTTCTGCTGCATAAAAAAAAAACCCACACCTCAACCTCAAAGACAGACATCACCTCAGAGTAGAGTTAGGAAAAAAATTTCCAATAAATGGACCTAAGAAACAAGCTGGTGTAGCTATCCTAATATGTAACAAAATAGACATCAAACTAACTCGACTAAAAGAGACAAAGAAAGACATTTCATATTTGTCACAGAAAAATATCCATCAAGAGTAAGTCTCAATACTGAACATCTATGTTCCAAATACAAGGGCACTCTCATATATAAAAGGAACACTACTAAAGTTTAAGTCACATATTAAACCCCATATGCTAATAGTGGGAGACTTTTAACACCCTACACTCACCACTGGACAGAAACTTAACAGAGAAATAAGAGAACTAACAGCTGTTATGACTCAAATGGACTTAACAGACATCTATAGAACATTCCATCCAAACATAAAAGAATATACATTCTTCTCAGCACCTCATGAAACCTTCTCAAAAATTGACCACATACTAGGTAACAAAGCAAACCTCAAAGACACAAAACAATTACAATAACCCCATGTATCTTACCAGATCACCATGACTTAAAATTAACATTCAACAGCAAAACTAATTTCAGAAAGACCACAAACACATGAAAATTATACAATGCTCACCTGAATCACTAATGAGTCAAGAAAGAAATAAAGGAAGAAATTAAAGACTTCCTAAAATTCAACAAAAGGACCATACAACATACCCAAATTTATGGGGCACAAAGAAAATAGTGTTAGGAGGAAAGTTCACAGCACTAAAAATGCCGACATAAACAAGCTGGAAAAATGCCACACTAGTGAGTTAACATAACACTCAAAAGTTCTAGAAAAAAAGAAGCAAACTCACTCAGGAGGACTACAGGGCAAGAAATAATCAAATTGAGAGCTGAAATCAACAAAATAGAAATAAAAAACACAATACAAAAGAATCAATAATCTCCTTTTGTGTCTTATTGCTCTAGCTAGGACCCCAAGAACTATATTGAATAGATATGGAGAGAGTAGACAACCTTGTCTTGTGCCTGATTTCAGTGGAATCGCTGGGAGTTTCTCTCCAGTTAGTTTGATGTTGGCTATTGACTTGCTGTATACTGCCTTTATTATGTTTAAGTATGTTCCTTGTAGCCCTGCTCTCTCCAAGACCTTTATCATGAAGGGATGTTGTATTTTGCCGAAAGTTTTTTCAGCATCTAATGAGAGGATCATGTGGTTTTTATTTTTCAATTTGTTTATATGGTGGATTACATTGGCAGATTTTCGTATGTTGAACCAAAGTCAGTCAGTTGAGTATCACAGATTGCTCTGGCCCAGAAAACATTACGAGCCGAACTGAACAATCACTATAAAAGCAATATTTCATGACTCACTTAAAACCAATAGTCAATTCCAACATTCCACATTTGATCTTGTTTAATCCCATCTCTCCTCATTATCCGGGAAAAGCCAAGTCCCCTGAAAACATGGTACGGTGTACACACCAACCAAACCAGGCAGGGACCTGAAGCTCAGGCCTGATGCTTTAGAAGCATGGTTAGGTGCTCCTGGCTGTTGCATTTTGAGTAATTCATGTGGAAGCCCTAATCCCCATATTCCAAACACAAGTGTATTTGGAAATCATTACAAATCTGGGCTAGCTGATGACCTTCTAAGAAAACAAGATTAGGGACACAGAGAGACAGACAAAGCAACAACCACGTGAAGACAAAGCGAGAAGTGACCACCTGCAGTCAAGGAAAGGGCCTCAGCAGTGACAGCACAAGGCCATAGAGGGCTGGTCTCTAAATCTGAGACAGTTTATTTTTGCTGCATATGCCACTCAGTCTGTTAACGGCCTAGCAAACACACAGCAAACCTGAAATAACTAAAGGCAAAAAAGATGTCTATGGCGGACACATGGGAAATCTCAGTCATCTTTCAGGGTTCTTAATCTCATTAGTAGAAAAATTTAAGAATAGAGTCAAAAGGAGTCTCAAGGACAATTTTATTAGTTTGAATGAAAACCCTAAGGCAAACCTGTTGTAAACTGCAGATGCAGCCCAGAGTGGGAGGATGGAGCAGAGGGCGGGAATTGTCATTTAAGCTGGCACAGCGGTCAGACCCAAGATCAAGAAGCAATCGAATGGTGGGGAGAGGGGATTTAGAGAAATAAGAAAGTTCAAGATGCTGGGGAGGGAGTCCAACGTCTTAAGGAAAGCATGTTTGGAAAGGATAAAGAAGGAAAAGAAAAGTTATGTTTTCCTGAATAACTCATACCTGGGTTATTTACTGCACCAGGGAAGGAAAAATTAGGAAGGGAACAGAAATGGTCTAATTATTCCACCTATTTCTTTAGCATGGCTTAAGCTGACCTCACCTTCCTAGAGGCGGTCCCTTGACCAAAGTGAAGGACCAGGCCTCCACGGAAATGTTAGCTCAACGCCCAGGCCAAAGCTTCTGCTCTCTTGGCCAGGAGAATTTCCTACTTTAACAAGGTGGCAGAACTTGAGTCCCGCTGTTTCCTTTCAACTAGAAAGGGAATAAGGATGAGAGGGTGCACCCTTCCATCAATTCACAGAGAGCACTGAGGGTGTGAGGAGATGGGAAGTTGGATAACGGGGTGAATCTTCAAGCCCACATGCAGCCAGCAAGGCTGAGAGACTGAGTGGATAGAAAAAGCAACTCAGCAAAGACAAAAGGAAAGGATTCTTATTCCGACAAGCTCTCAGCACCTACCCAGACATAATCACTGATTTCTGTTTACACAGTCAGGTTTTGCGGGCTTATTAGGGACAGAGCAGTCCAGCAAAAAAACAAGAACAAAAATGGGGGCGATGGTAGGAGCAGGAGGAGAGAGAGAGATCACTTGATGATTTGGGGTAAGATGGCAAAATAAACAGACACATCTATGCTTGTCTTCCAAAATCATTAAAAATACAAAAAAGGGGCTGGGTGGTGGTGGTGCACGCCTTTAATCCCAGCACTTTGGAAGGAAGAAGCAGGTGGATCTCTGTGAGTTTGAGGCCAACCTGGTCTACAAAGTGAGTTCCAGGACAATTAGAGTTAAATAAACAGTGAAACCCTATCAAAAAAAAAGTACAAAAAGAAAGTGTTTGTTTGCTTATACATTATATAGATAGATAGGGAGATGATAGAGATAAATTAATTAAAAGCCCATAAGTATAAAAAGAGGGCCATGACACTTTTTAAGCAAATAATCTTAGGGTTGGGATTAGAGCTAGCACACAAGTCTACAGAAGCAAAGAACAAATTCAGGCCATACTCAGACCAGAGAAAGGGAAGTAGCAACAGGGGGGAAGGGTCACGGGCACATACGGTAAAGTCATGAAGAAAAGTAAAGTCATAATTAAATTAAATTCCAGGACTCTCCAGTATTATTCAAGTGGGCCTTAAATGCATTCGCAGGTGTTCTGAGGAAGCAAAAAGAGATACCAAACAGAAGCTGTGTGACAAAGAACAGCAAAGCAGACTCACAGAACAGATGCTAATGCCCTTGGCTCTGAAGTGGAGGGAGGGTCCAGGGCAACAGAATGCATCTGGAATGCAAGGAAACATTATCTTCTGGAGTCCCCAGAGGAAGCACTGTCAAGCTGGGACTGAGAGCAGAACCCTCCTTGTGGCCTCTAGAGTGCTAAGAAAATAAACTTGTATTGCTTTAAACTCAGGTTCTTACAACAGTCACAGAAAACTAAGGCTGAAACAGAAACATGCACACAACAGCACATGTGCACGTCTACATTCATGTGTGCTTTGATTTTGTAAACAAAAGCCATGTTTATGATTTATTTTCTGGAAATACATGTCTGCTGACCCTAAGAACTAATGAGTTGTTAATGAAATCATCACAAGACTAACATGGAATGTGCTGTCCTCTACTGTCCTCATTAGTACAGTGCATCTAAATATAATATGGTGCAATTCCATTATAATTAAAACTTTTATTACCATTAAAAAATGTCTATTACCTAGAAACATCCACAATCATCCATTCTTTCAGTTGCCCTGAAATAGATCAGGAGATTCAATACTAATATGCACATTTTCCCTAAAATTATAACCGACATGTGCCTCCATGTGAACAAGACAAACAAAACACCGGTGCTTGAGAAGGGGCGGCCCGCTCCTCCCACTATTCCCAATTCCCTGACAGGTTAATTGCATCGTCCAGAAGTCAATAACTACATCAAGTGGGGCACAGAGTGTCTCAAAAGCAGAGAAGCTAAAAGCATCCAGCAGAAAAGCAGAGTAAGTGAAAGGCTAGATCTTTCATTTCTAAAAGTTAGAAAGGACCACAGGTCAGAACACAATGGCAAGTAGCAGCAGTCAGTTCCCTGGCCCAGTCCTTGGCTAGCTTGGCTGCCAGTCTGTTTTGAACAGTGTGAGCAAAAGAGACAGAACTGAATCCATGCCCTTTGTAAAGCCCCGGGAGGTTCAGTCTCATTTTCCTACCAGCTGCTGTCTAATCACTATGCCCATTTCCTGAGAGCAGCTCCCCTGGGACAACAGCAAATGGACATTCAGCTGCTCCCTAGGGGACCCGAAAGTCAGAGCCAGGGTCCAATGGGGGCAGAAACCAGGAGCTCCACAGCTCCACCCAGCATTACACTACGTCCCATCAATATGAAAGCAAGCCTGTCACAGATATAATCACATCTTCCATTGACAACCTCAGCTTGGACCCAACCAACTGAGAAGATTATATTCCTCCTGCAAGGATCTGAGCCCACCCTAGATAGGACTCTACTAGAGATTTGTAAACAGTTATTCCTACTTTATTTATTTAATTATCTGTTTGTTTGTTTGTTTGTTTGTTTACTGGAAGTGTGGTGTGGAATGTTGGGAGTTAGGAAGATAAGATGCTAAACATTCATCTATAAAAAAGCCTTCTAAAAAGCAAATTCAAGATAACGGTGTCAAGTTTTCCTCATAGCTCCTTCACTAAGATAGCAGTAGTGCAGAGAGCTGGGTAGCTTCAAAGAAAGGGTTTAAAAGAAAATTAACAACCAAATACTATTAGCTCACAATATCCCCTCCTCCTCCTTTCCCACCATTTCACAAGAAGGGTGGGCCCTTTGACAGCTAATGAGCAGGCCCAGCTAGTCAAGTTCACCTTTGGTTTTTTTGTTTTTTGTTTTTGTTTTGTTTTGTTTTTGTTGTTGGCCTTCCCAAACTAACATTTTTTGCCTTCCTCAGACTCTAGGTCTGTGTACTTCTGATACTTTAAAATTCATAACTGAAGAAAATGAAATGAGGAGTCCCCCCCTTTTTTTTACCCCGGACAAGGTTTCTCTGTAGCTTTGGAGCCTGTCCTGGAACTAGCTCTTGTAGACCAGGTTGGCTTAGAACTCACAGAGATCCGCCTGCCTCCGCCTGCTGAGTGCTGGGATTAAAGGCGTGCACCACTACGCTCAGCGAGGAATCACATTTTTAAAAACTAAAAACAAAACACTCTAAGAGTCTGAAACTGCTTACTGGACTCCAGGTCAGCAATCAGCCATCCACACCACATGCAGAGGATATTCCTGAACCTATGCTAGGAAGGCCAGGAAATATCCAAGTCAACACGACATAATCAGAAACCCTATGAAAACTCAAGCTGACTATAAATAAATGTTGTTCATAAATGTTCCTCTGTGTGTTCTTTTATAAACAGAAACGGTCAGGTACTGAGAACAAGCCATGTGCACAGAACGTAGCAAGACTCCAGAACACAGCATCCATATAGTCAAGGCAAACACAGACACCAAAAGGAACAGTATGTCCAGAAAACAGAAATGACTCAAAAAATTAGATCAATTATCGGGCAAACATTAATTATGTGTGAGACAGATGAGTTGTTCACCATACTTATTGAAGAGGATAGAGATAGTAAAATATATGGAGTGGCTGCCCCTGCTAATTCTAAGTTATGTCAGTGCTTTGCCACTAAAATCATTTCTTCAAACCTCACTGGTAAGTTTATACTGTTTTAGATTACTGTGGTAAACACCACAACCAAAAGCAGCTTACAGTTTATTTCATCTTGCAGCTTACAGTTCATCACGCAGGGAAGTCAGGGCAAGATCTCAAGGCAGGAATCTAGAAGCAGGAACTACGGTTCTGATCACATAAGAATTCTGCATAGTGGCTTGCTCCTCACTGACTAGTAGATTGCTTTTTGACTTAACTTAAGACCACATGCATGCCCAGAGTGGCATCACCCACAATGGGCTGGTCCCCCACACCAATCATTAATCAAGAAAAAGCTCTCAGACTTATCTCCAAACCAATCTGTATTCACTGCCTCTTGCCTAGTTTGTGTCATGTTGGAAAAAAAAAAAGAAACAAACAAAAAAACAACAACCAAAAAAAAAACAAAACAAAAAACCTACTACCAGCAGCAGGATGTATTAGCTGACCTGTTTCCTTTTTCCTTTCTTAAATTTATGTGCATTGGTGTTTTGCCTGCAGGTTTGTGTGAGGGTGCCAGATTCCTTGGAACTGAAGTTACAAACTGTTGGAAGCTGCCATGCGGGTGCTGGGAATTGAACCCAGGTCTTCTGAAGAGCAACCAGTGCCCTTAACTTCTGAGTCATCTCTCCAGCCCCTGCCCGGTTTTCAGTAACAAACTCTTAACATACAAGCTTCAAGTCAAGTCCTAATGGTCAGACAACAATTTAAATAGACAAACAAGACAAAATGACGTGAATCTTGACTTCCAAAGCTCTTCACTATTTAAAGGGCGTTGGGACACTAACTCTTCCTACAAGATCCAACAGTTCCCTGTTTGTATGGCTTTTGCTGTACAAAGACACAAAATCCCACCTGTAACAAATGCCCAGATAGAAGCTATTCACTGAAAGTTACAAGGATTAAACTTCTAAGAAACAAAATACTTGTTAAAAGCAAATACTTCCTCAAATATGTTTTTAAAATTTAACATTTTTGTTAATTTTTTGAGATTTTTTTCAATATTTTTTTATTTATTTATAAAAAATTTCCACCTCCTCCCCGCCTCCCTTTCCCCTCCCCCTCTCACCTCCCCCCCCCCTTTAGTCCTAAGAGCAGTCAGGTGTCCCTGCCCTGCGGAAAGTCCAAGGTCTTCCCCCCTCCATCCAGGTCTATAAAGGTGAGCATCCAAATAAACCAGTCTCCCACAAAGTCAGTCCATGCAGTAGAATCAAAACCCAGTGCCATTGTCCTTGGCTTCTCAGTCAGCGCTCATTGTCAGCCACATTCAGAGAGTCCAGTATGCAACTCCTAAAATCACTTTCTCCACTTTCCCAATCCTTCCCACAAAACTGAGATTTCTTCCTTAAGAACAAAAGTCATAAGGAAGAGCAGAGCAGCTGCTGACAAAGAGCAAAGTCCATCCCTTCAAGTCCCATCCACCTCCACAATACAAGCTACAACCACAAAGCATACATAAATTAGCATTGCTTACTTATTCTGAGTAGGTTAAAGTTGTTCATTGCTGTTTTCAATGGCTTTTAATTTATGTTGCTCAGTAAGAACAACAGGTAGACATAAAAGTGTGTTGAGACCATTCAATGCAAAGACATGACGACACTGGAGAAGCAACCCTTGCTTTCCATGAACTAAGGAACAAAACGCAAATGCAGATGCAGACTGCCTCTGCTCTTAAACACTAGAGAAGTGATTCACCACCTTCATAAAGTGTATGGCCAACTCCACCTCACCCTACCCGTCTCTTCACCCTGCACAGCTGAGGATTCGGTTTATTTTTTTTTACCTGTGCACCTACCAAAGGAACACACACACACACACACACACACACACACACACACACACACACACACACACACAGACAAGATACTTCCCAGGTTTAGATTTAAAGAATGTTTCATGTTTTACTGAAGATGTGCTGGGTTGTTTTACGTCAACTCGACACAAATTAAAGTCATTTGGAAGGAAGGAACCTCAATTAAGAAAAAGCCTCCATTAGATCAAGTTGTGTGCAAGCCTGTAGGGCATTTTCTTAGTGATTGATAGAGGAGGGTAGCCTGGTGGTCCTGCGATCTATAAAAAAAAGCAGGTTGAGCAAGCCATGGGAAGCCATATAAAGCAAGCCAGTAAGGAGCACTCTTCCATGGTCTCTGCATCAGCTCCTGCCTCCAGGTTCCTACACTGAGTTCTTGTCCTGACTTCTCCAATGACGAACAGCGATATGGAATTGTAAGCCAAATAAACCTTTTCTTCCCCAACTTAGTTTGTGGTCTGGGTGTTTCATCACAGTAATAATAACCCTAAGATAGATGTGGCTCAAAGAACGTAATATTTTACCACGTCTTCTTGAGAGTTACTTGATGGAAACCAGGAACCTGTCTTGTGTCAGAGAAAATAAAAGAAGAGCTCCAAATAATTAGCTTATAAGCAAACTTTGGAAATCCACACATAAAGTGCAAAAATTGCCTACAAATTGTATTGATAACCATGATACTAAAATGTGGCTAATGAAATTGATAGCTTCTATTAATTTATGAACAAAGATTCTTGATATGAGTCTGATTACAAACCCTTAATTGTGCTTTAGGGATATGAGGGCAGAATTAGTTTATGACAAGGGCAAACTAATTAGAACTATAAGGAGGTGTGACATTATTGGGGTATAATTCTATTATTTGGAGCACAATCACCAGCCAACACAGTCGCAATTCAGAAGGCAGATTTTTTTTTCAGAATGACCAAAGTAGACAATACTGAAAAAAAACCTACACTATTATAACCTTATTCCTGTCTCAGAAGACCCCCAGGAGCTGTCACGTGTGAGAGGTTTTGAAAGATTGTGCTACTTCCTAACTATGCATGTGTGAACATAGAGAGGCTCTGACTAAGGCTATAGCTCAATAAGGGACGGGAGGGAAGAGGAGGAAGAAAAAGAAAAAAAAAAGTAAAAAACACTGGATGGATTAAAAAATTTCCTAAAGTTAATAGTAAGGGACCAAGATTCAGGGAGGAGTAGAAGAAAAACTTGACTTTATAAATAATGTGTTGAATTTTCAGTATGCGCACGTGTTACTTACATAAGTAAACTTGAAGTTCTAAGAGCAAAACCTCAAGATAAGCACTGGCTCTTTATGTCTGCAGACTGCCTCACACAGTCCTTCAATCAAATACAGCTAAAATTCCCTCAAACAAGATGGGGCATGGATGCATCCACCCAACCACAGTCCATGTACCCGTCCATCCATCTTCCCATACCATAAAAGTTGTCTGGTCTAGGAAAAAAAATGAAAGCGAAAGCATTTGTTTTATACCAATCAGTGTGGGCTGATAAAATCCTGATAGGTAATTTTGAGTCTACTCATCCCAAAACTTAAAGGCATCAAAGAATTAATTTGAGCCTTCACCCTCCAGTGGGAATCAAGAAATTGACTTCTAGAAAATTCCATAAAGATTCTGATAAAACTCTCTCAAGGATCACACAGTGAGAAGACACTGCTCTAATACAAGCGAATTAACCTTTCCACACATCCCAAATTAAATGAACCGGATCAACCTTGCAAACGACATCCGGTTATATTGTCCAGATGACAAAATGACGAATAACACAGGTCCTCAAGGAGCACACAGATAATGGTGGAGTCAGGTGGAGGACGGCTGTTTTGGTCAGCTGCCACAGGTCTGGCTGCAGCAGTTAATAATTAGCCTTTAACGTTAGTGCCTTTCAATGAATGCTCATTTTTTGCTCAGATATTGAGGCTGCTCCAGGTCTAAGAAGGAGACAAATCAGCTCAGTCTACCCTCATTCTGGAACACAGGCTAACGAGGAGTCAGCTCAGTCTACCCTCTTTCTGGAACACAGGCTGAAGAGGCAGAGCCTGCCTATAATGTCACAGGAAGCGTTCTGAAGCCAAAGAACACAATTTATATCCATCACTTCCACACATCTTCTAGGATGAGAGAGCTGAACTACAAAAAGAAACTATTTCTGAAGCCCAAACCATTTCACTTCTCATCGGGAACACTGGTAGATGTACTTACTGGCAGAGAAGCCATTGTAAAAAATCTAATCGCATACCAAGCAGGACAGAGGGGCATAACACAAATCTTTATCATGCCATTCAAAATCGCATATGATTTAAACTTATGAATGCTTTACACCTAGAATTTTCCATTTACTATTTTCATACTCAGGTTAACCATTGGTTACCAAGGCCATGGAGCATGAAACTTCTAAGGGAGGCTACTGTACATTCCTCATTTCACTACGGGATACTAACATTCACACACAGACACGCAAGCCAAAGTCTAGAAGTCACCACAGACGCTGCCTTCTCTCTCACTCCCACTTCTAGCCAGTTTGCTACAATGTCAATTTTATTCCCATGGTACCTCTAATATCATCTTTTAATTCAAGTACAATCACATTCCTCTTTATGGGATCCTCATACAGACTAGGACCCGGCAACAGGCACAGCGACGAGGATTGATGTGCACTCATTTGTGACTTCACCATGGCAGACCTGACTACTGAGGTCAAGGTGAGCTGATCTTTTTCCAGGTTTCATCCCATACTGGAGACTTTCAAAACTAGGCTCTTTCACATTAAAAATTTCCAACTGTTTGTATGCTCAGGACGAAATCCTCAAATCACTGGCACAGAATGTATCCACCTCTGATCCCTCCTCATCTCTGAAACTTCATACACTACTTAGCTCCTCACTTTCCCAGATGCCCAGAACCTCTCCTTTCTCACCTCACGTGCCATTTTACAGCTAATCTGGAATGCTCGTCCCCACTGTCCTCGTTACCCGGGAAACAAGGAATCCCTGCAAGCTTTGTGTGCACACTGTCTTAATGAGTCACTGCATCGCAATTTAAACCTTTGAGCTCTGTGGCCTGGCATAAGTTCTTATCCTCTGTGTGCTTAAATTTCTTCACCTACAAGTAATAACAACCTGACTTTACACTTTTTATGGATAAGGAAACATATACACAGAGTAGAGCCTGGACTTTGGTGAATACCTAACTATTTACTGCTGTTACTATTATTGCTATATTTCTATTTTGAAGTTACTTAGGTTATATATTTTATCTCAATAACTTAAATATTTATTTCCTTGAAAAACAGGCACCGTGTATTGTAATAACATTGCAATAGGGAATATTTTTAATTTTGACATATTTTTATTTCATTATTACATTCACATATTATTTTTCTTTTTTTCCCTTTTGTTATTGGGGGGGGGCTGAGACAGGGTTTCTATTCTGATTATTAGTTTAGGAAAATCTCCTTGAAGAGGAAAGATAGAATCAAAAAAAAAAAAACATACATGTAAGACTCGAGTCTTTCTAAGTTCCCAAACTGTCCTCCAGAGTGTCTGGCCAGCAGTGACCATTAACTAAGCTCATACATGTTTGAATCTCTAGCCAGACCACATTTCTTAGCTCACTTTAGGCATCTAATGAACTAAGGGAAAGGAGTAAGGAGAAGGGAAGTGCGAAGGAAGCTAGAGAGAGAAGGGCACTTCTGGGGAAACAGTGCCATCCCAGGAACGGAGGGCCACTGCAGACGAACAGAACAGCTTCAGAAAGGACAGCTGGGCTAGTTCAGGACGAGCATGGAGAGGGGTCGGAAACAATAAATAGATCACAGTGTTTCAATATGCTTGGGGATCGTGCTGAAATTCCAGGTCTGATTCAGCAGGTCTGGGGAGTATTTAGGGCTGCATTTTAACAAACTTGTTAGCAATACTGATGCTGTTGGTCCATGAAACATATTTCAAATATGTTAGATGGTTATACTAAAAAAATAAGTATCACTAATAAGCTTTAGATTACGGTAGTCAACTGAATGAAAGGAGTACATGGGTGGTTTCTAGGCAACAGAGACCTAACCACATAGAAAAAACAAGGTAAGAAAAATATTTGTCATATTACCAATTATCTTAATATTTTATGTCATATAAGTATTTTCTCTGTTTCAATTAATATTATATAAAAATCCCGAGATTATTTTAGCAAGGTTTCCATGTCTCATATACATATATATTATGCATATATATTGTTGTTAATAATGGAACTGATAATTAGCAGATATAAATGAATAGATTAAGGGTTTTGTACTTCCTACCTCTTATCTTCTCTGGGACACTCAGCTGAAACCATAGCTCAAAGCTCCTGTTTTATCATTGTTTCATGGCAACCAGAGGCCTAGTTATGGATCTTGTCATCAAAATGACATAGGGGTAACCAAGAGTTATTCCCCCTAGCTCACTGAGCGTAGCTCATTCAAATTCAGTGAGCAACGACTACCAGTTCTTGGAGCATATATCATCTGAACACACTTCATATAGAGAATAAATACTCACACAGGAAAAATGGTGTTTTATTCAAAATATTCAGAACTAACTCAACTCAGGGAAATGTAAAGGAAAAAGCAGCCTAAGCAAATCACCAAAGCTAATTCTATATCAGACATCACTTTCTGTCCCTTCCCGTCACCATCAGTGTTGGAATACTGATTGTGGGAAATCTTTCACTCATTACATTATGGCCTAGAAAGGGAGATACAATAAGAAATAAAAAGACAGGAATAACTTAGCTTAGACTAAGCTCAGATCCTGATCTCGGGCATTTTGCCAGTGTCCTTTCCTCCCAGAACACAGCAGCTCCCAAGGTTCTCAGAAGGTTCTCTAGAAGGAAGTCACTGCTTCCAAAGCTTATGAGATCATGCTCATGACCAGCTTCTATGTGGACTGAAGAAGAGTGCAGACAGGACCACAGAAAATCCAAGTGTCCTGTACCGTGAAAAATGAATCTTTGCCAAGACACTTTCAATGTCTTGAGGCATAAATAGGCATAGTCTATTAGAATCTAACTTTAAAGAGTTTATTATCAAAAATTTTTCACTGCAATTGTCTTGAATTTTTATCACAATTAAGTCTGACTTAAATTTGCTGTGTTTTGCTTGTTTGTTTTCAATGCCAAGATCAATCCCAGAGCTTCAACCAAGCTAGGCAAACACTCCAGTACTGGATCACTCTCCCAATCCTCTTCATTATATAAAGCCAAATACGGGGCATGATGATCTAAGGTCAATTCCCAGCACCCTACTCACCCCCAGAAAAAGCTGAGCATAATACCATACACTTGTAATCCCAGTGCAGGGGAGAACCCACTCATAACCTCCCGTAACTCCGGCTCCCTTAGGATCTGTTATCCCAGGCTTCTGCAGACAACTGCAGTTCATGTCCAAACACACACATGCACATGACTAAAAATAAAACAAATATATCCTTTTAAAAATGAAACATACATATTATTTGTAGTTATGAGTATCCTCATATGGAAGTCTTTAAAAATATCAGTCAGGCATTGTATTTGTCCTTAGCAAATATTATAATAAATCGTATATACTGTCTGACAGATAGATGCCCAAGTAATAGTGGGCAGTGTACACTCCCCCACCACACAGCACACATTTCATTCTGCCACCTCTGATGCCACTAATGACTGGCTCATGTTCATAATAAAGTCACATTAAATCTGTGACAATGACATTCACTTTATAAACAATGTATATTTAAAATGAACATAGGTCAGCTGTAATTCTTAAAATCTTGTCATGAATATCAAGAACTCCTTTTAAACTTTTTCCCAACACTAAAAATGTTAGGGTCCCTAATATAGCTCAGCGCTTCTAATTGTGAAGAGTGGAGCCCAGTCTTGGGACCCATATAATAGAAGAACTGACTTTTACAAGTTGTCATCTGACCTCCAAACATGCACTGTGCACAGACAAATAAATAAATAAATTTAAAAATGACAGAAATTTGGGTGTTCCTTCATGGTGGGAATATACAATAGTACAAACACATAGTAAGGGTTTTGCTTTTTCTTGCAAACTGAGTTGTTACTGCACCTCCACTGACCTGTCCGTCTTCTCTGACTGGCTAACAACAACACATCGGAAGACTTGCGAGTTATTCCAGGTAGCTACCAACCTGATGCTCTATCTCTCTGCTGCCTGACGTGCCTCCGCCCGCTTAAAAACTATGTCCTACCCGTTCCTTTTAGCTTTAAAAAATGTTTTTCAGAAATTATGCATGATTACATACTGTAAGTTAGGAACTATGCTGAGAACTTCACCTTCTGTTCTAGTTTGCTCTGTGTTGCTGGGAAAACCACCATGACCAAAAGCAACTTGGGGAGGATTACTGCACCTTGCAGGTCCACCATCAAGGGAAACCAGTGCACGAACTCAAGGCAAGAGCATGAAGCAGAAACCACAGAGAAACACTGCCTATCATTTGTTCCATCATCCGCCTCTCTTGTAGTTAGTTAGGATGGTACTTTCCACAGCGGGTGGGGCCCTTACATCAATTAGCAATCAAGAACATGTCCCACAGATATACCCATATGTCATCTTATGGAGGCAATTTGTCAAACGGGGTTTCCTTCTTCCAGGTGACTCTAGTTTATATCAAGTTGACAGCTGAAGCTAACTATGACATCTTCTTACATTAATTTTTATAACTACTTGAAAAAATCTATTATCATTTTCCTATTTTCTATCATCATAGCTATCTTGCTGGCAAAAAATAAATGAAGGTTAAAAGTCGTATCAGACTAATGATGGAATCACAACATGCCGTGATCACGGGAAGAGACAGGCTTGGACACCATGTGTAGTCTGGTCTACTACCATAGAAAACTTTCTCTCCTGGTTTCTGCTTCTAAAAGCCAAAATTTCCCTTAAGACTTGTCTCATGTGCATGCCAGAGTCTCACGGGGCTCACTCTACTACGGGTTCTCATTTACTAACCTTCGCGGGGTCTGTTCTATATGCCTGGTGAACAATAACTAAAATAAAAAGCATCCACATCACAAATCTAGACTACCTCAAATATACTCCAAAAGAAGGCAGAGTCCATCAAATCATTCAGAAACTAGAACACTTATCAGTTCCTTACTTACATCCTATCCTGCACCAGAATTTCTATTATAGACCATAGCTGGGAGAAAACAAGAGACAAGAAATAGAGCAAATGGGTGGTCAAGTGGTTTCTAGTGTAAAGAATGAATTAACAGCATTAAACAAAGTTCAAAATGGCATTAAGATTTTTCTCTTTTCCTTGCATGTGTGTGTGTTATATATATGTGAAAATGCATGTCCATATGTCCATATGTGTACAGGGCAGATGTGTAAGGGGGATGCATATATACTTGTTTGCATGTGCACATGGAAGCCCTAACTTGATATTATAGTTCTTCACTGACAGCTCTCCACTGTTATTCACTGAGGCAAGGTCTCTCACTGAATCTGGAGCTGATTCTAGTTCGTCTACCTAGGCAGCTTGCCCTGGGGATCCCTTCCCTCTATCTCACGAGGACCAGGACTACAGGTGGCTACGATACCTGCCCAGCTTTTATGTATGTTCTGAGGCAAGCACTTTATCCATCGAGTCATCTCCCTGCCAAACTTGGAGCTGAAAATATACAGCATACAGTATTGCGACATCAGAGGCCACAGGAGGAGAAAGACACTGCCTACCCCTCAAATGTCCTGCGCCTGTGGAGTATTCTCACCACTGTGCTCCCTGCTTGCTACCACTCGGTGGCAGATGACATCTGGTTTGGATAAACTATTTCCCACGTAATGTACTCCCTATAGGAACAACTTCCTCATGTTCAGAGGAAAGAAGTATCTTAAGCAGGCAGCAAACATTTCTACATATTTAGACAAAACAGATTGATTAAAATAGTCCCTAATTCAAGTTAATTTTTTTATTCTTCACACAAAATTCCATACAATCCAGAACCTTTATTAGTTTTTGTTTTGATGTTTTTGTTGTTGATGTTTAATTTCAAGACTCAGCTGCCTCAGAATCAGTACTCAGAACAGGGATGATGACTTCCTTAAAGGGCTACCTCCTCCAGCTACTGACTTCCCCAGCCAATGCCTCCTTAAAGGGCTACCTCGTCCAGCTACTGACTTCCCCAGTCAATGCCTTTTAAAAGGGCTACCTCCTCCGGCTATTGACTTCCCTAGGCAACGCCTCCCTTGATCTCCAACGCTGCTGTTTTAAACGTCCTGAGAGTCTCTGAATTACTTTTCTGCAAAGAGGCACAAAAGATTCCTGCATCCACATGGATTCTCAACTCATTCCAAGTCAGTGGTTTGTCCTTTATAACCCCCTTTACTTATTTTAAAACTCAAAGAAAGCATAACACTATAAATAAGAAAACCAGGATTGCTTCACAGGGCAAACACCTTATCCAGATTTTGAACCGTTTTGTGCTTTTAGGTCAGACTTTTTATTTTTCTTTCATAAATCTCAAATACTTGTTAAAAATCCACTGTTTAAAATAGACTACTAAACTACAATTTTTATGACTACTTTATTCTTCATTGAAGTTCAGTTCATACAAAGGCTCATTCATGCTTAATTGCTATTTTTAAATGTGTCTAACTCCCCAACTCATTGCTTAGAATATATTAACAATTAGGCATTCTCTTTCTCTGGAAGAAAAAGAAAGTTCAAAATTATTTTTTTCCATCTAATTTCCTCCACCCCACCCCAACTGGCATCCTGAATATCAACATTATTTTAAACTTTGCTGTTATCTGTTACAATAGCTTCATTCATGGGTCATTCATAAATATCTCTCTGAATACTTAGACTTATGACTTTTAAACTCAGGGCCAGTGCTACAATTCAGAGGCTGTATGTCCCCCAAGAGTCCCATGTGTCACAGGCTTGGGCCCTACTGGGAGGTGGTATGATATTTAGGAGACAGTCTGTGTGG
The DNA here is from genome assembly GCF_982192425.1 of Myodes glareolus. Lineage (NCBI taxonomy): Eukaryota > Metazoa > Chordata > Mammalia > Rodentia > Cricetidae > Myodes > Myodes glareolus. Next base: position 7,345,421 of record NC_142048.1, on the reverse strand, counting down.
AGAGAGGGTTCCTGTAGGGGTTGTGAATTGAAAACTTTCTCTATGTCTTCCCTTGCCCACCTGAATACTGGGGCTCAGACCCTAAGAATTTCAACTGGTAATCCTCCAATTACAGATCTTGGTTCTAATCATGCATTCACTTTTTAAAAAAATATTTATTTATTATGTATAAAGTGTTCTGCTTGCATGTATGCCTGAACACCAGAAGAGGACCCCAGATCTCATTAAAGATGGTTGTGAGCCACCATGTGGTTTCTGGGAATTGAACTCGGGACCTCTAGAAGAATAGCCAGCATTCTTAACCTCTGAGCCATCTCTCCAGTCCCTCACTTTTTAATAGCTACTCTTGTAACATTACTACTAGACACATTTCTCTTACATGTCTTCGCACATGTCAATCTGACAGACTCCCCAGGGTCAGAAGCAGGTGGCGATCATCCCAGCATGACCCTGAGAGTGGCTCTGACCCCAGCACTGATATGTTCACAAGTCTTTGTACCGTTAAGCACAGCGTGACTGATCAGATAGGCCCAGCTGTCCCTCCTCACCCTTAGCCTCCACCAAACGCCAGGCCTGCCACTTTCTTCTACAACCTGGGGCTTGTCATGTTTTCAAGTATGAGCAGTGACCAAGCAAAGAAACCAATGTGACGAAATGAACTGGTTTCCTCAATAGTGTTTCCTGAGAATTGGTCAGGCCCAGAGAGAACCTCTCCTGTCAGTTCTCTGGTATTTTCCCCAAGTATGCAGGTCTCCATCAAAATAGTAGTCTACCTATTTTATCATATAATACGAATACTTTTTCTGCCTGATTTTGAAACATGTGTAGATTTCCTGTTCTGGAGTGGACTTTTTTATTGTAATTAATGTTCATTCTGAATAAAACCTTTTCTACCCAAACAAACAAAAAAGTTGGGTGGGCTCAGCGGAGAAATGATTGTTTTTTTTTCTCTCTGTTTCAGTTCAAGATGTGACCATTTTGCTAGTACATCTGTTCCCACCATGATGTGCCACTGTATGCTGCCCTCAGCAAACTTGAAAACTATCAAGCCGGGAAGCCTCTCTCTCCTCTTTGGAAGCTGTAGCATGGAGCTTAATAATACATTCAGTTATGCAGCCGGTTTATACTACCTGAAAATACACGAGCACATTACGATTAGGTGTTAAAGAAGCATCTCCACATGGAATGAGGGAGGCTCTACCTACGGGCAGAGGGCTGTGTCCTTCAGGAACCAGCAGCCCCAGGGGACCCTTTACAAAGGGGACTACAAGTTTGCCAGCATGACCTTTTCCTCTCAGTGCTAACACATCAGCGCATGTGACAGCAGGTGAGAGCGCACACACATTACGTGACCAACATGACAATTTACTTCTCAATTTAAAGCATGCTCTAAACACTTACAGATTATTACAGGAAGACCCTGTGAAACACAGGAAATGTGTCCAGCCCCACTTTCACCTTCCAGGCTTATGTGATTTTTGCAATGGATGGAAGTTCAAACACATGAATAGGCTCACTCCTCCATTCTGACACGTGAATATTATCACTCCCACTACATGGGCCTCAAGCTTAATATAGCTTTTTGCTTTATTGTCCAAAGCAACATGTGAAGAAAATAAATGGAAGCTTAATAGCATAGTAAAAGCCAAGCCTGAGTTAAAGAGTGCCATACGCCTGGGGTTCCCACACCTACGCCTTCCACTGAGTTTAAGGCACTTTACTAGCACGATGTCATTAATCCTTACAACGCCCTATGAAAAAGGCCATCAGCAAGCATTTTAATCCCCTTCATAACATGGGAAAGGGGCTGCATAACTTCCCCCAGGATTAACTGACAGCACTCAAGCCTATAGTTAGGGAAACAGTCGACAGGCATCCCAGCAAACTGTGAATGCACTAGACCACGGTAAAGGAAATGCCTCTTAGGGGGATGGATTTCTCAGAAAGCAGCTGCACACTATATTGCCATTCCATTTCCCAGTCTTCACAGTCGATGGCAGGTTGTCAAAGTAAGTTTGTAAAATGTGTGCTTCCCATGATGGCTAATCTTGACTGTCAGCCTGACGAGATTGACAGATACCTCAGAGAGTAGTCAGGCATACTCTCCCGTGTGTCTGCAAGGGCGTCTTCAGAAACAACCGACATGTGGGCCCATAACCGAGGGAGAAAATAAAAAAGACCCAGAAACAGTGTGTGTGTGTGTGTGTGTGTGTGAGAGAGAGAGAGAGAGAGAGAGAGAGAGATTCCCAGAGGTCATGAGTTGAACAGTTTCCTCTGCCACATCATTCTACTGTGAGTCTGTGCTTTTCCAAAGACCCAGAAATATGGAGTCAGCCCGCCATGAACTAAACTCCATAAGCTATGAGCCAAACTAAAGCTTCCCTCCTTGTAGCTTGTTTCCCTCTGGTATTTACCACAACAATAGAAGACTCAGAACTTCCCTAGACTTCATAAAACCACTGAGGCCTGCAACTGTGCTTCTAAAACGTAAGTCTCTTGGAGTTCTCAGTATTACTAGGCAGGGCGCCAAAGAGGGACCGTTGGTCTTTACCAATAGGAAGATTTTCTTGGCACTCAGTTTGAACAGATGGTCATTTAAAATCTGACTTGAGGGGCTAGGAGAGAAATGGCTTAGTTAATAAATTGTTTGCCATACAAGCACGAAGACCTGAGCTCACGTCCCAGAAGTCATGTATATCAAAGCCTCCCCACACATCTGTAATCGTAACTCTAGGGATAGACAGACAGGCAGACCCCTGGAGCTCAGTGGCCAGCCTGCCTAACCAAATCCATGAGCCCCAGTTCAATGAGAAACCATGTCTCAACAGAACACGTGAAAAGAAATCAAGGAAGATGCCCAACACCAACTGACCTCTAGCCTACACACACACACACACACACACACATCTGACTCTATATTAAAATATATTTTGAAATGAAGTGCCAAATTGACATGAACTTCTTTTTAAAATCAGCCATAAAGAAAAGATCAAGCAAGCTAGTTACAGAGTTAGAAGTGCATAAAGGAAATATGCAGATTGTGGGGAAATCAGTTGAAGGAACAAACACAAGGCTTTTATGTGTTCAAGCTCAGAGTTAGGATGCGGTATGGAAAGCACATACAAATAAATCCTCCAAAATAGAAGAATAATAACTTTCAACAACAAAAATTTTTGACAAGAGGATAGAAAAAGATCTAAGTCTAAAGCACCAAAAATCAGAGGCAAAAAAAAGTATAACAAGTTTGGGTTCAGCCTGGTCTACAGAGCAAGTTTAAAAAAAAAAAAGGAAGACTCAGGAGGTAGTGGCATAGGCCTCCCAGCACTCTGGAGACAGAGGCAGGTGGATCTCTGATAGTTTAAGGTCAACCTGGTCTACAGAGCAAGTTCTGGGACAGGCACCAGAGCTACACATAGAAACCCTGTCTCAAAAACTAAACAAACAACAATAAAATAAAAAATGTCAGGGCCTAGGAATAAATCAGAAATCTACGTCCAAGTTCCTACTGCTCCTGAAACTGTCAAAGAAAGACCTTCCTGCTCTCAACTGTTTGGTAATCCTATGTCCCTGAGAAGAAGGAACAAACACACTGTACCCTGAGAAGTAAGGAGGAGCTTATTTCTACATAAGCTTATTTCAAACCAAAGTCCACACTGCTTCTGGGTTCTGGAGAGCCACTGACCTCAGTGACAGTCACCTCCTAGTTCACCCAATAACATTTCCAGCTCAGAAAATTGTTTCCAAATCAATTATGACTAAGCAAAATTGTCTGGGACTGAGAAAATTTTTACTAGACAATAAACACTGTATGGAAACTGTAAACATTGTTTGGAAAACAGACTATAAATATCTAAATGCAACATTCCTATTCAAACAGTCACTCCCACCCCGGGTAGTCATCAAGAACCCCTGTTTCAAAATAACCTACAGTTGATTATTTATGAGCTATATGGCCTTTTGAAGTGAGAAAGTGTACTGTACTTTGTACAGTAGGTAGCAAAGGAAAACAAACAAAAACAACCTCGCTTCCCCCCACCAATAACTACGGAACCACTGGCAAACCAACTTTTCTCGTGACATCTGCAATTGAACTGTGTACAAACTGCACGATTCCTAGTGGGATCTTTAAAACATTTCCTGTGTCCTCAGCCAGCCTTGCAGCTTGTCCCCTGCCTGTCTGCCTGCCTGTCTTCTTTGAAGGGGGAAAGAATTCCCTAGAGTAGTGCTTTGAAAGCTAAACATATAAGGATGAGAAAAGATCATTTCCAACTGAAAGGAGGACATTCCTTAACAAGAACATGCAAAACTCACGTGTGTTTAGGTGGAGATGAATAAACACCAGTGTGCTACTGAATGACTTGAAACTTGTCAAATACAGTTGTACCTCTGAGGTTCCTGGTGAAAAGGAAGAAACTGGTCCAGTTTTCTGCTGGTGAAACTTAAGGTAGCTCATTGTCTACAGAAAGCTAGAATACCAGCCTGAGGCTGGGACTAAACAGCACAGCACAGCACAGCCCAGGTGCCACCACACAATGATACTTCACTACAGCGGATAGTCACCTCCAAGCTCCTTGCTCTGAACTCTAAAACCTCCATCTAGATACTGGTCCATCACAGATGGCCCTCGGAACCAATCACCTGAGAAAATGACAGAGCTGACCAGATTGGCTCTGCTCAGCTACCATGACCAATTAGATGTACAGAGTGGACAAGGAAGCCACAACCACTGGCTTCAGTTCAGGGAGGCTAAGCCTGCTTCCCATCCTATGTTAGAGAATATGGGCTCTAATAAAGGTCACGAGACTGACACAAAAACAGAAAAATTATAAGCTTTCTGACAATACAGATTTGGAAGATATGATTTATATGAAGGATCTCTTCTAGTCTGTATAGTTAAGATAAATATGCAATAGGATAACATTTATATGAAAGGCTGTATCATACTAAACAGAAAAGAAAGATATGGATCTTACCGGCACAAATATAAAATATGTATAGTCTATTTCTCAATCTATTTCCATTTTAAAAATGATTCTAAAAAAAATTTAAAATCAGAATGATAAAATATTTGTGGAAAAGAATGAAGAGAAATTGTGACTCTCTGTTAACTAGGCTCCTACTTTATTTATGTTCTTACAGATTGATTTATCTTTCCAGTTTGGGCTTTTAAAAACCAAGCGGTATCGGTATTAATTTTCCTAATGATACTAAATAAAACAGTATTGTAATGTTGAAAACAACAGGGAAAAGAAGGATATCAGAAACTGTCATAGTCAGTAATAGCATTCTGTTACTCAAAAGAACACAGATGTGATCAATGAGTAGAAATTAAACAGATTTTCATTCAATAGACATAATTCCTCTGAAGTGAATCCAATAACGCAACAAGATACAAAATAAAATATGGGGATCCCTGCCATTGAAAATATAGGAGAAGGCATGGTTAAGAACACAACTCAAGGGACTAAGTATTTAGGTTGCCTAAAATTCTTACAGTGAAATTCTAACCCCAGTGTGATGATCCTTGATGAGATGAGGCCTTTGCAAGACACCTAAGCAGTAGGCATTTCCCCACAATTCGCAGGTTGCAAGTCCAAGATCAAGGGGGCCTCTGGGGCTGGTTTCGAGTGATGACAGTGTTGGCTTGCAGACAGCAGTGCTCTGACTGGGGTCCCCATGACTGCTGTGCTCTCACACGACCTCTCCCCATGCACTCACACTGAACACCCCATGCACTATTGCCCCTTTCTTGCAATTTCATGGAGGCTCAAGTGCAGCCATCAGAGAGTGCTGTGCTTCTCCACCTTCCCAATGCTGCAACCCTTTTGGTGGCTCCCAAACATAAAATTATTTTTCTTTCTACTTCATAACTGTACTTTTGCTGCTGTTAAGACACATAATGTAAATATTTGTGTTTTCCAATGGTCTTAGACGACCCCTGCAAAAGTGTTGTTCAACAACCCCCAAAAGGGTTGCATCCCACAGATTGGGAACTGCTGACGTGGTGGGTTATGATTTCAATGTAACAAATTTTAGAGACAGACAATTCAGTTCATCATAGAACCTAGTTTCGAGTATATGAAAGGCTGCATCTAAAAATAAAGCTGATATTTCTCTATTGTTCTAGAAGGCACGAAAGTCACAGCAACACATCAGGACAGTAGAGCTAGAGACAGCAACTGTCTCATAGCCATCCAAGCCAGCTCCTATTACGGTCAACAGTCTGAAACACAATCGAGAAAATAACTCCATTTACCAATGGGAACCTGGGAAAAAAATAAAACACTAACAATCATATTCACACCATTGACTCTTTGTAGCTCTCCACTTTTTCCCTATGCTATCAGAGTTAATCTGCATGGAAAGCCAAGGAGGTAGGTGGTATAAAAGAAGAAACAGGCTCCAAAAGCCATCTTTAAAGTCACAGGGACTAGAAACACTGAGGAACCAAGATTCAGACCGCTGTCACATGATTTCAAGTGGGAAATCCTCAGTTCTATCGTGTGAACTATAACCTACTCCTACTAAGTAAGCTCTTACTTGGCCTAGGGCCTGGAACCTGAAGGACTTCATGAGCAGACTTCCAGGAGAAGGCTAAATGTAATCTATGTCCTTCTTTCAAGAGGGGAAGCAATTCAAGGAGAAGTCCTACGAAACAAATCAAAGTTTCTATCACTAAGCTCTGTGGCCGTCTGACAAATACTTATGGTCAAGAGAACACAAATAGCAATGGGCAAAAAGGGAACCCCACTCACGGAGACACTACATTCTAGACAGAGAACAATCAAACTCCAAATACTGTGAAATATAGAACTTGTCAAGTAAAGACAGAAAGGAAAAGAAGGGGCAGAAGATGTAAGGGGTTCTACTGGAGAAAGAGTGACAAGGGACCATTCAGTTTAAACCAGGCCAAAAGGACAGGAGGCCTCATGGTTAAGACACCCAGCAGGTCCCGCAGTTCTGAGTACAGACCAGTACTTCCTTGTTTATTACTGGAGGAAAGGGTGGATCACAGTGCTAACTGCAAACAAAAGGCTTCAGAGAGAGGAAAGTAAGAAGTCTTTTTCCCTGACTGCAAGGAAAGCAGTTACCATGGCCTGTTGCCATGGTGTTAGGCAACTAGAGACAGCAGACTTCCAAGCTCCAGGGTATGAAGAGAAAGCTACCAGTGAGGAGAAGACAATAGGCCAGCAGAAAGCTCTCTCCCTGGGGTGCAGAGGCCTGCAGGGGACTGGCAGCAAGCAAAGCTTTCAGATGAAGGGTACAGTGGAAGTGTGAGAAAGAGGAGGGCTCACTGCTATTCTCAAAGGGTCCTTTGCCTACACCCTACCCATTTCTATTGTCCCTAGAGCATCAAGACACCTACCGGAATAAGTAGAAAAATAAAAACAAAAGAACAGCAAATTTCTCAAGTACTCTACATCACAATACACTTCCTGAAAATGTCATACCTTTTGCCAAAATACAGCTTCCATTCCAATCTAGCAGCAAATGGTAATGAATATTTTTTTTTCCTTTTTAGTTTTTCGAGGCAGGGTTTCTCTGTGTAGCCATGGATGGCTGTCCTAGAACTCACTCTGTAGACCAGGCTGGCTTCCAACTTACAGAGAGATCCACCTGCCTCTGCCTCCTGAGTGCTGAGATTAGATGTGTGTGCCATCACCACCGGGCATGAATGAATCATCATAAACAAGGAATGACTGAGGAGTAAAAGACTAAGTGGAAGAAGGGAAGAAAGATATGGTAAAAGATTAGTCAGAAAGATTACTGGCTACTCCTGATATGCACAACTACTAATAGGTCACATGACCGATTCTAGACTCTTGTAAGTTATCTCTGATATTGAACCAAAGATTAAACCAGGTAAGAAGCATTAAGCTAATATGAAAGCAATCAAATAAACATTGATCTCTTTCCATAAACACTTCCAACATCTTTTAATCTAATATCATTAATAATAGGAAGCTAAGTGTGTTCCTTCTACTAGATTATTGTATAAAGAAGTTTATAAATTAGATATAAAGTCAAAACCACCCTTAAAGCAAAATATAAATAAACATATCCAAAAGATTTCAGTCTCAATGCATACTCAAAGAAATATATGTACATTGGTCAAGATTTTCTAAATAATATTAAGGCTTATTGGGAAATGAGTGTTAGATCACACCCTGTGGATCAAATTTCTTATAATCCACTAATTAGAGGCATAAAATGCATATTTACTTTCCTCTTCTATTTATTTGTTCCAGGAAGTTTCTTAAGAAAACAAGTGGAATTACTGATTATAGTAATAAAAAGCTGGAAGTAAAAGCCCCACTATTAATGTAATGGAAAATCTACAATCATTAATAATGTTTATGCTGGAAAAATACTTGCAATGCATATGAACAGTTTTCTTTAAAGAGTTCATAAAAATCATTTAAAAGGGCTAGAGAGACAGTTCAGTGGTAAGAGCACTTGCTGCTCTTACAAAGGACCCAGGTTCAGTTTCGAGAACTCACACCAGGCAATTTACAACTCCACGTCACTCGAGTTCCAATGCCTGGACACCTTCTTCTGGTCTCTGCAGACATAAGGACACATGAGGGACACATGCATACAGACAAACACTCACACATATACATAAAAATGAATACATCTATTTTTTTAATCAGTTCTTAAACAAACTATACAAAAATGAATAAAAGTGTAGTTATGGTTTAATTTGTCTCCTCTAAAATTCAGGCTGAAATTCAACTGTCATGTGACAATATCCAGAGGAAGAACCTTTAACTGGTGGTTAGGTCATGAGGGTTATGCTTCATGTATGGGTTAGTGCAGTTATGTCAAGGGTCACTAAGTAAAGGTAAGAGTTCAGTGTGATATCTGTCTTAGGCATGCTTGTTTTCCTTCTGCCACGTCATAACTCAGCATGAAGGCCTTGTGCCATGTACAGGCGTCTCAGCCTCCAGAGCCAGGTGCCAAACTTCTGTTGTTGACAAATTACCTAGTCTGTGGACTTGTTATGACACAGAAATGACTGAGGGGATTTACAGAAAAAGTAACACAAATGAGCAGTAAACTCACGTTACTTAACTATAATAATCATCATTCAATGTTCAAATTAACACAGCATACTATTGCTCAACTTCTTAATGGTTTACCTTGAAAGAGGCACTTTTACAGTTTCACAGTGCACGCATCTACAGCCAAGAGAACTGTCAGGACTGCCTCAGTCTTCAGTTCTGGGACAAGAGCTACTTGTTCCCGTGATGTCTGCCATATAAATAGGAGCCATCTAGAGCAAATCCCCAGGACGGTTTCTGTCAAACCTTAGCCTTCACTTACTATATGACAAAAGGAGAACCGCCGGATCTCTCCGGGTTTTATTTTGTTCACGTTGACAGAAATAAGAGAAGACCATTGCTCATAAGGATATTTTAGGGACTAAATAAATTTCTAGTATGGTCCACTCACAAGAAATGACTAATTTTACTATGCTGTAGTTAAATTTAGCATTCAATACAAACTAGTACTACAGGAATATTGGTGCTTATCCTTGAAAAAACTTGTACACAATAAAACTGTCTGCCAATAGTGAATTTGAAAATTAAACCAAAGCGCATAATCAATATCTATATGGTTATTACTGTGAGGTAGCTCTGTGTATATTGATAAAGATCTCCTACGTTTATTATGCTATGCGAATGTCTGTTAGAGTTGCTAGGTATTTAAATTTATTTTTTGAAGATATAGGAAACTATGTATGATCCCTTTTGTTTTAGGAGAGATGAATAGATAACGTATTCTAAAACTGTCATTGCAGTTGACTGGTTTTCATCTTAAAACCGTAAAAGTTTGATATGTATCTTAAAAACAAATGGTCTTAGGAGCCAAGAGTCTGAATCCTACTCTGGGTTCATGTGTTACTATCTGTGTTTGGGGAAATATTTAAACACTTAGCCCCAGTAAAGCAGGATTAATGCTAACACCTAGTTCTTCCAGCTTCTCCGGGAAGTAAAGAAGGTGATGGAAAAAGGAGACTTTAGTACACACTATGCAATCAGTTAGTTGCTTGGTTGACTGATAATCATTTTAATATGTCAACCTGAGTAGGAAGATAATAGGCCCTTTAAAAATGTTTTTTATACTTAGATTTGAAAAGTCTGAAACACAGAGATTTATCTTTCCAATGAACAAAATTCTATTTTACATGACAGATGTATAAAATGCATCAAGTGAGAAACACTAATTCAAAGCACCATATACATTATAGACTCGTTTTTTTTATAAAAGTAATTTAACACTACATGAGTAAACATGTAAAAATTCCAGATATGCACAAAATGTTATTTAGTCGTTTCTCTGGCAGATAAGATTATAGATAATTTATATTGTTTTACTTATCCTTATTTTCTGATTTTTCTAGAATATGTATTGTTTATCTCCTAAAATTTTAGCTGTGAGTTTCCTTCCAACCATGGAAGTCATAAAGAAAGAGGCCAAATAGAAAGGTTTCCAATGGAAAGTCCAGAGATGGGATTCACACAGAGATGGGATACACAGGTAAACAGGCTTTCCTAAGAGAAGTTAAGCTGGAGTCTCTGACACTACCAAGGACAACAGCTAATGCTAATCGGTAGCCAAGCCTGCCATGTCCCTTAGGTCAGGCCCTACCTGACACAGGGAAGGATGCTAGGATTTACAAATCAGAGTGTAGACCAGGTAAGTGTTTGAGGAGTGAAAACTGGGAACATGACTTGGGGCTGAAGCTCGCTACAAGTTCAGAGGGCACTGTGAGTAAGGTTGCAGAAGCAGCCATGGCCACATGCTACTGGGTTCCAACAAGTTTCACAGCAACAAATCAATAAAAGACTGAGTGAACTGGCAAGGGATAACTTACACATTCGATCTGCTTCAGGACAGTGAATTTCTAGTGTAATCTTTCTTAAAATGTCAAGTGTTGAATAAGCAGAGGGATCTAGAATATGAGGGAGATATAAAAGTAGAAAGGAAATGGGAAGATTCTATTGCTAAGATTTGAAAAATATGAAACTTGACAGTCAACCACGCATAGTATCTTAGCCTGCCTCTTCTCTCCCTGGCATGACATGAGACAGCTACATGTACTGGTTAGAATACAACAGTCAATAAACTTAGACACAGAAATAGCAACCTCAAGATAAGTTAGGAGCGGAGCAGCGAGCAGCAAGGATAGGGTGTCCCTTGTCTCCTCCGTGGCCAGGCCTAATTGATGCACCAGAAACTAACTGTTCAGATCACTGCTTTACTGGGACCATTTTCTAGAGGAAGCAAAGCAGGCCAACAATTGACTTTACCAGCCTCTCTGTTTTCGCTCTTACTGTCTGTCTCCTTCCTTTTTCTTTCCCTCCCTCATTTTCCTCTTCCCACCATTATCACTATATAAAGGAGCAAGAGATCACAGCCATAGAAGGACTAGGCAGTAACAAGTAACTCCTCCAAGGAGAGCCAAAACAATTGCAAGGAAGTCTACATCCTTCTCTCTGGAGTGACGCCATCACTCACACCAGTCCCTGCCTAACCACAGGTCCTTTTATCATTAGCAAGGTAAGTGGGTAAAGAGATTCTCAGACCCTTCTCCTGCTTCAAAACTCTGTACTTCTACAAAGTCCAAATGAAGTCATTACTATGAACCACTAGGACCTTGTAGGAAGGCAGCATAAAGCTATTTCTAATTTTTCACTTAATGCTTCCCATGCATCTCTAGCCAAGATGTATATCCAACCTGTGCTCATGTTTCAATTTTCATGTAGCATTATCGAACACAAAGTATCTTGCCTATAACTGAATTGTACAGCATCCTCTGCTCACAATGAGTAGCTCTTCTATGAAATCAGGGGAATTTTAGCCTAGGCAATCTCATTCCTATTTAACAAGGAAATATTTGCCATTTGGATCAACAGCATCAATAGTTTCTTTCACACACACAAGAATAGATGTGGCTTTGATGTAGTTAATCGCAAACTTCTCACCAAGAGAAAAAGTTTTCATATTTTGCTGTAACTTTGAATAAAGCTTTATATGAGTGAAACACACATTCTGGTACTAAATAGATGATGCTCTCACACACCAGTCATTCATTAAGGCAATACCTCCATAGACTTGCCTACAGGTCAACCTTTGGAGATTTTCTCAATTAAGAGTCCTCTTTCTCACATTCTCATATCACCAAGGTTTGGGTCAGGTTACCAGAAAACAACCACCACAGTAGTACAGTTTTTAATCCCCTTGTGCCACCCAATTAAAAAACAAGAAAAATATCCAAGGGAACCATTTGATCATTTGAAGAGACAATTTCAGCGTTTTAAATGAAGTAATAATTCCATATTATCAAAAACATTACCCTAATAAAATTTATTATTATTCTATAAAACAGTCAAAAATAAGTTTTGAAGTTTTTTCTCCCCAAATATTAATGTATTATGACAATGTAGTTCCTTTTATCAGACCCAATCAACTACTTAAGTAGTATGATCTGAATGAATACTTCCTGACTATAAATTAGTATCACTATTAAAATTATACTATTAAGCTTTGCTATCAACAACCTGCCTCATTTTACCACCAAATGTTCTATTTAAAAATAGAGTCAATCCAGCACTTTGCCATATTCCTGTATTTCTAGTTTTTTAAGAAGCTAGAGTAGAAAGATAGCTTGAGCCTAGAAATTTAAGGTCAACTAAACAACATAACATGGCCCTACGTCAAAATAAATACATACAAACTAAGAGTTGAGTTTTTTCTAAAGTCTCTAAACCATAAAAATTCATGGTAGCATAGCAATGGACCCAAAGTACTCACTGCATAATGATAAAGTTCATTTCTTCGGATGAATTGTCGTGGGCTTATATTGAATCCAGGAGGTTTGTTTTTAAAAGAAACTAGGATGATATTTTCATACAGAACATAACTGAAATTAGGTTAACATTATAGGTCTTGGAAAAACTGCATTAATGGCTAGGGAAAACTTCAATTTTAAAGTGTCCAAAGGCACCTGAAATGAACCCCACACTTGGGTGCTTAGCAATTTGTTCCTATCTATTTTATTTCATCTCTACTGTGAAATACTGAGAACTTGATTTGGATAACACTGTGTTTATGATAATTACCTCATTCACTCACCAAAACAATCCCACAGTGGTTGACACTGTTAGCTTTGGTTTTCTACTAGAAAATATTAATAGAGTAATCAGAAACTCCATCAGAAAGGTCTACATGCTTCTCTGCCTCACTACACATTCTTATCAATCCCCCTGAGGCCAGCATGGCTACACTGGAACAAAACATCCAATGTCTGCCAAAAACTCTGACAAGCATTTAAATGTGCTACATTTCATTTGCCTAGTTAGCAGCTCTGTTGACTGACCCTGATTTGGAGAAGTGGATACTTCATATATTGCTGAATGCCCTAATAATTGGCGCTATTCATCCCAATCCATTCATTTGCTGTGTAAGAATCAAATAAAAATAAACAAATGACCGAACAAACAAACAAATAAAGTAACCTTTAGTGAAAACTCAAATGTGGTAGGGTGAACAAAGACAGGAGTAAGGAAGGGAATGAGGAAGGAAATGATCTCATTTCAGAACCCCACACTATTGTGCTCACCATAATAACCCTGCCATAAGTACACCATAATGTCTTTGCTGTCTAATGGAGCTTAAGGTGACTTACGTATGTACCAAGTGTGAACAAAAATACTCTGTCAATTATTCTTAGCACCACAGTATCATTTGGTAAAACATTTTTATTCTAGTCTTATTTTTAAAAATCTATAGCACTTCTGGTGTTATTATCATACTTTAGAAGCAACTCAATCACAAGGCTTGGCTCTACCTTCCCAGCTGCTTTCACCTGTCAACAGGTTCTTAGTTAGGGATGGGACTTGGTCCCCACCTTCCCATCCATGATGGGATTCTTGAGTCTGTGCAGGTCTTATACAAGATGTCAGGCTGCTGAGAGTTCATATGTGTAACTATACAGTTCTGTTTGGAAACACTGACTTGTTGTGATTCTTGCTTAACTCAACCATGCTCCAGTGTGGGCCTCACAGACATTATGGTATACTTTTGTCAGCATTATTCGGTGGGTATAATAGTGCAGGGCTCAAAAAAGAGCTCATCCCCTTCCTCATTCCCTTTCTCACTCATGTCTTTGTTCACTCTACCACATTTGAGTTTTCTCTAAAGGTTACTTCTTCTTCCTCTTCCTCTTCTTCCTCTTCTTCTTCCTCTTCCTCTTCCTCCTCTTCGTCTTCCTCCTCCTCCTCCTCTTCCTCTTCCTCTTCCTCTTCCTCTTCCTCTTCCTCTTCTTCTTCTTCTTCTTCTTCTTCTTCTTCTTCTTCTTCTTCTCCTTCTTTTTTGATACTTATTCTACTATGGCTAGATCTGGATGGCACAAATTGGACGCACTGGGTTTAAAAAAATAAAACAGGACACAAAGTTGAGTGAGCAGAGGGATGAGCATGTCTGGGAGGATACAGGAGAGGGCATTCAAAAGACAGTGTAAGCAATTCTCAAAGAATCAAATAACTATTATTTAAAATTTGTAAACTACCAGGAAAGAAATGAGATTTGGCTTACAGAAGTTCACTCTTTAAAACAAAGAGTTGCCCTCAAGAATGAGCAGTAATTGTAATAGTTAAATAAGAGTGTACGTACAAAATACAAAACAAGGGTCTAACCAGTGACTTATTCTTTAAACAAATACTTATTCAATATCCTACCATGTACCAAGCATCAGGCTACAGCTGTAGAAATGAAACTGCTAAATTAGCTTTCAATCCTTTGCATCTGATAGTGCCTGATGCACAGCAAGTGCCAAGAAATGCTAAAGACAAACATGAACAATTTAGTAGTATAGAAATGGCCAGAAAAGGATGTCACTAGCAAAGGTGCGTCTGAACTATCCACAAAAAGCACTGAGATTCTTTGCAAAGGCTGAAGGTGCCCTCTTTCCAGGTGCTCCACTATGCCAGTGTAATGAAACAAGAAGAGGAAGGTCGGATCCCAAAACAACAGAGACATGCCTGCTTCTCAGCTATCGAAGAAACAGATGAAAAACAGGTAAATAAATCTCTACTTTGAAAAAGAAATAAATCCCCACATGTGAAAGTAGCTTTTCATCAATCAGATAAACTAGGAAAGGAGGTGTTTCTAGGCCATCACCCAAGGGTCCACCGTAACACTTACACAATGACTTCCCTAATTAGATTCATCATCGCTTCCGTTCCGCATGGTTGTGGCTAATTACCCAACTCAAAACTGTTCACCCTGCCTCTATGCCAAGCCCCTTCAGAGATCTACTTCCAGAAATGCAATTGAAAGTCAGTTTTCCAGAAGAGAGAATGTCAAAACAAGTGTTGATTTATTGGGAAGGGGCTTGAAAAGATGGCAAAATTTTGGGACAGTTGCTTAGAAACCTAAGAAACAGAAATAAATAAATTCCTTCAGAGACATACATAAAATCTTGAATTTCTAAAATTCTCTTAATCATCACTTTTAAATAACTAACTACAGAAAAATGATGCCCAAAAAATGTTTGTGAACCCAGATACTGTCAGCTTGTTAGAAGGGAGTTTACCATTTTCACAGGGGTGGGGCTTTCAACCTGAGAACCAACCAGGACCAAACAAACCACAGGAGTGTCTCATAAACAGAGGCCTGCTGAGCTTGCCTAAAGGTGAGATGGTCCTTTGGGGTTCCTGCTTCATTAAAGAGTCTACTAGACATTCTGCAGGACACAGAAGAAAGTGACTGGCAAACTGCCAATATAGGCGGAACTGTCTTTGGAATTTCCTGCTTCATGGGAAAGTCTGCTGGATACTATGAGCCTATAGGCTGAAGATGGATGCCCCAATGCTACAGAAGAACTTGGATGACTGTCTAGGCAGCAAGATGTCTCTGTCAATTCTAGAGTTTTAGAAGTTGCTTACAATGTGCTTCTGGTTAACATAGGTAATATTATATCCTTCTGGAGTCTTTGATGGAGTTGAAGAATATATAGTTATAGTTATAGTTTTTCTTAGTTATAATAAAAGTAAAGTAGATATAAATATTGTAATTGCAATTCTTGCTTGATACCTGTTTGCTGTATGTAAATGTTTTGTTAAGGTTAAAAACCTTCCTTTTTATTTAAACAGAAAAGGGGAGGGAATGTGGGATTCCCCTCTGTATGCTGTGAATACCATAGGTTTATAAAGAAACTGTATTAGGTCTGAATAGGGAAGAATAGAGGTAGGCGGGGAAAACTAAACTGAATGCTGGGAGAAAAAAGGCAGAGTTTAAAGATGCCATGGAGCCACCAGAGGAGAAAGATGCCAGCTGCCAGCTGGAACCTTGCTGGTATGCCATGAGCCTTGTGGTAAAATATAAAATAATGGAAATGGGTTAAATTAAGATGTACGAGCTAGCCAATAAGAAACTAGAGCTAATAGGCCAAGCAGTGATTTTAATTAATACAGTTTCTGTGTGATTATTTCAGGAGTCTGAGCAGCCAGGAAACGAACAAGTGGGCACCCCACAACAGAGGCCTACACAAGAGGAGCCAAGATAACTGTCCCATGGCTTCTCTGGACATTCTTTTTAGGTCTGCCTCTCTCCAATTCCTCCTGTTTAAAAAAAAAATCATCCTAACGAACATCTTAATGAAGACGACTGTTGCTCCTTTAAACTTCCTCTCAAGGCTATAAGCCTTAGAATCAAGTACCCACCTAACTTATGACTAACCATGTCATAAGCCTACTATATGCCTGAATGAGAACATCAAGAATCAGTGATGGATATGAATGTGGCTAAAATTTATCCTAATCTTATAATCTGTAAGGTATAAGAAATGCAGTGCCACAGAACAATATTCAAAACCAAATAAAACAGACAGCTATGACTTGGCACACTGTAGGGCCTTAGGAGGAAAGACCCATCTGACCAAAGAAGATGTGCAGGCCTTTGGTAGCTAAACTTGTCTCCAGTGCCCACTGCTCTCTCTGCTCCTGTTTTGCCCCCACATGGACCAGACTCAACAGCACTCTCCAGATGCTATAAACAGAGCTGCTCTGCCGTCCCTGACATAACGGGTTGTGACCCTCTGACACTGGGTACCAAAATGAATCGTTTTCTACCTTAATCTGTTGCTCCCTGGTATTTGGGTCATAGCAACACAAAAGTAGCTAAGAAGCTAACACAAGTGCTAAGTCTCAATAAATGGCAGCCCCATGAGGTCTGTGAGCCAAGCCAGGCATCTATGTCATTCTGCTCATATTAGCCCATCTGACCATCAAGTTCTTTTGATCTACATCAGGGTGTTTCATTTGTCTTTCTACTTGGCTGCATCTCAACTACTGTGACTTTGAGAGTTCAAACCATCTCTCACCTACAGGCTCCTAATAGATCTGCCTGGCTCCTTCCGTGACTTCTCCAAAACTCTCCATACCGCTAAAAAGCCAACTAACCTGCTTAAATTGTGCCAGTAACTGTCCATTTTCACTGGATAAAACCTAAGCCCCTAAGTAAATCCTGTGCGATATAATCTCACTCTTTCCCAAGCCATCCTCCACTTTTACATCTCCTGGTACCTACTCGGGCCACACCTTCTCTCAGCTGCTCAGATGCTAACCTCTTCCCTCCACATGCCCTTTGTCTCGAAGAAGCATACACTTCTTCTGGCCAGCCCCATCTCATCTGCCACAGACATCTGTTGTTTCTGTCTGCCAAGCATCTTTCCTCTGGCCTCTTCTTAGAACTCATCTCTTCCTCAATCTCACTGTACGTGGTTTGACTTAAACTGCCAATGTCTGAACATCCCATTCCAGGGCAATGAATGTGAACACTGACACAGACTTAGTTAAGGTACCCTATTCACAATTCACCAATCCATAACTCAAACCAGATTTAATCAGAATTAATCCGAAGGACCTATCTGGAAACCTTGGAACAGGGACACTGTCAGCCAGATGATGAGTATGGCACAGTTACGCTGAGCTGTGGGAACACTGTGGCAAATGATGGGGCAGGGGGAATGTTAGGTCATAGACTTTGTCACTTTTGATTCAAAGCTGGCCAAATACTACTGTGTCTGTAAGTGAGGATCAGAATGCAGAAACATGGGGCAAGGAGTCAAGCCTCTAATCCTGGCTCTGCAAATTACTATCTATAAGATCCCAAGTAAGTCAATTAACTTTTATAGCTCTGTTTTCTCATTTGGGGAATATAAAGTAGGACTACATGTTTCCTAAGGACCAATGGCACCTATGATCTCACCACCTCCTTAGGAAGATCAAGACTTTCAGTGGCTATAGAAGAGCCAGGCCTTTGGAGCACCATGTTAAAGTCAGGGGTGATGATGACAGTAGCACTCTGGGATTCATACAAGTTCAAGCTCAGCCTGGCCGACATAGGGAGACCCTATAATGAAATAAAAAACAAAGCAAAACAGTAAAGCTACAAAAGCTTCTTTCCATCTGATACTGTGTTGTGTAGGGATTTAAACTACACAAAGGTCAGTCCTTTGATTCTCCCTCTACTTTAAGACAGAAGACTAGGGCAATAATCAAAGATGGAGATGCAGGTGAAAGATTCAATAATACTCAGTAGTCATCACACAACAGTGTTTTGCCTCAAAGTGAAGAACCTGAAATATCCTAACCATCCAACAATAATGAATGAGTAAATAAATTATGGTAAAGTCTTAAGGTTAAATACTATTCATTTAAAAACATATTTACAAATAGTTTTAATGACATGGAGAAATGTTCATAATGTAATGGTAAGCACAATAAAACATGACGTAAAATAATGTTTACTCTATGATACACATACTCAGAACAAAACAAAAAATGGAAATGTCTCTTATCAGTTTTAACTCCAGAAAGTACAACTAACTTTTCTTCTTCTTCTGCAGATATATCTGGATAGCTCAAGTTATCTACTATTACAAACACATTTTTATAAACAGGAAAATGTATTATTTATTGATTTATTAAGTTACTTATTTTGAGGCAGAGTCTCACTATATACACCAGGATAGCCTCAAACATTAAAGGCATGCACCACCACAGCCAGCATTGTTTTGCTTTTTTTTTTCACTTTAAAATGGAATTTTAAAAATTTATTACACAGCCTAAGGAAAGGTCATACATGCTTGTGAAACATGCATCTGCCTTATCTGCAATCTACAATCCCCCAATGATCACCACACAAAGGGATCAACTAAGAGGAAGGCTGGAATGCGACATTAGCACAGAGACACAGTGATCTCAGCACTCGCTACAGTGCTTTTAAGTAACTGACGGGGGCACAAAATATTGGCACAATAGTCCTCGAGCCCTGTATCAACTCAGATCAATTTATAAGCTCAGTTCACTGATGCCTAAGCTCCAGGAAAATGAACTGCAGAACTGAGGCCAAGGAAGCAGACAACCACAGCCTGGGAGGAACAGGGAGCCAACCGGAGTCCTAGGAGCCAACAGGAATGAGTTTAGCATAGGTACAGTTCAGTAGTCTCCTCCTGGCTATGTGGAGATTAGCAAGTCAAATTTACAATGCTGGTGAGCAAACACTGTGACAAGTACATTACTGAATTTAAGTTAGATTGTATTTACTACCAGTGACAATAGGAAAACAAGAACATTATGGAAATCACCTACAACTTAAAGGGCTATGTTTGCTCTCTGGAAAGAGAAAAATCTTGAGTACCAGAGTATACACACAAACACACACATACACACACGGTATTCAGAGAGGCCTCACAGCACACCAGTTCCTTGGGTGTCCTCCAGCTGCAGGTCAATTATGACCTTACAGCAGGACTTATCCTGCTCTGACCTCCAGAACTGATCCAAAACTGATAATTGTGGAATGAGGAGGAGACCTTTAGAATACACAATGTTCTGATATTACAAAAAGAGCTAATGACATTTAAAGAATTCACACACATGCAAAACAGCCAGTATGAAGAAAGAAGTGTTATTGTAAGCATTGTTTCAATGTCAAGACTATCAAAAACAAAAACAAAACAAAAACCTTGGGACATTTGTAAAAACTCTAAACATAAATCGTAAAATTATCTAAAATTAAATTCTAAATTATACTCCCAGTTTATTGTTTGTATCCATTGTTAAAATCTTCTTGGCTAGACTATCATAATATGTTTTATGAAATATTTATGCCAAATATTTCAAAAGTACCATCTCCTTTTTAGCCATTTAATCTTCAAAGAGCCCATTAATCAGGTAGTTTTACCAATGAAGAAGCTGAGGCTCAGAAAAATGAATAGATCCAGGTATAGTGGTTCACACCTGAGACCCCAATATTTGTCAACCTGAGGCCAACCCTAGGCAACATAGTGAGTTCCATACCAGCTTGGACTACAGTATGATATTCTATCAAAAAGAGAAGAAAAGAAAGAGGGAGGGAGGGAGACAAGCAGAGTGGGAGGGAGTAAAAGACTAAAAGAATAAAAAAAATAAATGAACATATTTACTCAAAATTCTGACCATCAGTAAAATGTGAGATCAAAACTAGATCCAGCAAATCTATTCATGAAGTCACGGTGCTTTTCCAATCAGTATAAGATGGGCTATTTTAAGCAGCGTGCATTTATTGTGATTATACTTAACTAATGTCAAGATTAAACTTCAACTGTCAACTGCTTGCTGTCTGAATAGTCCACCAAATCAAAGCATACTGGACTATAGCTTGATGAAATCTACAGGGAATGATTTTAAATTATTAGTGATATTTTAAAATTAATAAATAAAGGCAAAGAAAAAAAAACAGATCTCCAAATCTACTGATCTACTATGAGAATAATGGTTTCTCATCTCAAAGTAAAAATCACTTTCAGTACAATCTTGAAAAAGCATGTAGGACACAGGAGGTTCTCAAGGTAGGGGTGTGGGTGTGAGTGTGTGCGCACATGTGTATGTAACTATAATAATTAAAGAAGAAAAAGTCATAAATTTGAGAGTGAGTGGCGGGGTTGGAGGACTTATAGGGGAAGAGGTAAGGAGACAGTAAAGAGCACCACTCGTATATGAAATTCTCAAAAATGGTATTGTATGTGTGTGTGTGTGTGTGTGTGTGTGTGTGTGTGTGTGTGTGTGTAAGTAACTATAATAAGTAAAAAAGAAAAGGTCATGAATTTGAGAGTGGGTGGTGGAGTAGGAGGACTTATAGAGGAAGAGGTTTAAGTAGAGAGACAGTACGAAGGAAATGAAGTATATGCAATACTCGTGTATGAAATTCTCAAAGAAAAGAAATAAAATGTATTTAAAAAGAAAAAAGATCTGGGCAGTGGTAGTGCACACACCTTTACTCCCAGCACTCAGGAGTCTCTCTGTGAGTCTGGGGCCAGTCTGGTCCACAGAGCAAATTCCAGGACAGGCTCCATTAATACTGAGAAACCCTGTCTCAGAAACAAAAGACAAAAAACAACAACAACAAAAAAGAAATAAATAACTAAAAATAAATTATTTCAAAAAATGTATTTACAGAACAAATAAGTTCTCAAAGGCACTTCATCCTTCCTTCTGTTTTTTATTGCAAAGATTCAGGTTTCCCATGAAATGAAGCATAGGGACATTAAGCAAAGTTGAAGAAACATTTCTTTAAGAAAATCACTTGGGTTTCGAGTTTAGACAAGATAGTCAAAAGAACGCGAGTGTGTCCTAATAGAACGAACCAAATGACCTTCAAGTCACTCATTCTGTTAGTAAAAGGAAAGAATGAGAAGAACTTTTAATCTGTCTAAATGTGTTTCAGTGTGTTTCATATATACATTGGAAATTGTTTTTAAAAACATAGTTAATATACTTGAATTCAATTCCTGAGCTCTACTCCACGTGTACCATTAATTAATTCATTTTCTCTAACTTTCCCTGCTTTCTCATTTGCAAGGCTTTAGGACTTGTTTCTAGGGTCTTTTTGAGCTCTGACACTCTACTACCAAATCACAATTAGTACCTCTTGCAAAGCAAGCCCATAATTATAAAGGGAATTTTAACTTTTTAACAGAATTTATTACAAAATCACAACTTAAAGGATCTTTCACACTTGAACAATTCTTTCAGTTATGGCCTATGTCCTTATATATCCAAACTTGCTGATGTAAGCATTTAATCTACAATATCCAGGCAGTGACCTAGTCTTTGTTCAAAGGCATCAAGACAGAAAGTTGGTTCAGTTTTTCAATCAGCTCCATTAGAAAAGCTGTGGTGGTCTGAAAGAAAATGGTCCCCAAAAGGAGTGGCACTATTAAGAGATGAGGCCTTGTTGGAGGAAGCGTGCCACTATGAGAGTGGGCTTTGACTTCTCCTATGCTCAGGATACTCCCAGTGACAGAGACTCCTGTTTCAACTCCTGTTGAAAGTCCTTCTCCAACCCCTTCTCCAGCACCACATCTGCCTGCACATCACAATGTCCCACCATGATAATAGTGGATGAACCTCTGAAACTGTAAGAGAGGCCCAATGAAAGGTTTTCCTTTACAAGAGTTGATGCAGTCATGGTTTCTTCACAGCAAATGAAACGCTTACATGTTCTGTTTTCTTTCTTTTTCAGGTCATATCCTTGTTCTAAATGTTGAAAGACAACTTTTTTTGCCCTTAGGTTAAAGATCACCATTTCCACAAGACCTTTTTCTCACCACTCACCTACTCTTTCACTGTTAGCAGTATTCTGCAAACAAACATCCTGCCGGGTTCGGTAGTACACATCTGTAACCCCTGCACTTGGGAGGACGAGGCAGGAGGATCATCAAGAGTTCAAGACCAACCTGGGCTACAGAGTCTTTAAAAAAGGGGAAATTTAGACACAAGAATCTTATAATATGATAGTTCTTAGAGTCTAATCATTTCTAACTACAGTGATACTGCCACTGATAACTAATTATTGATAAAGATAAAATTAATCTTAGAGCCTTGCTTTAATGATTAAATAAGTATAAAATATTAGCACAAGGGTGGCTTGTTACACAGTAATCACTCAATAAATGTGATTTTTATGATTATTAACAACTATGATATATTTCTAACTATACAATCAAGCTGTAAACTTTATATAACAATAAAAATTGTTACATATATTATTAGCCATTTATTCCCGAATAATTAGTGTTGTGGGATAATCTTTTAGTACACGATGAAGATGTGTCTCTGCCTAAGGTGCCTTCTGATTGGTTTAATAAAGAGCCAAATGATCAATATCTAGGAAAAAGAGAATAGGTGGTACTTCTGGGGAGAGAGGGGAACTCAGGAAGCATCTGAGGAGTGTGAGATTTGCCAGGCTGACACTGAGGGAAGTCAGATGTACAGAGTTGAAGAGAGGTAAAGAAGTACATGACAGATCATAGATTAATATATATGAGTTAATTTAGGTCTAGTTAGGAACAAGCCTAAACTAAGGTCAAACATTCATAATTTTTTAAAATTGTGTTTGTTGAGCTATATATTTTTCTCTGCTCCCCTCTCTTCCTCTCCCCTCCTCTTATACCCTCTCCCATGGTCCCCATGCTCCCAATTTGCTCAGGAGATCTTGTCTTTTTCTACTTCCCATGTAGATTAGATCCATGTATGTCTCTTTTAGGGTCCTCTTTATTGTTCAGGTTCTCTGGGATTATGAATTATAGGCTGGTTTTCTTTGCTTTATCTCTAAAAGCCACTTATAAGTAAGTACATATGATATTTGTCTTTCTGGGTCTGGGTTACCTTACTCAATATGATGTATTCTAGATCCATCCATTTGCCCACAAATTTCAAGACGTCATTATTTTTTCTGCTGTGTAGTACTACATTGTTTAAATGTACCACATTTTCCTTATCCATTCTTAAGTAGAAAGACATTTATGTTGTTCCCATGTTCTGGATATGACAAATAATGCTGCTATGAACATAGTTGAGCACATGTCCTTGTAGTATGATTAAGCATCCTTTGGGTATAAACCCAAAAAGAACATAAAAAGTCTGGAGTAACTCTAACCAAACAAGTGGAAGACCTGTATGACCACAGCTTTCAGTCTTTGAAGAAAGAAATTGAAGAAGACACCAGAAAAATGGAAAGATCTCCCATATCTTGGATAGGTAGAATTAACACAGTAAAAATAGCAATCTTACCAAAAGCAATCTACAGATTGAATGCAATGCCCATCAAAATCCCAGCAAAATTCTTCACAGACCTCAAAAGAAAGGTACTCAACTTCATATGGAAAAGGAAAAAAACCAGGATAGCCATAACAATCCAGCACAATAAAGGAACTTCTGGAGGCATCACAATCCCTGACTTCAAACTCTACTACTGAGCTATAGTACTGAAAACAGCCTGGTATTGGCATAAAAACAGACAGGAGAAACAATAGAACCAAATTGAAGACCCGTATATCAACCCACACACCTAGATTTTTGACAAAGAAGCAAAATATATAAAATGGAAAAAAGAAAGCATATTTAACAAATGGTGCTGGCATAACTGGATATCAACATGTAGAAGAATAAAAATAGATCCATATCTATCATCATGCAGAAAACTCAAGTCCAAATGGATCAAAGATCTCAACATAAAACCAACCACACTGAACCTGATAGAAGAGAAAGTGGGAAGTACACCTGAACACATTGGCACAGGAGACCACTTCCTAAATATAACCCCAGTAGCACAGACACTGAGAGAAACAATTAATAAATGGGACCTCCTGAAACTGAGAAGCTTCTGTAAAGCAAATGACACGGTCAACAAGACAAAACAATAGCCTACAGAATGGGAAAAGATCTTCACTAACCCCACAACAGACAGAGGTCTGATCTCCAAATATACAAAGAACTCAAGAAATTGGTCATCAAAAGAACAAATAATACAATAAAAAATGGGGTACAAACCTAAACAGAGAACTCTCAATAGAGGAATTTAAACGGCTGAAAGACACTTTAGGAAATGTTCAACATCCTTAGTCATCAGAGAAATGCAAATCAAAACAACTCTGAGATTCCACCTTACACCTGAAAGAATGGCCAAGATCAAAAACATTGATGACAGCTTATGCTGGAAAGGATGTGGGGTAAAGGGAACACTCCTGCATTGCTGGTAGGTGTACAGACTGGTACAGCCCCATATCAGTATGGCAATTTCACAGAAAATTAGAAAACAACCTATCTCAAGACCCAAACATTCGCAATTAAAAAGAAGTCTCCATGTCATTTTTTGGGAACTGGTGATTCAAAGAATGTGTGACTATAGATTAGGCAGGAAATTACAGTGTTACAATTATATTAATTAAAATTTAAATAGAAGATCAATCAAAATTCTAAACAACTCTTGAAACTAATACTGAAATTAATGATAAACAGGATGTAGTTATATAAAGAATTTACAGCAAAGTTTCCAGTGCGAGTAGATTATACCAGCTAGATAACCCCACTTTTCACAACGAAGTACTTAGGCTCCCCGTATATAATTTAAAGATGAAGTTAGTGCATGCATCACCTGGCATCGTGCCGGCGGAATCTAAGGAAGTTCTAGTATTGAACTGTCTGGAGTTCAAATCTTTCTCTGTGACCTAGGAAAACTCACTTATCCTTTCTGCTCTTAGGCTCCCCATTGTAAAATGTATGTCAAGATACCACCTCTCTGTCTTCTAAAAGATAAATGAATCAAGGATATCGGGTGTAATGTCTGTTTGGCATGGGCTCCTTGCCTTTTAAACACTCAGTGAAGTCACTGTAACATTACTCCGACGTTACCTCAAGAAGCAAATCATCATAAATAAAACTTACTGTCTAAAAGCATTAACCATTTTAAATGTATAGAGGCTGTATTAGTCATATTTCTCAAGAGTCACAGAACTTAGGGAATGAATCTCTCTATATATGTTCTCTGTCTCTGTCTCTGTCTCTGTCTCTCTCTGTCTCTCTCTCTCTCTGTGTGTGTGTGTGTGTGGTGTTGTGTGTGTAATTTATTGGAATGATTGACAGGCTACAGTTCAGCTAATCTAACAACAGCTAGCTGTGAATGGAAAGTTCAAGAATCTAACAGCTGCCCAGCCCCACAAGCCTAGGTGTCTTGTGTTTATGCTGGAATCTTCTGTACGTACTGCTCTTCTGTATATGCCAGAATTACAACTAAGTAGGTTCCAACGCCAATGAAGAATGGATGTGCCAGCAAGGCAACAGCGAGCAAGAAAAGCGCAAGAACTTCCTTCTTCCATAGCCTTACATAGGCTTCCTGCAGAAGGTGTGGCCCAGCCTCAAGATCAGGATCAAAGGTATGTCTTCCTACCTCAAAGTTCCCAACTAGAAACGGATTCGCCTACTTCAAACCAAGCAAAAAAATATCTCATAGATGTCCGTCCATTTCTGGACTGTAGTTCATTCCAGACACTGTCAAGCTGATAACCAAGAAGAGCCACCGCAGAGGTCCCCACCTCTGAGAATTGACTACTACTAAAGTCAACTAGTGGTGTAACATTTATATATTCCAATAAACACAATTGAGGGCAGACTTTAATATTAATGCTTAAAATTCCATCTTGTTATTAACTTTGCTGTCTACCTGTAATCACTTAGCACATCACATGCTGGTAGTTACGGAGAAGGACAAAAGGAAGAGGAAACAAAGCTGTACTTCTCAAGCCTGCCACTGCTCTACTACTTGCGCTGTTCGATATGGCAGCCACTGGGGGCCATTAGCACCTGAAATAGGGCAGATGTGCTGTGCATGCTGAATATAGAGGAATCTTTATGACTTAATATAGAAAATACATAAATTACCTCAATATACCACTCATGTAGTAAAATGACAATACTTCTGGCATACTAGGTTACATAAAATGCATTAAATTAATTTATCTCATCCCTTTTACTTTTTTAATATAGCTACTATTAAAGATTTCAAATTATATGTATAATATATTCCTGTTGGGCAGTTCAGTACAGTAAAATCTTAAAAAATATGCCCCTTAAAAATTAAAAATGGTAGATATATGATTTTTTACTAAATAAAAAAATTTACATACATTTTCAGTTTATACAGAATCAATTTCAAGTCTCACCCTGACTGAATACCCTATTATTCTATTGTATTACTATCTTTGAAGGTTACATGATTCTTAATTGATTCTTTGGGACTTTCACATCATGCACCTCAATCCCGCTCACCTCCCAGTCTCTCCATATTTGCCTGTCACCCCTGTGGCATGACCCCAAAAAGAACACCCTCAAAATTAATTAAAAACAAAACAAACACAAACCACCTAGCTTCACTGTCTCTCCAACACCTCTTCAATCATCCTAGCGGCAGCGGGAGCTGTGGTGTGTCAAGCAGTGCACCCTTCTGTCCATTCAGCCCCACCCACAAAATGTCCACTGCAATGAGTCTGGTCGGGTTCAAGGCCTCTGGCCACCGTCGTCACTGGGCCCTCAGTGAAGCTCCTCTTGGATATCCTGCAGTCATCCCTCCACATGAGCAGTCCCTTCACACACTCCAGCAGGACACAGAAGGGGCAGATGTTAGGGTGGGCCAACCCAAGACAAGCGAGGTGTCTGGATGGTAGCTGAGCTGGTCAGTCAAAGCCAGTGAGTTCACCCTCTTCAGGTGAGGGCAGAGTCAGCTCTCCTATGTCCCTGCCATCTGAGCCAGCTCTCCCACACACCTGTGCTGAGGTAGGTTACGGTCATAACTCTGGATAGCTGGGGGAGGGAGGGAACAGCAGATCTTCCACAGAGGACAGGGTCAGTTCCCCTGCTGTAGTGTCCAGTAAGGAGCAGAGGCAGCTAGCCCAGGGCCAGTGATGAGCGGGGCTGGCTCAGCTTAGCCCTTAGATGTCAACATGCATGGTTCCTATGACCTCCTGTGGTAACATGGGCCATGGACATCAGCACAGCCCCAGCTGCAGCAGGAATGCAAACTCAGACACGGCTCTCCACAGCACCTTGGGCCTGGCTATGGCCATGATCCCAGAGGCAGCACAGACCACCGGGACCAGTATGGCCCCTGTGGCAGCAAGGCCTTTGGCCACCAACATTATCTTAAGTGGCTGTTCAGACACCGGACATCATTCATATTTTAAAACCATGAAAATAAACATTTTTATTATACTACACATATGTACATATACACATACATATACATTTATACATATATATGTTTAGTGTCTCTCTGTGTCTATGCTGCAAGTGCACAGATGTCCTTGGAAGCCAGAAGGTGTTGGCTCCCCTGGAGCTGGGGTTAAGAGTGGTTGTGTGGCCTCCTGAGGTGGGTATTGGGAACCAAATGTGGGTCCTCTGCTGGAGCAGCAAGGTCTTAACCTGTGAGCCATCTCTCCAGTATTCAACTTGGAGGAAAGTGGAGTATTCATCCTTTCTTTAAGTTTTGAGACAGGGTCTAATATAGCCCAGGTCAGCATGAGCTCAAGTTCTGATCCTCCAGCTCCCAGCTCTGGAGAGTCTAGGATTACAACATCTATCCCTAGCAGCACATTCTAGGGAGAGAACCCAGAGTCTCTGGTACTAGTAAGACCTGTGGTGCTCTAGACCAGCAAGATCTGTGGTGCTCTAGACCGGCAAGACCTCTGGTGCTCTAGACCAGCGAGACCTCTGGTGCTCTAGACCAGCGAGACCTCTGGTGCTCTAGACCAGCGAGACCTCTGGTGCTCTAGACCAGCGAGACCTCTGGTGCTCTAGACCAGCGAGACCTCTGGTGCTCTAGACCAGTAAGATACATACTCAGCTGGTGTTTTTACTTAAAATTAAATTAGGTTTTCAAAGTAATTTTATGTATCTGTGCTTTCAAAGGCTTATTATCATCTTAATCACAAACTTATAGCATACAGGACCTAATTTGCTATATTTCTGGACAGGTGAATGTCTAGACCCTAGCATCTGCACAGCCCCAGTTGCAAGAGAAGGCACAGACAAGAACCCAGAACCTTGCTGATGCTGGGCCATGGACCCAGACAAGGCCTATGGCAGCAGCCTAGGCCCAGATAACACCATGATCCCATGTGACAGTGTAGGCCACAGAGACTGGCATGGTTCCAACAACAGCAGAGTCCTCAAACAACCGCAAGGCCACAGGTTGTGGCCCAGACCCCAGGCATGGGCCTTGGACATCAACACAGAACCCAGCTGTGGTAGGACCGCTAGATCAGTAGCAGCCTGGGCTAGGATGTTGGCATGGACCCAGGAGGCAGCACAAGCCCCTCAGACTGGAACGGCCCTCTGACACCAGCATGGACCCAGGTGGCACCCCAAGCCCCTGGTCTCAGCACGACCTTCAATGGTATCAGGAGCCATGGACATCAACACAGGTCCAAGCTATTGTAAGACCTCGGATCAGAACATCGTTCAAAGCAAAACCCCAGGCCGGGTTGTCACCCTGGTCCCAGGTGGAAGGCAGGCTGCCAACATCAGTCAGTTCCTCACTGCCTTCAAAGTTGTTTTTATTTTTTTAAATACAATATATTTTGATTATATCCTCCCTCTCCCAACTCTTCTAAAACCCCTACCCACCCAACTCCATGTCCTTTCTCTGAAAAAATAAAGGAGAGAAAAAAAAAAAGAAAAGAAAGAAAAAATCAAACACAAAAACAAAACAGGGAAAATATCAAAATGAAACTAAAAGCCCACCAAAATAAATAGCGGCACAACTGCTACAGGAGACGACTCTTTTATTGAGTCTACGGAGATGGGAGCCATGCTCGACACTGCTAAGTGATGGAGAATGAGAAGAGTTTTACATTAGCATGTGTAAAAGATTTCTTCCATCTTCCACAAACTGACCACATTTTCTTAGATAATAAAACCAGAAGAACTGACCACTAACAAGGGAGCCATCTACTGAAGCGTGACAAGCAGGTGTCTAAAGCACTACACTGGGAACAACAGCTGAAATGGCAAAACAGCACTAACACAGGACTTCGCCAGTGTTCAGAAAGCAAGGTAGTCAGTTCAGGAGGGAGAAAAAAATGGCCTTGCCAATTAAATTAGACCCTGAGTCTGGCCTTCTGCATGTGCAAATGAACTTGCTTAGTCTTCTTAGCTAGCTGATAATTATGCGAAAAGCACAGATGCCCACAGGCTTATGTAAGAGACCAAAAACAGGCAAAGAGAGGAAGGCAGGGATACTGAAATGCTGCATTTTCCTAAGTCTCTCAGGTCCTGTAGAAGAGGACTAGTAGAGAAGTATCCCGCGGAATAAAAGTGCAGGAACAAAAGCCAGCCAGGGAAGAAGGACTCAGAAGTTCTGCTCACTGATCTCTTTTTTACTCAAAAGGAGATGCTCCGGCACTCCCCGCTTTTTGTGGGAGCTAGCTGGGAAAACAGTTCAGTCCCCATCCCAGACTAGAAGGATCATGATCTTCACTTCAACAACGTCCTCACGTGATTCTTACAGTCAGCTGTTCACCTGCACAAGATCGAGAATCATCTGTACTGCTCAGAGTTCGTTACTGTGTTATGTTACCTCAAAAGTTCACAGGAAACCAGATTACAAGCATGCTAAAAAACTGATGGAAAAATTTGTGTTCCAAATAACTGCTAAAGAACCCATGAATTACCAACAGAATCCAGACAATATATACCTTAAACAACATGGATATTTGATCTAGGGATGTCCTGGGTAACTAAGATGAACAAAATGATACACATCAAAAATTGGATGGATGGATGGATGGGTGGGTGGGTGGGTGGGTGGGGTGGATGGATGGATGGATGGATGATAAGCAAATACATAAATCAAGCAAGCAAGCACCATTTTAGAGCTGCTAATATGTGCCAGCCCATAAAGTGCCTTCGGTATAAGCATGGGGACCTGAGAGAAAATACAGTAGAGGACAGTGACAGAATTCAGTGGATGAAAGCACAGCCTGACTGCATGAATGTGATTCTAGAACTCACATGGTAGGAACAGAAAACAGACTGGCAAACTATCTTCTGACCATCAAATGGCACACCATGGCAGCTGCATTCATGCCACGTGTGCACGTATGCACACCCATAAACACACTTACTAAATAAATGGCAAACGTATTTTGTATTTAAAAAGAAGGCAGAAAGGAATTGAGGGTGAGAGTTCATATCCACCTCTGTTCTCCACATGCCACATGCAGCTACACGCCACAACACAGGCACTAACATGTACACAGTACACATATCCTTGATGCATTAACAAGAATAAGTGTTTGAGAAACAAGCCAGATGAGTCCAGCTGTTTTTGTACTACTGCACTGGGCATCATCTGCCTTTTCCTTGTCACTCTCATCCCAGCCAATAGTCAGGCTGTTACTTTCCACTTTAAACCTCCTTCCCCTGCTTCCTGCTGCATCCCCCACTCTCCTTTACAGTAGGAAAAGCCTTGAAATCTTTGTCAACAGACACAGAATGTTTCTTTCTCTACTCCCCTACTCGTGTCCGCCTTCACTAGTCAGTTTTTCTTCACCATTGCTCCACCAAAATGACTATTAAAAAGCTCATTCATGATCTCTCCGTTGATACGGCTTCCGGTCAATTTGCACCTGACCCTCATTTTACTTGACCTTTTAAGAAGTACCTGACCCATCCTTAAAGTGTCTTCACTTGACGCCTCTTGTGACATCGAATAAATATGAAAGGTTTTCTTCCGTAGCTCTTTTCCTTTCTCCTTTATTTAGAAAATACCTTCAGTGAGCCGGCAGGACTAAGCCTCTTTTCTTTCTCACTGACAATTACTTCCTTGTGGATTTCCTTTAGTAAAGCATCTGACAACTCCACAGTATTTATCTCCCGGCTGGACCTCTCTTTGGAAAGCATGCAAACAATCTCCAAAACTGAGTTCCTTGCCAGGTGTGGGGGCTCATGCCTATAATCCCAGAACGTCTGAGACAAAATCAGTCACAAGACCGAGGAGAACCTGGGCCATAGGGTGATACCCTATCTCAGAAAAGGAGGAGGGATTAAGGGGAAAAATCAAAACCAGATCTCTTTGATCCATTCAGGCTAGTGTTGCTCAAAGAACTGCCTCTGAACAGGTCTGTCTATCCCTGTTTCCCCCTGCCTACTACAGTCCATTCTCCTGAGACAGCTGCTATAAGGACACAGGCCACATCATATCACATCCTTACTTGACACGCTTTCAACAGCATCCCTACTTGTGCTAGAGGCAAGTCAAAACCCTTTCAATCCCACGAGGCTCCTCGGGGAACTGCTGATCTTGTCTGCTTTCCTCTCTGCTCATGACTTCCCAGTTCCGGGAAGGCTGGGAGCATGACCCTGCCCTAGACTTTGCATCTGCTGTTCCTATTTCAGGCCATTCACCATCTTCAAGCCACCATACTTTTCAGAATTCCTAGTCTCTTAACCTTCAACTATCCTCCTGTCCTTCATTTTGTCCTGGAAGACTTTGTACTCAATATTCTCTCTCTCTCTCTCTCTCTCTCTCTCTCTCTCATGCACACACACCTGTTTTAGTCTGTTTTGTTGACCACTGAAAACCCAGCACCGAAAACAATGCCTAGAACGGAGAAATTCAGTATCTGTTGAATGAAGTGTAGGAATAAAGGCAAGGTGACAGTGTTACAGAGCCACATACAATCTATTATAGTATTATGGGTAACATTTTAAAGTGCCGTTTTTAAGTAGATCACTTTGCATGCATACACATATTCAGTTACTTGGTCATTAAATTAGCCCCACAAACTCTGGCCCACTGTAAAGCGGTTCTCCGCACACCATGCCATGCTTCCTCAGAACTCTAAATCCTGCTTCAGCAGCACACATCCCTCCTGAGGCCAAGGTAATGGACTTTGATTTCTTCAGGTGAAAGGGAAATTATGACAAGCACCTTGTGTTTTATGATGTATAAAATCTGGGTGTTACCCACTTTCAGTGAACTTCTGGACTCAAATGCAAAACAGAAAAAAAAACCCTGCTATATTCTTCAGCACATACACAGTAAATGAACATGGTAGGTCACGTTTTATAAGCCGCCACTTTCGGGAAGTTAAAAGAGTCTTCTAGATAAAAGAAAAGGAAACTAGCTTCAGCACCTGTTTGTGTGTAGAACTGAATTACCCACAAAAGAGGATCTCTGCATACAACAGAAATGGTGAAAGGCAGAGAAAAGCGACTTTAAAACAAAATCTTAAAAAGTGCTAATTCCTCTGTCTTAATATTAATATCATAATCATACTAATTTGCATATAATAAGCTTGCTTTTCTTTCTGGAATTATGGGAATAATAGAAGTTCCACTAACCACCTCAAAGGTGAATAAGTACCACCTAAGACATCCCAGCTGACGCCCACCACCACTAATAATCAGAGGAAGCCAACGCTCTGGCAAACTTGGGAAATTCTGCTCACGGGGAGATTACCATGAAGCATTTGTGTTTTCCCCAAGATTTTGATGGTTGTACTTACTAGTAAAATTGGGTACTCTTCACAAAACATTCCCCAAAACAATAAAACAGAGGCACGGTAAGAGCGCTTTCAGCATAAATGCTAAACAGAACGCTTTAAAAGCCACGAAGCATTTCTCCATGATTTCTGCTCCAGTTCCTGCCCTCACTTCTCTCAATAATGGACTGTATCCTTTAAGTATAAGCTAAAATAACCCCTTACCTACCCCCAAAAGAAGACATCATGCTAGGCACAGTGATAGATGCATATAATCTCACCACAAAGGAGGTTAAGGCAGGAGGATTGCCAAGAGTTTTAAGATAGCTGGGCTACATAGTGAGCTCCAGGCCAAAAATATTAAGTTATCATTAGATAATTTTATTTTGTTTGTAAATTGCCATTATTAAAAGGAAGCAAAATAAAACATTATTTATAAAATATAAAAATTCATGATACAAACATGCCTATATACACTACTTAGGGTGAAAAAAGAGAATTATCATTATATGTATAACTCCCTTGATTATTTTATTGATATATGACTTTATAACTAAATCGCACTTCACTGACTTAAGTAAGTATATACCTATAGATACTAGCCTAACGGTTTAAAAACTGGCTTCAGTTTCCCTAAGACTATCAAGGTCTTTTACATCTATAAGCTTCGTATCTTTACTTGAGCTCCAGTCTTGGAGTATCCTACTATGTCTTACTAGAGCGCTCCTCATGGCGCAAAGCAGGACACAGCAATACGAGAGACCATCAACTGACATACAGTCTCACCAGGATGCAGGAAGAAATGTGTCAGATGTAACTCGGTTCATAAAGACTTGTCCAGCATGCACGAAGTCCTGGGTTTGATCCCGAGCACCATGTAACTGCGTGAAGCAAGGCATGCCTAGAATATTAGCACAGGAGGAACGGGGGCAGTAAGGTCATTCTCAGCTACATGGAACCCTGTCTCAACATAAAAGTGGGAAGGAGAAGAAAGGAAAAAGAGAAGATAAAATAAAAAATGTGTGGATGCAAGGGATTTCTACGACCATTTTATCACACCAGGCAAGCACACCTCCTAGTCTTTATCTTCCATCAGAAGATTCTCCCGGGAGGCAAAGGACAGGTGAGGACTTTCACAGCCCCGTTACCCTTACCTTTTGTGTTCTAGGTTGTTATTTGCAAGAAGAGACTTATAATTCAAGACACACGCCTGAAACTTGTGACTCATAAACACCGACTAAAAAGTGGGAGAATTCCACCTCCACAAAACAGAGATGCAACCAAAGTCCACAGTGAAGCCAACAGAAGAAGTCAGGAAGACACAAATGGTCATGACCTGTCAATTCCACTCCATGGTCAGCCAAGGCTGCACATCAGAGCACTTCAACTGCCCATCTCCTCCCGGGAGGCTGCTTGTACTAACCTATTGAATTGTCTGTGATATTTAAAAAGTCATTGAACATTTGATAAATGACTACTATGAGCCAAAGCAGCACACAAAGCTCTAAGTTTCTTTCTTCTGACTTCTATGTAGCACTTTTCAGGTAATCACAGACAGACGCCAGAAAGGCCAGTACACTACTTAATAGATATGTGACCTTAAGAAAGGCAATATTTCTACCCCTACATAAGTATAACTTCCACCACATTCACTGCCCACTTACTGCTTTTCCATGTAGTCCTAGGCTTTTCCCAATCAGTAAATGTTAGTTAGGTATTCAATGATGTCATGAGGTCGTAGGGCACAGGGATGTCAAAATAATTTGCCTAGAGTGATAACACCTCTGTGACAGATTCCAGATGCAAATGAGACTAAGGAAGGTGTGCATGGTGACCACTGAATAGCACTCCCTCCTGCTGAGACAGAATCTCTTCTACTAGGAAACGGTCTCCTCTTGGGGCTATACACTTAGCAAATTCTTCGAGAGACTCCAACCAGCCACGTAAAGCAACCAAAGTAGAAAATATGTAAAACAATGTCTGTATTGCTTTCCATCACGTGTCTTTTCTCCCACTAGATGCATGGAGTTCCATGTGCCTACAGGAGGCCTCCAGAGATTCAGCAATGACAAGACCATCTAAACACATTTCTGAGCACAGCAGCAGAAGCAAGCATGGCTAGATAGAGCAACATCTTGTGATCTCCCATGGGGAAGGCTGTTTGTCACCTAGAGAACACACCAACTAAAAAAGAGAACTAATTAAATTTTACAGGCTACCACTAGAGAGTGATTGTCACCAAGTTAGATCTGAGATTCCAGCATTCTGTTCTTCAGAATTATACAGAAGGCTCATAGAACATGGATGGCCCTTCATAGTACTATGAAACCAGAATCTTCAGGTATCCCTAGAGTTCTAAAGTTGGGAGATTGTTGTGACATAAAGGTATAGAAGACATTATTAAGAAGGTGAAATAATAGCATCTACAAAGACCAAGCAGGTTTGACTAGGTTCAGTGTCTTCTTTCAAAAGGTGGGTCTCTGTCCTATTCAAGAAAGCACTGTGTTAGATACAAAAGATCGAGAGAAATGGTTTCAGATCTTCCTTTCAGTAAACCTATTGATCTCAAAATCTTCAGAGTTCTTCCCAAGAAGAATAGCCAAAGGCTAAACCCTTCCTTCCTTCCTTCCTTCCTTCCTTCCTTCCTTCTTTCCTTCCTTCCTTTCGTTCTTTCTTTTTTCCTTCCTTCCTCCCTCCCTCCCCCCCTCTCTCCCTTTCTATCTTTCTTTCTTTCTATGAACTTTTTATATGAACTCTTCTATATAGACCAGGTTGTAGTTCCAACTCACACAGGTCACCTGCCTCTGCCTCCAGAGTGTCACTACGCCCTGATGTGGATGTCATTCTATATACATGTTGCTTTTATTGGTTGAGAAATAAATCTGTTTTGGCCAATGGATTAGCAGAGTAAAAGCTAGGTAGGAAGTTCAAACAAAGAGAAAGAAGGCAGAGTCAGGGAAACACCATGTAACCACTGGGGAAGCAATATATGAGTTAATGAGACACGAGCATCATGGTTAAGTATAAACTAATAGAAATGGGTTAATCTATAGTTAGAGCTAGCCAATAAGAAGCCTAAGCCACTGGTCAAACAACTGTAACTGATAATAAGCCTCAGAGAGTAATTGGGAACTGGCAGGTGGGACAGAAAACTTTCATTTACAATGCCCAGTTCTGCCCTTTTTTCTACCAGAAAGAAGTATAAAAATATTAGTTACACAATAATTTTTCTTAATTTGTCTACTCATTTCAGCAACTATATAAGCATAGTTAATGATTCTTTGCTTAAGATAAAGAACATTTATTGCAATTCAGAAAATGATAGAAGATGCTTGAAAAGCACGTATCACGTAGGAGACAGGAGTCCAGAAACTACCTGAACAATTATTTCCCCAAAGAAGATGAACACGTAGCCAACATACATAAGAGATGCAACAATATCAGACATTAGAGAAATGCAAATCAAAACCATAATGAAGGGAGGCTCACATCTGTAATTCCAGCACTTAAGAGAGAGAGAGAAGATCAAAGCCAGCCTGAACATTGAGAGAGTTCATTGCCTCTGACCAACGCTGAGAATTTTCTCATCTTGACAGACATACTGCACACAAAATCAGCTCGGTATGAATAACTATGAAACAACCCTGGACCCTGTAAAGTAGCTGTTTATCCCCTAGATCTGTCACTCAGAGTAGCTGAGGTTTTTCTCTGTCACATGGCCTTATG
Source organism: Myodes glareolus (assembly GCF_982192425.1). NCBI lineage: Eukaryota > Metazoa > Chordata > Mammalia > Rodentia > Cricetidae > Myodes > Myodes glareolus. The sequence continues at coordinate 7,308,322 of NC_142048.1, read as the reverse complement.
AGTACACTGTATCTCTAACTCTCACTTTTCTATCCGTATAACAGTATGTGTGTCATCCAGGCATTTTCCTGTTGTTGTCATGCTCTCTGAGGACCTTGTTGTCTGGCTCTCCAAGACAGTTCTGTATGCATTTCAAGAAAAGATCTCCACTGTTTGGCTACCCACCACTGTCCAACTGGATCATCACACCTATGCTATCCAGGTTCACAAGAACCTGAAGCGAGCATCAGACACTCCTTACAGAAAAGACAGGAGACAACTGTAACGTTGCCACCACTTCCTTAAGCTCTCCAAACAATGCCATCCATTCTTCAATTAAGCTAAAGCAATAGACAACTCTCAGCCAGACCAGACTCAAGCTTTCCCATTTATGTTAATTCTAATTAAAAAGAAATAATCTGCTCCTGTTTTCTTCCTAATAGCTCCTACTGGTAATTATGGGTTTTTTTTCATTATTTTAAATGAATTTATTTACTTTCACTAAAATCTCACCCTCCCACCCCCATATACTTTCTCCACACTTGTGCTTATCAGAAATGATGTTGTAAGAACAATTCTCAATTTATCAAAGTCCAGTTAGTAAACATCGGAGTAGGCAAAGCAAAGGGTCAAGAGGATATGTCAGCTCAGGTCAAACAATGACGCTTTCATGGGAATGCCTTGCCATGAAGCAAAATAGCCTAAGACAAAATAGCTGCCTAAGACTGTATAAATTTATTGAAACTAAATAAAATGTAAAATTCAATTCTTGAGACTAGCCATATTAAGTACTCACTAGCCACACACAAACTCTGGCTACTGGACAAGGGAGATACAGGACATTATGAACAGAGCAGAAAGTTCTACAAAGGCATGCTTAAGAAAAGCTTGACTGAGTCCATCAGCTTACAAGAGCTGAATTCTTAGATACAGCAATGTCAGTAGAGTCTGACTCTCTGAAGAACAACTCGAAGACTCTGTATGTTCCTCACAGGTTCTCTTAGGATAGCTTAGGTCAGTAGACCAACCTGTTTATAGACTCCGTGAATACATGAATGGATGAATGAATAGTATGGACTAAGGGCTGCCCTAACTTACTTACATTAGTGCCCAGAAAGGAAGGATGCTTCTTTTGGTCTGCTTTGTTTTGTTTCCTCATGAAGATTTAATGAGAAGAAATGAGTGTCAGCAGACCAGCTCATGGGCCCTTTGGAGTCACCAGAAATATATCTGTAAAACAAAGACAACTGGAGCCAGGCAGTGGTGGTGGAGGCCTTTGATCCCAGCACTCGGGACCCAGAGGCAGGTGGGTGTCTGCGAGTCTGAAGCCAGTCTGATCTATAAGAGCTGGTTCTAAGACAGCTAGGACACAGAGAAATACTTTCTCGAAAAACAAAACAAAACAAAACAAACAAACAAAGACAGCTGTCCAAAAGGAGCACGCAGAAAGCTCCAGACCCAAGAAAGCAGCCTCCTTCTTCACACATGCACCACTGGAAGCTTTTGTACACACAAAGAGGAAGTCACAGGAGATGCCCTGAAAGATCATACAGCTTGCCTCCAATTTCATGGTATGTTCAACTGTAAATTTGCTAGAAAGTAATATAATCACAAAGACAGCAAGCATCTAATTGCACTACAACCTACAGTGTCCTTCTTCAGTGTCCTGTGACCCAATCTACCTCACCCAGCAGCTTCTCGGAAAATAAAGTTTTGAAACCCTAAATTCCAAAAACGCTAGCAGAATTTTACATACAGAAAAGCAATCCCCTTAGTGCTTCACCGACGATCTCCTGACAGCCGAGCAAAGGAAGCTACAGCCACGTTTTACCTCGTTCTATTTCCCATGTGTGCTGACCAGCAGCCACAGGAAGGCCAAGCTGCTTCATTTCTCCAAGTCACTTTTCCTTAGCAAAGGTCAGAGCAGAAAAGGGACAGCAAGGGAGCAGGGAGCAGCTGTGGCCTGATCTTCCCAATGCCCTCTGCTGCTTCCCCAGCCCCCTGTATTGGTCCCTATGCCTTCTCAACAAGCTCTGAGCTCCAGGCCCAGGAAGAAACAACAGGGAAAAGCAGTCGTTTCTATGTCAACACCACTGGGGCAGAAACCGCTAGACACTTCTTCTCTGAGGTGTTATAATTAGAAATTAAAATAAGCGGGGCTTGCATTCAACTTGAAATTGTTAATATGATTCACTTTTTATTTCAATTATTTATGACTATAAGGAACTCTTTAATGTGCTCTGGATAAGAAATGATACATTTTTTTTAAATTTCGTGAGCCACATAATACTAGTGCTGCTGTTTAAGCCAATAAATCTTTCAAATGATGCTGATGATGGATCCATCACCTTTTAGATCTGAAACCTCAATTTCTGCAGCACACAGTGCTAGAGCTGAGGACACAGGAAAGGGGGATTAACAAATGAGACGACTTGAGTTTGAATATTTGCTTTGTAACTTTATTAGCTGTGGGATCCTGAGCAACTAAATTTCTCAGAACTTCAAAGACGGAGATGATGAGAGCAGTGACTTCACGGCTATCGCAGGGACAGGAGATATGCATGGCAGAACTCAAAATAATGTTAGCTGTGACTGTGGCACTTCATTGTCCTTTACTGCAAAGACTGCGTTTTCTAGAAGCTAGGGCCTGCTGTCTAAAAGGCACGGCTGCTTCTCAGGGTGCCCCGCATGAAAATACGTGTAATATAGTCAGTGAATAAGTGAAAATAGTTAGCACTATAAGACACTTTACAAACACACGGGACTTGAGTTTGCACCCTAAAACCCACTTATGAAAGCCAGATGCAGGGGCACACATATGTAATCCCAGCACTGGGGAAGTGAAGAGAGGAATCCCACTAAGCAGCTGACCTAGATAACAAACTCCCAACCAATAAGAGACTGCATCAGAAGTGGATCACTCCTAAGGAACAACACCTGATGTCCTCTGGCCTCCACATGTATGCGCATATACATGCATGAATATACATAAACTTACAGCACACGTAAATACAATATGTGCGTATACACAGACTCACAGCACACGTAAGTATGTGTGCATATACACAAACTCACAGCACACGTAAATACAACATATGAACATATGCAAACTCACAGCACATGTAGATACAACATATGCACATACAGAAACTCACAGCACACGTAAATACAACATATGAACATACGCAAACTCAGAGCACATGTAGATACAACATATGCACATACAGAAACTCACAGTATATGTTAACACAACATATGCACATACACAAACTCACAGCACATGTAGATACAACATATGCACATACACAAACTCACAGTATACGTTAATATAACATATGCACATACAGAAACTCACAGCACAGCCACATAAATAAATATACAAAAAGAAAAGTGCCCAGCCTCAGGTAGAGATGGGATGCTACCACTCACTTCGGATCCTGAACTCCACAAACAACCACTAAAGAGAGCTCATAAGCAAGGACAATTGATGTAGCTCACTGGTCCAGGATCAAAAGTGGGGAGTATTTCACACAAGATCACTGTTTGCCATAATTAAATAAAAGGGGGAAAAGGCAGCCCTGGCCCGAGTGTGACTCTGCCATGGGAGGAGAGAATAGCTGGGGCTTCCTTATATCACGGGTGTTGTCTAAAGAGAATTATCCACCACCACTCCTGTGCCCTGGAGTTCCAACAAAGTCCTTGTCCATTTGGCAACACCAACTGGATTCCAGTTTGTTGACCTTCTGGGCACAGAAAAACTTCGTTCTTTTGGTAGGGCAAACAAGTATTGCAAGGACATGTGCTATTTTTGTATAAATAAGATAGCATAAGCAAAGACTCATTATTAATGTTCGGAGTTACACCTCATTTCCCAACAAGGCATGGCAATTTGGATTTTAGAATAACTTGTCAGCTAAACACTTCAAATTAGCCTCTTCTCCCCTGTAAACTCGAACAGTCACTACAAACAGAGCTTTAGAAGATAACTCGGAAACACAGAACGGTACTAAGGGAAACAGCACCATTTCGTTTCTGAACATACAAACAATGCCACAGACACAAGGCTGTCGAGACGGAGCACCAATGCTCTAGAGAACGGCATCAGGATCCTGTATGAAATGCATCAGCGTCCTGCTATGACATCTAGAGAAGTTCATTAATACTCTCCTAAATAAACCAAGGTTGGTTTAACTCAAGAGAACTCAGGAGGTGTGGAGGAAAGAGCTAAGCACTGGCATAGCACACATCAGCCTCTGGGATCAATACTTAGCACTACTTAAAAAAATAAAAATAAAAAACCGAGGAAGAAAGCCGTTCAAGGTCCTGGAAGAAGATGGTGGAGAACACTTGCAGCACATGTAACCCAGGTTAGACCTGACTCCTCCCCAACCTTCCATAATCATATCTCCACACTAAAGCACAGGCTTTGATTACAGTTTCCTTTTGTGCCAGCCTAAAGCTCAATCAAGTCTGAATATATTGCAGACAAAACAGAAAGATCAGCATGTATTACTCACCTCTTAATCCAACCCAAACCTAAAACCACCATCTTTTCATAATTGCCAAAGGACATTGTCCCCATAATCCTCAAAAAAAAAAAAGGCGGTGCATACACATCTTGATGTTCACAGCTTCACCTCTGTGCCTCTTAACCAAGACCCAGATTAACCCATTGTAACACTGGTGACTTGGTCTATGAATAACAGCTGACAAAAGACTCCAGAACTTCTAACAGGGAATGTGGAAAGGCTCTGAGCAAGGCTGCAAAAGCATTCACTTACTGGGAGAGAGCAGAAAGTGTATTCAAGGAACATCTCCCTACACCTTAACAAAAGCCAACCAACCCCACGCCTTCAAGGGCCAGGGCTTCTTCTGGGACTTCCAGATCTGTACGGCAGACAGACTCCTTGCTTTCTCTGGATCCTGTGCAGAACGCACTTGCCTCTCCCGACAGAAAGCTGGCTCCTAGAGAGCACAATTCTTATTCATGGCCATTGGGCTTGGCAAGGTCCTCTCTGCATACTCGACTGCAGATAATGAATTGCACTATGTATTGCCAAAATCCCACTCACAGTGATTTCTCCAGACCTCCCGCCTCCCTCTACCTGCACCTGGACCCACTCAAGAAAATCTCTGCGGCGGAAATCCTGGATCCCACTTTCGGGAGGGTCTGAGTCTGGAAAATGCAACCCTAACGCCCATTATATCTCCTGCCTGGTGGTGTTTAACATCCTACTACATCCAGAACAGTGGCAAAAGTAAACACTCAGTACTGAGGGGGAACGGCATAGTAAACTCTGCCTCGTAATCTCTACTAGCCTGTTTTTTTTAAAAAAACAATTTTTTTTTTCATCATATTAGTTGCCAGGACATCTATGGTGAGAGTCAAAAGCATGTAAAAGAGAGTCACTCAAATGTCTTTAAAAAGCTAGTGGGGATGTTCCACGGGATAATCTCCCCGTCTGTTTGCTCTCTCCGTGCGAGGGTTTTCTCTTTTCTTCCTGACAGAGAAACATGATAGTCACTCAATCTGGGAGCTGACCTGGCAGGCTAGCAGGAGCACCTTCGGTGCTCTGTAACGCCTCCCTCTTCAGATCATTAGCAAGACGGCGCGTCCAGGTTTCTTCTCCCCAGATGAGCTTTACAAGGCGGAGAGGGCTGAATTAAAAACCACGAAACCTTAACAACAAAAAGTTGGCCCTCTTGGGTTCCCCAACAAAACACAAAGAAAGAAAACGGAGGGGGCGGGGAGGGGAGGAAAAGAGAAATAGTTATCAGAGCACAAAGTGAAGTGGCCCAGGGATCCCGATGGGGCAGAGCAAACGACAAGGCAAAGGCAAGCCCGGATCAGGTACGGACACGGTGACAGACTGCACACACCCTTCCCCTAGCCCGGGTCACACGGCGGGCGAGCTCACCGCAGCGTTTCTTCCTTCCATCTTCCATCGCCCGCGCGCGGGGCTCGGGGCCGCGGGGCTGCGGGCGACCCGGGCTGCGGCGGACGAGCGGGCGAGCGGGCGCGCGAGTGCGGCGGCCTCTTTGTTGCGCGCCCCGGGACGGCCGGCGGCGGCCGCGCGCACCCGGCCTGAGCGGTGGAGCCCGAGGCGGCCGGGCACCCGGGCCGGCCCCCAGCAACGTCAAGGCGGAGGCGGCGGAGGCGACGCCGGGCGGCGGGGCGGCGTCCTGCAGCCCTCGGCTGCCTGTTGCTTTGTCTCCTTCCGCAACACTTTTCTCAGCCTGAGGAAAGTGAGCGGCGCGTTCGCGGGCGTTTCCTCTCCCGGGGCGCCGAGGGAGGCGAGGCGCGCGCGGGCCGTCCCACCTGGGCCCGAGCGCGAGTGCGCGCGCGCGCGCCCGCGTCTCCTCGGGGTCGCCGCGCCTGCTGTTGGGAGCTCCGCGGCCAGAGTCTTCAGTCCGTGGCCTGGGAGGGTCCCATCCCGAGACACTAGTCCCTGGGACCAACTGTCAAGGCCCATTTCTCATGGAAATCGGTCTCACCCTGTGAGAGGCTCTCTGGTCCACACTGCAAGCCTGCCACTGGGACTATCCCACAATGAAATGTCACTTCACTGACTTTGTCAGAAGTACCTCGTCCAGTGGGCACTTCTGCCCCACTCCTGCCTATTTGACCCTTGCAGCAGAAACAAGGGCTGGAAAAACTCCCTCACTGGAGATGAAGACCTTAAATCCACCCCCTTTGATGACTTATATTTCTATCTATGAGTTATGAATATATGTAGGAGTTGGTGGCTATTTTTCCAGGTAAAATCTATGAGGCCGGTGGCCACGTCTCAACTAACAACTTTATCTTGTGCTAATTCTTACTCTGGTTCTTGGTTAACACAACTATCAAACACAAAGGTCAAGAAGGGAGGACTAGCAAATCCAGTCTAAGGAAGGTTAGTCTCTGTAAACTGGGATCTACACACCTGAAGGCCCTGAAGAGTGGTCCTGTAATTCTCTTGCAGCTCTATTGCCTTATTCATGTGACCAGTAGAAGATGACCAAAGAGAGGGAAGTAAAAGGTAAGCATCAGATTTCCTGGTGGCCCATGGATCCAGGCTACCAGGTCAGTCTGGGCCACCTCTACGCTTGGCTGCTATCTGGACACCGACTGAGCAGGAAAGCTGTGTGCATCACCTACTTTTCTTGACTGACCCATCTCTGGCTATCAAAGTCAGCTATGGTACCCACCAACGAAACCAAAATGATACCGAAACCAAAATGATACAAATGATACCAAAGTATACCGGGAAGTAAATTCATTCCAACTTCTGAAAGCCAGCTGTTGTCCAGGTTTCCCCTTGCCAGACCGGGAGCATGGACAAGTTTATGGGGGTTGTGAAGAACCCCAATTAATGGGCTATTTCTCACCTGTGGATCTGCCCTTCACCCTTACATAAAAAAAAGCCTCGCAGATATAGTATCTGTGACCATGTTCTAAGTTTCTGCCTTCTCGATTCTCCCAGACTGACAACTGTGTGATAAGAATCATGAGTAAGACTTGAGGCAAAATATAGTTGCTACCCTAGAACAGGGCCACTGACCTTGTGGCCTTTGCCTGGAAAAATAACCCATGACCCATAAATTATGACAGAACTTTTTTGATTGTTTGTTTGTTTTTAAATATTTATTTATTTATTTATTATGTATACAGTGCAGGCCAGAAGAGGGTACCAAGACTCATTACAGATGGCTGTGCGCCACCATATGGTTGCTGGGAATTGAACTCAGGACCTTTGGGAGAGCAGGCAAAGCTCTTAACCACCAAGCCATCGCTCCAGCCCCATGACAGAACTTTTTTTTAAAAAAAAAGTTATATAGGTTGAAAGGTGGACCTCGATTTATATAAGCTTATTAGTTAAGGAACCTAGGACTAGTCCCCCAGAGAACCCAGGAACCCAGTTCAAAGAATTACAGTTCAATGCCTAAGAATTCACCTCGGTAAACACAGGAAGAAGGGCTAGCTAGAGTATTCTCAGTTATTTACTTAATACAGAGAATGCCCTGGTTCCAATCTACAGCATCCCTGTGTATCACCCCCAAAGAAGAGCCAGTTAAGCAGCAGTGACCCCCAAATGCATGCAGCAGTGACCCCCGAAAGCATGGATTAGTGTATGATTACTCAATACAGCATGTGTCTGTTAACTTGGACTATGAGCCCTGGTATGTGTGGTATGGAAGGAAAGAGAAAAGATTGCAAGGAAGACATACAGTACCAGAAATCAAAAGAAGACATGGAAAGGGTAAAGTTGTGTCATGTAATATTAGAACATTATTATCTAATCCAAACTACATGTTCTTGATACAGAAGTAAGTAATTGTTAGATTGAAAAAAATATCAATATAAATTTCCAAAAATTGACAAATTCCACAAGGCTACTAAATCCAGAAAAGTCACCAATATTTTTTATCAACTACCTCTATTAACAAACTTTCTAAAATACTTCAATAATATATTTTCCCATAAGTTTTGGCATACATTTTTGGAACCTTTTTTTTTGAGATAGGGTCTCACTGTCTAGTTCAAGCTGTCCTAGAACTCACTATGTAGACCAGGTCTCAAACTCATAAAATTCCCTCTGCCTCTGCCCCTCGAATGCTATGAATAAAGGTGTGTGCCCCTGCACCCAGGTGACTGCATACTCTTGGTTTCCACTTTAGAATAATTTTTAATAGCTTCATTGAGACCTAATTTATATGCCACAAAACTGACCCATTTAAAACTCACAATGCAGTAATTTTTAGTTTATTAGCAGAAACGTGCAAGCATCACCATGGCTAATTTTAGAATATTTTATTGTCCCCAAAGGAATCCTATTACCTACACCTACATTATTATCATTTATTTGACTTTTAGGGAAATTCTATCTTCGTGTCAATTATTTAGAATAATATGTATACTTATGATAACAGATGTTGGAAAAACTATCAAATTTCTTTCACAGGATTTCAAAGTTTTCATATGCAGTGATTAATGGTGATGTTCGCTTCTAATGAGGAATGAGGGGACTGTCTAGGAGTATGCAAATATCCTTCTTGGGTGATGGCATAGTAATCAAAATACCAACTTTAGTCCTGAAGAGATTTAACCTCAAAGAAAAATACATATAAATGCAATCAAGTGATGTGTTCAGATTAGAATTAGAGGATGTTAACCTAAGACTAGACAAAACACTCTTAAACCAAGCGAGTATGAAACCTTAGCACATGAATGGCCAGGTCTATCAATATTTTCTCTCTCCAGGAGTCACAAGGCAAGTTCCTTAACCCAGGTGAAAGCCGAAATAACTAACTGGCCTGTTTAGGAACAGAAAGGAATGCGCAGCAGAAACCAAGTGGGAAAGGTCGCGTGCAACATTTGAACCCCAGGGTTTAGGCACAACTCATTGGTTTATTCTAATTTTCTCTGTTACAAGTTTTGATATTTCATAATTGTGAATCACTTTGTGTTGAAAATGTAAGCCATTTAAATGTTTGCTCGCTGTGATCTATGGTTCAGTCTTCTTTATTTTGTTTATTTATTTTGGATTATTCAACAACCCAACTTTTAGAAAACAGATTTAACGAAAGAGGAGTTTGTTGCTAACTGCATAAAACATTGGTCTCCAGCATTGGAAGACCTCCTGCGCATGCTTCAGCACATAGATGGAATACTTCACAATCACACACCAACCGCATATGAAGAGTTCACAGAGATTTCCGTGGCTGTCCTGCTTCTACCTCCTGATCCTGTACCTGCCCATAATGGTGCTTCAACAAGCAGTTGTTGACACGAAGCTTTTCACTACTCACAGGGGAACGATTCAACACTACCTGAAATTGTCTTTTGCTTGATTTCAAGAGTCCAAAATGATACCGAAAGGACACGTCCGAGCCAAATTCGCCTCAAATACACTGAATGTGGACGGAACGCTGGATGGATAAGAGCAATGAGAAATGACAAAGAAAGTCCGAAACTGTGGTTAGTGTGCTCAGGTGAATGAAGAAATGGGAAACAATGAGGGGAGAGGAGAGATTGCCTGCCTTCTGGAATTTAGAAGTGTTAGATCCATGGGTGGTCTGAAATGACAAGAGTACTCAACTCAGCCTTCCTCTATGACCCAAATAATTTAGGCTAAGTGTGGTTTTAAAAAAAAGCAGAAAAATATGCATACTTTGTTTAAGGCATACCCTTGTTACATACTCAGTTGTCTCAAACTTGTGATTTCTTGCTTCACATGGTGAGTGTAGGATCACAGGCGTGCACTAACACATCTAGCCTCCATTATTTTATTATCCTTTATATGGATTGCTATTCTTTCACGCATTCATGTGACATTTATTGAACATGTATTATGTGCTAGGTACACTTACCTAACTAGAGCAGTACACAAAATATCTCTTCCCTCAAGAAGCTTACTTACAGTCTAGGAGGTTGAGGAAACAGAAAATAAGTAAGGTAGGTAAGCATATAGGAAGCTACATAACGCTGTCTTTGGGAGAAAATTACACACATACAAAGCGTAAGGAGTTTGGGGTCTGGGACAGTGAGTATGCTGTGGGAACTCCTTCAGTCAATGGCCTTTGGGATGCTAGCCTACTTTGGGCATGGTCTCGTGTAATATAAATGCAGATGTAGGGGTGTGCAGGAGGCCCTTGACTGCTGGATTCAGTGCCGGTTCCCAGCGCAGGCAGAGGACTGTGAGTTTACCCCTTACAAATAAACCTTTACTATATTCTATTCTGGGATAGTGTGGAAATATTTCATATTGCAATTTGAGTAGGTAGGTGCAAGGAGTTTTCAGGGAAGATTTTATTAAGCAGATGAAATTTGAATAAAAACATAAAGCAGGAACAGTATGAAAACCATGCAAATATATGAATAACTAAATGCTGAGTTCTAAGGTCTTTGCTGGTGTGTGCGCAGCACAGCAAACCTCTCAGCATGCCTAGGGCTAAGCAAGGCCTAAGGAGTAGGGATGACAGGAGGGATCTTATCTGCTGTTGTACCAATCTAGGCTTTGGATTTCCCCTGGAAGATTTCATGCAAAAAAAAAACAAAAAAACAAAAAACAGTACGACCTTTTTTTCTCCTAGGATCCCCCTGTAGGTGCACTGGAAGCAGGGAGGTGAATTAGTACACTATTGAAGCAATCCAAGTGGGAGGTAGTCCTGACTTAAGTCAGAGTGGGAACGAGAATCCATTTAAAAAATGTTCAAATTGTGGTCCTATATTTAAAGGTGATGGTTCTAAAAGACTGGTTCTCAGCAACCATATCTCACTGAGAAAAAATAACCATACCTCTGCATTTGGCCCAATCTATCACACCCACATTGTGAGTACTGGGTATTCATTTCGCCTACTCAACTCACCTGTGATGTCCAGTTCACTAGCTACAATGTGGTCCTTTACATTTCAATGAATTAGAAGAAAATTAAGTTTAAAAATTCAGTTTTTCTGTCTCTAAAGCACATTTCCCACGAGCTATAGCCGCAGGTAGTTAATGGCTATGCTATTTAGACAGAGCAGACCAGGACCATTTCCTTCAGTTCTGTCTATTAGACACTTCGTCTCACAGAGCGTGGCCCAGAGAAAGGCAATGAATAAATGGCAGGCAGAAGTTTGATCTTAACATTGCATAAGATCACATTGTGTATTGTCCTAAACTGTAAAATTGTTGGTACACTACGGTCTCCAGCTGGAGGTCAGAGGACAGGGGTTCGAGACCAGCCATAGCTAAAGGAAAATGTCGCAAAACAAACAAATAAGTTATTAAATGACATGCACACTATACTGAGTTACTAAGCAGTTTGGGAGGCATGGTGTAGTCAATGTATTTTTACATTACTTAACATTTTGTTGTTATTGTTAAAACAGAGTCTCACTATTATCCGGGCTGATCTCTAATTGATGGACAGAAGTGATCCTCCTGCCTCAGCCTCTCCAGTACCTGGGACTACAGGCATAGACCAATGGACGTAGCTGAGCACGGATAGTCTCAAGTTGAAACTGACCTATTCGGAGGTAACCCCATAGTACATTAAAGTCTATCAGTACTACATATCAACCTTAAAAACAAGAAGCAAATATTAATACAGGTGCATAATTACAGTTACTTTTTTCTTCTTTCACCCATATCCTTCCATTCTACCAGAAAATGTTTCGCCATCAACCAGTTCCTGAAAACATTTGGGGGAAAAGTCCCTGTTTCCCTCCAGCCGTAGCCCACTTTTCCAGAACTGTTCCAAGAATGAAGAACTCTGGTTTCAAAAGTAACACTGGTATGCAAGGGGGATTCCATAGAAAAACATATTTTTACTAAGATCAATATTTTACTTCAACATTTTCCCCAAGGTAGAAATGAACTACGGGAATTATTTATTCCAGTGGATATTCAAATTATAAAATCCCTTGAAATGTTTCCAAGAAGTTGGCACGGTGAAGGCTGCATCAGGGAACAGAGGTTCCAGCCATCATAAGATACATATGGCCTCTGTCCTGGCTCCTGGTATAAGGCTCATAAAACCTGAGGGAATTTCTGAGTGAAAGGGGTAGGTGCCTTGTTATTCTGAAAGGAGTCCCTTTAATTCTACTTAAACTAATGCTGATGACCGGCATCAAAGTGGGTCCCCCAGACCACTTCAGGCTGAGACTGGTCCCCTAGAGGACCTCCTGATTAAAGGGTTGGAACCTTCAGCTCAAACCACCCACTGACCTTGAGGGAAGGGAGAAAGGACTAGAAATTGGTCTCAGATTGCCCTTAAAATAGTGGCAATCGAGATAGATCAGGTGACCAAGGTGCTGCAAAGTGAAAACCAATTCCTGAAAGTTCTCTAACTTCCATGACAACACAGACACACATGCACATGTATACACACACACACAAACACACACACACACACACACACACTCACACACAGTGGGGGGAGACAGAGAGAGACAGAGACAGAATGGTGTCAGGAGGGAGACAGAGAGAAGCATACACAAATAAAAATATTTAATTAAAGAAAGGGGAAGCTGGAAGATGACTCAGCAGCTAAGAGAGCTTGCTGCACTCCCAGAAGACCGAGGCTCAATTTCCAGTACCCACATGTTAGCTCACGGCCATCTGCATCCAGATCCAGGGGATCTAACACCCTCTCTTGGCCTCCAAGCCCATGTGACTATATATACATGCAGGCAAAACATCCATAAATAAATCTTTTCTTCTTTCTCTCTCTTTCAATAAATCCTAAGAAACAAAACTTAGAAAGGCAGAGATTTGATGCATCTGAAGTTTGAACATACTGTGTACTGTGAGGTGTGGGCAGCCCGAGTACCATGCCACCATCACCTCGCCTGAACATACTGTGTACTGTGAGGTGTGGGCAGTCCGAGGACCATGCCACACATAACTGATTTACTTTTTTCAAAAGTCTCTAGCATTGACCATTTTGTCTAGAATATAGAACATGGGAGTTATTCAACAAAAGTCCGTGAACAATGAATGAATTCTCTCCCCTTATTTTGGACAATAGCGTAATATTTGTTTAATAATTCCTTTGGTTTCAGTACCTCTAAAGAGATAACATTTGGTGACTACTATCCACAAACGATGCGTATGTTTAGACATGTGTATATGTAGGTATGTATATGTGTATATACATTTTTTAAAGAAAATGAATTTCTGATTAAAAATACTTGTAAGAAAACCACATGCCTGGATAGCATTACAGGTAATAATAATTCTAATTCTAAAGTAAATGGAAAAATATTTCCCAAATTATTTTGTAAGGTCAGCACTTCTTTGATACCCAACCAGATGAATAAATTAAAAGAACTATAGACCAATATCTAATACAAAATGTGATGTAGTGAAAATAATTGCGAATTTCCAGACATATAAAATGGATAATTATCATGGATGTACCTGTAGCCTCTTGGAAAAAATACCTACTTGTTGAAGTCTAAGTCAACATGAGTGAAGTTGAAAATAAGGTATTGAAGGGGTTGATTAAGATTAAATGAACCAGGTATGGCAAGGACATGAATGCCTTCAATTTCAGCATTCAGGAAGCAGAGGTAGGAAGATCTCTCTGAGTTTGAGGTCAGCCTGGTCTACAGAGTGAGTTCCAGAACAGTTGGGGCCATTACATAAATAAACCCTGTCTTAGAAAAAAAACAGACAAAAAAAGAGATTAAATAAATTATGAAGGTGGGTATTGAACTCATGTTTATAACGTGAGTAAGACCCACTTTGATTTTCGACATTTAGCATCCAGATTATAAACAAATAAATTAATTTAATTTTTTAAACCACTTAATCTGTGCTATTTTGTTATCGCTGCCAAACAAATCAATACTATGTCATGAATGAATGGAGTTCATCGCATTAATGTAAACTGATCTAGAACTTAAAAATCAGTTAATGTAATTCACCAAACTATTATTTGCAAAATGTACAAAATTAAGTATTGGACTAATACAAAGAGCCTCTTAAAAATAGGCAAGCATTTTTGATAGGCTTGTCATAATATTTACACATGTGTCTTCTTGAGTTTCTCATTCTGTCTACATGCTCTACATTGCTGAGACAAAGTATTTTATGTTATTTACCTGTTACTGTTTTAATGTCTTCATGACATGTTGTAATATTGATACTGACCATTTGTGTTTTCTTTTTTCATCAGTTTGGCCAAAGGCACATCAATTTATTGATCTTTCAAAGAGCCAGTATTTTATTTCCTTGATCTTTCTTTTTTGTTTTAAAATATTTATTCATATGTGTATGCATATGTGCCTATGTATGTATGTATGTATGTATCTCAAGCATGTTGGTCCTCACAAGGGCTATAAAAGGCTCACAAAGGGTATCAGATCCCCCGGAGCTGAAGTCACAGTTAGTTGTGAGCCATTAGATGTAGGTACTGGGATTTGAACTCAGGTTCCCTGGAAGAGCAGTAAGGGCTCTTAACTACTGAGCCATCTCTCTGACCCCTCCTTGATTCTTTGATATTATTTTTTCTGTTTCTTACTTTATTGATTTCTAGCCCAATTGTTTCCATCGTACTTTAGATTTAATTTGCTTTTCTTTTTCTAGCTTTTAAGGTTGTACCTTAGAAAGTTTCATCTTAAATTCAATGGTGGAAGTAATTAAGTAACTGCAAAGCAGTTCAAACCGAATAAGACAGAAAGTGAGCACCCAGGAATTACTATGGAGCCAATATTCAAGACTGTCTCCAGATTTTAAAACAATCCTCTAGTGATCCCCATACTATGGAACAGTCTATCATTCCCCTTTCTGCATTATCTTCTCCCTCTGTAGCTCCTTAGTTTCTATCTGGTGCCATGTCCTCATTTCTCAATCATTTCAATTAGAAAGAACTTAGTTTGGTAAGTGTCAAAGCCTTCAGGGAAAGCTCTGATCTGAGGTATGAAAAATGCAGATAGGTGAACAACTTTCCTTGTAGGCCCCTTTTCTTGATCTTGTCAGAAATGGACTCACTGGTAGAGCAAAGCAAGGCTGAAGGAATCTGATGTGTTTGCCAAACCAAGTCAGTTTCCTCCTAGGCACCAAAGAAGCCTGTATTTCCCAGCATTGTATATCCAGGTGCGGCTCCATTACTGGTTCTGGTTAATAGACAGTCAACAAAAGCAATACACACCTGGAACACAATCTCCGAGACATCCTCCATGTTCCCTGTCTAAGGAGGGAGTTGTCAAGGCCAGAGCAAGCAGAACGTGTGTCAACACATTCCAGGAAGTTAAAAAAAAATCCCTTTATATTGTGTCGCTGCTGAAATGAACAATTTCTACTATGGCAGAAATACTACTATTTTTAATTAATAACTAGACACAACTATACACAAACAAGTCAAAATAGCTATGATTTGAAAGAATTCTGTTATCCGAAGGGAAATGGGTCAGCGAGGCAGTCTCATCATGTTTATTATACCACATATTGGGGAAAAATCACAGCATGAGCGATTAATATTATTAATTATATATCTAATGATATAATGAATTCCAGGGACTTCTAGTATCTCTTCTGCTGAGTTGACTCTTGTAGGTTTACTTTAATGAAGTGAGGACTCTGAAGAGTGTTAAATGAATACGCAACTGAACTCGTGTCTCAGCGGAGAGACTAGAAGATCTCCAATAAGGATAGCTGGGGGCGAATTCCACATCCACTGTGGTGGACTCAACAGAGTGTAATGGGCATTTCTCCCTAAGCTTCTCCCACAATTCCTCTGTTCATTGGCATCTTTCATCCTGACAATTACCTTCTCAGGGTAGATGAATGCCCAGAGCCAACACAATAGATCATCTACCACTAGAGAAATTATAATTAATCAAATTTTCATTTTCAGCTGTCAGATTCACTAAAGAATTTTTTTTGAGTAACAAACAGAACTATTATTATTATAAGTATTTAGTCACAAGTGTATCCATGTGTGGAAGGATGCTTAAGAGAAATCCCACACAAGCTCAGAACTGAGAAATAGGCCATTATTTACTTAGGTGTAGACTCACAAATCAGAATCCTCTGCTGAAACAGAGATCAGGAACCAAATCCTGCAGCCAAAAAATAGAGGCCAGATGCATGCTGTACATCAGCATATATAGTATGAGAGGCCACACCCAGTGGGTGGGTAATCACTGACTGTAAGACTTCCTACAGCACCTCCCACTTTTGTTTAAATGAGAGAGTTCTAAGCCTAATACAAAATTATATACAATAAGAACAAATATATTCAATAATTATCCTATCCTAACTAGTTTAAGTCTTGTATAATAAATAAATAACTTGGCCAAGTCATGAGAGGAAAGTAACTACAACTATCTAGTCTTCAACCCCATTGAAAATCCAAGAAGGGAAATAATATTACTTGAGTAAGTAGGAAGTGCAATCAAGCAACTTCCAAAATGTGCAACAAGTGACAGAGACAACTGGCAACTTGGGCAATCACCCCAAATCTCATTTGCAATGTTGAAGCTAAGGCCTAGAATAACTGACAGATCATTTTCAGAGGCGGGAAATTTTTCAAAACCATCTTACCCTGTCTTGGCAAGATTTGACATTCCTGCTTATCCATTTCTGGATACCATGTGTCTTGTCAGTGGTTGAGGCATGGGCAGTTCTTTGCCCAAAGGCCAGTTTTGCCAAGAAGAAAACAAACTCCAAGTGGAGTGTCTTCAGTGCTCAACGTTCTCTCAGGAATAGATCAATGCTATCAGGAGCATCATGTCTCACTTCAACAGAACCCTAAGTTATTTAAAAGCTGTATTCTACAGCTCTTTGAATGGTTGAAAATTACCTATCTATGCAGAATACAATCTCTATGTAGCTAAAGAACCTGATTAGTCTAACTATAAGTATGACAAACATAGATGACTATTAATCTATAATTCTTAATACCTATATAATTTAAAAACTAAGACTTCATATTAGACTATTATACAATAAACAACTGTGCAACAAGTAAGGACAATGACCTCAAAATGTAAACAATGTATAAGTATCTTGCTCAGAGGTAGAAATGTACATTGCAATATGATAAATATGTATCAATATATATGTAGAAATGTTTTAAGCAGAGGTAGAAGCATGCATACATACAATATTCAATATAATTTAACTTTGTATCAATATACAAGAATCTTTACCAATGTAATTGCCTATAAATAATAATGTACAAGTATTCACTCTATTGTTCACTATTATTATTAGCATGAGTAAGCTCATACTAATCTATTATCTCATTCAATTTTTCCTCTTTTTTTCAAAGAGATCCCTGAGCCTATAAAATTTTATTCCCCAACCCTATACCAATGATAATCAACCCCTAAATGATGTCCCTAACCCTGAGGACAAACTTTGTTGGGAGAGGAGATGTCATCTTCTAGAATTACTTCCAGCTGTCATGGGGGTAATGTTCTTTCTATGGGATCCTGTGAAAGTAAAATGATGGTTAAGTTCCAAGATTACTGTCTAGTATAATTGCAAATTATACTAAAGTATTTGGTAGGGTTTTTCTGAGTTTCCTATTTGGAGGTCTGGCCAGAACGTTGTAAAAAAGTACACCATTTAAGCTAACCAAGTTGGAGCCATTTTGAGTAGCTGGTACCCAAAACATCCATGTATATTTGCACATCTTTTTAGTACTAACACAGACGTATCATTCTAACCACCTTGTTGCACTGCATAATAATAACTTACTACCTAACATGAATTGTGTTTCAAGAGCTAAGAATAAATTTGATAAATGTAAACATTTCTCCGTATCTCCATTTACTACCATGGCAACCAATTAAAATAGATGTGTTTAATTAATTGTTGATAAAACACTGTTACTACTATTAATAGATACCCAATGTTAAGAATTGCTTCTAATGTAGCTATCATAAGTGGAGACCTGTTTATTGTCAGAATAAACCATTTTACTTGATATTACTGGCAATAATCTAATTTTTGCATTAGGAAGTGTTTTGTTGTTGTTATTGTTACCTGTACTGGTGTTTTAGTTAGTTTTCTGTTGCCGTGATAAAAATACCATGACTAAAAGCAGCTTAAAGAACTCATTTTATCTTAGAGTTCCAGAAGGGTACAGTGCATTTTGGAGGAGAATGGTGCTGGCAGAAACATGGAGATAGCTGATTCTATTAGCACACAAGAATCAGGGCAAGGCTGCGCACTCTCAAAGCCAGCTCCCAGTGATATACTTCCTCCACCAAGGCAGGATCTCCTGGAGGTTACAAGGCCATGACACCAACTGGAACACAAATGTTCAAATACATGACAGGTAGGTCATTTAAAGAACAATAACTGTCTTCTAAAAAATTTAATAACTTGGGAGTTATATGTGCTTATAGCTCGAGGTATTTGGCAGGCTGAGAGGTAGATTCTTTGTGTCCAGAGATTCAAGACCAGCATGGGTAAGATAGAGAGACCCTACAGACAAATAAATAATCATCTAGTCTATTCCTTGACCAAATCTTAGCAAAATTACATGTCCAAACAAAAGAGAAAAAACTAACATAGGGATAATCAATGTTTCCTATGACACTTCAGCAGGATTAGGGACAGAACCCAAGACTTTACACATACTAGACAAGTGTTGTAGTACTGAGCTATATTTTCAGCTATCATTTCCCTAAGTTGCACTTAGACTGGCCTAGAACTTTTGGTCATTCTTTGGTCATCCTACCTCAGCCTCCCAAGTAGCTAAGACTACTTTAAGGCTTTTATTACAAGACTTACACCCACACACACACACACAGAGACACCCTTTAATGGTCATTATAATGTTCCAATGCTAGGGATGTAATCTTTAGCTTTATAATGCTGAAAGAAAGTCCTAGAGATTGTTGGGGGTAAAGAACTAGAGGAATAAACTACACTATCCTCCTGGAACTTTTTCCAGAAATTACACAAGAGATTTACTGTGTGTTGTAGATAACCTTCAAAATATTGTCAGCCTCCCAAGCTCTGTGTAATGTTTATTGATTAGAACTAAAAACAACCCCTCACTCCAGGACAGCCAAGGAAGGTTACATAGAGAAGCCCTGTCTTGAAAAAAGGAAAAAAAGAAAAGAAAAGAGAAAAGAAAATCCACTCACCATGCAGATGGGGCACTGTGACAAGCTGCCAGCCTCTCCTCTGCACAGATGGTCCCCAAGCCTGTTCTAGCTGCACATTTTGCAGCCACCACCGCTCCATTTCCACCTGCCTACCCGGGACTTCTTGTGTCTCCAAGGGTGTTGAAGCTCAGCTGATGTCATGTAACCCAAAGTGGGAAAATCCTCCAGAAAACTTCTACGCCAACTCCCTGACTTTTAACACAGATGTATTTGTAAGTGAAAAAAAAAAGTGCAGTGTATTTAACCACACTCAGGGTGCTGGGGTTTGGCTGACTGGAGCCAGACTCCACCTGGATTGTGTGGGATTATTTGTCTGGAATCTAGAAGTCTTACACACTGGCAAACTGCAATGCTCCTGGTTATCTGAAAACAATATCATGAACCTTTGGCCTATGTATTTATTTAGAAACAGAATCCCTTCCTGGATCCCAGCTGACCTGGGACTCCCTATGTAGCACAAGTTGGCCTCAAACTCAAGGCAAGACTACTGCTTCAGCCATGCAAGAACGGGGCTTACAGGTGAGAGCTGACACGTTTGTCACGGATAGGACTTTTAAAATGGGTGTTGACTATTTAAGTCCCATAGAGGAAGTAATTTCTAGTGGTGAGTAAATGGTCAGACCTAGGCTTGTTTTTGAAGTGGGGGGATGACACCCCAATCCTCACCTAGAGCCAGATGAAGCCAAAGATGTGAAGGAAGATAAATTTGACTTCAGCAGGTCTCTTCTCAGAGTAACCCGCGTCTTCATGTGGCGAGTGATCAAGAGCCAAGTCTTCTTCTCTTTAGCACCCCCTGTGCTCAGCCCTCCTCCTCTACACAGAATTTACCTGTCCTTAAAATCATCCTAAACAACCAAGGGGTTCTTGCGGTCCTTATTGGTATCTCCATTCCTTGATTTTAAAAGATATTTTAATCCCTGAGCCTTTGAGACCTTAATGATGAGTGAAGGAAGTGAAATCTTAAGTCCACAGCATGTTAGCCATAGAACTTTCTATGCTGGTGAGTCAGACCTGAGGAAGAAAGTGTTAGCTCGTGAGACCCCAAGTATCACCAAATGGGACACTGTGATCTGTAGAGAAGAATGAAGGAGCCAGGGCTTGTGAGTGACCAAATGGGGGACAGGACTCATCTTACTTGAACGTGGCCATAAAAGAAGAGAACATGCGACAGGAACACAAGGGAACAGCCTGTCAACCAGAGGGAGTTTGGACAAAGGTTGTGCTATAGACATGGCCCAGCATGAGAGAAGGACAAGAAGAGCCATATGATTAGAAGAGAGTGCTTAAGAATGGGACTAGCAGGTTACAAAGCACTGGGCGTAGACATCCAACCCATTTAGAGTTTATGTGTAATAGAATATACCTTATAAAATTCTAACTCGGCTTTATCTCATTGTTAGAAGATGGTTTGTGCTCTGGTTTCTCTTTAGATCCCATAAATCTACCACTTTAAGACCATCGTGTGCTTCAGTGTGGAGAATATATCTCTGGTGCTGTGGAAAAGAAGAACTAGCAAGAACACCTGTTAAGATTCATAATGATCTGGAGTCAACCCGCTAAGAGGTGATGGGGGTGTGGACCAGAATATTATTGATAATATAAGTAATGAACTTGCTTCATATGTTAATTTGTGAAGTAATATATCCTCTACCTGGTGGTATTCCAGAAAAGGGAGCAAAATCAGGAATGAGGCCTATGAGTTATTCTTGGGCTACCTAGGATTTTTATTATCATAGACTGAGAGACATTGTGAGGGTTGATCTTTTTATGTAAAAATTGCCTTCTCTAACCCCTATTTGGCTTACTATGTCTTCGAACTCTGAAGCAAAGTGGGAAATACAAGACCTCAGGAATAGACAAAGTGGAACAGAGCTCCTCAAGTGAACTTACTATGGGTATTTGTGTATACATTCTGAATGCGATAGGATGTGCTGCTATATCTTTTATGTGTCTATTATGTGACATTTACTTCAGTTGTCTACTCAGGATCAGATTTTGTTCAGTCTTCTTCATAAATAAAAGAGATACAAATCCTTGAAGATCAAGTGAGAGACTATGTGGGAACAAGCATGAAGAAATATATTTATCAGGAAATCCAAGTAGAAGTGTACATAAAAGTCAGTTCAGAATGTGCAATGTAATATTTTCTTCTGTGCTGTTTTACTTTGAAAAGCTGGCTGCTGGAAAAGCTAGTACTTTGGGGAATGTTACACCTTCTGAACTAACCTGGATCGTTCATATAGATTGTTTAAAGACCATATGGTTTAAAAAAGCTTAGAGCCCTATGTCTAGACAGTTTTTCAATGGGTAAGACTAGAGTAAGGGTCCATCCCAATACTCTAAACCAGAATATCTGGATATTGTCAGCAAGAGCCTTCTGATGGATTATCTTCTCTGGTTAAAAAGAACCCCAACTCTGAAAGCTATTCCCGTTTCAAGACTGAGGTTTTTCTATGTGGTTTAACAAGGAGGATCAAAAGAACAAGGGAATGTACTTGAAGGGAATCAGTGACACAAAGGGACAATCAGAACTGTATCTTGTTTTAAATTCTAGTGAGAACTCTAACTTGTATTTATTTTTTAAATTCAGGGTTTTTTTGTGAATCTCATCATCAAAGAAACTTCAAGAGAAGACAGAATTTCTCTTCATTAGACTGCTTAGTTTTGTGTGCATGTGTGTATTTAAATGAGAACAAAACAAATGAATGAGAAACAGATGAACAAACATGTGGCCTGACTAACGTGCACAAAGAAAAGGAAAGCGTTTTAGATCCCGACACTGCATATATGACATTTACCCCATAGCCTCTGCCTGCTCCCATCGTGGTTTCAAATTCCAAAGTGATTTCCCAGATGCCCTATCGTCTAGAGTTACATCCTGCAGAGAGATAGTTTCCTTCCAGATGCTCAGTGAAATGGGTGTTATGGAGTCCATCTGAATGGAAGCCTCAAGCAAATCCACACACAGCACTCATGTGTACACACACATGATCCCTCCCCGCCAGTTTTCTGTGCATTGTGATATCTGGCCACAAGGGCTTGTTAATAGCCCCCCATATCAGTGTTTTTGTGGAGCTGGAGTGCTGTTTGTCTATACAGTTGCCAATATCCCTATACACTTGATGGATTTGTCTGGTAAAGAAACCAACAGGTTGGGGTCCCGCCTTTTATTTCTGTAGGCTCCTCTCAGATGGCATAATTGTGGGCAGAAATACTGTGACCACACATTGTATCATATTTCAAACAGATGTGAACCACACGTGACTTCTCTATGAGACCTAAATATTTTTGTTTCTTGTTCAACA
Source organism: Myodes glareolus (assembly GCF_982192425.1). Lineage (NCBI taxonomy): Eukaryota > Metazoa > Chordata > Mammalia > Rodentia > Cricetidae > Myodes > Myodes glareolus. Next base: position 7,285,438 of record NC_142048.1, on the reverse strand, counting down.
TGCTTCTGGGTCATAGGTCGAGTGACAAAACCAGAGCCACTATGTTGTTGAGGAAATCCTGTCTCAGGACTGTGCCCTACTCTTAATGATTAGGTCTCAGAGCCACTAGCCAACCCTGATTCACACACATCCAGAAGCAAGCATGCCCTGGGCTGTATGGATGGGATCTACGAGTCTGCTTTCATTTGCGCTACTCCCCCATCTGCACCTCGTAGCCAATGCCCATTACATTTTATTGATTTTTTATTTATTATTCCCACCTTGACCTCATCACTTCACAGCAGAATTATTGCACAATCTCCTAGCTGCTTTTCCTTATCTTTCTTAAGTTCACGGTACTCACTAACAACAACCTATATCTTCAGTTGTATCATTTGCCTTCTCTGGAGCTGCTGGGATTGATCCTGAGAGCCTGGTATGTGGACCTCACAGAGGATGCAGAGGTAAGTTCAGCCTTAATGAGTCTAAATGAGTTGTTCTACCCTGAAACGCACTTACTAGCCTGTAAATGTGTTAATCGTGACTCAGTTGTTGAACATCTTACACAAGATTATATAGATTATATTCTACAATGTTTCCAATACAGTCCTTTATCTGCACTAGTTACTTTTTAAGATTTATTTATTTTATATATATGAATGTTTTGCTTAAATGTATGTATGGGGAGGGGGAGGAGGAAGGAGGAGGCGGAATTTTTTTAATAATAATAATAAAAAATTTAAAAAATGTATGTATGGGGTGCCATATTTGTATAGGCACTCACAGAAGCTAAAAGTGGACTTTGGATCCCCTGGAACTGGAGTTACAAATGATTGTGAGCCACTACGTGGGTGCTGGGCACCGAACCCAGGTCATCTGGAAGAGCAGTACATGTTCTTAACCATTGAACCACGTCTCCAGCCCCAATGTAGCAGTTAAACGAACATAAATTACCTTCTGTTCTGTTCTATTTTTGTTTTGTCTTGTTTGCTTGTTTGTTTTTCAAGACAGGGTTTCTCTGTGTAGTTCAGACTGTCCTGAAACTTACTCTATAGACCAGGCTGGCCTTGAACTCAGAGATCCACCTATCTCTGCCTCCCGAGTGCTGGGATTAAAAGTGTGCGCCACCACTGTCTATCATTTCTGTTCTTCATTAACTTATTCTATAGCTTTTAACCTAGTCAAGCAAAACCTTAGCATCTGGGTCTCAGTCTCTAGGACAATAGTTCTCAACCTAATGCTGTGACCCTTTAACATGGTTGCCTAAGCTGTGATGACCCCCATCCAAAAAATTATTTTTATTGCTACTTCATAACTGCGATGTTGCTACTGTTATGAATTGTAACGCAAATATTTTTTGGAGAGAGAAGTTTGCAAAAGGGGCTGTGACCCATAGGTTGAGAACCACTGCTGGGACTTTCTTTCTGTCTACTGAAGCCAAAGCAATGAAGATAAAATGTGAAAATGGCTGTGACAGGGGAAGACCCAAGGAGGCACCGTCAGAACTTTGCTCTGTGGCACTAGAAGCCTTCACAGACCAGGTTCTTCAGGGGGGAAGAGGATTCGGATGGAGAGAGCAGGAAGGTTACATGATAGACGTGTATATTCCAAGGAAAGAGCATCCAAATTGCAAAAAGCTGAAAGTGTCATTGTGAAGAAGTGACTTTATTTCTTACAGGTGACAGGGAGAAAATTTATAGGAGCTGATGAATAAAATTAAGAATCACAGCAGAATGGGGCTTAACAGGAATGGCTCAGTAGGTAAGAGTACCCCTGAGTTTGGATACACAGCAGTCAGGTAAGAACCTGGACATGGCCGCATGTGACTATCACCCCAGTATTGGGGATATGGATGGAAACAGGGGGGTCACTGGGGCTTTTGTGACCAAAAACTAAAACAATAAAAACAAAAACAAGTAAAAAAAAATAACAGTGATCTCGGCCTCAATGAGAAAGCCCTGTCTCAAGGGAATAAGGTAGAGCAGTAGAGGAAGACACCTGACATCTTACTCTGGTCTCTGCATGTGCATGCACAGGTGCACATATGTGCCTACACATGTATATGCCACATACAAACACACAAGAAACATGCACAATGGAAATTTTTGAATAACGGTCCTGGGTATTCCTATATCCCTCTTAAATCTTACTTTCCATTCATCAAGAGTCTTGACGCAGTTGAGAAAAGACAGTAGCCGGAGTCCCTTGAATTCAGCCAAGGTTCTTTCCAGGACAAACAAAAGCTGTTTCCAAGCAACAGCATAGAGCTCTTGAAAGCAGCAGTTCTAAGTAGCTGTTTTCTAGGACTGACAAAGATCACATCTCTGTACAGAACAAGAGAAAGGCAATAATTCGCGCCTCAATAATACTTTTCTCCAATAAGAAGGGAAGAAAATCCTAGAAACAGAGATATCAAACAAAAACAGCTACTTATCTACCAAAAGTTAACCAGTCCAGTGGGGCTGGGAGGGGCCGTGAAGCTTAGCTAGACCCCTTCTAGATGCCAACACTATGTGTGATGCTGGGTTCATGCTATAGCATTGCATACTCACCTTATCTGCCAAGCAGGAAGTGCTATTCTCATTTGAATTCAAGGCTTGCTAGGTTTAACCTTTTTGTTTTGTTTTGTTTTGTTTTGTTTTTTTGCGAAAGAGGGAGAGAGAGAGAGAGAGAGAGAGAGAGAGAGGGAGAGAGAGAGAGATTCTGTGTGCCTTCATTAAGTTATGTGCACTAAGAGTATTGGATCCTTTGGAACTGGGGTAATAGGCGGCTCTGAGCCACCTTATATGGGTTGCGGGACACCAAATACAACTTCTTTGCAAAAACTTTTAGCCACTAGGCTTCTTTCCAGAAAGCCTGCCTTAGTTCAATCAGTACTAGAGTCTGAATATTTTCCTTTAACTCATAGGCATCATTGCTTTGCCATGTCTGTAATAGATGGTTACAGTTGAAATGAGTTTGAAGTTTGGTTCATTAAGTAAACTCTGATTGTAATGACCTCATAGGAGATAAGAACATTGCATTGTATAGGGATGAGGAAACTTGACGTTATTGTCTCAGGTTTGATGGAGATCCTCATTTATCCACCATTTTAACATTGAGTAATTTCCTTTCTTGAACTTTCTCTTATTCATTGAACAAATACATTATGTTCTCAGAACCATGCCTCTGGCTGAGGTCAGACTCGACAAAGGGCTCTGCATACTCTTACTCAATCTTGGCATTGTTCACTTCGTCCTTTTGTTCTGTCTGTTGAAATGCCTGAGTACAATACAACCTTGCCTTGAGTTTTCAAGGCAAGCCAAACTGTCTTTTCTTCCAAGTTTGATGCAGTGCTGGATTACTGCATAAGTAAGAGCTGATGAGGTTTTGTTGAAGCTAACAAAAGAAGTTTCAAAGAAAGCCAGTCAATGTGGATGAACAGTATTGAACACCAGCACTCACCGTCTTTCAAGTCTGAGCATGGAAAATGGGTGGCTACTCCTGCAACCAAAGCAAAGACTTTAAAATGGGTAATAATGACAGACACACAGCCCTCTATTACAGGACTATCGTGAACACTTGTCTTAGATCAAGAGAGGTCTCTGTCATATAATACCTGGATAATTAAGGGTTAAATTTTATGGCTGACAGCCCTGGGGCTAACAGCTGCCAGCAATTACATTTTTCCAGTGATTCTCTGCAAACCCCACTGCCTCTCTGGGGCTGACTGCCAGCAGGACTTTTATTCCTGTGGCTATGGGGTCATAAATCTCTGCAGGAAGCAGAAACTAAGCTAGGTGCTTGAGTAGACAAGGTACTTAAGAACCTAAGCAGAGAGAGAAACTCAGCAGCCATCAGCTTCTGCTTAGCTAATGGCAAACTTCACTGCTGATTTGCAAGCCTTGAGATGCTGCTCAACCTTGACAGCTCCCTGAACTCTGGGGAAGTTTCACAGGCCCTCCAGAGTACAGCAGAGCTGGTTCAGAGTACAGATATCACCACACACAGGGAATGGGCATCCCGGAAGCGGAGGGGGGGTCCACTAGAGACAAATATCAATATTATTTACTTGATAAAACTCCCCTACTGGGGATTCCTGGCCTGGGTTAAGCATCACCTCTCTTCCTGAAGCCTTTGATGAGCTCTGGGAGGTAAGAGTGTGCAGGGAGCAAATGAATGGACGAAAAGACAAAGGTAGGAGAGTGAAAAGTCTGAACAGTGGGGCAGAGTAAACAGCTTTTGCTCCTTCTGAGTTACACCGTTGAGTCCTCAGGGCGGAGCCCAAGCTGTCTAGTCATTGCTATTCTCCAGGACCTTGCATAACTTCTGGCACAAGGAAGTACTCAGGAGCGATATGTTGAGTAATATGAATGAACCATCAAGATCTGTCCCGCGCCTCCTTAAGGACAAGTATATGTTAGCAAGAGAATTCTGAGATCCTTGCACTCTGGGCAGAAGCTGGCATAGCACCCTGTCCTAGGACTGATGCCTTGAGTTGGTAGGCTTCCTGCTGGCAGATAATGTCTGTTCACAGTCAAATTTGGTCACTCATTGTTTTTTATTAGACTTGTTGAAAAAATGAAGCACTATGCAAATCTGCTTTCTATCTTTGGTTATGCAGTAGCGCTGGCTTGCCCAAACCTAAAAACAAGTAGTATGCACATTCAAAGACTTCAAAGATCCAGGACAGACAGCTTCTGATTTACTCTGCAGAAGTCTCTGCCAGAAGTGGCAGCCAGGGTGAGACCAATGGGCTTGTTGGCGTCCCTCTGGGACTTAAATGAACCTGAAAGCCAGAGAGCCTGGAGGGACAATGGAGCCAGCCTCTGCGGCTCTTTAAAGAGATGTGGCCTCACACTCCTCCAGGGCATATAGCCCTGGCAGATCTATTACCTGGAACAGAAAAGCACCTGGAGACACTTTTATAGGATCCTTTTATGAGAGCAGAGTGCACTTTGTTTTCCCATGTAAAGCCCGTACCTTTGCAAGTAAGAGTTCTGAAGAAATGGTTGCAGCCTTGAGCATGTAGCTTGCAAAGACAGCTGGATAGAGGAGCGAAAAATACTGAAGCCGCAGAATGAATAGTTCTCTGAGAAGTTTAACTGCCGATATGCTAGCTTATGAAGAGAGAATGAGGCTCCAAATCCACAAGCGGCCAATAAGCGTAGAACTGTAAAAGGTGGCGCTGAAAGCCAGAGGGATATAACTTGATTATGAATCTCTGAGTAGATTCATTCACAAAATTAAGGAAACCATCACTAGAAGCACACTCAGGTCTCATTTCACGTAAATTTGGGGCTGCTACGTGAGATCCTGTGTTTTCCTCAGGCTGCAAAAGGGGAAAACGGCAGACAGGGAAGCTTAGCAAGAGTAATTCATGTTCTCATGGCTCTGGAGGCTGCAAGTGTCAGCAGGCTTGGTTTCTTGCGACGTCTTTACCTGGATTGCCAATGGATGTGACCTTGTGTCACATCAGGGTCACACTTGCTGGCCTGGAACCTACCTATGTAGCCCAGGCTACCCTCTGACTCCTGAGTGTTGAGCTGCCTGTCATCTCAGACACTCTGTGTTAGTGTTCTCCCTGGGGGACCTTACACCTCCTTACCTCTTAACAAGCCTCATCTTCAAATACTTTACATTTTGTGGTATTAGCTAGGTAATATCATGAAGGGGGGGCATAATTTACTCTCTAAAAGTTTCTAAAATGAGGAGATCTTTTCCCAGAAGAGAGGAAACTATCTCCCACCGTTGTAGTCTTACACACAGACAAGAGGGCAGCCATTTTCAACCTGTGAGTCATGACCCCTTTTGAGGGTTGAATGACCCTTTTGCGGCGGTCCCATATCAGACATCCTGCAAAATTACTCTTATGAAGTAGCAGTGAAAATAATCTTATGGATGGGGTCACCACAACATGAGAACTACTGCTCTAAGGTAAAGCACCCCGCCTTTGAACCCCATCTCTGACATGTATCAGCTTAACCTGTTAATTGACTATTTACCATTAATAGTACTTAAAAAAAAACCCTATTACAAGGGAAGGAATGTAGCCATTAAAATTCCAGTTGCAGCCAGTACCTACTAGGAAGGTGAACATCTGGAATGAGCCAGGACTTTCAAACAACACTTTGTCCCGACATGCCAATCTACTCTTGATCGAGCCTGCACTAATTCTTAGCTTTGGGAGCTCATTACTTAATAAGATTCCATGTTAGCTCTGTTGAATTAGTGTTGGAAGATAAATGGTAGTTTTCAAAAGAGAAGAAATAAAAGGCTCAACATTAGGTGGCACAGTCACTTCTAAGCCTTTGAAGTATGCCCAAGTAGCTTCTCTGCAAAGAAAAATGTGATCGGCTCCATAATCTGCACATGTCACTGACAAGGCCACCTACTATAAAGGATTAGGGGGCTAAAAAAGAAAAAAAAAAGAAAAAAGAAAATTGAATGAGACCTGATGGGGAAACTATCAACCAATCACATCTAATTAGGGTGTGGCTACCTGGGGCCCAAGTAGAAATACTGATAAATCCAGGGGCGCTGCATTCTCTGCAAGGTGCTTGCCAGACCTGTTGGATTTCGGACCTCCCACTCTTGTAGCGTGAGTTTTCCCTTTTCAACTATTAAAAAAATATAACTGTTGTTCTTGAGCTGGTCTGGTTATTTATCGTGCCGACCTAATTCGTCAACAGAGACCTCTGCAGACCATGATTTGTTTGTCATAAATGTTATTTCAATTTGTTGTCCTGAAAAGGATACTAAGGCTTGGGATTTTGTTAAAGATCTTTGGGTTCCCGACTGGTGATTCTGAGGCCAGGGCTCTTCCAACCTCACTACAGCTGCCTCAGATCCTTCTACAACATTCCTCACACTGCTGCTAGAGGGTCTTCTACCCAAACATCTCTCGCAGACCTCCGAGCAGATCTTCGGTGTCTCCATGGGTCTTAGATATAGATCGAAGCATCTTATTAAGCCATTCTTGAAACCATTTTGGCTGGGATAGGTCTGCTTGATCTGCATGTGCCTGGTCTTCTATCCCACTGGCTCTCCTTGCAGACCTGCTGCTGCCAGGCTCATGTCCTTATCTGGCTCCCTCCTCTATAAAGTTTCACACAGACCAGGCTTCCTATGGGGGTGTATTTCCTCTAGGTGATTCTTCCCTTCCTATTTTTGCCTTGGTCGCCAACGCCCACCCTTCAGTTCTTAGTTTTACTGTCCCATGTAGAGAAGGTGTCCCTGCTTGTGGAACCAGTGCACATATCTTACTGTGTACTCTTGCATGGCCCACCACTGCTTCACCATGGCACAGAATACAACTCACACTTATTTGTATGATAAAAGCTTGTCAGTCCAGTTATCCATGAACCTAGTGATTTCCTGACTTTGCCCATCAGCTATCCACCAACCAACATAGTGCTGCAACACACTTGGCACACAACCAGTCTTTCCTGTCTGGGTGATCAGATTAAGAGGATGAGAGTACTTGCATAAATTTCATCCCTTTTTATTTTTTCTTCTGCTGGAACAGCTTAGAAACTGGTTTAGGAACGGCAGAGGAAATGAATCTCCAATCAGAGTAATTGCTCTTTCCGGTGAGGGCCTGCGGAACTATTTGTTATGTCATGTTGATTTACCGCACAATCAAGTCAGTATCACACTACCATCTTCCCCCGCATAAGAGCTGAATTTTATTTATTCATCATTATATCCAAAGTACTCACACAGAGCAGGTATGTACACACTTCCTAAAAGGAAAAGACACAGAACCCTCACCTAAATAATTTAAAGGACTTCCTAGCTCAAAAGCAAAGAAATGTAGATCACTGGCAAATGGGTTAACTCTAGGAACGACTGGGAAAACTTCATCTAGTGCTATAGCGAAACAAGAAGAATAGAGGGAAGAATAAGGATGGATAAAGATGACAAGAAATGGGAACTCACAAGATGCCAGCATTCAGCCCTTCTTCGGAAAGGTCCTGAAGAAGGGGATGCTATAGAAGAAAGAATGAAACAGAATTTGTTGCCATCCTAGGATAAACCAAGTTTGAAGGAACAACCTGGGCTACAAAGTGAGACCCTGTCTCAAATAAATAAAATGATCTTGAAGAAAGAAGAGATGGTCTAGAAAGGCCACTTTTGTAAGAATGCCAGAATGTTCATTAGAAATACACAGGAAGTCATAAAAGCAAGTGCCAAGAGCTGAGAATTGACTTGACATAAATATATTTACTGGAATTCCTCCAAGAGTGCTTTCCTACTTAAATCCAGAGCTTGAAGAATGGGCAGAGGTTGGTTTCAGTGCACCTAAATAAGGAGCCCAGGATTGTGGAGGAGTTCAGGGGTACTGACTGTCTGGGCAAAGGGGAGACTCCAGTTGCTAGGACCTTGCTGATGGAAGAAAGTCAGGACATGATCCCAGAAAGCTCTACATGAGTTTATCAAGTGCTCTGGGACTCAAACCCAGTTCTACTGGGGAAGAGCATGTGCCTGAACACAGACTTGAACGCTATCCGATAATGGAGCAGCCAGACTGTACCCGCTTCCTGGTAAATGCCTTGTTCATGTCAGTTTTCAATGGAAATTACATGCTCACTGCTTGTATCAGATGAAGGTCATATGGGAGATGACCAACCTGGAGCCAGGGTTCCAACCACAGAAGCAAATTTAGGCATAATCTCCACAGGGGTCCCTGTCTTGAAGTAATTAGACGATGGACAGACTTTCAACATGAGAGCTATTGCTAGAATTCAAGACGAATGAAATCACAAGCCAAGTGTTTGTGTCACTTTAGGAAGGCCCAAGCAAGTGACGTAAGCATGAGAAATGGCTGAATAGCACATTTGAATGGTTGAATAGGTATTATTAGCAAGCAAAGATGAGTGATGTTTCTGGAACTCAGACGAAGAAGACAGAATTATCCCTCCCAACCCCATAATACATACCTATACCCACAAATATACATGTCCACAGACAAACACATCTATCTACAAACAAACACAGTGCACATGCATATACATAAACACCCAAGTCCTTTTTCTTTTGTAAAACGGAATAGGAAAAAGTAAAATCCAATGAGAAAATCACCAGGGCATTGGTTTCAAGGCCAGTTGTGTTATAAAATGAAGTGACAAGAAATGAGGAGGTAAAGAGATTTGTAATAAAATTGACAATACCCACAGCACAAAGCAGAGACAACACAACCTCTGAAGACACTGTTCTGCCGAGAGGCACCTTGAACCAAAGATCATCTTGGCCTTGAGTACTTACTTGCAGCATGCAGCTGGAAAATTCACAGGGGATACAAATTTACCTCCTTTCTTTTAACTGTTATTGTTCAGTTCAAGGAGAAAGTTTGGCTCTCCAGTGTACACAATCATATGCTAGAGATCAGACATTCAAATATGTACAATTAGAAATGCTTTTCCAATATAAAAATCAGCCTATCGGTTCAAGATGACTCAGAGGGCTTGACATCGGCCCTAATAAAAGACAAATATTCCTTGAAGAACAACCCGGTTCTATAAAGTTCCAGCACATGCATTGTCCCCCTCCAAAGTCTCAAAAGTGGAAGTGTTTTAGATTCTCTTGAACCTAATAAAAATAATAGCTCCTTCCATATGAGAAGAGGTGGTGGAGGGTCCAGCGAGCTGAATTCCAGATGACAAAGGCAACCACAGTCTGCTAGGAGACAGTCTTCAGTCACCAGCAGGCAAGGTGAACTCTATGAACACGTTCTTGCTTCCTACTGCCTTCCTGGTTGAAAGACTAACACTCTGCTTCTCCCTCCTTCCCACTATCACCTTTTCCAAACCGCTTTACATGCTTCATCGATGGGTAAAGAAGGGAAAAGGCCTCCTCTGGTCCTAACTGGTAGCCAAAGGATTTAGTTAGCATCTGTGCAGGATGTGTGCTGGGGATAGGATGGGATGAGATGGAGCTAGGGAAAAGTGATTCCAGCTAAAGAAGGAACCCAAACCATTTCAAATGTAATAAGAAACTAAAGTATAATGCATTAATCTCCTGAATACGTGCATCTAGTTTTAGCTAATCAAGTGTTATTTCAAACTTCTCTGAGAAATCATACTTCTTTATGATCCGATCCACATTCTCTATACCACCCTTTTCTCTCTATTGCTTTCTTCTAGAGAAAAACGAGCATGAATGTATATGCATTTTCCCATACAAATAAGAGTGTGTGTGTATGTGTGTGTGTGTACATGTGTGTGCATGCATGTGTGTGTGCTCGTGCACGAGTGAAGGTTGTCTGTGTTTGTGGTGTATGCATATATAGGTATACAGGCCCATGCATGCCCACGTGAGGGCCAATGGAGCTTGTGAAATGTCCTGCTCTCCCACTCTTTGCTTCATTGTTTTGTTGACCCAGCCTGTCACATAACCTGGGGCTAGGCTGGCAGCCAGCAAGCCCCTGTGATTTTCCTGCTCCCTTCCCTCCCAGCGCCAAGGTAACAGGCACAAGTGGTCATGACTGACTTTTAATGTGGGTGCTGCAGATCTGAACTCAGGTCCTCCTGATTATTTAGCAAAGACACTGATTCACTGAACCATCTCCCTAGTTGCCTTCTGCAGTGAATTAAAAAATTTTTTGATATATATTTGCATCCATAAATAGTGCATTGTATTTCAGATGTATCTAAATGTAGCCCAAATCTAGAAGTAGCTTTTTTTTCCCATACAACATCATGTTTTTGACATTTTTCTCTTTATGGTGATGGTGGTATTTTAAATAAATGATCTTGCTATGTAGTTCTGGCTGATCTTGAACTTGCTAGGAAGCCCAGACTAGCCTTAAACTCATGATCATCCTGCCTTCGCCTTCTGAGTGATAGAATTACTAGCACATACAACTTTACACGGGCATGACACTTATTCATTTTGATACTAGTAGCTCATTTTTTCAGTTTATCTGCAATATATTTTTAATGAATAAATACATACTATATGCCTATCTTTTACTATAGATGAACATTGCTTCCAATTAGTTCTTTAATAAACATTATCTGCAACACTGTATAACATTATGTATATATGCAGTATTTTCTTAAGGGCACAGACCTGACATTTTAAAGCTACTCATTAATTCTGCAGAGATGGGAGTTTTTTTTTTTCTATCACTATCATTAATTCCTGGGGCATTGTCTGGAAGAAATGGCTCTCAGTATTATTTGTTGAGTTAAGCTTGGTTTCTGATTTTCTAAACCAGAAAAGAATTCCTCTGGTTTGCTTCTCTCTGGCCCATCAAGTCTCTGCTATTCTGGTCTTAGCCTGAGTCTGGACGTGAGAATGACCAATAATGCTGTTAGGCCAGGCTGTGGACATCTCCATAGACGGCCCCAAGAGCTTTTCTCCTTTGCTGATTTGCTGTAGATAAGCACTTTGGAAACTACAGGTTGAATTCTTGGAGCTACACAAATGAGGTATCCTGGCCCTTAAATCCCAGAGACAATATCTTTCCACTTCTTGAAAATAGACATTTTGAACTGTGCAGGAATTATAAGCAAATGTTTGTGCTAAGCCGCTAAGAATTAGGGTTTGTCTGTCATAGCATACCCTAATACAGGGACAAAGACTACATTGTTTATGAAAGTCTCCTTGGTGTTTGGTAGTTTGTGGCACATATTAAAGTTGAAGGACAGGTGCTAAGGAGGAACATAGGAGAAGAGGAAACCAGAAGGAGAAGGAGAAGGAGAAGTGATACCGCAGAGCTCTGAAATCATCCTGCCATGGGTCTAACTTCTTTGCCCATACCACCTCCATTTTGTTGCCACATCTCCCCTGCTCTGTGAATGCTAATATGTAACAAGGATTCTTCATTTGAATTTCTGTGAAGGGTATATATAGTTCAGGGGAATTCTTAGTCTTGGCAGTCCTACTTTTAATAATTACGTGATCAATTTGTTTTATAAAAATGGGACTTAAAACAATTCTCAAGTAGAATCATACTGATGAATTGGTCCCTTACTAACAGAATCATGGTCAGTCCTGTTATATAAATTTATAATTCTGGGTTTGCTGGAGTTTTTAACCTAGTCTTTTAGAAAATAGGGATACTGTATACATTGTATGCACGTATAATATTATATATGTTGAAAACAGAAAGAAATTTTTTAGAAACTCCTCTTTACTTCCTCTTGGATTCATAAAAGACTCCAGGTTCAGGCCCTTACAGGTAGAGAGCACACTATGTGTAGTTCTGGTTAGCAGAAGTGAAATAGATACATGTCATTTCTTGACAGAGGTAGTTAAAATCCTCTCCATGGCTCTCAAGAGTGATCACTCTCCCCTTTATTTGTATGAAGAAGAGATAGAGCTTTGCTAAACTAATCCACTGGGGTTCAAGGCGTGATAAATTATCAAGGATTAACAGCCTTCTCTAACCGAAGAGTTGCTGAAGAAGCAATCCATGCATAATAAGACCCATCTTCTTCCTAAGTACCCTAACGACTTTCCAATTCTTTGACATTATAGTCCTGGGGTAGAAGAATTACACTATGTTTTTCAATCACAAAGTATGAAGAAAATCCACAAGGTGTAGAAAGGGCAAGTGTCTAAAGGGCATTGACAATGCCAGGTTACATAATTGAACCAGTACATTGAAATCCCAGACCCAGTGGAATCCGCACCTCAGTCTGTGACCTGTGACCACAGAGATTTAATCTTCACAGTGGTTCCTGTTCCTGTCTTCAACTTACACTCAAATTAAGTAGAAAGCTGGTCTGCCAAACAAAGGGAGACACAGGACACAACGGAATTCAGCATTTAGCTGTGCAAACACATACAAGAGAGAGTCTCCAAGTTATGTGCTTGTAAATATGTTACTGCATGCCATATTAAGAATATATTGTTCCATAAGGTCATTCTATTATCTTGAAAACCTGTACATTTTAGTCTAATATATTTTCTTCCTTCGTGGTATTGATTGTTGTACCTGTGTTGCCATTTGTTGAGTGAAACCTCATTTAAAAGGGGTCACTTACAGCAACTTCTTAGGATAATTCTCTTCCCTGACATCTTTTATTTAACTAAAGGTAGTTAAAAACATCATTTCATTATGAAAATATAAAACTCAGGAATCTCACAGGCAACCCGTCACAGACTCTGGGAAATCGGTTGTGTTACATCTTTGCAAATGAATCCTAGTCTTTTATATCCTAATGGACCTAGGCAGCCTGAATCTGGACACCTGAAAATCTAGATTCAACTGAAAATGTGTCTAGAAACTGCTTCCCTGAGTAAGAGAGAAGTCACAGTTTTGGCCAGTTATGGATCTACACGGCAAAGAGCAGGCGCCTGATGGAAAGAGTAGAAAGTCCTGTGTGGAAATCGTAACAAGTATGGAGAAATGTAAGAACAACCTGAGTGATATCGAAACAGAAGCCACATCTGCAATGCAGTGCTGTTTCTTTCCAGGTTCAGCGGCAGTGAACAGCTCATCTGGGCTCCAGAGAACATTCTGTGTCTGTGCACCCTCTTGTCAGGCCGTCTCCCTCAGTTGCCGATTCCGGGCTTGTCTTCTTGCCGCGTTCTGATGCTAAGTAAACAGTAATAATCCCCGTGGTACAAATATCCCTGAATAACCCTTGCTAACCTCTTCCTTAGTTGCTTGGATTCAAAATAAATGAACAAAGATAAAAAGAAAAGCAAAAACGAAAAAGTTAAGGGATTAGGTGGATAAAACGCTACAAAGCAAGATTAAGTAGAAGTTTGTTGTGCCTTGGGCATGACCTTGGCTTCCACTTAGGAAAATAGGATGTCCCAGAAGGCTGTGACCTTACATCCTACTGGTACGTGCCAGCTGAATCCACCTCTTCTCTAGAGAGCTCTGAGGAGCTCTTAAAGCAGCTTTACAGTGTTCCCTCTAAAACTGTGTCTCTTGGATGTTCTCTGGGCTCTGGATCTTCAACACTCTCTTCTGTTCGTATTGACCTCCAAGCATGTTTTGCTTCCTCTAAACACCCCCTACCTACAGTTCCCTACCATTAAGTATAGCCAAGTTTCTCCCATTGCCTCACTGAACAGTATTAGACACAAGCTGTCAAGAATCCATAAAAAATTCAAAGCAAAACCAATAAAACCCACACCTCTGCCTACAACTGCAGGAACTCTGGTCACATCTCCGTATTCCTCTCACAGGGTTAGGGACGGCTAGTTCTCAGGCAGTCCAGATATCCTGAAATGAACTCAGTGTTCACTGCAGAAGGATTTTTAGTGGTCAGATAAAAATCAGCGTTGCCCAGGAATGTGTGAAGTAGGTTCTTACCCACCCCCAAGAGGAGTCATTTCACTTGCCTCTGGCAGAGGGACTTTCTGTTGACCCATATTTGTGGCACCTATCAGCATATCAAAGTCCATGCAGCTTCCAGGCTCCCTCAGTCCCTACTCACAAGTACCCACTATAGATTTCAAAGGCCCCATGCTAGCGCCCTGTCCTTCTGTCCCCCTTCTGTCCCAACTCCCAGACCAGCTCTACCTCACAGACTTCCCTTCTCACAGCCTCCCACGCTCCTTATAACTTCCATCATTTGCCCATTCCACACAGTCTCATTTTTCTCCCAGAGAGCCCTGGGATTGTCTAATCTGTTTCTCTTTCTGTCTGCTCTGGAAATATCAGATGACTTTGGGAATTTCCTCCTCTTACCCACAATAAAAACCTTTCCCCCAAAGGAGTGGCTATTTTAGCGGGTTCTTTACTGCAAACTCTTATATACAGGGACTGAACCTCACTCGACTGACCTGTACCAGTTGCTGTAATACACTCATCCATTGCTCAACTATGGGGACACGCTCTGAGAAATGCATCGCTAGCTGATTCCTCCACTGTGAGAACAACATAGAGTGTGTAATACAAACCTAATGGTGGAGGCCAATCACCTGTTGCGGTCTCTTAATGCAGTCACACATGAGATAGATGAGGTTGCTGCTGGTGTTCTATGATGAAATATTTTATATTAAGGTTTTCTGTACAAGTTCATGGAATACCTTTTAAAAGAATGGTACTATGTTTGCTTGGCAATAGCAACAACTGCTATCATTATAAAGTATTAGGTACCATGTTAATGGCATGTGATAAACCTTCAGTCATGGACAGTACAGTGGGTGTGTTCACAGCACTGTGAACACTTATGTGACGGGCTAAAGCATTGCTATGGCTGTCTCCCAGAGTATGGCTGGGTTGTAACAATTCATGCTACACCAACAGCTACTATTCCAAGCCATCACTGTTCTAGCCTTCCTACTGCCTTTGTCCCTCGTCCAACCCTGCTAAACATTAGTTTCAATCACCAAGTGAAAGGAATAATAACTGTTTTACTCATAGTGGGGGTGCCATGGTGCATGCCCTGATCAGCCAGTGTCTGTGCCTCACCTTTGTGAACTCAGATTTCTCTGCTGCCGAGAGATATATAGTCTAGATGTCTTACATCTACATGTGTTTTATCCTGAACTTGTATACTATTCTCTCTATACTCTCTCCCTGAAAAATGATGCTTATTTCTAGAAATTAAAATATTTTTAATATTTTAATAATTACTTTTGGTGTGTATTTCTTTTTTAATTAATTAAAAATTTTCAATTACTTTACATCCTAATCATGTTTCCTCTCCCTTCTCTCCTCCTGTTCCCTCCCCCATGTCCCCTCTATCCCCCATCCACTTCTCCTCCACTTCCATTCAGAAAGGGGAAGGCCTCCCATGGGTGTCAACAAAGCATGACTCATCAAGTTGAGGTAGGGCCAAGCTTCTCCTGCATCAAGGCGGTGCAAGGCAACTCAGCATATGGAATAGGTTCTCATAAGCCGTTTACTTGTAATTTCTAAACTTTTATCTCTATACTAATCTTTTTTCCAGAGTTCAAGACTCTAGAATAGCCCCATCTGATATGTAGGTGCAAGACCTCTACATATCAAGCCTCAGAGGATGCAGGACATCGTGGATAATAATAGTTTTATATACTATTTGTTCTTCACATAGTATATAACTATAGCCAAGTTTGGTTAATAAATCGATAGTAAGAGCAACAATCAATACAGCAGAACAATGGCAGCAACAAATTGTAATACGTTATTTAAAATTTGTTTCTTTTAGAACTTTCCATTTGAGAGTGTGTGGGGGAGTCTAATTTATCGATTAATTTCCCTAAATTTTCTCTATGACGCTTTGCAAATACCTCAGACTACACATCTTGACTGATCTCTCACATTAACCTTGGTTCCACCGCTGCAACATCAAGTTGTCTCTCTGTAGTCTTTCCTGGAGCCCAGCTACTGAGTTCCCCTTTGTCTGCACTGAATTCACACTCCCTTCCCAGGTTCTCTCACTTCTAGCTCCACAGACATTTTACTCCACGCGCTCGTCTTCTCCTTCCTAAACTAACAGCCCCCTGAAATGCTTCCGGTCTCCATCCTTGCCCAGACCCACTCTTATCTGCACAGAGATTAGAGAAATCTAAAAATATCGTCCTATGACAACATCCAACTGTCCAAACTGTTTCATGACTTCCCATGGCCCTTGAAATAAACTACACGCATAAATAAGACTCTGTGCGCTACTTCCTGTTTTTGTTCTGGGATTCTCATCACGTTGGCTTTGTTTTATTCCTGAATTCATCAAGTTTTTTCAAACTTCGGAAACTGTACCTCAAAGATAGTCTTTTATAAGTTTACTGTCATTCTTCTGGTTCTAGCACAAGACCTTAGAGAGGTCTTTTTCTGGTACTCAATGCAAATTAGATCATCCACTCACTTTCTCCATTATAGCTTTTTACTTTTGTTTATTTTGCCCATGCACACACACATGTGTGTATATGTGTGTGCACACATGTACCATGACATCATGTGGAGGTCAAAGGTCAATGTGTGGGAGTTGAGTCTCACCTTCCGTCATGAAGGTCCAGAGATTGAACTCAGACCCTCAAACTTGGTGGTGAGATAAGTCTTTCTGCAGGCCCCTCGCCAATATTTTACAGTACTTTCCTCAGTTTATAATTTTGCTTGTTTTCTGGTTTATCTATCTCAGCAAAACCTCCCCTCCCCAGCCCAGACCTAGCTAAGCTGTAATGTTCATGGCTCCCCAGCAGTCAGAAGATAAAGGATACACCCTGTTCTCTACCTTCCCCAGGAGAAGGGGAGAAAAACTCTAGTATTCAGACTGCCCCGCCTCTCACAAGTGAGCCCCACTGGCATCAGGGGAGAGTGACAGGAAGTCCTTTTCAAATAGTGACTAAATGGTTTAGGGACTGGTCATCAGGTGTGCAGACTCAGGTTAGATACAACACAGAAAAGGAAAAGTTTGGTGATGTTCCCGGAGACTGGTGGGTGGTAACGAGCCTTATGGTAAAATGTAAAATAATAGAAATGGGTTAATTTAAGATGTAAGAGTTAGTTAATGGGAAGCCTGAGCTAATAGGCCAAGCAGTTTTGTAATTAATATAGTTTCCATGTGATTATTAAGGTCTGGGCGGATAGAAACACAAAGCACAGTCTCCACTTACAGGGTCTCTGGTGGGGCTACCCACCTCTGGATGTGAGGCTTCCTTTCTCGAGCACAGTCCTCTCCTCACCTCTGGCTTTTCTCAAAGTCCTGGTACCAGGCGTCTGTGTCTCTCAGACTCAGAGCCCTTGGCTGCTGTTCTTACGTGACAACATATTGAAACAGCTTGTGCCCACTCAGTCTCATCATCCCTGGACCCCTGGGATGCCGACAAATTCAGGCCCTGGATGTTCTTTCTCTACTTTCCTCTGCCTCCTCCTCGGGAACTGTGTCACACCCACGTCCTCGTTCCCAGTGGGAAGTCTTTTGGAGACCCACTGACCCTTCAGAATCAGCTATTGTTGCAGGACTACCAACTGTTGGCCATAGAACAGGAGGCACAAGGCCACCAAACATGTCCGGGTGGTGAAAACCAGCAGGGCCCCAGAGCACTTTGTCAGGTCCAAGGGCACATGAAGGTTCGGCAGAGCCTGTACGGTGAAGTGAAGCAGTCAGTTACTCCAGGACATGGCCAGCGCTCCAGCTTTCTCGGGTTCCCCAAAGAAGAACCACACCCCTCATATCAGCAGGAAGTAGTCTTGAGAACACAGAGTCCTCACCCCTGCCTCACCTGCTCCCCCTTTCTAACTCCCCATCTTTTTATAACGAACGGGAGGGATGTTAGCATTCAGGCATCTGTACTGGTCTGCCCTTGGGGTCCTGACAGGGTAAGTCCTCAACTACAGCGGCTAAGAGCACTGTGTTCCCTTACAGCAGGTGGGCCTTGCCCCCTCCCTTCTCTTTCTCAGTTCCTTTCTCTCTTTTTCTCTGCTTCTCTGCCTGTTTCTCTCTCTCCCTCCCCACCTCTCTCTCTGCCTCTCTCTTCTCTTCTGCTACTCCTGTCTCCAGAGGCCGGTTTCCTCTCTCCTCTTCTCCCTTTTTACATTCCCCTTCCTCTAATAAAAACCCCTCGATGCAAGCTCTGTCACATAGTGTCTTTCTCGTGTGCTACCTTTTAAAATTACAGCAGTGTGAACTGCTTTTACTTTCAAAACGAGAGACTCAGTGCTTCTCTGAATGGGAAGAGTGTTTCTAGCATGGAATTCTGAGGTCTTCAGTGTCTTAGAACTGACATTTACATTTTTCAAAACTCTTCAGAGAAATGATAAGGGATTAGAAATCCATCTAACAATGAAAACTCATATTTGTAAGAAGTTTCAAAGAAATTACAGCTTATTTTTATGAAAAAAAGTAGCAATAATGAAAGAAACTTAAAGTTTCTATTGTTTAACTTTCAGATAAGTTTTGTTGTATTTTAACAAACTTGTGTGTGTAAACTTGACATTCTGTTCAATTTATATTTTGTTTGTTTTTATATGCAAGTTCTTAAAATTCATATCTATCCTTTTTACAGATAGCTAAATTTTATTTGAAATACCTAAATAGGTCACGTCTTACAAGTGCTAGATCACAGAGGTTGCCCCTGTAGAAGGGACCAGTCACACCTAAGTCCTATCTGGTACCTTCTGTAAAGTGCTAGGAAGGGCGGGACAGCAGTATTAACTTCCTAAGTGACTGCCCTATATTTTATCTATACCATCACTGATCTGCTAAACTAAGAGACCCTCCCCTTCTAAGCCCAGAAATTTCCTTCACTCTAAAGTCTGTCCATGTAAGGAATTCCTTTATTCTGTGAATTGTTGCAGCTCCTATTCCAGTCTCCCCTGCCTCTGGAGACCAGCATTATCAAAGGACTTGATGAGCTGAAATCTGTCTCAATGCACCTTTCTCCCCAACCTGGAAGAAGTCTTTGCTATTAAAATAGCACATTACATAATTCAAACTTTGTAACTACTGTAAAGAAAGGCACTACTCCATTTTACAGAAGAGATACTGGGGAAAATACTGTAAAGCCAGACGTTGTCTTATCCTATAAAACGACGTCAATGTCTCCATTTACAACATGTGTCAAAAACAAAACAGAAGAAATTGAAAAATGTGGTCAGGTAAAGAGTTTTCAGAATCTGTGCTTCTGTATCATTACAGTAGGCCTGTGTGCTCAAGGAGAGGGCCCACTTGTTCGCCCCGGTCGCCCGGCTAGCTTAGCCCCCAAATAACCACACAGAACTCTATTAATTAAATCACTGCTTGGCCCATTAGCTCTAGTTTCTTATTGGCTAATTCTTACATCTTAATTTAACCCATTTCATCTGTGTATTGCCACGTGGCTGTGACTTACCAGGTAAAATTCCCAGCATTGTTTCAGGCGGATCCATGGCGTCTCTCTGACTCCACCCTTTCTTCTCCCAGCATTCAGTCCAGCCCCTCTGCCTATCTAAGTTCTGCCCTATCAACAGGCCAATGCAGTTTCTTTATTCATTAATGTTAACCACAGCACACAGAGGGGACTCCCACATCACATGTGGTCTCGCCAAACAAAACTATGTAACAGATAGAATGGAACCAGGACAACTACATAGTGTGGGTGCCCAAGACATTTGAAGATCTGGAGAAGGAAACATGCACTAGCAGGTGGGTTAGTGAGTGTGTCCCAATTTTCCTTCACTTCCCCTAAATTGAACTTGAGAACCTGAGGTGGAGGGAGGGAGGAAGGGAAGGAGGAAGAGTTGGAGGAAAGGAAAGGAAGGAAAAGAGAGGGAGGGAGGGAGGGAGGGAGGGAGGGGAAGGAAGGGAGGACGGGAAGGAGAGAGGGGGGACTACATTGTAGCTGAAAAGTAGTGAGAAAATCTTGTAATTAAAAAGGTAGCTAGCATCCCTTTATTTGCTATTTTCTTCAATATCCCAGGCCCGAGGCTACAGTTAATCCTGTAGCTGTAGTGATAGGAGTAGCCGCAGCAACCTCTTGGAGTCAAAATCCAAACTTGGTAAAGAAAAGGTTTCCCCTATTTTGTGAGGTTCTAGCCCTGAGGGGCCAGACGCCTCTGCTCTTCTCTCTCTTCCCCACTGTGCTCCAGTAGAGTCCCCAGCATAGTTTGTAATTCAGCCTTAATTGGCATGCTTTATAAAGTTTTAATTTCCCCCCTCAACTTTTATTGGACAAAACTATGATATGAGGAACATATCAGAGATCTCTAAGGATTGTGAGGGTAGGCACGTAAGTTTTGTAACTACGCAGTTTTCTGACTGCTTTGGTGATTACCCAGATTCCCAGTGTGGGCTCCCATCTTCCCGTTGACCTCACTTGGGTAACAGAAGCGTCTAGTCTGTGTGATTTCTCTGCACAATGGAGTTGCCCAGTTCAAAGAGAAACAACATACTCTGCTGTCTTGAGTTACAGGGTGCTCACCCCGGGAGTGTCTAGGGATGATAAGTAGAGCTAAGGATGAACTCTGCTAGGGAAACTTCTACATACCACTCACCCTGGACTCCTGAGCTCCTCATTCCATTTTTATCACTGTTTCAAAACACGCTTGAGATCTAGCACTTAAAGGAGGAAATACTTGTTTTGGTTTATAGTTTCAGAGGCTTGGATCTATGGAAGAACAGTCTGTCATGGTAGGAAGTAAAGAGAGAATGGGGAATGGAGAGAGAGATAGAGAAAGAAAAAAAGAGAGGTAGGCTAGAGGAAGAGGAGGGGGAGGAAATGGTTGGAAGGGAGACAGAGGAAAAGGGAGAGAAAAGGAAGGGAGAAGGCTAGGGTTCTAATCCCTTCAAAGAGTACCCTACCAATGATGCAGTTTCTTCCTCTAGACCCTAGCTCTCAAAGGTTCCTGTCGAGGGCATCAGAGACAGTAACTGAACCTAATACGTGGACCCTCGGGAGACACTCCGAATATAATCTGCAGCAACCATGGAAAACAGAGCTACTCTGATCTAATGTCTGGGCGACCTCTCATGCCTAATTATTATCTCTTTGCGGTAGAGTAAAATTACACCATAGTGCCAGGAAGCAGCCACAGGATGGTGCCCTAATGAGGACCAGCAGAAGAGTAACACACCAAGGCTTCTTAACTTCCGTGACTGCTTTTACCCACATGGATAGATGGCCCCTGCCCACCAATTCTGTTGTTACCTATGTTTTTGGTGTGACCCAAAGGTGAGGGTGGGGAGAACAGAGCAAGTGAAGGCCCAGGAAAGCAGAGCACAAGTTCTTTTTAAATTTGTTTTGTTTGTTTGCTTGTTTTCCAACATAGGGTTTCTCTGTGTAGCCTTGACTTTCCTGGATTCACCCTGTAGAACAGGCTGGCCTCAAACTCAGAGATTTGCCTGATTCTGCCTCCCATATTGGGATTAAAGGCGTGTTCTACCCCCTCCTGGTTAGCACACCATCCTCTTTAACACACTCTGTCCAACAGCAGTAGCAACTGCTATGGGAAAAAGAACAAGCCTGAGCAGGAGGGCAGATGCTTGCAATGTTTAACCAAGACTAAGATTTACATCAGGATCAGATGAGACTGGGTGAGATTAGCTTCCGCTTCCTCTCCCACCAGGTTGGAAAGATGAGGAAGGGATGGAAGTCAAGTTTGTTATCAGCTAGTCAATAAATAAGAGGGATCCTGTTTTTACAGTGCTGACCGAGTTGAAAATTTTAATTACTCCCAAAACAGAAGCAAAGGAAAGTTAAGAAATGAGTTATGTAGATGATAAGAGAATAGGAAAGGAACAGAAATGCAGGTTGTTCCTTATCTGGGCCCTTTTCCTCCAGCCTTCCAGAGCGCCGTTGGCTCTCACCAGCCAGCCCTGTTGCCAAGGCAACTGGTTGACTTCTGCCTCCTGTAGTCACTGGAACTCCTGGCTTTGTTCCACATCCAGGGATGCATTCCAGGTGATGTAGCTGAGAACCCATGGATGCACAAGTCTTCTCATTCTACCTTCAGATCTGAGTTTCGGATGAAAGCATGTGACCCAAGAAAACCTCCCAAATGATACCTAATTTAGGTTGCACTATGGTATTTATTTCTAAGTTTTTGTCAAGATGATTTTTTTTATTTGTGAATAACATCAGCTTAAAAAGTACATTTTTGAAGTTTTTGGAATTTAATGAGTATGTACTTTCAGGGGACTGAAGGGAAAGTTTTTTAAAAATACTGTGAATCAGAATTAAAATTTCAGAAATAGTTCTTGGAATAAATAGGGGTATTGAAGGGAGGTTTTGCTTTCAATACCAACTATATGTCAATATGTGGCCATCCACAGTTCTATACATAGGGCTACTGTTTTCTTATATCTCTAATCTAGTATCCTATGTAGGTTGACCCTAACATATCAATAGAACTTGGTAGTATGACACGTGTTTTCACAACAAAGGGCAATCAATATTTCCTGTACCACCATGCCTGTTGTCAGTTGGTAGAACTGAATTCTTCTGCATGAGATTCTCAGCTACAAAGGTAGTTGAGGAATGAAGGGAATGAAAGATGACACTCGGAAGCAGCCAGTCTTTCAAGGGCATCGGGTTTAGGATGGAAGTGACTCAGAAGGTCCCGGTTATCTAGATAACTCTCTTGGCAGGTCAACAACAGCCCTCTTGTTCAAGGCTCCTGGCTTCTACCTACTCTGACTCGTCCTTTCTTTGGCTCCCTTCAGTCATTCACAGACACAGTGGGGCACATTCACTGGTCACGGTGTTCTGCACAGTCCTGGCAAGCTCCTCAGGTAGCAGCCAGCTGCCAGCCCCTACCCGGGGCATCCGATCATGCTTCATTTGTCCTAACCTCTTCCCCTGCCTCGACAACAAGATGGAGTTTCTTTTTTTATATATAGTTGTTTGTTGTAACTTTATTCATATACAGAATCCCAGAGCTCATCTCTATGGAACACCTTTTGGCAACAAAAGAATGAGCTCTTGATACTCAGCAACTCAGAAGATTATAAGACTTCCACTAAGTAAAAAAGAAAAACACCTTCAAAGGTCACAAACCTGTATTATTTATCTAATAGTACTTTTTAGCTTTATTATTATTATTATTGAGCTCTACATTTTTCTCTGCTCCTCTCCCTGCTTCTACCCTCCCTTTCAACCTTCCCCCAAGGTCCCCATGCTCCTAATTTACTCAGTACATCTTGTCTTTTTCTACTTTCCATGTAGATTAGATCTATGTAAGTCTCTCTTAGGGTCCTCATTGTTGTCTAGGTTCTCTGGGATTGTGATTTGTGGGCTGATTTTCTTTGCTTTATGTTTAAAAACCACTTATGAGTGAGTACATGTGATAATTGTCTTTCTGTATCTAGGTTACCTCACTCAAATTGATGTTTTCTAGCTCCATCCATTTGCCTGCAAAATTCAAGATGTCATTACTGTTTTCTGCTGTGTAGTACTCCATTGTGTAAATATACCATATTTTCCTTATCCATTATTCAGTCAAAGGGCATTTAGGTTGTTTCCAGTTTCTGGCTATGACAAACAATGCTGCTATGAACATAGTTGAACACATGTCCTTGTGGTACGATTGAGCACAAGATGGAGTTTCTTAAAGGAACATGCAAGCTCACAGTTGACAACGCCTTCAACTCACTACACAACAATACCACTCTTACAAAAACAGCTACATAAATCAAATTATCTAATTGGTCAAGATTCCTAGACTGGGGAGTATTTAGGGAAAGAAAAATGAGCCTAGTTTAATCATGGGTAAGAAGACAAATCACACATTAGCCAAATGACTCAACTGGTAGGTATGTCAGGTTGCAAATCTTGTGAGTGAACCAGGAGCAGGCAGGTATTACTATTTTTACCTATTAGAAAAAAATCCAAGATTTTAAACACATGACTAGCCCATTTAGAATGCTCTCACTTTTGTACTGTTTTTTAGTTTATTTCTCTTAGGTTGATGCTTCAGTTTCCACCCAAATTTCCTGACTACTGTCCCCCTCTCATCCCGGGTGAAACTGACCCCATCCAATTACATTGAATTAGCCACCTGCCTAGCTGGCCCACCCCATGTTTCCCACAGGGAACTGCCCACTCTTAAAGACACTTCCCTGTTTCCTAAGCTTCTCTCAGTTCCTTAACTGCTCCATCCCTCATGGCTTATTTATACTCAGTCAACTGCTTGAGCATCCAAGCTTGTAATCAATCAGAAAGAAAGACAAAACCAACTCATTATCCAGACTCCCAGGGCTCCTCAATGCAGGAGCTCAAGGGGTCTTGGCTGACTGAGTTTGCACAGTCATAATTATCCTCAATAGTGGTTCTTCTCGATTTAGCCTTCTCTCTGTTTAGTGGGTGAGGTACAAAAATGAGAAGCATGCTGTCTATGACCTCAGGATGCTTGTAGAAGATGTTTGTGGAACAAACTTTGCAGATAAGGAGCACGTGGAGACTGTAGTGCAGCTAGCTCAGGACGAAAACCAGTCCGTTCAAGCCAGCATGATAATCAAGTCCTGTCTGTATAAACCTTGTAAGGAACATGACTCGGTCATACCTGATCTCCAGTAGTCTTCTTCATCCACCACTTTTCTGCAGGTATGACCCAGTTCCTCTGCTCAGTGCCTTTCTAAATTTTTTGATGGGTTGGTGCCTGATTCATGAACCTCTTATTCTTTAAGAAACTTTCACCAGCCAGGCACTGGTGGTGCACACCTTTAGTCCCAGCACTTGGGAGGCAGAGACAAGTGGATCTCTGTGAATTCGACGGCAACCTGGTCCACAAAGCATATTTCAGGACAGTCAGGGCTGTTACACAGAGAAACCCTGTCTTTAAAAACTAAAAAAATTAATAAAAAATTTAAAAAATTAATCAAACCCTTATAACCCTGGCTGTATATAAAGAATTTAGCCTCCCTCAATTGTAACCGAGTAAGCTGCACATTCGTGTTCTGTGGAGGCACTGAACTCTAAAGGAGCAGAGGACACTAAGGAAACCTTCCTCCCAGGTCACACAGTCAGCATTTCTTTATAGGTTTAACTATGGCCCATTGAGACCCACAAACTCTGACCTAGTCTTTGTCCCTAATCTCATTCACTGTCCTTCCTGCACTAGAGCCACAGAGAGCTGGTGGGCAACTTGTTTAAGCTGGGGTCAGGTACCACCTCAAACTAGCTGTGAGCCTCCAGCCGACTATATTCCACCTCTTGGACCTTGATTTCTTTCATCTATGAAATAAAGCCAGTTAACAGGCTCTGCGGATGGGGTTCTGTACTGACAGAGTAATGCATATCTTATGACTGTTCATAACGAATGCTCAGGAGATGGAAGCCCCTGTGACCCGCCCAGATAGCTGCTCCTACCAGGCCACATCCTTGCAGCTCACCAGGCTGGGTGCCTCCAATGCTCACTTCCATAACTGCTGACTTTCCTTGTGACATTCATCACTCTTTTAATTATTTAAATTATTGCCTTCTCAGCTAGATTATAAACATCTCAAGGACATGTCTTTTAAAAATTATGACCCTTCCTAATCCTATCGTCTAGTGCAGAGCCTGGAAATTATTATTCATTAAATGAGCTCACTCTTTCAACTGTGAGATACACAATTTCTTTGGATTGATACTCCATTGTGTTTCAGAAGCAGTCATATTTGTATTGATACTATGAAGAAACAATAGTTTTCTGTGGCTTTACAAGATAATGCAGAGGAGTCAATATGGTTGTTGCTTATGTTGTCATCAATATCATCATCATCATCTTCCTCCTTATCATCATACCCTCAAAGCCTCCTATTAGCCAAGCTCAGACTCATCGAATTTGAATTGTGAACAACTCCAGAATCATCTGCTCGTCACAACAAGAATCACAGCATTAAAAAGTCTCTCACAGAAAGAGCGCCCCCAGAGCCCTTAGATGCTGACCACATGTTTGTTAAATGCAGAAGCCCGACTGCTGACACCTCTGGGCATCATTCAAACAGGTGGTGAAAGGATTGAGAATCCCCTGTGAATATGGAGCTATAACAGGAAGGGAGAATCGTGATTTGATGGTTCAGATTCAGAGTGTTCTGCAGGGTGTCCAGAGATAGCAGCGAGAGTTGTCACACAGGCCTGAATGGGATCCATTACTGAGGAACCTAAGTAACTCATAGCAACTGGTGAGATGGGCCAGAACTGGTCACTAAGACCCCAGATCCATTGTCTCTCATTTCCCCCTCTAAGCTAATTGGGTAACTCCTGGAATTATCAGACTACATCCTCTGGACGTATTTTTTTGGCAGGCTTGGAGAAGCATTCCTGACATCTGTCTACGAACTCTATTTTTTCTGCAGATGGCAGGTATTTCCCTTTTAGATTGCTAGCATGGAGCACCCGAGTGGCTAAAGGAAAACCCCACAATCAATTAGGCATATGGGAAACACTGTCTGATAATGATGTAGAAGGGAACCATTTCCCACTCATCCAAAAGGTCAACCCAGTTCATTAGTTCATGGTTTATACCCAGGTGCCAGGAATACAGTGGTGACCACACAGTGCCCTGATGCTGGCTCTCAAAATATCTGAGAGCATGCTATGCAACCCAGTGATATACAAAGTAGTCATGGAGTTGAAAAGAAAGTCGGTCTCAGATGGCCGTGAATTCTCATACTGTCCTTGTTGCCGATAAAGGTGGGAGTTCACTGGACTAGTGGCTGGGTTCAGGCAGTTTACAGTGGGCCTTGCAGTGACTGTGACCAATGATGGTGCTGTTCTCTGCTGGGCACTTCATCTTTCTCTCAAAAGATGGCCCGGGAAGACCAGAGACCCCGCAAGTTCTTCCCACTGTTCCTTGTCAGCTTTTTCCAAAATCCTTGCTATGCTTCATAATTTCATAGAAAAATCTAAGTGTCCCTCACAATCAGCAGATAGTTCTGACAGAAGCTATTCCTACACCCTGGTTAACTTCAAACTCACATAGGGCAAGTTATTTTTAACTGTGGACAATTTAGCAAAAGGAAAATCATCCAGTGTCATAACTTCTTTCACCAGCTTGAATGCAAATATCCTTAAATCTTTGGAGCAGTCCTGGTGCATGCCAGTCATTCCCATCTGTAATTTCAAAGAATTATACAGGCGAGCCTTCAGTTTCATCTTCTGCACATTGTGGGATCTTTGGCCTATAAAAACTAAGAGAAACAGTGTCTATACTCTAGATAACATAAGAATAAAACATCATGTTTCCAATGGGAGAAGGGAAAGAAATGGAACAGGAGACCCAGAAGAAGTATCTGAGCTAAAAAGCCAGGAAACAACTCTAAAGAAGTGCTAGGGCAAAAGCTGCATTTTTGGGCAAACTATGCACTACAAAAGTACACCTTCTAGTCCAGGAGGCAATATTTGTTACCATGGTGATAAGATGAGCATTTTGAGAGGACTTTACCATATACTAAGTGCTTTGCATATGCTACCAAAAGATGTTCACAATAGCTGAGAGGAAAGAAAAGGAGACTCAGAGAAGTTAGTAATTTTTTTAAAAAAATATTTTATGTGTTTATTCTGCCTGCTTGTATATATGCCTATCATTTACAAGCTTGGTTCCTCTAGGGACCAGAAGAGTACATGAGATCACCTAGGATTGGCATTACAGACAGTCATGAGATGCCATGTTGGTGTAGGGTACTGAACCCAAGTTCTCTGCCAAGAGTACGAAATTTTCTTAACCACTGAACCATTTCTCCAGTCCTAGAAGTTAAGTAATTCATCCAGGATCACTCAACTGGTTTAACTTTATTGTAAGAATTGATTCCACTAAGGTTGTCTGTGAGATATAAGACATTTGTTGAATCTGAATTTCAGATAGCTGGTGATTTTATAGCATACATATAGCCTTAAGATGGATATGTACATTTGTTAAATCGGACAACTCTGTATCTCACAATAATCAGCTATTCTTCAGTAGTTTAGGAAATCTAGACTTGAAAAGATTTCTACAACTAGGGGTGTCATAGAACAGACTCCTGGTTCTAGGTCCTCGAGCCCCTTTGCAGACGAGCTGCTATGGCTACCGCAGGCACAAAACTTGGGAAGAGCTGTCCTGTCAATAGTACTCAGTGTGACAAGCCTAGCCATGTTGGAACCTCTGTACCCTGGAATCCTATTAGCAAAAGCCCCGGTGTACACATGACTAATATGTTTACATAGATAGGCTTGGAATGTAGTTCAGTGGTAGAATATTGCCTAGCACTCCAAAATAACAGTTCCTTTGCATTGCAAAATAGTAAGAAGGAAAAACAGACAGGCAGACAGCCAGGAAAGAAAATGAGCGATGATAAAAGACAAGACCTGACTCAGTAAGAAGATGGATACGAGGTAAGCCAGGGAAGTGTGGATTTATCCCGAGAACAGTGCCTTCTGATGGACAGTTTCTTAGATGTGAGAAAACCAAGGAAACAGAGGAGGTTTCTTGTTAGCTGTGTCTCCTGATTGTCAGACTAACCCCTAATGGCTAAATATCCTTGAAACTACAGTTAGACTCTTCCTGCAATGTCAAAAGCTGAAGTGTGAGCACCTGCCCAACTGCCACACATGTACAAATGAAGACTGGCATTGTTATAATGTCATTTGCCTCAGCCACCCCTTGCAGGATTTTCTAAAAGATTAGTAAAAGAAATAGTCTATTTTAAGAAAATGTTACGTGTGTGTGTGTGTGTGTGTGTGTGTGTGTGTGTGTGTGTGTGTGTGAGAGAGAGAGAGAGAGAGAGAGAGAGAGAGAGAGAAAGCACATGACAGCTTGTGTCAGTGCTCTCCTTCCACTATGTGAGGCTCTGGGAACCAAACTCAGGCCATTGGATTTGGGAGCAAGTGCCTTTCTGAGCCACCATCTCACTGGCCCCATGCAAAGAAAATACGCTAAAGGAGAAAACCGATCCACCATGATTTGGGAAAGGAAACAGGGCTACCTTTCTCATGAACATGCCACATATTTCATAAATCTTGATTTGAAAAATATTCCCAGAATCCACAGCTAAACAATTCGTGTCTTTTGGCTGAATTCTTTCCTTCAAGGAGTCCAGAATAAGACCAGGTGAGTGGCTCATGCCTTTAATCCCAGCACTTGAGAGGCAGAGTCAGGTGAATCTCAGTGAAACCCAGGCCAGCCTGATCTACAGAGTGAGTTCCAGGACAGCCAGAGCTGCCTAATTGAGGCCTTGTATAAAACAAAAACAAAAACAAAAACAAAAAAAAACCCCAACAAAATAAAAAAAACCCCACAAACAAACAAAATCAAAAAAGAAAAGAAAACAAAGACAAGAACAGAGAGAATTTATTTGTACACATTCACAACTGTAATGTGAATATCACCATCATAATACATGAAGCATATGCTAGTTTACTTTCATAAAGACTTTTTTTTGTGCTGAACCTATTGCCTTGTACATCCTAAGGACCTATTTTACTGCTGACCCATACCCTGGTCCTTTCATGAACATTTTAAAGACAAAAGCAAAGCTAGAGAGATGAGGTATATAGATGTGGATAGAAGGGCTGCCATTTCCCCATCCCCGATCGACCATCGCGTCACTCCTGTCTTCAGCTCTCCTTGGCTAACAGCCCTCGGACTGAGTCTTTGCCATTGGATCTCACAACTAAACAAACCAAGGTGAATCTCAGAGACCCATGAAGGTTTAAAATACATTGCTGGAGACTGAAAAGGGGGTAGAAAGGTCATCGGGTGAAGTCCAGAGGCAGTTCACAGTGCCCAGGGTGGGCTGTGGGCAATGTGAAGTCCAGAGACTGCTCACAGTGCCCAGGGAGGGCTGTGGGCAATGTGAAGTCCAGTGGCAGTTCACGGTGCCCAGGGTGGGCTGTGGGCAATGTGAAGTCCAGAGACTGCTCACGGTGCCCAGGGTGGGCTGTAGGCAGGGTGACGTCCAGAGGTGGTTCACAGTGCCCAGGGTGGGCTGTGGGCAGCGTGAAGCCCAGAAACTTATCACAGTGCCCAGGCTGGGCTGTGGGCAGGGGCCTGGCACAAATCCAGCAAGAACAGGTGCATCTAGTATTGATTTCCACAGTCAGTGCTCTCTGTAGAGGCTTTAGTATTTCTGCTCCCAACTTTTGAACCTTGTCAAGGAGGCATGTGTGACACCATTTTTAAACTATAGAGTATTCGTTTGTTTTTCTGACTAGTTGTAAGCTTCGATGCTGTTCTCAAGATTCTTTTAGTTCCGAATTATAGCAAATATCAAATTTCTGGAGAATTAAGATATTGTTCACATGAGACACAATTTCAGATTAAACAAAATAAATTATAGTTAACTTTGTCGTTAACATAGAGTGGTAAATAGAAAAATAGTATTGGCAGTTGTTGCTCATTCGTTCCTGACTGCCCAGACCCGAAATAATTACACAGAATCTATATTATTTAAAGCACTGCTTGACCAATAGCGTAAGTGTATTGCTAGCTACCTCTGATATCTTAAATTAACCCATTTCCAGTATTTTATATTTTACCATAAGGTCAGGGTTTACTGGTAAAGTTCCCAGACATCTGTCTCCTTCAGTAGCAGCTACATGGCATCTCCCTGACTCCGCCTACTCTTTCCCAGCATTCAGTTCTGCTTCCTGCCTAGCTCTATTCTTCCCTATCACAGGCCAAAGCAGCTTTTTTATTTATTAATCAATAAAAGCAACACATGTACAGAAGGACTTCCCACATCAGTTCAGACTTAGAGAAAGAAGAAGGAACCCAGATTCCATGTTTCAAACTCTCAAACCCAGCCAGGATGGGGAAGCACAGCTACAGGAGAGAAACAGTCAGGATGGGAAGCAGCTCAGTCCTAATTAGGGTGGGAGGAAGACTAGCAACCAAAGGCTTCCCAAAGTCTGTATTCTCTGTGCCAGATCGGTGCCAAGGCCTTCACAGGTGATAACCTGTCAGCTCGGGAGTCCTCTATTCTCATGTCCCCTCTTTTAACATAGGAGGAAACAAACGTATAGAAGGGTTAAGTGATTTTCCCGTGATTCCCCAGCTAGAAGGGGCAGAGCAAGAGCCTGTCTATAGACTCTATACCCTCCCACATTATGCTAGGCTGACCTGGATGCTGGTACCATATCCAGGCCTCTTCTCTAACTTCTGTGATCTACAAACCTTCAGAGTACATGAGCGTACAGGATATGGAACCACATTTAAACATGTTATTAAAATAATCAAAATAATCAAATGGTTCTTCCTGTGAGCGGATATATTTTTATCTCTTCTGTATGCATTGTCATGAATAACTCATTTTAATTTTTCTTACTGAGGACCTAATTTTTCTCGTAAGAGAAAATCAGCTTCATCTGTGGTGGAGGCCAGGTAGTAGTACAAAAGAGGGAAAATTAACTCCATAAATCCTTTTTTGTACTTTTTTGTACTCGGTGTGTGTGTGTGTGTGTGTGTGTGTGTGTGTGTGTGTGTGTGTGTGTGATTCATAATGAAGACAGGCCGTTATCTTGCCCCAGAGGGGAAGAGGCAGACAAGCAAATCTGCAGTTATCACCATCGTGAACTGGCATATTGTTATAGATGTCACATATCTGGACATCATTTATCGTCAGTGGTTATAGGATTCCTCCACAGGGGAGCACCTGTGTTGATTTACTGCTCATACACCAGAGTTGCAGTCCTTGCCCAAGGAGCCTCA
This sequence comes from Myodes glareolus, assembly GCF_982192425.1. Taxonomy (NCBI): domain Eukaryota; kingdom Metazoa; phylum Chordata; class Mammalia; order Rodentia; family Cricetidae; genus Myodes; species Myodes glareolus. The sequence goes on along the minus strand of NC_142048.1, from coordinate 7,253,505 downwards.
TTGAAAGTGTTCCAAACCCAATTCAGATGCTCACAACTCTGTGCTTTCACCTGGAAATAGCTTCAGGTCCTGGCTTGGGCCAAATTCACAGCACCCATTTCTGTGCTTCTTCTGTCTCTTAGCAACATCTTACAGGCTAGTCTTATTCTCTTGCCATTCTTGCTACCTGGGAAACAGAATCTTTCAAAATGAGGGAGAACATTCCATTTCCAGTGTACACATGATGATCTAGGTCTAGTGTACAAATAAGGATCCAAGTCCAGTGTACACACGAAGATCCAGGTCCAGAGTACACACGAAGATCCAGGTCCAGGGTACACATGAAGATCCAGGTCCAGGGTACACACGAAGATCTAGGTCCAGTGTACAAACAAGGTTTCAAGTCCAGTGTATACACGAAGATCCAGGTCCAGAGTACACATGAAGATCTAGGTCCAGTGTACAAACAAGGATCCAAGTCCAGTGTACACACGAAGATCCAGGTCCAGAGTCCACACGAAGATCTAGGTCCAGAGTCCACACGAAGATCTAGGTCCAGAGTCCACACGAAGATCCAGGTCCAGAGTCCACACGAAGATCCAGGTCCAGGGTACCCATGAATTTCTATATCCAAACTTTCTGCTCCTAATGTGAAATTCTCCAATGTTTCATTAAAGGAAGCATACTTAATGATTTTTTTTTAATTTTTAAATTCTATGTGTAGGGGTATCGGAATTTCATGTATACCTGTGCCACACTTGCACAAGCCAGAGAGGCTATCGAATCTTTTGGAACCAGAGTCACAGCTGGTGGTAGCTGGGAATCAAATCCTGTTCTTACCCACTGAGTCATCTTGCCACCCAAGAAGGTGCATATTTTAATGTTAAAATATATACTTCTCTTTGAGGCCAGCCTGGTCTACAAGAGCTAGTTCCATGACAGGCTCCAAAGCTACAGAGAAACCCTGTCTCAAAAAACATATATATATATATATATATATATATATATATATATATATATCCTTCTTTTCATGACATTTTATTGTTTCACATGTGTATTATTTACTATTTGTAGTTTTTTATAACCTGGGATAAAAAGAAAAATTTTTAAGCAAGAAAATTTAATTTCCAGACTAAAAATAAATTTTTATGTATTCATGGAGTCACATCACTTCATAATGGATTCTGAAATTCATGCATGAACTTGAGAGAAGCCCCAAACTTAAATGCTCCTCCGTTCTTTCAGGTCAGCCAGCTTTCTCTTCACGTACTCACCGTCATTTACTTCATTCCATCTCCACTGAAAAGACTCCCGAAACAAAGATGTTAGTTTTCCTCTCAAACCAGAGTGTGTAATCAGGGACACCTAGTTCTTCTGTTCAGCCCCGTTCCGATGTCTGTGTCCACTGGTCATGGTCTTTGTCCTGCTGCTGTTTCGTGTGTCTATGTCTTTGATATCCTTTTGTGTATATGTTCATCTGCCCTAAACATGAAAGCTATGGAGACCAGGGAAGGAGCCTTCAGTCTCTGGTGCTTTGTGATGAACTTACACACTTAACAAATCAGTTCTATAATATATAAAGTAACTAACACAATCTAATTCCTAGATTCATTTTGATAACATCTAATTTGTTTTCACATAAGAGTTTCAGAGACTCTGTACAAAGTACTGCCATGTATTGTGATTTCTTTTAACGTTTATTAAAGAATAAACCTGTGGACAAATACTAAAGATAAAAACATGAGAGATCACATGCGACAGCAAAACCGCTCACTTCCAGTTTGGAAAGGCCCAGCCACCTTCCAGCCCCACCTCTTCTCCCAAGGGCCTTCTTCCTTGTCCAGAGTCCACCAAGGACTCTATGATCCATCCCAGCCAGGTGAATGTGAACCCTGCCTCTCTAACCAACGACTGTATTCAATTGGACATTGGACCACAACATAATCAAAATCCCATAACAGTCATGTTACAGAAGGCAGACAATCACCAGCAGTCCGTACAATCGCGTGGAAAGATAGGGGAGGACAGTTTGTAGCGACCACGGGAAAGAGTTCATCTACCAAAAAAGATTGGAAGTAGGAAAGGTAGCCATAGCCAGGTCTAGTGGCCCAGGACTCGAATCTCAAGAACTTGGAAAGTTGATGCAGGGGGATGCAAGTCCAAAGACTGGGCTGCAGATTGAGTTTGAGGCGAGCCTGCAGAAATGACGAAAACAAAAAGGAGGAAATGGGAATGAGGCTCGTGCCGGAGTACCTTCCCATAGATAAACTCATTCATAGGACAGGTGAAAATTTCCCACTAACTTTCTAAAACATCACAGAAAGTGGGAACAATTTATTTCAGTTTAATATATTTATTTTGTATGTTGTTTAAAGCAAGAGTGAAGCGGATTCTTTAGAACAGATCCAGCTGTTGAGGACACATTTTTTCCCAATGATTATTCACAAACTAGATTTAGAAAACTAGGTCAAGAAGCTCAGCTAAAGAGAAATATTACTGTAACTTCCTGGCCACAGGCCCACTCAAGAATTTCTTAAGCACAAGCCTAAACCATGAGAAAAATGTTTGCAAAAACATCACTGTGCTTGATTTGTGAGCCCAGAGGTAGCTCGGAGAGTTGCTCAGCTTTATGGTAGATTTGAAGATACCTACACATACACATAGACACACACACACTGTCGTTCTTCAGAAGTGATGTTCACCACCCCTTTTTAAAAAACAGGTTCATTCATTGGCCTGGAGCTTGCCCAGCAGGCTAGACTAGCTGCCACTGTGTCCTCGGCACTGAGATTCTGTGTAACTCCAGATCTGGCTTTTTAAATGTCAGTTCTAGGTATCCAACTTGTAAGGGTTCCAGCTTCAACAACCAGTCTCTTCCATGAGCCCTTACAGAAACATTTAAATAACTAATACATAAGGTAGCTCACAGAAGAAAATGAAAGGACTGACGTCCCACCGGCCCCTTCTAATGACCTGAGGACCTCCCAGTTGTCCTCACCTCTCAGTTGCCCCCACATTTTAAGGGTTCCACTATCTCCCAGTAGCACCAAGCTGGGGAGACCAGGCCTTTAATATATGAACTTCTAGAGAACACAAAACCTGGTTAGAAAACCAGACACACACTGTAGCATTTTGTTTAGTGATTTTATTCACGGAGACTCATAGTACCAAAGAGCAAAAGCATCATCTTGAATCAGATACAATCATACAAAAAAGTTTATATGAAAATTCAAGAGGCTGCCTGGGGAGATGTGTCAGTAGGTAAAAGGCTTCCCATGCTAGCATGAGGCCATGACTTCAAATCCCTGAAACCCAACCAAATCTGGACACAGCGGCAAACATCTGTAACCTTGGCACTCCTGCTGTGAGAGAGAGGGTAGAGACAGGAGAGTCCCCAGAAGCTCGTGGGCCAGCTGGTCTGGCATGTGTAGCAAACAAGAGAAACCCTGTCTCAAAAAAGGTGGAAGGGGAGAACCGAAGACACCAGAGGTTGCCCTTTGACCTCCACACTTGTGCTATGGCGTTCAGTTGCACACACACATGGATGTGTACACATACACACGCATGTAAAGATAAAAACACATAAGCCACAAACCCCTGACTCCCTGGTGAAGTATGTCACTCAGCTCCTCACACGGTCTTTTCACTGCTCTTCAGGGAACTAGTAAGCTTTCTTTACAATTTAAACCAATCTGTTGTTTAGATTCCTGGGCACCACAGATTGTCAAAAAGTATAATAGTGGCAGACATACTAATAACAGAGAGAAGAGATGTCCAATATGGAAAAAAATAACTACCAAAAAGACAAAATGACTTCTGAAGACAGACAGAGAGAGAGAGAGAGAGAGAGAGAGAGAGAGAGAGAGAGAGAGAGAGAGAGAGTTTGGAACACACAGCCCTAAATGAGTCATCTCCATCAAACCCTACACCTTAGAGCACCTTCATAAAAGGAGGTGAAAAAAAATGTAAGAGCCAGAGGGCATGGAGGATCCAGGAGAACAAGGCCCTCTAGACCCGCTGAGCAAAGCTCATAGGAACTCACAGACGGAAGCAGCAAGCTCAGGGCTGCAGAGGTGCCCCAAGTCCTCTGCAAATGTGTAGCTTTCAGTGCAGCAAGTTTATGGTTCCTGTGTGAACAAGAGGGTCTCTGATTCTTGTGCCTTTCCTTGGGGCTCTTTGCTTTTTGTTAATTTGTCTTGTCCAACTTTGATGTGATGGTTTTTGTTTAAGATGATTGTATTTTATTTTGCTATGTTTTATTGTTTTAAAAAGCGTCCTCCTCTTCCTTCCTCTTCTTTCCTGAGACACAGTCTTACTATGTAGCTCTGGCTGTCCTGGAACCCACATGTAGACCAGCCTGGTTCTGACCTCACAGAGATCCGCCTGTCTCTGCTTCCCAAGTGCTGAGACTAAAGGGTCAGACCACCAACCCGGCTCAAAACCTGTTCTTCTCTAATGAAAGACAGAAAGGGGGTGGATCTGGATGGGAGGGCGGGTGTAGAGAAAGGGGAAACTGTAATCAGGATATCTTACATGAGAAAATAATCTACTTTTAGTAAAATTGGAAAAAAAAGACTTAAAAAGAATATTTTGATCCAAAATATTTTTGATTTAATTATTCATTTTAATAATATGGTTATGTGTATGTGTGTGGTGTGTATGTGTGGTGTGTATGTGGTATATGTGTGTTATTTTGGTGAATGTGTGTATATGTGGTATGTGGTGTGTGTGCATGTGTGTGTTATGGGTGTGTGGTGAATATGTGTGGTATGTGTGTGTTATATGTGGTGAATGTGTGTGGTATGTGTGTGTTATATGTGGTGAGTGTGTGTGGTTTGTGTGTGTTATATGTGGTGAGTGTGTGTGGTTTGTGTGTGGTATGTGTGTTACATGTGGTGAATGTATGTGTGTGGTATGTGGTGTGCGTGTGCTGTATATGTGTGGCATGTGTGTTATATGTAATGTGTGTATGCGTTGTGTGTATGTGTTATGTATATATTATATGTGGTGAGCATGTGTGGTATATGTGTGTTAAAATGTGGTGAGTGTGTGTGTATGTGGTATGTGTGTATGTGTGTTTGGTATATATGTATAGTGTGTGTGTGTGTGTGTGTGTTATGTGTGTGTCATATGTGGCATCTGTCACATGTATGGAGCTCAGTGGACATTTGCAGGAGCTGGCTTTTCCTTCCACCACAGAGGTCCTGGGAGTTGCATGCAGTTTGCCAGGCTTACAACATCTCACCAGTCCTTTCAAAGTCAAGCAGATTTTTATTTCTAATAGAATTAATTTTTATTAACATGTTAAAAAGACCTCCACTCCTTTCTTCTCCTTTCTCTCTCACAATGAGACCTGTGATGCTAAAGCCTGTTTCTCTGAGCTTGAGCCGGGAGAAAGCTCAATGTCTGACTTCACACATGTCAGCCCCAGGGCCCTTTATGGCACGTGGTGTTCGTCCTACACACACTGTGACCTTTTTTCATCTTGACTTTTACTGCTTTTCCTACACGTCACAGCTTTGTCACTACTTATCTGTCACTGTTATTTTCATTTATTATCTGTGATGTGCGTCATTGTTTGGGGCACTGGATCTTCATGGCAAAAGACTGAATATGTGTAACTGAATTCTCCTAAGACCCTTCTGCTATGACATGAGATGAACGGCTGGTTTCTCAAAGGCCACTGCACCATACAATTAAGTTGAGGCTTCACTGAAGAATAACCAAGCCTCTTCCAGCTAAAATGGCATTTCTAAATGATAAAAAATGCTAAGTCCTGAAATAGATTTCCTTGGGACTTTATCTCTAATCTGCTGGATTTGGTGACTGAAAGGTTAATGCAAGCTGTACATCCTGAAAATTGAAAGTGAAATTTCAAAAATATTGAACATAATCCCAGGAAGTGCACAGCACAAAGGGCAGATAAAAAGGAGCGCAGCTGCCAATGACGTTCAAATGAGGGTGGGTGACTGTCCTAAAGCCACGCCCTCTGCCAGCCAAGGCCACAAACTCTCCTCCTTTTGCTGCTTGACGTTCGACTTGCGCTGATATGGTTCAGTTTGAGGAACTGGTGTAAGTCACCACAGGGAATGCAGCTTTTCTTCACGTTGTTCTGACTTTGGAAACACGGGTCAGGTGTCCCAGTGAACTGATATAAAGTTGAAGAGCCCCATATGCAGAACCCATGGTGGCAACCTGCCAGCTGTGCACTTCTTTCACGTAAGTACTATGTATGAACAAATCTTGTAGTAGCCTATATTTTCAAACACACACAAACACACACACACACACACACACACACACACACACACCTTTAAAAGAGAAAAAACTTACCATATCATAATTGTTAGGTCTCAAACCAGGGCTAACAGAGGTACCTATTTAACATATCAAAGCAGACCTGGCTGCCATGTTCTCCCAGCATCCCCCAGCCCCAACTGTTACCAGGTCTGGCTGGCACACCACTCTACCCTAAGCTTCTCCACCCCAGGGGCTGAGCTGCCCTTCCCCCAGCAGCCCTTCCCTTCCCTATATAATCCAGGCACTTTGGTTACCTGGCCCCTTGTTCATCTGCCCTTTACCCTCCTAGCTTTCCCTCCCCATCTCTCTTCTTGTGGCCCTGCTCGGGATCACGCTCACTCTGATGTTCTCCCAGTTCTCCCAGCCTCAGGCTAACCCTTTTATCTACAACAAGCCTCCCCCTCTACCATACCTAGGAGCAGACATGGCCTTCCTTTCCGTTGTTTTCTTTTATTCAATAATTAGTGCCCAATCGAGGGGGGGGGAATGTATTTATGCCACCACAGTATAACAGGAAATGATTTGAAGCTAACCCCTTTTTTCCTTGATACTGTTGTTATGTAGCCGAGGCTGGCCTTGACACTGCAGCCTCACCCTGCGGACCGCTGGGATGACAAGCGGAAGCAGCCACAGCTGGGGCTAACGTAGTACTTAATTCAAAGACGCGCTTTTAAACTAATCTTCCCGGAGGCCTTGAAATCTGAGAGGCTCAGACAATATATTCCTACAGATTATATTGCCATTTTGTAATATTCTTAAAGAGACTGGGGACATTTATCGAACTAGCTGCCCATATCTGCTTCTTGTTCCTACTGCAGCCTGGAGACATCTAATTATACAAACAAAGGGAGCTTCTCACACAGAGAGGCTTCTCAATATATGGATTTTGGGAGATGTGCCACCCAAACCACAGCTCTAGTGGCCAGCCCATAAACACAGGCCCAAGTGGATTGACAGGAGAGGCCCTAGATCAGCAGACTTGGCAGGGAAGAAACCAGGCCAGACAGCCTAATCCTTCCACATAACAGACATGGTTTTCAGAACCAGAATGAAGATATTTGCCTTCCCTTTGCTACCCTTAATCAGAAAGAAAGCTAGAACCCCCAGGTCTCAGCTCCCATCTGGTTGCTTTTCTCCACATCACAGGGACACACAGCTATAAGGTGGTCCATGTATTTTGCCCTTTTCTTCCTGTCGGTGGATTGAAGCATGGAGGTTTGTGGAATTACTCGGCAGACAGCAGCATCAGTACAGCCATGCACAGGACTTTGTGTGAATGTCAAAGGAAGGGAGGAAGAGAGTGCGTTGTCATGGAGATACTGAAGCAAATTACGAGATGAGAGAAAGTTGAAACCCATTCTCCTATCTCAACCGTTATTTATTCTAGTAATAAATCAAGACATCGTTGTCAAAACCAATGGAGCATGAAATGGACTAAAAATAAACCTCACAACCCAATCAACACTGTCTTCTAAACATCAGAATCTTCTAAACGGGATGCTCCATTGCACATTCAGCTCCGCCACGGCTAAAATTTCTATATGAGCATTTGTGCGTGGCTTCTCTTTGTTCAAATTCCTTCTTAACATTCAGCATTAATCACCAAGGTAGGTTAAAATAGAGGCAGCGTTATCTAGGATACCATTTCACGAGTAGAATAGTCTCTAAACTCATGACAGGTCAAAAAAGTGAAACGAGCTAGAGGAAGGAAGGAATCGTTCCCAGAGAGGGAAATGACAGCTTCCTGGGGCAGTGAAGAGTCCAAGGCACGAGGGGCAGTCTTCAAAGGGAATGTCATTCAAGCCAGGGTCTGGCCAGAAAAAGAAATATCTATCTAAAATCCGACAACTGGCAACACAGATCCTAATGTTCCGTGACAAGAATTGGTGATTACAGACTTTAAACTCTTAGTTCCACACTGGAGCGCCTGTGTTCCCCAAGAAAGGCAGGCTCCCTTTGTGGGGAACTTCTCACAATGGAGTTAACCAACAAGATAACGCATTTTTAGAGACAGGTGAGGTATAACAGATGAAGTGGAACTGTGTTGGTCTTTTATCTCGTCAAACAGTTCGCTCGTTTCCAGACTCATGGATTCAGTCATCACAGAATTGGAAAGCCCTCAGAGAGCGCAGGAGATAAGCTGGCTTTGCCCAAGGACTCACGAGCGGTCTCAGGGCCAGTTTGTTAGCAGAACCAAAGCTTTTAAATTTGAGGTTTTTCTTCTTCTTTTTTAATTTCCTGGATCCCAGCACTGATAACCTTTCCTAAAAACAAAACCTTTCCACCAAATATCTAATGTGCTTTAGAGATTTGTAGTTGGAACACTGGTTTTGTTTCAAGGAATAATAATACACATCAGTTAAAGCTTTCTGCTGTAGGACGGGGTTCCACTATGAGAAAATGTCCTTCGGTTTCACCACTGGAATGTGCTGGTTACACCTATGTTGTGCCCGCGGCTGTCCTGCTCACGCACGTACTGTTTCCTAAATCATAAACACTCCTAGAATCTGGTGAAAATTCAGCTATTTGGAATTGAGCTCCTATCATGGAAGAGGAAGGGAAGGAAAACAAACAGAACAAGGTTTTAAAAAAAACAAAACAATACAGAAAAACCCAGAATGTTTGGGGTTTTGAGAAATTTGAACTATGAAGATTTTGTGGGGTTCGAAAATGGAATTTTGGGTACAGAAATTTGAAATAAATTTACTACTAACTTTTTAATGTACTTACTCAGTCACTGCTATTTAAAACACACAGCATGTAAGACATGAAGACTCACTTTTTATATCTGTAAATTCCAGAAACTCTTAGTGAGTTGTTGACTTCCCCACGCATTCTTTGGTTGTTGCCCTCCTTTGGGTATCTTTAGTCCCAAACTTGGGGGTAATGTGGACAGTTCCTTGTGCTCCCACAAAGGGGCAGTATAACACGGAGTAGGAGGCAAAGGTGAGGCCAGGCTCCGGCCCAGACTCTGGAGTTTTTCTAATTTACTCTGACAGACTAGCCATGGGAAGGTGAAGGACCTTTGCTAGCATCCCCATGAGCCGTAGCCCCGCCTCCTCCTGACCCAGAAAACTGGTGGTGCTGAGTGACAAGGCTCAGTTAGCTCATAATCCTCAGTCTCTCACCCGGTTCCCCCACCATGGGTATCAGTTAGGCTCAGGTAGCTCTGATGATAGTCCTCAGTCTCTCACCCGCTCTCTCCCCCATGGGTATTAGTATAACAGCAACCAAAGGCTCCAGGACACATCAGGTTACCTTTCAAGGGAGTCTCCCCAGCTGTGAAAATCACTAAAGAAGGTTGAGGGAGGCCTGGGATCTGTGTAGATGATTTGACAGTCAGTCCTAAGGTATCATGTCCTAGCTGTGCGTCCCAGCAAGCTGCAGAGCATCGTTGTACATCTTCTCTCATCCGGGATTTGGGAATGACACCACATACATCCTCACAGAATGGAAGATAGCACTTGGGAACTGTCCAGGTCACAGAGTAAACGAGAAAACTAGAGCTAAGTTCCTTCTGTTTGTGTGTTGCTTTCATTGCTTAAGGAATAAAGAAACTGCCTTGGTCTAGTTGATAGGGCAGAACTTAGGATGATGGGGAAGACAGAACTGAATGCTGGGAAGAAGAAAGGCAGAGTAAGAGAGAGACACCATGGAGCCACCAGAGACAGACATATCAAATCTTTCCTGGTAAACCACTGCCATGTGGCGATACATAGATTAATAAAAATGGGTTAAACTGAGATGTAAGAGTTAGCCAATAAGAAGTTAGAGCAGTGTTTTAATTAATACAGTTTCTGTGTGGTTATTTGGGGGCTGAGCTAGCCATTGGTCGGTAAGAACAAGCGGCCTTCCTTGTAACAGCGAAGTTCTTTTTACTAAGGCCCAATCATCCTGCAAATGAAGAACCAGGATGTTTGATTCATTGTATTCATTCTTTACATACTTACTCATATCCTTCTATCTGCCTTAGATGGTACATCCTTCTTACATCGTTACTTAGATCCTTACATCCTCCTCCCTGCATCTGTACAGAGGATACATGCCAATGACTTTCACTCTGGAGCCCGGGGCTTAAACACCAAGAAAATATATTTGGCCATTTGTACTGCTACAAAGAATGTTAAGAATGTTTATTCTTGACATTTAACTTTTTTTTCTGGAAAAGTTGCTACAAGGAGCTCAACTCTACAGCATGCACATAGGAGTGATGAGGCCTTACTACAACCAGCATTTTACTTTAAGGAGAATTCACCGCACTTTTCTATAGTACATCAGTGGTAAGATCCCACTGTGATCTCACCTTTTGTAGCTGATTGAACAAGAAAATGTTTTCATCAATCCTTTTTTGTTCATATAGGCAAATTCTCAAACATGAAAATACTGGGTAATTTTCAGAACCTTTTATGTTGGGGGTGGGGAGGGATCCTTCAAGTTATCCAGGATAGACAGAAGAAAAAAACGATCTTTGCTGATTTTTCTCAAAACAACAATTAAAAAAACAAAAACCATAAACAAAAAACCATAGCACAAGGGTGGATCACCTGACTTGATCCTTGTAAAACTGTTCTGGTGGCTTGTTTACAGTTAGGACTTAACCTTGGGACATCCATTTCCCCCTAGGAATTCTGTATCCTTTCATTTCAGCAGAACAGATATGGGGGAGGGGATCCATTTACTTAGGAAGCCAAGATAAAGCTTCTACTGCTGATATCCTCTTTCTTGAGTCAGCACCCAAAGTTCCCAGAGAACTAGCCACGGGTCTGAGGCTTGAGCCTAGGTTCCAAGGACCGAGGAAAGAAGCTCAGAGGTGACCAGCATCAAAGTCCATAGATAACTACTGTGTGACCTACATCCAGATACTTCGGTTCAGATGCACAAATGTCAAGCCTCCTAAATCTCTGCAGGAAGAGAGATACGAAAACCAGATGGAATTACATTTCCATAGTATTACTATTTGTAATAGTAATTACAAATTACTATTTTGTAAGGAAGTATGCTCACACTGCTTCACCCTGGAGAGAACTTGGACTCGGCCTTGATTATGGCTCGGCAAGCCCTCTGTTTAAAAGAGCAAAGATGAGGCAGGGTGGTGTGCAGAAGTACGCAGGAGACAGGCACAAATCTGGATGGAGCAGATCACCACTGAGCCCTCAGAAGGCTGCTGGGAGTTTCCCCTAATGCTCCTGCCGTTTCCTAATTCTCCCAATTCCCTATAATTCCTTTCATGCTGGCCTTCTCCATACGCCACACCTTTCTTCTAGTTCATTCTACTAATTCTTACATATAGACTCAGTTTTACCTAATCCTTATTGCCCAAACGTACAGAATAACTACATATCTAAGCTACTGGGAAAGGGAAAAGGAAAAAAAAGGCTATTTTAAATTTTGTTCACCCATCTTGAGAGTGGGGTACCTTAACTGGGTAGAGAGGGTGGATTCGGGAGATAGCATATTGGGAAGGGTGGTCCAGAGATGCAGAGAGCAGGATGCTAACACATCACAGCAGAACTATGACCAGAGGAAGAATTTGGAAAAGCCCACACAGGGCCACCTTCCACTTCTTGGTAGAGTCACAGGCTCATATCCAGGTCTGCTTATCCAGTGCAGAGGGCAGGCAAATGTGGCCACTAAATGTCATGTGTTCAAGGAGACCAAGTGTTCCAAGGCTGTGTTTCATTTACTCCCTACTGAAGTCCTCCCTCCCTATTTTCCTCAGCACTACCTTTGAAAATAGGTTTTACTTTATTCTTATTTTTTTTTGAAAGGAAGGAGAGCATTTTAACTTAAGTGCACCTCAGTTCTCTTTTCTGAAACTGGAGATACAAGCCTCAATTTCTCAGAACAGTCGTGAGAGTGAACACCTAGTATACCGGCTGCCCGCTGCCTCATCCCATGTCTGTAGACGTCCTGTGCTCCTCTCTGGCCATCTCTTATAATGTAGGCTCTTCCTTACCCTCTTCTCCTTGACAGAAATCCTGAGAATCGGATACTCGCTGTCTCCCTGAGTGCAGGAGGTTATGGGGGAGAAGGCAGCAGAGGATGGGAAAGAGCCTATGGAATACTGCAGCTGGTGGACGCCTCTGCTGCTGAGGCATGGCTGACCTAAGGAGAGGGTGACCCTGGGTCCCAACTCACACCTTGGTACCTGTGTCCGTTCCCTCTGCTGTGCATTGGCTGTAGTCTATAGGACTGAGGTAGATTCAGCTCCTTACCTTGAGAGGCACAGCAGCAGGTGGGGCCGGGCAGCTCTGGCTGATCTGAACGGCCGGACAGTATCTGAAGAGGTGGGCCCTTGTTGCCAGGACTGTGGTACCTATTCCTTCTCCACAGTTCTTCTCAAGTACCTCTTGGGTAGCAGTCTCTCTTCTCTGGATTGCCCATTTGCCCCTGTCAGCACCAGAGGACCGGCTACTCTGGGGAACCGAGAGTTCAGTGACCTTCCTGGCTTGTGGGTCCATACCCCACAGGTCCTCATGGGCAGAAATGACTGGCCAGCGCTTCCAGCCCATAGAAGGACTGCTGCTTCCATCATTCATTGTAGGAGCTGGGCTAGCAAGCCTGCATGGCAATTGTTGTGGTTGGCCAAGTTTCCTAGAGGCAGGGGCCAGGCAACGCCTACTGTGTGGGGATTCGCAAATACCACCCGTCCTTACATCCAGATTCTGGAGTTTTTCTTTTTCTTCTTTCTTTCCCTTCAGTGAAGAGCAATTGAAAACAGCTGGTCTCTGGGTTCCAGGGCTTTCCGCGGGCAGCAGGCTCAAAGGAGAAGTAGCTAAATCCTGTGTACATCTGAGGTCCCAGCAAGCCAAGAAGCCCGTCCTGGGACTTGGGAAAATGTATCCCTCCTCCAGGCCCCCTGGGGCTGCTGTTGAGGCTGCAGTGGCTGGTGAAGGGGCGGGTAGAGTCAGGGTAGCCCGGGTAGGGGGGGCCTGCAGCTGGATGAAGAGGAAGGAAGTTCTCATCTGCTCTTGCTGAGGCTGCTCGGCCATTTCCTCCAAGGGAACGGGGCTGGTCCTCGCCAGGGCTTTCGATCTCAGTGTCTCAGCAGCTGCAGGCAGACATGAGTCAGCCCCATGGTTTCACCAGCAGCCTGTGGAAGGAAATAACACACCTTCAGCACCCAGGGGGAGTCTCCGACGAGTTGGGGACCAGTGGACTGTGTTTGCTGGAGAACTGGACTCTGCTCAGAGTCACAAAACAAACAGATCGGTAGTGGAGAATAGCCTTCAAGCGACAGATGTGGGACAGGGGCCTGCCTATGTCCAAAGAGAATCATTTACCTCACTCTATACTGTTAATTCATTGTTTAATCCTAAATTCTCTTAGCTATACCTGTGATTTGGAGTCTGATCTGAGACGCTATGTGGTTTATCAATGAAACTTCTTGTGAACTTTGAAATGGACTTTGTATGTGTAAGACAGTTGCAAACAATCTAAACCTTTTTCTGAAGCTCTTTTTTGAAGACTATGATGCCTTAGGGGTTCTCATGGTCTCGTGATCCAGGTCAACGCATTCAGCACTATAGTTTGAATTTGCTGCTTCCAAAATTGATGCGTTGCTGAAGTGATCAAGAGGAGGAACTTCCGGGAGGTGACTAGAGTCTGTGACCCACCACCCCCCTGTGCTTGGACCACAAGGAAGCTCCCTGCTGATGACTTCCCAGCCACCCACCACGGCGGGGAAGCAGTATAGGTTCTGGCTGATGTCCTAGAGCCTTTGGAAACTCTCAGCATGGCCAGTGGGGATTCTAATGTGAATTTTCCTATCATTTCAGAGGGTTTGTTTGTTAGTCTGTTTTCTATCAAGGTTTAAGGATAGACAAAGTATACAGGGTTCATAGTATCCTACAAAAGAACTTTCTTTGATATTGTAATCATTCAATAGTTTGGAGAGAGGTGAGCTGCCCGTAATGGGAGGGGCATTCAGGAAGGTGGAGGGTTTAGGTGAGAAGGATGCACTATTTTGTATTAGCTTCCCAAGGTGCCAGCCACTGCATCCAGTGCTTCACAGACCATTGTCTCATCCAACACAACACAAACCTGTAAAGTAGAGGACTCTGTAGTTAAGGGACAGGTGACTCCTAGCCTTAATGGCTTTGTACTGCACAAGTAGGCAAGGCTGGAAAGATATCACATGAAATTTTTCACAATTCCTTCATCTCTTTATAATTAGAAGTTCAAATGTCCAGCATTCTAGTTAAAGGAAGGATTAAGGAAACCCAGATAGTGGTAGTGGTGCGCCCAGGACATTCCTTTCTGCTTTTTACTTGTGGACTTATTACAGGGTGACAGATACTACAGTTCTAAAGCTGTGTGACCTGGAATACAAGAAGTGCAGGGAAACGGATAGTACGTGGGAGCTGGTGGTAGGGCTGGCCTCAAAGGAGACCTCTATGAGAAAACATTAAATATTAGGGGGCTATTAAAGGAGCTTTTGTTCTGGGTAAGAAGTAGGGGGAAGGTACAGAGAAACAATGGTTATTACGAGATATAAATGGCATTGTGATTGAAAACACGCATTTTAGGGATAAACATTTCTCTGAGTCTTCCTTCTACTGGGTGGCTGTGTGACCCTGGGAAAAGTAATTTTTCTTTGTGAAGATCAATTTTATCTAAGATTAGCTAATAATGCCTAGTTTACAAGTTTGCTATTTGTGTAGGGATTAAATGACACATTGCACATAAACCCTCAATAACTATTAGCTTCTCTTGGAATGTCTCCACATATTGAAGCCTTGAAGAAATTTGTTTATGCAGCAAAACAATGAAATGATCATATACATGGGTATATACATCTCACATATATGTATACACACATACATTGTTTTCGCCTACAGTGGGTGGCCATTTACATGTTTTTATGTTTCCAATCTGGCAGGCCTCTAGGAGCAGAGGAAGTACTTGGCATGTGAGAGTCAGGAGTGGATTTGGGGTTAGGAGACACAGACTTGAGTTTTGGAGTAACCATCCATTAAGTGTGACTCATAGAAAATCTCTGAACCTCAGTGGACTTATTTATAACACAGCAAAATGGATGTCTATCCTTCCCACTTGACAGAACTCTTTTACAGGTCAAATGGGATAATCTGTGGGAAAGTCATTTGTAAGCACAGAATTCTTGAAGTTGTGATGTGTTGTTACAGTAGTATGTAGTCACAGATATAGGTACACCTCTCTCTCTCTCTCTCTCTCTCTCTCTCTCTCTCTCTCTCTCACACACACACACACACACACACACACACACATCTCTATGTATACATGAGGGTTATTTTTGAGAGAAGATCTCCGATAGCCTAAGTTAGCCCTGAGCTCAGAATGACTTTAAACTCTTGATCTTCCTGCTTCTACCTCCCCGCCCCCCGCCAGTGCTGGAATTAACAGGCATGCACCATCTATAATAATATAGATATATTATTAATCCTTGTAAGCTAAATCACTCTCTGTAGTTTCTGTGAAGCCCATGGCTTCACTGCTTTGAAAGGATTCTAAGCTAGCTTCCCATTTTCCTGCCACTGTGTCAACATTCATGCAATGCGGACAGAAATGACATATAATTTAAACTGCACCTTGTCTTAGCTAACGGTGATAGTTCCTTCTCCACAGTTCGAGAAAGAAAAAAAAGAGTTCTAGAATCTTCTCCAGGACAGAGAGGGAGGACGCAGTGTGTGAGAGTATCAGAACACTCTATTCCTTCTCTTGAACCTGTCACGACTTTCTGACGGGCAGCACGGCCCTCCTATTGGGAATACAAAGAACGAGCAGGGAATATGGAGTCATTTGCTCCAAGTCACACAGTTAGTGAAGGCAGAAACTGATCTTTCCCCCCAGGTACAGCTCTTTCTGCCCCTCTTCGAGGGGCAGACGCCATCTACACAGTGTATTCAGCCCATCTTCCTATAGCCAACGGCAGCACCCACTGCTCTACAGGTATTGTCTCCCCCTGACCTCACCCTCTCTAGGTTTGTTCCCCAAGTATTTCTAGAAGCATTCCACTCAGTCTCAGCTCAATGGAATGATATTGTGCCACACAGTTCTCATCTGTTTCCTCAGAGGGTGGCGCCCCCTGTTGGTGTCCTTAGCAGTTACATTGGAGCTCTCTGGAGTCCTTGGGTCCAGTTTGGTTTACCTTGTCCCATATTCACAGCTTGGTAGAACCAAAAGGATGCAATGTCTGGGGAGCTCCTCATCAATGGGGATAGAAGGATTATATTTGGAAAATGTTCGCAATTCTTGATTGATTGATGGAGAGATAAAGCTGAGTTGGGGTCCAGTAGAAGACTGTAAAGCAGTGAAGGAACAGGAGGCAAGGACATGGGATATGGAAACAGAATAAAAGATTCAACCCAGGGTGTCAGAAACACAAGAATAAGCACTGAGCACCGACTCACACCTCACCAAGCGAATCCTCCAGAGTATTTCATCTGCTGGGCACCCATCCTCTTTGAGGACTATAGATTAGTTCTTTCCCATGTTGAGGAACACAGTGAGTTTGATGTGAAGTTGATGCAACCTGATAGTGATGGCGACTGTAGCTACTGTCTTTGGGCTTTGTGGTGGTTTAAAGAAAATGGCCCCCCAAAGGGCATGGCACTGTTAGGAGGTGCTGCCTTGTTAAAGTAGGTGTGACCTTGTTCAAGAGAGTATGTCACTGTGGAGGAAGGCTTTAAGGTCTCTTTTGTTCCAGCTTCACTCAGTGTGACACGGAGTTCCCTTCCTGTTGTCTGCAAAATGTAGTAACCTCAGCTACCTATCCAGCACCATGTCTGCCTGCGTGCCACAGGCTCCCTGCAGCGATGATAATGGACTGAACCTCTAAAACTGAAAGCCATCACCCCAATTAAATGTTTTCCTTTATAAGACTTGCTGTGGTCATGGTGTCTCTACACAGCAATAGAAACCCTAACTAAGACAGTCTTCTATAACAGACTGCCATAGTTTGGGTGACTTGCAAACAAAAAGTTACTTCTCGTGCTTCTGGGGATGGAAAAGTCCAAGGCCAAGGTTCTGGAAGATTCTCGACAGGTGTCTTTCACTTTAATCTCACCCGATAGAGAGGGCACAGGCTCTATCCTGGGCCTCTTTTCTGCCACTCAATGGCACAACACCTCCCAAAGGCCCTCTTCCCATTTCTATCTCCTCTCGGCCCCAGAATGTGGCACATACTATGTCCTATGTCTCAGAGTCACCGGTGCTGCAGTCCGCAGACATGGCACAGAAATTACACAGACGCAGGAGCAGGCCCAGGCCTGTCAGGCTCCGACAGCGGCTCCTTCCGTACCGTCTCATTCCACATCAGTGTGTCTAGGAGCCACTTTATCTGCCAAGGATAAGGGATCTGGAGAGGCTTTTAAAAAATCAAAAGTTTCCCACGCCCCTTCTTAAGTCCCAGGGTGCATGTTCCTGTGACTCCCCAACGTCACACTCTGTCCACACTGGCCGGAGTGACGATTTTCTTGCCTCTTTTCAAAGGGCAAGACCAACTCTTGTCATCAGAGATGACACCATGTCTGGGACCCCTCTTGCATGATGCGCTATGGAAGAACCAGATGGCAGGTCTTGGAAAATATTTTAATTAGGAAGTCTTTCCTTTCCATCCTGTTTCTATTTCCTCTCCTACCCCTGCCCCACCGCATGCACACACTGGCAAGTTCTTAGTGATTCTTTCTGCTTTAAATTGATATGTGTCTGCACTGGCATCTGATCAAACAGGCCCATTGCTTTTGAAGTAAGTGGGAAAAAAATGTTGAGCCAGACAGAACCCTGGACCAGAAGGAGACTGAGTGCTCTGTTGTGTGTCCTGCACAGATGTCCACACATCCCATCCACTGGAGCCCTTAGCATGGAGGAGGCACTGGTGTTAGCAACAGAGGTCCCGCAGCTAGGTAGAGGTGAGCAAAGCTTTTCTACAGAGACGGGCTGGGACTGTGGGGCTGAGAGTGTGGATGAAGGACTAAGGAAGCTGTACTCTGTGCCACCCAGACTACTCTACCTCCTTCACCTGCCTTCTTATAACTGCAGGTTGTCCCCAGTGAGTTTCCTGGAAAGAGCAGTCTCAACAGACAGACAAAGAGGAGCTGCTTTTACAAGCACACCTTCTGACTACTGGGGGAAAGTGGGGCACCTTCCATGGAACTTGGTTATGACTGCATTTTATTGTGTGCTCTCCCCCAGCCAGGTAACTCTCATTTGCTGGTCTGCTCACTCTCCGTGCAGCTGGAGGCCTACGGGAAGCAAGGCCCAGCGATGAAGGACGTTGGCTAGGCTAACCAGGGGCAAAGGCAGCACCGTGGCCTTTCGTGTCTGGGCTCCAGTGACCCTGTCAGACCCATGCCTGGGTCTCACCAGCCTCTGCCACTATCCCGTTGCTCCATTCCTCCCTGAAGCCGATCCAATCAATTCTATATGTGCTTTTATGTTGGCCTAGGAAGACTCAAAGTGGGCCATTTTCACTCTCTGTGGACACCATAGCCCAGAATTGGCCTGAACCTTCCCTGTTTTCTTCATTGTTTCTGTGCACTGAGACAGGACAGTTCCTTAGACCCACTATTCAAACCCTGTGCATTGATCATTGCTCTGGCCTCTCTCTCTTCCTCCCTCCAACTGCCTCCTGCACCTTGGAAGAGCCTAATACCCGGGAGACCATCACCAGCCACTGGCTCTCATTAGTCCCCTCTTTTCTAGTACTTTCTTTCAGACACATCCATTTTGATGCCAGGTTTTTTTGTGATGAAGAGAAGAGTGAAGGGGGGAGGAGAAGCAGAAACACAGCTAAAGCTGTCGACATTTCCTTTTTACTTATTCCGAGTTGTACTTAAAACTCAGCCAAAGGATTTTAACATTGCAATGTTAAAGCAAAATATTTGGCTCAGTTAGAAACTCAGAATTAAACTGCATGTTGGCAATTTTTTATATGTATTACAGATAACAAAATTCACTGAAACACTACCAAACTGGTGTATTTAACAGGATGAGTATAAATTCGCATACAAGATACAAACACGTACGGTAAAGTAGTGTTTAAAGAAAAGTGAAATGGGTTTTATATTTTTGTGTATTCCTGCTTGTGGAATCCAAAGGGCAGAATTGGGGTTCTTCCTTGACCACTTTCTGCCTCATTTCTTGAGACAGGAGATGTCTCTCTGAACACAGAGCTTGCAAATTGACTAGGCTGATTGACTAGGCTGACTCGCCAATAGACTCCTGCTATGCCTCCCAGCACTAGGATTTTAAATACACATGATCATATCCAAACTTATGAGCGGGCTGGGGATCAAGTCCTTATGCCTGCACATCAAATGAAGAATTATTACAAAGAATATGTGGTTTGAGCAGTTCCTTGTACCCGGTATTCTCATGTTTAAGAAGTAAAGAGAGATTCTGAAGCTAACTTGACCACACAGCAGACACAGTAACAGGGAAGGCACAGGCCAGATGTCCACACCTGTTACCGTCTGCTTCTTGTGCAACACAGAGCATCTTGATGTCTGGGAGAAGAACAGAGGCTGTATGGAATACTCGGGCATGGTGGGGTGAGTCATGCTAAGCAGCTCATAAGATAGAGGCATGAGGCTCCCATGTGCCTTTGCCTGGCACCTTAAGAAATTTTGACACCCTAAAAGAGATACAGACAGGCTATGAACATGTGTGCTGATCACAGATGCTCTGCCTTCTCTGGAAACCTGGAAATAGAAGAAAGGCCTTTTTATCTTCAAAGAGTAGGGGCAGAGGAAAGAAAGCAACACTTAGGATTTGACCACAGTGATCTCCACTAGACTATTCAAATGACATAAAATGGCTCTTTGGTCCATTTAACACACACACACACACACACACACACACACACACACACACACACACACACGACTTCTTTCTTTAAGATCTTTGTTTGTCCCCTAGGATCAAATGAATATAGAAACTAGAGGCTCATATACTCTCCCATAGGATGAAATGTTAAAAGTTCCAGGAAGGTCTCCTGGGCCTTCAGTTCTACGATCCACTAAGGGGCCACAGAACTGAAAGTTCTACCCCTGTAACTTCATTTGTCTAGAGTGCATATTGTTCTAGGTTAAGCAGCAGATTCTGCTTAAAAATCCTACTTCCTCAGTGGTGATCGGTAGACCCAGACTGGCCCACAAATGCCTAGACCACAGGAAGCGATGAACTGGGGGAAGTCTTCTGGTCATTAGAAGCGTGCTGTCGGACAGGAGGGAAAGGTCTTGTCTCTTCCTCTTCCTCTCCTGTGCCGGCCATGATGTGAACAGTTATTTTCTACCTTGCCGCTGTGCTGTCCAAAGCAGAAGGGCCACTCAATCGTGGATGGAAACCTCTAAAAGCATGAACCAGAATTACCCCTTTCTCTCACAAATTGATTGTGTTTCAAGTATGTGTTACAGTAATGGAAAGGAAGGAAGAGAAAGCCCCAATACCTTTCTTATTCAGGTGCAAGTGAATTTCCCAGGTTATTTCTGTATCTGGGTTATTTAACCATTGACATTGTGGTATGTTGTCATCTACCTAGCTGTTACCCGAGACCTGTGAATAACGTATTAAGCAAATGTAAAAATGAGAGGCCAGTCACATCCATAGCTAACCTGGATTTCATGTGGCCCATAGCCATGGACCTAATACTTGGGTTGATTGACCAGATCCAGCTATTCCTGTGATGGGGTGGTAGCAATGGGAGAATGGGGCACACATGCCAGGTGTAAGCCTTAACAGCACCCAATATCTTAGGTTCACTGAAGTCAGGAAGGTGGGCAGCAAAACCCAGCAGTGCTGGTCTATAGGACTCGAGGTTTACAATGACAGCTGGGACAGGGGAGTAGACTTCCTTTAGCCTTTTCTTCTTCAACTTTTAAAATATAGTCAATGATTTTAAAACACAAAAGAAAAAAAGAAATAAAGGGAGAGAGGCTCTGTTTCATTCTTTTAAGTTCCTTTAGTTACGAATAATTGCATGTAAAAGAAATACCCATGTGTGTGTGGGGGGGGGGGGGACGTTACCTGGGTGCAATTGCTTTTTGTTGGTTTTGAATTTAAGGTAGAAAACAATAAACTTAAAAAAAAATCCAACCAAGTCAAAAACTGTGAGGAGCAAGACCTGAAGGGACAATGTGTACATTCTGGTCTCTGGTCACAGAGGCCCATCTGAGGGGCCAGCAAGGATGGTGTTAGGGAAATATGGAGGAGAAATCAGCCACCACATTGGTTTAAGAGCAGTTCCTGGGGTTTGGGAGGCTTTCATTCCTAAGGAGCAACTGGACTAGCTGCTGTTTCCTGCCTGGGTAATCTTAAGCAACTAACCTAGAATTTCTGACCTATACCTTTTCATCTGTGAATTATGACTGTAACATTATCTGTTTTACAGAGTTTCAGCAAGCACTAATACTTAAGAAAGCAATTTATAAAATAGATATCATGGATAAGTGAGTTATTTTTCTTAATAATCGGCTTCACTCAAAGTTATAAAACATCTTGCGCAGATGGAGTCTCTGAAGAGACTGAGTAACTCAAAGCTTAGAAAATAAATAATAATTACGCGGTGAAGGAAGAGGAGAGATTATTTATGCCTTCTGAGGCAATACACACACACACAAAGAGACCTTGTGGTCTGTGATTTCCAGGGCAGGCTGGGGCCTGCAGACCCACAGGGAGGCAGGGCTGCGAAGAGGAGAGCCCAGGTGCTTTGACTTGGGGCAGGCAGTGACAAGACCCCATCTCAGAGGCATTGCACACCTTGTTAGGGAGCTTACGACTTATACCCCAAAACAATATTTTCACTACTGTTATTAACTACATTACTATTGTATACAAATGCATGCATATATAATCTATTTAATAAGCGTACCTTTTTAAGGAGTTTCTTCACTTATTCAGTTTCTGAAGGTGGTGACTTTCACTGGTAAGCCTGATTCTTTACATAGGATTTCGATTTCACTGGGCTTAGTTTACTGAGACAGTCTTACAATAGATCTCAAGTTGCCCTTGAACTCATGATCCTTTTTCCTCCGCCTCCTGGATTTTACAGCCACGTACCGTCCATGCCCAACTTTCAGAATCTATAATAGTACGCTACTCTGCTTCGTGAATTTTCAAGAGCAGAATGTAATCTGCCATGTGTCCTTAAGATCTTTGACCATGGCATGGAAATGCTGAGGAACCTTTGTTTGTCTCACTGTCTGTTCTTGTTTATAAACATCCCCGTGGCTTTATCAGCATTTCCTCATCCCTCTTATGCCAGGCAAAGACAGCCCCCACTAAGACTTTTCTTTGCAGGAGAAGCTGCTTCTTCCCCTCCATGGATGAACTTGACATCAATAATGCAGCCCAAGCTAGAGGCAGGCCTTCTACTGCATTCCAGCAAGGCTGTCCTTGCTAGTCTCAGGGATGCAGCCCCTCCTTGAATTAAATGGCATTAGTCTACCAGATCAAGTAAGTCTACCAGACCAAGAGTGGAGAGTTACTAAGGGCAGGGCACCAAATGTCCCAGTGCCCAGCTTGAGACCTTGTCCCTGGGTCACGCTGCTATACGGTGCATCTCCGTCTATAATCTCATCCCAGAAGCGTTAGTTACAAGCTAAGGGGACATCCTTAATGCATTTTTACTGTGATATAATATCACATTGGGAATGTTCGTTGGCATCCATCTGTGAAGTTTTCTAAAATTTACTTCCTTTCTTAATGCTAGATGCCAGACTACCTGGGAATTAATATAATGTTGTATCTTATTAATTAAAACGGAAACAAGTTATTCAGCTGCCTTTCGCAGGAGTTCGGTTAGTCCCCTATATTCTCCATATTTCTCTGGGTTCTACTGTGCCATGATCCAATGAGTGAAAATGGAGGAGGCAGGAGCCTGAAGAGCCCAGGAAAGGGAAAAGAGCGGAGGTGGATGCTTTTGGCAGGCTCTGGACCCTGCCTTCATCACAGGATCTCCTCCCATCCAAAGCTCACTTTGCTGAAAACTTTTGGATAATAAAACTGCTTCTGAACAAAGTGTCCATTGAAGCCTGCTAGAGGTGGACCCTGGCATGAACCCAGTTCAAGCCTTTTAAGCCTCCCCGACCCCCAACCCCTTGCTCATCTCTCCTGGTGTTCCAAGCAGACCTGTTCCTGGCTTTTTCGCCCCCCAGGTACCTTGGGTAGAATTAGCTTCGGTTTGTTACGAAGCACATATTTTTTTAATTGGCTATTTTTGAAAAATTCAAGAGTCCTATTGACTTTGATCACTTTTTCCAGACACTATTTCAGTCCAGAGAGTTGGAAGGATCTGGGCCTCTGAACCCGAGGGCTGGCGCACACATGCCTAAGTCAGAGGACTTGCTCTCCTAGTTTAGAGCAATCGGATTTGGAAGGAGTGGGAGAATGTGAGTGTCTAAAAATAGCCGGATGAATATGGGAATCTTTTTCCAGTTAGTGTAGACAGAGTCTTTCAGCCTGATTAGCCCCTAAGCCACAAACTGTAAATGTTTTGCAGCTTGCTACTACAAATATATTCTGAAATCACCTAGACATTCATTCAAACATGGTAATTTGAACACGGTAAACATGAGGCTGAACTGTTGCATCAAGTCAAATATCAAATCTTAGTAACAAAAATAATTATTGTATGTAGACTAGTCATGTATTTATATGGTCCTTTTCTTTCTAAAAAAGATATGCTTATCTGCTAAATTATTTTATATCACCATCATCTTTGCCTACAATTTCTTTCTAATTCAATCCATCCTGTGTACCATAGTTGAGAATATTTGCCTATAAAATTGATACAAATAATTTTGAGATTATTTTTGCTCAGAATAATTCTACATTTTCTGTTGAGTCTGAGAACAGCAGCAGGAGCTCCCTGTGTCTTGCTCTCAGGGTTTGCCTGTGTGCCCGTAGTGACATGCACGGCCAGGCTCCTCTCCCGCCTCCCTCACTCTCGGTTACGAACCCTTGGTGAATATTTGCTGAGTATTTGGAGCTCTGCTAACTGCTGAGCCAATGGTGGTGAGCATCTTAGTTCCTGTCCTACTGCTGGGACACAGCACTGTTACCAAGGCGATTTAGAGAAGAAAACACTTATTTGGGGTTTTCATTTCAGAGCGTTAGTCCATGACCGGGGCAGGGAGCATGGCAGCAGGCAAGCAAAGATGGCCCAGGAGTCGCAGCTGAGAGTCCACATATTACAGGTGGCAGAGAGAGAAAGAGGATTAATTAGAAATGGCATGGGATTCTGAAGACTCAAAGCTCACCTCCTCCTCCAACAAAGCCACACATACTCATCCTTCCCAGATAGTACTACAAACTGGGGACCAAGCATCCAAATATATGAAACTATGGGAGTTTTCACATTTAAATAGTGAAGTATTCTCAGGTCTTGTGGAAACTTCAGTCCAGGGAAACAAAAGTATGATTAAAACAATAAACTGACTCATATATAGAAATT
Organism: Myodes glareolus; assembly: GCF_982192425.1. NCBI lineage: Eukaryota > Metazoa > Chordata > Mammalia > Rodentia > Cricetidae > Myodes > Myodes glareolus. The sequence continues at coordinate 7,228,793 of NC_142048.1, read as the reverse complement.
GTGAAATGCACTAGACAGTGGTGGGGCACACCTTTAATCCCAGCACTTGGGAGGAAGAGGCATCCGGATCTTTGTAAGTTCCAGGCTAGCTTGGTCTACAAACTGAGTTTCAGGACAGGCTCCAAAGCTAGACAGAGAAACCTTGACTTGAAAAACCAAACCAACCAACCAAACAAACAAACACAACAGGAACAGTGACAGGGAATAAAGGCACCAGAAGTTTCCTCTCTAACATTGCTGATGTTTAGCATCTGTAGGACCTTGAGGCAGAGGAAGCAGCAAATGTGAGGTGCCTAAAATGGACCCATTTATAAGGTGGCCACAGAAAGTAACATGTTCCCTGGTCCAAAGGGTACGATGTGAATGTCTGTGTGGGATTGTTACTCAGGTGGCCGCACAAAATGGTAACAACCTGAGATAAATGCATTCAGGCCCTTCTAAAGTAATCTTGGGGAGACTCTAAGTATGGTTGGTAGAGCTAATCAGTTCCAACTCATCAATCAAAGAACAGTTACGTGGGGTACACATTGATTGGATGGGGCTAGCAATAGTTTTTCCCATTGTGGGCCTTTCAGTCATACATAGTTAGTAACAGCCACACCCTGTAACTTTGGGTCCCCCTAGCCTTATAAGGCTAGGTGTGGAACTGTTTAACTGATTGGCTAAACTTGACACAGGCACTTTAGACTCAGGTTTTGGTCATCATTTACAATGAAGATGCTCTGTGTCTAAACTAAGATGGGGGTCACATTCCAGGTCTTTCAGTATAGAACGAGGAAGATGGCTGAATTCATTCACAGAGGTAAGGTAGGTAAAAGAAGTCATTGTATTCTCCAAAAATGATCAGAACAATGGCATATAGAAAAATATAAGCAGAAAATGTTGTTTTCTCGATTATAGTATGAATAGTGAGCTGTTGGGAAGATCACTGGAGTAGAGTCCAGGGTGAGGCTGAAGGACTTGCAAAGCAGGGGTGGTTGAACTCAAAAGCCAGAAAGACACGGGTTGTCTTGAGTGTTTGACGTTGCTAGGTGACACGTTAGAGGACCTAGGACAGTTCAAGTACTGAACTGCAAGCTAGAGTAGATGGAAATAAAAATCCTTTAAGATAAGTACTTATCTCCAGTGGTAAATGGATTGAGATGTCAGGGAACTGAAATTGTATTTTACAATACACACTACAATATACACTTTATTTAATGTGTGTGTGTGTGTGTGTGTGTGTGTGTATGTGTGTATGTGTGTGTGTATGTGTGTATGTGTGTGTGTGTGTATGTGTGTGTGTGTGTGTGTATGTGTGTGTGTGTGTATGTGTGTATGTGTGTGTGTGTGTGTGTGTGTGTATGTGTGTGTGTGTGTGTGTGTGTCCATGCACAAACCACGGCACATTTGTGAAGGCTCAGGTGGTCAGGCTTGGCAGCAAGTGCCTTTTCCAGCTGATCTGTCTTACTAGCCCGAGACACTGACTTCCTAGGATTGCTGAAATTTCTGAGGGCTCACTAAAATTGGGATGAAACAAAGACTGAGAACAAGGAACTGGGGTCTCACTAAGTGAATTAGAGGGCTGGAGAGATCGCAGTCATGAGGATGACGAGGTATCCATGCCGTATGTACTTCAGAAGACAATACCTCTGAAGAAAAGAAGGAATAGATGATTGAAGATAAGACAGGGGCACACAAAGGTACCTTCTCTCTGGGCCTCTGATGCTCAGAACTGAAATATATATTCTGATGGTCTAAACTTTAGACTCTAAAGAGAAATATCTTCAGTAATCCACCATGTTCCAGAATGAAGGCAAGGAGAATGTTACAGAGGGATATTGGGATGCCCACAAGTTTTATGTACAAGAACTATGGCAATGAGTGGCTGGGTGACAGGAGACAAGGCAGATGCAGGGGACAAAGGTGTGTATGCTGGGTGAGGCCTTTTGGCAGAAGCACTGATTCTGGGATTCAGTGCCTGATCTTTCTCCCATTATCACTGGTGGCAATTCTCTCCTGAAGCCTTCTGATATCTTTTACTTTCTGTCACTTCTGACTTCTGTCCTTCCATGAAATGCTTCGACTTCCTCTACTTATTCTAATTCCATTTGACTTTATCATTCGTACTAAAGGCCACATTTTCTGTACAAATTCTGCCTGCTCCTTCTAATCAGAAATGACTATTTCTTCTTCTGAAATTATGTTTGAAGAATTGTATATGGGCTTTGAAATGTTTGAAACATTTCTACCTTCTCAGGAAAAAAAACAACAACCTTCTTTTGTGTTTCCTTGAAGGAAAAGAATAAAGACTGAATGGAGCTTCCTGTATTTCTTGGGTCCTCCTCACTTCCCTTCCAGGAAGGGTAAATACAGCTGTTGCTAAAGGCTGGGACTCCAAGTCCTGACCTCTGCTTTGGTCAGAAGCTGATAACAAGAGGTTGGTGAAGAGGCACTAAAGAGAGAGAGCGTGGAACTAGGGAGGGGATTGAAATGGACAAGGGGACCTGAGCGTAGCATTCAGAGAGATGACTCATGTCACCTGGGAACCATAGATGGCTGCTTTCCTGAAGCCCGACTTTGGTCCTCTTCCGAGACGGTGCATCAGCCCACCTGTACCAGAGTCTTTGGGTGCCGGGGGAGATGTACCTGCAGTAACTGGAGATGCTAGCTCCTCTGACTTCCACAGTCTCCAGCTTCAGACACTTCAGGTATACAGTATTTCTCAGAATAGGTTACCAAGCTGATGAAACACCCTGTAGGGCGTGTAGGACAGGTGTTACCTCCATACCGTACCCCTAGAGATTCTCGAGGTGACCCTTGTAATCTCACCTCCCCTGCTGAAGATAGAACCTTCAGGGGTATGTACTGTACCCCTGAGCACATCTCCAGTAGGTGATTTTCTTGTTTACATAAATGTTAATAGAAGGAGGGGCAATGATCCGGGCACGCTGTACCAGCACCGCTTATTTTAGCTCAGCTATGTGGCTCCCCTGAATGAGCAGCCAAAGCTTGTTGCTAAGGTGACATGTTACCAGAAGGCAATGTGAGATGTTATGCGTCTGTATCAGAAGCATCCATCTGCAGAGGTTAGATAAGGGACAAACCAGAGGTGCACAGAATACTTTCCTGATATGATCACCACAGCAGTATTGCAAAGGTTGGATTCAGTGTGTGGACACCACCTGATGATTAGTATGTAAAACTTAAAGTACAGTATTTCTCTAGTGGGGTTGGAACTATGAGTAATCTGCTCTCGTGTTTCAGCAGTAATTAATTTACTATTTTTGAGTTGCTTCTCCAATATAAAAGTTTAGCAAAATTCCAACTCTGTAATAACATACCTAATAAAAGCACACATCTAATCTTTGTTAAAAAAAGAAGTATATATTTAAAAAGTCACTTCTCTTTCCCTGGTGAGGAGGAAGGGTACTCTTTAGGACAGATGGCACTAGTGACCATCCCTTCACTGTGTCCATTTTACTTTGAGGACAAAAGATCATGTCAACATCTAAAAGTTGAATGTCACAGCTGAAGGTACCTTTTTTGAGTTCTTTGTTAAATGTCATTGAGTGGAAGCCGGGAGATGACTAAGGAGCTGAACTGGGGAGACAAGAGTGAGGTGAGCCGCGTGTGTTACCTTCATACTATCCTAGTCCCACTGCCACCCTCTGCCTGCTCGGCTCTCATCCACTGCTGTTCTGACACCTCCACCTGGCAGTTCTTGGGTAAACTGTGATTGCTTCAGTGACACCTAAGGGAAACTGGATACATCCACCGTCTGCATTTGACTGAGATTGGCTGTCATAGGCGGTCAGGTTTGGAGGATCTGAGACATCCTCACGACCTCCAAGTCAATGCCTTCTCCCAAATTCCACAAGTTGGAGAATCGTAATACATGTTAATATTGGCTTAATTAATTTCTTCTCTTGGAAGTCAGGTTAGGGTTTCCATTAGGATGGCGTGTGGTACCTAGAAGGGAGTAAGCACTTCTCTCAAGCTGAGTGTAGCCTGCTTGTTCCGTTAGTGAACATTCATAATCTTTACATTCAACAAGCTTATATTTTTTTTCTGTATTTTATATTATAATTTAATAAAAAAAAAAACTCAAAGGAAGAGAGATGGTAAAGGAAGAGAAGACAGAAAAGCCTGGCCATAAAGCTTGCCCAAGAAGCTTGAGTCTGATTCTGTAGGCAGCTGTAGGTCACTCTGCGTTATGTACTGAGGGGTGGCACTGCCCTAAGCATGCTAAAAGGTGATCAGTTTGGCTTTGGGGAACAGTTTGAATAGATTAAGACTAAAAGTAGAAAATTGCCTAAATCTTGGATGACAAGGGCTCAGAATATATTGGGTTGATGACGGTGACATTTAAAACGCTAACAGGAGCCGTTCACTACATAAGGAACCAGCTTTAATAAAAACTAAAGAACACTCAGCATATGCTATGGGATGATTTGCATATTCTAATGTTTAATATCACACTATACTCTAGTTTGACTCCTATTGTGATGAAATTTCTCACTGTCGTCACTTGGGGAAGGCACAAGACAATCTACTTAGACTGGTTTAGCTTTTTGGGAGAGCACCAGCTTTGGGCTAATTCCTATTCTCAGAGATAATGTCTACTAATGTTTACATATTCAGGAAACCAGCAGACCAGCAGTGCAAGCCCTGCTCATGTGCTTTCCTTTGGTTTTCAATGTACCCTGATAACAATATCAAAAATTCGTACCTTGCCAGGTAAACACTACTGACTGTTTTAGGAGCAGTTCAAAGCACCAATTTAATGGCTGAATATTTGATACTGAAGAGACTATTGCTTTCTCTGGCATAAAAATATAGATTTTAAGGATTAGATTGAACAGATTGATGTTTATACTTCTGGAAAAAATGATATGAAAAGTAGCTTGGCCTGGGGCCCTTAGTATAATTTATATTCATGTATAATTTCCACAGTCCAAATTGAACAAACTAAGAATGACATCAGTTTGCTGAAATTTAATGCAAACCATGCAAGCATGTCCATACTTCTTCTGGTTCAACAGAATGATGGTCTTTAAATTCTCGTTAGGCACCTCATTTCATCTCTGCATGATGATCCAGTAAGGATGAGTAGAGGAGTCACAGACACACTGCCCTTTTCTAACCCCCAGGAGGAAAACAAAAGCTTGTGCTCTGAGATGAGGAAGGAGTTAATCCCAACCCGTAGCTTGCGCTGATCTGTAATAATGTGCACAAGTAATTTGCATGAACTGGAATAATTGTATCATTATTATGTAGTTATGCCCCCGTGCCGGTCACTGACTTGCTATCTAATTTTATTAAGTTCCTCAGCCCCAGAGAATCTTATGAGACGCCAGCTATCTTCTCATTAGCAGTTTAGCTGTGACCTTATAGTTTGTTTTCTTGGACTTGGCTTTGGCCTCCTGCCCTCAAGTTGACATGGCTTTGTTTCATAGTCTATACTGTCACTGTGCCTTCTTGACCCAGAAGAGATGCAGATGAATGGGAGTATTGATGCCAGCTTTAGAGCTTCTGCAACAGGCAGCGTGCCTTAATTCCTATCACTCGGTTCTGGTTTCTTAGGGAAAAAGGGAGAGAAGAAAAGAATAAAATAGTTATTCCAGGACTTCAAAGGGCCACCTTTTAGTATGGTCCTATGTAATATAACCAAATTGTCCATGACATGGAGTGAGTCCCATGTGGATAGTCGTTATCTCCTGGCATTTTTGAGGACCCCAATGCAATCTTGTCATCTTTGTAAAGGCTTGGACTGAAACTCAATTCTAATTCCATATCTTTACTTTCTACTCTATTCAAGAACAGTATGAGAGAGAAAGAGAGACAGGGAGAGACAAACAGAGAGAGAGAGAGAGAGAGAGAGAGAGAGAGAGAGAGAGAGAGAGAATGATTAGCTAGACTGGTGGTGTGTGGAATGAAAAAAGAGAAGGGTTCAGCCTGCAGAGACAGAACACAGCACTCACAAGCTTCAGCTCCAAGATGAACAAGGGCACAGCCCACACCTAGACACAGTCCAATGAGAAATAGACACTAAAGCTCAATGACTAACAGGCTAAGAAATAATTTTTTTTACAGAGGAATAATCCTATAAAACTCACACTTGCACAAATTGTGCAAGAATTGAAATATACAGAGTTGACTTGTGTTCATCTGTAAAGGACAATGAAATAATCATGTCTGCAGAAAAATGGATGGCTCCAGAGGTCATTTTGTTATATAAAATAAACAACTCAGGGAAAATATCATATTTTCTTTGGATTCTATATCTATAGCTACCTGTCTGTATAGATTATAAACATGTATGTTATATATTATATATATATTTATTATGTGTATATATGAAACAAATGACTATAACTTTATGATTAGTTAAGAAACATGGATATGAATTCTGATCCAGTGTCTCCTAACTGTGTGATCTTGGGCAAACTTCTCTGCTTCTTTTGCTTTTGTTTCAATTTCTTAAACTTGGAATAAAATAGTGATATCACATGGCCATTGTTGAATAGTAAGCAGATCAGTGGTGTCAGAGCATGCCTGAAATAATCCTGTTATTAGTATGTGCATCCTGCTGTTAGTCTCATTTTCTATTAGAGAAAATTCTGCATGTTGGTTTCTTAACTAAACACTACTATAAAAAAAATCTAAAGACTCCAGTTTCAATGGGGAAGAAATCTGGACTCCTAAGCAAGCTTGAACTACATGTTAGAGTCATTTCAATATTCACTTACTTTCTTTTTTCTTTACAGTCTGTACTTTTCTTAGATGAGTTTAAATGTCTACAGCAGAATTACAGGGTTAATGTCAACAGGATATCTGGAGTTCCATAAATGTCTTTACAGAAACATGGGGTGTATCTTTCTGACTGTATTGTTTCCTCAATTTTAGATTCAAGTAGTAAGTAGCCAAGGGACAGCAACATTCTCAATGTGGACTCAGTAAATTTTTATTACTGGGTGTAATGGAAAGAACTTGTCCTCATCAGCTGATGGTCTCTATTTTTTTAAAATTATAGACATAATAGGTAGCAGAACCAATACAAAAATGAAGTAAAAATAAGCAGGGGCCACTCTTTTTCCAGAATAATAAACTCCTGAGGAATTAGGCCCCATTCTGCTTCTAAGAGTCTATATTTCCTAATCTGTTCAACACAACAGCCAATACTTATGTGTACCACATAAACCTTGAGATGTACCTACATATAGAATTCTGGAGACTTTGTATGAAAATAGAAATGAAGGTAAGATATATTTTATTTATTTATTTCTGGCATATGGATTAAGATGTTAATGTTTTGTATATATTGGTTTAAATAAATTACATCATTAGAATAATATCATCTTTCTTTTTACTTAGAAGTGATAAATGTGGCTTACCTATTTCTGTTGGATGCACTAGTATGACATAGCCCTCAATCCTTCTGTTGAAAACCAGCCATCTCTTTTTCTTATTGTGTAGAGACAGGAACCAAGAAAAATGGTTCAAAGTAAAGCCATTGTCCAGAGCCACAATGGCGACCTTACTTCACTTTGACAATATTTGCTATGTGTGCTGTCTTCTTATTCTTTATATTTTTATTATTACTTAACTTGGGATTGGGTGAGAGGGTTGGGGTAGGGGAAGCAGAAGGGCAGAGTGTAGAGATAACCCACCCATTTCAGTTCTCTGGGGAACATCATACTATTTACACCGGATACCTAAGGTGTCGAGACAGGCGGTGCACACAATTTAGACCAAAGCAAATTATAAGTGGAAAGATTCTTTAACATAACCACTAAGATACTTACATATTCTCTATGATTAACCAAAGCCCACCAGTAATTATAAAACTCTCCTGGGAGTCTTCCTAGCAAGGATCTGTCTATCCGGATGTCAAGGTCACATCTTATAAGGTTCACTGTTGGGTGGTGGCTTCCTCTTTGGTATTGATGATTTTTGGTTAAATTCTGTTGTGAAAGACCAAAAAAAGGAAGCAGATGATGGAGGACCCACTGTAGAGGAGTTGCCACCAGTGGCTCAGAGTGGGATTTTCTTTTAAACAAGCAGAAGAGGTAGTGTCTTAAGGCGAACAACTGAACTGCAAGCTACAAACTCTGTCTCTCTCTTCATATGTGTGTGTGTCTATTTTTATCTATCTATCTATCTATCTATCTATCTATCTATCTATCTATCTATCTATCATCTATCTATCTATCTATCTATCTATCTATCTATCTATCTATCTATCTATCTATCTATCTATCTATCTATCCCCAAAACTGTTCCAGAATCTATTTGAGGACAATAACTTGTTCTGTACTGATAAGAGCCTATTTTTAGACTCTTTCTCATTTAGTGTGATGATCGCAGGATAAAACCACAGGCAAGCTGATGCGCTTGGTTCTGAGCTGTTGATCCGAACGAACACTAACACAGTGTATCACAGTGTACTGAACACTTCTGAAATGGGTTACTTCCTCAAGACTAAAACACTCAGTGTTTTGTAATATTTCTGACCCTGTAATTTCAGACAAGGGATTGTGAGCCAGCCTGTGGGATACCACAGCTCAGAAACTAGACAAGTAGCAACCACGCTCCCTATCTCCTCAGTCACTCCTCTGACTCAGCCACTTTTCCCAGATTATTCTTGCTTGCTTATTATGTAGCAGTTACATTTGTCTGCATTCAGCCCTTGAGAACAGATCAAGGGTATACAGTATCTTTGTAGTACAATTACAGAGAGGAAAACAAATCTCCTGAGTTAGGAGCCAAGAGTAAGGGATCTTCTCTGACTATAGTTACAATTAATTTGAAAAAAACTATGTGCTTGAAGGCTCTTAAATTTCTTCTAAAAATATCAGTTCATTTCTATGAAAATAAGGATTTTGATAGAAATTGACAGCAAAAGATATAATTGTATCTGAATTACTTTACTCAACTAATTACAAAACAGTTTATTTCTTTAACTCTTGGGTTTAGTTGGCTTTGGTGAGAGAATTTCTCTTCTCTTCTGGAAGCTTCTCCTCAGTGCTATTCGTACCCCTGCTCCAGATAGAGAGCACATCTTCACTGCTGTGTCTTTTCTTGGCCCTTAAGAAAGACTTTCCGTTTCTCCCCAAGGGCATGCGGTAAAACATGTGACTCTTTAGATTATATTGATTTATATAAATTACAAGATACATTTATTTCATTCAAGTATCTGAGTGCTGCTTTTTGCATTTGAGTCTTATTGCTTTAGGACTCATTTGGAACTTCGGCATAGCCAGCCCACACCACAAGAAAGGCATCATGTGTCTTTCAGAACCTGTGCAGCATGTAGCATTTCATTTAGACCTATCAGGTTGATTGGGAACTTTTCTTTCCTCCCTCCCTCCCTCCCTCCCTCCCTCCCTCCCTCCCTCCCTCCCTCCCTCTCTCCCTCCCTCCCTTCCTTCCTTCCTGGCTTTCTTTCTTTCCTTTTCTGTTAAGGACTGTCAGAGCCATGTGCTGAAAATCCAGAAAAGTTTGTGGTGCCATAAATTTCATCTCAAGTGCTCCAAAGAAGAGGACACCTATAACTACTGTTCCTGGCACAGGAGGCTGGGTATGCAGAGTCACCTTGATGCCCTCTGCTTAAAGTTCATCTGTATTGTGACAGAGTTTTCTTATTTACTTCTGGGCCACCCCTGAGGCCTGACTTTCTCACTATGTTTCTCTATCACTGGATTTCCTTCAACTACAGGTCTGAGAGTAAGTCCAAGCAAAATTTCACCAGACATTTCCTCCCAAGCAATAGGCCACTGCAGTGTGCTTCTTAGTAATGAGTTTACCACAGGGCCATTAAAAACACAACAGCATGGCCCGTTTTTACCATGATCCCCTTTCTTTCTGTTTTATAGGGATGAATGCAGATTAGTTCACTCTTAACTGGGTTGTCCATCTTAACCAACAAATTACCAAAGAAAGGGCATTCTATGTAGTCATCCATGGTGTATGAGTTCAATGAGCTTTTTGCATGAGGCGGTAGTTTTGGTTGGAATTTTGTTTGATTTTTTTTCTATCAGTTTTACTCTATCTAAATCTTTAAAGGGTCAGCAAAAATTTCTTCCTAAGCCAAGCGTGTCTCCAGCTGGCCCATACGCATGTCCAGTGAGTTTTCATGTGCTCCGTCAGAGCTGTGTCTGCTCAGCTTGAATGACTGCATTTTCAAGCTCTGGGTGTGTGAGCCACTGCCCAGCAAGAGCAGTGACCCCCAAAACTCAGCTTTGCTTCCCTGGGAGGCTGACTCAGCGTGGAATGAAAATTCACCACACATTCCTTCTCAACGAAAATCGACAGCAAGATCTCCTTTACTCATTTGTTTGTTTTATGCATAACACAGCCTGCTGCTCGAAGAGCTGCTTTCTGTGGGCTGTGTTTCCCTTTTCGTTTCTGCAGTGTTTCACCGGAATTTAATTCATAGCATGCAACATTTCCCATTTTAAAGTCTTTCTAGCATACCACAGGGTTGCACTATCAATACAATTCCAGAACTTGGCATCGTATCACATGAGTCATTTGCCTTTCTCCTCGCTTATCTTCCTCTGGAAACCAAGGGCCAAATTTCTGTCTATATGGATTTGTTAGTCCAGGCATTTCATATGAATAAAACCATAGTATCCTTTTGTGTTTGTATTTATGATCTTCCTTCCTACCTTCCTTCCTTCCTTCCTTCCTTCCTTCCTTCCTTCCTTCCTTCCTTCCTTCCTTCCCTCCTTCCTCCCTCCTTCCCTCCCTCCCTTCCTCCCTCCCTTCTATCTTTTCTCCCTCCCTCCTATCCTTTCTCCCTCCCTCCTATCCGTTCTCCTTCCCTCCTTTTATCCCTCCATCTTTGCTCCCTCCCTTTTCCCCTCTGTCTTTCTTACAGCTTCTCTATGTATCTCCCTAGCTTCCCTAGAATTAAGTGATCCTTAGTTCTTAGATAATATGAGCCTCCTATCTCAGCATCCCAAATTTTGGGATTACAGATACATGTTACCTTATCCAGCTTGCTTATTTTTTTTCAGTTAGGATAATGGAGGCTAGGGATATGGTTCAGCAGTTAAGAGCTTGCTGCTCTTTCTGGGGACCTTAGCTTAGTTTCCAGCATCCACTTGTCAGCTCACAACCACCAGTAATTCTAATTTAATGGAACTGGATGCCTTTGTCTGCCTTCTTGGTTCCTGCACATACGTGGTGCATATAAACACATATAGTTAAACACACACACACACACACACACACACACACAGAGAGAGAGAGAGAGAGAGAGAGAGAGAGAGAGAGAGAGAGAGGGAAAATAGATCAGGCTGTTGAGATAACCCAGCATGGGAAGATTCTTGACATGAATTTGCACAATATCTGCATGATGAATCAGTGTTACGCCATAAACAATGGCATGTTTATGTTCAATGTATGGCTAAGACACTTTATCTATTCGGTTAAGAGATATTGAAGTTGCATCCACTTTGTGGGCTATTTTGAATTCATGTTACTATGAACATTTGGATGCAGTTCTATTGTGGAAACCTAAGTTTTCGTTTCTGTTGTGTTTGGAGTGCAGCTAAATTTTATAACTATATGTTTAATTTTGGGACAAATGGAAAGTGGGTATTCCAACTTTTTTACAATCTTGTGCTGGTTATTATCCTTTTCTTATTAGATGAATGAATAAGATATCTAGATCTTATCAGATATCCTAATGAGTGCATCATGACTAACAATCATGCAGAGTTTTTATATAAAGTTCCTTAGTGACTAATGACATTATGCATCTTATGTCATCCCAATTTGCATGTCTTTTGAGAACTATCTATTGAAAATCTTTTCTATTTTTTAACTATGCTACTCAGCTTCTTAAGACTGACTTTAATAGTTCTTCTATATTCAGAGTACTAGACCTCTATGAGATCTATGGTATGAAGGTAGTTCTCTCCACTCTGAGCTCTAGGGATATGTGGGTTGAAGTTGGTTCTCTCCATTCTGAGAGTCTCTACTGAAAATCAGATGGGATCTCATACTTCAGGTCGTATCAGCAAGTGCTCTGCCACACTAGGTCTCCGTGGCACCTTCTGAAACTAGGGAGCTTTCAGGGCCGATTTCCAAATGAAACATGACCTGGCAACATATGGGTCAATGAAGGTGTGAGAGAATTTGTAAGCTTAAATGGACTGAGATCACAGGCAATCAGAGCAAGGACATTAGAGACTAGCTTAACCAGTGTCATCTCCTGTCACTGGGTTGAATAGAACAGTCTTAAGTGCCATTTCCTGGGAGCTACTGTCAGTCCTTGAGACTCAACGAAGCCTTCAAAGTCCAGATTGTCACAGTTATTCCAGGTTTTGCACACTTTGTTTACACTCACTCTCTCACACTGTGCATCTTCCATGGTGTCACCATTTAACAAATAATGGGAAAAGTGTTTTATATTCTTATGCTATATAATTTTCTCAGATTTATAGCATATCTATATAAAACACACATTTGTATCTTACATACCCATCCTATACCTCCTAGTGACACTTGATTTTTGAGAATATAAAGGTGTCCAGAAAACAAAATTTTTGAGTGTTCATTTTGAGATCAAATAACATAATTGTTTCTATTTTCTGAAGCACATTTTCTTTCCATAACTCTGGAAAGAAAACAAAGCTTTTAAAAAGTTTGCAGTACACAGCTTACACTTGATTAAAACCCACTAACATGCACAAGTAACAACTGGACAAATTGATACTTTATTCATGGGATTTAAAAATCATTTCAAAATTTGTCTTTTAAAACGTGTACTGGGGCAGGGAATAGAGTAGAAATACCTCTTCAGAAATCCCAGATAACTCCCCAGGTCAATATTTTCATAAACTAATGAGTGCTTTTACAAAATTAGATTTTATCACTCTCATTGAGTATTTCATTCCTAGAAGAACATTACCTTAGACATTTCTCCTTTCCCAAGAAACAAAAGGGAGAAATTGTTTTGAGAATGGTGAGAGTTCTCAAAATATGAAGTTCTTCATTAGTGCAGATATAAAATTAAACTATTTTCTATTTAGACAGATGGATGTAGTCACATGTATAGAATGGAAAAGAGAGCCCCACCGGGAATCAGATGCTGTGGCAAAGTGTATTTTTGGGATTTGCCAGCTTGTTCTATCCTTCCGAAATCCAATCCTCCTTGGACTGTGTGACACAGATGGAGAGACTTTGAAGCTTCATATGAATGTGAATCTGGTACAGAGTCATGTGGCCTACATGGGCTACAGGCCCTTCCTAAGCCTTTTGAGAGCTCTAAGACTCAGTGTGTGTGTGTGTGTGTGTGTGTGTGTGAGAGAGAGAGAGAGAGAGAGAGACAGAGAGAGACAGAGACAGAGACAGAGACAGAGAGACAGACAGACAGAGACAGAGACACAAAGAGAGACAGAGACAGAGAGAGACAGAGAGAAGGGGAAGGAGAGAGATAGACAGAGACAAAGAGACAATTGAGAGGAATAAGCAAACTGTACACAATGTCAGGTCCATGTGCCTGCCCCCATCTCTAGCTACCACCTAATTTGGGAGGTGATGCCCAGTGGAAGGATTTACAGAAGGGAAGACCAGCGTTACAGGCCAGGGTCTGTAACATGTACATGGAGAGCATGAAGGGTGTGCTTATTCCTTTTCGTGGCTTTCTGGAACTGCAAGGAAACGTGTGGATGTAGCACATTAGAGCCAAGGAGCAATGTCTTTCAACCTAGCTTCACCTCTAGTTGACAGAGTGTGAACTTCGATGCTGTCTTCATGCCTGACTGTATCCTGTCCATTTCAGACCAAGATCACTACCTTGTATGTTCAGCAACTTCCTTTGGAACTTTTACACATCTCAAATTCAACATATTGAATACTCAGTTTATAACTTCTCCCCCACTGCCATTATTTATATGTTAGGAGATCATGGCTAAGATCAGTAAGAGTGACGTCTCCCCCTGGAAGTTTCAGGCATCTCAGACTTAACAAGGACAAAGAAGCTCAGACTTTGATGAGTGAAAGCAGCCAAGAGGTCGGAAGTAGCTTCATACAACAAATATCTACCAAAAATGCAGCGAGCAATGTGGAGACAGGCTGCTGATGTTTCTTTGCATAGTTGCTTGCTTTTCTGAATGCTTTAGAGTGAATAAAGTTTCTTTTCTTGTAAAACTCTTAAAGATTTCTGAGCGTATTCATTATTCCTTTCCCATACCATACTGAATGTGTTATTCAATAAATACAGAGAAGAGCCCTTTGTGGGGACAGACCCAACAACAGACGGAAATAGGTGTAACTCACAGAAATCAGGCACACACACACACACACACACACACACACACACACACACACACCCCAGACAGATTGCAGATAGGCAAGTAACTGTAAACTGCAGATAGATAGGCAAAGGGAGAGAAATAAAGAATTCAGTTTGGGCTCACTCTTGGCTAAAATAATCTAAGGGGAATTGACTGTGTTTTCTTTCCTTAATGCAACATGGATGTATTTTGGTGCCCTTGAGGTTAATGTGTTAACAGATGCAAACCATGACCTTGTAAACATCCTGCGTCTTCTGCTACAGGAATAATCTACTTTTGATGATAAGCTGAAGAGAATTTTGAATTCAGATTGTCCCAGAAGCACCCTCTGATATAGAGAATGAAATCAAAACTCCTTCCTCATAATTGGTCCTTGAAGTATATCATATTTCACTCATCACTCACCCATCTTGTAGGGGCAGGAGTCCTCTCTGATCCTAGTGATGACAAATACCTTAGAGGACTCCTAGGTAAATCAACAGACTTTGTAGCTGAATAATATTACATTGTATACCTGCTGCGCCATCTCACTAGCTGCTATGTAGTATTTATTCAACCACTGATAAGTACCTAAGTTGATTCTATATCTTAGCTATTATAAAATGTTGTAGTAAATAGGCCCTGCAGCTATCTCTTTATTATGCTAATTTCATTTTCTTTTGTTGGATAAGTAATACTATACTATAATATAATATATAATAATTAAAACTAGAAGTGGGATTGTTGGGTTATATTTCTATTTGTAGCTTTACTGAGGAACTTTCATTCTGTTCTTCACAAGAGCCACGCATGAGAACACTCTTTCCTTCATTTCTTGGCCAACGTTAAAAAAATCCTGTTATTTTCAGCAAGTGGATAAGATAGGAGAACACTATGTTAAGTAAAACAAGCAAGGCACAGAGAGACGTGAGCCATATGTTCTTTTTCATATGTGGAAGCTAAATAAAGCTGACCCAAATTTAGAGTACTGATTACTCAAGGCAGGGGAGTACGGGGGAGAAAGAGTATATAAAAGAAGGCTAGATTTGATGATAGGTATTCTGTATACATTTGCTAAAATATCACAGAGAAAACTATTAATAACATAATTAATATATGTAAATGAAAGCATAACAAAGACCAAGAGTTTAATAGTCTGATGCTCATAGACATTTTGCGGTAAACTGAGCAGAAAGTAGTTTCCATATCCTGCTCACAACTCTTCCTCCTGCTAACATCTTACACTCATATCACACATATGTTAGGTTGATGAACCAATACTGATGGATTGTTAACTAAAATCCGGAATTCACACTAGGTTCACACTGTGTGTTCATTTCTGAGTTTAGACTAATGTATCATAGCTGTGCTTATTGCCTGTTTCTTCTCTGTCTTTGGAGATAAGAGCACCGTACAGAGCAATTCACTGCCCTTAGAATCCCTTCAGTCGCTTGATTCAACTTCGCATCAGCCTCTGAGAGCCACTGCTATAGCAGCAACCGCCACCCACCGCTCACTTCACCATGTCCGTAATTTTGCCTTTTCAAGGATTCTTTCCTGCTGAAATCAATGTATGTATCTTTTCTAGATTTTTTTTTTTTACTTACCAAATACATTTAAGGCTCTCTAATCTCGTTGGTGGCCCGATTGATCTAGTTCTTATCCACTGTGTCTGTTCACCCATTGAAGGGCATCAGTTTGCTTCCACAGTTTGGCTGTTATGAATAAAGCTACTATGGACACAAACGTCAGCTCATTTGGAAAAGTAACAGCAAACACGTATCATATGCTAAGACTATCTTTAGTTTTATAAAAACTTTCAAAATGTCTTTCAAAGTAGTTGTACTAGTTTGCGTTTCTACCAGCAATGAATGAGTGCTCTTGTTAGCCTGTGTACTTCATAGCGCCTGGAGTTATCAGTGCTTTGGACTGTAACCCTCCTAGTAGCTGTACAGCCTCTTCTAATTTGCAATTCCCTGATGACATATACTGAGTAGTTTCCATAACTTATTTGTAACTTGTGCATTGCCTTTGATGCGCATCTGATCAGATGTTTTCACTGTCTTGTTAATTTTTTATGTGAAGCTATCTGTAAGAACTCTTTCTATAAAATTTGGCTACAAGTTCCATATTTCTGTACGTGAATGGCATGTCTTTTAACTAACTTACCACTTTGACAGAAGTTTTTAAATTTTGTCAACACATGCAGGGTCACTTGGTTTCTCTCATGTTTTAGAGATGCATATACTTTTGTAGTTTATATTTGGGTTTGAATCCAAATTATTCAACTTTATTTTATGACATGTATAAATCTATGTCTAGATTTTTTGCATATGAATGTCTGATAGTTTAAGCACTGAAAAATGACACTCTTTGTTCTTTTCTCCTTTATTGATCAGTTTATTCTATTTTATGGGTCAATTTCTGAATTCTCTGTTCCATTTTTTTCTCTAGTATTTTGTCAAAACTTTAGAGCCTTCATCTACCATCAACCCTCAAACTTCATTCTCTTCTAATATTATAGTGTTATGCAAAGTTTATGGCCTCTCAGTATACGCTTTAGAATTATTTTATTAATATTTACAAAATATTTTCTGGGATTTTGATGAATTTGCACTGACTCCATAGAACATGTTGGGAAGAAATGACACCATAGCAATACTGACTCATTCTATCCAGGAGCCTGATCTCACTCTAGCTGAGTGTCTTTGATTCCTTTCATTAGAGAGATATTCCTTGCTTACTTGTGAGCACAGGGATAAGCATTTGGACTGCAGTTAGTAATCATGCAGAAAACTGGCAGTGGGGGGGTCCTCTTTTCTCCTCCTACTGTCTGGTAAGTGTACCCCCCAGCCCTCGTCACAGAAGTGCCCTCCTGGAGCAGATGGAGGTGATTTCAGAAATACACACTTGGTCTGAATGCAGAGAACAAGAGATGGTGGAGCTCCCATTCCCACACGATGCATCTACACCGTGATCCTTACACACAGGCTCAGGAAATACTGCAGAAGAAAGAGCAAAAAGACTGTAAGAGGCGGAGAACCAGATATCTGCTGTGAGGTGGCATCTTCTATATACGACAGGAAAGCTGCAGTCGTGGAATCGTAACAAAATGGTCACCTAAAGAAAACCCACATAATTACAGCACCAGCTAACATGCCAACCAAAATATGGAAATTCTCAGAAGGCCCTACCCCAACATGACCAACAGGCAATTAATGACTGCTGAGAGACAGATAAGCCATAAATATGCATTGAATATACACAATAGTTTGAGTGCTTTCATAGATTCAGGGGGCACAACAGAGAAGAAACCAAACAAACCCCTGCCATCCTGGAACTCATATTACGAGGGTGGATTGTAGGTATCAGCTAACAAACCAAATTGTGTGTTAAACGTGTTATGTGTTTGACAACAATGCAGGAGAGGAGAAAAAGATGAGTAGAAATAGGGTTTAACAGGGGCGATCAGTATTTGATGGAGGAGGGTAAGGCAAAGGACAGGTGAATCAAAACTGGAGGCTGAAGGGGGCGGGTCCAGCATATCTGGTAGAGGCTGGAGGAGAAGTGAGCCAGGCTGGGTGCAATGGTGGTAGTGAGAGGTAGCAGAAAGTGGGCAGGGGCAGGAAGTGTGAGCAGAAGTGTCAGGACACGCAGTATAAATGAGCACTCTGCCTAGTGGAGAGTGAACCCTGAAGGCTGCTGAGATGGGTGAGGATGCAGAGAGCTCTAGCTAGCAATGCCAGGAGTATTGGCTGATACTTCTGCTATGGTACACAGACAAGCTTAGTTCTAATACCTATTACAAGCTGACTAAAAAATATTTATATTAATATCAATTAACCCTTGTAGTATAATGAAATACTTTTGTTTTCTAGATCAAAGATGGAGAAATGGTCTCCCTAGGACAACATAGAAGAAACATTTATTTTATATCAATAGTGGTTTGAAGGGTTAGTGAGATGGTTCAGAGGTAAGTTCTTGATCTGCAATCATGAAGAGTTGAGTTCAGATCAGTGGAAATCATATAAAAGGTCAGTGTGGCCATGTATGCCTGTAACCCAGTCCTGGAGATGGAGTAAAGGCCAGGGTGGCCATGTATGCCTGTAACCCAGCCCTGGAGCTGGAGCAAGGAAGATACGAACATACTGGGCTCGCTGTCTAGCCAGGCTAGCCACTGCACAGCTCCGGGTTCTGGGAGAGGCCCTGCCTCAAAAGATTAAGTTAGAGAATGAAAGAGAACACTCAAATGTACTTCTCTAGCCTCCCATTTGTACACCTTGGAGTGTGAACACACACATACACATGTAAATACAAGCTTGTAGTACACATATATACACACACTCGCGCACACACTGTCTAGGCACTTAGCCTAAGGAAAGGAGGAAATAGTTATCTAGAACTAAAGAAAAAAATCAAAGATCCTGGAGCCCATAGGGAATAGGGTGGAAGAATAAGACACCCAACTTGGAACATGGTGTGTATTAAGTTGTAATGCCTAGATTCCAAATGAAGTCGTAGAGCAGAATAGTCGGTTTGAAGTCTGCATCCTTACAAACAAGGACACAGTGACACTTGCCTTTCCCTAAACCTCACATCCTTCCTTAGATATGTGCCGTTTCATATGCTTATTCTAGGACTTGTTTTTTGTTTAAATGTCTTTTTTTCTTGAATATAGTATAGTAATATACCACTTTGGGCCCTGCTTTATAATTATGACCTTGTTTATTCTTTCACCATATTGTTCTCTTGCTAATTCTCAACACCACCTAATACAAAAAAATGAAAGAAAGAAAGAAAAGAAGGGAAGAAAAAAGAAAATTTGTCAAGTAATTGAAACTCACAGGGACCCAACATCTCCTACACTCAGTTTTTAAGTTCTGGATACTTATTGCCATTTCTCATCTTCCACTAAAAGTGCTGCCTGGCACATGCTGTTTTAATCAATGTGAATTACATTCTATTTTTATGGATGTGCTTTTTCACATTCCTCTGGGCACGCAATTTATCAGGCATGAGTAATATCTGGCATAGGGTGTCTCTAATGGCTTCCTTTTATGATTAGATCAATGAGTGTCTGAATTAGGAAAGGAAGTCTCTGGTACGAGAATACCTCCAAACTCCTTGGAAATGGTGCTAAGGAGAAAGCACGAAAGTCTGAAACATTAACAGTGAAATTGTCTCAGGTCGCTTGAATCCTTACTCATGGAAAGTTGGAAGCATTTCATAAGTGCTTCAGCACCCAGTGATGCGGTGACTGACTTTATCTCTGAATACTGAGTGCATTTGTGCATTTTTCTTTAGAGCTTAACTTATTTTAAGGGACACATTAAGCAGAAAAGCTAACTTTAACAAACCGACTCTTTGTTTTACCACTCCTTCTCCACAAGCAGAGTCCCTCTGCAGTAGCCAATGTAGCTGGAGCTATTTCCCCAACTTTCCAAACACTGTCTGGGTGTGGAGGTCAGAGAATAACTTGCAAGATGTCTGTTCTAGCCTTTTATCAGTCCTTTGTATTAAACTCTGGTCACCATGGTTGGTGGCAGGTACCTTTTTTCACTGAGTCATCTTGCCAGCCCAAGCGTTCTTTTTCACACAAAAGCACCTGTCTTAGTTAGTTTTCTATTACTGTGTTCAAATACTATGACCAAGGAAATTTACAAAAGAAAGAATTTAATTAGGTTTAATATTGCAGAGGGTTAGAATTCATATGGTGAAGCAAAGGAACATATGAGTGCTTATATCTTGATCCACAGTCATGAGGCAGACAGATTTAGATAGACAGACAGACATACAGACAGACAGACATACAGACAGATGGATTGAACAACAAACAGACAGACAGATAGATGATATATAGAGAGACAAGACTGGCATGAGATTCTTGAAACCTCAAAGTGACACACTTCCTCCAACAAAGTCACACCTTCTAATCCTTCCCAAACAGTTTCACCAATTTGGGAGCTACTTACAAATATACGTGCCTATGAGGGGCCTTCTCATTTAGACTAACAAAGTACCCAACTACTATATACTCATTGTAGCTTGTTGTTTTCTTTCATTCATTCATTTTTATTTATTTTTTTCATTAATTTTCTATCTATAAGTATACACACACATTTTTATTTGCTTAGAGTTCCATAACATCTTATTATACAGATAGAGTATAATCTAATTAAATAATATCCAATAACTGGCCATTTATTGCTGGACACTTATTACTTAAAAACACTCTGTAGGAGTCTGGGGTATTGATTAAATCTGGTTTTGTTGTGGAATATCTTGTTTTCTTTGTTCATGTTGATTGAAAGCTTTGCTGGATATAGTAGTCTGGGCTGGCATCCATGGTCGCTTAGTGTCTGCATGACACCTGGTCAGGACCTTTTGGCTTTCATTGTTTCCATTGAGAAGTCAGGTGTAATTCTGATACACCTGCCTTTATGTATTACTTGACCTTTTTCCTTTGTCATTCTTCATATTTTTCTTTATTCAGTATGTTTAGTATTTTGATTGTTATGTGGCAACATTTTTTTGGGTCCAGTTTATTTGTGCCTTCATAGGGATAACCTTCTTCAGGTTGGGAAAGACTTTATCTATGATTTTGTTGAATGTAATTTCTGTGTCTTTGGGCTGGACTTCTTCTTCTTCTTCTTCTTCTTCTTCTTCTTCTTCTTCTTCTTCTTCTGCTTCTGCTTCTTCTGCTTCTTCTGCTTCTTCTATTCCTACTATTCTTAGGTTCAGGTTTTTCATGGTGTCCCAGATTTTCTGGATATTTTGTGCTAAGAATTTGTTGGATTTAACATTTTCGTTGACTGATAAACCCATTTCCTCTATCGTATCTTCAACACCTGAGATTCCTTCTTCCATCTCTTGTATTCTATTGTTTAGGTTTGCTTCTGTAGTTCCTGATCATTAACCCAGATTTTTCATTTTCAGATTTCCCTCAGTTTGTTTTTTTTTTTAATTGCCTCCCTTTCCGTTTTCAAGTTTTTGAACTGTTTCTTTCACCTGTTTGATTGTTTTTCTTGGTTTTCTTTAAGGGATTTGCTGATTTCTTCCAATTTTTGTTTGTCTTTGCCTCCACTTCTTTAAGGAAAATTTTTATTTCCTCTTTAAGGGCCTCAATCATCTTCATAAAGTTATTTTTAAGGCCATTTTCTTCTGTTTCATCTGAGTTGGGATGCTCAGGTCTTTCTGTTGTAGAACCTCTAGTTTCTAGTGGCTGTACTGCTCTTTATATTGTTGAGTGTATTCTTACCCTGTTGTCTACCCATCTCTTCCTCCCGTTGGAACAGGTGGGGCCCATGTTTCAGGGGAGTCCCCTTTCCTCCAGTTGGTGTAGTTGGGGGCTGTGACTCTGTTGAATACTCTTTCAGGTGGAAGCAGGGCCAAGCCTTCGGTTTTCATTTCTCCAGGTGCCTTTGGGCCCAAATCTCAGATGTTCTCTCCTCCTGGTGCAGGCTCAGGTACAGCTCTGAAGGTCACTCCTCCCAGTGCTCGTGGGGGTGAGGCTGAGATAATCCCTGAATTTTAGGTACTTTCTGGATGCCATTGCTGTGGCACACCAGGCTGCTGGGCAAAGCCTGCCAACTGCGCTGCTGAGCCTTTTTCCTGTGGCAAGACCCACCTGCCATGCTGCTCAGGTTTCTTCCTGGCAGCCTTTGACTAGATACTTAAACAGAGTTCTCCATCAATGCTCAGACCAAAGGGACAATCCTGTCTTCAGATTGCATCTGTCTTCACCAAACTAAAGAATTACACCTGACTTTTCAATGGAAACAATAAAAGCCAGAAGGTCTTGGTCAGGCATCATGCAGACTCTAAGAGAAGCCTTCGATAGATGCCACCCCAGACTTCTTTATCCATCAAAGTTTTTAATCAACATAGACAGAGAAAACAAGATACTCCATGACAAAATCAGATTTAATCAATACCTGTTCACAAATCCAGCCCTACAGAAAGTACTAGAAGGAAAATTCCAACCTAAGGAAGTTAGCTACACCAACAAAACATAGGTGACTGATAATCCCACACCAGAAACCCAAAGAAGAGAAACACACACATAATACAACCACCAACAACAACAAAAACAAAAATTGCAGAAACTAGCAATCACTGCTCATTAATATCCCTTAATATTAATGGACTCAATTTATCTATAAAAAGACACATCTATAAAAAGATTAACAGATAGGATATAAAAAACAAATCAATCCTGCTGCATACAAGAAACACACTTCAAATACACAGATAGACATTGCCTCAGAGTAAAGGGTTGGGAAAAGATTTTCCAAATAAATGGATTTAAGAGACCAAGCTGGTGTGTCTATTCTAATATCTAACAAAATAGAATTCAAGCTAATTTTAATCCAAAGAGATGAAGAAGGTCATCTCATATTCATCACAGAAAAAATTCATCAAGAGGAAGTTTCAATACTGAATATCTATGTCCCAAATACAAGGGCACCCTCATTTGTAAAAGAAACATTACTAAAGCTTAAATCACACATCACCCACACACACACTAAAAGTGGGAGACTTCAACACTCCATTCTTATCACTGGACAGGTCTTCTAGATGGAAATTTAACAGAGAAATAAGGGAACTAACAGATGTCATGACTCAAATCGGCTTAACAGACATCTATAGATCATTTCACTTAGCACCTCATGGAACCTTCTCAAAAATTGACCACATATGAGGTAACAAAGAAAATCTCAACAGATACAAAAAAAATAGAATAACCTCATGTATCTTATTGGATCATCATGACTTACAGTAAAAATTCAGCTGCAACACTAACTTCAGAAAGCCCTCAAACACGTGGAAATTAAACAGTGCTCACCTGAATCATGAATGGATCAAGAAAGAAATAAAAGAAGAAATTAAAGCCTTCCTAAAATTCAATGAAAGTGACCACACAACATACCCAACTTTATGGGACACAATGAAAACAGTGTTAAAAGGAAACTTCATAGCACTAAATGTCTATATAAACAATCTGGAAAAAAAATCAGACACAAGTGTGTTTACAAAGCACTTGAAAGTTTTAGAACAAAAGCAAAAAACTCACCCAGGAGGACTATATGGCAAAAAATAACCAAATTGAGAACTTAAATCAACAAAATAGAAACAAAGAAAACAAAACAAAGAATCAATGAGACAAAGAGTTGGTTCTTTGAGAAAATCAACAAAATACACAAACCTTTATCCAAACTAACCAAAAACCAAAAAGAGTGAATATCCAAATTAACAAAATCACAAATGAAAAGGGGGATATAATAAGAGACACAGAGGAAAATCAGAGAATCATCAGGTCATAATTCAAAAACCTGTACTCCACAAACTTGGAAAATGTAAAGGAAATGGACAATTTTCTGGATAAATATCACTTACCAAAATTAAATCAAGAACAGAGAAGCAAATTAGATAGATCTATAACTGCTAAAGAAATAGAAACAGTTATCAAAAGTCCCCCCCCCAAAGCTCAGGAACAGATGATTTCAGTGTAGAATTCTAAAAGATTTTCAAAGAAGAACTAATGCCAATACTCCTCAAATTGTCCCACACAATAGAAACAGAGGGAACAATGCCAAACTCTTTTTACGAGGCTACAATTACCCTGATACCCAAACCACACAAAGACATTACTAAGAAAGAGAATTACAGACCAATCTCACTCAGGAACATTGATGCAAAAATACTCAATAAAACACAGGCAAACAAATCCAAGAACACATTAGAAAGATAATCTGCTATGATCAAGTAGACTTTATCTCAGAAATGCAGGGATGGTTCAAAATAAAAAAAAAATCTGTCAATGTAACCCACCATATAAACAAACTGAAAGAAAAAAAAAACCACATGATCATTTCATTATATGCTGAAAAAGCCTTCAACAAAATTCAACATGCCTTCATGATAAAGGTCTTGGAGAGTGCAGGGATATAAGGAACACACCTAAACATAATAAGTGTAACATACAGCAAGCCAACAGCCAACATCAAACTAAATGGAGAGAAACTCAAAACAATCCCACTGAAATCAGGAACAAGAAAAGGCTGCCCACCCTCTCCATATCTATTCAATACAGAACTTGAAGTTCTAGCTAGAGCAGTAAGACAGCAAAAGTAGATTGGGGGATACAAATTGGAAAAGAAGAAGTCAAACTATTTGCTGATGATATGGTAGTATACATAAGTGACCCCCGAAATTCTACTGGGGAGCTCAACAACTGATAAACATCTTCAGTAATGTGACAGGATACAAGATTAACTTTAAAAAATCAGTAGCTCTCTTACACAGAGATGATAATCAGCCTGAGAAAGTAATATGAGAAATATCACCCTTCACAATGGCCATAAATCACATAAAGTTCTTGGGTTAACTCTAACCAAACAAATGAAGGACCCATATGACAAGAACTTTAAATCTTTGAAGATAGAAATCAAAGAAGACATCAGAAAATGGAAAAATCTCTGATTTTCTTGAATATGTAGGATTAACATAGTAAAAATGCCAATCTTACCAAAAGCAATCCTCAGATTCAATGCAATATCCATCAAAATTCCATCCAACTTCTTCACAGATCACGAAAGAACAATACTCAACTTTATATGGAAAAACCATAAACCCAGGACAGCCAAAATAATCCTGCACAATAAAGGAACTTATGGAGGCATCACCATCCCTAACTTCATACTCCAATATAGAGCTACAGTAATGAAAACATCTTGGTATTGGCATAAAAACAGACAGGAGGACCAATGGAATCAAATCAAAGACAATCCACACACCTATGAACACTGATTTCTGAGAAAAAAAGCTAAAATTATAAAATGGAAAAAACAAAGTATCTTCAAAAACTGGTACTGGCATAACTGGATGTCAACAGGTAGAAGAAGGCAAATAGATCCATATCTGTCACCATGTATAAAACTCAAATCCAAATGGTCCACCTCAACATAAATCCAACCACACTAAACCTCATAGAAGAGAAAGTGGGAAGTACCATTGAGCACATTGGCACAGTAGATCACTTTCTAAATATAACTCAGTAGCACAGACATTGAGATCAAAAATTAACTAATGGGACCTCCTGAAACTGAGAAGCAGAGGACACAGTCAACAAAACAAAAAGGCGGCCTACAATGGGAAAAGGTCTTCACCAACCCCACATTGGATGGAGGACAGATCTCCAAAATATACAAAGAACTCAAGAAATTGGTCATCAAAAGAACAAATAATCCAATAAAAAATGGGGTACAGACCTAAACAGAGAACTCTCAACAGAGGAATCTAAAATGGCTGAAAGACACTTAAGGAAATACTCAACATTCCTAGTCATCAGAGAAATGCAAATCAAAACAACTCTGAGATTCCTCTCTTACACCTGTCAGAATGGCCAACATAAAAAACACTGATGGCAGCTTATGCTGGACAGGCTGTGGGGTAGGGGAGCCTCCTGCATTGCTGGTGGGCGTGCAAAGATGTGCAGCTGCTTTGGAAATCAGTGTGATGCTTTCTCAGAAAACTGGGAATCAATCTACCGCAAGTCCCAGTGACAGCACGCTTGGGCATATACCCAAAGGATGCAGACTTTAATACAAGGACATTTGCTTAATTATGTACATAATAGCACTATTTGCAATAGCCAGAACCTGAAAATAACCTAGATGCCCCTCAACCAAAGAATGGATAAAGAAAATGTGGTATATTCAAACATTGGTATACTATTCAGCAGGAAAAAACAATGACATCATAACATTTGCAAGCAAATGGATGGAACTAGAAAAAAAAATCATACTGAGTGTGTTAACCCAGACACAGAAAGAAAAATATAACATGTACTTACTCATAACTGGATATTAGACACAAAGCAAAGGACAACCAGCCTACAGTCCACAACCCCAGAGAACCTAGACAACAAAGAGGACGCTAAGAGAGGCATACATTTATACTTAGGAAGGAAAAACCAATAAAATTTCCTGAGTAGACTGGAAACATGGGGGCTGGGGGAGGGTGGAAGGGGAGAGGGGAGGAAAGAAAGGGAGTGGGGAAAATGTATAACTCAATAAAAACAATAAAAAATAGACTATAGCGAACAGTTTTGTGTATATAAACATACAATATGTACAGATTTATGTGGATATATTATGACTAACTATAAGATGCTTTTTAAAAAGATATTTGCTGTTATAATTTTTTTAATGTAATTGCTCCACCGGAGAATCCCCGTAAGATACACCGGTGTCCACAAGTGTATGCTAAACAAAATTTAATCAGAGCCCAGGCTTCCATTACCAGAGCCTATTAACAAAGCCTTTCACACTTATTTTCAAGGTTTCTGCCTATCCAAAAAGCAAGTATCAGATATTAACCTTACAAGGATTAATCTAATAGAACCCAATTGAATGCAGATGTAACCACTACGTTTGCTGCCCCTGGGTGGCCCCCATAACCAGCTGTAACGCTGATGTCACAGTTACATACAGTGTTCCCGTATGACTCACACCTGTGTTCTGAAAGGCTCCACTGTGGCCTTTTTCCTGGGTGGAGTGGGCTCTGACTCACTCTCCGACTCAAGCGGTCAACACCCTGGGTTTGCTTAGGGAACGACCATTAGACAGAAGATCATTAAGGAGTAATTCGACAGGCATGGTGGTGGCTGTAAAACAGCGAGCAAACACTTCAGTTAAATTCCTGTGTCCAGTGAGAGATATCTAATATATCCGTAAATAAGCTATTGAAAAGAGAGCATGATTTGAGACCCTCCCTCTTCAGCAGGAATGTGATAGCTTCACAGCCCGTTTCAGTCTGAAATCCTGAGTTTAGTTGACCCTCCCCACTCTGGTGACTGGGAGGGAACACTGGTGTGTGGCAGCCAATTCTTAATGTGTTGTTAATTTATTCCTTTGCTTCTTTCTCTCAACAGACACTGTTTCCACCAAATCTTGCCTATTTTCTTGTTTCCTGTGTGGTTCCAACACCTTCATTAAATCAACACCTCTTATATTTGTTTGGGCTTTTTTCTTTCAAGGACTCACAGCAATCTGCCTGCCTCTGTTTCCCAAGGGCTATGATTAAAGGCATGCCTGGCTTTGTTCAGGCTTTTTAATATCACCAGAGGTTTTTCTGTGACTAGCCTCTTTTGTGTTAGAAGAGGTTGTTTCTATTCAGGAAACTTCATCAATGGGTCAAGAACGACCAGCCATCATTAAGATCACCCTCCCTGTCAACACACATACCACACACACACACACCCCTCAAATGAGCTGCAATGCTCATTACTATCACCATCTTAATAAAAAAAAAATCCACCTGAGAAAGGCAAGGAAGGTGATCTTAGTGTCCTCTCTCTTTAGCTCGCTCCATCCTGCTTGCTGGGGTGCTGAGCTGAGGGTCAGGTTGTGAGCAGAGGGAGCAATGAGCAATGAAGCAGACATAGTTGAGCAGATGCCGTAAAGCAGAGAGTGGCGAGTGCCGGCCGCGTCCGTGAGCTGGGGAGAGTGGCGCCACAGGTGAGGCTGTGTGGGAAGCCAGGCTCTGTTTCCTCCAGGTGCTTTTCTCAAGCCACAGTGTTTTGGTTTTAGCTGTCTCTCCCCAGTTCCTCACACACTGGCCGGTTAAAAACACCACATACCATTGGCGGGAGTCATTTCTTATTCCATCCCACTCGTTGGTTTGGAAATGCACTGACCGAGGGGAACCAACGTCTACATGTCCTAACCCTGAACACACACTGACTCGACTCTTGCTCTCATGTAAAGCTCCCTTTGGGAGAAAGTGATGGTAATAGAAGATTGGTCAGGTTCCGGCTTCACTCTGTATAACAGGCAGCAGTTGTGTGGCCTAGAGCGGACCCCTTAATCTCTCGTTCCCTTTGTGCGTTATTGTCCAGATATCTGAGGACCAAGCGGTTAGTTTAGCTAATTTGTTATTGCCTTGGTTCTGCAGGAGAAGCAAAGGAAGTTCAAAAGAGCGGCTGCACGCGCTCCATGAGTACGGAAGACATTAGCACAAAAGCAGCTGCCATCCAGATGATGCAGGGCAGAAACATGGCCCTCGGTGCCCTTCAGCTCCTCTGGGACACTGCTAAATATGCAAACAGGGGCAGAGTAGAGGGGAATGAGGTCATGTGAAATGTGTTCTGCACTGTGTCCAGAGCACAGGAAGGCCCCAAGAATGAGTACTTCTAACAAAACAACCGCGGTCTTGTCGTTACTTTGCTCTAGGAAATACTAAAATGCTTACAAGTTTGAAGTTAACAAATATGTATGTTTTTATGAAATATTTCTTACATCTTCAAATATACTTCATTTCGACTCATAATTATGGCTCGGTTTTACTACAATTAATAGAAATTTAAGCACACATTTACTTAGGAGGCAGGGTGGTCTGTGAAGAAGACTATGGAGTTGTACCATAGAGTTAGAGATGGCGCTGCTGTTGAAGGCACGGGCACTTGCTGCCGTTCTGAGGCGCTGTCGGCATAGAAGTCTTCAGTTCATCTCTCCTCGACCCCGGGCACATCTGCCTGTGGAATGCACAATCAAGTTCCAGCTGCAGTGAACTTCCATCTTTCTTCTCATCAAGGCTTGCTTCATAGTAATATTGAAGACCTAGTTTAAACAGCATCCAGACCCAAAGGTACATTGTATTGATTTGATTCTTAACCATCAAAAGTAAGATTCTTCCCACCTGATTGCCATTCCTGCTGTGTCTCAGTGCTACGTAGCTACCCTGTCTTCTAGAACACTTGCAGACTTTGGTCTCAACACTGGTGAGGATTTGCCCATGGCACTAGGGCTTGCATAAGGTTTGTATGTGTGGGCTCTGCACCATGGCATGCAGGGGCCCTGAGTTCAAGCGCTAGGGTTTGTATGAAGCCACAGTAACCCTGCTCATTCTCCATCAGGAAGATCTGTTTCACCCTGTTGGAGAGTTTTCCTTCAGTCAACTGAGACCTTCACAGAATCAGTCATGCCTGTTACTCGCTCCTCCACAGTTGGATGCTGTTTCTGTAATGACTCCTTCCCCTTCACGGTCTCTCTACTCTCAACGGTTGATTCATGAACCAACCTGCTCAGACTTCCTAGATCTTATAATTTCCTGATTCTGACAGCCGTGGCTTTTTCAATGTCCCCAAGGTTCCTCAAAGTGGACCCATTGCTGAACTAAAACCTGGCACTAGTAACCTTGGCGCCCTGCCCTGCCTGGTGGAGGTCTGTGTGAGCTGACGCAGTCACCTCGTGTACTTCCCAGTTCTCTAGTCTCGTCTGTCGCTCAGGTAACCTGCCCCTTTCCTGTGTCCACCAGGGCCTGGTTTTCAGTCCTTTCTAAGTCTTTCGCTTCATGTACTTGTGATGCTTAGTTCTCGTGGCCTGTTTCTTATTAAGATCTCATCTTCCATCTGTGTTCATTCGGGATACCACAAAATAATGCCATATAAACTTATAAACTACAGGGATTTATTCTTCACCGTCTGAAGCCTGGGAATTCAAAATCAGGATATTTGACCCCAGTTGAGGATCCAATTGTCATGATGGTTTTGTCCCACTGAGCAAACGCACAGTGTGGGAGGCTAGGCTGCTCTCTCCGCCCTTTCATAACTGGCACCAATTCCATCATGAGGGCTCTACCCTCACGATCTGACGACCCTTCAAATACTCAGTCACTATTCTTCTCACATTGGGGATTAATATTTCAACATGACTTTATGAAGAGACAGCTGAGTGTTACTATATGTTATGTTTTCATAAAAAACTTTAATGACAATTTGGCTTATATGTTCTTTAAAACCTTTCCTGTCATCCACTACCACTGGGCACATCCCATTTGCTTGTCAATTACTGCGAGTCTCTTTGTTACTGGCTCTGTATGTCCTTTTATTCTCTGGCATCTTAATTTAGATTCCGTGAGAGCAGGCCCTCACTTGTCTCAGAACCTACCACATCTCAGCAACGAGAGGGTCCTGGCAAGACAACAGTGATGTCTGCTCGATGCAGAAATTCAACTTCCCCCTAGGTGGGAAGAGGGGAGGAGCCTGGAACCATCTAATTCCACCACCTTTCTCACCTCAGCTCCTTTCCTCTTTCCAGTGCTACATCCCAATCATCTGCAGCTAACCACCAGGACAAGCTGCTTTTTAAGCTAAGCTTCACTTGTGTGAAGAAAATAACGAGTCCTCTATTTTTGTTAAAAGAGGCATTTCTTCGGTGTATTATTAAAACTCTAATAAAGCTAAAGTCATACCCTAGACCGGTCTTAAACTTTCCTCCTCACACCCCTGTCTTTCTGCTTCTTGGTGAAGTCTGAGGACTCCCCATGGACGGTGGAGATGCTCCGGTGAGGTGCTGATAAGTTGAGCTCACTGGGCACAGCCGTATAATTCTGCCCAGCTAACCTCATCAGATGGTGACTGTGTACTTAGACAGGATGCAAAATCGCAGGAGGTGAAGAAAGATTCAGTGCTGACACAATGAATGTGACCTGTGCTCTTCTGAAAGAGTGACAGAAAGAAGCTCTGAAGCACACGCTGAACTGATTGACTTCCCCCAGAACTGCTTGACGCTGGCCCCAGCCTCTTGTGTTGCCATGAGGAACGGAACAGCTCCAAGTAAACACAAGTCTCAGAAGATCCTTGACTCACATAACTGTGGTTGGGCACATGCTTGCTATTAAACCACACCCACACACGTGTCTGTGTGCACATATGCGTGCTCACACACACACATGCATCCGAGAGAGAGAGAGAGAGAGAGAGAGAGAGAGAGAGAATTGTGAAAGACCAGACCAGAGCTTGGAACAGAGTGAGCAGTGTCTGAGAAGAGTAGCTAAGTAGCCGAATATGTCCATGGAAGCAGAAACAACCTTAAGTTGCATCTGGTCTGCATCTGGTCGTCTAATGATGTCTGCATGAGCTTTTAAACACTGTTGCATTTCCAATTCCTAACAATGACCCAAACTTTGCCTTTTCTAGTGCTTTCTTCAGGTTACTTTGCTTAATCTTTAGAACAATCTCTAATTAGGCACACAAATAATATCACACAGACAGGAGAGAACACTGAAATTCATTGATCAAAAGAACTCCTCCAAGGTCAGATCAATTCTCTGATTCTCCCGTAACTGCAGTTAGACCTTAGAAGCAGTCTTTTTTAAGTTTTAATTTTAATGAGTTCCATTCATCTAAAGAACTTCCTACAATCCCAAAAGTTTTAAGAAGTCAATATAATATTACAAATCTGTCTAATTTTTATGGGTAGGATTTCATATTTCAAAAAGAAAGAAAACAGAATAGGTGCTAATTATTTACAAAGAAAAACTGAATTTACAAAAATATGATATGATTTAAATAAAACTCCTATACATTCATTCATTTATCTTTTTAAATCAACAGAAATAAAAAGACAAACAAACCAAGGAAAAGAAAAATATATGATCAGTTGTCACAAGAGGAAACCCAAAGTTCAGCAAAGCCAGGCTTGTTAAAGAACACCAGTGTCTGTCCTTTGGTCAGTTTGCCTTCTGGACACAGTGCCCAGCCTCCTGTGATACTTCCCGGCTTCATCTCAGGGATGAGCCAAAGCATCCAGGGGAAGGCTCCTGCCAATGGTGTGCCAATGGAAGAGATGGGTGCAATTTCTGTCATATCAAACTACAAGAAAATTGCTTTTCCTGACTTCTACATATTTTAACATAAAAATGTATTTTAAAAGTTAATCTTACACTTCAGAAGGAAAAAGTTGCAGCTGTTACAGAATGTGTCGTTACGTGTTATATAATGCATAATATGTTATCAGAACACACACTTCTGTCTCCTTAAATTATTAGCATTTCATTCTGATGGACAATTTCAAAATCTTTTTCTCTCTTCTTTGGGATATATAGTAGTCGATTATTGTCTGCAGTCGCTCTCAGATAAGAGAACACACGGGAGCTTTTGTGGATTCATAGGCATTGGTCAGATTTCCACCAAGCCTGCACCTTTCCTCTCCCAGCCTACGATGGCCCTCATCCAACCGCCAAACTTACAAGATGAATGTCTTCAGATTTCCCAAGGACCTGGTTCCCACAGCACTTGTCTGTCTATGTTTGACACACTTCACGCCACAGGGTGATTTCGATTTCCATCCTTCTTTCTGAAGATGGCAGGGCCTCCTTCCCTTTATGGCTGGTCAGTACCTTGTTGGGTCTGTGCACTGCCTTTTCTACACCCATTCGTCAGGCGATACACACGGGTTGTTTCCAATTCCTGCTTATTATGAATTGAGTAAGCCTGAGCATGGGGCGCAGCTGTTTCTTTGACATGTTGATCTCATTTCCCTCGTCTATCTATATACCGCTGTGGGATCACTAAATCATTTCCCTTGTCTATCTATACACCGCTGTGGGATCACTAAATTATGTGCTGCTTCTAGTTTTACTATTTTTGAGGAATTGCCATACTGTCTCCTATAATGACTGGGCTAATTTACACTCTAAGCAAGAGTGTACCAGTACCAGGGTTCCCTTTTTGCCACAAGCTGAACTGTGCCTTTGTTATCGTTAGTCTTTTGGATAACAACCATTATTCATTTAAATAAGGTGGTGTGGCATTTTAATTTTGATTTGTATTTCGCCAGTGATCGGTTGTGCTCAACATTTTTTATGAACCGAGTCACTATTTGCAGGGTTCCCTTCAGGAATCAGCTATTTAGATTATTACTCATTTTAGAATTAAGTAATCTGAGTTTGTGCTATTGAATTCTTTTTTTTTTGTAATTTTATTAAATTATAAAAAGTTTCCATTTACGCCCCTCCTCCCAACGCCCTCCCACTCCCCCCCTCCCTCTCCTCCTCCCTCTTTGTCCCCAAGGGAAGTCAGGGTCTCCTGCCCTGTGGGAAGTCCAAGTTCCTCCCCCCTCACTCCAGGTCCAGGAAGGTGAGCATCCAAACAGACTGGATCCCAAAAATCCAGTATATGCAGAGGAAACCAGTCCCAGTGTCATTGTCAATGGCTTCTCGGAAAGACTGCAGGCCAGCCACATTCAGAAAATCCGGCCACATTCAGAGAATCTGGTTGGATCACATGCTATTGAATTCTTAATAGAAAATTTAAAATTTCCAGGAGCTGGAGAGATGGCTTAGCAGGTAAAAATATTGTTTCACTTTTTCAGAGGAGCTGAGTTTGGTTCCAAGCTTTCTCAAGTGGTTTCTCAAGTCCTTTTAACTCTAGTTCCAGAGGATCCAACGCCTCCTTCTGGCCGCTGTGGGAACTGCATAAACATGGTGTGCAGACACACAAGCAGTCAAAACACACATGCACATAAAATAACAAATATCAAATTAAAAAAATTAAAGAATAATTATGCATTGTATTAAATACATGTACATGTGGGCAGTGGTGGCACATGCCTTTAATCCCAGCACTCAGGAGGTAGAGGCAGGTGGATCTCTGTGAGTTTAAGGCCAGCTTGGTCTACAGAGTGAGTTTCAGGACAGCCAGGGCTACACAGAAAGACCCTGTTTTGAAACATTCCCTCCTGACCAAAAAATAATAATAAAATAAAAAATTCACATAGAGACAGACCCACATTGGAGCACTGGACTGAGCTCCCAAAGCCTAGATGAAGAGCAGAAGGAGAAAGAATATAAGAAAGGAAAGCAGGACCACAAGGGGTGCGTCCACCCACGGAGACTGTGGAACCGATCTAGTGGGAGCTCACCAAGGCCAGCTGGACTGGGTCTGAACGAGCATGTGATCAAACCGGACTTTCTGAATGTGGCTGACAATGAGGGCAGACTGAGAAGCCAATGATAATGACACTAGATTGTGATTCTACTGCGTGGACTGGCTTTTGGGGAGCCTAGTCTGTTTGGATGCACATCTTCATAGGATGGGGGGAGCTTGGACTTCCCACAAGGCAGGGCACCCTGACTTCTCTTAGGACTGGAGAGGGAGGGGGAGGGGGAGTGGAGGGAGGGGGAGGGAAATGGGAGGAGGAGGCGGAAATTTTAAATAAATAAATAAATAAATAAATAAATAAATAAATGTTAAAAAAAAAACCTGATTATTAAGAGCAATTGTTTCTTGGGAAACAAGGTAAGGGAATGTTGGGGAGAAAAAAATAAAAGGTGCTTCAATGCTATCCACAAGGCTCAGTTTTCATAAATAAATACACAAAATCTGAAATTGCTATTATTTATATATGTGGGCACTGGGTACAAACAGAAATATGCTAGACATGGATCTTATGTGGGAAGGCTGATATATATATATATACATATGTGTGTGTGTGTGTGTGTGTGTATATATATATATATTTCAAACTCATCATTCAATAATTTTAAGATAGTATCTTAAAACCAGCCGTAGTAGAAATCAGGACGATATACAAATTCTCACTCTTCCTCTAGAGAGCTGGCTATTAACATGGCCAGGCACATCACCAGAAATAAAGCATCTATTAAGTTCATTTTGGTTCTTTTAAAATAATCTTTAAGATTTTAAAAACATCAAAATGTACTATTTTGTATAAATATTTCAAGGATTATGCTTTTGTATAAATCATCCTTTTAGCATGTCTTACAAGGAGTAAAAACAATTTAGGCATCTCTCTTTCAAAAAAATCCCTAACCTCAGCAGTTAGGAACACTCTTGCTTTTGCAGAGGACCCTAGTTAAGTGGTTCACAGTCATCAGTAACCTCAGCACCAGTGGATCCAATGTCCTCTTCTGGACCCCAAGAACACCGTCTGTACGTGGTGCATACCCATGCATGCATTGGTCTTGATGGATTTAAAGGGAAAATGGGACTTCCGTTTGGGTGGGTAGAGAAAGGGGTGGGTCTGGGAGTAGTTGGTGGTGGGCAAATATGATCAAAACATGGTGTATAAAAATCTTAACTAATATAATTGAAAGAAGAGATTCTGGGCTTTGGCCTCATCTAATTAGAGTACAAGACACAATCATGACTGACTCCTCATTAAGCAAAGAGTGCTTGACAACTGAAATTGTTGCTATGATTGTTTTAAAGTGGCTTTCTGATTTTGTTCTTAGGATATGATACGTGGGCTAGTCATGAAAACTTGTGTCTGTAGTCCCAGCACTTGGAAGTTCAAACCAACCTGGTCTACAATGGAAACTCCAAGCTAATCACAGCCACAAAGTAGACCTTGTCCCTCATAATTAGAACTACAGCAAAATAAGATAATTAAGTGTGACCCATAATAATTGAAAAACACTCATTAGAAAAAGAAAATCAATTATTCATAATTTCACAGACCAGAGATAATTATTAATAAGTTAATAACCCGTCAGCTTTTTTGCATCTACATATTTTTCAAAAAATATTTGTTTGCCTCGTTCCTCCCATCTAGTATTATCCTTCCCTTCTCGTTGTAGAAATCATTTTTGACAAGTGTGATTCTATTTTATATCGAGCATTGGACCATGCAATTGGAACCGAGTTTATTTCCTCATCTTCACAGTGTTTTGCAGATTGTCTGCAAATCCCCCATACAGACAGGTAACAAGATTCTTATCCCAGCAAGTCTGCATGTATCTCTTTTTCTTACTTTGGAATAAATTTTAATAAATTTAATTCCTGAGTCAAAATTTATGGAAACTCTTCAAGCATATTTTTTCGATTATCTTTATGGAAACTAAGTATTCATATGGAAAACTTGATGCTGTCCATAAAATACATTTCAATGATATTAAATGTTTCCATATAAATAGTAAGACTTTGGAACTTTATAATAATATTTATAAAAAATATCTTTTAAGAAACTGGGGGGATTTTATTTATATGTATGAGTGTTTGCCTGAATATGTATCTATGCAGCATGTGTGTGCAATGCCTACAGAAGCCAGGAGAGGGCATTAGATCCCCAAGCTATGGAGCGAAAATCATTAGCTTCCGTGTGTGTGGGGGGGGGGGGGATTTAAATCCCAGTCCTCAGAAAGAATAACTAGTGCTTTTAACCTCTGAGTCACATCTTTGGTTTCAAAAAATATCTTCATGACATTAGGGAAGAATGTAAGATACAGTCAAAAAAGGTAGCAATAGCAGATCTGCATTTTCTATAATACGAATGCCACAAAAGAAAAGAACACTTGGTGTTGGTGATCCCAACACTCGTGATCTGAGGCAGGAGGACCATGAGTGAGGCCAGCCTAGGGTACAGAGCAACACCCTGTCTCAGCAAACAAACAAGCAAACTAGCAAATTAAAAGATCAAAGCAGAATATATCTGCTACGGTATAGCACAGGAGAGGTCAACTGAGAATTCATAAATCAGCAATAAGACAAAAAAGTAGGTGTAGTTTATGAAAAGAATCCTACAAAATTGAAACCTCATGGTTATTAAACATTTAGTACGACCCAATTCACTAGTGATAAATGTACTATAAATCAATATACTGGTTCACATCCATCAGACTCTCAAACACTAAAGTCTGATGTCAAATTGAAGAATGCAACATAATTGATATTCTCAGATGTTGATGATGAGAATGCAAATTGGTTCAAACGCGTTGAGGAGCACTGGCAAGCAACTGTTTAAGGTAACGGTGTACCCTCTCGAATCAGGGCCTGGGTGAGGCAAGCATTAGCAGCATGGCACCTAAAGGAGACCTTCACTCGCAGGATCATAGAGGCTGGAAAGTAGATACTTCGTTAAATATTGTACTCCAGGTATTTCCTTTGATTTTTAGTCCTAATGAACAGAGACTAAAAAGCAAGAACGATCTCTCTCTCTCTCTCTCTCTCTCTCTCTCTCTGTGTGTGTGTGTGTGTGTGTGTGTATGCATGTATGTGTGTGTACTCAAAGTATTTTTACCAAGGAGTCCCAGCATTCTGGATGCTAACCTCCACCCTCACACCTGCTTTCTGAAGAAGCTGGAAAACATTAGGAGAGGCGTGAGTAGCCATACAGAACTTTAGGGTTGATAGTTACAAGCTTGGAGCAAATAAACTAATGGACAGAATCACTCCAAAAATTTATACCTGCTTCAACTTCAGAATATTATCTTATTTGAAAATGGGCTGTTTCTGTCAGTCCTCGCGATAAAACAGCCTGAATTTAAGCTGGGCCTGAAGTTCGATGATTGGTGTCTTTGTAGGAGCGGAAGACACACGGGCAATAAACACAGGGAATCGGACCTGGGAAAGATGCAGGTAGAGGACAGGGTTTTGCAGTCGCAATGGAAGGGGTGCTTGTAGTCACAGAAAGTAGAAAGTGGAGAATAGTCTCTTCTGGAGCCTACAGGCAGAGCATAGCCTTGTCCATGCTTCAATTTCAGATGCTTGTCTGCACTCAGAGCAAGGACTTCCTATTGTCTTAGCCATATAGCCTGGGCCGTTTGCTGGAGATATGCTGGGAAATGAGCACTGCCCAGTTGTTTAAACTTTCCCCAGTGCTGATGCAATTGGGAATGGTGTCCTAGCACGAGGAAGGAGAGTTAGCTCGTACCTACCTGGTGTTTTCAAAGTTTGCAAAACTTGGTTGCTATAATGACAATGGAGTTGAAGGCTGTTGCCTCAAGGTAGATTGACATTTTGGAGAAAACCAGGGAGAAATCTACTGGAAGACAGAAGAGCAAACCGGAGTAAAATGTATAAGCCCAAAGGTCTGCTCCCACCTCCAAGAAAAGGGTAGAGAAATTGCTCAGGAGCCTCAGGGCCTGGTTGTCAGAGGTCAGGGCTATTAAACAGGTAGTTCTGCTCTGCAAACTCAGGGCCTCACTGTGAAAGACTTGATCTCAGCTCTTCCTAACACCAACCTTGAAACACCTAAGTCCACTATAGCAGCTGGTAGAGGAGGTAGTCTCTTGGGGAAGCATGCAGGCTGGAGCGGACACACTCTGTTCCCTGTGTTGCAGGGCAGCGGTAGGAGGCAGAGGTGATGTGTAGTGGGAGGAGTGGACAGGGCACTCCTGATGCTCCATTTTACAACCAAGGTGCCCAGTCCCCCAGCTGCCAGAGTGTTAGCTCCAAGCTAACACAATAGTCTTATTGCTTAGCTACTGGCTTGCCCAGGGCTAAGCCCCAACACTAGGGACAGCCCCAGCCCATATCCTGTGGTTGATCATGTTTGGTACAGAGCTAGGTTTTCTTATCTCATTCTCAATAACCATGAAAGGCCGTTTCAGCTTCATGCTTCTTCCTATGACAAAAATTCACAGATTAATCTTCCATTGTCCCTGCACGTCTCATCCTTACAGGCATGACTCCTGAAGCACGGACCACAAACTTGTCTCAGCGCCTGTTCCCAGAAATCTACCTAAGATGAGTGTTGCTATCAGTCCATGGAGTCTGGCTAGTGCTTGCACTCTTGAGAGCAGCTAAACAAGAGTGTGTAGATCTCTTGTGCAGACCGTACCTGAGTGCCAATTAGCCACTCCCAAGTTCTCTGCTCGGAGTCATTGTAGCAATGAATTGAAGAACATCTGACCATTAGGAGCTCCATACATACTTACGATACTGACTCCTGAAACTGAGTTCAGGCTTTCTACACCAAATCCTCTTACATGTTGGAAACTGAGGAGTCCAAGAGTAAGAATATAGAAATGTAGGTTCCAGAAATAAGAATGTAGAAATAAAGAAATAAGGTTATAAGCCTAGGAGAATGAGCGCAGGCTGTCAGCAGCTTTCTCAGCAGCTTGAGGATTAACTATTAACAGTGGGTTATTCTGCTTTATAACCCATAGCTCCGTCTGCAAGGCTGCAGCAACCCTCTGCAAACTGAGGGTCAGCTTTTAGATAACCAACAATTAATGTGAGCTGAGTTAACTTTTGAATGATGGGGTGTACCTGACTTTTTGTTGTGTATTTTCCCATACCCCTCCCTGCCACACAAAACTGGCTGTACCAGGGGAGTGTGGAGCTCTGGTAAGCACCACCAGAAAGTGCCTGAAGAAAGCAATGGGCTGAATACAAACACTAGTTTAACTAAAAAAAAATCTGTTAACGGAAATTGCAAAGATGGGCAATTTGTATCTGAGTTTTTTCTCGAGATTGTTCATGCCTAATGCTTGTTGCTTCCTGCTATAAACAGGGGGCGTTCAGAAACTGGCCTTTGCTACAGCCTTACACGTCCAACTCTGGCTGTGGTCTCAGCTAACTGATAAGTTTTTTTGTGTGTCCCATGGAGATTTTTTTTTTAATTTTTAATTTTTTTTTCTGGAATAAAGTTTGCTTCCGGCGTAACAGACTTTGGCAGTCTGTCCCCCTCTCTTTACATGACCCCCATGAACCCAACAGGAACAAAGGGCTCTTGAAAGAGTTCAGGTTTACAAAGGCACAATTATGCTTGGAGACCGACGGGATTAGCATTTTCAGTCAGTTCACTTTTGTGTCTTTAGGTTTTAGATCCTGGGACTGAGAGCAGGCAGGTCATGGAACATTAGCTGGAAATAGTGAGGCGCTTTTGAGTATCTCTGAAACTACTCCAAGGCAGACAGACGCTGATTTAAAGTCCACGTAACACACAGTGTGCCTGCCAGCCTCTTCTAATTAGATTATCTGGGGGTAAACGTGAAGAGTTAAATAATTCCTTCGCAGTACACAAAGGAGCTTCTCACAGTGGGTGACATGACCCAGAAGAGAGCCAGCAGCCCTGCTTCATCTTTTATCTGGAAAGCTCTGGCACCCTGACTCCAGCTGAGGTAGAAATGGCTCCATGCAAGGGAGAGCAGACGCTGACCCACTGGCTGCCACTCAAGCACAGCTGGGTTGGCTCATGTCATGTGACTGGTGCTGTGTAGTTGGTGTACAAACAGAGAGCTTGATTGTTACACTTTGTGGAGGGAGAGTCACAGCCAGGGTTCACCTAACTCGTCTCAAGCTGACAGACTGAACAGATAAGTCGATTTGGGAACAAATCTTGGGCTGGGAGGTTAGCTTTCTTTACTTCCTTGCTCCAGCAACCAAGTCCAGCTGAAGTCACAAAGGTTGTAAGCTTAAGGGCCTTTGCGAAATAACTACATTCTGTGATAGCATCAAGAAAGAAAAGTCAGCCCACAGCAATTATTTATAACTAACTAATCTGATCACAGATTGGCATCGAAACAGAACAAACAAGGCTTTGGATAGAAATTTCTAAAAAGAACCTATTCAAGTGGCCAGTGAGTCCACAAAAGATGTTAACAGGGACCTTTAGGGAATTGCAAATTAAATTCACAATGAGTTACAACTAGGATGTGTGGATTCAAGCAGGCAGGGGATCCTACATCCACGCACTGGATACATTGTGCGTTGCTCACTAGATTATACGGTGGAGCCTCTGCTTTAGAAAATGGCTTGGCTGTCCTTTAAAAGGCTTAGACATAACTCTATCATGAAACCCAACAATCCAATACTACTTTGAACTTAGGAGAAGTGAAAGTGTGTGTCCATACAAAATCTTAAACACAATTGCTAATAACAGCATTATTTGTGAAATCACCCAAGGTGAAAACAGCTCAAATGCCTATCAACTGGTAAATAAGTAAGATGCATCCATGCAATTCAATATTGCTTAACTATAAAGCTTTAAACTGATGGCACATGCTACCATATGGATGAGTCTTCTATTTCTTTATTTTTATTTTTATTCTTTTTTTTTTAGTTTTTTTGAGACAGGGTTTCTCTGGGTAATGTTTTGAAACATTAGTTGAAGATGAAGTTTGTTTATATTGTGGAATATTTGTCTAATGATAAAAAGATTTGTTGCATTAACTTATGGTACATTTTTTTTCTATTCTGTGAAGCTTTGCCTACCTAAAATACCTGATTGGTCTAATAAAGAGCTGAACAGCCAATAGCGAGGCAGGAGAAAGAATAGACAGGGCTAATAGGCAGAGAGAATAAACAGGAGGAGAAATATGATAAGAGAGGACAGGGGATCTAAAGGAGAAGGAGTGAAGGAATCCAGGGGCCAACCACCCAGTTAAATAGCAAACCACAGAGTAAGAAGTAAGAAAAATAAACGGTATACAGGAAAATGAAAGGCCAGAGCGAAACGATAGATGAATAATTCAAGTTAAGAAAAACTGACTAGAAACAAGCCAAGTTAAGAATGGGCTTTCATAAGAAAGACGAAGCCTCCATGTATTTATTGGGAATTTGGTGGCAGGCCCTCAAAGAGCAAAGAGTTAAAGAAAAAAAAAACTGACAGTGTAAAAAACAATTCTGTCTGTCCTGGAACTTGCTTTGTAGACCAGGTACTTTGAACTCACAGAGATCTGCCCTCCTCTGCCTCCTGAGTGCTGGAATTAAAGGTGTCTACCATCATCACCCAGTTATTTTTGTTGATTATTAAGATAACAAAGCAATGGATTTCACGGTTGTGGGGGTCATTATACTTTGTTCTGTGTGCTCCTCTCCCCGCTGCTCTCTCCTGCTCTCACGGAGTCATCAGTGTATATACCAGATAGAAGGGAGAAGTTGTGAAATGTCATATGTTTTATATTTTTATTCCTATGCAGTGTCCAAAGTAGACCAATCTACAGAGACATAAAGCAGATCCAGAACCCCTTATCCCCGAGGTATGGTAAATACAAGATGCAATGAATGAACACGATTGATTTTTAAAAACTATGAAAATATTCTAAAATTAGATTGTGTAGATAGTTGCAGAAATCAGTGAAGACATTAAATCCTCCAAATCACACTTTTAATGAGTGAATTTGGCATATAATTTACACTTTAACAATAACATTTTTTTTCAAGAAATAGCTTTTTTATTGTTCCCTCTGCTCTTCTGATAAGGAAAGGAGATATCCATTTTAAACAGCTGGAGGACAGCCTGAACCTACGCACGTCTGTATTTTACTCCACTGGCTTGTTTTGTTTTGTTTGTTTTGAGACAGGGTTTCTCTGTAGCTTTGAAGCCTGTCCTGGAACTAGCTCTTACAGACCAAGCTGGCCTCGAATTCACAGAGATCTGCCTGCCTCTGCCTCCCAAGTGCTGGGATTAAA
Source organism: Myodes glareolus (assembly GCF_982192425.1). Classification (NCBI taxonomy): domain Eukaryota; kingdom Metazoa; phylum Chordata; class Mammalia; order Rodentia; family Cricetidae; genus Myodes; species Myodes glareolus. The sequence continues at coordinate 7,186,580 of NC_142048.1, read as the reverse complement.
GGCTTACGCCACCACCGCCCAGCCTGGCATATGTTGTTTATGGAACCTAGGAGTCCATGTCTGACATATCCTCAAACAGAAAATGTTTAAGGTTGGAAAACAGCATAAAGACTCTTTGGTGTTGCTGACTTAGCTCAGGTGGTACTTTTGTTGTGGTTGTTATATCATGAAAACTCCCTGTACATCTGCTTCTATCCATCCACAGTTCTCGGATTTGTTCTGCCATGTATTATGTTATATTTCACTCTGTACCCTCTATGAACCTGTTCTACCTCAGACCAGGAAGAATTTGAAGTTGGGTTTGGCTGGGTGACTGGTCTTCGTTGAAGGAGGTAGCAATGGGCTAACTGGAAACCTCCAGTTTTCCCATCAACCTTCACATATCCACGACGGGAGGGTGAGCTCTACACAGCAGTGTCTCCTCGAGTCAGTTCCCGACTGTAGACTGTGGGACAGAGCCACCACAGGGTGCCCAGGATCCAGGAGGGAAGTCACATTGGTGCTATAGCCACTGAACTACTCTTTTAAGCAGCTTGGAAGCTTACTAATTAAGATGTCATTGTTCCAACCACACAGAAACTAGATTTTGATCATCCTCAAATGTTGTGGCTAAAATACAATTTAATGTCTTCTGTTTTCAGAACCTTATTATCTATAAGGAAATTAAAAAAAGGACAGGAATGACCAAAGAGTGCATTATGTGTTGAGTGATGTGAACTGCAAGGTATCACAGGAGGCTGAGGGCAGAAAGAGGTTATTTCTGCCTCAGATCTCACAAACTTCTCAGAAAGGCGCGCGCGCGCGCGTGTGTGTGTGTGTGTGTGTGTGTACATGTTTTCTGGCAGGATACAGAAGAGTGCATTAGATCCCTAGAACTGAATCATCAAATATGGGTGCTAGGAGCCAAACTCAGATCCTCTGGAAGATCAGCAAGCATTCTTCACAGCTTTGCCTTATGTTCAGCCCCCATCTTATCTTTTTTGCTAAAAAGATGGGTGACATATACCAGCAGTAGTTGTTGGGGTGACAGTGAGGTCACTTCACCCAGAACACAGAGGTATTTCATGACATGTGGATTTATCAGATTCAATTGCAAGGAGTCTGAGGAGAGACGACTGCCTCATCAAATTTCAGCCTTGGAAGAGTCCTTCACACACCCTATTCCATCCCATAATCGTCCTTCACACAACCGACTCCATCCTGTAATCATCCCTCATATACTTTACTCCATTCTGTAATTGGGTGAGCCAAGAACAGGGCTCAGATAAACTGAGGGTCAAGTTATAAAGCCCTTTGGTGTCAATCTCGGGCTTGAGAAGGCATTCGGATTTTCACAACGTTCTTAGTTTTATTTCGAATAACTATAATATTAATTACATTTCACCGCCTTCTGACCTTGAAGTAAGTTCATTTGACAAACTGAATGGTTAACTCAGTAACTGGGGGCCCCATTCTAAGTATCTACTGAGTTTGGTTGTTTAATAGGCCAAGACTAGACAGCGTGAGGTTGTACTTGGTAGAAGGCAGAAACACAGGCATTGGACCCATGGTGGGCAGGGCTTAGAATGTTTTTAGGATTAGATGGCACTGAGGTGAGATTACTGGGATGGGTAGACCTTTGCAGACCTAACTGAAGGACAAACAGAGACATCAAATGTGCACGTAGAGAAAAACCAGTAGTCTGGTTAGGGCACATAGACTGTTAAGTGTGGAACTCCTGACTGTCCAGCAGAAGTTGAAGAGGGATTTTCCTAGTAGATGCCAGACAGGCCCAAGCCCAAGACCCTGATGGGGTCGTCCCTGACTGTCTTGTCAGCACAGAAAACAACTGGAGAAACCACACTTTCCCCAGACAAGAGCCCCACCCTGACTTGGATGATAAATGGCTTCTGAGATTTATATCATCTTTCTGAAGGCGATGGAGGAGGGCAGAGATGATGTTAAATGACTGGGAAACCTTTAAACTGAAAATGAATAGACTTTCCATCTTTAGAAAGGATGGCAGTTTAGGGTAGCCTTGGGTTTCACTTACTGGAAAATGTGGGTAGTCAGATTTCTGTCTACCTGAGCCCATGCCAATAACACTCATACTACAGATACACGAGGCTGTTCTATATGAACACAGATGAAGCCATATGGCTTAGAAATCCAGGACCATGGCTTTCTGAATGGGTGTTTTGTTTCCTTAGATAATTGTTCTATTTAATTCCATTTGCTAAAATACAGTTGAGTGAATTCTCCACAGATGGTTCAATGTCTAAGAGCTAAGTAGAAACATTCAGACTACAAAGGAAAAATAAAACGCTTGTTTTAGTCTATGTTGAAGACATGCATGGGGTGTAGACTTCCTTATCAAATGCTTATATGAAAATATCTACCTACAAACTTCTCATTTTACAAATATACAAATCATATTTGATGAAAACCTGGCTTTGCATTAGAGTTGGGCTGACGCTACTCCTAAGCGCTCAGTGAAGATTGGCCTAAAATGGAGGAATTCCGCTGTAATCTCCCAGGCCTACAACTGTCATATACAACTATCATTTGACTTTCTTTTTCTTCCACTAATGTGAAAGTTAATATTGCCAACTTAACAAGACCTAGAACCACCAAGGAGCTGGGCCTCTGCGCACGTGTGTGAGGGATTTTCTAGATTGTGAATCAGAGTGGGAAAATCAATCCTAACTGTAGATAGTCCTGTACAGTGGGCTGGGAGCTTGGCCTGCATAGAAAGCAGAAGTTCAGCTGAGTCCTTTGTTCTTTCTATGTTCTGTGATGGAGGATACTCTGTGTTCTGTGACCGTGGATACTCTGTGTTCTGTGATGGCGGATACTCTGTGTTCTGTGACAGTGGGTACTCTGTGTTCTGTGATGGCAGATACTCTGTGTTCTGTGATGGCGGATACTCTGTGTTCTGTGACGGTGGATACTCTGTGTTCTGTGATGGCGGATACTCTGTGTTCTGTGACAGTGGGTACTCTGTGTTCTGTGACTGTGGATGCTCTGGGTTCTGTGACCGTGGATACTCTGTGTTCTGTGACCGTGGATACTCTGTGTTCTGTGATGGTAGGAACTCTTGTTCTGTGCTGGTGGGTACAATGTGACCAGCTATCTCAAACCTGTCTCCATAACTTCCCTACCATGCTGCACCAGACCTTAAAACTGTGAGCCAAAATTAATATCTGAGATGCTTTTGTTGGGGGATTTTGTCAAAGTATGAGGAAAACTAATACAAGAATGAAGTTTTTTCTCATTTTAGTTTTTCCTCTCATATTAGCAAACATTCTGACCAAAGTTACCGGGCATAATTTACTCATCTTCCTGAAGCTTTAGTCAGAAGTGTATCTTTCTAAGAACAAAGGACAGGGACAATAATGCCTCGGGACCTGCACCAGCCTTTTAGTTAAAATCAAGTAACTCTGCTTTGTTGGCGGCAAGGAACTGTGGATCACTCCTGAGGAAAAGAATTGTCGGGGGTAAGGAGAAAGTGATGGGGTTTTCCACATGGAAGAGACCCCGGCATAGTCTCGTAGACACAGCTCATTAAAAGGTATCGTCTGATCTCCTTATCCCAGCTTCGCTGGCAGCCTCGTGAAGAGAGTGCTGCGTTGCTCTGAAGTTCGCAGTATTTGCAATTTGCTTTTGAGTACAAGTTTGCTAAATGGAGAGCTTAGAAAATAATGTGAAAAGTGATATTCTGTAAAAAGTGTAACATCCTGGGGAGGAGGGCACAATTACTATAGTGAAGAAGACTGCAGAATGAGAAACAAGATGCTTCGAAGTGATACTGAAAATGAAATCCAACTAGCAATTGAATATGACATAAAAAATAAATGGAAAATATCAAGGAATGGATTTGAGAGACTGAAGATAAACCATAGAAAATTAAAATTACTGATTTAATAATTTGTGTCAAGGGCTAGGGATGGCTCAGAAGAGAGAGGTGCTTACATGCAGGTGTGATCACCTGAGTCTGACCCTCTGGTCCCAGAGTGCAGGAGAGGGTCAGTTCCCAATAGTTGTCCTCTGACCTCTGCATGTGCTCTAGACCACCTGCACGCATACATATATGCATACATACATACATACATACACATATATAAGGTGAATAGAATAGTTTAAAATCATGTCCCCCCAAAATAATACAAAAAATTCATAAATGTTAATTTCCTTTTCATTAGCATTGCTGGCTTTTAGTTATATTCTTTTCTGAATTCTTAAGCTGGTGGTTTGTTTAATTTAGGACTATGTTTTTACAAGAGTTAGATAATGAACTATATTCTTTTTTGTTTTGTTTTGTTTTTTTCAAGATAGGGTTTCTCTGTGTTTCAGCTCTGGCTGTCCTGGAGCTCACTTTGTAGATCAGGCTGGCCTTGAACTCACAGACTTCTGCCTGTGTCTGCCTCTGGAACGCTGGGATTAAGGCGTGCACCACCACCACCTGGCAATAATGGACTATATATATTCTTAAGTAGCAGACAGTCATTCCAAAATACATGCTTATTGTCTTAGTCTTTTTCTGCTGCTATAATGAAATTCTACAGACTGAATAATTTATCGCTTCAAGATTCTGGAAGCTGAAAGACCCAAGATCAATGGTATTCAGGCATCTGTACTGCCCTTGGGGACCTGATGGGATACATCCTCACCTGCCTCACCTGCAGCCAGTAAGAGCACCTTCTGTGCATGTTCACTATGCTCCCTTTTAAAAGGTGGGCCTTGCCCACCTTCTCTCTCTCTCTCTCTCTCTCTCTCTCTCTCTCTCTCTCTCTCTCTGCTTATCTCTCTGTCTCTCTCTACCCATCTCTTCTCTTCTGCTGTTCCTGTCCCCAGAGGCCAGTCTCCCCTCTTCCCTCCCCTCTTTTTCCATTCCCTTTCCCCAAATTAAAAACCCGTCCATGTGAGCTCTGTCACATGATGTCTTTCTCTCTTGCTCCACTTTTTAAGTAAATTACAACAAAAGTTGTTTTAAGATTGTATTAAGTGGGGGTTTTCTTGCTAGTGGAGACTGTATAGCCTCCTTAAGGCAATTCAGGGAATCATATGAAGGGCAGAAGGGAACCCTCACTGTTGTAATAAGGTCCTTCTTGATGTAACCCATGATCCACTAATCCACTGATCCAAGAATGAATTAATCCATTCATAAGAGCAGAGCCCTCGGGACCCTGTCACGTCTTAGTGATTCTCCCTATAAGTGCCTTGCAGTGGGCTACATTTCAGCAGATGTGTCAGTGGAGAGTGTCCCTATTGACACTGTCATCATGGTGAGTAGATAAGAAAGAGAAGAGAATTGAATATTTAGAGATTTGGTGGGGACTGTAAGCTATGGCTCTGAAGATAGACAGAAAGAATGTCATGAGTTCAAGACTAGCTTGGCCTATGTGGTGAGACCTTGTCCAAAAAGGTGAGATAAATAAAATAAGAAAGGAAAATGATTTGGTAGTTAATAAGGGATGCTTAAGCTTTTGATGCTACTAATTTATTTAAGCGTGAGTGTAAAGACCAAGAAATCAGCACTCAGAGTCTGCTTTTCAAAATGGATTTTTTTTCAGTTAAAAATAGGCAAGACAGGTACAATAATGATGTGAGATGATGTAAAAGGGAGAGAAGTATATTAAGATTGAGACAATGAGCAAGGCATGGTGGTTCATGTTATCCCAGCACTCCAGTGGTTGAGGTAGGGGAATAGCCATTCTAAGGAGCCCATTCATCCAAGCCAAATCCCCAAGAACGGACCACTCTTGCTTCAACTGGGAAAGCTGAGTGTGAGCTCAGAGTGGGGGTCCCAGTGCAATGAAGAAGCAGAGTCTCCCAGCTAGGGAAGGCGGGACAGAGGGTGAGTGGCTCTGAGAACCTACCCTCTGGACAACCACTTGCCCTCCCTCTGTAAGTCCTGAGTGAGAGGTGACACACAGAAGTTACCCTAAACCCCCGGCACTTTCAGTAGATCCTTACATTCCTAGGTCCCACCCAGATTATGAAACCAGAGTAAACTCCATAGCTGCATTTCCCAGTGCAAGCGGGGTAGGGGTGGCAGTTGTCAGTTCACAAGGATGCCCAGAACAGGTGGAATCATTTTGAATTGGTGGCACTTTTCGTGTTGTACCAAGTAATGCAAGGACTTCAGTTTTAATCCTGCTTTTCATCTAAACTGTTAACTACAAAGAAATATGGGAAATTTTGTACTAACAAGGTGCTGAAAGCTGTACTCTCTCACACTGGTCCTTATTACTTTAGGCCTAATAACCCACTGAAGGCTCACTTTAGCCCCATCTCCCATGAAGACATCTTCATCTCAACATAATATTCACCACCATGCCATTTATTTACTTTGTAGCCAATTCTGCACCACCATTCAGAGGTGGAATGTGTGCAGAGGCCTCAGGTTGCGGAGTCAGAAGGGACCCTGGTTTGCCTATTTTTAGAGCCTTCACACCAACAATTTCTCCCCTAACCTTCATGAACAAAGTTATGTTACTCTTTTTCTATATCATAGAGTAAGTTTCTCTCTCATTTCACTCTGGATTTTTGCACTTAAAGTCAAGCCTGACAAATTTGCCTGATTGCCTAGAAGAAATATTTTCTAGCTTGGTGTCTGAACCAGTCCTTACCTCTGGTGGGCATCGGAGCCTCTAAGGATAGCGAGGTCTTTGGTTATCAGATTCACCCATGTCAAACGCCAGACTTGACCAAATGCTTGGGCTTGGCCCAGCATCCCTCTAGGGAGATTACATCTGACAGGTGCTGAGAAGCAGAGAGCTTCTCAACAGGATTAACAACACGTAGCTTGCTGGTCATCAGAAATGGAAAATGGCCACTACTGAGGCAAGCCGATTCTTAGACCACCCCAACCCTGGGCAAGAACAGTGACTGCTGGATTCTCTTCAGAGCATAACTTAGTTTTCCTTTAGCTTGATTAGCAACAGCTGGACAGTCAGCCGGCTCAAGGAACTTTTCCAGTGATGCAGAGGGAAAGAATGTTTGCGGTGACCTAACCACCAGGCACTATCCAGGCTGGCTTCACTGGGGAAATCGTTTGTGAGAAAGCTGCAGGCTGCTGTTGTGCACGGTGACTGTCGATATATATATTCAGATAACATTGCCCCTACCATTGACTAGATTAACATCATCAGCATTCATTTTACAGTTCCAATGAGTTTTTATAACTACACACATTTTGAATCTGAAAAGTCAAAAATGAGCCACAACATAAAGCTTGTTGAATCACAAGTAGACAATTTCACTTCCGATCTTACAGGACAGATTGTAGTCAAAATGAAGGCACACTAAAACTATCATACAGCGTGGCCTTGAGACCATATGTATAAGGTTTGTGTGAAGCATCCATAAATTTCATACTTATCTTTGGGTCCCATCACTAAGATGTCTCACTCCGTATATGCAAATCTTCAACTTCCCTAACAATGTGAAATTTGGAACTCTGTGGTGAGTTCCAAGAATGTCAGAAAGGGGATTTTCAATCTGTGATCATATTAGTAATAGATTTTTAATAGTCAGAAATGGTTCCTTTTATTATATCATGGACACATGAAAAGACAATTTCTTTAAAGAGATAGAGAAGTTAGAGGCTGACTCAACCCTGCGAATATAAAAGCTGTGTTTTCTTAGATGGGGCCGCAGCCAGGTTCTGCTCTGCTCCTTCCCAGCCTCCAGGGTGGCATTGGCAGTACCTGTGCTTCTTCCCCACGGGCCGGGTGTCACCCAGCCATGGCTTACTTCTTTCTGCTTTGCCCGGGTGCTTGTTCACAGTCTGCTTTGCATCTTTGATTATGTCTGATTAGTTTTACAGATAAATCAAGAGAAGTCTGACTCTTTGCTAGTAGCCATGGAGTGCTCTTAGTGTGTGCAAGCAGTAAATCAAACCTCCACTGCTTTATCCAGTCCTTTTGAAAACCATATGCAATGGATAGTATTAAAATCTTTAGATAAGACCTGAAGAGAACAGGGCTGAGAATGGTTAAAGGTGCTCAGGTTGGCACGACTGAAAACTGGCAGACCTAATATGTGACCCCAGGCTCCTCAGCACTGGCACCTTGGTAGCGGTGATTTAAGAGACACACACACATGTGGGTCATTATCACGCCAATATGAGAATCCCCACCTCGATAAGTCCCGCCTCAGAGTTAGGACATTAAAGATGGAACTCCCCCAGAGCAGCTGCCTTTCCGCAACAGACACACTTGCCGTTTCTAGTTGTCCAGCCAGGTGATGGTATGTGGCATTTTCAGTCTTAAGCTCTTATTGATGTCACAGTCCTTGAAGGTCTGTTGTCCTCAGAATGAGATCCCAGCTACTTCTGCTATTATTCCCTAGTTTGTTATTTTATCTCTTTCCTTCTGTTTCTGCAAGGTAAATTTGGGGGCAATACTAGGCCTACTGATATGGTGTTTGAGAGAATTACATGGGGCAGTGTGAATTGTACACATGGTAGGAGCCCTGCATTGTTGATGCTCAACAAATGTGGGTACCGATTACACTTTATTAGCACTGTAGTGGGATCCTCTGTGACTTCCAAGCTGCCAGTGAACCTAACGTCTCTGCAGCACACCAGGAACTGGGTAGTACTCTGTGGAGACAAGGTGCCTTAGGGTCGAGACCCAAGCCAGTCTCTGCTGTGCTGTTAATACATGAGAGGTCAGAGCAACAAGTGACCTCTCAAGGCTCAGGTCTGTCTCTCAGCGGTTCAGATACAATGCGCCAGTCAGCACTTAATGGCCACACTAATGCTTCGACACTTTATTATTTAAATCAGATGAATGAGAGAGATCAATGGATACAAGGGTTTGGTCACGTGCAAAACAAACCAGGGTAAAATGCACTTAATCTTTGTTGTCTTCGGAGAGAAAAAGCTGTGCTAGGACAATGAAGGCTGTGTGGGAAGTGGATAAGTATTTGAGTAATAAGTAATTGATACATGAAAATGTTGAAAATGTCCAGAAGCTGGAAGTGTTAGGAGGAGCCAGTCAGCTTGTTGTTACACGAACGTGGCTCATTCCAATGTGCCTCGCTCCCCGTGGATTTCGTCTCCACTCCTTTAGGACAACACTTAAAATCTAAACTCTAACCATTAACAGTCAAGAGAGAGATGAACTGTACTGATTCAGGTAGAGCTTAGAATTACTGAATAGTCTGCGAGGCCTCCATTTGCATGTTGCGTGACATATTTCGAGGGACCAGGGAATAACAATATTTACAAAGCTCTGTGTGCAGCGAGCCGGAGGGTGATGCTGTTTTCCCAGACCACTCCTGATCAATGACATGGTGATAAGATCTGGATGTGGGAATAATTTTTTGCATTTGATTCCTGGGATCCCAAAGACAAACTTTGCGCTGCTGTGTTGAGGGTTCAAGGCACAGTACAGGAACCTTTGAGGTAATGGAGTACCACCCATCTGCGGTGACACACCAACTGCCCACCTGACTGAGCTGCCCTGGTGTCACCTGCGGTGACACCTGACCTGTAGCTTGCTCAAGAGTTCACATCTATACAGGGTGTCAAGGGGGCCCCAGTGCACAATACACATAAAATAAAAATAAATAAATTATTTAAAAAATTTTAAATAATAAATAAAACTCCATACATTTAAGTTAGAAATATTAAAGATATTGAAATTTAATGTTCATACTTAAAATATTCAAATATATTTTACTAATTACAGATATATTTAAGATTAATTTCATTGCTTTTCTTTTCTCTAAAAGATGTTTGCTTATTTTTATTGTATGCATATGGATATTTTGCCTGCATGTATCTGTGCACCGCATACATATCAGCAGAGGTCAGAAGGAGGTGTCAGTTCTCATGTAGTTATAGACAATTGTGGGCTGCCACATAGGTGCTGGGAACTGAACCTGGGTCCTCTATGAGAGAATACAATGCTCTTAACTGGTGGACCCATCTCTCCAGGACCCCGTTCTACCCCTGTTCCTTTCTCTGTGTTTGAATGTAGTAAATTCTACTGTACTTTGTGCAGCATTCCTAAAGCAATTGGAAAACCAGCGTGCTAACTGATGGGGATCCGCCTCCCAGTCCTGAGGAGCCAGATTTTTCTTGGAAGAGACCAGGGAACGCGATGACTCACGCCCTGGAAGAGTGCTGTGGCTTTTCTGTTCCCCTTTCAAAGAGAATTCTGTTGTCCTATGGTTGAGTTTATTTGATAGAGTCACAGACAAATGAGTTTTCCACTGTCAAATGCTAAAAATTATGAACCGGGGTTGCGTTTGTAAAGTGAGTGCCCAGCAACCAGCACCTGAGGAGCATCTGCTGTACGCTTCGTAGACTTGTGCAAAAGTTGTAGAAATTCGAAAAATCTCCATGGAAGGCCACAATATTTATCAGTGACTACATCAGCCTAAAGCCGGCTGATGGGTTTTGTGTACTATTCACGTAAGATGTCTTTGGGGGCTTCGGAGCTAACGCAGAGGGTAAGAGTGCCTACTGCTCTTACAGGAGACCTGCGTTTGGTTCCCAGTGCCCACATGAAGGCCCACAGCAACCACAACTCCAGTTCCTGTGGATCCTGCGTGAATGTGGTACACATAAACTCATGTAGGCGCAAAACATACGTGTAAACAAAGAAAGCTTTAAAAATGTTTTTTACCATTATTTTCGTGTTTTTTCTTTTTCTCTCCGGCTTTGTGTCTTGGTTTCTTGCTTTTTGCAGCCCTTTTTAATTTCTCCTGTGCATTCTCTTCATATATCTCTCAGATTTCTATAGTGATATGTAGGAAAGCTTTTTTTTGACATTTTTCGGTCTTCTTTTATTCAGTTTATAGTTTGTCAATCTTATAGGCTACTTCTTGAATATTGCATTTTGAATATTAATATAAACAGCAAACATTCATCCCAGTAACTCAGTATTAAAATACATGTAGGAGCAATTCAAATGCATTCCCGGCTGGAAAGCTAGCTTAGCAGTCAAGAGCACTTGCTGCTCTTGCAGGGCACCTGAGCTCTGTTCCCCATACCCACATGGTAGCTTACAATCACCCGTGACTCCAGTTCCTGGGGACCTGAGGATGCTCACTCCGACCTCTGTGGGCACCAGGTACATACATGGTACACATACATCCATGCAGGCAAAACACTCATGCACACAAAATAAATAAGTCAGACACATTTCTGATGTAGTTATGATACCACTTAGCTGTTCTAAACTGTGTGAGCATTTAATCAAATTTTGCTTCTGCTACACCAATTATTAGGTAATGACCAATTATTAGTTGATGAATTCGAGGATTTTATCCCTAGATCATCGTTGTCAATGGCTGTTTTTCAAGTTGCTTCCTCTGGAGCCAGCAGACAATATACAGGAGACTTATAGAACAAGCAGTATCAAGATAGCTCAGGACCCGTGAGCTACAAAGCTGCATCAAGTGCATCCATTTACACATAGTCAGACCCTCTAGCTTTGGGGTAGGTTTGTGTTGAGCGTCACACATGAAGTCTGACTGTTTGCCTGCCCATTCCTATCGGCAAAGATGCTGTGTAGTGCTTCTATTACTTTAAAGATGGGATTTGTTGAATTTATTCTCCTTGTGTGTCTTTGAGTATATGCATTTGTGAGGGTGTGATAAATGTTGGTGTGATATATGTTCATGTGTATGTGCCTGAATGTTTGCCTGCACGCATGCTCAGAGCCCAGAGCTGCCTTTGCTTCCTCCTCCGTCACTCTCTGACTTATTCCTTTGGAGGCGAGGGCCCCGCTGAACCTGAAATTTGTGTTTTGCCACTCGGCTGGCAGCCAGCAGGTCCCAGCGATCCTCCCAGCTCCACTCTCCTCAGGACTGGTTTGCAGGCATGCATGGGATGCTGGGTCTGAACTCTGGTCCTGAGGCGTGAACAGTAAACCGAGCCTTTCTCTAGCCCCTCTTCAGTCTGTTCTCATTGAACTCTGCTATTGACTCTTTTCCTTGGCGGGGGTGGATTGGTGGGGTGGTGGCAGTGCCAGTACTCAAACCCAGGGCCTGGTACGAGAGGCAAATGTTTTTCGACTGAATGACCTCCTGAGTTCAACACTTCCATCTTGACCAGGTGAATTAATAAATAGCGCTACCTATCATTTTACATATTAGATCACAGCAAGAATTTCCCATTGAGGAATTTCTGCCTCTACGTGGTGAATCCTAATTTCTTCTGCATCATCCAGCCATACCAGTGCTGCCCTGCAGAACACGACCTTATCACACAGTGTTGAGCTCCGGACTCCATGCCTACCCATCACGGCAAGAAGAGTGGGAAACAGAACAAGGGGATCTGAGGAATTTATGCGCACATTGGGAGAGCAATGACTCAACCCTATACACAGACAGCTATGGACGTCTTCATTAACCCACTCAACCCAGGCATGTTCTCCCTGACTGTGCTTCCCTCGCGTGGAGCCCGGGAGCTCTCATCACAGGCTGAGTGTACTTACACAAGAGAGAGAAGAGGCATGGGAAGGGAGGGGCTAGAGACAGAGGTCTCAACCAAAAGCACTTAGAATTTTGTAAATATTTTTCAGAGTATTTTACGAGAACATCTGACCGTGTAAACACATTGCCGAGAGTGTCCCCAGGGTCTTGGAAGAGCTCCATCAGTGTGAAGTGCCAGTTTTATGAGCCCGGCAGTCAGTCCTCCCCTTATGTTAACCCTAAACCAACATTCCAGGCTCTGTCCCACATATCTCTGCTCCCCTTCCATGCCAGGTGTTCTATGTATATCACGGGGTGCACCATGTGTGGGCATGTTTTGATTCCCCATGTTCAAGAATGTCTTTCAGAGTGGAGGAGGCATGTTACCATAACCTTTGAAGATCTTGCTTTCCACCAGGGGTTTGCTGCATTATAATGAAGGCTGGACTTCCCCTGTCTTATTCTGATGTCCCTGTCTTCCTCACTTGTGTGCATTTTGTGTGGATGATTTCAGTGTGAAATGTCTCTGACAGGCTCACCCATCTGGTTGAACCCTTGGTCTCCAGATGTTGGCGCTGGTGTTTTGGGGAGGCAGTGGAATCTCTGATACCCTGGTACGTACCTAGCAGAAGTGGTTAATGAGGTAGGCATTAAAGGCGGTATTCACTTTTGATTCCCAGCTGAAGTATCTGCTTCCTGACCTGCCAAGAATAAAAAAATAAAAATCCCACCATAAGCTCCCACCAGCATCAGCTACCTCAGTCACAATGCTTGTCCTGCCACGATGGAAGGGCTCACCTGATACCAGGTATGTCTCTCCTTCCTCAGTTTGCTTGTTCTGGCTATTTGACCACAGCAGGGAGATATATACTAAGATTGCTCCAAATGTTTCATGTTCTCTGCTCCTCACTATGGTAGATGAAAGGAACCATCTTTAACTGAGAAAATATGAAATATGAATTTTCAAAGTGTCAAAGACAGGGAGTCAAGAAGCAACCTGGACTCGGTATGATCACATCAACAGAGGAATGTCAACCAGGACACGAGGATGTCGTGAATAGGCAACATGTTTGTCATGGTGTAGATAACTTGGATAACTTGGATATTTCTGAAAAGATAACTCTTTCCAGAAAGAGTGGGGAAGGTCTTGGAGGATGCCGCAATACCATCCCAGAAGCGTTTGCAGAGCAGTTGGGATGAACACATTCAGAAGAATTTCTAGTCCTCGTCAGGAAGGGAGGTTCCAGCTGCCTTCCCATAATTGCAGCGCTCATTTTCCAGGGAAAGGGTGACTAACTTAGACTGTTGCAAAGCAATAGGAACGACAGAAAATGAAGTAGATGAAGTCAACACACTTAGTGCCAACTCCTGGGAAAGTCTCTTCGGCTATGGAAATCTCCCAAAGGAGGAATAAGTAACAGCATTGCTCAGAGCTGAGCAAACAGTATTGTCACAGAGTCACGAGTAACTGCTCTGTGTGCTGCACGGACTAAGGAGAGGACCAGCCACGTGCTGACTGTCTTCTCCAAGTAATACGTTCATGTGGTAAATAAATGCATTACTGATTACCCAGTGCTAAACTAGGACAACATACTTCTTCATTAAAATAATAACACAAACACCACTACCCAGATAATTCAATTATTTAAAGTCCCTAATCAAAAATACAGTCATCTCCAATAAGAGCTGAAGTTCTCATTGAAAACCAGGTCATTGTCATACTACACAATGAAGAACATTGAGTTGCAAAGAAAGAGATGAGGTTAGAGGTATCAAATTGAATCTAGTAAACCTACTCTTTTCTTTTGGAATTGGTTTTCTCAAGACAGGATTTCTCTGTTTAACTACAGAAGGCTGGTCCCCAACTTCCATCTGCCTGCCTCTGCCTCTAGAGAGCTAAGATTAAAGGTGTGGCCATCACTGCCCGGCTAAGCCTACTCTTATGTATTAGTTGTACTGTGTTTTGTAGGGGTTCTAAGTAGAAAGGAATTTTTGAGGGATATAATATCCTGATTTATTAGTGGTGTGGGCCATGGTATGAGATAAGGCAGAAACTTCCTGCCTATCATAACCCTGTCTGAATCCCACATGCCCAACCGTGTGGACAGTGCTCTGATGTCCTGGAGGTGATGTTCTCTGCTCTGTGCTTGAAGGACACCAGCATCAGTAGAGACTCGGAACCCATAGTGACACAGCATTAGGGTCTAGGAATTGAGACTGTACAACTGATCCATACCTCTGGTTTCAGGGATGGTCAGCGAGGTCATTTCTCACAATGATATCATTTTAACCTTGAGAAAGCTAAGTTAATTCACCTGCCAATGGCCATAAGACAATTTTAAGGCAGACTTGGACCTAGAACTTAGCCCTACCTGTCTCCCAGATGTGCAACCTGAAACTATGGGGATTCAAGATTCCTTTCTTGCTGCCAATCTGCTGCACTGGTCCCTGGCCCTGATAGCCCTAGAGCTTGGTAACAAAGTCGTATAGAGGTCTGGCCATTGCTGACCTGTTGGCCATTTACATTGGTAGGTTCTGTTTTCTGGGTGTTGGGAGATCAACTCCATTCCTTGGAGTTTAGTGCCTCACTGGGTTCTTTAATTGGAGAAGCACAAGAATGGTGAACCCTGAAGGACCCCATCAAAACTCAGATTGGAATACAGTGCCCCTTCATCACATAAGCCACGAAAGTGGAAATGCTTCACTTTTGTCTAGAGAGCCATAACCCAACCCAAACACCCATCTCTGGCCAGCCAGTGGCAAGAGCCAACCAGGAGAAGACAGAGTGGGATTCTACAGTCCACTCCTCCTGCTGACCTTGACCTGATTCCATCTAATACAAGCCCAGGGATGGGAGATGCTTCCTGGCTTGCTGTGATCATCATGAGTTTTCCATTTCATATCACTTGTGCTTTTATTTCCCCCTCCCATGGCAGCCCTGGATTTGTAACAAAATGAAGACCGGCCTCTTTAATGTCCCCAAAAGCTCAGCATGATACAGAAAGTAGGATTTCCTACCAGCGGAAAGCTGAGCGCCTCTGACTCCTCCCAGGCCAGATTCATGTTCAGTCTGTGACCTCCCGAGTTTACCTCTGTGTTTAACCTCCTTCCCAGGTCTGGCCCTGGGGAAGGGGCAGTGGAAAATTTAGAGTAGGCTGTTGGAAGAACCTGACAGAACTGAGCTTTTCCCCTTCTAACAAGACAGAAGCAATCTTTACTGTGGGAGTCAGGGAGTTGGTTTCTTTGCCCATGAGTGGCTTTGGCTTGACCACAAGGCCAGTGTTGCTCTTACAACAACTGGGATTGTGTGGAATGTGTGCAATTCACTGTGGCAGGCCAGAGTATGTAATCCTTAGAGCCCCACCGGAGCAGCTGGTGGCCATGTCTGCATCCATTGGATATGCATTTGGACTCCTTGGTGTAAATCAGTGCAGATTGCTGCACTTTTATCTAATATTTATGAAGAAAATATCCAGAGCAATATATTTATTGCAGTGCCTATCATGCAAATATTTCATTTAGTTAACTATTAATTCATTTATTATTATTTTATTACATAAATCTTTATACTATGTGCAGTACAATAGATCTTAATCTAAATATAAACTGATGCCGTTATGGAAACTTTATTAAATGACTTTCAGGTATATTTTCATTGAGAAAAAGAGTTCAAAATCCACCTTCTACATAAAAATTTCTCCAGCAGTTTTTGTCTTTCCGTTCTGAACTGCCCTGCATTAACCCACTTCCGTTTCCCCCTTTTCATGGCAGCCACAGCACTGAGCTCATCCTATCAGCACTGCTCTGAGACCAGGATGTGAATATCATCGATTGCCTGCCTGCTAGGTGTGGATAGCAGTCATCCGAGACCAGAGTGAGTGGAGTCAGGATTCTCCAGAGAAACAGAATCAATAAAAAGAACTTACTGCAATTGGAGTGAGTGAGTATGGAGCTCAACAGGGCGAAATTGCCAGTCTGAGACTCAGAACATCGGATGAAGCTCCAGGCCAGTGACAGCCTGCTTCAAAGGAAGTGGCTGATGCTCCTGAGGACGACACCTCAGGTTGGTCTCTGCCCTTTGTACATGCACACACAAGAAAACACACACACACACACAGATACACACAGAGACACACACACATGCATACACATATGTGCACATGCACACCCATGATAGGTTCTATTGATAATGATGTGGCATTTCTTCGGGGGGCCATGATTCAAACTATTGGCAATACTAACTAAAGACAAGATTACATGTCCTAGTCACATTTTTGAAAGTATAGGATTTATGTAATTTTCAAAGATTCTATGAGCTGCTTATTCTTGACCTAATTGCACTTCACATGTCCGCGGTACAAATGGAAGCCATTCCAGTCTGGCTTCCCTGGCCTCTGCTCTGAGAACTGTTTCTGTCACCTCCTCCCAGACCACTTCTCTTTCCCCATCTGTCTCACTCACTCAGGGTGCACACTAGTGGAACCAAGGTAAGGCCAGGGAGGCACAGAGCTGGCACCGGAGGCTAATGGAAGCCCCACAACTATAGTTACTAAGATAAATAACAGTGATTTCAGAAGGGTTTCACCCCCTTAAACAAACATTACATTTATCAAAGTGAGACTTCCCTCACGTGGTGAAGTCTTGTGGTATTCCCTGAAGTTCACAGACAAGAGGAAGGCCTCTCTTGTCTACATATTTTGTGGCTTGGTGGCAAACACTGGGCACCTCAGCTTCTACTTGTGACGTTCTCGATAACCAGGACATTGAAACAAAATCTACACTCTCTTTCCCACCCTCTGTATTTCTACCATAATCTGTAGCATTAATAAATAGCAGTAGCATGCAAGTCTAAAGATTCAGCATTTCCCAATTACCCTAGTCCCTTCTCTGAACCCTCACCACCAGGATGTCTCCTTGTTTTTGCCTTCCTCAAAGTCTAAAGGAAAAACAAAAATCTATGTCTATTCCTTTGAGAAATCATCAAGCCAATGAACACAGGTGAGCCTGTGGATTAAAAGGTACATTTAAATCAATCAGTATATAGTTCAGTGACTTTGTGTTCTTCCTCCCAGACAGAAAAACGGGCTCAGTATCTCACACGCCTCCCATTTCTTTTCTATTGGAAATCATGGTTTGATGTATCACCATCATTCTATCTCATTCTGACACACTACGCTTAAAGTGAGGAAGCATGCAGTAACATGGAGAAAGTTGCTACAACAGGTATCCCGCAAGTAGGTCAGCAAGATGCCAGGGTCTGGACCCCAACGGCCCCAGTGCCCGGGTCCTCACCTGACATGGCTTCTCTGTAACATCTCCGGTAAAACCGATGATGAGTTCTTCTGGGTCCTCTGTCACCACCCAGAATGCGAGGTTCTATGGGATCTCTTACTCCACAACTCCACGTGTAAACTAGAGGCCCTTTCCTGACAAGGTGTGAAGGATGCCATCACCACATCACACGAGTCGGACCTGCGTGAGGAGTGCTTCACAGAGCATGTGCTATGCGGAGTCTCTAGAGAAGTGTTCCACACCAGCATTCACTCAGGGTCATTTCCAGAGCAGGACAGAACTGTGAGCCTGTTTAGCCTCCTGAGCCATCACATCTCAGACTCACTGTTAGACATGACGTCAACCCGGGACAAGGCTGTGTAGGGGGTCAAGACCAGCTGGGTTCTTAAGGGGATATTTATAGGCCTTCAAATATGCAATCTTAAGAAAAAAAGATAATTCTTTAACTTGCATTTTCTACGTCAAGCTTATAATATTACCTACTCACTAAGAGCTTGTTAATAATTTATATTTATTCTGTTTTCTATTTGTTTTGCTACCCAGTTTTCAGCCTTTCAGTTTACATACTTTCAAAGGATGTGTGTGTATAATACATATTATATACATCATGTATATATATGGTGTACATATATATATATACATATATGTGTTGTGTATATATATGCCAAGCGGTGGTGGCACACACCTTTAATCCTAGCATTTGTAAGCAAAAGCAAGCGGATTGAGTTTGAGGCCAGCCTGGTCTACAAGAGTTAGTTTCCAGGACAGGCTCCAAAGCAACACAGAGAAATTCTGTCTCAAAAAACCATATATATGTATATATCCTTTTAAATATATATATATATATATATATATATATATATATATATATATATATATATATATACTTTAAAAGCCTTACCAGCTTATAAAAAAAAATTTACCATTTTGTCAGGCACAGTAAATTCTGTTTTTAATAAATATACATAATAATCCATCAGATTGAGGACAAGTGTGAAAATGCATTGTCAGTTTTTATGATATTAAATTGGTAGGAGAAGGGACTGTTAATAATTTAGTATCTACTAAAAGTATGAGGCAAAATCCTATATCATCTATTATCCTGAAGAATCTTTATTCACAGTCCAAAAAATGGAAATAATGTTTAAAATCACATTTTCTTATTGATTTTGCATGTAGTGTTGGTAGATCATTTATTCATCTTGTGCAATATTTCTTAGAGGACAGTAGGAAAAGTTACATTATTTGAGCATCAACAGTTGAGTAAACCCTTTTCCCATAAAAAGACGGAAAAGGAAACGAGGTGGGGAGCGTTTCGTGCTTGTTGTATAAAACACCCTGAGGAGAGAGGGGTTTATTTTACCCACAATTCTGAGTGATAGCCATCATTGTCGGGAAGTCAAGGCAATAACTTCAAAAGCTCGTATGTCGTCCACAGTTAACAGCAGAGAGAAATGAACGAATACGTGTTCCAAATATGTGCTCACAGGCTGTGTGCTCAGCTTGACTTGTTCATGCGCACAGTTCAGGATTATCTGACCCGGGAATGGCTGCCCACAGTGGGCTGCACTTTCCCATATCAATTAAATCAGTTAGGATGAACCTGACAAACATGACCCCAGGTCAACCTAATGTCAATAACTCAGTGAGGCTCTTTAGGTGGGGCTAGGTAGGGTCAAGCTGACATTTAAAGCAAACTATGAGGGGGGGAGGGGGTATATGAATAGGTAGAAGGAAGCAGGGAGGGAGGGAGAGAGGGGGAAAAGGAGGGAGGGAGGGAGGGAGGGAGGGAAGGAAGGAGGGAGGGAAGGAGGGAGGAAGGGAAACAAGCACAGAGACTGAATAACCTGGAAAACCTAGTTGAGAACAGTGCTATTCTAGTCAAGTTATGAAGATAGCAAGGTTCCTCGGATGATATATGTGTATATGTGTTTGTGTGGGTTAGTTTAAAAGAACAGGACGCGAGGGGTGTGTCCACCCACTGTGACGGTGGGGCTGATCTAATGGGAGCTCACCAAGGCCAGCTGGACTGGGACTGATGGAGCATGTGATCAAACCGGACTCTCTGAACGTGGTTCAGAGAGCTGACTGAGAAGCCAAGGACAATGGCATTGGGCTTTGATTCTACTGCATGTACTGGCTTTGTGGGAGCCTAGTCTGTTTAGAAGCTCACCTTACTAGACCTGGATGGAGTGGGGAGGACCTTGGACTTCCCACAGGGCAGGGAACCCTGATTGCTCTTAGGACTGGAGAGGGTGGGGGAGGGGTATGGGAGGAAGGAGAGGGAAATGGGAGGAGGTGGAAATTTTTAATAAAAAATAAAAAAATTACTGAAAAAAAACAGATAAGAATGAAGAAAGAAGCCAATGTTAAAAAGCTTCCCCAGTGCTCCCTACCTCCTTCTCAATGGCAATATCTGTCTTTGCGCCCCGTCCCCACCTGAAAACCCAAGAGACAGAACCCAGACAAGGTAGCCAAGAAAGAAAAGGACAGATAACCAGAACCACACAGAACATGGTTCATTTCTTTTGCCAAGTTTTCCTTTCCTGGTTTGCTTGCCGGGCCAGTTTGTTCACCTAAAACCTGGGCTAAGCAATGGTGACCAGGCAACCTTTGGATTTGTGTCTTGCTGCATCGTGATACTGGAGGTTTAGAAGGCAAAAATAATATGTAGGCACTTCTGCTGCTGTGTGCTTAATGTTCAGACTAGTCCTACTGTTCTTCATGAGCTCCGCACAGCTTGTGACACAGACCAACCCCACTGTTCTTCATGAGCTCGGCACAGCACGTGACACAGACTAACCCCACTGTTCTTCATGAGTTCTGCACAGCATGGGCCACAGACACTGTTCCTCTTCCCTACATGAGTGTGACTCGCCTTCCTTCTGCTTCACACTCCAAGTCTCCGTTGGACTGACCTCCACAGCCACACCCACTGGTCCAAGCACAGTAATTCTGCAGCAGTCTCTTTCTGCCTCTGTCTCTATCTCTGTCTTCCATGTGCATGTTTATGTGTGCGAATTTGTGTGTGAGTGTCAGTGTGGTTGTGGCTGACTAAGGGCAGTCTTGGGTGTTGCCCTAGTCTTCTTCCTTGTTTGAGACAGTGTTTCCTGCTTGCCACTAGATCCCTCAGGATGGTTAGCCTTTGAGCTCCTGTGGTTCTCCTTCCTCCTCCCTCCTTGCTGTAGAAACACTATGATTATAGACACACCACTGTGTCCAGTCTTATAAGGGCTCTATGGAGCCAAACTCAGGGACTCACACTTGTCTGCCAATGCTCTACCCAGGGAGCCGTCTCCTTAGCCCTTGTTGTTTATTTCTGTAGGATCTGAACTCGTGCTGGTGACAGCTACTTGATCCCTTATCTGTATTCAGATGTGACATCATACGGAAAAAGTTAAAAGAAAAGGCGAACACCTTAAGGATGCTTCAAACCCATAAATACCTAACAGATAAGGGGAGAAAAGTAAATCTAAGTCATAAAAAACATGTTCTAGAGATTAGCAATTCGGGGAATCCTGGTGGATGTTCTATTCTAGAGGCAGAACTTTCAAAGGAGGATGCTGCCTGTCTTGTGGTCTGGCTGCGGAAGGACACATCCAGATGCATCAACTTTGAAATGTGTGAATGACAGCTAATTAGATTCAGACTGTTAAGCAGACCATTCCAATGGAGCTTACACCAGGCTTGTAGATTCAACAGGTTTTCTGTGTAACGTATCCGGCATGAAGAACAGCCTAACTCACACACTGAGTCATCTATCAGCAAAAGCAACGCTGACTGGAGATCACCTTCAAGCAACCCATGCTCGGCTGTTTTGCACGTGCTACCCTTGGAAGCTAAGATATTAGGTTTCTTAAAAACAACATCTTTCTCGATATGTGTTCTTCATCAAAATTGCAAATCCCAGAGCAATCTTTCTGTTTCTCTTGCACAATGCAGAGTAGAATTAGAAGCTGATTTGAAGCACCGTGTGTGCTCCTTGCAGGGCAGGGCTGTGATTAGAGCAGCCGTTCCTCAAAGTACTGTCTACACCAGCAGCAGCACCTGGCAGCTTGTTAACTGCAAATCTCTGGGCTGTCCTGGATCAGGCTGTGTCAGAAACTGGAAGGAAGGCCCGGCAATATGCACCGTAACACATCTTCCAGGAAATTCTGACAAATCGTGAAGTTCCAGGCACATACCTGTTATTTACTATTGATTATGGTAAGAGCAGGATAAATTAAGAAAGAAAAAAATCACTGCGGGTTGTATATTTTTGTGTGTGCTCTCTGGTCTCCTATTCAGTCACATGGAACATGTTGGGACGACTTAGCCATCAGTGCTGAAAAAAATAAATCTTGAGTTCAGTTCATTACTGTTTGCCTCTAACTCCTGGAGAAACATTAGATCCTGAGCAAAATACACCACACCCACACTGTTGACATTGTAGATTATTCCTGAGGAGGCGTGTCCATAGTTTCAGATGCTAGAATCATCTGATTAGCTGGGACAAGGTGGTTTTCACAATAACCAGTGAGTGCTTTACCTCAAAAAATAGATTAGAAACAAAACCAAACACAAAGGAATAAACAACGAATTTTTGTTTGGTTGTAAGTGATAGAAATATTTGGGAGACTGAAGGAAAGAGTAAACAATACAGAGTACCACGAACACAGCCGATCTCTCCCAAGCAAGGCACTTCATTTTAAATCAGTTCAGGCCAGGGCTAACGTTTGCAACACTCTAGAAACACAGAGATACAAAAGAAGCCAGGGTCCAGGAAGACCCTCCCCACAATCCAGATGTGTGATAAAACAGCCACTTCTTCAGAGATTTCTAGATGTGTCCCCACTTCTCGACAAGTTGAATCTACTAAAAGGAAAAGCAAGGGCCGTTTGGAGCTGATGTAACCAGTATATTTACTTCCTCTAAAATATGCTCAGTTTGCTGGGCTTTTATGAGGACCGGGAGTAAACTTTGTTTACCAAGGAATGTAATCAGCGAAAAATGAAAGAAAACGTAAAAAGCTCAACCCCTTAGCTAGGGTTTGAGATCCCTTTTCTTCTAGACGGCAGGGACTGTGACGACTTCTGGGGTTTCTGGATTCCCCTCAGGCTCCTGTCATGTCTTATATCTTATTTTGTAAGTTAAGTTTCTCTTTCCCCTGTTCAGCATTTGCATGAGTGTCTTTTTTTTTTTATTTGGAAGAAAGCAGAAAGCGCGTTTTGAAGAGGTTATTAACAGTTCCTAGAAAAGCAGTTCCACAGGCCGGGAGGAAAGGGAAGAGAAGGAGAGGAAGGAGGATTGCTGACGGGAGAAGCAGCTGGGCGACTGCAGTCCGCACACAGAAACAGGGCAGCGAGTTGTCTAGCCTGAGACCTTTGTGAGGGAACACACTCAGCTGACGCACAAGCTTTTCCACGGCGACACCCTGGGCTTTGCTCAAAGATGTGACAAGGAGGGATTATGGGGTATCTTGTAATGACTATAAAATTTATACCTCAAGATGCTTTCCTCAATGACATCATCGGAGCAGAATGTGCTACCCCTCCTCTAGGGAAAAGCTGGGTTGTGGAGACTCTCAGACTTTGTGTATAGCTCAGTGGGGTCTAATTTGCAATATGAGTTCATTTAAAGGACCAAGAAATAGGAATTGCCCAAGATTTCCGAGGCTCTCCTAAGAAGCCCTCTTGTGTTCTGACTCATTTTAAAAGAATATGACAGACTTCATTGAGGACTTCACCACAAAAAGCCACTTTTTTCTTTTCCTAGGACAGCAAGTGTGTAGAGGACAGTGGAAGGCTAATGGCACAAATGCCAGACAAGGAGGAAAATCAGAAAGACAAAGAAAAAAAAAAAACAGAAAGTCAATGAAAAAATTGGCTTAGGGGAAAATAGTCCCTAAGGCGAGAATGAGCAAAGAATAAATACGTATATAGAACAGAGGAAGATGGAGGAGAAAGAAAACATACAGTTTCCATACTGCTTAGGCACAGCTTAAGGGAAGAAAGGTTTATTTGGGTTTAAAGTCCGAGCAGATACAGTCTGCATGGTGGGGAAGGCATGCAGCAGTAGCTCCATGGTGACACGTGTGGGGGACACCCTGTCACACTGATTCCAAAGTCAGAAAGCCAGCAGTGCCTAGAAAGTAGAATCAGGTTAAACCTTAAGGCCGGTCAGCATGAGCCTATTCCTCCAGTGAGACTCCACCCCCTGAAGGTTCCAACTTCCAATACAGTACTGGCGACTGTAGTCTGAGAGTTCAAACACAGGAGCCAAAAGGAGACATTTCACATGGAGACCACAACTGCCTCCTTCTGAGAACCCTGGGAAGTCACACTTCCTGTCAGGAGCTAGAAGAGAAGGAAATGGAAGACCACAGGAGCACAGGGATTACAGTTTAGAGCAGAAATGTGAACCTCCATCCATTTAATCAACTTCCTCTAATCACTACACCTCCGACCAAATGGCCCTTTAACCTGAGAAGACAAGAGGCGCTCAGGCAGAAGCTACATTTATTGACATCGTCAGTTACGTCTGAAAGAGAAACCACAGCGGCTCATGACCTTAGCTCTGAACATAAAATGTGGTTGTATTAATTGCTCTCTTAGGGACCAAAAGTAACCTTGGCTGAAGGAAAGTAATGATTACCTTCAGTGTGGGACTCTCCGCCAGAGCTGCTGAGATTGCCTGTCATAACCCCACCTATTGTGCCACTGGCGTGCCTGACTGCCGCAAAGGTTGCTGGGACAGCCCTCTGGAGGCTTTAGTTCCTCCAAGACAAGAGGAAAACCATCCCAAGCTCACAGGAAATCAATTCTTTGGGGGACACCAGGTCATATATACTCTGTTTTCTGACTGCTTCCAACACAGTCCAACAAACACTCGGTGCTAAGAAACGCGAGTTTCGCCGGAAATGAGGAAATAGCTTACGTGTCAATATTGACCTAACAAGGGCAACAAGCCCTGAGACTGCGCTCCGTCTTTAAAGGGTTGTCGTCAGCAAAGTTCCAGTCTACAAATGTGTAAAATATTGGCTGTGTTTCCAACAGCAAAGCCGCCACCTGGTCAAGGGCAATGCTCCAAAGCTCGACTATACGTTTAATCACAGCTCAGCCTATCGTTAATTTCCAAATATGTGTGACAGTCAGAGTACTCGTTAGCTCTTGCATAACCAACCTAGTGCAGTACAGAGCAAGACACGGTAGCACTCAACTGGCTGGACATATTTACTACTTTATGAACTAGGGTTCAAGTTTATTGCTGTAATGCTCCTGAGATATTTCTTAAGATTATACACTACCTAAGAGATTATATTTTATATACAGAACAATCTGGCTTGGCCAGAAAGCTTATTTCTTTTTCTGTAAAAACTTTAGCTACCCTCTTACTCTGACAATTCAACGTTTATGGTTAATTTAATACATTTTATCGGTCCTTTAGTCTGGGTTTCTTTCAGTCTACTTTGACACAGTAAGATGTGAAGTTTGAGTTACGTAGCTAGCATTTATTTAATTGGTGAGATGGGTTTAAAGAACAACCAAGACAATATAAATGAAAACACTTAGTAAGAATACAATATCATAATTATGATTTTAATGTGTTCCACTAAAGTTCAAGTGTTCTCAAGTTTCCCTCCCAGTGTAGTATGCTGGGTTATTGGGCTGTGGGAGGGCATGTGAATTTATGGGCTATCACGGTGGGGTCCTTGCTCTAATGGTCAGCTCTCACTGCCTTCTGCCTCACAACCCTCTCACATGTCTTGACACCGGAAGAAGCCCCAGGAAGGCCCTCACTAGATGCTGACAATATGGTATTGAAATTACAAGAAATGAATTAACACCTTTCATTAATTTCCTATCACAGGCATTCAATCACAGCAACAGAAAGAGTTAGGCATGGTGGCTCGCCCATGTCTACAAAGCCCAGCAGTTGGAAAGACGAGGCAGTGTGGGGTTATGATTTCTAGGCTAGCCTGGACTACATATTGAGACCCTGTTTCCAAAAACAAACACAAACAAACAAGACAGACAGGAAAAGACTAAGATGGCCATCAAGATGAACAACTTTTAAGTAGATTGGAAGCAGTGTCTCAGACCTTCACTGGGCTTTGCTCTGAATGGAAATGTCAGATAAGGCAATGGATAGAAATTAATCGAATCTATTTTAAAATGTCTTTTATTTTCCAAAATGTTTGAATGTAAATGAGGCTATTATCTTACTTTTACTAACTACATATGCAAAGGATTTGCAGAAACTAATTAAACATCCATTTCTAAGTATTTAACTAATTTTGACTCTTTCTAGGAAGTGCCCTTTACGCTTATTAAACCAATCAAATTTATTAAAGAAAACTGGGCTTCGAAGAAATTTCAGAGATTCTATTATTTGATGCATGCAGTGTCAGGAACAGTCACTTAACTGTTTGAGCATAGCGTTTGATCCTAGCTTTGGGAAGACAGAGCCTGGAGAACTCCTAGGGTTTGCTGGCCAGAGCAGTCTAGCCAAATCAGTGAGCTCCAGGTTCAGTGAGAAACCCTGTCTCAATAAACGAAGTGGAGTCTTATTAAGAAAATACCTGATATCAATCTCACAGCCCCAATGGGCACCCACATAGATCCATATGCCATCAGGAACACGCATGCTCATACATATTCAATATTGAATTCATTATTTAGATGATTAAGTTTTCCTATGAAATTTTGTGGTATCTTAGTCCACCTTATCATGTTTGATGGGCATTTCTTCCTTCTCTATAATAGGTTTTTAATTTTTGTTTTTGTTTTTAACTGGCTATCAAAGACCGAAAAATAATAGATTTCAGATACTATCAAAATCCAAAGCCCACCAAGGTTATGCTTCAAAGCTGAGCCTCCCTGAGCCTCCTGGAAAAGGAGGGAGATGCTTCCCCCACCACAGGCTAGTATGAGAAGAGCTCTAGCAGGTCCTATGAAGCACTCGGCACAGGTTTGACATGGTAGTCTGTACCATGGAACAAGCAAGGCAGAGCAGGATGAGACCAGAGGCTCCTTGCCTTCTGTCATTGGCTGGGTACAGATGCAAACAACTCGTTTGGGTCAGTGAATGGCCCATAAATAAGAGTAGGAGCGCTTATTTGTAAAACCTTTACAAATGTTTCACTAAGTCTCATACCAGGGGGCCCTACTTTATTTGGGTAGAAAGAATCCAGAATAGGCCATAGTCAAAGGAGTGGAGGGGACATAAGACATTGAAGATGACCACAAGAAAAATCTACACCCACCTTAATGAAGCTGGAGGTACCCAAAGGAATATTTTTGAAATCATACTAAAGTCTTTCCAGGCCCCAGATCTGCTGTCAGGATCTGCCACACTCAGAGAACCTGAGTAATCTGCCTGCCTAGAAGAAATGGAGACATGGCTATCTGGACTATTGAAACAGGGCTCCCTAGTTGATGGAAACTTCTCCCCTGAATTTCTGCTGGTAGGAAAAAAAAGACTGACATCTGGGCTGGGCAAGCCTGAAACTTGTCTCCAAGAAAAGGATTTCACAGGATAGCAACGAATAATGGAACCAACTTGTGGGAAAGATGGGAGCCCAGGCAATGATGGGTCAGTGATGGGCTGCTTAATTATGCTCTTCTCCTGTTTTCTATTGAAATTTTGTCCTAATTTAAGGACCTGAAAAATGGATGGACAGATGGCTGTGGGTCTCGGGGATAGGTGGAGACTGTGCCTTTCTCTGAATCCTTTTCCCTCTTTTCCCAATGCACCTACATCTAGTTAACCTCCTTCATCTGCTTTTCTCCATTAATTTGTTCTTTTCAATTAGCCTATCTGAGATGTGTGGCCAAACCTAGCTTATTATAGCTGCTGGGTGCTATAGAGATTTGCATTTGTATGGATCTTGATTTATTGATGAAAATTTAAGGTCAGTTTTGTTATATGTATTTCTTCTCTTTACTAAGGTATTTTGTCTGTTAGTTCATTTAAAAATGTAATGTATAATTAAAAATATAGGTTAAGACATAGTCATCTATAATAATCAAGTCATGTTAGTTAGATTTTCTATATATATATATATATATATATATATATATATATATATAATTTCAGTTAGGTATTCTTCAAATCTTTCAGAGACCTTCAGAATATAGCATTTAAATGTTTTAAGAAATTAAGACTTTTCATGTCAGAGACATGTCTGCTCCTAGCACTACCAGTTACTTCAAAAGGAAGATGGACATTAAAGAGACTCCTTATGGAGTTTGCTAGCCATTTGAACAAGAAACTGCTCTTGCCTGGACTATTTAACTGGACATGCAGGACCTGCAGTAAAATGACTACTAAATTTGCCTAAAGGTAAAAGATGGTCCTTCAAGATTCCTGTTTCATGAAAGAGTCTGCTAGACATTCTGAAGGACACAGAAAAAAGGGACTGACAAACTGCCAATATAGGCAGAACTATCTTTGAAATTTCCTGCTTCATAAAAAAGTCTACTAGATACTATGCACCTTTAGGCTAAAAATAGATGCCCCAATGGTACAAAAAAAAACTTTGGGTGACTGTCCTGGTTGGAAAATGTCTCTGTCAATTCTAGAGTTTTAGAAGTTGCTTACAGTGCATTTACTGTTTACTTAAGTAATATTATATCCCTCTAGAGTCTTTAATAGAGTTAAAAATAGATAGTAATAATATAGTTTTCCTTAGTTGTAATAAAAGATAAAGTAGATATAAATATTGTAACCTTAATTCTCGCTTAATACCTATTTCGTTATATGTAATTTTTCTATGTTAAAGTTAAAACCTTCCTTTTTATTTAAACAGAAAATGGGAGTTGATGTGGAATTTCCTTTTGTATGCTGTGATTACCATTGATAAATAAAGGAACTGCTTTGGGTCTATAGCAGAGCTCTAGGGGAACAGAGCTAGGTGGGGGAAACCAAGCTGAATGCTGGGAAAAAGGAAGTGGAGTCAAAGAGAAGCCATGGAGCTGCTGGAGACAGATGCTGGGAACTTTACCAGGTAAGCCACAGCCCCGTGGCAATACACAGATTAATAAAAATGGGTTAAATTAATATAAAGTTAGCCAATAAGAAGCTAGAGCTAATGGGCCAAGTAGAGATTTAATTAACACAGTTTCTGTGTGATTATTTCAGGTCTAAACTAGCTGGGCGCCTGAAAACCAACAAGTGGCTTTCTCCAACAGCTGGGGACACAGGTTCGGATCCTACCCCCTCCGGTAACATGACAAACTTGAGGATGAACATCTGGTATCTGTGTGGCTTCCTTCCTCTTCTAGTTGGGGTGGGGATGTTTGGCTTACATTTTCAAGTTATAGTGAAATCAGTCCAGGGAGACCATAGCAGGGATTCAAGCAGCTATTCTAAGCACACCCATAGTAAAGATCTAAGAGATAATTTGTATCCTTATTGCTCTCAGGTATATGTTTATCTCTTACAGATTAGAATCTTCTGCCTTGGGGTTAGTGTTGTCCACAATGAGCTGATCTCTATATATCAGTTAATATTCAAGATATTGTAGTCATTCACACAGGCCTGTTCTACAGAATTCCTAGTTAAGACTCTTACTAAGTGATTCTAGGTTGTGTCCAACTGACCATTGAAAGCTATCAGTACAATACTGAATGGGCATCTAGGATCAAGACACAGAACCCACATGTATTCAAAGTTAGAAGGCATAGAAGATAAACCCTGTATGTTCTAACTATGTATCTAATTGTTTGAGCATTCCTTTGTTTTACCTTCCAGGCACCATGACTATGCTTGTCCACTCAGAATACAGAAACGCACTCTGTGAGCAGAATCAGTTCAGGCTGTTATAGTCTTTCCTGTCCACCTGTTTCTGATTCTCTCGGTGCCTCCTCCGCTTCTGGCCACCAATCTCCCTTTTTCTTTCCTCTTCAGTTCTTTATCACACCTCTTTTCTTTCCCACAATCCATTGCACC
Source organism: Myodes glareolus (assembly GCF_982192425.1). NCBI lineage: Eukaryota > Metazoa > Chordata > Mammalia > Rodentia > Cricetidae > Myodes > Myodes glareolus. The sequence goes on along the minus strand of NC_142048.1, from coordinate 7,156,943 downwards.
TGGATTCTGAACCTCTGCTTATATTTTCATTTTGCCAACTCAAAGTCACCCCGACAAACCTCCATCCCTCTCTTGGCCACGATGCTCACTCACCAAGACTAACCTGATTGCAGTGTTTTTGAGTCTTCCAGGCTGACTGACATCTGTTTACAAAGAGGAAGAAGTCTATGTCCTTTTCCATGGCTGCACAGACACCCTCTGGAAAGCCACCATGAGTATTCAGAGGTACGGGGCACAGGCTAGACAGAAGCCCTGGCTTCAGAGGCAGTTTAAGAGTGACAGCTTCTCTCTTTCACTTATACAAGTCCCTTTCTACTGATATTTGCAAAGTGTTTACACTAGAAATTCAACACAAAATTGCATGGAATCCTCATGTTTCCTTAGGCCCCTTCAAGCATGAACCCTCTAGAATCCCAAAGGCCTCCCCTAGAGTTGCTCTGGCTTCCTTAAGATTCCACACTGAGAGTTTTAGTTCCTTCTTTTTGGGGACAAAGGGTGCCCTGAAGAAGTCAAGGAAGTTCCCTCCCTTTCCTATCTCAGGGAAATGAAAACTTCCAGATGGAGAAGGGCAGAAATAATATCCCTTGATGCTGCAAGAATTCTTCCTAAGACCCTAGAACTATCACAGCCACAGAAGTATACCATGCACTCCTGAACCCTGACAGCCCGCATGTGTTTCCGTCTCCTGTCCTGTCCACTTACCTCACTGTGGCTAGGGGAGTAAACCGGCATTTTATCTACATTCCAGAACACTCCCAGCCTTTGCTACTTATTGCATGAATTTAGTCTTCTTAGGAACAGGCATAATACAAGATTACATTGTTTCAAATTATTTTTCCAAATTATTTATAAAGATACGTTGTTTTCTGTGGTTACTCATCTTGCAAGAGAATAGTGACATTTATTGTTGTTAGGAACTGATCCACATAGAGACTGGATACTTGATATGTCTAGTAACAAGTTTCCTTTTGGTATCTATAAACTGCAGCAATTTCACATTTAGATGTTTCTCCATTGATAGGACGAGGGCAAAGGACATGGAAAAACCAACTTGGTGAGTCTGACTATAAGACTAAAAAGAATAAAGATAATGAAAAGGTTCTTTGTGGTTTGTTATCACTTGTAATTCTGGGTTTTGACATTTAGTTACCCAGCTTAAAAATACATATGGTGCCTTAGTCTAATATTTCTATCACTTATAATTATTTTTGTAATTGGCTTGTCACCAACTCAACACATTTCAGATGATTTTTGTCTTTTTAACACAAACACTATTATCAAACAAAGGGCATAAAAGGAAAATTTCTACTCTATCTAATTTTTTAGTTTGTCTAAATTTCTTCACAAGAGGATAGACTTAAATTTCAAAAGAAAATGTCATCCCCCAAGGCTGAAGAGATAGTTCAATCCATGGAATGCTTGCTTTACAGGCTTGTGGACCTGAGTTCGATCCCCAGGACCCATCTATAAAAGCCAAGTGTGGTGCTATACACTTCCAGCCCTGGGGAGGTAGAGACAGACAGAGCCCTGGGGCTTGCTGGCCAGCCTGCCTAGTCTACTGTGCAAGTTCCTGTCTCAAAAAAGTAAGATGGACATCTCCTGAGGAATGACATATGAGATTGTCTTCTGTCCTCCATACACATGTGTACATGTACTTCTGCATACACAGGCACACATGAACACATAAACAAGGCTGTCCCTCAGCTCATGTCCATGAAAATTTTATGTACCAAGAGTCAATATCTAGGAACTTATTGAATGAAAGGCATAATTTGCACATCATTAACCTTTTTCATCTTGCCACACCACTGACAATTAGGTTTTTATGCCAGGGTAGGGATGAGGTTGGTAAGATCAATATTTTTCTGATTCTTTGAAGAAAAACGTGCACCAAAACAGTTTTGTTATAAGGTCCCCACGCTCCCCTCCCACCATGGGAGAATTCTTAGTTCTGTAAAATCTTGGATAGGGAAAACAGAATTTCTCAGAACTCAAACATCCCCGCTAAACTGCATCCTTGCTAGTGGCTTGCTAGAGTGCCAGTCTGACGCAGTGACTTACCAAGCTGGAGTCTGCTAGCTCCTCACAGAAGTTCCTCTCTGGGTTTCAGCTTGTGCCTGGAATTTAAAATGCAAAATGTTCGTGAATGGCTGTTTATCCCAGCAGACTCCACACACAGTGAAAGCCCAGGCCATTCTCTCTCCGAAATCTTCACGTTCTTTTCTTTGCTGTCTTCCTCCTCTTCTGCACACCTAGTCATGGATGAGAAAAACACAGTCCTGGCGCGCTTGTCAAGCAAACTGCACGAAACATACAAAATCAAGCAAGCACAAATCACCATCCACGAAAGGATTCAGAACTCTTTTTCTTTCTTTCTCCAGACAGAGGGAGCTGACTCTATTTGCTCTCTGCTCATTTAAATTTATCAATAGAGGAAGTTTTTCAAGCCAGAAGTATTAAGTGCAGAAAGAGACATCTCTGCAGAAAGAGAAAGAGGATTCCCAATCTAGCCAGAGGGTAATTGGACCCTTTGGCTCCGACAGCTAAAGAACATTACAGGAAGTGTGCTGGTTAGCTAAAGTTAGACAAACAGTGGCCTCTTATGGAGGTCCCGATGTCACACTGATTGCAAACGGTGTGGTAAGTTGCAATTTATTTCGACAGTCATTCTAGCTAAAATGCACGGTGGGAGAGCTGTAGTCGGAAAACCCACTTTAAGTTGGATTATTTCATTTCTGCAAATAAGGTCAAGTGTTCCTCCCAGCTCTGATTCCCCCTCCTCCTCTTTGATACTTTGAAGATACAAGCTTAGTCTAAGGCTCATCTATTAAGACTTTACAACCAGCATGTGAGGTTTTGTCTTCCAAATGCTGTTCGCTTCCTGCGTGGAGAGATAAGCAGGTAATGTCACTGTGTTTGTTTTGACAGTCCCAATGTGGGGGGACAATATCTCCTGACTGGGGGAAATCCTCCATCTCCATATAGTACCTGAGAGATCCGGCAGGAGCCATGGACACTGGCTAGCAAGGCATTTGGGCACTGCCTCCGTCACCTGTGCTCATGATTTCCTTTCAAACATGAACGTGGCCAGGGAGACAGGCACTGTGAGGCATAGAGAAGGTCTCCTAACAAGCAGTCCCCCGAAGAAAAACAAAGAGCCGCATCTTCTCTCTGTCTAGATTTGGTTATTTCTGGGTTTCCTGGAGGTGTGCTGCGCTGGGAAGGAGGGCACTGAACACGGAGAGTAAGGTTAATCTGGGTGGGGAGACGAATAGAAATTTGAGGAAAATTCCCTGAACTTTGAGAGCTCAAAAATGAACGAAAGGAAAGCTGCGTGGAAAGGAAGGCTCCACTGGGCGGGGACTCATCTGCCAGCGACAGTTACCGTGCAGTGTGCTTCCCGGAAGGTCACACGAGTCCAGCTCCGTAGTCCCTCAGATGAGGGCTGGCTTTGGGCCCTGTTAGTGGCTCACTCACCAGGAAAACAGGCATTGTCATGAATGAATATCAATATTCTAAGCTAGTCATGATTTTGACCTCCAACTGTTATTTTTCCCAAAGGCACACTTGTGAGTTTATTTCTTAGACACATTATATTCCATTAAATATAAACTCACTAAATTCGTTTCCCAGAGATATTTTGTAGTAACCTAGTTGGATGATTTCGGTTTTATTCAATACTGTGTCTGCCTTAGAGTGTTTTGCAGTCCTGAAGGCAAAGAGAGGAATTCTAGCAGAGGTCTCCCAGAGGTTAGCACCCTCCTGAAGTATTTTGTGAGGTATTGTTTGCAACTAGGACATAACTGTCTTCTTATCTGCTTCCGGAGTTGATTCTGTGTTTATCTGAGCTGTAAACAGCTCCCGAAGGTCAGCCTGCCTCTGATGAGGACTCTGGTCCTGTCTGGTTAGGGTGGGCTCTCTCTGCCTTTGCTCCAGTTGTCTTCTGTGGCTGTGTTCTCCTCTCCTATGAAGGCCTCCTCTCCTCCTTTGCTGTTTCTCAGAAACCAGTCCATTCTACTCCAGCTTTCTAAGGCCAGTACAGAATGAATGCCCACTCTTTGCTCATCATGCGCTGTTAGCTTTGAAACATTGCACACCTAAAGCAACAACAGCTGCTCCTAAATATTTTCCCATTACAAAAGCTAAATGAAGAATCATTATGAAAAGCCTGGAAGTTTCAGAAATGTGTAAAATAATGTAAACTAGTCATATAAAGCTCCTTCTAACCAGATTTTGCTTCCTCTTCCTGTAGCTACTGGATGCCAATGGTGCCTCACTGGGAGGGGGGACTTGGTGCCCACCCTCTCTCCATGATATGAGGTAGTGTAACACCGATTTTCTTCCCACCCACCATTATCCTATGAGCATTTACACCTCATGGTTTTCAAACACAGTTTTTAGTTCAATCTAATATTCCTAATTCGTTGAACTCTTCCCCTCATTGTACAGGATTCAGATATTTCCCAATTTCTGGCAAGTATAAATAATGTTATTGAAAACATCATCTTTCTTGCCGTTTTAAAATTGCTTTTTTTTTTCATTACGAGTGATAGGTTTATGCGACAGTCCTGTGCATGCACCAGTTTTCTATACCCTCTGCATGGGGGTGACCTCATCTCCACAGTCTTCTTCCTGAGAGACTCAGAAAGAGTGCATGATTTACCTGCGTCCACGTACTTATTGAAAATGTGGAATTCTTGTGGAATTCTTTCATTTTCTACTCCCTTCACCTCTTCTTCTCAAACACAACTCTGCCTTCTTAAATGTTGTTCTCTAAGCCCCTTAATTTCAGTTTTATACTAAGTTCTACTACCACATCCCAGACCCTTCCCTGATGGCCAGCTGAAAGTCACCCAGCTGGCCCCTAGCACTTGCTTTCTAGTCTTCCCTGATCACTGCTACAGATCCATCTGGGATTGGCTCACTCTCTCTCTCCAAACCCTGCTGACTTCTCTGTGCAGCTTCCCATCAAGCTTCATCACCTGCACGGGCACTGGGAGCGCCACCTCTCCCAGTGTTTCTAGTTTGTGCCCCTGCTGTCCATCTGTCTGCAATCCCATCTCATGCCTTCCTCTTATTCCCTTCGCATTCCAAAGCGACTTTCTTGCTTTATCTTCTAAGCTTCACTCCATCCTCTGGGTCACAGTTCACGCCTTATCTATTCTGTGAAACAGAAGAACCTTCTGTGACATTCAAAACCTGGGCAACTTGAGTGCAGATCTCCACCATTCTTGCTGGGGGGTCAGGGGTAAAGAAGATGTTCCCTCAAGCTTACTCCTGCATATGCAAATAATAATGCCCTATGTATGCTCATCAGAGCCTGGGAATAGCTAAATTATGTTACAACGTTTTGATAAGTTTCTAATGTTATGGAGATGAGACAAGATATTGTCTACTGTGACCATTAATATCTGTAACTCTGAGTCATCTCAATATCCACGTCTGTGTCACACACTGCAGCCCTTAAGAGCATTGGTGTTCTCGTGATCCTCATACTATGAATTTTGTCTGTCTCATTATATTCTCTGATGTCGTACATGTGTTCATCAATTTTCTTGCTCAGCGTGGCTGAGTTTCTGAGTGAGGTACAGTGTGTCACCTTGTTTTATGCCTATAAACCCCAGAACCCCAAGTTATTCATCACCCTAGTGTTCACCAGACTACTCTAGATATGTTCTAGCTGGCAAGATCTAGGTGGGGTCACACTGGGATTTAAATATAAATAGAGAAGCTTGTGGCCCCAGCTCTCTGAAGGCCCTAGAAATAGAAAACTCTTGCTTTGGGGGAAGTTTTTTAAAGATTAGCTTACACTTTGTGAAAGTTACATATGAAAGTATTTTCTCCACTGAAATCTGTCTCTTAGAAATATCTCCTAAAATTTTATAGCAATTCTTCCAAAACCACACTTCCTGAAGTCAAAGGGAAGAACCAAGTGTGTCCTGTAGATATTTAGGAACGAAACTATACTGTTGGTTGTCTCAATCAAAAACACCAGGGTAGCCAGCGCTATCTTATTACAGACTGTGTTGTGAAAGCCTGTCTTGAAGTTATTTATTTAATCTTAAAGTCAACTTTTAGTTTTATCTAGTTAGTAGAGCCCCAGAGAACATTCCCACCTATTAGGTTAGTCACCAAAATGTGAATTATAGGTAAGGTTAGATTTAGTGAACAATGCAGGGGCGGAGGCTAGAGTTAGACCATGCTTAGATTTGCCGTCAGTGTTGGGTGGCAGAGTTCACTCTAGGATGAAACTGAGTTTTAGTAGTAGTTTGAAGGCTAGGATTCATGGCAGAGTTGCCACTGATGTTATGGCTGGGTTTAGGCTGTCCTTATATTCCCAAATATAAAGGATACTCTCACTAAAAATATCCTGGAAATTTCCATTATCCTGTATGGTAAAAGACTTATATTTCTGTCCATTTTTTTAGGGCGACAGGTAGAAACATGACTGCAGGAGCAGCTTCAGTGTGCAGTGTTCCTCAGATTAGCTGCAACCGTCAGCTGTAAAGCTCTCTCAGTGAAAGACAAGCAATGCTTTCGTGTAGGCGTTCGCAGTCTAAAGGTCAGCTGCTGGATCATGTTCGGTTGGTACTTCTCCCCCTAACATCTCCAACATAGAATTTGACACCATTGGAAGTGCTGTGATCTGGAGTGCACCAACCTTGTAAAACACTTCTAAAATATAAAACATGTACATCTTTGAAGCACTAGTTAGTCATGAAGTTCCATAGAGGAAAAAAATATTTCCTAGTTGGCAGATGTTTCTCTTTTATGTATTTCTAGGCCATACTTCTTTCTCAAACTGTGAACTACAATGTCCAGCGGCTGAATGATGTCCTTGCCCGATCTAGATGGCCCCGAATAATGTACTCACAGTTTAGGCGGCACATAAACATCAACAGTCCCCTATTGTCCCCCACAGACATCCCCTAACACGCTTCCTCTCTTTTCCATTCTACTTGAAGACAGCACCATCACCGAGAATTCTAAGCCAGCACTCTGATTCAGTTCCTGTTTCACCACCTACTGTGATGTCTCTTAATGAAAATCCCTCAGCTCTCCCATCCACGTCCTCCCTTTTGCTCTCAAGTTGCCCTTTAGGGCCTCTTGCCTAAACCATTTGCAAGAAACTCTTAAAATAGCTGTCAAGCCATTGCTCTACCGTCCAGCTCTCCCTTGCCTACTCCACGGTCACCAAACCAAGATGTTTTATTATGATAAACACTAGCTGAAAGTCTCTCTCAGTCTCCCTTTCAGAGGCTTCTATGGTACTTACCCTTCCATTTCTCTAGAGTTTTCCAGTTCTCTTGGTTCCCAGTGGACACTGAATGTCAAGATTGTACTCACCACTCATTAGGACCTGCATTGCCCTGCCGTGCATGGTTTCGTGCTCGAAGTTGAGGAGAGTTCATTCATCCACACACTACCACTTCACTGACCAGCGCTTGGGTGTGCCCGTGATCACAAGATCACAAGATCACAAGACTTATACTGAGAGAAAAGCCCGTGTAGGACTCTGAAACTCTCACAGATCCTCTTTGTGTATTAGTGTGTCCGGTCCCAAAATAAAACTTGTGCTGTGTAAGGTTTCTTTAAAAAGCACACCCTGCATCTCTGCAGGAAGCTACAGATTAATAAACAGCTGACAGAAGACACTAAAGGGACTCAGTGAATCACCAGGGTGCCCTCACTTACTCTCACCAGACTAAGGAGATGGAGGAGGAGTGCACAATGCTCATTTCTCCTTGACAGATTTGCAAAGGATGTTCCAAAACTTGGGGGGATCAGGACACCGCTAACTTCCCACATCATGGTGCAACAGAACCACAAAAAAAGAAAACAATCATAACAAAAGCGAATCTGGGAGGATGCGTGAATACAGAAGGACCACTTCATTCTTTGTGACCCCCATGTATGATGCAGCATCTTACACGTTGTACAGACTGTTTCTAAATTACTCGTGAGAACAAATGATGACAAGTAGACCACATGCAGTCCATTCCTTCCTACCCTCCTTCTCCCTTCCACCCTTCCTCCCTGCCCCCTTTCTTTCAACAAGATCTCATGTAGCTCACTTTATTTTAGCTCCTAACACAGCTGATGACTGCCTTGATCTTCTGAACCTTCTATCTTTCTACCTCTGGAGTGCTAAGATTACAGGCACAAACCCTCAAGTCAGTTTCTGCGAACTCAGTTTCGTGTATGATAGACAACACTCTACTAACTGAGCTACCGCCCCACCCCACCCACATGTGTGTGGGTCTACAGCCACTGGGTGTCTACTCTGGTAGACCTCAGACCAGAAACACGGGAGACTTAGAGTGGAGCTCTGTCCTCACCATGTGAAAATCGAAGAGCTCAACTACCCTCAGTACAAGACTGAAGACCTTGTTTTCAGGTTACCTGTAGCAAATGTCAGCTCCTTGGAGCATTCTCTCAAAATCACCTTCAATCCCAGGATCTGGAAGGTCAAAGCCTCCCACAAGTTTTCTGCTGGAAAAATGATATAAGCTGGGAATATAGATGGAATGAATGATTGTGGAGATATGATAGTCAAAGGAATGATACTAGTTCATTCATAAAAATAAGACCATGTTTGAGACTCCTTCATCAATGGGACCAAATAAAGGGTTAAATTTTGCCCATTAAAGGTAGGCTTCCCTCATGCTTGTCTCCCCCATACTTCTTACTTGGGGTCAAAATACCCAGGTATATCACTCTTAGGCATATACCTGAAGAATACTCAATCATACCTCAAGGACCCTTGCTCAACAATATTCACAATAGCATTATTCGTAATAGCAAGAGCCTGGAAACAACCTAGATGCCCCTCAACTGAAGAATGGATAAAGAAAATGTAGTGTGTTTACTCAATAGAATATTACTGTGCTATAAAAAAAAACAACTGAAATTTGTTAGTATCATGAAATTTGCAGGCGAATGGAAGGAATTTAAAAAAAAAATCCTGAGTGAGGTAACCTAGACTCAGAAAGACAGACACGGTACATACTCACTCCTAAGTGGATAGACGATATAAAGCAAAGCAGAGGATAGCCAGACGACAATCCACAGCTCCAGAGAAGCTAGGGCCTTCTTCCAGTAATAGATAGAACCAGATAGAAAGATCCACAACCAAGCACCAGGCCGAACTCCAGGAAGCCAGTCGATGAGAGAGAGGAGGGATCTTATGGACAAGGGAGGTCAAGATCGTGATGGAGAAATCTACAGAGACAGCTGAACCAAGTTCATGGAAACTCATGAAGTCTGGATGGGCAGCTGTGGAGCCTCCGTGGATCTGAACCAGGCTTTCTGTATGAGGGAATCAGTTGTGAAACTTGGTCTAACTGAAGGACGCCCCACAGTAGGACCAGGATCTATTCCTGGCACAGGAGCTAGCTTGTTAGAGCCCATTGCCAAGGAGGAGATGCCATACTCAGACTTGATGCAGAAGGGAGGGGTTTGGTCCTGCCCTAAATTAATGTGTCAAACTGTGTCGACTCTCCATGGGAGGAGTGGATGGGGGTTGGTCTGGGGTAGGGAAGAGATAAAGGGGGCGGAAGGAGGGAGTGGGTGATTGGTGTATAAAATGAATTAATAAATAAAAAAAATTAAAAAAAGAAAAACCCAACCCCTCCCCCAAAATGAGAAAACGAATGTAGTTTCTGTCTTAGCTGGGGTTTTTATTGCTGTGAAGAGACACCATGACCGTGACAACTCTTACAAAGAAAACATTTAATTAGGGTGGCTTGCTGACAGTTTCAGAGGTTCAGTCCATTATGATCGTGAAGGGGAGCATGGCAGTGTGCAAACAGATGTGGCGCTGGCTACCGCTTTCACCAGAGGGCAACAGGAAATCAACTGGCTGTCACAAAGAGGGAAGCTTGAGGAAAAGGGACCCAAAAGCCCACCTGCACAGTGACCCATCTCCTCCAACAAAATCACACCTCCTTTGGGGATCATTTTCTTTGAAACCACCCCAGTTTTCAAAGCAGCCCCTGTGGGATGCTGGCCTTCAGATCTTCCCTTCTCCTCCACAGAGTTTCCTCACTCTGCCTTCCTGTGAGTCTCAGCAGCAAGTGATGAGTTTTGATTCTTGCCAAAGCAAGCTCTGAAGGAATAGGTTTTACTTGCTTTAATGTATGTTATCTTGGTACATGTTATCCACGGATGTTTAGAAGTGTCAGTCTGCCTATCCATAAGGGAGGAAGGCTAAGGCCAGGAGTAGTAGAACATTCTGGGTACCAGAATGGAGACTGTTATGGGCAGAGACTTTCAAGTTCAATGGGAGAAGTGCAAATACAGGTGCAGAGCTCAGGATTACTCAGTTCGTGGACTGGATCCCTGTAGAAGAGGGAAGGACACACGGGCTATGCGGCGATACAGTGGCGTTGACCGTGGAGAGCTGGAGAACTTTTGCCATGTAAGCCTGTTTGTTTCTGCCTGCTTAGCCTTGCCTCCCCCTGGTGGCTCCACCAGGCTACTGCAGTGAGAGCAGTGCTGGTGGCAACCTTGAGAGAAGCTGGTTGCCTGGTTGCCTGGTAAGTTCTCATTTTGACAGCAGCAGACCTGCCGAAGCCAGGGTTCCAGAGAGACCTGCAGGAACCTGAGTACAGGGGCACACGGTAGGGACATAGCAGAACTTTCACGGTCCTCGTGTGCACGCTGACACACTGGTCCTCGTGTCTGTGATGTGGCTGCCCCTCTCACTGGTCCAGATCTTTCTATCGTAAACCCAAGGATAGCTTCGTGAGCCCGAGATGTCCTGAGGGTGACATCTCCAACTGCCGCCCTAGTTGGAGATGTCACCCTGTTGGGACCATGGCACATGTCATGTAGCAAGCAGCATCAAAGTGTGGAGCTCTGCAGTGAAGAGATGTGCATCCATGGGGAGCAAAGGGCACAGCGGCAGAGCTGGCAGGGGAGGACCACTCCAGGCACCTCTGGCGGTGATAAGGACCACATCAGTTTTCATAACTCCTGTCCATGGAGAAGCTGTTGATCCTCAGGCACCTTCTTCAAATGGCCAGAGCAACCTCACCCGACAGTGCTGAAACTTTGGGTTGTCAGCATCTTGCCATCTGGGGAGCAGAGGAAGGAAGGCCCTGGGAGATGCTGCTAACCTTCAGCTTTAACTCCTATGTGGCCTCATTGTGTCTTTGCTTCTTCCTGGAACAGAGAGCAGAGAGAGTTTAAAGAAAACAGACTTCAAACGAACGACAAGAATAACACAGCCCATGAGGAGCATGCATAATGCCAAAGGCTGCCAGTTCAAACCACACGAGCGCCAGGCGGCCAGTCCCACAGACAACTTACTGTTATCTTGTTGGTTGGCAAGGCAAGCATGCTTGATTGGTGGCTATCCTCATTTTGTCTCTTTGATGACAAACTCTGTAGTAGGGATTTCCAGGAAAAAGACCACAAATGAGCCATAGATTACACTGCATTCTGTGCAGAACATGTTGTTCAGTTTTTCATTACTGGACTGAGTCTTGGTGTAGCTGAGCCAGAAAACATCCATTAGCTCCCATTCCTCTGCTGACTCTGTAAAAAAAAAACATGCTGGAAGAAAGAAGTTCAGTGAGTGAGCTATCTAGAAACCTGTGAAGCTTTTTCTCAGATGAAATAGGAATAAGATGTGCCAATAGCCCAGGGCTGTATTGATGTGATGCTGTGGAACCACTCCTCCATGTGAGTCTATTATCAACTCGTTTTGGAATGCCTTCCTGACAAGTAGGTTGTTTTGACTGTCATTCTTTTTTTTTCCCCCCTGAGACAGGGTTTCTCTGTAGCTTTGGAGCCTGTCCTGGAAACAACTCTTGTAGATTAGACTGGCCTTGAACTCACAGAGATCTGCTTGCCTCTGCCTCCCAAGTGTTAGGATTAAAGGGGTGCACCACCACCGCCCGTCATCACTGTCGTTCTTATGATTCTGACATAAATTCAGAGGATGGTGAAGATCTGCCACAACAGAGTGACAATGAGACACAATGTACCTGTCCCACAACAGAGTGACAATGAGACATAATGTACCTGTTTCACAACACAGTGACAATGAGACACAATGTACCTGTCCCACAACACAGTGACAATGAGACACAATGTACCTGTCCCACAACACAGTGACAATGAGACACAATGTACCTGTCCCACAACAGAATGACAATGAGACACAATGTACCTGTTTCACAACACAGTGACAATGACACACAATGTACCTGTCCTACTCAGCACTGTCAACTTGAAAGAGCTCGGAGACCTCTGAGAAGAAAGCATCTTCTTGTGGGACCCTCACCCCTTATTTTTAAAGGGGCAAGAAGAAATTTTCTAGCAGAATGTTTTCCCAGGAAGATAGTGGCCTTCCCCTCTGCCACCCAGGATATTCTGAGCACAAGGTCACTTAGCTCAGCCCAGCCAGCCACCTGGTACAGGCTGATAAAGATGGCCTAACTCAAGAACAGTGGTCTCTCTAAAAACAAGAAAAAAAGCTGACTTAACAGAATGTGAGGCAGCAAAAGTCCTTGTATCCGTGCCAAAGCATCTTCAAAGATTCTCTTTGTAGCTATGCCTTTAAAAGCTTACCCCACAGAGGAGATACAACTCCTCTCTACCTTGTTGTAACAGGGATGGAGATGAGTTCCAAACATGTTTGTAGTATGCTGATTAAACCTTGCTTATTACAGTCTGGGCCTCTCTGGTGGTCTCTCTCTGGGGGTCGTGATCTGGGCACAACATTTGGTGCATTGGCCGGGAACCCCAGAGATTCCACCAGGATGATGGAAGTCCGGAGGTTTATTAGCATCTACTGATGAGAGAGCGCTCCTTGTCTTTTGTCTCTTTGTCTCTGTCATTTTGTCTTGTCTGTCTGGCTATGGCTGCTTTGATTTTGTACCGGTCGACCGATTTGGGATTTTGGTATTGACAGGTGTTCTCTGAAGTGGACTGCGCTTGTATAGAGACCCTGGAGAAGCAAGGGACGCCTTGTCTTCCAGACAGTGATGGGAATTCTCCCACTCCGGGGTCATTTCTAGACAGGGGCCTTTCTGGCTCCGGGTTATTTTCAGACAGGGGCTTTGCTGGCCCCGGGTCATTTTCAAACAGGGAGTTTGCTCCCGGGTCATTTCCAGACAGGGATGGGAATTCTCCCACTCCCGGGTCATTTCTAGACAGGGGCCTTTCTGGCTCCGGGTCATTTTCAGACAGGGGCTTTGCTGGCCCCGGGTCATTTTCAGACAGGGAGTTTTGCTCCTGGGTCATTAGACAGGGACCAGCATTCTACAGACCCTGGGTCTTTTGCAGCTACCTCAGAGACAGCTGTTTGAGTTTCTTCCATAGTGTCACTATGTGTCCTGTCCCTGAAATTTGTCAAAGTCCTTTTATGTTATGTTATGGTAATTATTGTTTTGTTTCCTTCCTCGAGGCTCCTATGGAGCCCCAGCCCCCTCCCCGCAGCAGTTAGACATGGAGAGGAGAGAGGAAAAATCTTAAAGAGCACCCAAACGAGACTGGGCGCAGAGAGGATAGGGAATACATGCCTGTGACTTATAATGTCTTTGGGACTACTACATTGGGTACATGGTGATCCCCTGGAGTTCCAAAAAACTGTTGTCTCTTTGTTTATCATGTTTAAGACTGGACTGACGAGGAAAATAAATAAAACAAAACTTAAACGTAAAATGCAGATATCTTGACAGCAGCCCATCTAGGGTCTGTATCCCTAGCCCTGAGCCAGGTCTGATGGCAAGAGAATACACAGTCTGGGTGCTGAGAGCTAAGCCTTGAGACTGCGGGAAATGCAATATGGCAGAGGGTCTGGGTGGGCGCTGAGGGGCTCCGAGGCCAGGGAGCAAGGACACCTGAGATGGAGCGGATGGCAAAATCATCATGCACCCGGCCTCAAACGGTGGAGCTAGTGACTGAGAGAGGCCGGCTGCAGCAAAACAGGGCAGCCACCTCTCCCTTGTTCTCTCTCTGTATCTTGAGGGTCTTTGCCTTAGGCAGAAGAGAGGGACCTACACGCAGGTGACAGAGAATTGACTACTTGCAATTAAAAAAACTGTGTAAATATAAAAAAAAAATCTGAGATCATGGTCAAAAGAAGTTAACAAAAAACTTTTTTAAGAAAGCATTGACAGCCAAGGACACTCTCTGTGCCCACTGCTGCTGTCCCCTCTTTTCTTTTCTGAACCAAGTTCTTCAGTATGATAACACTCAAGGTCTCTTCTACTGGCCAGCAGTTTCCCGTCTTAACACTTTCCTGTCCTGATGCTGCTTATAAGAAATTTTCTATTATACCAACCTGTAATTTAAAAAAAATGTTGATTTTAAAGTAAATGTCAAAAGATACATTATGAGCCTGACCTAATGGGCCGATCAGCATTATAACTTAAAAAAAAAAGATACATTATGTTTAAAAATGCTTTAATTTCCACAGGAAAAAAATATATATGGGTTACAAACACTTATCACCTTTTATTAAGATGCATATTTCTGCTTTTGTTTTATACAATGTTCTGCTAAATAAAATCACAAAAAAGACTTTGATAAAAATTTACACATTGTCTATAAAGGTTTTTAATAGAGGTTTTTAAAAGACCAAAAGATGTTTGCTATAATTTCTTGTACCTAACTGTTTAATGGTTTATTCTGGTTTTAAAAAGTTTTATTTGTCTTGTTAAAGGGCCATGGTTATTTCTTAAAAAATTATATATGTTTATTTTGCAAAAAATTAATCTTTGATAATTATAAGCTTCGTACTTGTAATTTTTCTCTGAGCTCTGGTCATTAGATTTGGGTTCGCAAAAATTTAAATGTCTTTTTGATATAGATAATATTAAAACTGTTTTATGCTGTTCTTTACTGATATATAAGAAAGTCAGTTACCACCGGAAATATCTGGAATTAGACTCCCAAAGGTGGGGGGGAAACGGCTATAAAGAAAACCACCAATGCCAGGTAATAGTCACCAAAAATGTCAACTATAATGAAATAAGTTATAAAACATATATGCTTATAAAATGTGTCATATTGTTAATATTTAGATTTTAGCCTCATTGTCTTTGCTAAAATCATTAAAGGTTCAATCTAACAAAAATATGATATATAATTCTGAACTGTTAAAAATACAAATTAATAATCAGTCATCCTCAAATACTGATATAAGTACATGGATAAGCTTTATTTAGTCCCCTATATATGTTTTAAAGCTTAAAACAAATAATTTTTAATAATAAAGTCTGTCTAATCAGAGATACCTGGACAGCCCTAAATACTTCAGAGATCTATAGAATATGGCATTTAAAATAATGTTTTAAAAGCTTATATCAGACAGAGACTCTGAGATCCTAACAGTGACCTAAGGTCTCCAAAGAAGACTATGAGACACCACAATGTCTCCACCTGGATAACAACAATGCTGACCACTGGGCGAAATGCCCCGATGCTACAACCTGCTGCCAGGACCCAGCCCAGACTGTGGGCAAACAGTAGGACCTTGGAGAATTGATTGTACCACTTTTGCCTAGACAAAATAAGGTCAGTCTTTTCCATGTCCCTCTTCCACAGAAACCAATCACCTTATGGTCCTGGTAAAGCCTGCTGTTCTGATACTGCTGCCTCCAACGCTATGGAGACCTGGGTATGACCGTATATGGGCTGGTCTCTGCCATTTTTCTGTTTTGTCTGTACTTAAGTACAATTTATTTATCCTTCTAAGATCTCTGATTGTATTTAATGGCTAGGCCAACTATAATATCAATTTAAGAGCAAAAAAAGATATCCAGATCTTTACACAAAGCTATAGTCAGCTTGTTAGCTCATTATATATAAAGGTCTAAGGATATAAAAATTCATAAACATTAAGGGTTTAAAAAATAATTTAAAATAGTGCAAATAAACAATAAAACAATGACTACATACTGTTTGGGTTACAAGTTCAGGATTTTCTATGTTTTTGCTGGGACTCAAAGGTATAAGTCTAGTTTTTACTGTTTTATATATACCTGTTATTTGCTATTTCTATAATGTTGATTTTAATATGGGCCTAAAAGTTTCAAATGTATTAACTTCTGTTCCTAGTTTAAATTTGTCTCAACAGGTTTCCCCTTGGTTGGCGGACACAAACAAACATTAATTGCTGACTGCAACCTGCTCCAAACGACTGTGGAACATGGACTTGCTAAAAATCTGTTATGGATCAGTCTAGGAGATATAAATGCTCCCTGGCTCTTCAACAAAGTCCACAAACCAAATGTTCCTAAGATTTTCTCTTTTTTACTAGCATTTCACCTTTGTTAACCCTTGACAACGACTCCCCAAAGTCAGCTGGAAGCAGTTAAAAGAATACACCGTCCAATAACCCCTGTTTAAAATGCTAAGTCAAAGGAAACATAAAAAGACTCTAAGTTTAAGAGACAATTTGGCCAAAGTTAGCAAAACCAGCTCATGATTGAGCTGATTCTTAGGACCAAGAGGAGTGGGGAATGTGGGACCCTCACCCCTTATTCTCAAAGGGGCAAGAAGAAATTTTCTAGCAGAATGTTTTCCCAGGAAGATAGTGGCCTTCCCCTCTGCCACCCAGGATATTCTGAGCACAAGGTCACTTAGCTCAGCCCAGCCAGCCACCTGGTACAGGCTGATAAAGATGGCCTAACTCAAGAACAGTGGCCTCTCTAAAAACAAGGAAAAAAGCTTACTTAACAGAATGTGAGGCAGCAAAAGTCCTTGTACCCATGCCAAAGCATCTTCAAAGATTCTCTTTGTAGTTATGTCTTTAAAAGCTTACCCCACAGAGGAGATACAACTCCTCTCTACCTTGTTGTAACAGGGATGGAGATGAGTTCCAAACATGTTTGTATTATGCTGATTAAACCTTGCTTATTACAGTCTGGGCCTCTCTGGTGGTCTCTCTCTGGGGGTTGTGATCTGGGCACAACATTCTGAGGACTGTCGTAGATTGGATCGTCCAGTGGGCATGTCTTTGGGGGACCAACATACTGGGGGCAACACAACACCTGGGCAGGTGCTGCTGGGCTGTTTAAGAAAGCTGGGTAGTCATGAGCCTGAGAGTAAGCTGGAGGAAAGACCAGCAAACAGCCAAGGTGCCCGCCTCCACGTTCCTGCCTTGTGTTCCCACCCCGACCTCCCTGTGACAGGTTGGGACCTGAAAGTGTAAGGAAAACACCCCACCACCACCCAGGTTGCTTTTGGTCACAGTGTTTCATCACAAAAATAGAAGAAAACTCAAATAGTATCTCAGTCCGATTTCTTATGCCATTGAACATATCTTAGTGGGAGCTGCAGAGATGCACCAGAAGTTGAGTACTTGCTTGCTCTGGTAGAGAACTTGGCTTTGATTCCTAGCACCCCGATGATGGCTCATTGCCTGGAACTCAGTTTGAGGGCATCCAACATTCTTGTCTCCTAGGTCACTGCATGTGCAGTGTTCATACAGATGACTAGCCACATACACAAGCACACAAAAGTAAAAAATCAAAACAAAACACATTTTGGTTGGACATCTGTAATTTTAGCACTTTGGAGGCAGAGGCAGGAGAATTGCTACAACTTGAGGCTGGTGTGGTCTGTATAGCAAGACCCAGGCCAGACAGAGCTAAATTTAAAGACTAAATTTAAAGATAAATTTAAGGAAATATTTCTTGAGTGATTTATATTTAGGAATATGTATTTATGGATATATATATATATGGATCTGTATATATGTTTATGGGTATATATATAGATGTATATACATAAATTATATATATATATATGTATGAAAACATAGCTAATCTTCCTGGGTCTTGTGGTAGTTTGAATAAGAATGGCCCCCAAATCAACCTACGTTAGGATCCAGCAGTACCACTCTTGGGAATATACCCAAAAGATGCTCAATCATACTACAAAAGCATTTGTCCAACTATGTCCATAGCAGTATTATTTGTAATAGCCAGACCCTGAAAACAACCTAGATGCCCCTCAACCAAAGAATGGGTAAAGAAAATGTGGCACATTTACACACTAGAGTGCTACTTAGTGGTAAAAAACAAAACAAAAAAAAACCAAAAAACAACAACAACAAAAAACCCCAATGACATCATGAATTTTGCATGCAAATGAATGGAATTAGAAAACACCATCTTACACCTGTCAGAATAGCTAAAGTTAAAAACACCAATGATAGCCTATGCTGGAGGGGATGTGGAATGAGGGGAACACTCATCCATTGTTGGTGGGAATGCAAACTTGTGCAGCCACTTTGGAAATCAGTGTGGCGGTTTCTCAGGAAACTGGGAGTCAACCTCCCTCAGGACCCAGCAATTCCTCTCTTGGGAATATACCCTAGAGATGCCCAAACATACTACAAAAGCGTTTGTTCAACTATGTTCATAGCAGCACTATTTGTAATAGCCAGAACCTGGAAATAGCCAGCCTAGGTGCCCCTCAATAGAAGAATGGTTAAAAAAGGTGTGGAACATATACACATTAGAGTTTTACTCAGCGGTAAAAAATAATGACATCTTGAATTTTGCATGCAAATGGATGGACATAGAAAACGCTTTACTGAGTGAGGTAAGCCAGACCCAAAAAGAGGAACACGGTATGTATTCACTCATAAGTGGATTCTAACCATAATTAAAGGTCTTTGAGCCTATTATTCGTGATCCTAGAGAAGCTAAATAAGAAGACGAACCTGATGAAGATTATTTACCTATCCGCCAGGAGGTAGGAAATAGTCAAGAGTCCCAGGTAACCTTGGGTGCATGGGGGGGGGGGTGGTGGGAGGGTTGTTGGAAGGGGAGAGGGTTAGAGAGAAGGGAGTAGGGGAGGAATGGAGAAAGCTCGGTTGACCGGGATGGGGGGAAGGGAGGAAGGATGAATGTGGGATCAGGGAAGAATATATTTCAACTAAGGGAGTCATATTAGAGTTTACAGGAAACTTGATTATATATGGGATCCCAGGTCCAAGGAGAGATCCCCAGATTGTTCTCTGGACAGAGGAGGGGGTGCCTGAACCAGCCTTGGCCCGTGACCATACTGATGAATATTTTGCTTATCACCATAGATCCCTCACCTGGCGTTGGATGACGATACAGATGGAGGCCCGCGTTGGAGCACCGAACTGAGCCCCCCAAGTTCCAAACGAGGAGCAAAAGGAGGAAGAAAATGACGAAGGACTGCGAGGGATACTATCACCCACTGATACAAGGGGTCGGATCTAATGAGAGTTTACCAAGGCCAGATGGACCGTGACTGAAAGAGCATGTGATCCAACCAGATTCTCTGAATGTGGTTGGATTTTCTGAATGTGGCTGGCCTGCAGTCTTTCCGAGAAGCCATTGACAATGACACTGGGACTGGTTTCCTCTGCATATACTGGATTTTTGGGATCCAGTCTGTTTGGATGCTCACCTTCCTGGACCTGGAGTGAGGGGGGAGGAACTTGGACTTCCCACAGGGCAGGAGACCCTGACTTCCCTTGGGGACAAAGAGGGAGGAGGAGAGGGAGGGGGGGAGTGGGAGGGCGTTGGGAGGAGGGGCGTAAATGGAAACTGTTTATAATTTAATAAAATTACTAAAAGAAAAAAAAAAAAAAAGAAAACACTATGCTGGCCCAAAAAGATGAATATGGTATGTACTCACTCATAAGTGGATACTAGCTATAAACAAATGACATTGAGCCTATAGTTCATGATCCTAGAGAAGCTAAGTAATAAGGTGAACCCAAATAAAAACATATGTAGACCCACCTGGAAATTGGAAACAGAGAAGACTGCCTGACTAAATTGGGAGCATGGGCGTGGAGAAAGAAGGGAGGGTAGAAAGGGAAGAGGAGGGGAGAAGGGAAGGGTTGAGGAGAATTTGAGGCAATGGGATAGTCGAGATGGAGGAAGGACAGAGATGAGAGCAAGGAAAGAGATATCCTGATTGAGGATTAGCAGAAACCTGGCTCTAGAGAAATTCCCAAGAATCCGCAAGGATGACCTCGCCTAAGAGACCCTAAGCAATAGAGGGAAGGGGACCCAATCCTGACTGGTCCTGTAATCAGACTGATGATTATCTTAAACATCACCATAGAAACTTTGTCCAGCAACAGATGGAAAAAGAGGCATCAGAGCACTGAACTGAGCTCCCAAATTCCAGTTAAAGAGTGGGAGGAGTGAGAATATGTGCAAAGAAGTCAAGACCATGATGGGGACACCCAGTGAAACCGTTTGCCTGAGTTAATGGGAGCTCACCAACTCCAGCCGGGCTGGGAAGGAACAAGCATAGGACCAAACTAGTTCCTCTGTGTGTGGATGACAGTTGCATGGCTGGGGCAGCCTGAGGGGCCACTGGCAGTGGCACCAGGATTTATCCCTATTGCATGTGCTGACTTTTGGGGAGCCTATTCTCTTTGGATGTATACCTTGCTCAGTCTAGATATAGTAGGGAGGGCCTTGGATCTTCCACAAAGCAATGTGCTTTACCCTCTCTGAGGATGAGATGACAGGATGTGTGGAGGGATATATTTGGGAGGAGGAGAGGGAGTGGAAACTTGGATTGGTATTTTTCTTTTAAAAAAAATCTAATAAATTAAAAAAAAAGAATGGCCCCCATAGACTCATAGATTTGAATGCTTGGTCACCAAGAAATGACACTTCTAGGGTATATGGCCTTGTTGGAGTAGGTGTGGCATTTGTGGAGAAAATGTGCCACTGGGGTTGAGGGTGGGGTGCTTTGATGATTAAAAAGCTCAAGCCAGGCCCAAAGTCTTTCTTTCTCTTCTTGCTGCCCGCAGATCTGGATGTAAAACTCTAAGCTTCTTCTTCAGCACAGTCTCTGCAGGCCCCCATGATTCCCACCACGCTAAATGGACTAAACCTCTGAAACTGTGAGCAAGCCCCAATGAAGTGCGTCCCTGTATAAGAGTTGTTATGGTCACAGTGTCCCTTCACAACCGTAGAACACTGACTGTAACAAACCCGTTCAAAATCTACAGAGCTTGCTTTTTATTATTGTATAAAATGCCAAAACTAACTCAGAGGAGGAAATCTTCTATTTCACCTTACAATTCCACCTTAGGAGTCCATCACTGATGGAAGTCAGGACAGGAACTCAAGGCAAGAATCCGAAGTCAGGAACTGCGGCAGAGACCACAGGAACACAGATTGCTCTCCATAGTTTTCTCAGTCTACTTTATTACATCATCCAGGACCACCTGCCCAGGCGTGGCTCCACCCACAGTGGGCGGGGCCCTCCTACATCAGTCAATAACTGCAGGCCCACCTACAGGTCCAAGTGAAGGCAGTATTTTCTCTACTGAGGTGCCCTCTTCCCAGATAACCTTAGTTTCTGTCAAGTTGGCAAACAGCAAACCAACACACAGTACTATACATACTCAAAATCTTCCTGCTGTACAAATCCAAACCCAAATTTAAAAGAAAAAAATCTTCATTTTATCATTTTCCTCAGCTTTGAATTTTGTTTTTATTTTGAACATGTTATTTGAATTATCTTTATGTCTACCTTTTAAGGGTGTTCTTTACATAGAAGGAAGGTATGCAGAGTTTTATACTGAAAGGTACCGTGATAATCATTTATAACTGAGTTATGGACAAGAGAAACATTCTATTGAGAGCATTTTCTTTGGTATTTTAAAAGTAGAGATCCACAAAAAGATTATTAATTTAATGCTAGTATATTAATCCATGATTATTAATAAAAGTCAATTCTTTATATTATATAAGCCAAGGAAGTGTTTCAAAGGCCAAGTGCCTCTCTTTGAAGCTGCATCAATTTTTTGTTCTATTCGGTATCAAAATGACACATGCTATTACAAAAACACAGGCACTAAGAGTTTGTTCTGAAATACAGGCAGCCATGGTTCATGTCAGGGGCCTTTGGATCAGTCTGTCCTTTAAGTGCGATTACCCTTTGTGGCTCTTAAAAGGGAGAGGGAAGCTCAAAGCCAGCAGCATCATTTCTATTTGACATCTGGCTCGTGTTTCTGCCCAGTACATCAAGAAAATGAAACCGCGAGCCTGAAAGGAAGACTAGGAAAACAAAAGGTGAGCAAGGACTTGTGCCTGGTGTGGAGAATGTAATTACTGAATCGAGTTTGATTTCTTACTCTGGGTGCCTTTGCCTGACTTGACTTCAAAACTGGGCTTCCTGACTTGATTCTGGTTGATGCCTCTCACTCTCTGCTCTTGACTGTCTCCTACTGAGAAGCAATGAAATCTCATTTACTTCTTTTTCTGTGCTTTTGCTAACAGTGTCCCATGTAGCTCAGACTGGTGTCAAGTACTCTACGCTGAATGACTGATACTGGCCTGGAATTCCTGATCCCCCGCTGCCACCCACCTCCAAAGTGCTGGGATGACCGACGTGTGCTACCGCTGGGCTCCATCTCATTTCTTCCTGGTTGTTCCGCATGCCATGTTTGTAGTGATACCTGAAATTAGAACAGGCAGTGTGTATACAGGGAGTCAGAACTTGGGCTCAGTAGGACACGTTTCTCTTCATCTTTATAATTGTTCTAATTAAGGAAGCACTTGCCGAGACAGCAGTGCAAACATCACTGTTCTGGTTATCTTGGAGTGTTATCTTTATCCTTGGAACACTTCCCAAAAGGAAAACTTACACCAAAAGAATGTACTTACCTTGAGAGTTTAGTACATGTAGAACATACTACCTTCTGCATCTGCGACTGATTTCATAGGTATGAAAGAACTCTGTGGGGTCTTTCTGAGCCAGAGGAGAAACAGCTTTGCTTCTCTTTTTTTAATTAGTTTTATTTTGCAAGTCACAACCAAACTCAGAATTTTATTAACAGATATCCTAAAAAGGAGATATTTTTTTTTCAGTGCAGCAGTTGTATCCTGTATCAACAGCACAGTGACAGCAAAAACCACTGAAGCAAATTCCATCATCTGATCAGCTAAGACGGTGAGGTCATCAGAGATGTGAACTGTGGGAAGAATGGAAGCGCTTTCTTTGGAAATCTGAAGGCCTCCAGACGGAGAGTGGATAATAAAACATCTTCTGCTTTTCGTGATGATTCCTTATCTTCGTCAGTGGTTTTAAGATACTGAAAGTTGTATTAGAGTCTAAAGTTAGCGCTTTGAGCTGTTAACTCTCAGACACCATATAATGGCATATATTTTATTATGTGATAATGTTAAATAACTTTCTGATAATGTTTACTAATGTTTAAAAAAAACTTTTTAGCAAGCTTTGGATAACAGGTCTGCTGTTCTGGTGAAGAAAATCGACACCTCCCCTAGGCAGCACAGTGGAGCTGACCCTGTTGGGGGCACGAGTGTGGGAGAACTGGCCTTACTACCTGTCCATCACACTGTGGCATGGGTGGGGGAAAGATGCCCCCTTACCCCTTACCACCTGCAGCAGATGGGAAACCTGGCTCGGGGGCATGAGAGTGGGAGAGCTGGTCCTGTTCCTCCCTGGCTATGACACTTGGGAGAGCAAGCCCTGCCCCTTGCCAGGGAAGCACAGTAGAGCTGACCCTGGTGCTGTGTGGGCGTGGAGGTGAGCCAGCACTGAAGGCATGAAAGCAGAACTAGCCTGGTTTCTCGCTGCCTGTGGCATTGGGTGAGCTAGTTTGGGAGAGCCCTGGTGGTGAGAAAGAGGGAGAGCTAGTGGGTTGACCAATCCAGTTACCACTCAGGCCCAGAACCAGGTGTATGAGTTGGCTCACCCCAACACCCACCCAATCTGTGAACTGCTGGGACATATGAAAGGGCTGTCCCTGCAGATGCAAAGCTGCAGTATATTCATGGCACAAGGCGGCTACAGACTATCCAAGAGGAGTCCCAATGAGGTCTAGTATTGATACTGTATCAGAAGCTGGAGGCCTTGAGCCAGACTAAAGACTCATTGCAATGAACACTTTTGCAAGTAAAGATGCATGGACTAAAGGGTTTGCTGTGTGACTCACTGGGTCACACTGCAGCTTCCAAGATGAAATTTTTTCCCTTTTAAATTCTATTTTATTTTATTTGTGGGGGAGGTTCCAAGGGTAGAGCTCTAATATGAAGGAATGGGAAGATAAAATAGGCAAGTATGATGTGAAATCCACAAAGAATCAATGAAAAGTTAAGGAAAGAAAAGGAAATTGACACTGTCAATAATAATGAACTTTAATTTTCCTCCTTCTGTCCCTCAGGTTGTTAAAAGGACCTCTTGTTTTTCTCTTTGACAGTTAGATTGTCCTTCCTTTCTCTGCAGAGTTGGGGGTCTGCGGTGAGAATTCTGTGGAACTGAGACATTGGCCTGCTGAGTCCATGGGCTCTGGCTCATCTGTCTGTGCCTCTTCCTCATCCCAAAACAGCAAGATTCCTGCTCTCAGGCTTGGCAATAATGAACAGGACAGAGCAGTTTGTGCTAGAGGAGGGTTCAGTTCACATTCTCATGACAGCAAACCCACAGTCACAAGAAGCAAGGGTCTGTCTTCTTCATGTGACAGCAAACCCACAGTCACAAGGAGCGAGGGTCTGTCTTCTTCATGTGACAGCAAACTCGTAATCACCAGTAGCCAGGGTTTGTCGTCTTCTCTCAAAGGAGGGTCCAGTTCACAACCTCATGACTTCAAACCCATGGTCACATGGGCCGAGGGCCTGTCTTACACCTTCCAGGACTTTCTTTCTCCTTCAAGATTTCCCAAGATGAGACTCTTTACTCTAGTTTTGAGAATTACTTTTAGAAGATAGTGGTGGTTTGAATTAGAATGGCCCCCAAAAATGTGTTTGAATGCTTGGTCCCCAGTTGGTGGAACTGTTTGGACAGGATTAGAATGTATGGCCTTGCTGGAAGAGGTGTGTTACTGGGAGTGGGCTTTGAGGTTTCAAAAGCCCATACCATTCCCAGTTCTAATCTCCATCTCCATCTCTGACTTGGGCTTGAGGATCAGACATAAGCGCTCAGCTGTGGCTCAAGCACTATGTTTGCCCGTCTGTTGCCGTGTTCCCTGCCATGATGGTGATGGACTCTAACCATCTAGACCTGTGACCTATCAAATTAAATACTTTCTTTTATAAATTGACTTGGTGATGGTGTTTTGCCGGAGAAATAAAGTAGTAACTAAGGAAGGCAGGAAGTTATTTATTTTAAGTTATTTGAATTCATAAGTAAAACAAGCTGTGTATTTTATCTCTCTGCATGTGTATGCATGTGCATGCATGTGCATGCATGTGTATGCATGCGCATGCATGTGTATGCATTACACACATGTGTATGCATGTGTATGTGTGTATTTCGTTGAAACAAATGACTCCAGAACTGAGAGTCCTAAAACAACATATACTTATAATGATCTCATAGTTCAAGTGCCTCAGACTTGGGGTCTCTTATAAGATGTTATCGAAGTTTGGGACTCTATTAAAAGATATCTGTGGCCAGGTTCTCTTGGCTTTGGAAGGACTCAGAAATCCTTTTTCATTTTTAATCATGAGGTTTGAATTCTCCGTGACTGTTGACCAGAGATATCTGTTCCTAGGCTCTGGGCCTCTTCCACAGAAGCACAGTGTTTCTATCAGAAACTGGGCTGTGAAGGCATTAATGGATGAATGAGAAACAGCAGGATGGAGGCCATGACTCCCCTACTCCAATCTCAGAAGTGACATTCAATCACTTTGCCAAGCTTTATTTAAAAGAAGTGAATTAAAAGATCCAGCACACATTCAAGGAGAAGAGATTTCACAAGGGCCAGAGACAGAGAAGTGTGTGTGTGTGTGTGTGTGTGTGTGTGTGTGTGTGTGTGTGGTGTGCGCACACATGCACATGTGCATAATCACATGTATGCACACACACATACATGCACTTCTTATTTTAATGGAGAGGAATGATGTATCAATTCTATTACAGAATCTTGCACACTGAGTGGTCTCTTTAGAAAAAAAAATTTCTGCTGTGTTTATACAGTTTTACATTTCCTGGAAGTTATCTGACTCATGTAGGTTTTCAAGTTCATTAAAATATACTTATCCATCACCTTAAAATTTGCCATGTGTGTCTGTCTTACTCTCCCCTTTCAGTAGATATCAGGATAGTTGCGCCATTTGTCTATCCTGGGTATCCCTCTCCCTCACATCTACCTGAACCAGCTGGTGACTTTGTTGATCTTCCTTGGAAGTTTCCTCTCTTCTATCTCACGAATTCTGGGTTTTTTTCTTCCTTTCTTAGGGCTTTTTTGGTTTCTTTAGTTGTTATTTTTCCATAGTCTTGACCTTATTATTTGAGAGATAAAGTTATACACACACACAGAGAGAGAGAGAGGGGGGGGGAGAGACAGAGAGAGAGAGAGATGATGTAGATCCCCCCCCTCCTCCTACTACAGAGAGAGAGAGAGAGAGTTTTGTGTTCTTATTTGCCTTTATTTATGACTGCGAAGTGGGCAGCAGTTCAGCTTAAAAATGGGGACTTTCGGAATGTCCCTCAGTTTTCCCCACACCAAGCCCATCTGCGCAGGCCATATGTCTACATGGAAGAAAGGAGTGATGAGGAGGAAAGGAAGAGAGGCACGAAGAGGCCAACTGGATGTAGCACACATCTCTCTTGACCATGGTTGACTGCTGAGACTCGGGCTCGCGTTATCTGGGTTAGTTTGTCCCCACCTGTCGCTGTCTGTGCTTTCTTCTCTACAGACTAATCTTTAGATAAAAACCTACAGCTTGTAGTTTATGATATTTTAAATTTCCCTGGCAGGCACACTTAAGGCCATTCTATTTCCCACCATTTCTCCTTTTGCGATCCAACATGTTTTGACAGGCAGAGTTTTCATTATTCCCTAATTATGAGCATTGATTGATTTACTCTAGTTCTTCCTAAAACCAAGACTCATTTATAAAGGTTACAATTGCCTAACAAAGAGAAAGTTTAAAAGTTGTGGTTTTGTGGCTCTTTTCTAGCTGCCACTCTCCCAACCCAGTGCAGCTCCTGTGTTCTACATTCTCACCTTTATACCCACAGACTGAGTGTACGCAGAGAGTGTAGCTCTCTCCCCTCATCAAAGAGGCTTCTTTTCACAGCAGAGATCATTCCCCAATCTCCAGTCAGTTAAAATGTCCATCAGAGACAACTGTCTCTGATGTGCCAAGCCCCGGTTGGCACATCTATAGCACAACTCATACACGCAATGCTCGGGAACATCACAGAAGAGGGGGTGGACACATTGTAAGAGTGAGACGACCAGGAAGTCTGCAGCAAGATGGTAACTTCTAGACAAGACAAGAAGCTGCACTCGTGAAATCTCAGCAATATGGCTGCCCAAGGAAGACCTGAACAATGCCAATGCCAATTGATGGGGGAAATCACAGGAGGCCCCACCGTTTGATGAAGAGCTACAGACAACTACAAAGTGCTGAGAGAGGGAGAACTAGCCCCCTCTAGAGATGAGTGTCCTAAATGGCTATCCAATCTACGTGGTCATCCCAAAACAATATAGCATACAAGAAACAGTCACCAGACTCAGCAGGTTACATTTATATATTTATTCCCTTACAGGCTATGTTATGTATGTAACAATAATAATTAAATAATAAGAGGCCATGAATTTGAAAGTGAGTTGAAGGGAGAGAGAAAATGTAATTATATTTTAATAAAATATAAACAATATGAGGAAAACATTAGAAGTAGGAAAAAATTAAGCTACTCTAAGGTTGCATGTTGATAGACAGAATATTCCAGCAATAACAATGGACATGAAAAGAAACGATGTCTTCTCTATGGCAGTTGACTCAGGCCCTAATGCCCCTAGGTGGGTGGTAGTCGCCTAAGCAGTGTGGTCTTTCCCCAGCCAATGGTTTTCCCAAGTCCACGCAGGCTGTGCGTCTCTGGTTGCCATGACAGAGCTCCCAGCTGTATTCCATGTGGCTTCCATAGCACTGACAAGCGCTCCAGGTTCTTGTAGCCGTGTTTGTCCACCCGTGAAGGGATCGAGGGGGCACTGAGATGTACTGTCAGTATGCTTAGCATTTCTGACGCCTTTTAAATTGTTTCCATGCTTGTTTCAGAAAGTAGACTCTGGTCACTTACGTACAGCTTCCCTGTAGCTGAAAAGGAGACAGAATGGAGGACTTACTATGTGTCTGCTGTGCCTTCATGTTCATCCATATGGGCCATTCTGTCAACCAGACAGGTGACCTAAGCCCATATTAAATATGCATATTTGGGGGCTAGGGAGATGGCTCAGCTGGTTAGGGCCCCCTGTACAAGCATGAGGACCCAAGCATTAGGATGCTCACATAAGAATCAGGACATAGAGTGGGCACTGGCAAAGACAGGAAAATCCGTGCACCTTGGCTAGCCAGTCTAGCCAATCAGTGAGCTCTAGACTCAGTGAGAGACTGCCTGAAAAGTCATGCAGAGAAGGATTGAAAATAATAACGAACATCAATCTTTGGCCTCCTATGCATGCGTCCCTAAATGTTTACCTACTCACATATGTGTATGCATGCATGGGTACAAACAAACACACACACATGCATGCACGCATGCACACACACACAGAGAGAGAGAGAGAAAGAGAGAGAGAGCGAGCACAGGTTCATGTGAAAGCTGAAGTGCATTGATTTTATGAAAATAACCGTTGAGAATATAGATGGGTTGCCAGCTGGGTACTAGGCTAAACCCTGATACCAGGAAATGTGGCCTCTAGGGCTGAACAGCCGCGTTCACTATGCCACTATGGAGTATTTCACATGTAGATCTGTAGATCGAGAGAGCTTTTTTTTCTCTCTGAAAGGGTATGGAGGATATCAGGTAGGAGCAGCAGAGGGCAGAAGGGCAGAAGGAAATCCCAGGAACTAGTGGTTACATTGTCACTGTGTTTTAACACAAGTCAGCTAGAGGGTGTCTTGGGGACACTGGTGCAGGCTGTTGGAAGTTTTTATTCTGATCTCCTCCCTTAATATAAATAAACTCAGTCACTAATATTCATATACTACTTTCCTTCCACAGTGAACAGATTTAATTATTTAATCCTTTGTAGTCTTTGATACCCAAATGATTAAACTATTAGTGACTCGAGTAAGTACTATTCTTTTACTTACTGCCATACTCTGTCTTAGTTAGGATTTCTGCTGCTGTGAGGAGACACCATATCCGTGGAAGCTCTTATAAAGGAAAGCATTCAATTGAGGTGGGCTTACAGTTTCAGAGGTGTAATCCATTATCTTCATGGTGGCATGCAGGTAGACATGGTGCTCGAGAGGGAGCTGCGATGTGGGATTTCCCTCTGTACGCTGTGATTACCATTGATAAATAAGGGAACTGCTTTGGGCCTATAGCAGAGGTATAGGGGAACAGAGCTAGGTGGGGAAAACTAAACTGAATGCTGGGAGAAAGGAGGTAGAGTCAGAGAGAAGCCATGCAGCCCTGCCAGAGACAGACGCCAGATAAAACTTTAGCGAATAAGCCACAGCCACGTGGCGATACACAGATTAATAGAAATGGGTTAAATTAATATGTAAAAGTTAGCCAATAAGAAGCTAGAGCTAATGGGCCAAGCAGTGATTTAATTAATACAATTTCTGTGTGATTATTTTTGGGCTAAGCGGCTGGGGGCTACCTAGTGGCCTACTCCTACAGAGCCAATAAATCTACATCTTGATCCACAGACAGCAGAAACAACTGTGTCCCACACAGGGTGTAGCTTGAGCATATGAGACCTCAAAGCCCACTTCCACATTGACACACTTCCTTCAATAAGGCCACACCTACTCCAACAAGGCCACACCTCCTAATAGTGCCACTCCCTATGAGCCAAGCATTCAAATACTTTAGTTGATGAGCGCATACCTATTCAAACCACCAGAGACTCATTTGCTACTTCTTAAAATATAAAATGGAAAAGTGTCGGTTTCCAAATTCACATAAGCCTTAGGGAGAGGACCAAGTCAGCCATGTTAAGGACATCACTCTGTTATAACTGGTTAGTGAAGAAGGCAAGGGTCTTGATAGTGATGGCCCTCCATGCAACATAGCTCCACTGATCTTTGTGGTGGCAAGATGTACGGAGGTAGGGAATGTGAACATCCAATCAGGATGAAATGTAGACCCTCCAGCTGGACCCATTGAGAAGATGAGCATAATGCTCCAAGAATGGGATAGCCCATATCCATATGACACACTTCTGCTGTGGGAGCTCCTTCAGCCAATGGTCTTTGAGATGCCAGAGCACTTGGGCATGGTCTCTTATACTATAAGTGCAGCTGTAAAGAGTGTGCTTGCTCTCTTGCTTCCAGTTCTCGCTTCCAGCTTCCAGCAGCTAGATTTGGTTCCTGTTCCCCATTCAAGCAGAGGACTGTGATCTAGGACAGTGATCTATGAGTCTTCCCTAAATAAATAAACCTTTATTATACATAATTCTGAACTAGTGTGGGATTATTTTGTAACTTCTGCCATCATCTGGTGCCCAACGTGGGCCCAGTCCACACTTTTTGTGATCCGTTTGCCATCCCCATGGCACATTGGGCACTGGCTCTCCTGCTCATGACTCTAGACAGCACTAGGCAGGCAGAGCCTCTCCCTCCCTCTAGTACTGGAATTAAACATGTAAGCCACCACTACCTGGACTTGTTTCTACATTGATCCTGTGTAGCCCAGGGTGGCCTTGAACTCACAGAGATCCATCTGCCTCTCTCTCCCAAACACTGGGATTAAAGGTATGCACCACCACTGCCTCCCAAGTGTTGGGATTAAAGGCATGAACAACCACCACCTGGCTACTTATAAACATAAGTAAACATGCAAAAATCTATGTAGATATGAAATATTTGAGAATGTGACTAAAAGGAGAAAAATAAGAGGGAAAACTGAATGGGATAATAGGTACATTAGTGTGAATTTACTCACAATAATAATAATAATAAGTAAAAGAGTGAATACTTGTGAACTATTATTTATGAACAGTTTACATAGTTAGTTTCTTGTATTTTTTGTTTTTGATTTTCAAGACAGAATTTCTCTGTTGTGTTTTTGTGCCCATCCTGAAACTAGCTCTTGTCAACCAGGCTGGCCTCGAACTCATGGAGATCTGCCTGCCTCTGCCTCCCTAGTGCTGGGATTAAAGGCGTGCGCCACCACTGCCTGGCCAGTTTCTTATATAATGATACAAGTTCAAATTATTTTTCTTATTTCTGTTTACAATATTTGTACACCTATGCAAAGTTATTTTGTCAGATTGTATGCATGCATGTTTTTACCTCTGTTTAAGACATTTTGCATAATGATACCATTTTAGGCTATATTTATCATATTACATTATATATTTCTACCACTGATCAAGATACTTAAACATTGTTTACATTTTGAAGTCATTGTTCTTCTTTACTGCACAGTTGTTTAAAGATTGTTTAATATTCTGATATGAAGCCTTAATCTTTAAGTTATATAGGTATTAAGTATTATCAGTCAATAGTAATTCATGCTTTTTATACTTTTAGCCACACTAAATAGGTTCTTTAGATACATAGAGAATGTATTCTACATAGATAGGTGACCTTCAAATACTTCAAGTATCTGTAGAGCATGGCATTTAAATAACTTAGGATTCTGTTGATGTGAGACATGACGGCTCCTGGCAGCACCGATCTATTTCGGAGAGAGTGTGGAGCATCAAAGACACTCCACTTGGAGTTGCTTTCTTCTCAACTGGCCTTTCGGCAAGAAACTGTCCATGCCTTGACCACTGACAAAGTGTATGATGCCCAGACTGGATAAGCAGGATACAAGGAAAAAGGCTGTCAAACCTTGCCAAGACAGGGTAAGACAGTTCTGAAAATTTTCCTGCCTCTGAAAATGGTCTGTCAGTTACTCTAGGCCATAGCCAACATTGGTTTCTTCAACATTGCAAGTGAGACTTTGGGTGATTGCTCAGACAGACAGTTGTCTCTGTCATCTACTGCACATTTTGGAAGCTGCTTGATTTCACTTCCTGCCTATTCAAGTAATATTATTTCCCTTCTCAGGCCTTCAAATGGGGTGAAGATTAGACAGTCATAGTTACCATCCTCTTATGATCCTAGCCAAGCCATTTCCAATACAATACTTAGACTCCTTAGCATAGAATGTTTGTTAAAACATTTAGCATATGTTTCTTGCTTAATATTGTTTATGCTGATTGTAATTCTAACCTTATACTTGATATCTGTTCTTAATGTATATAGTTTTATATTGGGTATGGAACTCTCTTATTTAAACAGGAGGGGGTGGTGTTATGGGAGCTCCCTCAGCTAATAGCCTTTAAGATACCAGAACACTTGGGTGTGGTCTCTTATACTATAAATCCAGCTGTAAAGCGTGTGCTAGCTCTCTTGCTTCTGGCTTCACTTCCATTGCTGGATTCAATTCCTGTCCCCCATTCATGCAGAGGACTGTGATCGAGAACAGTGATCTGTGAGTCCCCCCTAAATAAATAATCCTTTATTATATGTAATTCTGAACTAGTATGGGATTATTTTGCAACTTCCGCCATCACACTCCATCCATCAAATCACAGAAACTAGAGAACAAAGAACAATTAGAAAAACCCAGAGACAAGGTATCAGATACTAGGAGCAGCCAATAGAATCTTCCATGGAAATTAAGAAGCCGACTGTCAGAGCCTCCCCAGATTTACCCAATCAGAATGTCCCAAATTGGAATCAAGAGACTGTTCTCCTAATGCAAGTTCTCAGGGTGATTCTGATCAATGATTTGTATAGCAGAGGCGACCCCAAGTCACTGTGTTATCCTAAATTCTATTTGTATTTAAATTGAGAGGTTTACTCTCCAATCCCAGCTGAGCCCTGTATCTATTAACACAGCATATCATGCAAACACAGGATTGTACTACTCAATGGCCTGATCATCAGTTGGTAATCTTGTCTGTAGGAAGGCTCAGAGGGTTAGTACTGGATGCTGGGGTAAAGTGTAGGTATCCGGCACTGTCTCTGAGTGGGCACAGAAGGGAAGTTCCTTTCAGATCCTAGCAGTACAGTTAAGCAAAGACTTCTTCTTTCAGCCAGTGATTGTAGAAGTCTACAGCGCCGTCTGCTGGAAGAAAATTTTATTTCATAATACTTGCAAACTTGAAAGAAAGAAAGGAAGGAAGGAAGGAAGGAAGAAAGAAAAGACATCAGCTTCTTGATTTGTTCCAATAAATAATAAATAATAGATAAGTAGGGGCCTGTCTTCTAAGATATGTTATTCAAAGGGGAGATATGGAATGCAGAGATGGAAATAAAGAAGTAGAAACAAAGAAAAAAGAGATTGGTATCTGGTAATCACAATTGTGTCCTGGATGTACTGTCTCTAAAGCCAGAGAATAGCCAGGCTGTTGTAAGAACTCCATGAAATAGGAGCACCAATATTATATATAAAAGCATATGCTCATTAAGCAAAAACAGCAAAGGCAAAATATCAGAGCCTATGGGCTTGGCCCACAAGGAATAAATGCTGTATTATGTACCAACACCTGGCTGGAAACCAATGGAAACAACTCTCAACTCAGTAATCCTTGCTTAAAATACTACCAGGAAATTATTTATGCCCACAAACAACTCCATCTGCAGGCAAAATGAAAGGGCTGTGACAGGTTTAGGGGGGCAAAGGCTTCAAGGTGGGAAGAACGCAGCTGTTTTCGGGTGGGAGAATCTGAATCTCAAAACAAACTAGAAACCTTACACAAATCATAAACAGAGATCCTAAGAGTTTTAGTCTTCAGATTCCAGGTTCCGAGACCTCGGGCATCAGCAACACAACAGTGAGGACTTTACACTAGTGATCCTATGTGTAGGTGTAGACATGGGAGTGTTCACCTTGAAGCACCTTCCCAGTCTCTATCTCCTTCATTTCACTTTCAGATAGAAAAAAAAATACCAAAAACCAAAAAACCTCAAGAACTCTAAGTGGTTACTTGAAGAACTAGGAAATCGAAGGACTCACTACCTTTTAATGTTTATAATCTCTGTGTTAGCTTCATTTAAAGTTACTCAACTAACTAAATTAATTTATAGATATTCTCATATCATATAGTCCATGCTGGGCTAGGATCCACTCAGGAAACTCAAACTCTGTAGTCCACACTTCTACTTCATATAGTCTACTGGACTAGAACTCACTTTGTAGCATCCTCCTGTCTCAGCCTCCTTATTGCTAGGGTGACAGCCATGTGATGTCATGTCCAGTTCAAATCCATTGCTTAAGTCCAGATTCAAATGTTTATTGCTACCAGCATTGAGAACACTGAAAACCTGTACCTTCAGTATATGGAAACCATACTAAGCAAATCACACATTTACTCTCTGAGCAGGGGCATAGAGATGCGCCCTCATGGTAAGGGTCAGGGATGGCAGGGAAAACCCAAATACTAGTTAATTTTGAATTTCAAGTAAATAATATTTTTTAAAACGTGTCTCAACAATGTAGATGCCCCTCAACCAAAGAATGGATAAAGAAAATGCGGTACATTTACACAATGGAAAACTACTAATACTACTAATTAAAAAATGACATCTTGAAATTTGCATGCAAATGGATAGAACTAGAAAAAAAAACCATTCTGAGTGAGGTAAC
This sequence comes from Myodes glareolus, assembly GCF_982192425.1. NCBI lineage: Eukaryota > Metazoa > Chordata > Mammalia > Rodentia > Cricetidae > Myodes > Myodes glareolus. The sequence continues at coordinate 7,122,392 of NC_142048.1, read as the reverse complement.
CCAGATCCAGAAGGGCAAACACGTTTTGTACTCACTTATAAGTGGACATTAGATGTGAACCAAAGAATAATGAGCAACCCTGCAATCTTGCAACCGCAGAGAAGCTAGGTAACAAGGATAACCCTAAGAGAAACAGAAATGGATGCCCCTGGAAAAGGGGTAGACAAGATCTCCTGAGAAAATTGGGAGTGTAGAGGGAAGAGGGAATGGAGGGTGAAGGGGGGAGAAGAATAGGAAGAGAACCTCATCTCGACAAACAGGATGGTTGAGATGTGGAAGGACAGAGAAGAAGAGCAAGGAAAGAGATATCTTGATTGTGAGAGCCATTATGGGGCTAGTGTAAAACCTGGCACCAGCGAAATTCCCAGGGATCCACAAGGATGACCCCAGCTAAGACCCTAAGCAACAGTGGAGAGGATGCCTGAACTGGCCTTCCCCCTTAATCAGATTGATGGCTATGTTAACTGTCATTATAGAACCTTCATCCAGCAACTGATGGAAGCAGATGCAGAGATCCACAGTTAAGCACTGGGATAAGCTTTCAGAGTCCAGTCCAAGTGAGGGAAGAGAGATCATATGAGCAAAGGAGTCAAGACCCTGATAGTCTTGACAACTATTAAAATGCTTAGGTTAAATGCAGTATATTAACAAAATACACTGCGATTTCTAAAGCACTTTCTCAGGTCTGTCATTTAATGGGACCCTTGCAACGGCTCTCTGAATGTAGACAGTCACTCTGTAAATAAGCATCCTTTGTGAGAGGCTCACCCAAAGCCAAGGGTCTCCAGAAGGCAGAACTCGAACCAGCCACCCTGTCCCATATTCCTGAAGCTCAAGCCATTTTTTTCTGGATCCCTTCGTCTCCATAATGGTTCTGCAGTAGTGTAACCTAGATCCTTTTACTGGGATTTCCTTGGCTATTGTGTCATATCCATGCAAAAGCTAAGGATTGGATCGGATTAATTTGCCATGCGCCAGTCCTGGACCCAGGTGCGGTCACTCGGTCGATCGTTCATCCATGCAGTGGTGCATACTGTAACTCCCGACTCTTGACGCGGGTGAGACCAGCTTGACCTACATAATGAGATTCTGCTTAAACATGTTAAAAGGTGAGTGATGGGGGAGGGAGGGGTGGCTCAATTATTTTTGTTGTTGCTGTTTTGTTTTGATGAACAAACACGCATTTAATTTCTCAGGGAGACAGTGCTTCAGAGAAAACGCAGCCTGAGCCAGAGAGCCAGGAATGGGAGGGTTCCTCTAGTACAAGAGCGGGCAGTGAAACACCGCTGTGAAGGGACCCAGGAATGATGCTCCAAGGCCCCATGATCCCCTGCCTTTTAAAAAGGAGCAGAAATGTCTCAAATGCAGCTACATCACCAAATTCTACCTCAGCATGGCTGACAGTTCTTGAACACAGGAAACCCAGAGCGTACTCTATAACCCGTAGACCACTTAACAAGTTACAGGGGGTCCTTTCTGTGTAGCTCAGTTGGTCTGCGTCTCTTCCAAGCATGTCTCTGATTTCTTCAGGCTGCTGTTTTTGCTTCTTCCCGGCAGTCTGATCTCTTGTTTCTTCTGGACATCTTGGCTGGTCTCTACTTCATATGGGATGTTTGGTCCACCTGAGCTCCATCTGGGCAGCTCAGCTTCACTGAGGGTCTGTCTCGATTTCTGCTTATTTTTGTCACAAGACACCATTACAAATTCTTATGAGGACTAGAATGTTCATCACATCTTTTGCCTTAGTAATGGATGAGCAATCTTACCGAGGTCATCCAGAAATACATAGGAATCCAGGCCTCCTGCTCCCCACAGCAGTGAACGGTTGACTTTCTCAGAATAAACACAGCACTGAAGGCAATAGGCCCTCCCGTGGCTCAGCTTTTAAGAGCACCTGCTGCCCTCTTGAAGGACTTGGGTTCAATTCTCATCCCCCTCATGGAAGCTCACACCTGTCTGTAACTTCAGTTCCTGGCATTCCAGCACCCTTTCTGATCTTTGTGAGCACCTGACATGCACACAGTACACGGAGATACATGCAGACAAAATGTGTGAAATAAAACACGCAGATAGAGAAAAGACGCCCCCCCCCCCCCCAGTCTCCATCAAGAACTATGGGACTAGGAATCTACAGCGCTGTCTGTCTACTGCCAGGGTGGTGTGTGCCCATCAGAGGTCTGGGAGCAAGTGAGTCAGGACTGGATGCGGGAAAGTGGGAGTCAGGCAGCTCTGAAGCATCATGAGCTCCTTCCTCATTTGGTCCTGGAGAAGCAAAGTGTCATCCTCTAAGCTTCCTACAGCTTGCAGAGAGTGCAGCCGGAGAGCCAGCCCCATGCAGATTCACTTTTGCGGACACTCAGTAATACCCTCATCAAGTTCCTCATGTCAAGTGCAGTAGGGCAACCTTGAACTCCCGCCGCCTGGGATGCTGAGACAGGAGAATTGAATATTTGAACCCAGGTTGAGCTACACAATGAGATCTGATTTTTTAAAAATTTAAAGAAAATTCCACTATTGGAATAAGAATCTACCATATTGTCCATCTACTTCGGAGGTGGCATGAGCCAATCAGCACACAGGGGACTCCAGTTACCAGCCTCTACCTTTGAGGATTCATCATGTTTCAGGAACCTGTAAGCCTCTGTCAGTCAACAACTGTGTTTGGGCTGCGAAGTGCTCGGATGCCCTGTGCGTGGACTGTGGCTTGTATGGGGTTTTGGGAAGACAGAAGAATGTGAAAGAGAAGAGAGAAAGGTCTCCTTGCTGTGTATATCTATGTATTATCTGTGTGTATGCATGCCAGTGTCTGGGCCATATAACTCAAAATAGCTGCAGCAACAACAACTGGAGCAATGATAGGTTTCTTAGCCGCAACTCTGAGTAGAAATACCTTTCTTGAAGTCCTTAATCCCAGCCCTTGGGAGGCAGAGATACATGCATCTATGAGTTCACTACCAGGCTGATCCACAGAGTGCATTCCAGCACAGCCAGGGCTACACAGGGAGACCTTGTCTAGAAAAAAACATGGATATGCATATATATCTTCATTGTTATTTTGTTATTTTACAGACTTAATACTTCTAGGAGTTTGCAGGGATACTAGGTAGCATGCTTTGTTAATCAGTATGACTTTCTGGCAAGAAAGTTGGTGAAATGCACAAAGAATCATAGAAATATTAAAGCCATTTGACCTGTAATTGTAGCTCTGGGAGTTTATCCCAAAGAAATAATTGAAAATATAAGAAAAACTCTGTGCTCATAGTTGCTCACTGCAGTGCACACTAAACCGAGAAGCTGGGTGGAGGCAATTTAAATACTAACTAATAGAGAATAGTTATGGAAATCATAGAAGAAATATTATACAGATATTAAAATTACCATACAGAAAATGATGGCAGAATAATGTTAGGGAGTAAAGTACATGAGTTCTATTGTTACAACTATTAGAATGCTTAGAAGCAAATGCTTTCAAAATTCTACTTTATGAGCTAGGATAATGGATGACTCCCCCTTCCCCACCCCTTCTTGATAGTCTGCAATTCTTTGGTTAGAAAAGAAAAAAAGAAAAAGGTCATAACTGAACTGGATTTCACTGTTGAACTGGTAGCTCCTTTTCTTAATAACAGACACGGAGCAAAGAAAGATTCTAGGTTCATTTTAGAAATCAAACATTGTATGACAGCAAACATTGCCTCTCAAAACAGCCACTATTGAGCAGGGCAGGTCACACTGCCCCATGTGTGAAGTCAAGCCACCCGCTTACACTCCAGTCCCTGTGTTGTATCATTGGAGGACAGGATGCTGAGTGTTCATGACATCACAGGACTGGACTGCTTAAGAGAGAATAATGAAGGAGAAGAAAGGAGATGAAGACAGCATTTTCAATCATTAATACAGCATCTCTGATGGGAGGGGATTAGTCTTGTTAGAAGCTCTCTAGGCTCCCTCTGAAACAAGATTTTACCTCCATAAAGAAAATGCCCATTTTAAACCAACAATAGGAATCTACCTTATGTCCTGCACTGCCAAAGGCATTCTTGGACAGAGACAGTTGGTTTGAAATCCAACATGGTGCCCTCTTGGGATGAAACAACTATCAGGGGAGATCTGAGGAGAATGGGGATAAGGCAGCATTGATGTTGAACTCACCTCAAAGGGAAGAAAATGTAGTTTGTTCTGAGTCCAATGCCAGCGACTATGGTCAGACATAAGTTCAAGTCACCTCTAAAAGCCACTGTACACATGGATACATAAGATTGTATTAGTTACAGAGCAAAGAAAGACATGAATGAAAGCATTTGTTGAGTATGCTGTTGAGACCCCAGGTCATAGGGTCACAGCAAAGCACAGAAGCCACCACTGTCATTTTCAAACATTGACTGATGCTTTCCTAGGAAGCAGCTGGAAACAGTACAAGATAATCTGACACTGCCCGTACCACAATCCACCTCACTAGAATATCTAAGGCGTTTGCTGTTGTTTAGTTTTTCAAGACAGGGTTTCTCTGTGTTTCCCTAGCTGTCCTGGAACTAGCTCTTGTAGACCAGGCTGGCCTCGAACTTACAGAGATCCGCCTGCCTCTCCCTTCCAAGCGCTGGGATTAAAGGTGTGCGCCACCACCACCCACACTCACTAAATTTTAATCAGTCCTTCAGCCTGGTACAAGTCTTAATGCAGGCACAGCTTGTTTTCCTGGGATAGAAAGCAAGAGAAATCAAGAGAGTTCAACCAAGAAATGAAGCAGATACAGGAGAAGAAATGGTGAGGAGGGATAAGGAACTGCCGGACTGGGAGGATCACCAAACCACACAACAGTGATCTGAAGAAGGCTGGCTGCCTCACAGCAGAACAGCAACCTGAAGAAGACGGGCTGCCTCTCTAACAGAAGTCCAAACCACAGCACTGTAGAACAGAGTTTGATTTCCCTGCATAGTCCTGCTTTCTCTTTGGGGTACAGGAAACCCCATTTTCAATATGTGCGCGCACCTGTTTTGTGCATTCTGATTTGTTTGAGAAATTTCAATAAAGTCTCTTTGCATAGCCCAGTCCTCGGGTTGTCATTTCTTTGGAAGACTGTATGAGTGTGGTTGTCTCATGGTCTTCTGATGCTGAACTCTGCAGCTGCCCCACCCACTGTGAGACACCAACGTCTGCTCAGGCCGCTGTGCGCAGCTCTACTGTGAGGCAGCTGAATCTGGCTTAGGTCCCAAAGGTTTACAAGATGCTAGGATAGGGACATGGCTGAATTTCTGTGTGGGATATTGCTGACTTTTTGGTAGGACATGTTGGGGACCATGTGGGAATTCCCAAATCAATAATCAACAGTTATTCATAATGAAATGAATGTGAGCCGTTTCCAGGATAACACAAATTAAAATGATGCATGATGGGATTTCTGCCGTCAACGTGCTGAGAATGAGTATCTCCGGGACCAGCCAGGCCATTTTCAGAAGAACCAGCTTTAAATAACCAGCAGATGCCATGAACTTCAGGCTGCATAATCCAAGTCATCCATGTGTAAGTGTTTGCAAGCCTTACCTGACCCCATCCTGCTCCCACGGACTGCTCTCTGGTCTCTGCTCCTGTCTTTCCTCTGTTCCACCCATTTGGTCACCTCCATGAAATGTACTATATTGTAAGGCATGTCTCCATCTACAGAATTCCGCAGTCTGAATTCTTCCTCCCCATCCACATGAATTACTCCCTCACTTCCTTTAGGCTCCCCACAGCATGTCATGTCCTGGTGCATAGTGGTGGAGGATGGACCTCCTCTACCCCTCCTTCTCTATTTCTGACTTTCTTCTGAGGGCTACACTTTACTTAATTTTTTAATACAGTGTAGACTCAGTTCTAGCAGGATTTACCAACCCGTATTTCTTATCGCTCTGCCCAGATCCACTAGGTATAGACTCTATGAGGGCAGGACATTGTGTCTGGTTCGCCACTGTCACATCCCGAAAGCCTGGGGCAATGCCTGGCTCATGACAGATGTTCAAGTTTACTTTTCTCTTGCCATGATAAAACATGGAACAAAATCAACTTTGAGGAGGAAGGATTTACTTGACTTAGTGGCCACTGCTCACCACCAAGGGAAGCCAAGGCAGGGCTTGCTTTCACTGACTGCTCAGTTCCTTTTCTTCTACAGCCCTGGCCCACCTGCCCAGGGATTGTAGCACACATAGTATAACAGACCCACCCACATCCATTAGCAACCAAGGATGCTCCACAGATGTACCCACAGGGCCAATCTGATGGAGGCAGTTCCTCAACTGAGATCCTGTCTTCCCAGGTATGTCTAGGTTTTTGTCAAGTCGACAGACAATAATTAGTGCAACAGGCCTTCTCAATGTTTGTCAAGATATAAACAAATGGTATCCCGTATTCCCTGCACTGTCCTAGATGTTTTAAGGAAATTATGGCAATGAAGAGTGCATGCTGCTATTTCCTCAGAATTGTAACATTCACTCTGGGAGAAGGGGGAAAGCTCAAGAGACTTGGGAAGATGCTGCTGGAGAAAGTTGCAAGACTTAAAAACTCCTGCCCCAATGGGGTTGATGGGTATAAAAGCAGATATCAGGGTCGGCTGAGGAGACTCTTCATCAGAGCAGACTACAAGTTAGGCAGGGAGCTCAGGGATGCAACTTTGGTTTCATCACCATGGTGGGGTGAGCTTCTCCGTGCTGCTGCTGCTTTTGAGTCACCCATGTTCCTGTAACTAATCAGGTAGACTCAGCTTCAACAATCTAGACTTGGGTGGAACCGTTTCTCTGGTCTGTCATTGGCGCCCTATCTGGGGTGAATAAATATTTGGTCACACCTCTCCGGGAACAGTCATACAATAAATAGTCACAGGTCCATGAGGCAGATAGGAGTGAAAAATGTTTGTTCCCAAGTCCGTGATTATGTTTCCGAATCCTCATTAGAGTAAGACCAATTAGATGCACTCTAAGGCTGTCTTGGAAATTGGCCTACATCAAGTATTATAGTTTTTGGTCTTGCAAGCTCAGAACTTCTTTGTGAAGTTGCCAATTTATTGATTTATATGACAAAGTAAAATACTCAATGAAGAAATAAGCCTAGCAAGTGCTGAGTGTGTCGTGTTTGTGTGTGTGTGTCTGTGTGTGTGTGTGGATATGAGCCTTAGACACCTATATTTGCATCAGCTCTGTCTTACTCAAAGCTCACACGACCCTTAACCAGTCGGATCCTCCTCTGCCGTAGACACTGGTTGGAGAGATCAAGCTGGTTCTTTGTCTTTGCCCATCTTTCCTTTCTCCAACCTGGTCTTATCTGCTCTATGCCCCAGAGCATGGATTATAGCCCACATGCCAGTTCCACTGCAGCTGACCGATGTTCTAGCAGGAGATTTTCTGGACAGTGTGGTGGTTTGAATGAGAATGTGCTGTGGAACATTATTTTAAGAGGTGTTTCATTCCTTTACGCTGTGGAGTTCTTTTAATGATGCAAATATATGTTGTATTCTTTTATGTTGCATTTGTTTAACACTGTAAAGCTGTGTTACTTTGCCTGCCTAAAACATCAGATTGATCTACTAAAGAGCTGAATGGCCAATAGCTAGGGAGGAGAGGAAAATAGGGGGAAGACTGGGGGTTAGAGAGAATAAATAAGGAGAAATCTATGGAAGATGGAGAAGAGGGAGAAAAGAGGGAGAGGAAGACACCAGGGGCCAGCAATGGAGTAAGAAGGTGAGAAAGATAAATAAGAAAGGTAAAAAGTCCAGAGGCAAAATGTGGCTCAAGAGAAACAGGAAAATTTAAGTTAGAAAGCTACACATGATTTCTCCCTGCCTCTTCCTGTCAGCTACTTGCTGACTCAGCCACCTGATCCCAGGCTAAGTTTATTTAATCAAACAAATGTAGCACATTTTTGCATTGTTAACAAAGGCAGCAGGAAAAAAAAATCTAACACACCTTTACACAGTTAAAATAATATTCCACAATAAGAACCTTTACACAGTTAAAATAATATTCCACAATAAGAATTCCCCCCAAAGGTTCATATATTTGAATATCTGGTTCCTATTTTGTGGAACTGTTTAGAAAGAATTAGGGGGTGTGACCATTTGGAGAATGCATGTCACTGGGGAGGGCATAGAGGTTTCAGACGTTTCCTGCTTTTCTCCACGCTCTCTCTGACCTTGTGCTTGTGGATCAAGATATGAACTCTGTTCCTTCATTCCACCATCATGAACTCTATCTAAGCTTCTGAGACCGTTAAGTCAAATCAGATGCTTCCTTTTATATGGTCATGGTATTTCATCACAGCAATAGAAAAGTAACTAAAGCAGATAAGATGAGAATGTCTGGCTGTTTCTCCAAGCCTCCTCTCTCAGGCCCATCAGTTTGCCAGTGGCTTGTTTTCTCTGTAGACCACCTCTTGTCAGGTCCCACGTTGTGTGTCCTCACTCTACGGCTTGGCTTCCCACAGTGTGAGATCCCTGGAAGCTTCATCGTGTCCTGCCTCTTTTCTTAGCCCTGCAGCGTCTTTGGAAACAGTCTCCACTAAGCTCTTTTCAGTTATGTGGGCCATCTGATTTCTACTAGGACGTGAACTAATATAAACATCACAGTCAAAGTTTGGCTGGAGGACTCTCTCCTCTCTGTGTATAATAACACAGCCAAGTCATCTAGCCATTAGGATGCAATCACTGCTACCCAGTCAGCCTTTCTTAGCGATGGAAAGGTCTCGGATTTCCAATCCGGTAGCCGTCAGTTCCATTGTGCTAGTAAGCTCATGAAATATGATTAGACAGGCTGGAAGGATGTAAATTAAATTTTAGTTTATTTCAATTAACTTAAGTTTAAAGAGTTACATGTTGCCATCATATTGAATGGCACACAATCTAGCCACTTAAGTATTTTGGGGTTGGTAGTTATGGTTCACTTCAGAATACATTTCTGGGTCTTATCTCTTATGAGCAAAATATCTCTAACTTTCAAAGTGTAGCCATAACTGAGGAAGGAAACTGTGGGCTTCCAGGAGTCATAGCTTAAGAGTGTTACACGGGAGATTTTCCCCTGGAATTCCCATTTCTGTTGGGGGAGGGGGTAGACACAGAAATTCCCTCTTCATCCCTCTCCTCAGGTTGCCTCACAAGTCTCCATCTGTGGCAAATATCTCACCTCTTGTCCAGCTTACCCCAGTGCTCTTTAATCTCCAAACTAAATTTGCTGAGCCATCTGTGTAAAATAGCTGTGCTTTCTCAAATGGGACTTCCTCGCTTTCAACTTTTTATTTTAAATAATTTTTTTTTGCAAACAATGTGTTTTGATCCTGCTTCCCCTTCTCCCAGTGTCTCCCAGATCCTCCCACTGCCCTACCCTTTTAACATTCATACATATTCTTCCTACCATCGGGAACCAGCTGTGCCTTGCACTCCAAGCCCTTTAAATCTCCATTCACTATTTCTTTCCTGTAGGAACCCTTTCTCTCAAAGTCACTCAGCTTTAATTGTAGCATTAAAAATATCAATTTTACCTGCTTACATAAATATTCTTGTGAATGGTACTATTTAAAGTAAAATTTTATGTAAAATTGAAGTTTTCTGGCGTGGCACCCAGCCCTCTGCTGTTTGCTGTCTTTGGAACCCACTGCATTTTGGCTCCACTTACATTCACAGCCTGGGCGAGCACAGCAGGGTTATAAGACCCAGCTTCCAGAGTCACAGGGACTATTGTGGGTGTGAGCCTGGCCCTAACCTTATAAATAGCCCCATCCTATTTCTGGCTTCTCGCTTTCTTTTTGGAAGCTACAGCCCTCCAGCTTCCTTCTAGTGCATTCCCCCTTTCTAACCGCTAGTTAATGTTGGTCTCAGTGGCTGGTTGTCAAAGGAAGACACACTCCAAGCTGTGCATGTGAAGCTAAGAGGTCTCCAGCTGCTGTGCTCAGAGTAGCTTTCTGTAGGCAATTGGTGGCATGTCTGTTCTTTCCCCCACTCATAATATCTGTGTTTCTCTCCTTGCCTGTGTCCACATACCCTTGTGTTTACGTTCTGTGGAGAATGCTATCCTCATCGGGAAACTGCTCTGCTCCCATCCACCCTTCGTCTTCAGGGTCTCTCTTCTGCTCTGCGTGTCCCATCCACCCTTCGTCTTCAGGGTCTGTCTTCTGCTCTGCGTGTCCATCCCACTCTTTGTTTCCATTACTTTTGCATCATTCTGTCCCAATTGCTTGACATGAAAAATTTAAGGTAAAAGAAATTATTTTGGCTTACTGTTTCAGAGGGTTCAGCCCATGATTGGTTGGCTCTGTGCATCTTGGGAGACCATTATGAAGGTGGGGGTGAGCGGCTGAGGCCCCCACTGTTTGGGAAATGGGAAAAGATGAACGCTGATGCACAACCAGCTTTCTCTACAGTCCACTTTCATGTGGGCCCCAGTCCACAGGAGGGTACCACCAGCGTTTCGGATGAGTCTTCCTCCCATAATTAACCTTCTCTGAAAATGGCTAACCTTTGATCAGGACACTCATAATGTGCCTCACCATTTGCTCGATGATTCTAAATCTAGCTAAGTTGACAAAGAAGGTCAGCCATCTTGTTGGCTGTTCTGAAAATTTTATAGAGTACATGCTGCCCTAGGACTTTTGATCTTGTTCTCTTCTCAGTCGCCCATCCCTGGTCATTCAGTGCTAACTGCTGTTGTCTGTGCGAGTTTTACCATACACAGTCTGAAGGATTGAAACTTCTGCTCTGCTTCAGCGCTGGGAAGTGATCTGTGGAGATTCCAGGTGAAAGATTTAGGTTTTATTTGTAGATCCCTTTCTTCCTTCCTTTCTATTGCCTTTCTTCCTTCATTCTTGCCTTTCTTTCTTTTTCTTTCTTAAGTTTTGAGACAGTACTTTTTTATTGAACATGTAAAAGATACAGTTTTACTTTATTACAGACATCTTACAAACAAAATTTTATTTTGTTAAAAAAAATACTGGATTTATTACTGTATAGTTGAACCAAAGGCTTACAATATATAACTATAAAGACCATTCTCCGAGTATTTAAACAGAATACTAACAGAATTGCTTCATTTTCTTTTTTTAATTCTGAAGATTAGTCCCAGGGTCTTATATATACTAGAAAGTTCTCTACCACTAAGCTATTCTGTGGCCACGAGTAACATTTTTCATAGAAACTGTGTAACTTCTAAATGATGAAATAACATCGAGGAAGATAATTGCGAAGACATTTTGCCAAAATTAATCAAATTCTTCTCATAGTCTTTCTTTGCATCAAAATTTTTACGAATATCAACAAAAGAATTATATGAGTAAAATAAATATACATACTTGAAAATACAGAACACATTGTAAATAAAATTATTATCAGTTTTGTTGTGGTGAGACCACACATATTACAATTTAAAATATGTTGTGTTATATTCTTTTTGTGTGTGTGTGTGTGTGTGTGTGTTATATTCTCTTATGAAGATCACATGTGGGAAGAAATGAGGCCTTATTTCCGGGATCGTCTTAAATTAGGCTTAACATGTGAACATTTCATCCCTACAGATCAACTACTAGCATTATGCACAGTGCTTAGCTAAACCAACACGTACACAGGGGCCTAACATATTCTCAGCCGCCCTACTTGGTGAGAGTCACCTGACGTACCACCAACAGGAACTGAATTTCTGAGATGCCCACGTGAAGGACTTGGGAAGAAAACGATGAGATCCTGTCATATGAGCTCACTGTGCCTCCTGGAAAGTTGTTGTAAACATGAAAGACTAATTTTTCTGCGGTGCTTCACTGAGGTATTTAACAGTAATGTCAGCTTATGCTTCGAACATGAAAATCTGAGGATCAAAAATTTCCTCTAGAAGCTTTGAGTCAGTGTTGCCTGGTTTTAAAAGATTCTTACTTTTTAGTCAGGGCCTCATACTTCTGGGCTGGAGCCTACATAGACTCTGGACTGCCCTTGAATTCAAGTAGATCCTTTAGCCCAGGCTATCCTTGAAAATATATATATATATATATATATCTTCCAGTTTTGGCTCCTCGTGTACTGGGATAATAGTTGTGTGCAGCTCCATTACTTTATAAGGCTATGGGCAGGAACAAGGCTGTGTTTAAATCCTCAAATTCACCCCGGAAGGTCAATCTCAAAACCTCTAACTCTGCCAAGGTTAGGGAAAAACAGTACAAGGTAGATTGCGATAGAAACTTCCTTCCTATAAGTATAATAAATGCATAAAAATATATGATGATGGTTGGCATTCATTGTTGACCTACAGCCGACTGGAGTGAGAATATCTGTGAAGAACTGTCTACATTGGGTTGGCCTATGAGCGTGTCAACGGGGAATTGTCTTGACTGTTAATTGATGTAAGAAAACCCAGCCTACTGTGGGTGGCACCTTTTCATGGGCTGAGCCCTGAATGGTATAAATGCAGAGAAAGTCAGCTGTGTAGCAAAGAAAGAATCTATGCATCTCTTTCTTCTTGACTGTGGATATGAGTTCCTGCCTCAACTTCCCCATAATGATGGGCTATAACCTGGAAGTTTAGCAGTGGAAGCCATTTTTCCCTCATTTGACTTCGATGAGCGTATTTCATCACAGCGACAGGACTGAAGCTAGCACAAATATAAACCTTGAGTTTTCATTTTAATTCCTATCGTGAGAAAAGTTAGAACATTGGCTCATGGAGATTTCTACCTTTTGGAAACCATGTCATTTAGGATTTGATGCAGTTTTCAGACAACCCTGAAAAGGAAGAACTCCATTGCAATCACAAAGATTTAACTTAATGTGATTTTACCTTCTAAACAGAAACTTTCCTTTCCTTGGAGAATAGGGTTTTCTTTTTCGCCGCCTCACACTGGAATTTTTGCACCCAGTGAGAATCTACTGTCTGTACAGTTTTAATTCCCTTTAACAAGCATATTTATTGGGCTTTGCTGTATCTTAAAATACTGACGTCAACACAAGATTTAAACATGTAAGTAAATTATTTACCTTTCCGTTGCTGTGTTAAAACACCACGACCAAGGCAAGTTCTAGAAAGCAGAGTTTACTTGGGTTGTGGTTGGTATTCAGAGTCTATCACGGAAGGGAGATATGGCAGCAAGTGACAGGCATCATGGCAGGAACAGGAAGCTGAGAGATCACATTGTCAGCCAAAACCTCAAAGCAGAACTAACTGGTAAAGCGGCAAGGCTGTGAAATCTCAAAGCCAGCTCCCAGTGATGTCCCTTCTCCAGCAAGCCTACCATCTCCCTGAACAGCACTACCCACCACTGGAAAGGGAGTGTTCAGATACCTGAGCCTATGAGGGACATTCTTATGCAAATTTCCCCATGAAACAATGAAACCACAGGTCAAAAGCAGAATAGATTTCCATCAAGAAGGTCAAGAGGTGGGAGATTATCCTAGAGATCTGTTTATGGTGTTCTCAGAATGGTGCTCCTCCCAGAAGCTCTACACTGGCTGTATTCAACAACACAGATTACAAAGTACTTTTAATGTAGGCAACACCGTATTCAGCATGTTTTTAAAACCAACATGCTTCATTAATTAGATAGCTAAGTATTTAAATAAAAGAATATTTATCGGGAAGCATTTCATCAGCTCTGGAATAACAGCCTTGTCAAAGCAGTTACAAAAAGACAGGGACGCCTAAAACCTTCAGTGCTGTTTGATGGAAGTGGAAAAGCCGGTTAGACAGCTTGCCCTCCAGACCTGCACCCTGGCTGAGAAAGAGTCAGCTACAGCCAGATTCTCAAGCCAGGAGTGATTCATGGGCAGGCTCATGGCTCAGTGAGAGGCCAGCCAGCAGTGCAGATAGGAGATTCTGTGGATGCCAAGCATACCTCAGCTCTGCAACTAGCTTGCTACAAATTCTAGGCAACGTGAAATGTGGCCAAGATGGCTTCCAATCAGTTTTCACACCAAAAAGGCAGAACGTGAAAGGTACAAACTTGTGGCTCCAATGACCTGTATTGGTGGCTCTGTGGGATCTCGAGCAAAGGACTTCCTGGCGGGTCTCTTTCCTCATCCAAAATACAAATTTGGCAAAAGGTTATTTGACTGTTAACTCATTATAAGTTCCTAAGACCCTAAGACTCTGGTACATAGAAAAGAATCACTGTAAGCAGAATTGTTTACTTTTTTTCTTTTAAGAACTGAGGACCAAACTTAGGGCCTGTGCTTGTTAGACATGTACTCTACCCCTGAGCTACCACAAGTCCTCAAACCCTTGAATTATTTCTTAAAGGATACACGGGTCCACACAAAGCAGGGTCTTCGGATGAACAGACCCAGTTGTCTCAACGAGCCAGAGAAAAGAATGGCCAAGGAACAACACGGAGTAGCGCCCCCACTGTGTGATTATTTCAGCCTGCATGTAAACCTGTGTTCTTCTGTCTGTCTGTGTTCAGCTAAGCAGAATCAACCAAGTCTCAGCGTAAACAACCTCCAGGAGAGAAGTGATCAACTGTGTTCAACAATTCTTGTCTGCAATTTTAAAGTTCACAGATAGAAAACAAACAAACAAAAAAAACCAGAGACACGCTTCCCAGAGATGAGGAAACTGGCCGCAAAACAGTCTCATGGCTCATGGATCCTTTGACCTCCTGTGAATTCCCAGACAACCACATCAGGGTAAGTCGGTGTGGAGGACTGTCTTTTGAACTTTGACTGAGTGTTCTTCCTAAATCAACCTGTTTTATGTGCTAGAACCCTGAGACTAACTAAAACCACTAAAAATCTTTGCTGGATCCTATAGGGAAATCTACTTCTTGGGTAAAAAACCAGAGATCACATCCTTACAAGCCATAGCTTTTTCCCTACTCTCTGCGGAGCACTTTGTTTACAGAATAGCACCTAGCTGGTTTTACACTGCAGAGATGGATTCTGAGAACCCATCACTGGGATATTCCCACAGCTCAGCTCCACATGGGGCCCACGCATCTCTCCCACCTACAGAAGTGCTGGGGGACAAGCTGCAAATGCACAGTGAATTTGGGAAGACCCTCCAGATGTTGGCATCCCGTCTGCAAAGCCTCCTATGTCCCCAAAGCCTCACGGATCAACGCTGTATAATGGAAGTGTGGTTGACCTCACTTGATTTGACCTTCAGCAGGTAGCAGAGTAGTTTCACAGTTCACCAGGAGAAACACCAATGGCTCCTTAGGCTTAAGTGAGGTGCCTACAAAACACGCCGTCACTGTGTCTTAGTCTGTTTCATGTTATTTTATAAAAATAACATGAAAGCCAAAAGGATGATTCAGAAACTGATTACCACAAAAGCTTGAAGAACTAGGTTCAATTCAAGAAGTAGATCCCGGGCAGGGGGGCGGGGATCAAGAAACAAAAACAAAACAACAGCAACAACAACAACAACAAAAAACCAGGTGTAGTTGGTGCACATGTAATCCCAGCGTGGGAGGTGAAGTAGGCAAAGCCCAGGAGCTCACTGCCCAGCCAGCCTAGCTAAGCAGGGAGCATCAGGTCCACAGAAAAACAAGGTAAATGGAACGGGAAGAACACAATCTGAGGCTAAGATGGCGAGACAGTTCTGTGGGTGAAGGCACTCGCTGCCAAGCCTGGTGACCTGAATTTGATTCCAGGACCCAACTGGTGGAAAGAATGGATTCTACCAAGTTGTCCTCTAACCTCAACACATGCTTTGTAGCATGTGCACACACATATGTACACACACACTCGCACATCTGTTCTGACAGGCACTCACACATAGGCTGGATACCCTGTGAAGTAAAAAAGTTTATTTGGCTCACTCCTCTGGTAGCCAGAAGATCCTAGAAGTTGGTGTTGGCTCCTGGTGATACGACGGCTGTGATCCAGGGCTGTGTCTCAGCATGGCAGAGGAACAGAAAGCGAATGGGTACACTCAGAGAGGGCTCAGTGTATAGAATGGCTTCCCTCTGCAACAGCTCAGTTTCAAGAGAACCACTTCAGAGAGGCCTGAGCCATCAAAGACAGCTTCAGCCCATCAGGGAGGGAGGAGCCCTCATGACCTAATTGTCTGTTGCTCTACTTCTTAAAGCTGCAGGTGCCTCAGTACTTCTGCACTGGGAACCCAGCTTCCATCACACAGAATTTTAGGGCGACTAAGAACATCTAAAGAGTAGCAATGACTAGATATGACTGACCTGATTTGTGATTTCAGGTTAACTTTAAGGAAGGAAAAACAAAAAGTTAAATGATTGTAGAAACACACCTGTAGCCCTACTGACACCACCAGAATTTCAAGTCTTACTCGTTCCACACTAAAATGTTAAGCTGCGAGGTGCCTGAAAAAGAAACAGACTGACTCTTGAAAAAAATCTTGTTACAGACTAGGAGAACTTGGCTGTTGGCACTTTGAGATCCCCCCAGTTTATTATAAGCATAAACAGACTGTTGAAATTTAGGAAATTATTTGTATGATTTTCTATTTTTCAAGCTTTGGGGAACTGTAGAATTTGGGACTTTTGGATCATTTCCTTACAAGTCTTTCATTGTATAAATAAGGAAACTCGATTAGAAATGGATTAGTGGGTTATTTTTAATCTATGAGCTTGTGCAGCAAAACAAACTGATCACCTGCTATAGAACCACGACCATATCCATAGCTTTACAACCGAGGGAATCCTCGGGTGTCTTTCCAGTGTACAGATATACTGACATGGTTTGAGTGTGGATTGTGTCTCATAAGGCTCCTGTCTTTGAAACACTCGATCCCCAGCAGGGGTTGCTGTCTGGAAGGCCGTGAAGACTTCAGGAAGTGAAGTCTCGCTAAAGGAAGTGAGCTCCTGTCTGTAATGGTCTGAAAAAGTCTCCAGGAAGCCTCACTCCTTCTTCTGTCTAAATGGATAAGTAATTTAGCCTGGCAAGAACTAAGCAAACAAACAAATAAATAAAATAGCTAGCTAATTAATTTTGGCTTACTACTGCAAATTAATTTTCCCCATCATATATGACTCAAATGATCACTTCTGGGGACATACCTAATCTAACTCCAAGAGTTCTCTACCTGGCGCCAGCACTAACACTTCCTGTTAACTCCATGAAACGTGGATTCTCTCTCCCGGTAGAGGACTCATTTCTCAGTCACCACTCACTCAAGAATCTAAAACCAATATAGAAAAGGAGAAATGATAGGCTCAAAATATATTATGTGGAAAAAATTAATGAATTTTAAAATGGACTATCAAAAAGTGCTCTCTTTTAAAAATCTCCAGAGTTCGCTCTCTGTGCCTGTGTGCGCATGGGTGTGGGACCAGGGCACACCCCTGAAGAAAATGTACTCTCTGTCCTCTGAGAGCTGTCAGTTGTCAACAGCTTCTCAGCTAAGAGGGAGACCTCATAACCACTGGCCCCATCATGGCCGAGATACTTGTGACTGACTTCATTTTCTGTTGGTCCTGTACAAGCAGTCCCAGCCTTGACTTCTCTTGGCTTTTATTTTGTCCCAAGCTGTTATCATATTGTTCAATCTTTCAACTGTGAGACATCTCTCAAAAAGCTGCTTACAAGATCCCATTTCCAAAATCACAGGTGTATGGTAGCTAATGATTTACTTGTTTCTTCCAGAAGCGAAATGGTGAAAAGTTCTTTTGTACTCTAGTGGGAAAAGAATACCAGTCCGGATGCTGGAAAGTGGCTGACTGACTCTGTGAAGGCTGTCATCACACAGAGACTCTCTTGGGGGAAGAGGGAGCTCCCTAGCTGAGGTGAGTGCAGCATTGCAGTACTTGGCAATAGGGAAGTGCATTCTGGCAGTGTAAACAGGAGAGCATAGGGCTCAGAGAGCCGCAGCCATGTCTCATGCAAGGAAGGACCAAAGTTCTGCAGGCTTCTAATCAGTTTAACAAAAGAGCAGGAACTGGAGTTACATTGTGACTTGGGATGTTTGTATTAGTTACTTTTCTTATTGCTAAGATATGAAATGGGACAGAAACACATTAAGAAGGAAAGATTTGCTTTGGCTCACATTTTAAGGAAATACAATCAATCATTGTGGGAAAGGCACAACAGTAAGAACAGCTCTTGACGGAGTAAGAGACAGCAGGTGACAGCCCAGCTATGTTCAGGAGGCAGAGAGCTAAGCAGGGCCTGTACCAGCATCCAGAAAGACTACTCCCCTACCCAGTGAGCCACTTCTCCAGTGAGGCTCCACCCCGTAAAGGGTCCACAGGCCCCAATACAGCATCACCTACTGGAAACTAAGTGTTTTAAACACGAGAGTCCATGAAGGAACATTTCACATCCAAACCATTATAATGCAGTAGAAGAGAACCAGTTAGGACTGATAGATATAAGTATGACTCTTACTGAGAGTGTTCATGCTCAACGATACAGCTCATAGGCTGAGAAAGAACCTGCCGATCCTTCATGTCTCAATAACGGCCAGTTTCCTGCGTGTGGTTTATAGTTAGCATTTGTATCCACAGGGTTTCTCTCTTTGCAGTGTAACACATTTTTTATCTTTATTATGCTGCAGCTTGCAAAAGGGAACAGTATATTCATCAGATCAGTCTTTAGGCTGTTTCCAAAGCCACCCAGCCTCCTTGAGATGGCATTAATTAGCTCTTACTAGCCAGGAAGCCATTTTTGGTGTCTTTATAACATCCTTTACACATTGTGATATTTTCTTCTGATTTCACCTTAAAAAAAAAAAAAAACGAACAAAAATTTTGTTACACAGTGAAACCCTATCTTGAAAAACAAAAAAACAAAACAACAAAAGCAAACAAAGCCATTTTAAAACAACACAAAGGAAACAGAAGTCTGTACCTGGTGACATTTGCTCTGAGAATTCAGATTCCGTGAATGAAAGCATTTGCCCCTGGCACCCATGTGTTTGCCTAAGCAGAGAGTTAAAAGTTCAGCATTAATTAATTTAGCAAATAGCCTTCTGTAATTTCTGGCCCGGTGTTCAGGAATCCTGTTGGTATTTTGTTTAGTGGTAGAGAGGAATGGAACATGAGTGTCCTTGAGACTCTCACTTGGTCAACTGATTTCTGGAGACTTACGTGGTGGCCTTTAGCTCGGCTTGGTGATTGCTTTAAAGAATATCATGAAATAGTCCCTCAACTAAGGGTTAGACCATGCAAAAACAGAACATGCAGGACTCTGCTCCCTAACCTTTTTCAGGTGTTCATTTGGGGTTGCAGGCAGTGGAGGGTCTTTATCGCTTTCCACACCCGAAGAAAACACATTTTCCAGGCGGTATTGACAGTCCCATTCCCCCTTCCCACCGATTTGCTGCTGAACAAATGATACTTGCACCACCCGGGAGCTGGAATTTCAAAGATTGCAACACGTTAGATATTTGCCTTCCCCTTGGCAGCCCTTTGTTCTTTTGCTTTTCAACCTTGGACTTGTTCTGATTACACAGTGAAGCCCCTGGGCTTTGTTACAGTTGCTTTTTAATTGTAGTCAAAAGGTAGTCTTTCTTTTCTCTAACAGCTTCTGATGCTGACAGCAAAGCTCTGTGAGCAGAGAAATGGGTTCTGGGGGTCTTACAAACCTGCGAGCCAGGGCTCTGAGAGAGAAGGACAATGAGGTCAGCATCTGACCTCATTCCAGGCTTGGAAATGACCGAGCCGCTGCTTTATTGGTCAGTCAGATATTAACACTGTGTCTTCTGTTAGATACGTCACCAGACAGGAAGTCCTTCAAAGCCTACACAAGAACTAAACACTACTTTATAGGAAGGAGAAAAAGACCAAGAAAGGATTTTGTTTTTTGTTTTCAAGCCTGAATTAAGTAGTTAAATATCAAAGGGGATGTTAGCTAGTGTTATTTATGTATCATTTTGTAAAGTTGGGGGGGGTAACAATATAGAAAAGAAAAAGGAAAGAACATTCTAGGCAAAAGAGATGGTGTGTATAAAGAAAAGTCAAACTATCACAGAGGTACAAAAATCAAATTATTTAGTGTTTTTGAGCCAAAACTGTGCATGTGAAATGGTGTAGGAGCTAAGGAATGAAATGGCAGTAGCTTCTCTTGGGAATATAGGCTTTATTCAGTTTGTTAGCGGTGAACTTGGGACACACACACAGTTTGATTATTCTCAGACAGAATCTCATTACTTACCCCAAGCTAGTCTCCAGCTTCGAATTCTCCTGTCCTGGTTTCCTGGGTGCTAGGATTACAGATGTGTACCTGGCTACAATGGGTTCTGAGATGTCATGATACTGCTGATTTAACATCACTAATGTGCCTATTTGTATGAAAGAAGATGAGACTGAAGGAGCAAAGATGAAAGTAAGAGAACGGTTAGGAGACAAAGGAATAAAAATTCAAAATGAGGTACTGAGACCCTGAACCAAAGCATCACAGTTGAAGGAAGAATTTAAAAAACAAAACAAAACAAAACAAAACTGAAACTATTAGCTAAAATAGACACAAGCTGAGTGGACAAAGACTCCTTAAAATCGGCATGGATGAGAGGGCTAACAGGAGAGGGAGCCGCGAAAATAACCCAGGGATGAGCTGCTGTAAACAACCACAGGGCTAGAAGACAGAAAGACAACACAGACGGTGTTACCCTGAGTCTCAGGTGGAAGGTCCGCTTAGTCTCCCAAAAACAAGGAAACCGAGTTCCATATGTAAAAGCAAAGAGCCTTTAATTTATACAAGTTTGCAAACTCGGTCTCTCTGTGTGTCCAACGTATTGGAATAATCGGAGAGCCCAGAACTCAGAATTCGGTTTTTATAGTAGTAAAGGTGGGGGTGAGGGGTTTCTGAGGTTCAGGACCCCTGATTGGCTGACATTTGTCTAGGTGTGTCCTGGTGAGTGTGTGCTGGCAGGTGGTCCTATCCACCGCAGTTGGAACGTTAGGAATTTCCTTTGGGAGGTCTGTTCCTGGGTGGTGTCTGGGTGAGCTCAGCTTGTGGCCCTCCCTGCAACCAGGTATTGCTTCAGGGTAAACCACGGGGACTCAGGCCTCCATTAGACTCATTGATGGCTGAGTCCTACACTAGCAGGTGATAATGGTTGTAAATAAAGAACTTCCTTTGTGTGGTCTGTTTTTGTTTAGCTTATCATGGCTGACTCCTACAAGAGCAGCTCTAATATATGTGAATTAGGAAGAAACACAAGAGGGCCAGAGTCTTTCTTCAGAAGCTATGGTGCTCAAATATTAGACCACAAAGGTAGAGAAACTCCAGGCCCCACAGTTATCTGAGTGACTCCGGTATGCAGTTTGGTAAGTCCTCTGACTGCTCGGGTGGTAGAATTTCCCAGGATGGAGTGAAGAGTACATTCGTTACATTTGGTCCTAAAGTTTGTGAATGGGGAGCAGAAGTCGGCAGCTGAGTAGATGGCAGTGGTGAGGGACAGGAATGGTTGATCCCAATCCTCTCAAATACATGTGGGATGAGCTTTCAGACACTGAGAATGACAAGGACTAAGGATGACAAAGCAGACGCGGTGACCATGACAGGTGGCCTTTGGGAAGGAGACAGCCTGGGCCAAGGGTAATGAGACAAAGAGGGCAGCAGTAAGAATCCATGTTGGTCTTTATTTGGGGGAAGGTAATTGCCACAGCGGACTTGATCCTGAATCTCTGATGCCCTTACTTTGCCTAGGGTGTTTCTAGGACTGAAACTGCAACTCCAGGAGACTCCTTCAGATTGCAAACCTTCGTTCGTTCCACTTACTTCACTTCTTTATCTTCCCATGATCAATATCATCTCAAAGCATGGCCTCAGTATAAAATGCAAGGGCTAAAGACAAACATAGCAGAGGAAACTAAGGTGGACTATCTAGCTTGTCTTCCTTATATTCTGGATTGTTTTAGCTGAGATTGCTGACGCTCTTTATAAGCTCCTCCTTCCTCTGCATCTCCTCACTGTGTACTTGTGCACAGATAAAAATGTGGGTTCTGGTGACCAGGAGAAGAGCATGGGCAGGGATGATGATGGTGACTGTGGCGATTTGAATGAAAATGTTCCCATCGACCCAGGCAGTGGCACTAGAAGTGTGTCACTGGCGGTGACTTTGAGTTTCAGATGCTCAAGCCAGGCCCGGTGTCACCTCTGTTCCTGCTGCCTGGCCATCAGAGGCAGAACTCTCAGCTCCCTCATCAGCACCACGTCTGCCTGCGTGCCACCAGGCTTCCTGCCCTGATGATAATGGACTAAACCTCTGAACTGTAAGCCAGTTCCAATGAAACGTGTTCCTTTAAAAGAGTTGTTGTGGTCATGGTGTCTCTTCAAAGTAGTAGAAACCCTAACTAAAACAGCAATGGAACTCAGAACTAACTCTAGGTGACAGGTGTCTACATTTCTTGAGTTATAGAATGAGTAGGTAATAAGTTTCCGTGAGTTTTACTTCAACTGTTAGTCCAACCTGAACCTTATAAACAAAACAGAGACTAAATGACTGACTTAGTGACCTATTATCCTAATGCCCAAACTACTTCCTTGTTTAAGTCAGGTGGCCCAAGCTAAGAATGTTAATGTGGATTTCAGAGATGCCTAAGTTATTTGCACATGAAGGCTAGCATGCCAGGACATTCTTAATCATTGAAAACAGCAACACTCAATATCCTGGAATTCTCCATTCTATTATTTATTAAATTATGCCATTAGGCATAGTGAGAATTAAAATCTCTTTAAAATAAAGATATTTTGAGGCAGCTGGGGAGATAGATCAGACTGTAAAGTGCTTGCCATGAAAGCATAAGGAACTAAGAACATCCACGAAAGAGCCAGACATGGTGCTGTGTGTCTGTAACCTCAATTACCAGGAAGAGGAAGAGGTGAAGATCAGTGGAGCTTATTGGCCAGAGTCTAACCAATTCGTGAGCACCAGGTTCGATGACAAATCTTGTGTCAAAGCGTCAGGTGGAGAGTAATGAGGAAGACATGCAGCACCAGCTCTGAAAAAACACAATGTGAGCGCACAAGCACGTATGCGCACTACACCACACTTACACAACCAGAAGAATTACAAATCTGATGTTTAACTGTAGATGTTGGGGATCAAACTCAAGTCCTCATGCTTGTACAGCAAAGATGATTCCCCATCGAGCTATCTCCTCAGCCCTGAAAATTAAAATTTTCTAAAACCTAGAGGCTTAAAATGTAATGTCTTCAGCATCACAGACAACAGCAGACACCTCCATCACAGACAACACCAGACACCTCCGTCACAGACAACAGCAGACACCTTCATCACAGACAACAGTGACACCTCCATCACAGACAACAGTGACACCTCCATCACAGACAACACCAGATACCTCCGTCACAGACAACAGTGACACCTCCGTCACAGACAACAGCAGATACCTCCGTCACAGACAACACCAGACACCTCCGTCACAGACAACAGCAGATACCTCTGTCACAGACAACACCAGACACCTCCATCACAGACAACAGCAGATACCTCCGTCACAGACAACACCAGACACCTCCGTCACAGACAACAGCAGATACCTCCGTCACAGACAACACCAGACACCTCCATCACAGACAGCACCAGACACCTCCGTAACTTGGCTTCATAAGTTCCAACTATTCTCTGGTCAATAAGGTGTAGGACAAAGAGAAGTTAAAGGATATAAAAATTATAAAGTAACTGCATTAACCACTGAGATTTACCTTATATAATAAACGTGACAAACATTTATTGGTGTTCAGGGCAGATTTCCTTTCAGAACACACTCTGTTGGGAGGCTAGTGAGCAGGGTGGGTTATTCCTAGACTCTAAGGTAAATTCAAACAGGTCCAGCACATAGCCAAACTGAAGGCCAAGAATTGCTGAGTCTGGAATGTTCTCTGTTGGTCTCGTAGCATAACAGCCTCTGTGAGGTTTGAGTACTTTGAAACACCCGAGCCTGGGATTTTCTCGGATTTGCAAGGCTGCTTCGTGGTTGGACTGTTGGGATGACTGAGCAAGATGACGATGGAGTCAATACTGATTTACACTCCGCAGCAGAATGAGCCAGGCCATCCAGCTTGGTAGGAAGCTGTGGAAGGAAATGATTTTACAAACCAACAAAGTCAGAACTTCATGCAGTGAAGAAATTCTCATAGCTGGTCACTGGCCACTTCCTGCATCGTGCCTTCAGTGACTCCCTGGAAGCCCAATGGTTGGAAACTAGGGTCGCTGTAGAATGCTGTTCTAGTGTGTTAACTCAGGACACGAGCTGAAAGCATGTCTGCATTCTTTTTCTACCGGCTCTCTTCCCAATTTGTAACTCTCATTGAAGCCCACACCTTCATGCATCTTCCACAGGAGTGTTTGCCTCTCCATTCTTAATTCACACTCATATCGCTACTGACTTTGCAAGCTTACCCTGCCTTCAGCTTCACTCTGTGCCCATACACGGCATATTGACTGTGCCAAAACTCAGCACTCTCTGCTTCCCGTCCCCAAGGGTTGATTAAAAAAGCACAACACAACTAAACAAAATCTTATCTTGGGTCTTCCATTCTTGGCTCACCGCAGTCTAGCCCCAAAGTCTCCACATCTGCCCTAACCCTACTGCACTTGAATATAAATTCTCTATAGAGAGCTGTCTTTTTGACTTCAAGCCTTGTGTTTAGAATCTTTTTACTGCTGGGCCGTGGTGGCGCACACCTCTAATCTCAGCACTTGGGAGGAGGAGGCAGGAAGATCTCTTTGAGTTCAAGGCCTTCCTGGTCTACCAAGCGAGTTCCAGGACAGCCAGAGCTACACAAAGAAACCCTCCCTGTCTCAGAAAACAAACAAACAAACTAAAAAGAATAGTCTTTTTGCCTTCCTTCCGATTTCTGCCCCAATCAGTCACATTCTTTCTCAGGAGCAATCTGAAACATCCCCTGTAATGCACAGAGCTTTGCCACCATAGCCTCTGCAGTATTCACACGTCTCACGTCTATTAAAAATCATTGTAATGATTTTCACTTGTGACACGTCCTCCCTTTGAGTCGTCTAGCCTTGGTCATCACAGACTGACTCATGATTCCCACCCAGAGATAAAGTTCATTTCCTTTTCACTTTATCCACGGAAGCTGCACACCCATAGGTTATATGTTAAGTAGGAGGAGAAAACTGGAAAGAGCGATCTCCGTTTTATCTGCTTTCTTTGTCCTACTAGTAAGGACGTGTAAGTTAAAAGGAAATAACTGTATCTCTTAGGAAGACGTAGGAGGCATTAGATAAAACAGAACTGCAATCGATACTGTTAAGGTGGATCACGGGAGAGTAAGGGGAGTTCTCAGCATCAGACTCACACTGGGAGCGGCACCAGAGGCGGCTGCCTTCTCTGCCAAGTTAAACGCTGGAACTCACCTTCTCTCCGTGTGCCCTCCGATGGCCATAAAAAGGGTAGAAAACAAACACAATGCACAAAGGGTGTAATTTACAATCAGCTGGGGAGCCCTGAACAGTGAAACTGTTGAATAACAGCTTAGAAGGATATATAATTAAAATCATAACACTAACCATAGAAATGATAACTGCTTGATGTTGGTGTTCTAGAAAGGCTGTATTTCAAAACAATATTTTTACTTAAAATTGTGTTATTCACATCAAGCAGATAAAAGATTTTTGTCGTGTTGGGGATGGATGGCGATTTGAAAAGTTATGAAACATCCAAATACATAAAACGTTCTACACCAAAATTAACCAGACTCAAAGACTCTGCAGCTTAATGAACTCATATGCAGTTAGACTTGACATTCAATAAATTGATTTTATTTATTTATAATTTTTATAAAAAGTATAATTTAAAAACCAGCAGAAAGTAAAATTGGGAGTGTGAAACTGCCATGGGCTGCTGGTCTGCTTTCCAGGGGGTCCCTCGCTTTTCCCACACAATGCACCCCATTTCAGCACATTAACGTTGCAGAATCATTCCTTCGTTTAAGAATTTCACAAAGAGTATCGATAATCTTTACAGGTTCAAGGATTTAATTTTTAAAAGTTGAGCCTGCCTAGACCATTCCAGGAGGCAGTGTTTCCCTAGGACTAGACCAAGTGAGATTAATTAATTAAATCAACAAACATGACTAAGAGCTTGCTTTAAGTTAGGTTCTGGTGACAAAAATCGAATGAGACCAACCTCTGCCCCCGTCTATGTGTTTGTATTGCTGCGGCCTGAACGCAGGGCCTTGTGTACACTAGGCAAACACTCCGCTACTGAACTATGTACCCGGTCAACATTACTTTGAGACAGGCACCTACTGTGTAGCCCAGGCTGGCCTCCAGCTGCCTTCATCTTGTTTCCAACACCACAGCACTTAAACTGCAGGCGTGCATAGCCTGTCTCATATTCCCCTCTTCTTGGGACAGTTTCCTTGGAAAAAAAGAGGGAGTTTTGCAGACAGTGTTGGGCATGGGTATTTGCCTGAATGTGTGTTAGAAGTTTTGAGACCTGTCATGGTCCGATTTATTCTGCTACCCCAACAAATTTTTGAGTTCCTTTGTACCCACATGTTCTCTTATCAATTAAAAGCAAAAGTCCAAACTTCAAAGTACTTTGAAATCTCCTCCACCCTCTTTAACCTTCTGATGTTGGTTCTTCTGTTTCTCATCTTCTTCTTCTTTCTTCTGCTTTCCTCATAGTCCTTCTCTTGTTTAGAGTTGGCTTTGGGAAACACTTGGGATTGATAGGTTGCTTTGCTTGTTTATCATACTGAGAAGCCATGGCCTGGGCCTTGTTGTTTTCCAGAAAGAGCTCCAAAGCTTGGTGTCTGACCCCACAGGTCTACATCTGGGGGCCTAGATAGAGTTCATACACCCTGTCAGCCAGCCTAGAAGCTCTGGACGTGATCCCCAATGGCCCTATCAAGAGATGAGGTAGAACTGGGCATGGTGCTACACGCCTTTAATATCATAGCACTCTGAAAACGAGGCAAGGAGATGATGAGTTTGAATGCCCCCTAGGCTACACTATGCCATTCTGTCTCAAAGGAGGTGGAGGAAGGAAAAGGGGAACAGAGCATGCTCAGGGGTGCTCTGTGTGGAAGTGAGATGGGAGGGTGGTAGTCTTCAGTCTGTCCTTGAGTTTAAAGGGGAATGAACAGTCTAAAGAGTGACAACTTTGTTAAAGTCATGTACTAGGAAGCCCAGATCCTGTCATTTATGTATAAGCTACCAATCAACTTCGTGCCATTTAATCTCCCTTTTCCTTTGCATTTCTTTCCACCTGTAAAACAAGTCTAGACAGTGTCTAGATTCTTCCTAGCCCTAAAGCTTGTAAAACATCTCTTTGAATATCTCAGAAAGGTATGGAAGGTGTTTTTCCTTATTTAGGGTTGAGAAGTTTGGCTGCATAAATTCTATATGGGGATAGATTCCTTTCTTCCAAGGGCTCAAGGATCTTTATTTCTCCCTTTCTGGAGCATGATCTGACATTTACCAGCTAGACCCCCTTACCAGAAGCGTATGCATGTGGTGTGAACATTCCTTTGACATTTAAATACCAACATGCCAGTAAAATTCAGCTCTGGCTCAGGTTTAACTAAATAATGACTCTTACCACAGAGGCCATAGATGGTCTCTCTACTTGAACACACATTCAAAGTCAGGGACAAATTGTCTTTGTTCACAGGCAGAGTTTGCAGTAGAAATGAGAGCAAATGAATATCACTTAAAGAAATGGTTTATGGGGAGCCCCTGGCGTCCTGGAAGACAGATTGTCAGATACCTGAAGGAAGGACAGGAAGTAAGGGAGGACATGGGTGTGTGGCCTCAGGAAATGCTGTTCTCAGTGGCAGAGTCAGAGGGAACATTGATGCTTCATCACCAGAACAGTAAAAGAAGATCAGTGTGTACACAAGCAGGTGTCTGTGAAGAGCCAGACACTGAATTCAGGTGTCATTGGATTCCCACCATACTCCATGTTAGACCGGATGGAGGGGCATCTATCCAAGATGGAGCTGGGAAAAGTATCTGAAGACCAGAACCAAGAAGATGACCAAGACAGAGAAGGTTGTTACTACCTCTTCAAAGACCTCTTTTGATAGTTTTGATTTAAAATACTTAAAAATCTTTATTGTTGCTGTGTTTGTGTACATATGTGTATATATGATCAGGGTGCACTTGAGGTACAGCGTGCCTGTGGGGGTCAGAAGACAGCATTGCAGAACCAGTTCTCTGGGTTTGGGGGATCAGCCTCAGGTCACGCTTGTGTGGTAAGTGTTTTTACCCTCAGAGTGATCTTCTGGTTCTGAATTTTACTGGTTTTCAGCCTTGGTCAGATTGGGGTTTTCATGGATAATATGAGAAAATCTTGATGTCTGTGTTTGAAGCAGCCACATACATGGGGTGCAGGGTAATAGGGTGCAAAGAGATAAGTTTTAAGAAAAATATCACTGAGTTGTTTTAAACATTGCTTAAGAATCACTTTTAAGTATTCATTTGCATAAATCCCAGCACAAAACTAGTAGAAATTCATGTGATCTTTGAAAAGACTGCATGTCATGGCAAACTGTTTCTGACTCTGGGAGAAGATTGACGTTCAACTCGGTGGGATCTGGAAAGTTCCAGGGGTGAGGCAGGAGGCTAGCATGACTTGTTTCTGCCGTCCCTTGCAGCTTTGGGTTGTACAAAAGCAGGGGCGGCCAGAGGTTGTTAGAGGATGCTTCTGCCCCACTTGTGTCATCGTCTAATTCCTCAGCTCGGCAGTTCTGGGTCATAGGCCACTTCCATGGCGCTACAGAAACACAGGGCCCCATGTGCGGATCCTGACGAATGAGAGCGGGTGTTTGAGCGTGAGAAGGAAGCTCACGGAAAAGGAAGCAGACAACTGTCTTCAGAAGCGGATGAAAAGCCAACAGTTGGTCTGGCTCTTTTATGACCGTGAGGGGAAACCCCGTCGCTAGTCATGAAGGACCTAAAATAAATCAACATGACATCTAACTGCGGGCAGAAAGCTGGGGACTGGTTTATAATATCGTCATTTCAGACCAATGAATTGATTATGGTTTAGTTTAAGGTTTGATCCAGTTTTCAGCAAACTTAAAATGTTTGGTATTTCTCTTTCTTGTCTAACTCACATTCAGTGTGAGACAAATATACCTCATTTCTTAAAGAGTTCGGGGAAGTTGTCTAAGTTTCTAATGCTGGGAACAACTATGACAGAGAACTATTATTGGTGCTTATTATATTGTGTTTTATACAGAAAGGATAACTTCCATTTCTGGACAACTTAAACATAAACTGTTTAATTTAGAAAAATGACTAAGTGATGTTTCTATCTTCCTGGATACAACAGGGCTTCCGGTTTGCACGACACCAGCGGTCGCCTTACATATCCTAATCTCTGTGCCTGGCGTCCGTACAGTTATACCCACGCTGTACTCTGTGCTGTCCTCGGCAGTCCTGAGCCACCGGTGAGGTCCTCAACCAAATGCAAATGCCAGAAGGAAGAGACTGTGATGAGCGCAGGAAAGAGGCTCAAGCATAAAGAGGGACAATGGAAGTCTTGGTTCCGCGTTGAGTAAATCGTCACCATGTTTGTGTTCAGGCTGTGTTCCTTTGGACCGGCATTCACTCAACTCCCAGGTTTTGGATACCGGTGCTTACCCTAGGTATACGTCCTCGCCATTAAGGCACTGATGACATTCAAGGTTTCAAAGGAGATCTGAAGTCTGTATGTGGCAGTGTCATGGTATCAGGGACCCAAGCCAGGGACTCTGCAGTCTCTCAGCTGTCACCACATGGCCCAACCTCTACCCGGTGTCCATGAATATGAAATTTAGTTGCTAAATTTGATATCAATGAGTACAGTAAGAACTGTTTCTGAGTCTGAGGAAGAGGGGAAAACAAAGACATGTCTTAAAGGTTGACCCTTCAGGAGAGGCGAGATGTCCCTCGCCTCTCTCTAGAGTGAGGTGTTCTAGACCCTTCAGGGGAGGCGAGATGCCCCTAAGAGGTCCCTAGAGTGAGGTGTTCTAGACAGTGGACCCAGTGTGCAGCTGCGGAGGCTGTGGCTTAAGGCTCACAACAACCCAGATCACACAAAGGCAGGGTATCCGGCAGCAAGGCGTTGAGGCTGAGGAGCTCAGTGTTGGGCTGGCCTGACGGTAGAAGTTGGCCAACAGTTTGCCCTTAATTCTCCAAGCAGAAGAGAGGGTAGGCATTAAAAGTGCCTCAGCAAATGAATGGTGAACAGAGCTGTATCAGTTATGTATTGTAAAGAAGTAACTCGGCAGCTCCACTCTCGGCCTGGACAACCTGGGGCACAGGGTCTGAGACAGGATCGCTTGAGGTACTTATTTGATGTGCAGATGCCAGGGCCCTGCAATGTTCTGTTTCTTAGCTCTGGGCTGAGGTATGGGTTCAGTGTTTAAATAAACAATCCAGGGCATTTCTGTACACAAATGCTTATTAAATATGGGTTAGAAAGAAATCCAGCGAGAGGATGCATTGGTTATTCACTTCTGGGTAACAAACTACCCCCAAATTACTGACTTACTACAATACAATACAATACAACACAATACAATACAATACAATGACCTGTCTTGAAGTATATACAGATCGGGAGTTTGGGAGTGGCTTAAGTAAGCCATATCCTGACTTTTCAGTGAGGCTGCAGGCCCGTGTTGTAGTTGCTGAAAAGCGTGAGGGCAGCTGAGGATCTCCGAAGATGACTTGTGTGGGTTTGTCCTTAGCGTCTCTCCGGGTGGATTTCTCCAATGGATCACTTGATATGGACATTCTTATCTCTCGGCATGAATGTTTTAAGGGTATGGGAGACACAGAGGGTGAAGGAGATGGGATGGTGGAGGAAGAGACAGACAGACAAAGACAGAACTACAGACTTTTCTATTTCATTGTTGTTTTTAGATATGCTTTCTCTCTGAGTCCAGGCTCACATTGCAACTAAGTAACTTACACTGGCCTTGAACTGCTATCTTTCTATTTCAGCATCCCGAGTACTGGGATAACGAGTCTTTGTCTCTACCAGAAACTGACCTAGCAAATGGTATAGCATCACTTCCGCTATGTTCTGCTGGGCACACAGACTAATGCTGGTACAACTGGTACGTGCTTTGACTAGGATGGCAGGGGAGAGCCTAGAGTTGAGGTAAGTTGGAAGACAAAGTTCATATTCTTGGTATGAGATGATGGGAACATGAGATTATAGCATGTGGTATGGAATAATATGAGCTACTGTGTTCGAATGCTTACTGCATGTCAGGAACTCTTCTGAATACTTTGTGCAAAGGCCTCTATAGTCTCTGGCATGAAGCAAGCATTCGAACATGTTAGCCAGCCATGCTCTGAGCACTTTGCATGCATTTTCTCACTTAACTCTCATGACAGCCGAGTGGGCCAGGCGCTGCTCCTACGGAGTGGGAACCTGCAAGGCCGACAGGGGAGCACGGGAAAGCTGCAGTTAAGACTGGCTTGTCAGGACACGGAGACAGAAAGAGTGTGGAGGACGATAACCAATGATAGCATCAGTGTCCCATGAGACTTAGCTGGCTGATGGGTCAGTTCCTTAGCTTCCATCCAGGGGGCGTGAGGACACTGGCTGAGCAAGATGCAGCCACTGATGCAGAGGCAGACAGGCCATTCTAAAGCACCTCACATGCAATTCAGTGCAGCGGAGACGAAGCCCTGGGCCAGGGATCCTCACGCGCAATTCAGTGCAGCAGAGACTAAGCCCTGCGATAAGGTTTTCTGCAGCTGGGAAAGCCCAAGACAAACATGGGGCCAGCACATCAGGGCTTCTACACCGATCGGATAGGCCGTATAAAGTCACACAGGCTTCTCCTTTACAGCGCTTCTCTCAGGACCCACAGATCATTCCTCCCCCACAGCGCTGTTTTCCTCCGCACATCCCTGACATTCCTGTCCGACGGAAGAGGCCTGTTCACCTTTCCACTCTACTAAGCTTTCCTCCGAGGTCTGCTCAAGCTGTGCCCTGCACCACCCTGGTCCTCTTCTGTTAGCCAAGGGTCCTTCCACCTTGTGTTTCCCCCCCCGCTCAGGTTTCTCTCCCAGGCCGTCCCTGTCGGGCACAAGCCTTTCCCTTCCGTGATTGTGCCACACCTGGAGTAACACATGCCTCAGAGTTTGATAATTTACTTAATGTCAACAAAAGAGAAAGGGGAAAGCAAGCTGTGGAATTGCAGGCGCAGAAATGGAGAAAGCCAACTTGGCCTGTGGGACCCAAGTTCCCAGAAGGGCCTGCCCGCCTCCGCAGCCTCCACCTAGCAAGGGAGTTTGGAGAGGGCCAGGCTGTTGTAGCTCCTGGAACTCCTCAGAGATGGCGGGACAAACCATCCCAGACTGCAGACAGCGCTCTGGGTTAACCAAGGATTGATTGATTGCCTTACTGTTGCTGGACCGAGGCAGCCAAGCCTAGCCTAGTGGCCCTGGAGCGTCTCCAGCACCCGGGTGGGGCACGGAGGGAGCGCCCAGTCACTCACCCCGGCATGTGGGCGCGGCGGGGCGGGCCAGGGCTCTGAGCTGGACGCTGAGGTCCTTCTGGGCCCTAGTGTTTGCCCAGCCTGCCCTCTTGGCTGAGTCTCAGCCGGTCTCCCTTCTTTTCCCGGACAGCTGCCGAAGGCAATCTGAAGGTGTCTGGTGCTTAGGCCACCTTGCTCAGGGTCCTTAGCAGGTAGGTGACCCGGGTGAAAGAGCAGTAGGACCCGGGAGGTGGATCTCCAGCGTGAGGGGAATAGCACAGGGGTCAGGGTAGAAGGGTGGTGAGACCCTTGTCCCAGCGCGCGCGTCTGTCCCTCCGGTTCCTCCTCCACTGTGCGCAGGGCGGGCTCAGGTGCCCAGCGGAACCGGCGACCGCGGCGGCGGCCGGTATCCGGTGTCCTGTATAGGGTGTCCAGTGTCTGCAGCCTCGGCCGGGTGAGTGGTGGCCGGAGGATAGGGGAGCTTGTGATCAATGTGCCGCGTGCCTCCAGTGGGAGAATCGGAGGCGACTTGGTGTCTTTCTGGGAAAGTTGAGGGGTCCGGGCAGTGTGTGTGCACAGGCGGTGAGTGCTTACACCAGTCTGGGGCAGGTGCAATCAGCAGAAGCAACCTGCGAGGGTCCCGGCCCCAGTACCGGCAAATCAGCACCGACCCAGGGCCTCTCCTGACCGGGAAACCTTCCAGACAGAGAGCCCTGGAAACCGGTTTCAGCCCACGCAGAACTCCTTGAGCGCATTCGCGGTACAGGGACACCCTTGCGCTGGCGCCCCAACGTGGTACAGGGAGGGGCGGGTGGTGTCCCCTCCCTGCGGTTCTGGAGCAAGTCTCAACCCAGAACCCAGCTCCAGACAGCTGAGCCAATCCCGGACCGCTTCTGTCCCAGGGCTTCATGGGTCTTAGGTGTTTGTAGGTTTTCTCAAGGGTGTCTCTTTTCCCTATGGTCCCAGAGAAGCAGTATGACTGCTCCTTCCTCAGCTCTCCAACAAGCTTCACTTTGCCTCTGTAACAAAACGGTGTAATTATTTATAATTTTTAAATTTAATTAATACATGGAAGACATACTTAAGATTTGGCGCGAACAGACTTTTCTAGGTACTTGAGAGCATTTACAAAGCATCCAACGGCCCTCCCCACTTGCAATTGATTTTATTCTCAAAATCATCATAGATGCGAATAAGAAAAAAAACTGAATAAAAAAACCCAAAGCCTGAAGAAAGAGGTAGATGTTTAAAAGATAAATCGAATTTAAGCTCTTTCTTAACTTTAGGGATATACTTGGTGTACACACCACATTATTTTTATGATAGATTGGGCTACGATTTGGGCATTATTATTATTTATTAGGCTCCATATTAATTACAAAATACAGTTGTGTTATAGAAAAACAGAACGTGCAAAAGTCAGACCAGATCATCAGGTATCCTGGGATCTTATTCGAATTTAGAACTCTTTAGAAAGTTTTAGAGCAACAGGTGTGGGCTTGTTGCTTCTTATCTGTCTTTTTTAAGAACAGTGCCCAGGGGAAGACCAGCAAGTTGGTGGAGCTGTGCTTTGTGTTGCATCCCGAACAACTGCACTCAGAATGACACCCAAGCATGCCTGGGTGGCTCGGTGTCAGCAGCGAGTGTCCCCTCGGAGTGAAAGTAGGAAAACCCCTGGCTGGCTCATTTCCTCAATTTTATTTCCTGTACTTGTCTCAGTAACTTCAAGGTAGACGTTTATGTCACAGTGAACGAGTTACAAAGATTCCCAGACTAATTTTATGGATTGGGGAACTGAATCCAAAGATGTCAAGTGACCTCCCAACATCACAGGTCACTGGAGGCGAAGGTGGGAGTCCGAGCTGGTGTCCTTTGTGGTATCCCATGGGCACGCAGGCCTGGGGGTCTGCCATGGGAGAGCCTTGAGGAGAGTCCTCCGGAGTGAATCATCAGTCCAGTCTGGTGCCCATAGTTAGCACCCACAGACACTTGTTACCTGGGTTTCCTTCGTATTCATTCAGGGCACCAGGAACCCCTGGTCTGTTTTTCAAGAATGACTAAGCTGGCCCTGGTGTCAGGGTCTCTAATCTATGTTATGTGGGAGACAGAGGCAGTCATACAGAAGGCCAGAACCTGCCTAGTCTAGAGTGTATTCACAACTGGCCTGGGCAACTTAAGAGTCTGTCTCCAAACTCTTTTTGGAGACAAAACAAAAAGAAGGCTGAGCTGTAGTTCCGCAGCAGAGAAATTGCCTAGCATGTTTAACTCTCAGGACTACAAAACAAAACTGATTAATTAACCTCAGTGCCTGAAGTCCTTGTTTGATACACAAGGCAAAACAAAAAGTTTGTGTACCTCTTCACAGAGTGCCGCGCAGAAGGGGATACTGGGGAGACAAAGTATCTAACTGGCAAGCAGAGAACCAGAGGGAGGCCTGTGTGGCAGTCAGCTCCGCCTCCTTCCGGGGCAGGGTGTTTTCTTCTCTGGCCTCCTCTAAGCTGATCTACAGTTGATTGGGGTTGGGCTCCTGTGCTTGTTAAGGTATCTCCACGTTTGCAATTCTCGCCTCAGGGAGATTTTCTAGTCCTTGTTCTGAAATTCTAAAAGTGTAATCACACCCTGTTTCTGGGCTCAGGAGTAAGCTTGTAGCAGTCAGTCAATGCAGTGGATTCAGTAACTGCCATGGTTTCAAGCCTGTCCCCTGTCCTTATCCTCCTCTTCTGTAAAATGGGACTGGCCTCTTGGAGTCAGAGAGTCAGAAGTGAGAGACTTCTGCCAAGTATTTAAGTGAGTGCCTGCAACAGCTGGGTGCTGATTCTCTTCAGCGGACCCTGGGCCAGGGATGAGAGGAATGCACCCTTGGCTCTTGGAGACATTGATTCTCAGTTCTCTCTGATCCTCTAATACTGTCCACACGATTACAGAGGGGGTAGAACAGAGGCTCTAGAGCTCCCCTGTCGCTGGCATTCTGTCCGTGCTGTGGGCATCAGCCTCCGAGGTCACGGATCGCAGCTGTCTGTGAATGCTCCCGGAATGTCAAGGAGTCGTTTACTTTATTTACTTACTCCTTCACCTCAAGATCTTGGAGTCCCGCGTTCCAAAGAGCCAGATTCTTTCTGTGGGAGAAGAATCAACTCTTCCTTTAGTGTGGACTTGGTTTGGTCTATTCTGTGAGGGTGTGCTGGAGCCAAAATATCACAAGACATCGACTCTACATTGTATAACGCTGTGGAAACCATCTCAAAGCAGTATACAATCTTACCTAGGGGCCCCGACAAGAAGGAGGCCTGACGGAGTTGCAGTCATGGCGTCCGTTTAGTGCTGTTTAGCCTTCCTCTTAGTGCCGTGCTCCCTTGAATTCCAGTAGTTAAGAGCCGTGGGCGAGAATAGGTGGCAGGCAGGAACAGCACATGGAGCTTCAAGGCCCTGTTGTGCAAGGAATACTTAGAGAGTCTAAATGCTCTCGACGTACTGGGCACCTGACCACTGAGCAAGCTTCTCTCAAAGGACTGCGGATTTCTTTCTAATGATAAAAGTGCAAGAGTTCGGGGCCTGGAGATGGGTGGGCAGGATCCCACATGCAGTGGTATCTAATCCCATTGCCCCTCTGCTGGGATGAAAGGTGGAATCAGGAGACTCCCCAGAACTTTCCAGTCACCTAGCATGGTTGGCCTACTAAGTGCTAAACAAGAAAAAGAGAAATCTTGTCTCAGACAAGGTGGAGGGCCCAAGATTGTCCCCTGTGGCATACATAGGTGTCCATACGTGCATTTATAATACATGCATATAATGGACAGAGAGTATGAAGGTTTGGCATCAGAAAACATTAAATCACATAAAACTAAGTAAAATAGACAGAGCTAGAGGAAGCGCCACCTGTGGTGCTGCTTTCGGGACACCAGGCTTGCCCGAGTCCACAGACCCTCTCTGAAGGAACTGCCTGATAAACTTACAAATCAAAGACAGAGGCCAGTGACCTCTGCTCCCCCCAAGTATCTGGCCTGAAACTTCTATGTGGCTAAATTATGTTCCTGGAAAGAGCTGGTAATATTCCAGAATGTTCATGCATGTTCTCTTTTGTGCTTGCATTGCTCTCCTGGCTCTGTGGGGCTGTCTGGAAATGTCTTTTGTGAAGGAGAAAGCACACAGTTGTGTCTATGCAGGGCTGGAGAGACGGGGAAGGAGGAGAACAGGCTTTCGTTTTATTCCTTCTTTTGACTCCACTGAGAATGTCTCTGTTCCTCTAAAAATACCTCAAATGTGATATTTTCTTTTGAAATTTGGGGAGGGTATTTTAATTTCCTTTTGTGACCTTTGGTTATTGTTGTTGTTGCTGGTTCTTTTCAGCCATGCCGTTGGCAGTTGGGAGGCCCTGATGTGTTTTGGGAGGAGGCCACTGTTAAATTTGTTCTCCTGAGATCAGCGTGTTCAAAGTTAGGGTTGTCCTGATAAACTATCTATTGTGAAATAGAGGTCATGCAAACTCCTAGCCAAACATTACCTTGGCTTTTTCTCTTCTTTCTTTTTGAAATAAAAAACTATATTGTATTTCCTCTTGGCTTTCTTTTCTAGCCTGCGTCCATCTAGAATCCGTCCGTTTCACTGACTGATTTGGGCTGTTACTCTTTGCAGGTTTCTCCACTGAACAGCATTGAGGAAGGGAACCTCTCTCTGCTGAGTTCCTGTCCCACTGGGTCGCTACTGCCAGGTGTTCCAAGCTCTGGGGAGGTCTGTGGAGGTGCCCAAGTGACAGCCTGCTGGTGGCATACGTCATTTCCAGAAGCTTCTGCTGCAGGTGGAGACGTTTTTGTGATCAGCAAGCATGCTGAAACAGATACTGGCAGATATGTTCATAGACCCTGACCTGCTGGCAGAGCTCAGTGAAGAGCAGAAGCAGATCTTGTTTTACAAGATGAGGGAGGAACAGATCCGACGATGGAAAGAAAGAGAAGCAGCCATGGAAAGAAAAGAGTCCTTGCCAGTGAAATCCAGACCAAAGAAAGGTAAATCTAGCCACCTCTGCTGCTGCGAGTGTGGTAACAGAAGGCCCTGCCCCCTTGCTGTGACGGCTCGTATCTCTCACTAGCTGGCCAGGTATGAGCTGCGACTTTGTGGCTCCATCCTATGCTACTCAACTCCTAAGTCAGGTTGTTAGCTGGAAGCCTGCATCGGCTCACACATAAACACAGAAAACTTACCGTGCAATGTATGTGTTTAAGTCTTTTATCTAAAATGAGATGATCCTTAAGGTGTCATGAAGTCGGTGCTGAGGAATGGGGTGTAACTCAGTGACAGAGCACTTGCCTAACATGAGGCTCTCGTGCCCATCCCAGCACCTCCAAAAGACAAAAAGCCACTCTCAGTCTTGACTTGTGGTGCATTGAGGAAGGACTTTATCCCCCTTAGCACTTTGCCATCACAATGTAAAGTACGTTTGCAGCCATTACACAGCAAGGGTGACTATGTGCCATCAACCTCAGGTACTTAAAGTGACCATTTTAAAGAAATGCCTGTTAAAATGCAAGGAGCTTGCTTAAAGAAAGCAAATGGCCATCGTGCGTATGTTTGGTGTGGAATAATTCTCAAAGGATCTTCTTCCTGGCTGAACGGATCCCTAGGAGTTTGAAAGGGTTCTTTTGAGCAGGAAAAAAATGTCCATTTTCTCTAGACAACAAGTGCTTCTCATATTTAATTTTGCCCAGTCTTTGGAGCTGAAGCCACAGGTGGTCCAAAGCCGCATCGTGGTGCCCAGTGACTGCCCAAGGGCACTGTCTGTGCTATGGACTTGCTAAACCTGTAAGCATCATGTTTGGCCTCCCAGGCTTGCCTTCACCTGTCTGGCATATGCATCCTCTCTGTCCCAAGCCGTGTCTGCCTCCAGCTCGTCCTGGCCTACATGCTATTCCTGTTCACAGTTCACAGCCCAGCCATGGCTTTGGAGGCTGCCCTTGTTATTGTATCTGCCTTATCCCCATTCCTTTCTACCATTGTCCTCCTTGCATCGAAAGTTCTGTCCTCTATAAAAGCACAAACCACAATGGCATTCTGCTCCCTTTCTAGACTCTCAAGGTTAATGCCGGAATGGCCGAGAAAATAATCAGCATCAGGCATTTAACCGACAATAGACCAGGTACTTTCAGAAGCCTCACCAGACACTGTCTTTCATAAAGCAGGAGGTAGACACACACAGACTGTGTTTGCTAAGTGCTAGCCAGGAGGTCTGAGCTCTGTAGCGAGGAGCCTCGCCTGGCTGCACCACTACTCCAATTTGAGGTCTGGTGGATTTGTAATGATGATCCCGGTGGTATAGTTGTGTAATGGATGTTTCCTGGGAGCCTGAGGAAGGTGGTCTGCCTAGCGTGAATTCAGGAGCAGCCTAGAGACCTTTGTGAGACCCTGCCTCAGATAAAAAGTAAAACGTGGGCTGGGCGATGGCCCACTGACTGAAGTGTTTGCTGTACACACACGAGGGCTGGAGTTCAGATCTCCAGAATCTGAGTGGTCTTGTCAGCCCGTCTGCAATTTCAGCCTTGAAAGACAAAGGCAGGGGACCCCTCGGGGTAACCTGGCTAGCTAGACAAACTGCATTGGCAAACTCTGGGTTTCACCGAGTCCCTGTCTCTCTGAATAAGGTAGAAGAGACATTTAAGGTGATTCCTGACCTCAACCTTGGGACATGGACATACATGCATACATGTTCAAGAGAATCTACATGCATAGACACACACATGTAAAATGCATGCATACAGACATACAGTACACACACGTACTTGACCATGGGAAAATGCTTAAAAATGGAAATGTCTGGGGCTGGGAATGTAGCCCAGAGTGACTTCCTAGCGTGAGAAGAAACGGAGTTTATTTCCAGTGCTTAGGGGAAGAGGGGAAAAATTAACAGACTTGAGAAGCAGGAAAGATTTTGGGCTATCTTGGGTTGGATGCGTTATTTGAGTTAATTTCACCAGATTTTAGGTGTCAGAATGTTAGAACAGTCGTCACTATGGATGTGGCGCCCATTTGGACGCAGGAACCCCAGCCAGGGCTTCCTGCTGCTGTCTCATACAGACTGGCAGCTGAGTGCCTCGGTACGGATCTCACTAAACAGTGACAGGCAGGCCTGCAGCGTGAAGCACTCTTCACATTTTATGGAAGAGGAAAGTGAAGCTCAATCATTAATTAACTTGCCTTGGGCAAACAGCTGGTAAAGGACCGCTGGACTAGACCCTGGCTTCTGTCTCCCCGAACGGGTCCTGTGAGCAAGCGTGGTACAGGGGACATCGGAGCAGTTACTAAAGATGCCTCGCAAGCATCTAAAGCAGAAGGTAGCGCTTTTCCTGTGTGCTTTGTCACAGAGCCACAAGCAGAAGACGTGGTTCCCCTGCACTGTTTATCATTGATTCTTAATGAAGCAGAGGCTAGGAAGCCAAAGCCCAGGTGAGGATCTGGTGACTTGGATGGTGTGTCTCCATCTATCCTTGAGATAAATGTGCCAGAGATACACATTTGCTTTGAATGAGAATGACTGACATGGGCTCGTATATTTGAATGTTTAGACACCAGGGAATATAACTGTTTGAAAGGATTTCCTGTTCAATACAGAGGCTATACCATAAAAGACCTGTGGTGCCACCCGCCCCCTTATCTGTCTGTGGATCACACTGTAGCCCTCGGCTACTGCTCCAGCACCGTGCATGTTGCCATGAGCCCCACCATGACAATGGACTACCCTTCGGAAACCATAAGCGAGACCCCAATTAAATAAATTCTTTTGGAAGAGTTGCCTTGGTCATGGTGTCTCTTTACAGTTATAGGACAATGAGCAAGGCTTGGATTCATCTCCATGTGCTGGACTCTTATTGTTAGCATGGGGGCATGTTCCCTTAGCTAGTCCTCTGTTTCCACAGAGCAGAGCTGGAATGCGGCGGGGTCTCTGGAAATGTTAGCTAGACAAATAGCTGATTCCTTTTCCCTCTATATGGCATGCGCAAACCCATATGGCCCAGAGACTTTTCAGCAAGCTTTGGTCTGCTTGTCATCTTCACGTGAGAGTTTCTGTCCAGATGTCCCTGCAAGCTGGCCACAAAGAAAACTCTTTCCAAGCTTTCCTATAATTCCTCATAACCTCTGGTCCTGTCTGTCAGTCTGTCATAATGACTCTGCTCTCTTCCTAGTCACTAAAGCCAGATGGCAGGGAGACATTGTGGCTCCTGTCTGACCTTCCCTATCCTCAGTCACTAAATCTCACAGATTTTACTTTGCCTTTTCTGTTCTTTGGAGATTTCCCCTCCCAGGGTCTTAGTCTGCTGTTAAAATGTGGCGAGCTCATGCTTTACGTTGAAACTGTATCATTTCATTCTTGTGGGAACTTGGTGACGTCAGTGTTCTCCCCTTTATTCTTGCAAATAAAGAAACAAAAAGAAAGATGCAATTCCTATGAATCAGAGTTGGAGTCAGCATTGAATTCGAGTCCAGTTAAATCCCCAGTCTTTTCTGAGAGGTTGACCAGAGCTCTTGCCTCAGCATCTCGGCTGCCTACCTTTGAGCTCCCTGGTATCGCATGCCTTCCAGGCGATCACTGCATTTCCCACCCCTCCTGCTGCCCTTAGGTCCCACACTCTCCAGTCTTGATTTATCACGTCTGTCTCCTTTCTCTATTGGAAATCTCACTCAGCCATCTGCCAGTCACTTCTGGGACTGTGGTGTCCAACATGTCACCCAGCTTTCTCTCTGTCTTTGCTCTAGAAAATAGGCATATAATTTTATTAAGTTAAAAATGACTTTGGAGTTTGTAACTCCAGCACATTTAGCAGGATTAGAAATTATAGGAGAAAAAAACCAGTAATTTGAGGAAGACTTGATAGAAATTTGCCTTGGCCTTGGTTAAAATGAACACAGAGACCGATCTGCCCGTTCATACCCATATCTCACCCTATGAGATGAGAAAGAACACTGTATTAACCTTAATGTAGGTCAGCCCAGCTCACCTGTTAGCTGCTGGCTCCCTTTCCATACTCAGTATTTCGGTTTGGATCACACATTAGAAATATTCTTTAAGCATAGGCTTTGCCATCACAGATCTGTTTTGAATCCCCCTCTTAGTATGGCTGTATCATGTTGAAGTTCCTTCTCTAAGCTGCCATGGCCTCATAATAAAAGATAGCTAGGAATGGCCCATGGCTGTCTGTAAAGATGAGTATGGTGTAGAAATCCAGTCAGAAGGGACACGGACCGTCATATGAGGACTCAGAGGTTCCTGGCAGCTGACGTTCGTCATTGGGTTTCTGCTTGAGCTGAGGGTTCTTAGAAGGGCGGTGGAAGATACTCCAGCGACCTCTGGGGTGGCAGAGTGCAGAAAAATCTTAGGATTGTTGACTATCTGACTCCCATTGTAGGAGCCTTACTTTTGGCAGTCACACACACACCAGTACTGAATTCTTCCAATGTGATGTAGTTTATTATCTTGCTGACATGCTTTCGTGGAGCCCAATGGACTCGTTATAAAGAAGGGTTAGGAGTAGCCTAGGGTTATATATGGTGATTAGTAGAACCCAGGAAGGGTTTACTGTAACGTGTCCTTGGCTTGTCATAGGAAGCTTGTATTCCGCTGGACCCATTGCGTAGGAAACAGCAAACACAGCAACGCTATCCTGTGATCAGGACACAAGACTGGAGTAGTCTGGCCGCTTCCCTGACAAAGAGACGTAACACTCCATTTGTATATGACATTTCCTAGCACTGCCTCCATAGAGGGTTGGCATGTGGCTCCGAGTAGGGAAAACCTCTTCATCCAGAGGAAACACTTCTCTGAAGAGCGAGGTGTGACTACAAGTCTCTGCTTGGGAGTTACTTATGATGCAGTCCCCGAACAAGATGGACCCACTTTTCTAGAAAAGCTGGTTTGAGAATAATTTGGTAAGCACCCCTGAGAAAACAATCATAAAAAGACCTGTGGTTGTACAGTCACAGTTAAAAGACTGGAGAAACAAAAGACCTTGTAATTATGTGGAAGTGTTATACAAACTCCCTCCCTCCACGTGCAGATTTAAGTGTACACATAATTTCCAGGCGAGCTGGACAGAAAATCCAGAATGGCGGGGTGGTGTTAGACTCTAAAAGAGATATTGCATATGCTGCATTCGGAAGTCCTCAGTTTAT
The DNA here is from genome assembly GCF_982192425.1 of Myodes glareolus. Taxonomy (NCBI): domain Eukaryota; kingdom Metazoa; phylum Chordata; class Mammalia; order Rodentia; family Cricetidae; genus Myodes; species Myodes glareolus. The sequence goes on along the minus strand of NC_142048.1, from coordinate 7,079,911 downwards.
ACCTTTCCTGTAAAGGGGTGTGTTAGGAGTCACATGACTCTGCGCGCCTAGTCTCGGCTTTTCCCTTTCCTCCTCCTCTTTTAGTTCCAAGGTCCCACATATCCCAGACTCAATGAAGTTCAGTTTCCTAAGTAGCCAAGGTTAGTGCTGAACCGACCTTCCTGCCTCCACCTCCCAAGTGCTGGGCGCACAGGTGTGAACCACCACACCTGATTTATGGCTGTGCTTGAAACCGAGCCCAGAGTCTCAGTCGTGCAGATTAGCACCCTTCCAGCTGAGCCACATCCCAGCCAAGGCTTTCCTTTGACCTACCTCTGCAGCCTTTCTCACCGTCATTTCCCCTTTGACCTTTCCTGGCATCGCGGACACCTCCCAGCAGCCCAGAGACAGCCCCGCCTGTTTCCTCAGTCTGAGGAGCTCTCTCAAGCAGCTTTGCTCTCTCTGTCCCCGAGGTCCTTAGAGTAGTGCCAGGATGTACAGATTTTCTGGAAATGCTTGCTGAGCAAACAGCTGAATCCTCTTTGCTCGTCACCAATGGACTCTAGAACACATTCCTGCTGCCTGAGCCGGTTCTCACCATTCCCAGCCACCTACCTCCTCCTGGATTCCCGGCATTCCTGCTCCCTCAGCATCACTTAGTATCGCCCTTCTCTTCCCTCTCATCTGCTTGGCTGTGCGTTTTCCCATCTATCTGCTACCTTACTCAGTTATTTGGGGAATCAGAATTCTTCACTTGCATAAATTTATAAACACTTTGGATTCTTTTCCTCTGCCCCTGAAGGAAGCTCCTGCATCTCCAAGGTTCTCTTCAAAGTTCCCTTCTCTCTGTGAGTCAGGCTAGTCCAGTGATTTCAAAGATAATATGGGTACGGTAATTTCCAAGGTCACCTGGCGAGTTTCAACCTCATTGACGCTCTCTCTGTACCAAGTCGGGGAATTCTGGAGACGTGGTTCCTTTGTGGCCCTTTCCAGCTTCCTGAGCTCTTGTTCACTCTTTGTCAAACTCTCCACTGCTCACCTGCAGTTCTAGGCTTTGTCCGTCCCACCCTAGGGCAGGACTTTGTTCCCCAGAGTCACCACTGCCACCCGTGACCTGCAGACTCTATGGAAACCATTTTGGGGATGTTCATATGGTGTCCCAGCTAAACAACGCTCTCTGGGCTCACAGCCTTTGCTTCTTGAGGTTCGCTACCACTGTCGGTTCTAGCTGTCGGCCTCCTGTTGTTAATAACAACGGAGAGTTACCTAAGTGAAGGGTGAGAGATGGGCATAATAAAATATTGCAGCTGGCCTCGGGAGAGTGTAATAGAGATAATTTTATGAGGCATAACAACTTTCTGGAGTTAATGAAACATTGGCGTGTCCTGAAACTGCAAGACCAGCGGGGGTTGGCACCTGGGCCTATTGCCAGGAGAGCACTCAGGGTGCCATTTCCCCTTCTTCCCAGGATCCCCCGTCACTTGTGTCTCTGCCTGTGAAAACAGAGTCAAGGCATTTCCTTCTGGCCTTTAGGTCCTGTGGTAAAGATTGTACAAATCTGCCCCACTCTCCTCAACCGTTCTTAGCACTCCTAAGGCTGCGGGATGAGATCATTTTTCTGGGGAAGAGTAGAAAGCAGAGATCAAGTTTGGGAACCCGCTTTTGTAATGCGACCAGAGACAGCACTCTGAAGTGGGCCGATAGCACATGAACGCTTGAACTGAAAGCTTCCTCTGCTTAGCAGAAGCCCGGAGGCAAGCCCAGTGTGGATGTCTAAGGAATACAGCATTGGTCAGCGTCTGTGGCATCCTCTTCAGACTCTCAGCACCCGGGGCTGGTCTGAAGGCATTGGCTAGACCTAACTGTGGACCACAATGACCTGAGCAGATCTCGTATCCATCCCCTTACTTTAGGGACTGTATTTCTTGGCCTCTCCTAATCACACATTACATTTCCCAGGGCTCAGGGCCCAAGCTCCCATTTGGCTCCATTTCTGGAGCTCAGAAACTACATGTAACACAACCCCAGGTACCAATTGTACACAAGGGTTATTTAAGTCACCAGGTGTCATACTATCCAGGTCGTATTATCTTCTCACATGCTGGTGTGAATCTCCAGGCAGCCCTATAAGTAAATAATAGGCTGGCTGGTGATAGCGGGTAACCTCTGCTGAACTCCTATTATTCTTGGCATGCCCTTTATTCACAGCCATCATTGTAATGGATGTTGGTGTTCCCATTTTACAGATGAGGAAATTGGGTCTTAAAGATATGAATGTTCCTACATCACATAGCTGGCAGGTAGCAAGGCTAATGTTTGAATCAAACCATTCTAATTCTAAAACGCTTGTTTTAAGCGCTGTGACGGTAATGCAAATGCCAAATGCTTGAGCAAACGCTCGGCTCTGGGTAACTCCTGATGCCAGGTCACTTTCTTACCCTCAAGGATAATGAACACCGTGAATGAGGTCGTTCTCTCTCAGCATCTGGCAGGTGGAAGCACCAGGCCCATCATATTGGTAAAGAAGCCGTCACAGCCGCTAGAGTCCCTTGCTCCTGAGCAGGTTGGAAGTGTCTTGTTTCACCGCTCCCAACCCAAGATTGGAAGATACTAAAGTGATCAGTACACATAATAGCATACCATACAATAAATAGTTTGTTCAACCCAAATTTTGTTTCGTTTGCAGAGAATGACAAGTCTGTCCATTGGAAGCTGGGCGCTGATAAGAAGGTGTGGGTTTGGGTGATGGGCGAACACCATCTTGACAAGCCCTATGACGTACTCTGCGATGAGATCCTGGCTGAGAGGGCCCGTCTAAGAGCAGCACAGGACCCAGAGCTCAGGTAGGCGAGCTCACCCCAGCCGCACCCCAGCCGGAGACTGGCTGCACACTAAAGGGCAGTGTGGATCACTTACTTCTCTTCCCCGCCGTGTCAGAATACCTGACAAAAGCCACTCACGGAAGTGAAGGTTTCTTTGTCTCAAAGTTAAAAAGACCTAGAGTCCATCGTGGCTGGGAAGGCACAGTGACAGAAATCTGGTCACATTACACTTGCGGTCAGAGGGCAGGGTGAGCAGAAAATGGGGCTGGAGTATAAAACATCAAGACTGGCCTGAATGATGCACTCCCTCCAGTGAGACTCCACCTCGTAAAGGTTCTGCAATGTTCCCACAGAGCGCCATCACCTAGAACCAAGTATCCAGCCTCGTGAGCATATGGGGCTCTTCACAGTCAGTCAACACGCTGTAGTGACACCTCTTGTTCACAGCATGTGGTAGGAGAGCACAGTGGCACTTGAGGGTCAGAAGAATCACTTCAGATCTTCCCAGAGAGTTCACTTGAGCTCTCAGCGGTACCGCTCTGGCCTGCAGTGCTGCCCAACACCTGCTTCTGCGGCTCTCACAGACATCCCAAGGCTGATTTGCATGAGCGTGCTGGCTCCCCCTGCTCCACCTCTGCTCCGTTAGGTTAGCATCTTTCTGGAGCAGCAGCAAAGGATGCAGCCAAGTGTCAGGTGTGTTTGTGAGAACTGAACCAGCTGTGGGCAGCTGGATGGCAGAGTCTGTGCTATGCCAGGCACCAGGAATGCAGAGGGAGTCAGAAGAATTCATTCCAGCCTAGGAGGGAAACAAGGCAAAATGCACAACCAGCTGTTGCAATGCAGGCTGTGCCCAGAGGGAGGCTTGGCTAAGGTATAAACAGAATCCCCCTGTTCCAGGTGGGAGCCCAGCATTCTGCAGCATAGAAGAGGGGAAATCTGAATTGAGCCTTGGAGAAGAGTTGGGTATCCAGCTATAGAAGGTTAGGAGAGAAATTAGAGAATTTAGTCAGGATTTTGAACAGCTCTGTGTGGAGTGGTGAAAGCTTCTGAGTGCTTGGGGTACACCATATAAACCCCTACAGATGGGGTGATGCTTTAAGATACTTTGAAGGCTGGATGTAGGAGTCTGAACCTCTTCTAGGGACAGTGATAGTTTCATGGGAAATTGACATGGTCAACTGGACACGTGAGTGACTTGGAACAGAGGCAGGTGATTATCACCTCTGCTGGGTACCCTCTCTAGCTCTGGGCAGCCCCACTCTGAGCTGGTGAGCTGAACCGATGTGGGGACCCAACTTCAGTACCCAAAGACTAATAGTGTCTCACTCCAGTTCTCATGAGGTCATAAGTATAAATGGTCATATAAAACAGCAATGCAGGGGATAGTCTTTGAATAGCCATAAGAAGGCAGCATGTACTGGCAGCCTAGCTGAGCCAGGAGCTGGGTAGCCCTGGGTTCAAATCCTGACAAAACCATTATGCAGTCTTTGGTAAATTATAGTATTTCTCCGAACCTTTTATTGCAATGCAAGGATAGCCTCAGATGGTGTTATGAAGATTTAGGTAATGTTTTTAAAGTTCTGGTCAAAGACCTACCAGATGATAAGCATTACAATCAGCAAGCTGCTGCTGTTTTCTGCTGGGTTGGATTGTAGACATCTGCTTTGGAAGGCCTGTTCCTGCGGAAGGATGCTTTGATCATTTCCCCTTTGTTTCTCAGCAGGAAAGCTCAGTCTGCAGAAATCCCCAATAGCTCGAGAACAAAGTCACAGAACTGTGTTCAGCCAGAACTCCAGAAGCTGGAACCTCAGAATGTCACCAGGAAGACAACTGCAGAGGAGACATCAGGACAAGGACCCAGAGCAATACCAACCAAGGGTGAAGACAGAGCCCACGTGAGTCTTACCACTGTGCAAAATCCCACAGACAGGGAGGCAAAGGCAAGCGGCCACTGACACAATGAGCATGCTCTGGAGCTCAGATACCCTCAGCCTTTAAGGTCCTGCCATTCACCTTATATTGGGGCAGGAGTTAGAGACTTTTTTACCTTGTACTTCGTGAGTATAGTTAAGCATTACCTTTTTCCCAATGGGGCCGGTACTAAGAAGAAACTCTAGTAAAGTTGGACATTTTAATACATTTTCAATTTTCCACCACGTCTATAGCATGGTTTTGTTTGTTTGTTTTTTGGTTTTGTTGTTGTTGTTTTTCTCAGTAGAAGTCACATAGGTATGGTTTGTGGGCCAAACAATCCTTGTCATGACTACACACACATGAGCAAGTATTGTTGTGGTCTAGTAAGACTTTATTCCCTGACACCTCAAGGGCAGGACTTAGCCCATTCCCAAGTTAGATTGCATTCTGTTGAGTCTTCCTTTGCTTAATGAACAGGCTCTAAACATGAGCATCCTTTTGGTTTCATGAATTCTGCATGGGATGTCGAATTTTATGCTAAGAACTGGTGTGAATTCTTTTATGAACCAGGTTCTTTAGAAAACTCAAATATAATTTGCTTCTGGGATTATAGTTTGGAAGAACAATAAACTGCATCACAAAGTACAGTATTCTGCCAGAAATTTAATTACACTGTGAATTAACAGAGGATTTGCTGTTATTTGACTTACATTGACATCCACATGGGTTGTACGTGACGAGGGCAGCTATCTGAAGCTCACTTAGAGGCTGACCCTCGGGGATATGGTTATCTCTGTTCTGCCTACTTCTGAGTCTGATAATATTCTAATCATTAACGTGTCTCTAGGGTTATTATGTGGCAAAGGCAGAGCAGGATGCAGAGTGTCCCTTTTGGCACTCACAACGCTGTGAGCTAGCTACCGCTTCTCTTTGTCCATTTTACTTGTTTTTTATGTACTCTGTGCGCATGTGAGCACAGGTATATGTGCATGTGTGTGAAGGCCAGAAGACACTCTTTGGTGTCATTGCGAAGAAAGCCATTTACAGCATGTTAGATAGTCTCTCATTAGCTTGAAACTTATCAGTCAGACTAGACTGGGCCAGTGAGCAAGGCATTTTCCTGCTTCTGCTTCCGCAGTGCTGGGATTGCAAGCATGCATCTCCCAACTTCTCTATGGGTTCTGAGGATTGAATTTAAATTCTCACACTTGTAGAGGAAGTGCTTTACTGACTGAGTCTTCCTAAAATGTTCATCTTTGTTTGTCTTACAAGTGAGGAGTCTGAGGGTAGCCTTGGTTAAGCAGCATGCTGAATGTCTGGTTCATGCCTAGGTCTTCATGGTTCCTAAGTTACTTTTTAATTGTCAGTTTTTTTCAGAGATTTATTTATTTGTATTTATTTTACGTGTATGAGTGTCTGTGTTTATGTATAGGCATCATGTATATACGTTGCCTAACGAGGCCAGAAGAGGTTGTTTTATCCCCTGGAGCTAGAGTTACCTTGTGAGCTGCCTTGAGGGTGCTGAGAACCAAGATCGGGTCCCCTGGAAGAGCAGCCAGTGCTCCTAACTGCCAAGCTGGTTTTCTGACCCACCTCAACTGTTGACTCCTATTAGTGACTGTGTCCTTACTGTGTAGACTAGGAAGAAACACCACAAAGACAAGACTTGTAGTCTTTAGTAAAAAGTTCTAAAGTTTTGCTTTTGAGACCTCGCTGAGGTTTTCCCTCATCTTCTCAATCAAACTTTCTCATACTCGGTGTGCCCTCAGCATGCCTTACACTAAACTCCTCCAAGCCACTCTGTTTCTAAGACCCCTAAAATGAAGAACAGTAACAACAACCAGAGCCTCAAGAAACACCATTTATATGTGATAAGGCATGCATGCTTATATCTGTGCTGGAATTACATTGTCAGAGTAATTACACTTTTCAAAACTAGGATAAAAGGTTAAAACAGACAGTAAACATCTACCATGATTAGTCTTGATCAAACGTGTCATAAGCTTCCCAGCATGCATGGCGTGGTGCCTTCTTGCTCCTTTGTCTGCTGGAGTTTTAGTGGAAAGTGATGAGGAGGGGGAAGGGAAAGGGAAGCATTTAAATTCGAGAAATATGGATGTTGATGAAAGTTTTTTCTTTTTCTCTTTCTGCTTTTGCCATGTCGGGAGTGGGGGTCCTATCAAGTCCCGTTATAATGTTTGCTGAAGTTCCCTTTAGTAGTGGGGTGCTCAGAGAGGCTGTGATCTTTCCATTTGGACAGCAAGCTCCTGTATCATACGTAGAATCCACTAATGGCATGTTTATATTTTGCTTGTAAACCTTGCCAGTTTAAACTACTGCATCTGTCATGGTTTGGTATGGCAGAGGGAGACCAGTAATATCTAGGAGAGTTCTGGGGATGGGTAAAAGATAAAATGCATACAGATATACCAAGTTAGTCCCTAACACCTGCTGGGTTGATTCCCTCTCCTTCTCTTTCCCAATAATAGTTTTAACTCAGACAACAAGGTTAGTATCCCAAGCCTGATTTAATTACTAATTTCTTTAAGGAAAAAAAATCAAGATAACAAAGTTGAAGTAAAAATAGCCACTGCCACCAGGAACTTTACCGATGGGGAGGTGTGGAGAGGTTTAGCTAATGTTTAATGTTGAATGGTAATAAGTGCTCTGAGGGAAATTACGGCTTTCCACACATCCCCATTACTTCAGGGTTTGGGCCAGGACATCCTGAATGACCTTTATGAGACCTTGAGTGTGAGATGGTAACAGAGGACTCGTGGGGCAACAGTCCAGCCAGCGGCAAAATGGAGAAAGATTTGTGGGGATCAAGAAGAGGGGGAAGTGTGAATGTCTTGTCACACTGGGAGTAGGCAAGGAAGGGGGATGTCAGTGTTTTACTCTGTTTTCAGGGAATAATTGGAAATCATAAATGAGTTTTGAACAACTTTGTATTTTGAAGAGAATCCATCAGTCTTGTATTCCATAAGTTCAGGGACAGGTAGCACAGCCAAGCCTTCCTGTCTAAGGAGTGGGAAGCCAGCAGCATCAGCAGGGGCTTCTGGAAGAGGAGATGGGGTTTGGGCTCAGCGGTAGATGGGGGAGAAGCTCATCTTATTCAGAAGCACGCGGTTTGCCTTATAGCGTGTTCTCAGGCTGTCATTTCCTTTCCCATTCATTTCATAACTTCTCCTGACATGTAAACAAGGGAGTTACAAGAACAAGAATTCCTTTTATAAGTGAAGAAGTTGATGGTCAAAGGTATGAGTCCAAATCACAGATCTGAAAGGCCTTGTCTTGCATATCTACCTCAGTCCCCACTCCAAATTTTGGTTTGTCTTTAGACATGACAGAAACATTTGTCCCCATTCCTCAAACCTTTTTCCTAAGATGGGAACTCCTATGGAATATGGAAGGAAGCTAGAGTAAGGAGAGTCATCCTATATGTTTCTAAAATAAAATCTGTTCAAGTTTTAGTTGCAGTTTTTTCTAACGCTGGAATGAAAAGATATTGTCTAAAATTCCATTGTCTTACCAGGCCTAAAAGCTGTTATGGAGAAAAAGTATCTCCAAATACGTGTGTGTGTGTGTGTGTGTGTGTGTGTGTAAGTATGTGTAATGTTCATGGTATATGCGTGTGTGTGTGTGTAAGTGTGTGTAATGTTCATGGTATATGCACGTGTGTGTGTGTTTGTGTGTGTGTGTGTGTGTGTGTGTGTGCCCATGCTATGCCAGGCATGCTGCTCAATCATTCTCTATCCTATCCCTTATGAGACTCACACGCATGTTGTTTGTCCATGGCCGGGCTCTAGCCTTTTGCTTCTCACTCCCTGTGAGCTTTGCGTGGTTGTTCAGCGTGAGGGCGAGAAATTAAAGGGCCTGTGGTTGAGTTTGTTCCTGGGACTGTTAGGGTGAATCCCATAAACTTTTGGGGGCCTCTGGTTTTCTATCTATAAAGATAGGGAAGTAATAGAATATGCATGTCATGAAAACAGAAGGAGAAAAGGGACAGCAAGAGAGGACAAGGGGACAGGAGAGAGTAGTAGAGTGGAGAATGAGCGAAGAGAGGACAAGGGGACAGGAGAGAGTAGTAACGTGAAGAATGAGCGAAAGACGTGAAGGTTTTCTCGAGACATGAAAATGCCATGGTGACCCTATTTCTATACCCGTGGATTCAAAGACTTAATTCAAATGCCTGTGCTGTTTATCTCCTGGACTTGGGTACACATCATATGCGGGAATGCATTTCTTTAGAAGTCCCAGTGAGCAGGAGGGTTGTTTTCAGTAGGAACACTGGAAGGCTGGCCCGGGCCGGCTGCCCATGTCCTCCCTGACTCCATGCTTCGCTGCCCTGTACTCTGGACCTGGTTTCCATGACTTCACTCCTTCCCTGAACAACTGTTCCATGGTTCTGCACATGTAATGGCGAGTCTCGGAGAGCCTACAGGGGAGGCATAAACAAGATCTCCCTCTTCCAGAGTTTAATTCTAGTGGGGAGAAGGGGAGCAGCTAGAAGCCAAAAATGAGGCAGGGTTTGATGAGGTTTCAGGAGGGAGTGGGCACTGGTTTGGTGGGATAATGGGAGAGGATGATCTGCTGGAAGGGCAGGTGGGTGAGGGAGAGGTTTGGGAAGAACAGTCTGACTGGGATCGGGCACGTAGGCTAAGACCCAGGGGCAGTGATGCCAAGAATTTCCTCTCTGCAGGTGGAAGCAGGCTTGGCTTGGGGGTTGGTTTCATTCCTGTAAAAACAATAGCAATACACTTAGTTCACTAAAATAGTTCCGACAGAAACAGGCTGGGAGCCTGGGGTGGCGTGTTTAAGGTATGCCAGGCTGAAATTGTGCCATGTGAGCTGCTTCCTGGTGGTTCTGGAGAAGGATCTACTCTTGTTAGGACTCTTGTCCAAAGGGGCCGTCTAAATGCCATGTTCAGTCTCTGCCAACCAGGGTACATGAGCTGATGGTATTGGTTAGGGGACAATTGACTCCTGGAGGTGGCTTACAGTCTTTCTCTTTCTATGTGGCCCTTCCGGGGTGATGAAGCCTGTTTCCTGCCTAGAATCTCTCTGGTTTCCTGTCTGCTGTGTCTCCCGGCTCCCACTGGAGAAAGTTCTCTGTTTCTAACAGGTCATGTGTCCTCAGGGACAATCCAGGATAAATTCTCCACTTACACCCTTTGTTTGTAGTTAAACTCTATGAAGTTCCTTTTGCCATATAAGCAGGTGCTGGGAATTGCACTGTGGCTACCTCTAGAGCTATCCTTTCTATCCTGTAAGATAGACCAGGACCAGGCTCCATAGTATATGCCTTCCCTTATCAATCCAAACTTCTAGGCCAAGATGTGTTCCAGAATTCAAATCATCTCAGACTTTTTACAAGAGATGTGAATGCATGACCCCATATTGGGTCGCATAATTGAAAGCAGGAGATGGAAAGCTTTGCAATCGTGCAAGGCTTCTGAACTTACAATGAACAAAGATTAATTTAAAATCAAACATCTAATGGATCCAAGGAGCTTCTGGTAGAACTCGCGCTGGTTTCATCTCATGGCTTCAGTGAACTCACCATGTGTCCACCATATTCCCATCACTGTGTGAGACTGCAGTGGGCACTGCTGGGAATATCCTAACGCAGAATCGACAGCGTTGTGAGTTCTGAGTTTCAGCTTTTACTGCACACACAATGATTTTGTTGTTGTTGTTGTTCTTTTAGAAACATAATAGTTTAACTATGGAAAACACAGGCTTTCAGTATTTTCCTATAGCCTTCCCTTGGTATGTACAAATTAGCACGTCTCTGGATTCTATTACTAGAATGTTTGATTTTAAAGATTGCAGTTTGGATTGCTGACTTTAGTTTTATGCAAAAATATTTGCTTGGAATTAGAACAGAATTTTGACTAATTTCTGAAATGGTCCTAAAAGTACCTCCTGCCTCTTGTACTATGTATTGCACTAGGTATTCTCAGTATTGGTGATCATAAAAGTGTTTAACCCTGAAAAACTCTGAAGATGCTCTCCAGCCCGAAGAAGCAAATATACAGCCTATCTTGAACTATTTATGCAAAAAACTCATTAGTGTGCCAGTTTTCTTTCATCTTTAATTGTTGATAAAATTCTATGTGGACCAAAGAATTGTTTCTCTTAGACAGGGGTGATACAACTAAGGAAGCTCAGAAGTCATGCTCTTTTCTACTGTGCAAGACAGCTGTCGTCCTGAGCAGATCACAGTGAGCACTTAGGGTTCGTGGGTGCCATCACTGAACTGGAGGTGACAGTCAGCGGTAGGACTGCTGTCATCCTACAGGGTTCTGATAGGCCAGTTGGGAACCAGATGCCGTTTCTAGGCAAATACGAGTATGCTGAGGGGTTAATAGAAAACAGAGAGGAGGAGAGATGAAGCACTATGTGAACACCCAGCCCAGGGAGTTGGGTGGAAAATAGTTGGACCCTGCGACTGTGTCGAGCTTCTTGGGGACACTCAATAGGTACAGCTATCTGAATAGTCTGCATGTTTCTCCCGTTTCCTGTAAGAGAATTTGGAAGGACAGAACAGGAGAATGGTAGACTACATTAATTTTTAAGATAAGTCTTTTGTATTTCTCTGTAATGTGTAGATTGGGACCTTATTGATATCAAGAAACGGCCTTTGTCCCCAAAAGGAGCCTTGAATAAGACTATATTTGCTCACTTTTAGACTGTAATCTCTAGAGAATTGTCCCGTGAGTTCTGCAGAAATGACCTTGAGAGCCATCCAGCGATATAGCAAAACAGGGGATTCCAAAACTGGGGTTATATGTAGAAGAGCTACACAAGATTAGTCCCCTCAGCATTCCGTCTTGGAAGGGGTAAGGGCCCGTGAGGCCCCACCCATCCCTGAAGGACTATAGACAATCACTGGTGGCTGGGGAAATGGGTGTCATTTTCATCCTTTGTGTAGCCACTGATCCATTGGCTGTTCCTGCTCTAGTTCATCTCTCACCCACATTCACGCAAGTAACTAAACAGACCCAGTGAGTATCTCTGGCCCCCCAGAAACATCTGGATTCAAAGAAGTGCAACAAAGTAAAAGGAAAAAAGACCTCTCAGACAGCAGATTACAAAGCCAACCAGAGTCTTCTGTGTCTTCTTTTCTTTATCCAAAAGGAGTTAGAGTTACGAGCTCTTGTCTCTCAGCAGCATGAGTCCCCACAAGCCACACTATGCACTTTGCCTACACACGGTCTGAAAGCTACCCACCAGGACACATTTTGCCTGTAAAGACATAATGAAAACCTTCCACCTAGCCCTTCCTTCTGTACGGCCCTTCCAAACTAAAGGTAAGCATGCTGTCTATCCGGAAAGCAGCAACTATCCAGACTGGAGTTTGACTGTTTGCTTTTACGAAAACATGCTTCAGAAGCAAAAGACTAAGGGCTGGGATGCATTTCAGTATTGCTGTTTGTGTAAGATAAAATAGTGGGTGTGTCACATAAAGGCAGACAAAGAACAAATGTGTTTAATGTGCTTATCTTTCTAATTCAAGAACCAAGAGATGAGCTATAATTGGAGTCTAATGCAGTTACCCAAGTACTTTCGATATAGCTAACAGAATTTAGGATAGTTTACAGAATATATTTTGTATACGACACACAAAATACTAGCACTTTATAAGCCATTTAAACTGTTCTTTTTAAAAAGAGGAACAAATAAGCAAAAAGCATCTGGCATAAGATACTAATGTAAAACAGATTAGGAAAGAGTGAAGGTACACCTCCAGCATAGTGGAAGAATATCATCTTGAATGTTGTATGAAGTTGGTAGCATGGCTTTTCACAGCTTTGCTTTGTACTCAGCCCTTGGTGACAACATATGTTGTAGGTGTCATTTGTAGTGATTTGCCCACCCAACTCATTGATAGAATTGGGATGAAGAAAGAAGGAATTTTGGGTCAATAGACCAAAAGTCAAGTTGAACACTTAGAGTTGGTCATTAACTCTCTGGGGTGGGTTTCTTGATCTCTAAGATGGGGTCTACAGTAGCTGTGTGTTGCTGAGCTAGTGTGTAAATACGATATAACATACAGTAGAGTGTTTTACAAAGTATCCTGCATGACATGAGTGGCCAGGTCTACTCTTCGTTGTGCTTTTCTCCACCCCACTGATCAAGACTTCTTGAATAAATTATGTTTTAAAGCCTGGTTATCCTCTCAGCCGCAGTTCATTGTTTTGTGTCTTGACTAAGACAACTTCTTTATCTTTCTTTTAAAACTGCTTCATAGATGTGAATTCAAGAACAGCTGGTGTGGGAGGTCCTTCTGTCTATATGCTGCTTTTATTGGTTAGTGAAAAGAAACTGGCTTGGTCTGATAGGGTAGAACAGAGCTAGGCGGGGAAGACTAAACTGAATGCTGGGGGAAAGGAGGCGGAGTCAGAGAGAAGCTATGTAGTGAGGCCAGAGATGGACATCAGAACTTTAGGCTGTAAACCATAGCCACATGGCAATACATAGAAGAATAAAAATGGGTGAAATTAATATGTAAGAGTTAGCCAATGAGAAACTAGAGCTAATGGGCTAGAGTTTCTGTGTGACTGTTTCGGTTCTGGGCAGCCATGACGAACAAGCAGCCCCCTCCAGCAAACAGCCTTTAAATCTTCGCTCTGAAATGCTTTGCCTTTCCAACCCTGCCTAGCGGATTGAATTTTCTGCTGTGTCCATGTTGCTGTGTAGGTCTGTAGGACGGAAGGTGTAGGAGCAGTGGCTGAAGTTCTCCTAATGTAGCCATTCTGTACTCTAATGTACAGATTAAACTAGAAACTAAACATGATATTTAATTTAAAGGTGTGTTCTTAAATCATATGTCATGTTAGAGCAGTTAGGTTGAAAGTCCTGAGGATTGAATAACCCTTTCACGGGGCATCCTAAGACTATTGGAAAGCACAGATATTTGTATAATGTCTCATAAAGGTAGCAAAATTGCAGTTATGAAGTAGCAACGAAAATAATTTTATTGTTGGAGGTCACCATAATACGAGGGATTGAATTAAAGGATCACAGCATCGGGAAAGGTGAGAACCACTGTGTTAGCATTTGTTGCACGTTTCATTTTGAGCGTTTCTTAGACTAAAATGATTTGCTAAAAAAACCCAAATAAGATAAGTGCGGAAAATAGTCCTTGGTTTCCATTGTCTTGAAGAGTGTTCTGGCAAGATCTCTTTTTAAGGAGCACGTAGCTATTTTCAGCAATAAAATTGATATCCCACTTTTCACCTTGTTAGTCTACTAGCCTTGGGAAATCTCTCTCTCTTTTTCTTTTTCTCTCTCTCCCCCTCTTTCCCTCTCTCTCCTGGTATTTTATAAGCAAAAGGCTAAATATTGTAGGCATGTATTAAAGTGATGGGGAAGAGGGTGGTGACATCACGGACTGGCCAGCAAAATGACAGACTGCTATCGTCTGCAGCATTTGACTTCAGTCTGTCTTGATAATAACAAAGCTGGATTTCATATCTTTTAGTGATTGAAAACCTTTTTGTGAATTCATTGTATTTGTTCATTCATCCAATATTTATGAGGCCCTATTAAGTGTGGGTTAATGTTCTATTTTCTGTAGAAGACTTGGGAGATGCTGGTCCAAGCTGGCATGGTATTTACCCTTATAGAAGTTATTATTCTAAATATTCTTCTATTACAGAATATCAGGATTAAGAAGGATAAAAGAATAGGATAGGTAAAAGTGCAGTCATTTGATTTAAAAAGTTAAGATTTCAGTTTTATATTAACTCATTACTTTTATCTTTGTTCCCAAAATATAAATTCTAGAAAAGCATTTCATTTATTGGAGTCTTCTGATTTAGTTGAAATGAAGAGGCCCTGGCATTTGTCTGATTGTATAACCCTATTTTTAAATAAAGTGAATGTTAAATGAATGGTTTTGCAAATCAATTTTACAAGTGAATATAATTAGGATAATCCTTCTTGTATGACATCTATTCTCCTGGGGGACTGCAGTTTGCAACCTTATAATAACTATGGCGTCAGCAGCATCAATCTATAACCCAGCTGCTTGTGTAGATGAAATTGCTATGCTTCCCGGTCTAATAGCATTTAAAATATACTGTCATCTGTCCAACACGATGAGCTACACTCCTGGAGTTAATTGAGACTTTCATTCTGACTTGGCCTGCAGGAGGCTCTGTAGCTTCTGTTCTTCTTCACTTTCTATTTCCCTCTTTATCTGGGAAATTTTGTGTAGCTACTATTGAAGGAATTATTATTATTTTTTTTAGCAGAGGCAAGCAAAAGGCTGGTGTGATTGCTTTAACTCTGGCCATAAATTTTTCAATATCTGTTACATTCCTTTAGGGTAACCGGTGGAAGATGGCTAAGGAGGCTGATGGGTGTGGGAGAAGACGCGTGCTCCCTCTGGGAGAATGAGTGGAGCAAGTTTTAGCTACAGGAAGGACATGGGTGTGAGTCTCTGCTCTCCTACCTGTTAACAGGTTCCCTCACCACTTGGGTGATTCTTGACATGAAGGTCAAACGATGCATTGAACAGGGAGTGCTTTATAAACCCACATTGTATGGGTACAGGGCACTGTCCCTCTATTTCTCTTATGTAGGAATAAGCGAAGGGAATACTGGTCATCTTCAGAGGGGGCCAGTACCATTGCCGAGCTGCTCAGTTCTCCTATGAGTGCTTAGGAGGCAGACACATTTCTGAGATTGTCTCCCTCTTATGTAGGCATCATAAGCCATCATGTTTGAGTCTGTGAAGCTGCATGATTCTTAATAAAGAAGTCTCTTGGATGCACCATTTTCAGCCTAGTGTATTATACACAGTGCATTTTCTGGGCTGGTGAAGTCGTATCGGTGTATCTGAGTGGACTTGCTTTATGCGAGTCTGAAGCCCTTAATTTTACTTCGACACTTTGAGACATGTCAAACCTTGGGTCACCTTAAAAAGCAGGATTTTTATAAATATGGTTGTTAGTATGTATGAAAAGATTTACAGCATGGCTTCAATATATATAAAAGTATTTGGGTAGAGTTATTCAGCTCTGGAGTGGTTATTAAAATTCAGTTCCATACTAACGTAAGTCTACTTGAGATCCAATGTGTGCACCTTGCTTTTGAAAACCAAACCTAAAATTTCAAAGACAAAGAAACCTACAGCACTCTGAGCACATCGTTAGGTGGTATTCATGACCTTAGGGCTCTCTTTGGTGTCTGGCACATTGTGTATGCTTAGCTCTCAGTTATTTCAAGAATATTAACAACCCTGTCATTTCTGATAAGTTCAAAACCAGCGAGCAGGTTGAAAATGCTAGTGAAAGAAGAAACGGAAAAGGTTTAAGGTAAACTTGTAAACGTGGGCGCTGGGAAGGCAATGCTGTGTGTGCACTGGATAAGGGGTTCTAGAGGGCCAAGGCTCCACACAAGGGGTTGGAAGTGTTACCCACGCAGGCAGCATCGCTGAGCATGGAATGAAATCTGCTTTAATGCACAGCAGTGAGGAGTAAGCGGGTCACTGTCAGACGTCTGGTGGCCGAGTGCTAGGTCAGGAAGCATGGAAGGGTCTGGGAGTTTAATAGCTGGGAGTAGTGATGGTGTCTCTGACAAAATGTTGGTTCAAAAATATCTGGTTTTTGATATTTTGGATGTGTGAGTCAACTTAAGGGTCAGGCCATGATGACGTGTGGCTTCAGAGAATTTCCAAATCTCGGAGTGTAAATGGGTCAGGTCCTGACTTTAAGAGTACAGCTAAGCACATTGGGAACATCATCTGTATCTCCGAGGAGGGGCCAGGGTGAAATGCCTATCTGCCTCCTGGCTTTCAACACAAGAAACTGACCCTGCTTGGAATGCAATGCTCCATTGATCTTAAATCAACGAGGAAAGGGAGGCTGTCCCCAAGTTCACATCTGTGAGGACATAAAAGAAGTAAAAGATTTTCAAAGTCATCTGAGCCAGTTGAAGAGACAATCCTGACTTGTTTGTGATGAGGGAACTGGTCTCTGGACTCTATTTCTGATGCCGAGCAGCTGAACGTTCCTTGAGAATATTAAAATGAGGGGAAATGGGCTAAGTGGGGATTGGAAACCCTGTCTGATTCATCTGTTTTCAAGGCAAACGCATAAATGATCTTTTGGCCTGCATCTGGTTTGCCTGTGGCTACAATGACAGCAGCACAGAAAGCAGACATTAACATGAGCCAGTGTGTGTTCCCACACAACTCAGAGACAGTTTCTTCACCTGAAAATGAGTTCTGTCACCAAAGATATCGTCCAAAGTCAAAACAGTACTAAATCGCTAATACAAGGCTGTGCCACTATCTATGTTCAAATGACTAGCAAGCCCTTGTAAAGTTAGCATAAATTCAACACCCTCCACGAGCAAAACGAAATCTCAGTAGGAAGCTAGAAATGTGCTATCAGTATATAATGGTCCATTTTATCAACCAAGGCAGTGAAACCTTAAAAATATAGACCCAAGATGTAATGTTCATACACACACACACACACACACACACACACACACACACACACACACACGGTTACCTTTTCTTATTTTTTTAACATTCCAGAATGGTTGTTTGTTTTCAATAGGACTGAGCTCTACCTGTTGACATCTAAAAGGCATCCAAGTTGCAGGGCATCATGGGAATGAGACATACCAAACCATCAGCTCCTGGCTTTGGGTCATTTGCTCATCTGTGTGCTCTACTGAGTGGAAACAGTGCTTTTATGTGCCCGAGGCAGCTTGGCTCAGGAACTTGGTGCCAGTGGGAAGAGAGACTTGCTGGCTCCAGATCTGTGGGAACATGGATAGATCAGCTTCTGGAATTACTTCACACTTCTAAACACTATTTTAAAAAAGCATGCATTTTTAATTTTTAGTCACACTACATTTTTTTTTCAAGATGCATCCAGCAAAAGTTGGCAGACTCCATCCATCACATGCAGGCATCTGGATTCCACCAGGTAAAATGGATTTGCATTCTGTCTTCAGGGGGCTGGCTGCATAGCCATTGCCACTAAATGTTCCACAAATTAGTTCGTTAGGATCACGCAGACATGAAATTAGGCAGCAGAGTGTGAAATCTGCCTTGGGAGCCACAGGCACAGCCATTCGTCTTTCCCCATTTGTCTTGAGTTGGGAGCATCTTGGCTGTCATGCAACGAACAGATGCCAAGATGTGCCTGCTGAGCCTCTCACGGCAGAGCCGAAGCAGAGGCGGCGTCCCCAGTGGCTGCCACATCCAGGGAGACTGTTTCTAGAGTGACAAATGGCTGTCAATCATCAACTGTGATTCCTGCTCAGGTGCCTCGTGGGCTTCCTGTCTCTGTGAGCCTCACTGCTGGGGGTGAGCAGAAGCTTCTGCTGCCAGCGTCCATTGAGCGGAGAGCTTCTTTGGGCCTTAGATCGCTTTTCCATCCACCCAGACCTGACCTTGACCATAAAGAACAGGCCCTACTGTTGTTTCTCTATTGGCAGAGAGGCTGTGCTTTCATCCACTGCTGGTTCAGCACGCAACTGTGGCTCTGCAGTTACTGGCCTGCTTCTCTGGCAGCGGTCAGGCTGCTCAGGCCCTGGCCTGATGGGAATTCTGTTTCTGAAGGCCCTGGCTATGTTACTGCTGCCAAATATAGGTTTTAATTAAATCTCTATCATGCTATTTATCAATAAGACTCAGGAGTCAAAGGTTGGGGTGAAAACCTGCTAGCTCAGAGGTCGTGAGTGGCAACTAGCTGATCTCTTTTAGCTGGCTGCTCTCCAAAAGCCAGTGTGCTTCTGCTCTGCCAAAACAAAAAAACACACGCCACACAAAGTCCCTCCCTCCTTCTTCCTGTGCATCTGTCTGTCATCTTACAGGCACCCTCTGGCTCTCTATGATGATTTTCTGTCAACTTGTTGCTACCTCGGCTTCCTAAACCAAGGCTGATTTTATTTAATTAATGCAAACACAAACTTAGGGTTCACAGCGTGATCAAATAACCCCCAACATCCCATTTTTGCCACAATATTAGATTGCTATCAGATCACAGGCTGTTCACAATAAATTAGGAATAGATTGTGGTAGGATTTGACCCATAAAAAGTCTGAAAATTCATGGTAAAACACAAGCCCAAGAAGAGAAGTTTGTGTTTCTCTTTTTAATTTTTTAATTTAAATAATATTTTTTTCATTTATTTTACATACCAACCAGTTTCTCCTCCCATCTTTCCTCCTGTCCCCTTCTCTTTCCCATTCACTCTTCCTCCACGTGGCCTTGCACAAAGCATGGCTCATCAAGTTGAAGCAGCACCAAACTCCTCCCTTCCATCGAGGCAGGACCAGGTAATGGGAAACAGGTTACCAAAAGTCAGCAAAGTGCCAGGGAGATTTACTGATTTCACCGTTTAGAAGCCTTACTAAGAGACCAAGCTACAAGACTGTACACACATGCAGAGGGCCTATGTTGGTCCCATGCAGGCTCTCTGACTGTTGGTCCAGCATCCATGAGCCCCTGTGAGCTCAGGTCTTTGTGGGTTCCCCAATTATGACTCCCCTGGATGGGACAATCCCTCCTTTCTTTTTTCTTTAAGGAGGGAGCTCAACACAGTGCTTATCTGTGGATCTCTGCCTCTGCCACTCTATCCCTTAACTGAGGGCAATTAAGGAATTCACCAGCCTGCTTACAGTAGATGGCCAGTTCAGGCAACCTCTCCACCATTGCTAGAAGACTTAGTTGGGGTCATCCTTGTGGGTTCCTGGAGGGTTTGAAGAGTTTTCTAATAGATCCATGCCCAAGAATGGGCTTATGAAGAGGCTGCCTAGACATTCCTGTGGGTCAAGTGACCTACCCCCTAACTCTTCTTTAGTGACACCTATCCATGGGGACAGCTCTGGAACATCAAGAACTGATGTTAAATTCAGGACTGGAAGAATGTCTCAACAATTAAAGAGTTACTGTTTGCTGTGCAAACACAAGGACTAGCGTTTGGATTCCAGCATTCACATAAGAAACTGTGGGAGTCTCTCTCTCTCTCTCTCTCTCTCTCTCTCTCTCTCTCTCTTGCACACACACACACACACACAGAGAGAGAGAGAGAGAGAGAGAGACAGACAGACAGACAGACACACACAGACACAGACACACACAGACACACACACACACACACACACCAATGAATGAATAAAGCTTTGAAAAGAAACAAGGTTGTATTTTTGAAATGTTGGTCCTCGTGTGTTGACAGTGAAAGGTAGTCTCCATCCTACATCTATGGATTCAATCAACCATGCATCACAAGTATTTGAAAACACTGCATTTGTTTTGACCATGTTCAATAAATATTTGCATTGTGATAGGTGATTTGATGTAAACACAAGGAAGCATATAGGCTAACTGCAAACACTGTGCTTCCTTATATGAGAGGCCCAAGTATCTGCAGATTCTCTGAGTTGTCACTGAGGTCCTAGACACAAGCAGAAAATCAGTGGGAGAACTTCCAGCACCCCTGTCCCTAATTACGTTATATCAGCTTAAATGTTGAAAGTCACAAAAATCAAGCCATATATTCATTAAACAAATATTTTCCGAATGCCTGCTATATGCCAGGTATGGGTGTGGACATTGAAGACATATTTTATGATAAAATTAGGCAAAATTTCTTCCCTTCAGGGAGCTTATGTTCTGTAAGTGGGGTGAAAAAAAAAGATAAATTTATCAGTGAAGTCTGGTGATCATAAGAAATACGGAGAAAATAAGGCAGAATGTAGAGGCTGGAGGATGCTGGGAGGTGGTGGTGGTTGGAGAAGACCATTCTGAGGAGGTGATGCTGGAGAAGAGCCCAGGAGAGGCAGTGTGGGTGGATGAGAGGGAAGTGTGGTCCAGGCAGAGGGAATTCCAGGCACAAAGAAATGGAGGAGAAAGCATGCTTGACATGGTCAAAGCATGGTGGCAGGTGGTTTGTAGTAGGAGGCCACTTGTTTATTCCTGGCTGCCCAGACTCCCGCAATAATCTCTCAGAAACTATATCATTTAAATCACTACTTGGCATATTAGCTCTAGCTTCTTATTGGCTAACTCTTATTTCTTAATTTAATCCATTTCTATTTATCTGTGTATCGCCACATGGCTGTGGCATACCGGATAAAGTTCCATCTGGCATCTGTCTCTGGAGGGGCTCCATGGCTTCTTCCTGACTCTACCTTCTTTCTCCCAGCATTCAGTTTAGTTTTCCCCACCTAGCTCTGTTCTGCCCTGCTATAGGCTCAAAGCAGTTTCTTTATTAACCAATGATATTCATAGCATACAGAGAGGAATCCCACATCGCAATTTTGGGAGAATGAATGAGAAGGTCACCCTCCAGATTCCATAGAACGAAAGTAATGACCCAAGGCTTGGCTTCGGAGACATTAGCTTAGAAAGAGTTCTTTACTTTCCTGGCTTCTTTGAATAAACAGAAAGGCTAGGGCCAGATCTCACCTGCAATTATCTTGTGAGGCTGATTCATTTTATCTTCTTCCCTACTGTGCCATATAATTACACTGTAGAGGAGAAAGGATTGAGTTTACTAAAAATAGCATTCTCAGACATCTGATTATCTCCCATCAAGTCAGTACTCTCTGAGTTATTTTCTTAATATTTTTCCTTCAGTGAACTAACTTTTGAAAAGTCTTGAAAAACAATGACCTGGGCAGGGGACACTGGGGGGTTGGCTGAAGTGAACTCTATGCTCTTGAGGAGGACCTGAGTTTGATTCCCACCAAACACCAACATCATGCAGCTCACAACCTCCTCGGACTCCAGGAACTTCAATATCCTCTTCAGTCCAACAAGGGCACCTGCACACACGTGTGCACATGCATGCACATACATAAAAGTAAAATACATTGCCCAGCTTTTTGTTCCTACTGAACAGCAGAGTGCATGAACGTCCTAATTTGGTGTCTTATTGTGTTTTGAGGTTATTTAAAAATAAATACAGGGCCTTGGGTGGTAGCTCCGTTGGTAAACTACTTGCTATGCAATTATGAGGATCTAAATTCTGACCCCTGGGTAAAAGCATGAGTGTAGTCGTGCATGCCTATAATCTCAGAACTAGACAGGCAGAAACTGGTCGATAGCTGGGGTTTGCTGGCCAGTCAGATCTGGACAATCAAGAAGCTCCATGCTCAGTGAAAGAACTTGTCTCAAAAAGTAGATGGGGGAAAATGATGGAAGAACACACTTGATATTGAAAAATAGCCTGCAGATGCTCTCTCACTCCTACACAGATGAACCCCCACATATCACATATAAGCACACAGAGAGACACAGAGACAGGAACAAGAGACAGAGAGATTCAATAACTGCATATGCATGCATTGCATAGCTGGTTCCTCTGCTAAGACATTCCATCCAGGAGGGAGGAGAAAGGGAAGAGGCAGAATGGAGAAGTTAAGAGAAGCTACAAGTACTGCTCCCCTATCCAGAATTAGATGTAGTGGCTTTTTGTTTGTGTTTTAACAAGTAAAGCTTGCCTGAAGATCAGAGTGCAGAGCTAAGC
Organism: Myodes glareolus; assembly: GCF_982192425.1. Taxonomy (NCBI): domain Eukaryota; kingdom Metazoa; phylum Chordata; class Mammalia; order Rodentia; family Cricetidae; genus Myodes; species Myodes glareolus. The sequence goes on along the minus strand of NC_142048.1, from coordinate 7,057,689 downwards.
CACTAGAGGCCAGGAAGTGGTGGCTCACACCTTTAATCCCAGGACTCAGGAGACAGAGGCAGAGGGATCTCTGTTAGTTCAAGGCCACCTTGGGCTACACAAAATGGATCTAGTCTAAAAGAGAAACAGAGCTCACACAAAGGTGATCCCAGATCTTGAAATCCCACGCCTTTAATCCCAGCACTAGGGATGTGAAGACGGGAATGTTATGGCTGGGTAGAGAGGACTATAAGGCTGGAAGAGACAGGAGTTCTCTGTAGTCTGAAGCTTGGTGGAGACGGCTGCAGTCTGAGGCAGCAGTGCGAAGCAGTCAGTTTGTGCTACTGATAGATAAGCAGTAAATAATTGGTGGGGTGGAGGAAGCTTGTCAGTGGCTCCGCGTGCAAGTCGGGCCAACGGTTCCAGGGGTAGAGCTTCTACAAGCGGTCACCGTGCTGCAGTGGGCTTGGTGATGTGTTTGCCTTTCTGTTGCCTGTGCTCCTGTGAGTGTCCCAGCACCCTCACTGTTTCCTCAGTCCGGACTTGAGGAGAATGTGACTTTCCTAGCTTGCTCCCATCTCCCTGAGAAAAATTGTGCCAAATAAGCAGAGTCCCTCCTTCAAGGGTTTTTGTTTTTCTTTCTGTTCAAGTTTGGAAATCACAAACAGTACCTTTACGTACTTCAGGCCCGTAAGCGGCTTCAGTAAAAGAAGGCAATTTTTAGTAGCCGTTTCAAAAACCAAAAGCTGTTCTTTGGATTTTATAAAACACTGTGCCGCAAACAATAGGCGCTTGGATCCAGGCAGGAAAACAGTGTAAGAGAAAAGTAAAGGTAGAAGATGTGCTCAGAGTAAAACACAGTTTGAGAGTGTGGCTACCTGGGTGGAGGTTTATGGTTCCCTACTGTGATTGAAACCCAGGCTTCCATCAGGATCTGCATTTTAATCGTGGTAAAATGCTTTCATGGCAAGGAAATCTCTGCGCACATTTGGGGATAGGGTGGTGTGTAAGCTATATCTATCTGGGAGAGGGTGCACTTGCCAATATACGAGCATATAGAGACCCAAGGAAGGCACTAGAGTCTTCCTCTATGGCTTTGCACGTTGTTTGAGACTTGGTCTCGCCCTGAACCTAGGACATGCTGTTTGCCCCCAGTGTCCGCCTGTCTCTACCCTGCCAGTGCTAGGGTTCCAGGCACCTGCACCCAGGCCCAGCTGCTACATGGACACTGGGGATTGCAACGCAGGTCCTCAAACACTTTAATCCACCTTTGTAGCTGGAGAGTCATCATTGCCATTTCTGTGGTCCTCCTCTTCTCCTGCTCGTTCTGTGGCACATGCTAGGCAAGCCAGGATTAGAGCTTGCGCAAAGCTGGTCTAGGCCCGAGCTGTGTTCGTGACCCTCTTTTAATTTTGAGATACGCTTTTACAAAATTGTGCTGAACTCGAAGTAACTCTGTAGTGTCTTTCCCTTTTTCTTTCTTTCTTTTTTTTTCTAGATTTATTTATTAAATATAGTGTTCTGTCTGCATGTATGCCTGCAGGCCAGAAGAGGGCACCAGATCTCATCACAGATGGTTGTGAGCCACTGTGCGGTTGCTAGGAATTGAACTCAGGATCTTTGAAAGAGCAGGCAGTGCTCTCTGAGCAGGCATCTGAGTAATTGTCACCTCGTGACAACCTCTGAGTGATGACTCAGCGGAAAGACACTTCTCAAGGATGCGCTTTCTGCCCCTCCTGGATGAGTCATCTAAGTGGAAGGTCCAGTTAGAGTCCGGATGGCGCTTCTGAGACCCCAGACTCCGGTACTCACAAGATGCCTGCCACTCGGAATCCTCTTTCCAGCTCTTGTATATCTGCTTGGTTTTCTCATCCTCTGTTTGTTTTATTTCTTCGCCTTCTTTGTTCTTGATAGGTTCTTTAGTCTGAAAATAAAAACAGAGGTGGGAAATACCTCTCCAATCTTTGTATTTCCCTTTTCAAAGGTGATATTTTTGTGTGTTTTTAAGAAAATAAAAAGCACCTCATTCCCTTTTCGAGTACCCCAAATTATACATCACATTCTTTTATTTGGATACACGGTTGGAGGACATTTAAGCCCCACTCAGCTGAGATTGCTCTTGGGAGCCTGTTAGCTACAGCAGGTCAGTGTGTACGCTGGTTCTTTCACTTCAGAAACATATATTTGGAATAGCTAAGTGTCCCGTCTGGGGAAGGACTGCTTGGAAAGGTCTTATGTGCTGTGCATTGTGCTAACTCCTAAAACATGGATGTTCACAGGAACTCTATGCAGCGTGCTTTCTCACTTCTGGGGAAACAGCCCACGAGGAGGTCAGGAGCAGAGTCTAGACTCCCACACTGAGGTAGCTGAAGCTCTTGCTTCAGGCATTGCTGACAAGAAGAACCTCCCGAGTGGGCCAGAGAGAGCTAAACAGAGCCAGGGTGGGCGCCTTGTCCTCCCGAAGACACTGCCACATTCCTTCACTACTTCCCACCTCTGTTTTTATTTTCAGACTAAAGAACCTATCAAGAACAAAGAAGGCGAAGAAATAAAACAAACAGAGGATGAGAAAACCAAGCAGATATACAAGAGCTGGAAAGAGGATTCCGAGTGGCAGGCATCTTGTGAGTACCGGGGTCTGGGGTCTCAGAAGCGCCATCCGGACTCTAACTGGACCTTCCACTTAGATGACTCATCCAGGAGGGGCAGAAAGCGCATCCTTGAGAAGTGTCTTTCCGCTGAGTCATCACTCAGAGGTTGTCACGAGGTGACAATTACTCAGATGCCTGAGTAGCCGACTGGCTTTCCATTCATCTCCGTATCATTAAATCATGCTTCTGTACGGTGGAAGGGTGTATAGCTATGAAATTATCCCACAGAAGAAGGTTCAATGACATTAAAATATGTCTCTTTCTTGGAGAAGAAAAATCATAGATAGTTTAAAATGCCACTATTTAAAAATCCTTAATTATGAAGGCGAGAGCAGGGTGGTTATCTACAGGTGAACTTTTTCTTTGAGAAGCTGGATTTTTAAATTATTTTATTTGAATTTTACTCCTTGTTTTTCTGTTTTGGTTTTCTTCCCAAGTTCTCCATAGTGCTTATTTTTGAGAGCAGTCTCTTTCTTTAACTGGCATATCTCAGTTGTCCTGGGGAACACTACCATATGCCTACCATACAACTTTGTAATACAATGTATGCAAAATTGACAGGGGGATATCCTGGCATCAGTGTCGTGACTCCCGGCCTCTGACTCAGCATTGACTCTCTTTTGAGTTTGGACTGCTAGGGCCAGTTAAGGAAGACAGGACAGGCAGAGATGGCAACCAGGACCTAAGAGTGAATTACTCTTCGCTTGGCATCCACAGAGAAGACTCGACTGCCTGATAGTTGCTCGAGACAGGGAGCGAGACAGAGCCTAAGCAGCGTGATTTTCAGGATGCTAAGAATCCTGAATTGATCTGCAGTTCCATTACATTCCACTATGTTTAAAAAATTGTGAAGCAAAAGTGTTTGCAAGATTTAATATGTGGCCTTTTTGTGCTAAGCACTGAAACTCTGGCATGATGGAATATTTTTAGTATGTCTTCAATGTCAAACATGACAGTATTTAATCCATGATGCCAGATATTAAAAAAAACTCAATGAAAATGGTTATCACAACAAAACAAAACAAGACCCCAAATTTTGAAGTTGGGCAGTAGTGATAGACACCTTTAACCCCAACATTTGGGAAGCATCACTGTGAGTTCGAGGTCAGTCTGATCTACAGAGCAAGTTCTAGAACAGCCAAAGCTACAGAGAAGCCCTGTCTTGAAACCTGCCCTCCCCCATAAAAAAGAAAAAAAACAGTTATTTTATCCTGCATTAATCTTTCACACTATATGGCTAAAACATGACAATCCCCTCTATTTTAGAAAGTTAATAGTGTTCAAAGGCATACTGGGAAGTGCTTTGTACTAAGGTGTTCTGAAGTTATCAACAGCATGTTTATGGTTAGTAATTCCCTTACTTTCTGTCTTTTTGGCCTATCCATTCAGCTAAGCCTATGGTGGGCTCTGGGTGTGACAAGCTGCTCTTTTCCTAGTCCACCTGTTATGGAGAATTCTGGCTTCCTAGTCTCTGCTGGAGACTTGGGATGCAGACTGCATCCTGACCGTGTGTGTATCACACATGTGGCTCTGACGTCTGTGTTCCTAGTCTATCTGACCAAGTCTCACAGCTTAGTCCTGCTAAGTGAATTAACAATCTTGCTACGCACTTTCCATGTCTACTTCCCTCCTTCTTTGTCTTTCTTTCCTCCTTCTCCCAAAGTCCTCATTTCTAAACGCAGAAAGGAATGCTGCAGATAGGAATGCCTCATCGGGCCTAGGAGAACCTTCCAAAGGTGATACTAGGTACAGGGAGCGATTGTTTATGTGAGCACAGGGCCAGCTCTGCCAGGAGTCTTCCCAGAGAACCGCTCCACAGGACTGAATCTCCTGTGTCTGTGGGCTCTGAGTGTGACCTTCGGCCAGCCTGATGGACTTCCTCGGATACATTCTCTTTCTAGTGCGGAAATCCAAGGCAGCTGACGAGAAGAGACGTTCCTTAGCCAAGCAAGCACGGGAAGACTACAAGAGGCTGTCCCAAAGGGGAAGGAGCGGAGAGGGGCTGCAGAACCCTTTGGCTGGTCCACAGAAGCCCAGAAGACCTCCTCTTCCCCCGAAGCCCCAGTTCCTGCACCCACTAGGAAACTCTCCACAGTCTTTAGGGTAAGAAACCACATGGATAGCTTTCATCATAAGCACCCGGATGCACTGATTAAAACTTTATCTTGGGACAGGAGGACTGGCTTCCTGCTTAGGTCAATGAAGGCTGCTCGCCTCTGACCCTGTTTTCTTCCCTGGAAGACATCCACAATGGCTATAATTAGAACCCCACCCCAGGGTGAAGATGTCTAGTTAGATGATTTCCTGTTTACCACCTACACCCTGTGGCAACAAGCTAACAGGAAAGAGAAGCAGGAACCTGGAAGGTGGAGGGAGAGATGTATGATACTCAACAAAGCCTCTAGTGATCAAAAAAGGAGGCCCTTGCAAGCAGGTGGACTCTCCACATCCCTGGGATTGCTTTTTATTGCTGAAGAGTCAGGGTTTGATGGAAGTTCTCTTTCTAAGGTGCATAGTCAAGGCCATGTTTTCAGAATTTTGAAATGATGCATCTTTGAACTAAGTATTCTGTGGGGAAAGTACCTTTGCCTCTTAGGCACAATGCTTGTCAGATGGCACAAAAAGACTATAGTGATACCTGGAATAAAGCCCTATCCCTTGTGTTTACTGTCTATCAAATTCTTTTTTAAATGGCTACTGATTTATAAAATTGTTATTTTAATGTTTATTTGTTTGTTTATAGTAGGGATCAAACCCGGGGCCTCCCACATGTCAGGCAAGCACTGAACCCCTGAGCTATGTCTCCAGACATAATATTTCAATATTTAGAAAGAAATGTTCAAGATCAATTATTGATTGCATGATACAAACTGCATCTAACATTGCCTTCTAAACTAAAAACCGAAAGTACTTCTCTATTAAGAGTTTGGCAAAATGAGACAATCTCTGTTTTTTAAATTTTTTTTAAAAAAATATTTTTTCTTCTTACTCCACGGAAAGTTCTATATTGAGATGTGGTGATCAACACTAAATGACTCTGTACACAGTTTAGAAAATGAGGTTTTATTTTTTATTTTTCCCTTACAGCGAAAAAGAAAAAGTCAGGAAATACACACCCCCTTAACTTTGTAGCAAGCCACAAATAGACTCCTGTCGTGGCTCAGCTTCATGGTGGCTGTGTCTTGTTTTCCAGCACCTTCCTGGGGCAGTGTGGGATATGGCTCACACTATGTCTCTTTCCTCTACTTTTCAGGGTACTTGATGGATAACAATGACGGTGGCCTTTTGAAGGGTAGCAGACACTTGTGTTCAGCTCACTTTTTCCAACTTAAGACACTGTATGAAGAGCTCTCTCGTGTGGGGCGAGGTTTGGGACTCTGGGCAGCTGTGACACAGGCCAGCCAGGAGCCAGCCCAGAGAATGACAGACAGTAGCCTGTCCCCTGTATGTGAAATTTTACTCCGTTTCTGAGGAGTGTGTGTAGAAAAGGAAGCTCATGTGGAAGCTAGTATGATAATTTATCATATAATAATATCCTGTATGTGCCAGGTCTGCTTCCTGGGAAAGACAAATATTATAAGAAATATTCTCTCAAATCCTCTGAATGTCATAAATGATAATACATAGCCACATTTGCATATGTGCATGAACGTTTGCAGAGTTGACATGTCACGTGGAACTCATGGCACGAAATGTTGCCAGCAGAATCACAAACCTCATGCTAATTTGTACAGCAGGAAATTTCCATAGCTCACTCAGTGTGTTTGTCTTAGACTGAGAGTCTGCTCATCCAGCGGCTGTCGAGCAGGATTTGGGATCTGTTTATTACATTGCTGCTTCTGCCTTCTGTAGTGGAGCGTACACACCCTAGAATCCCGTGCTGATAGTTCTGATCCTTCTGTAGTGGAGCGCACCCACCCTAGAACCCCGTGCTGATAGTTCTGATCCTTCTGTAGTGGAGCGCATCCACCCTAGAACCCCGTGCTGATAGTTCTGATCCTTCTGTAGTGGAGCGCACCCACCCTAGAACCCCGTGCTGATAGTTCTAATGCTGAGTTCATTCCAAGATGGTGCTGTTGCTTCTCTTCCTTCCCTGGTCTGCAGACATATTCCCTTTATCTTCTTCTCTCAGGAGCATCTCTTCCGAGAAATGAACCTCCTTAAAGTGGGAGAGGTGAGCAGAAGCCCAGAAAGAAGTGGAAAAGCAAGTCATAAACAAGCGAGGGAGGCAGCTACCTCATTCCATGTTTTTGTCTTTGTTTGCACGTCCGGTCTTTCCAGGAAAATAGCTTTGACTTCTGAGTGTTTCTTTTCTCAAATGATAATTGGGAGTTAGTGGGTCTTCTAACCCATAGTAAAGTGAATTTGAAGCTAACACAGTAGTGGTTATTGCTTTGACTGGTTCTTTAGGCCCAGACAGATGAATGTGTTTCCCTTCCTCTGATCTTGAAGAACCATATAATGGTGGCACGTAGGGGGCCCAACCTACCCATTAGCTCTGCTTTGTGATTAGATGTTGGAAATAGAAATGCATATAATTCTCTTCTCTCACCTCTTCCTCCCTTCTCTTCTCCCTCTCTCTCTCTCCCCGTCTCATCCACTCTTCCTTCTTACCTCTCCCCTCTCCCTTTCTGTATAAAGTTGTCCCCTCAGTATCTATGGGGACAATTCCCAAGATCCCTTAAAGAGACCAAAATGTGAAGGATGCTCAAGCTCCTTGTATAAAATGGTGCAATATTTACATGTAATGCGTGCAAATACAGCCTGCCTGTACTTTAAATAATGCCCACGTTACTTGCAGTGACTAATATCATGTAAGTGCTGTGTAAATAAGTAAATACAGCATTGCTTGGGGATTAAGAACAAGCAAAAATGCCTTAGTATAGTAGAAATTTTTTCTTTGAACATTTCCAGTCTTCCAGTGCTTGAATTGATGTAGACCAGTTTGTATGTGCGTATATATATGTATACACCACATATACGTGTTCACATACATGTGTATGTATGTGAGGCTATACACATATATAATGGATCTTTGTTTTTCCCTTAAATTGCAGTCAAAACTTTAATTCTCCTTTAGCACAGATAAAACTATCACATTTATAATCAGATTATCATAAATTACCATTTATTTTTTATTAAAAATGTATACAATATATTCTGGTCAGAGCTTCCTCTCCCTCATTTCCTCCCAGGTCCTTCCCACATCTCCACCCATCCAACTCTATACTTTCTTTCTCTCTTTCTTTAGAAAATAAGCAGGCAGATAGAAAAGCAAACAATCCAGAATTTATAAAAAATAAACAGTGAAAAAGTATAAGACAAACACAAAAAAATAAAACCCATAAAAATACAAAATTGGAAATCATAATATACAATCAAAAGTATATTGATACCAGTGAGATTGAAAAATGCTCCCCAACAGCATTATAAGACAAAAATAATGTATTCCTGAAACACCGTTGAATTCACTTTGTGTGGGCACTTACGCTGGCATGGGCCTCCTTTAAGTGTGGTTTGTACACCCAAGCAGAAAATTGATTTTTTTTCCACAATGAGTGGTCACCAGTTGGTCTGGATTAGGAACGGGGCTCATGTCTACTTCCCCTTCTCAGCACTGGATCCCAGCTGACTCAGTCCTGTGTAAGCCCTGTGCGTGCAGCCACAGTCTCTGGTGTGCAAGCCCTATAAGTGTGGTCACAGCCTCTGATGTGCAAACCCTGTGCGTGAGGCCACAGCCTCTGAGTTCATGTGTGTGTCAGTCTAAAAGACACTTTTATTGGTGTCATCCACACCCCCTAGCTATTACACTCTTCCGATGTGCTTGTCCACACGGCTTCCTGAGCCCTGAGGATTGGGATTTGATGAAGACATTTATGGCTGAGTGTTCCAAGACCTCTGAATGTTGTCTGGCTGTGGGGTCTCTGTGTATGTTCCCATTTGCTGGAGGAGCAAGACATGAAGGACATGATTTCCAATGAGTTAGCACTAACTTGAGAATCATCTTACCCATCACAGGAATCAGGGAGTGACAAGGACAGAGTCCAGCTCCACCCAGGAGGACATCATTCGATGGTTCAAAGAGGAACAACTGCCACTCCGTGCAGGTTACAAGAAAAACTCAGACACCATTGCTCCCTGGTTCCATGGTGAGTGATGAGACCATCTCTGTTGGCAGACAGTGTTTGCTCAAGAAGGACAAACAGAAGGGCTTTCTCCTCCTCCCTTCTTCACTTGTGCCATACTAACAGAGTCCTTCACATTATTTTCACGAAGTGTTTCCTCAGTTCTTTTCAGAGAGCTGCCTTCCTGTGCCTTCTTAGAAAGCAGTCAGCATTCATGGCCTCTGTGCGCATGAGAGTGAATTCTTCACCACAAACACAGCACTCCAGGGAAGATGGGGGAAAGCAGGGCTTCCTAGGGAGTTGGAGGAGAGGGTGGAGCGTCAGCAAAGGCTACTGCCTTCCTCCCCAGGAAAGTCAGTGGGGTCTGTTTGATGTAGTGGGGGCAGGTTAGCAGGCAGAAGGCCAGCTATGAGTCAGCTTTTTCTTAACTAGTTGAGTTACCTGGAAGAAACAGTGGTCACTTTCTATAGCTGTGCAATCCACTTAAGTCCCAGTTTCCTCATCTTTGCAATAAGAATCTGGAGCATTTTGATCTTACAGAGTCCTGTGACTTTGCTGCTTTCTTTCCGATGCTCTAGTAAAGTCTGCAAGATGGAGTGTTTTGAGTCATGGGACAGCATTAGCTTGGCATTCAGCATTTGGTTTAAGAGACTTGGTAAACTGAGACTCCTCTGTTGACCCAGGTCATACACTCTGACTGCTTCATTTCAAGAGAAGCCAGTTGTTTCTTTAGGACCTGTGCTTAGGTGCCTGGGGTATCGCTCTGGTAGAGTTATTTGCCCAGAATGTACAAAGTGCTCAGTTATAATCCCAACCCAGAAAAGAAAAGAAGAAAGGAAGGAATTACCTGTGGCTGAATCGAACTTCCGACTAAGAACACCTCCAAGGTATTCTCTCCCACTTAGCACATAGAGCGTCTTGGTTTGAACTATGTTTAAGGCATCTCACTTTTCAGGAGTGTCATTGTACACGTAAACAGACCACAGAAGATCAGCTCCCAAACACACAGCATGCGCAGCCACTTCTAAAGCCTCCCAGCTCATTGGTGACAGCTTTCTCTCAAGCGCTGCTTTGGTAACCTGTGTCCCAGTAGATGTACCAGCTGCCCTTGGATGCGTCTGAGGGTCAGGCTTTGGTTTTGGTCATCCCTGGAGTCCCCCTTCCCCGTCCAGGGGCAGGGTTGCAAGCGTTCCTCCACTCCGTGCTGTTGTGCTGAGAGACTAAGAGAGGACTCTGCTGATTCTGCAAGTCTTGGCCAGGGCCATCTCCCTGTCTGCTGTCCCCAACTTTCCTGTCTAATAAGCACAAAAGATCAGCCTCGTAGTTTCTGTGTCCCTGGACAGTTGATGTATGCTGTCACTCCTGGTTATGGGAGCAGTCAAGTTTTCATTTTGGTGGGTTTTTGTTGTTGTTGTTGTTGTTGTTGTTGTTGTTTTGTTTTAGGGTATGAAAGTGTTATTGGAAGTGTTAGCTTAAGTCATTAAGAATTCTGCTATGTGCACTGGCAGTTCTGCCGGAAAAACGAAGCTAGAAGGCACAGCAGGACTAGCAATCCACCGGGAGCTTTGCTTAGAATATACAACTTTGGAGTGTTACATATAATACTTTACAGATATGACATCGCTAATCTGTTCTTAGGTGAATATTTATCATAGTTATAAGGAAAATAAATAACACAATAAATAAATAATGTGATAATAAATATGCAGTCATTCAGTCAATATATATCCTTCTGATGAGGGGGACCATACTTTTTCTCTCTGAAATACGATTGCTCGCGTGTTAGTGCTCAGGAATGGCCTGACGTCAGTCTTGAGAACATCTTTTGATACCCACAGAGCATAATCTCTTCAGAGATAGAATTTCTGGAAAGGAGAGGCATATGCATACTGAACATTCCTAATCCAAATAGCCAACGCAGGCACACACAGGGCAGCTAATATGTTCCTTAAATAGTTCAGACTTTAGAACCTTTCATGCCCTACGTTTTCTGGTTCTAAATGCTCAGCTTGCAGGTCCACTGAAATATGTTATCACTTAAAAACCCCCCAAACCCATTTTACTTGTGGATAAGTATGTTGAACAAGGCACACCCAGTCCCTACAGAGTATGGCCGAATGCCCTGACGTGATTGCCCCGAAGTATACTCCTACCTCTGTTCTGAGTTCCTGCTGTCTCTGTACTTACCAGTGCTTGATGGAGCCTGATTTCATTTCCTCTGTCTTGTGGGTCCACAAGGGAATTGTAAGGGTTGTGCTTGCCCTGATGCGCAGTGAGCCTGAGCCCCTCACGTATTTGTGGGTGAGTGTTTGCTGTAAATAATTCTTCAGATGTTTTCGTCATTTTTTCCCCAGGGTATTTATTGAATGTTTGTTTTGATTTGTAGAATTTTATATATTCTCAATACTAATCATCTGTCAGTTCTATGAACTAACTATTTTTTCTTTTAGTCTATGATTTATCTTTGAACACCCTGGCACATTTTGGGGGCACAATTTTTCATTTCAGTGCTGTTTGGTTTAGTTTTTCTCTTTTGTGATTTTTTTGGTTTGTGTTATGTACAACCAACAATTTTTTCATAGATACAAGGTATGCAGACATCCTTCCTTTCATTATTGTGTTAAACTTCACATTACCTAAAATTCACCACCTTAACTGTTTTTATTGCTTTTTTAAAACAGAAAACATTTTTTAGTAAGCATAGGAAGTAATGATTTTCCTTACGACATTTCATACATTTGTGTATTTGACTTTACTGACATTCACCCCACTCCTGCCTGCCCCTTATCCACTTCCCTTGTTCCACCTTCCACCTTCCTGTCCATCTTAGCAATGCTATCTATTTGTGTGTGCCTGTGTGTGCTGGCCCGCATGCCTGTGCATGTGTGTAGAGGTCAGGCTTCTTCCTCGGTCATTTTTCACCTTGGTTTCTGAGACAGGCTTCTCACTGATCCCAGAGCTTATGCCAGCAAGCCCTTGGCATCTGCCCGACTCTTCTCCAGCGCAGGGTCTCAGATTCAATACCCAGCTTTAACTTGGGTGGTAAGAATAGAAGAAACTCCGGTCTTTGGTTGTGTATCCGGCACTTCACCTGCTGAGCCATCTCCTCAGCTGTTTGGCTGCTGTAAAACGTGTTGGGGTCTGCTTTCTGGCGTGATAGGCGGTTCCTGTGCCAGGGATCAGTGAGGTATAAACGGGAAGTCTTTTCACGTCTTTCTGGGGCCTGCCCTACATCTGGCTATGTGTGGAGACTTCCTAATTTATACAATGTACACAGTTGATTTTGAATGTCATAGTCTTTACTTTCTACCTCACAAGGGTGAAATGAAGAGGAACGAAAGAGGCAAGGAGTTTTGAAGTTTAATTTCCAGAACATCAAGACATGAATTGCACTCCCGCCCTCCCCCATTGTGAATGGGGAGTTCCGTACAGAGCAAATGAGCTCATGCGTGAAGAGGTCACAGCATCCTTCCCCCCACCACACCCCCCAGAACAGGGCTTCTGCTTCAGCATACCAGAAGGAGCCTTTTCCCTGCCTGTGCTTTCTACCTTCCCTTTATTGCAGCCTCGTGGTGCTGAGAAACAGTTACACAAGGAACCCGTGGTTCTCCAGTAAACCAGATCTTAATTTCTGCCAAAGTTGTCTCGTTTGGAACTACTTACATAGGGCCTGTCCTTAAAAGGTCACAAGGCAATAGAGACATGGTATAGAAGCCACCACAAAGAATAAGAGGATTTGGCTGTTGGGAAATTAACAGATCAAGGCTGAGTCTGTGGGAGAGGATGCAGCCACCGGGTGGGCTGGAGCCGCTGCCCTGGATGCTTCTGTGTCTGAGACCGACCTATCGTCTTCTGAATACTGACATTAAGGGTATTTTTTTTTTTGGTTTCCTCAACAAAGGGGATTATCTTCTTGTTTGTATCATTTTTATCCCTTCTCATCCTGTTGTCCTAGACTAACTCTCAGCTCAGATGTGTCTCGTCCCCTGACTACAATCCTGGTTTTTCACCCATTTTATTCTTGCAGCTAGTACCAGGGTCCTCCAATCTTTCAGCCATACTGTTTAGTCTCTGGTGTTTATAAAGTACATGATAAACTCCAGAGAGTCCTCCTGCCCAGCTGACCGGCAAAGTCACCAAGCATAAGCTAACCCTGGGCTCTGAGTCTCCAGAGTGTATTGATACATAGTCCACTATGCCCACTAACATGCTTCGAGGACTCACTGGGACAGTCAATGACTAAACACACCTCAAGTGTGGAGTATCACTCACAAGTCCATTTCTTCATTCTACCAACATTTCTGCACCCCTTAAACAGACAAAACTAGTGGTGTAGGGATCTTGGAACCTGCCAGAGACTGGGCTGTGAAAAGACAGAAATGCAGAGAGAAACACATCTCTAGTTCAGGGCTTCCCCGGTGGTCTCCGTTGCTATACAGCTTCACTCACACACTTGCTTTGCACATCCGGCTGATCATTAATTTTGAAATCATTTACAGTTACCAAATAGGGTATAACTGAGCTCAGTGAAGTAGCTCCATCCTTGCTTGTTCCTCTGGATGCCTTTTGCTGATGGGACACATAACTAAGCGTGCCTTCTACATGCTGTAGTCTCAAGAGTTTATATTTGATGCCCCTCTGAAAGCAAATTCTATACTTTTAGTAGAATTTGACATTGTTGAATCATACTAGATATCTTTACTTTGTCTATCTTGATACATCTCTCTACCTCGTTCTTTTTAATTTTCTCCAGTTTTTATAGGAGAAGTTATTCCTGGAATTCAAGTTGCCTGTAGACAGCCATCAGGGTGATGTCCTGTGTTTTTCTCCATTTCGGCAGCTTTTCTCCAGACCCCCAGCTCCTTCTGCAAGGGTACAAGACACCATCAGAGCTGGTGTAGGTAGCTGATCTTATTAAGAAAGGCTCAAAGATACACCTCAGCAGACCTGCCAATCAGGGCCTATTAATGACCTATCCTTTAACCATCTTGCTCTAGAGAAAAGCTTTCTCAATGTTAGACATCAAATCCTGCTCACCTTTCACAAAGGGGTTCTCATGTAGCTGTCTACCCAGCACAAATTATTGTTGCGTGTGGCGTTTCAAAGTCTGTAGCTAAGCCTCAGGTGATGGCTCGCATCCTATGTCATTCATTATATCTAGGATACACACATTTCATGAGGCAATTAATTAGACTATGACTAAGAAGCAAAACCCATGTCACCTCTGTGTGTTGCGGGAAGGGCAACTGGAAGCCGTTCCCTGGTGGTCACTGTGGAGGGACCAGCAGAGCTGTTTAGCGTGCAAATTTAAATTAGTGGCATCAAGGCACTTTTCCTAATTATTACCTTGGGTTTGTTCAGATTTTTGAAGGAACTGGAGAAGATGAAACAGAAATTGGCTAAAGCTACACAGGTTCATTCTAGGATCTGTGGTCCTTCTGCAGAGAATGCTGTGTGGTGGTGTTCTTTTCTGGAACACTCACACATTTCTAAGCAATTATTCAGTTCCATGACTGTTCTGCACAGATCTTACCGTGATTTTTGTTAATGATGAGAATAGAGAGGACCTTGGACTTCAAATACTCCACTGCTAATGTGTTATAAATGATGTACTCGAGTTACAAATGTCCAGGATGGCAGTTTTGTGTGTTTGTGTGTGTGTGTGTGTGTGCGTGCATCTGCATGCATGCATGCATAGGGATGGAACCCAGCATTGGTTCCATTGGCAAGCATTGGACTTATGATTCAGGATTTAGTCTTAGAATTGTCCTTGATGCTCTTGGAGCTGTGAGGTTATCCAGAAGTCAGTGGCCAGTGGAATGGGTCCAACAGAAGCAAGAGTGAGTACCTCTGCTTTGAGGGATCTTACTTAGGCTCTGTGTAGAAGGGGGATCCTAAAGCATTGAAGAAATCATGGTTTTTGTCCTTAGACTTTCTTGGTTAGCACATGTTTGGTTTGTTTGTTTCTTTGTTTGTTTGTTTAACCAATATCTTATTAAACAACTATATGACTTTGGACACCACTTCTTTATGCCAAGGAAAGAAGATCAAAGACGTAAGTGGTGTTAAGTGTATATGGAGTTGGCTGCATGACTTCACAGATCTGAAGCCCTGTGGCCGTGGCCCGGTGACCAGACCTCTGTACTTCTGTCACTTTTCTGTATGGCACAGGACGACTGGGTGAAACATGAGGGCCTGCTTGTTGGGGTTTCTGTCCTATCCAGTTCCCACGGCCGGTAAATCCCAAAGAAAACCACACAGAATTCCACATTAATCGTAAAATGATTGGCCCATTAGCTCAGGCTTCGTATTAGTTTTTATAACTTATATTAGCTATCATTCTTATCTATGTTAGCCATATGGCTCGGTACCTTTTTCAGCAGGGCAAGTCACATCTTCCTTCTTCTGTGTGTGGGCAGGACTGGGGAGGAATGGGCTTTCTCCTTCCTAGACTTCTCCTGTTCTCATTGTCCCACCTCTAGTTCCTGTCTGGTTGTTCCACTTATACTTCCTGCCTGGCTACGGGCCAATCAGGGTTTATTTAAAACATAATTGAAAGAATATAGAATTGTCCCACACCACTAATGTTGTTGGAGTTCCTTCTGTTTATGTGTTGCTTTCAATAAAGAAACTGCTTGGCCTGATAGGGCAGGACTTAGATAGGCGGAGAAGACAGAATTGAATTCTGGGAGGAAGAAAGCAGAGTCAGAGAGCGTCATGGAGCCGCCAGGTGAGACATGCTAAATCTTTCCCGGTAAGCCACGACTTTGTAATGATATACAGATTGTTAGAAATGGGTTAAGTCAAGATGTGAGAGTTAGTCAATAAGAGGCTAAAGATAATGGGCCAGGGAGTTATTTAACTAATACACTTTCTGTGTGGTTATTTTGGGTGTAAGCCTAGCCAGGCGGTCAGCACAAACAAAGAGCTCCCACTCTCCATGTTACAACTGGTGACCAAATCTTTCAATAGATATAGAATGTGAGGTGCAACAAAAACACCAGACAATAAATGTAACCATCAAGAAGGTAAATGAGGATGGGTAATGCTAATAATTCTAGTCCATTGATTATGAGGGAAACATCTGGATAGCATTCTAAGGGCTTTGCTCATGGTCATGTCTTCTGAGCTGGGACTTGGGGAAGGTCCCTGAGCTCTCAGGAACAGTGCTCTTAAGTGCAGCAGGAGCTGAAAGTGCACAGGGTAGAAATGAGAGACTATGAAGTCACAGACTCTCTCCCAAGTGCAGTTGGAGACTGTAGAAAGTTACTTCTCATCCTGTGCGGCACACAGATTGCCATAGGAGACTCTGAGGCATACTAACAACAGAGACTTTGCATATACTGTTTTCCAGCAGCTTCTGCTTTTTCATATTTTTGGGGACATCCAGAGGCAGGATTGTAGCACAGATGGCAAAGAAGGAAGGCAGATGGCAGGCAAAGCTTGGGAGGGCATCCCAGGACACGGGCAACCTGCAGCAGCCTGGCTCGGGTAAGCTCTGCAATGGTTATAATCTCCTGCAGCATTGTGGCAGCTTAGTGTAGCCCAAAGTCTCTAGAACACAAACCCAGGCTGAAGAGAGAGGGAAATGGCACCCTAGTAAGCCCTGCACAGCCAGCTCGACCATGCTTACTGTTTCAAGAGAAATGCATCTTCTGTCGGTTGTTCTGCGGAGATATGAACACTTCTTTGTGCAAAGCACATTTGTAAAATGTCATGAGCATAATGAGCAAGCACCAGAGTTGAGGACCTGGAAAAGACCCTGGCCCTGCAACCTTGGCGTTGACGTTTTCCCGCTTTGCTTGCTTGTCTACAAAACAGGATGATAATAGTACCGGATCTTGTTTAGAAGTCTTTGAAGGTGAAATGCAAAGAGAAGCACATTGCACCACCATGGGGATGGGTAGGAGTCTGCCATGGGCTCAGTACCTAGATCCAGAGGCACCACCATTGGAATGGGTAGGAGTATGGCTCAGTACCTAGATCCAGTGGCATACTCGTCCTGACCTTCCTAAGGGTCCTAATGTACTATGTAGTTCTCTGTGTGCACACTTTGAGGCATTTTAAAAATTATTTACTTATGTGTATTTTGTCCATATAAATGTTTGTCTGCATATTTGTATTTGCACCACACGCATGCCTAGTACCAAGGGCGGCCAGGAGAGAGTATTGGTTAGATCACCCGGGACTAGAATTACAAGGAATTGTGGCCTGTCATATGGGTGCTTGAAGTTACAGATGGCTGTAAGCCATGTGTTCTGGGAATGCAGTTTGGATCTTTTGCAAGTGTTCTTTACCACTGAACTATCTCTCCACCCCGTAAGACTTCTTTTAGAGTAGTAATATTACCCCTTTGTAGGATTGCTTTAAGGGCTCAATGAAGCAATACATTGTGCCATTATTTGGTCATCTTTTATTTAATCCAAACATACATTTTGCAGATAACTTCCAGAGAACTAGGTTGTACAGTACACGGCTGGTGGTGCTGTGCCCTGTGCAGAAGGGCTCTTACTCCTTAACTCTACCTAACAATTCTCAGACCGGAGACAGCAGCATCACAGAGGGGTAGGTTGTGAGATGAAATCAGTTGGCTAGGTCTTTTCCAGGGGTGGGTGCTGAAGGTATTGAGTCGGTGTGGGAGCTGCCTGACACCCAGGGGGTCATAGGCAGCGGGGAAGGGCAAGCTGATCATGATGGAGTGTGGTGTATATGACCCACACAGTGGAGACCAGGTGTGCCAGGCACTCTGCACACCAGAGGGAACAGCTCAGGAGGCTCCCGGATGCCTCTTATTCTCTGCTTACAGATAGAGTAGGAGTTTTCCAGAAGTGGATAATCTATTCTACCAACTTCTTCTCTGCCTGCTGGATTTCTAACTAGAGCCCTGCTGGGGTTTTCAAGTTACTGTGAGTCTCTTTGGGTCTGTGGATCTCTTCTGGGATGTTTTGGTCAAGCCTTCATTCCAGAGAGTTCTAAAAATTACACAGGCCAATGCAGTAGCTGTTGTCCACACATGCCAAGAAGCTAAAGAAACAAAATGAGACTGAAGCTTGAGTCCACAGTCATATTCACTCTAGTTCCGGTCTCAAAAAATACTCCTGGCTGGTAACATCACCTGACCAATACAGAGGACATTTCCCCCATTGCGGAATGTTCTGTTTCACGGTGCTCCTACAGAAGGATCCAGTCCCTGTCATTACTCAGAGAAGACTATATAGGACTGTATTTTGGTCAGCTAGTAGCTAGCTCTGCCCTTGATCCAAAGCAAAGTTTATAGGAAATCTCAGGAGTATCAGAAAGCTATCAAAATATCTCACAACATTCCCCCTTTTGCCAAAATAAAAATGGAAGGTTTTAACTCTAACACAATATACAATAAGAACAATCATCTGTTAAGAATTACATTCACCATGTCTAGTCCATTTGCATTTGGAAAATTCAGAGAAAGTACTCCATTATCTATCCTATCTGGGTAAGTCCAACATTTTGTATCTAATTCACTTTCTATTCTAACTTGTATTACCAACCCAAACCTATATTTTTAGACCTCAAAACATTTTCTTAGATAAATAATTTAAGCTTTTAAGTCTTTCAATCTTATACATTTTAAACCTCTTTCATGAATTTCCTTTTTTAATTTTGTAACAAGGAAAACTGTAGCTATAACTGTCTAGTGTTCAACTCCATCAGAGATCAGAGAAAGATATAATATTACCTGAGTAAACAGGAATTTCAAGCAAACAACTTCCAAAACTATAGAAATGACAGAAACCTTTGCCCGGGAAAATGACTCAAGTTTTGAAAGCATAAAAACTTTTAAGGATAACATATATATCCATATTAACACAAGTATGGAATGTGCAGTGTGCACAAATCAACTAAAGATGATTTTCTGTTTTATGTATGAGCAGATAAAAGGCATCTGTCAATTTAAAGTCCATTTGGACTTCATAACCAAACTGTCATGAGGACTCTGAAGTCAACTAGATGTATCATGTCCCAGTCAGTCTTCCAACTGTTCCTGTGTCGATCAGCATATACATCGCCTGTCCTGCAGTCTTTCCTGGCTTCATCCCTCATGTCTGCAGCCAAGATCTTCAGGAAGTCTCCCCTGGTCAAATCTGATCTCCACTAAATTTGAAGGAATCCGTAGCTTTTTGTTTTCTGTGGAAACAAAGTCATAACCTTTCCCCCAAAGCAACATATTTCTTGACTTCCATTATGAAATCAAGAGATCTCTAACGTATATGTGAGTTTAATTCAACAGTTCCTTCCATAACTCAACATCTCTCAGCAGTTGTCATTTGCTCATTAGCATTCAAAAACTTCAAAGTCAGCGAGACACCATACAGGATCCAGACACCCTGTGTATTTCTCATCCCTATATGGCTTATTTTTTCATATTTTATTACTTACTTTTTCTTTAAAGACTTCATTTCATAATTTTTAAACTCTTTCTATGACGATCTATACCCATATTCTTTCTTTTTTTTTCTTTAGCATTTAAGTGTATTTTAAAGCATTCTGTACCTATTTAAAAGCTCTTGTGGGAGGGGCTGAACCTAGGCTTACTAAGCACCGGCAGCATCCTCTGACCACATGGAGCCAAGGCTTTAACTGCTAGGCAGTAGCTAGCGCCTATGTCCATTCACTCTGGCAGCTGGCTTTGCCCTCCTCGGTTTCCTGAGAGCCTAGTTTCATGCTATGGCATGGGTGGGAGCTGCACTGTGATTACAGTCCCAGCTCTGGGAAGCCACTGAGCCCATTTGCCCGAGTCCCTGCAGATGGTAGGCGACTGTTGTGAGGGCTCACAGGTGGGTCCTTGCCACAATTGTGGCAGTGCTGACTGCTGTGACTTCTCTGTTGGTGTGGTTGTGCCATGTGTTAGAGCATCAAATGTAGCATTTTTCTAGTTATTTTTTATTAATAAAAACTCAGAAGTCAGATATTGGGTAAGAACCTGAACAATCAGAGAAGTGGTGGAGAAGTGAGAAGCGACCAGGGCTTCTACTCTTAATGTGTGCAGGCTATTTTCCTGGTAGAAATTTATCCCATTAAACGTAGGAATAAACTTGAATAAAAGAAATCTAGCCAGGCTTGGTAGTATATGCCTGTAAGACCTGCAAAGGCAGACAGACCTCTCTGAATTCCAGGCCAGCCTGGGTTATGTAGAGAGATGCTGTCACAATAAACAAACCAACAAATAAAATAAATAAAAGCAATATACCATTCTCTTCTTCTGCCATTGGACCTCAGGTTGCTTTGGTTCATTTACAATGTGTGAAGATTGCTGATTCCCAGAGGCAGCCTTGAAGTGTCATGAATTGAGAGGTGGGGTGAAGTTCATTGCTTTCAGAACTCCTAGAGACATACAGAGGGCAAGCCAAAGCCTGTGAGGACATTGCTCACATGACGCTCATCAGTATACCTGACTTTGTACTCAAGAACTCCTATCTTCCATAGACTTGGCTCGTATGAGGCTGGCAGTGGCCAAGACTCCTCAAAGGTATCCACTGCCCTTGACCCCTGCTGGAGTCTGTAAGGAAACGGCTACTTGTGCTCAGGAAAGTGAATGATGTGTCTAAACATGTAGGAAGAAACTGCTCTTGTGTGCATGGCCCTCACCTTGGATCCTGGCCTCACTCCTGTGATATGCAAGGGGATTGCATTATGACCTGGGATTTACTGCAAAATCGTTTTATTGTGTTCCGGTGTTTTAGCTGATTAGATAGTGCTAAGAGAGTGTGTAATGGGTGATGATTACAGAGGTCAGGAGCATGGTAGATGCTTTGATTTGCGCTTACTAAACAACCCTATTTTAGAAAGAAAAATAGTCCATGTTTCCTTATAATTTTCCAGAAGAACTTTCTTTCTTTTACAGTCATTGGCTATACACATCTTCCCAGTCCTTTAAAGGAACTTAGAAGTAAATTCTTACTCTGTCCCTAAGTTTGGGTGAAATAAGAAATTGTTTTCCACAATGCTGTTCTTTCTTCTGACAGGAGTTTAGCAAGTCCTTGTTTCCGGCGGGCGATTTGCAGTGACAATGAAAAACACCTCTGCTTTCTTAGACAATCTAACATGGTGTCTTCAAACTTCTGTTGGAGGGTCGTCCTGGCAGAGGGTATTTGTCTGTCGCCTTCTTAGAGCCTACAGCTCTTTTAGACAATTTATTCATGGAACCAGAGATGTATAGGAATGCAAAAGAGACAGTGAAAGCAAGCAGCCTATGTCTGAACTGAACTTCTGAACTGAGAATCTCACTCGATAACTGTGGGGCAACTGTTGCCTGTGTGCCACAAGAACAATAACACAGAACAATAACCGACAGATTGGATGTTCACACTTTGTGTTGCTGCGACCACAAAATACCCCAAAAAGCAACCAAAATGAGGCAATATTTATTCCTCATCTTAGAGGGTTCTAGTCTGTTGTTGTGGGCTCCGTGCACATGGGCAGAAAATCCTGATAAAAGGAGCGTGTGGCAGAAGATCTAATCTCATGGTAAATAGGAAAGAGAGGAAGATAGTATACGGGCAGTATAGTATAAGACATAGCCCCCAGGGACATCCCTCCAGTTACTTCTTCCAGCTAGGCTCTGTCTCCAAAAGTTTTACAGTCTCCCAAAATGGTACCAGCATCCAGGAACCAAGCCTTTGAGACACGAACTGGGGTGTGTGTGGGGAGAGAATACTTCATAGTTCAACTATGGTGGATGTTTGTGGTAGACATGAACCAGCAACCTTTCTGAGAGGCACAGCAATATAGCTGCAATCTCTGGGAGAGATGCTCTGGGTTTCTTTCCTTTTGGATGCCATCTCTATCAGTACCTTCCCACCCTCGGTACTTCATACAAGCTCTCATGCTGGCCTTTATGGAACAGGACCCCTGTTCATCTTTCTGAACAGTGATGGGCAAAGAGGAGGTAGGTGAAGTGTTGGGGGGTTGAACTTGGCTTGTGGGGAGTGGGGCTTTTCAAATTCCTCCTCTTATGAAAGATCCATTTACAGAATCTTCTTTAGCATTGCGCTCCGGATGACTGGAGCTTACTTAATGAACTAAAAATTCACTAGCAAGTAGAAGGAATGCAAAAACCCATTTCCTTTTCACGAGGCAGGCTGCTGCGTGTTTCCCTAGCTATTGGAACTTGAGCATGAGCAGCAAGGTAAGGGTGGAACAAGGGAAGCCAGGAGCGTCTGTCTACCACGAGAAGAACGTTGTTCCTCCTTCCCTAATCAGAGCCCGCAGGGTAATTCAGCCAGCTGTGCGGTTGGCTATTCTCGGTATGTTTACAATGCTGTCTGTTCATTCCAAGGATTACCATAGAAATAAGAAGGGAACTTTGGAGCATGAGTCAAACCCCATGAACTGGGAAATGAGAGTGGGAGCTCAGGAGACATCTTAATTACACCTCTACAGAAAGCCCCATTTATGTGTGCATGTGGAGCCTATTCCTTTGAATATGTATTATATATGTATATATATAATATATATTCAAATTTCTTCATATATGTATGGAGATATAAGTAAATTACACTCTAGCCTTTCAAAACCCAATGGATACATTGAAGATTAGTTTTGGTGGAATTCAAAAAACCTGTTACTGGTATCAGACACTCAGTAGACCCGGAGTTTCTTCTGATTCTGTGACTAACTTGCAGGGCCTCCTAGACCAGGCTGCTTCAACTCTAGCACCGTTGATGCTTTGTGCTGGATATTTTTTGTTTTTACAGGGTCAGACTGTTGTGTGCATGTTCAGTAGCATTGCTGGCCTGCACCCTGTGAATAGAAGTATCACCCACACCCATGACAACTGTATTCGTTATTTCTTACATCACTGCGAACACAACACCTGACAGGAATACGTAAAAGAAGGAGATTTCTTTGGTTCCATGGCAGAGCAACTCTGGCAGTGGGAATGAGAGGAAGACTCTTCACATCACAGTGCACCAGGAAACACGGGCATAGGGAATATGGGGGGGGGGGGGGAGGTACATTAGTCACAGCATATTGGATCAGGAAGTGCAGAAAAGAGAATTCTGGCCCCCAGCTAGCTTTCTTTTCTCCTTCTTTCCATTTCACCTCCTGGCCAATGGGATAGTGTTCCCCACACTCAGGGTGGGTCTTTCCCCTCCAGTCCTTCCTCCATGCAAGCCACCTTAATGTCCCAACAGGTGTGCTTTACTCTCCCGTGTGATTCTGTTTGAGAATTACTGTTTCAGACCAAGGCAGCTCACTTCCCAGACCAGAGTTCTCACTGATAAGCAGACAGTGGTGGCCCTTCAAGGGCATCCGAAGTTCACTTTGGATCTGAAAGATCCCAGCACCACCCTCAAGATAATGTTCCATCCCTTCATAAGTGGCAGACACCTTGTGTTAATCAAATGCGTCTCTAGGTGAAGCTGTTCTCTTACGAGCTGTCCCAGTTCACTTCTCTGTTGCTATAATTAAAACACTGACCCAAAGCAACTTGGGGAAGAAAGGGTCTATTCCATCTTGTAACTCCCAAATCACAAGACATCATTGAGGGAAGGAACTTACAGCAGAAATCTAGAGGCAGAAACCAAGGAGGAAGGCTGCTTATTGGCTGGCTCAGTTTGGTTTCTTGTTAGAACTCAGGACTACTTGCCAGGGTAGTACCACCCAAGGAGGGCTGGACCCTCCCATATCGGTCATTACCAGGCCCCTCCCATAGCAATTACTCAAGCCTCTCCCATATCAATCATTACTCAAGAAAATGACTCACAGACCCATGTGATGGAGGAAATTCTTCAATTGAGGGATTCTTCCAGTGTGACCCTAGCTTGTGTCAAGTTGACAAACTATGTGTTTTGTGTTTCTCCAGTTACCAAATACCAAGGTTTTTGTTTGTTTGTTTGTTTTACTGATTCCCAAGGACCTCAAAGTACAGGCGGAATGGCTCTGCCTTTCCCCAGACTCTCCTCTTACGGTGAGGGGCAACAGAGGAGTGGATTATAGGGACTTCGCTGAAATGACTTTTTCCCTTCCCACAGGGATTCTCACGCTGAAGAAAGCCAGCGAGCTCCTGAGCAGCACAGGCAAACCGGGCAGTTTTCTGATCCGAGTCAGTGAAAGGATCAAGGGCTACGCCCTGTCCTATCTGTCGGAGGAGGAGGGCTGCAAACACTTCCTCATAGATGCCTCCGCTGACTCTTACAGCTTCCTGGGTGTGGACCAGCTGCAGCACGCCACCCTGGCAGATTTGGTGGAATATCACAAGGTGAAGCCACTTATGTACTTATCTATAAAATAAAGAAAGGCATGGCTAGGGATACAGCTCAAGAACAAGCAATGGGGGAGAGGAGCACATAATTCCCCCTGATAATGAGGAATCTTAATTCTGTGTCCTTTATCATGTCCTCCTGCCATACTCAGAGCTAGCCCACTGGAGCTGAGGATACTGGAGATGCCTGTACTGATCACTTCTGTGGATGGTCCTACACTAGAACTTGGGCTCTAGAAGGAAAGGGAAGCTGGCAGAGAAAACTCGCCTTTAAGATTGTCATAAGCCAATCTAGGTTTGCATGAACCTAGAGTAGAGGAGTGACATTTCCTTAGGAGGTAACAAGGGCATCTATCACACAGCTGCCACATGACCCTGTACTTTGATTGACAGGAAGAGCCCATAACCTCTCTGGGGAAGGAACTCCTGATGTACCCCTGTGGTCAACAAGACAAGCTACCCGACTACCTGGAGCTCTTTGAGTGATAGCTCTCATCTGGATCAACCTCCAGCCGGTTTGTCCTCTGTACAGAAACCTCCGAGGTGGACTTCGCATGTGATGCCAAAGCCATTATGTGACAGAGCCAACAGTGAGCGATGTCCGTGAGGTCTTAACTGAAGCCTCTGTTCTGCATAAACGCTGGAGATCAGTTCAAGGGGCTATGACCTCTCCCTCACCCTCATTCTGGAGGGAAAAGGGAGAAATGGACCCATTTCAACAACATCCTAACATGAAGGATGGGACCTTGAAGGACAAGGCTGTAATAATGTATGAAAGATAAATAACAGGGTAAATTGAAATCTTTTTAGCAATTAAGGTGTTACTCTAAAAAAAATCAAAACAATAGCAACCACAGAAAATGAGTAAGCTATTTTGTGAACTACAGGCATCCTTTTGGTATTTAGTCAAAGGTCTCAGTCTCCTGCTTATAGCTTGGCTTTAAAATGCCAGGTGAAAATGTTCTCACTCAGGGCTGAGATTCTCCTCAAAAGACAACCTTTTCTGTGTGTTGTTGGAACCAGGATTTAGCAGACAGAAAAGCAAGTCCCAACTGTGAATTGATGTGAACTGGGATGGACAAGAGACTTACCATGTACTACAAACAAACAAAAACCAACCAATCAACCAAACAAATGAACACACACACACACACACACACACACACACACAGTAATAGGGAAACGGGGCATCTTATAGCTTGTTCGTCATTTTGCTCTGCCTCCCTCACCTCTATCTGTGAGCAGATACTAAAGGTGATGTGCACGGCCATGTTAGGGCTCCTGTGTTCATGGTACAAAGAGAACACAGTGAGTGGTTTGAATGCCACCTACTGAGAGCTGAATTGTGAGCGACACCAAAAGTATGTGAGTCCTGACCTCCCTGTCCACAGGTGTGAGCTGATGTGGAAACAGGGTCTCTGCAGACTAGATAAGTAGGGTAGGCCCTGACCCTCATGACTGACGTCTGCACAAGGAAGAGAGCTTTAGAAAATGACACACGGAAAGATGAAGGCTAAGGAACCACAGACACAGAGAGTGAGTAACGCGACTGTGATCAGGGAAGGCCAGTAATTGTGGAAGACGACAGGACCCAGGGCTCGCTTCTCCCTGAAGCTCTAGAAGAAACACAGCCTTGTTCCAACTTGTCTGCACCACCGTCTGAGCCTTCTGGGCTTTAGAACTGTGAGGTAATAACCGCCAAAGTCACTGAAGAGCTGGTGGCTTTACAGCCCTCTCCGAAACCTCGTGCAAGAGCTTATGTAGCCCAGGCTCTACACGCGTTCCCTGGCCTTGCTCCTTGTCACAGCCTGCACCGTCACTGTGAAATGAAACCTGGGTATGGGAGGAACGTTCCAAGCAATGCTGTCCAGCCCTGGGACACAGATTTATTCAACCAGAAATCTCCTGCCCTGCATCATCCTGAAATCAAATCCGCAGTCATTCTCAGCTCAGATCCATGAGATGGCGACAAGGAGGCTGCGAGGCATTCAGTGCCACTTTTCCCAGAGGAAGGAACTTTGCTAAGCCCGTCTGTGCTGGCTTTCTCTCACTGGCCTCTTACCCGAAGTAGAAGGGCGCTGCAGGTGTCCCTTGTGTGCACCATTCAGATGAACAATGTACCAACATCGAGGCTGGCGTGCACCAGCGAGGAAACTGAAATTCGGATCATTGTCAACTGTTTCTTGAAATAGTTCACGTGGTGTGTATTATTAAATTTTTGTAAGATCTGCCTTTTAACTTTGTTTCCATGACTCAACAGTCATGGCATTACTAAAAATCTTTGTTCTGCTCTCATTTCTCCCCACTGTTTTCCTGGTTATCTTGAATGGACCCTTTACCTATCTGTATTAGTCGCTTTTCTCGTTGCAGTGACAAAAATACCCAACAAAAGCAACTTCAGGAAGGAAGGGTTGATTTCGACTCCCAGTGGGAGGGTGCAGTCCATCATGACGGGGAACCCATGGTAGCAGGAGCCTGCCACAGCTGCTCACATAGGACCTAGAAAATAGAGTGAGATGTGATGGTGCCCAGATAGCTGTTTGCTTTCTAGTCAGTCTGGGATCCCCGCCGGTGGGATGGTGCTGAAATACTTCTGTAGGCAAAAAGCCTGGCTGTGTTCAAATATGTCTGTGTTAAGTGACCTAAAGAAGATTAAGAAAGAACCCAACCCACTTAAGCTAATGTAATAGCAGGAGGAGTAGGCCTGAGTTCTATACTGTTTTATTTTATTAGTTATTGACACAGAGAGGGTAAACTGTCTAGTGTCTGGTGAGAAAATGGCTAGGAAGAATACTGAAATTCCGAGGGCAGAAAAATGGTTCACACAATCGGATATGTCAGCTAAGTGGGCTGAGGAAGCATGAATAGGTATGGTCTGAGGTGGAATCCAGCCCTGGCTCTGGTCTCCTCTTTCTCTGATGCCTAGATTCCTACCCTTTCTGCTTAAGGTTTCTTGGTCTGGGGTGTGGCCTTTAGACTGTTGTACAAGGTTCCAATCCCAGGAGCTCAGGCCCATGGGCACTTGTATCTTGGGGTAGAGCCAAGTGCCAGCCCCTGCCCATGTTGACTCTCCTTTCCAATAGTATGATTCTAGAAGCTCCCTACTGTAGTCATATCAAATCTTCTGGTCTTTAGATCATCATGGCAAGCCAGGTCAAGACATGTCAACTCAAACATTACCTATGCTAAGGAAGAACACAGGAACACTTAAGACCAAAAGGAACCAAAGAGGCAGACCACAAACATGTCCTCGGAAATATCGCAAGGCATCTATAGCCAGAATTGCCTATTCGAGCCAATATTTTGTCATTAGTCATTCTTTGGTGGACTGGCATTGTCTTAGTCTCCTCTCTACTGCTGTGGTGAGCGCCATAACAGGAAGCAGCCTGCGGGGGAAGAAGGTTGTCCTTGGCTTACAGCGAGATGAATGGTGGTGCCCAGTCATCCCAGTCGTAGAAGGCAGTCAAGGCAGGAACTGCAGCAGAGGGCGCTGAGCAATGTTGCCTAATGGCTTGTTCTCAGGCTTGCATTAGGCTACCTCCCAGGATCACCCTTCCAGACCTGGCGTGAACCATGGTGAGTTGGGCCCTCCACATCAATCACTATTCAAGAAAATACCCCATACACTTAGCTGTTGAGAACATTGCGAATGACTGTGGGGCTGGCCTGAAGCTAAGAAGGGCTCAAAGCATGCCTGAAACCCTGGATTTTCTCCTCCCGAGAGTGGAAAGAGGTTGGCTGCTCCTGTGCTTTGCCTGGGCACCCACAGACCCCAGCAGATAGCTTTCCCAGGCGAGGACGATGCCACGGTCCATGTAGCAACTGATAAAAGCTCATGCATCTCCAAGACTCGGAGGATTGTCTGCTGTTTATCTGACCACTGAAACATCTTGGGCTGGACTTTCTTTCTTTTCGATGTGACCTGATGATGTTCCTTCCCTGCTGCTCCCAAGCATGCAAATGAAGCATCCTCAAGTTCTTGCCTCAACCAATAACATACCACCACATGGATCCAACCAGTCACTTTTCCTGGAGTATAACTATCCCGTCCCTACCTAATAAACAAGCTGTCTTCACTACAGTCTCCCGGGTGTTTTCTTTCCCATCACACTCACAGATGCTCAGAATCCTCCTTCAGCTCTCGCTCTGTTAGCCCTGTTCCCCTCCCTCCCAACCCCAGGGTGGCTTAGTGCACAATAGCCCGACCATACCAGGATGAAGTGGGACTCAAGACAGACATTGCATTTTTCAGGGCGCATGGCATTTGTTTTTCTTAGAATGCAGCTTCTTTCTTCTGATTATAGCTTTCCTGCAATTATATCTTTAACAGTTTTCTTAAATTGTGCTTTCCTGTCTTCAGGAATATAGATAAGCCTTACTTAGTTATCTCTTCCTTGCTTTTAATTTTTTACAATCTTCTTATTGTGTTTATCCCTCCTTTGTACTGTTAATGAAGAGAGCTACTCTCGGACCCTATAGAAGAAGACACTGGATTTCCTGCCACATTAATTCTGTGTCTGCTGTGTCCACTGCACAGTAACTCTGCCATGTTAATTCTGTGTCCACTGCACAGTAACTCTGCCATGATAATTCTGTGTTCTACTGTGTGTACTCTACGGTAACTCTCCATGATAATTCTGTGTCTGCTGTAGTCGGCGCCACAGGTAAACTTCAGGTTTATCTGTAGGGTGTGAGTAACGTGTCTCTCTGTGCAGAAGTTTACCTATGTTGCTCCAGATTGAAAACTATCAAGGGGCTTAAGTGATGAAAATTTTACCTCTTTGTTGTATGATAAAAATATATTATTAGACAATAAAGTAGTTAGACATAGCAGAAAGCAAGCCCAGCAGGTTTGGGTTTGTGTCCTGCCTATATCATCCATTAGCCATGTGGAATGAAAGAACTGCTTAACCTGCATGAGCTTCAACTTTTAAAATGAGTTCCTGAAGTCACCTGGGTCCCAAAGACTAGAAAAGAGTTGTGTTAAGTGCCCAGTGTAGCAAAAGCTCTGCCTGTAACCGTTCCTTTTTTTAACCCAGCTTACATAGCCAATGGGCCATGCGTGCTAATGGCCACTTTCCTGGAACTGGGGAACTATTTTAAGGGGACCAGAGAGACTTGAAATATTGAAGATATAACCATCTATACAGAATCCTAGCTAGATGATCTAAAGCAAAATGGATCCGTTAGCTTGGGATCTGAGGTGGCAAGGGAGGGGAGGGATATTTTCCAGTGATTTTGAACAACCCCAAGGTTCGCAGTCGCCATCTTTGGTCCCCAAAGTGGTGGTTGTTGAATGGAGTCCATGGCCTAGACTTTCCTAACCACAGCTTCCAAGTTAGCACCTCCGTTTTGAGGAGATGTGAAGCTGGAGCATACCCTGCCTGTCTCCAGGTGAGTCAGGTGATGCCAAGACCGGACCTTATGCTGGTGGCACAGAGTAAGACCGTTGTGCATGTCCAGCCACGTCAGTCGTGCGCTTTCCTCAAGTGAAAAGTTGCTCCAGTTTAAAGACTTCCCAGCAAGTCAAAATCCTAGTAACATCCCCACCCAGTCCTGAATCATGACAACCAAAGCGGCAGTGACTTCTCCACGGGGTGGCTTTCTCACCTCTCACCCAGACCACGCTGGCTAGCCCCGGCTGCCCCCAAACTGAGATGTCATCTTTATATGGCCCAACGTTATGACAGTAGTAGTGGGGATAAAAAAGAGAAATAAAAAAAAAAATTCTTTGTTTGGTTTAAATTTAATTTGGGTGTTAATTCTATTTTTTTGTTTTTTCTTTATTTCAAATATTTCAATGCATTTAAAATGGCTTTAAGACCTCCGTAGACAAGGATGCTTATTGTAGGTTTTCAGCATGGGTTGATGGCTCAGATTGGTGGTAGATCTAAGTTGCAAGGGCTGAGATCTGAGGTGGAGGGAGCTACTAGGAGCACTGCGCACGTCTCATTTCCGCCTAAAGTGTGGCTGCAGAGTAAGGAATAAATTCAGCCCTCCTAACCACCTACACCAGATCCATGGGCATTTGGTTATTTCTAGCAGAGCAGGCCCTGCCCCATTCTGGCCCTTGATGAAAGCGGAGGAATCTGGAGGCAGGAGGATGGCTGGCTTCGCTCTCCAGTGGTGTTCTACCCTCCTAGGCTGTGACGTTTACTATGGTCTCCCTATTGCCTGCCCTATGGACTCTGTCCTCTTTCCTACTAGAACTGCCAACAGTCAAACCCTAGGGGATGCTGGGATTGACTTTTGCAGAGGGCACCTTCAAAGTCTGAGTAGAGCCATTTTAAATGGTATCCCTGTGGCCAGGAAATAACATATTCTGTGTGTTGGGGAAAAAACCCAAATCCCCCAAACAAACTGGCACAGACCCCACCACTTTTTGGCAGCAACAACAAAGCCTGAGTCTTGCCAGGAGAAACGGCTTTGAATGATAATACATAGCTAGTCAGAATGTAATCATAGGGAGCTCAAGCATCCATGGGCACAGGAGCAAAGCATCCACCCCCTCCTAAGAAACTGCCCAAGGTCATTATCTCATTGCATCTCCAGGAACAGTCTCTCTTTAAACACAAGCAGTTCCCCATCTGACCTTCTACTTTAAACCTCACCTTTTGGGATCCTGCATAAGAGCCTGGTGCTGAGGCTTCCCTCCCCAGCACAAAACACAAGAGGACTGAGGTCTGGACTCGCCTGACAAACTTCTTTCCCTTGGGCCTTTATACACCACGGACTCTCTCTCTCTCTCTCTCTCTCTCTCTCTCACACACACACACACACACACACACACACACACACACACACACACACACCGGGCAGCCCAAGATTGGAGAGATCCAGCACAAGGACATGAGGTATGTCACTTGGAATCATTACTTGTTGACAAATATTTAGCAGAAGGCCACATTGGTGTGTTGGCTAGAGTTCGGAAGGGGGCTGATCTGTAGCTTTAACTGCCAATTCCTATTGAAGATTCAATCGGCCACCACCAAAGAAAGTGGAGCAGAGCTGCTGACAGCTCTCACACAACACTCACACAACAGCATCAGTGGCAGCACTTGGCTGGGGTCCCAGGTATATCAGAAGGTAACCGGACTGGTTACTAGGCAACGTACAGGTACATGGAATCGAGTAAGTATTCGTGAAGTTAGAAGAGGCCTTTCACCAGCCGGGCATCTGGCAGTGGCTTTTCTTTGCAGAAATCATGTGACTGAGCTCTCCATCCACTTCCATTTCTGTTTTCCTTTGCTGCCTAAGTTTAAATTTCAGCCCCTGTTTAGGTTTAGTGGGGCCTCCCCAACCCTCATTTCCAAAAACTTGCAGGTGGACAGGAAGCAAAGAGAGTTAGGAAGATTCCAGAGGACCAAGACTATATCTTCCTCCCAAGTCCCCACCTCCCGGCTTTCTGCCACCATCACATTATGAGTGTCATGAAAGTATGACTACCTGGGGGGACAGATCCACTAACAAAGTCGGGACCCCAGGATCCAATCGTGCCCAAGATCCCATCCACTGGCGGCCACATCTGTAAGAGATGACCTTCTGGAGACATTTCTACCTGAAACTGCAGCTAAGCTTTAGAAGGGAGAAAATCCTTTCCTGTCCCCTTCAGTTACCCCCAGTGACATCTTTCATTAGACGCCTTTCATTATGGGTCCTCAATATGTGTGCACCGTGGGCATCTTCCTCCCATTGTTTTCAGTTGCCCTCCATTTTTTTCGAGAGAAGGTCTCTCACTGAGCCTGGCGCGCGCTGTCTCAGCCAGACTGGCTAGACACAGGCCCCCAGGATACTCCCAGCCTTGCTTTCCACCTGCCTAGTGTTGGGGCGAGAGGGAATCTCAGCTCACTTGACCCCCTGAGACTTTTTCCTCGTACGCCTACTAATTATTAAAATCCATTCTTATGTGTTTGTACACAGCTGTGAGCCAGGCACTTGAGAGTCTGAGGCAGGAGGGAAATGGGCTACAAAATGAGAAACTGTCTCAAGAAGCAAAATCTTAGTCGGTGTCATGGCCGTCTGTCAGGTCGACAGTGTGAACAAGTTCAAATACTGGTTACCATTCAGGGACACCAGGAGACAGCTGTGCATTTGAAGGCTGCCCCTGCCTCAGCCTTGTGGGATATCAATCCCCCGCCTCTCAGGGAAGAGCAGCAAGAGTTGTCACCCATCTATAAGGACCACTATAGGGAACCAGTAGCCACCCATCTATAAGGACCACTATAGGGAACCAGTAGCCACCCATCTATAAGGACCACTATAGGGAACCAGTAGCCACATGTCCTGAAGGCTCTAAAGTTACAAGAGTATGTGAAAATTGTAAAACAGCTCGGAAAGTGGTTTCAGAAACCATTGTCAACTCCATCCAACTAAAAATTAGCGTATATGAAATGTCAAAATTTTCCTTCTACGCTAGTGGTTCCCAGCCAGGGGCCATGCTCCCATTCTCTGAGTATTTGACAATGATTGGAGACAGGCTGGTTGTCAAAAACTGAGTGGCAGATGCCCCTGGCATTTAGTGTGCAGTGGGACTGTAGGGAAGTTGCACAGGACCGTTCCCTTCCCCACTAAGAGATCAAGAAATGTCACAGTGCTAACACTGGGAACTCCTGGTCTATGCACAAAAGAATTTCCCCAAACTCAAAACACTTCTTTCTTATTCCAGGAAGAAATCAAATCCACAAATTTTATTAACTGTGTAATACCACCTTTCATTCATGTCTCATGTTTTAATTAAATTTTATAAACCACCAGTACAAATCAATACAATGCTTTCAATGTTTTTTCTTTTTTTTAAGCACACAGCTTGAGTGTTCTTGAAGCGTTTAAACAATGAATTCACTGTGAGCAAACAGAAGGCATGGAGACAGAGGAGGTAATTAGCTCATGCATCTGGTGCTGGCTAATAAATAAATAATTTGCACATGGATGTAGAAACCACTCAATGTTAACCATATTTATTTTTTTAAAAAGATTTTGAAGATGTAAGAAAATGCAAGCTTCAGAAGCATCTTGGTAACCAAGTACCATTGCTTATTTTAAAAATAAGTTGCTTCCACATAGTCAGGAAGGATTGAAAATGTAGCAAAGTCCTCCAATTCGCTGGAATGATGGACTGGTCTTTCACAAAATATATGTCTATTTTTCCTGCATGTCTTCTTCTGGAAGCCAGAGACCAGGAAGAGCACCCTGCTTTGAAAAGTGATAGTTTGGTTCATAACTTTGGTTTATTCAAACAGGTAAGGAAGTGGTCCCCTTTTCTCCAGAGGAGAAAGTATGTTCTCCAGCAGAGACCAAGGCCGTAGTGTCCCTTCTCTGTGAAGATGAAAGCGTCTTCCTTTCTCCAGTGTTTGCTCCTCTTCGGACAGCTTCTACATTTCTCTCTGCAGCCCACTCGCAGCCTTAGCTTCGAGTTTGGCAAGTCTCGGATTTGCTCTCAGACGTCTGCTACTGGAGGTTCTCGTCACATACCTCCATAGGTGCCTCTCAATACACACCTCCATAGGTGCCTCTCGTCACACACCTCCATAGGTGCCTCTCGTCACATACCTCCATAGGTGCCTCTCGTCACATACCTCCATAGGTGTCTCTCGTCACACACCTCCATAGGTACCTCTTGTCACACACCTCCATAGGTGCCTCTCGTCACACAGCTCCATAGGTGCCTCTCGTTACACACCTCTATAGGTACCTCTCATCACGCACTGCTATAGGTATCTCTCATCACACACCCCTAGAGGTGCCTCTCTTCACACACCCCTACAGGTGTCTCTCGTCACACACCTCTATAGGTACCTCTCGTCACACACCCTGATAGGTACCTCTGATCACACAACTCTATAGGTACCTCTCGTCACACACCCCTATAGGTACCTCTCATCACACACCCCCTATAGGTACCTCTCGTCACATACCTCTATAGGTACCTCTCGTCACACACCCTGATAGGTACCTCTCATCACACACCTCTATAGGTACCTCTCGTCACACACCCCTATAGGTACCTCTCGTCACACACCCCTATAGGTACCTCTTGTCACATACCCCTATAGGTGCCTCTCGTCACACACCCCTATAGGAACCTTCTTGCCAATTGTGCTGGTGCATAACCGTAATTTCAGCACTCGGGCTGCTAAGGCAGGAGGATCATTATTTCAAAGTTAGCTCAGGGTCTGTGTCAAGACTCTCTCCAATAAACAAACCAAGAATAACAACAAAAAATAAAAAATAAATCTTAAAAATCATAAAAGTGTACATACTACAATGCGCTCCTACTAAGTCTTACAAATAGGTAATTAAATAAGACTAATACAAGGAAAAGTGCATTTTTAGAACGATAACTAAATGATAACTGAAGAGAGAGGGGTTTTTTTGGCTAATATTGGGGGGATGACAGTATTGACAATTTGTTTCCAGGTTCCTGGAGGGTGCTCATGCTTGATCTCCACGCCTTGTGGGTCCTCTGCTCCTTCTGAGATGTTGTTAGTCCTGGACACCAAAGCCCTCTGAATTAACCATTCCTAAGAAGAGAAGCCAGTCTGCTTGCATCTCTTCTAGTGAACTTTTTCAAACCTTGTCTGAGGTTGTGAATATTTTAGTGAGCAGGGACAGAGAGATCATTCTGCTGTGAACACAGTCACTGTCGCCATACTCAGAGCCCACAGAAACCAGAGACTCACTCCTTTCCTCTCTAAGTTGTCAGTCAGATTCTTTGTCGCCCTGTGTGGAAGTCTGTATCTTTTTGCATCCAGTTTTTTAGCAACCGCCAAAGGCAAACAACTTAAATGTCTCCACTGATCTGTGCCTGGGAGATCATGTCTTTTTGCTGCCCACTTTCTGCTTCTGTTTGCGAAGGTGAGCCTCTATTTCATGCCGGAAGACGAGCATCCCCAGCTGTCCGTGGGATGCCTCATTCATGGCCTTGGACTGCATGCACATCTTGTACTGCTCGGGGGTCAGTTCATCCATACAGCGCTTTTCATGCCAAAGGTGGAACAGTCCCCGTACAGGTGTCCGTATCACGATGAGGTTGCTGTGGAGATACTTCCGGTACAGGTGTACATCTTCACCACCCCAGCCTTTGATGTCCAGGTCAAACCCACCTGTGGGAACAGAACATGCCGTTGAATTGTGCTCCACCCACTCAGCCCCCATGAACTTTTCCTCAAGAAGCATGACAGGGGTGGACAAGGAGACAGCTTGATTGGTGGAGTACTGGCTTTGTAAGCACGAGGAACTGAGTTCGATCCTTCAAAATACACTTTAAAACATTTTAAATCCCAAGAGTGGGCACTTGGCATGGTGGCACACACTTGCAATTTCAACACCAGGGAGACAGAGACAGGTAGATGACTGGGACTTGCTGGTCAGTCAGCCTAGCCTGCTTGCCAAGTTCCAGGCCAATGGAAGACTCTGTCCCCAAATTAAAGATGATATTTGAGGTTGTCCCCTGGCCTCCATGCCCCCATACATACAATAAGGAAGCATTCAGGGGAGGCGCCATTGGAAGCACCATCTATCCAAGTTCCCGGCGTCCATCTGGGTAAGACTTTGGACGGGTGGGGCCAACAGGTATGATCTTCATGCCTGACCATGCAAACTTCCTCATGTAACTAGATATTGGGCAGGATTCTAAGAACTGGGATGCTTGAAAGAGCCATCAGCGGTACTAATGAGTAGCTCTGGTCCAGGATTAAGAGCTTCAAGTGCATCCTTGCTTTAGAACCTGACATCTTACAAGGCAAACCCTGTATCTTCTGTCTGCATGTGGCATCCTTCTGTCACTGCACCCTGCCCCAAACACTCTCATGTGGCCGCTTTATCTCTGCCCCTGTGCCCCAGCTACACTGCTCTCATCAGGGCCAGTTCAAACCAGAAAAACCCAGGACCCGAAAACCGAGCTAAGCAATCCCGAGTGATGTTAATCTATGAGTGACCATGGCCCTGCAGCAGGGGACAGCAACAGGGAGAGATCACGAGATGGACAGTCAGAATTCAGATCCGTTTTTTTCCTAGCAAAGTTGCTACTGAACTTGTCAAGTTGTTTCATTGTTCTGTATAGTCCAGGCCTTGAATTTTCATTTCTCCTGCCTTTGCCTTTTGAATACAGGGCCCCCAAGAATGAGCCTAGATAATGATGCCTGCATGAAGTTTGGGGTTTTTTAATCTTCCAATAAAGTAGATGTTATAACCAAACAAGATAAAATTTAATAAGTGTTTGGCTTGGTCGACTAAAATTTTTTTATTGCCCTCAGCATCTCTTATTAAATACCAGGGTCACAAGAAAGAAAACTGCAAACGAGGACATGATTGCAAAGAATGACAAACAAGGGGACTGAGAAGCTCTGAGGTCACAGTGGTGGCTCCCCGAGGAAGAACACCCTCCCCAGCTCACTGTGGCCCCACCTCTCTGATGGAGGAGGGTTATCTGTCTATTGTGTTATTTTCATTGGTCAATAAAGAGACTGCCTTGGCCCCTTGATAGGACAGAAAATTAGGTAGGCGGAGTAAACAGAACAGAATGCTGGGAAGAGGTCTATGAGGCAGACGCCATGGAGCCATCCACCAGGTCAGACATGCTGAATCTTTTCCGGTAAGCCACTACCTCGTGGTGCTACCACGAGATTATTAGAAATGGGTTAATATCAAGATATGAGAGTTAGTCAGTAACTAACTCTCTAGAGGTAATGGGCCAGGCAGTGCTTAAATGAATACAATTTGTGTGTTGTTATTTCTGGGACTAAGCTAGCCGTGCGGGAGCTGGGCAGGATGAAAAGCTGGCCTGCCCGCAGCCCCTCACTACACCTCTCGAAAATATAGTGACATGCATCTTCAGACAAGCCAATGCAATATGAATCCCAATGTGATAAGCATGAGTCTTCACATTGCAATATCATCTTCTCTGCACACAAAGCAAAGGAAACAACAGTTTCTGGAAATGGAAATTATTTTAAAAAATTGAATATTATTTTTGGGAATCTGATAAGCATACAGTCTCCTAGAAATATTTCCCTAGAGATATAAAAGAACTCCTGCCAGCTCTTCACCGTGGCTGTCACTCAAGACCTAGTACCCTGGTGTACCGCTGCCTCCTCGGGGACACGAATCCAAGTTGCTTGACACTATTTTCATTTTCATCTGGTGATTTCTAGGGAAGGAAGCATACCTGGACCTGCTCCTGCAGCCTTCTTTCAAAGTGGAGAGCTTCAGGCTCAGGTCTGGGGGAGGGTATGGCAGAGGAGGTGCCTGTGCGGTCTGGGAGGAGTCTCCCCATCGCTTCCCAGAGAGAAGGGCTTCCCCAGAGCCCAAATTAAGGTCTTGGACCTGTTCTTTCTTGACCTAGCTATGTATAATCCAGCCTGTTCCTCATCCTCCACTTCCTGTGAGGCCTCAGGAGGCCCTTTTGTCTCTGCGCACTTTGGTCTGTTCTGCTGAAACCCATTGGCCTTACCTTTCTGAGTCCTAGAACTCTGCAGTTCATGTGTCTGTAAATACATCCTTTTAGCCTTCTATGTGTATTCACATGTATGTGTGCCTGTGTACATCTCCATGTATGCCTCTGTAGATGTATATGCAAATATATGCATGTCTCTCTATATAAATGAGTGTGTATGTCTCTGTGTGGATATGTGTGCATGTGAGTCTGTGTTCACACATGTGTCATTCTGTACCTATGTGGATATGTGTGCATGCATGTCTCTGTGTGTACATGTGTGTTTGTGTTCAAATATGTGCCATTGAGTGCATGTGTATAAACACGTATGCATCTCTGTGTCCAAGCTTATCTGTGTGTCTATACGATGTGTAGAGATGTTCACACATGTGTGTTCATGTTGACAGCAACTGCATACTCAGAGCTTAAAGGGACATATGGGACTTTAAGTAAGGATCACGGGAGTGAAACATGGGTCTTTGCATGTGCTTTTCCCAGACTCCTGTCTTCTTCCGCATTCCTGGAGGCTCACAGTGTTCCTCTTCGCGGACTCCACAGCCAGGGTCCTCAGAGGAGGAGGCACCCCAGAACTTGCTTACATCCTGTGTGTAAATCCCTGAATGGTACTGGGTAAATCTGAGAGGGGCTGATGTGTCCGACAGCATACCAAGCACTGCCACCTGTGACCTCTGGAGCAGCACTGTTTGGGAAAATGGCAGCATCTTTACCCAGGAAAACCTGCAGAATTTGCTCACGGCCTGCAGGACAGTGGCCTGCAGGTGGCGGTAGACTCGAAGTTTTATCTCACCTATGTTGATGAAGTCTGAGCGGTACTGACAAGTCATCCCAAACCCGAAGTCCCTCCAAAACCCCGTTTCCTTCTTGATGACCTGCAAGAAAAAAAAGACTGTCAGAGATAATGTGGAAAACCGATCTTCACACACGTGGTGAGCAGTACTCACAGAGCCACCCCACTGCCAACAAATAGGCCAGATGGGTGTGTGTGTGTGTGTGTGTGTGTGTGTGTGTGTGTGTGTGTGTATGTGTGTGTGTGTGTGTTTACCAAAAGAATTACAATACACCAAGTCCAAACTGCGGCCTTGTGATTTTTGGCACCTCTGGCCAGGATGTTCCTAGGGTGTAGGAGTCAAAGCACGCACACACTCTCTCACACACAACCAAAAACAATCTCAGAGAGCAGGTTTCTTAGCGGTGCCATGGAAAAGCGCCTGGTCCCAGTGCTAAGGAGAAGTGAGGCCGGGCCCCTGACACAGGCCTGAGCACAGAGCCCGCAAAGGGCTCAGGACGTTGAAAAAGGCCTCGGGAACAGCTTGGAATTCAGAACTCAACAACAGGGAAAGAGAAGAAACGTCCAAGAGATCCCTGCTGTTCCTGGGTCACTGGCTCTACACCTCTGGCTGCCGGAGGAGAGGATGCTTCTAAAGGATGAAGCTGCTCCAGAAAGCTCCTGCTGGAAGTGCCAGCCTGCAGGGTGACCGAGAGGCCATCCAAACAGTGACAAAAAAAAAAAAAAACAAAAACAAAAACAAAAACAAAAAACCAGAGCAACACAGTACTGCTTCGTTTCTTCCTTTGGGGAAAATTCCCAGCAAATTTTCTGAGGCAACAAAACTTACAAAGTAATAGAAATTGGCAATGTGCACACATGCACACACACGTATATACATGTAGTCACTTACACACATACACATAGGCACACACAGACACATGCACCAACGCACACACTTGTCAGAAGTAATTCGGGAAAGGGGTTTGAAATCTATTTTTTTCCCGTCTTTGTAGTTCCTGTAGGTGCTTAGAAGACAGGACGTCCCCTTCCTTGGGAGAGGGAAGCAACGTGCCTAGCAGGGTCCCTGTCGCTAAAGCTCGGATCTGTTTGCTGATCGTCTGTAACACCTCACGAGAAAGGAAGGGCAGGCCTGTCCCATCTCCACTGCTGGCCACTCTTTTCACCTCAGGCAGGTCTCTCAATTTCAAGCCCGTTTTCCTTCACATATGATGAAGAGTTGAGCTAAATCACAACTAAAGAATCATACAGCTCATTTATTGCATCACTGTTACTCCATGTTCTGAAACCTTCCCACCATCAAAATTATATTTGATAAATGTCTTGCAAACAGTTAATGAATCTTAAAACATTCTTTTATCCCAGAATTCAATAGGGCAGAGGCTATCCCATGCTATACGCACAAGACCTTGCTCACAATGAGGCTCCTTAACTACCCAGGAAGCCCGGCCCACCCTTCTCCAAGGATTTATATGCAGTTTACAATACTAGGGGAGATGAAGAATGGGGAACTTTACCAGTGATGGAGCCACTTAATCAGTGAGGTGCCCTCACTCCTGTGAATAATACCCACCCGTCCCCCTGCAAGCAACCCTGGTGAAACCCAGGTCACCAAACCCAACGACAGATGTGAAAGCAGAGAAGTTGGAAAGGATGGTGTGAGACGGGAGTGTCTGGAGCAACCTCCACTAAATACATTTTCAATGGACTTTTTTCCTTCTTTGTCAATCGGGTAAACTTTTCTGTGTAGTCAAAGACCTAATATCCCTTCTACCGTCCAGGGTTCTAGATACCCCACAGACATGGAGTAGAAAAGAAGTGCCAATATCCAAACTTCAAATATTTGGGTTGTACTCTCCATAGGGTTTTAAAAGACACAGCTCCCTATTGGAAGAACAATCAGAAGACCTGAGGAGGAAGCAAGAGTGTGCTCCCAGGAAGTCACTGTCCCAAGAGTCTGGGCTGGATCACAGTTGTGCTGAAGGACACAAAGCAAGGCTGGTCCTCACTGAAGACAGGTGACACACTGATTCGTGGGCAGGGGCTGAGGTTAGACACAGTCACTGCATTGATTTTAAAGCTGCTAAGCCACAGAAAGCCACTCTGGGAAAGGGCCACTGAAGGACAGTCTTCTGTGGAAGCTGACGTGGGTGTGTCACAGCATGTGGGAAAGGGCCACTGAAGGACAGTCTTCTGTGGAAGCTGACGTGGGTGTGTCACAGCATGTCATTTCAGGGCAAGGCGGACTTCACTTCTGCGAGATTCTACCACCATGGCTGGACCAAGCAGTCAACTGCTGCTCTCCTTTGGAGGAAAGCCTGGCAGAAATGAGTGCTCTTGAGTTCTCTCCTGATGGGATGGCACCAGGTTACTGCTGAAGACCCTACAAGACCCACAGAGGTTTCCAGTCCTCCACCCAGGCCTGCCTGCTCCTCATCCTCTCCTCTCATCCCCTTTGACCCTCTACATCAGTGTCTCTACCTTCCTAAAGTTGTGACCCTTCAACACTGTCCCTCCTGTTGTGGCGATCCCCAACTATAAAATGATTTTCATAACTACTGTAATTTTACTGCATTTATGAATCATAATGTAAACACCTGTATTTTCTGATGTTCTTCAGTGATGCTCATGAAAGGTTCATTTGACCCCCACAGGGGTCATGAGCCACAGGTTGAGAGTTGCTGCTCTCCACAGGCCTGTTTCCTAACCACCAGACTCACAGGCAGCTAAGATGTTCCCTCAGTCTCTGCTTGGCCATGTTCCCCTACTCGTCATTGCTCAAGATGATCACCCTGAGCCTCCTGGTCAGTGCCATACAGCTGCCAGTCCCCATGGGAAATGACCTCATGGGTGCATTTGTTTCTTAGTTTGCTGTCTTCATCTACCACCCTTGGGCAACATCAGCCAGAGTCTTAGTCCCCTGTGTCAGTGGCACCCAGAACGTCACTTGCCACCCAGTTGTACAGTTAATAGATACTCTTTAGTGGGTGGAGGAGGAGCAGTGTAAGGTAACCCCGACTCCTAGCCTGTGGAAACCAACGCACTTGTCAGCAAGAGCCTCAGCAAAAGCATAGGTGGTCTGGTAGTAACAACTCTCAGGATTGCATGGATCAGGACCAAGAGGCAAAAATGTCCTCATGGTCTTGAGCCTGAAGGCACCAAGTTTGATTTATACACATTGAGTCAGGCACAGGAGTCCCACCATGCCCAAGTGTTAAAGTATGTACTCCCATGGCTCTAACACGGGGCAAAGACTAAACCTGAAAAGTTGCTCATTTCTTTCTTTTGTTCTAAATTTCAGCGTTCTGTCTCCAATGCCGCTGTCACTCTGATGGTGTCCTTTGGGCCAGCCTCACGCTCACACTTTCCAGAGCACCTTTGTAGTCCACAGACGTTGGCCAAAGACTGTGGGACCAAGCATGCCACAAAGGCATGGATTTCAGGATGGGTGTCCCACTGGACGTTTCTAGAGTCACAGCTTTGTGGGTAAGTCGTATGACATGGGGCAATTATTTTTTATTAGGATCAAAACATGAGACAGAGATCAGCAACTCCCTCTAGGGCTGAGGGGAACACAGCCGCCCCACGGCTGCACAGGCAGCCAGAGTATAGGCAGTTGCCTGTCTGATTTAACAGTGTTGAGTTGGGCAGCTGCCTATGAAGCAATCTGAATCTTAAAATTAAGTAGGTGACCAAGACTTCGGGAAGAGAATAGTCTCTAAATCAAAGAGTATCGCTCCAGAACTGAAGCTAGATCTGCTCAGCCTTCTATGTCCTAGGAGTAACCAGGAGCTGTACATGGTTACAGGAATGTGGCCACGAACACACACAGGGTTCCATGCCTTTTGCAGTTGTCTTTACATTCTGAACTCTTTTCGCACAAGGGTCTGCATTCTGATTTTGTTCTGAGATAGTCTATTGATAAAGCAGGCCCTGCCCATGCATATCAGATTTCCTCAATTGCAGCAATTTCTGGATCTGACTATGCATTGTGTACTCTTTATTATCTGGGACCTGAAGGGTCAGTGATCACGCTGCAGAGGGTTCTGGGGGCGAAGGCTATGTGCCCTCTTTTTGCTCAAGTTCACTGAGCCTGTGCAGTAGAGCTCAAGGCTAGGATTCCCATGAAGACCCTGGTTTAATTTCCTAAGAAATAATGTATTCTGGAGCACAGGGCTCCCAGAATTTATTTAATAATAGACTCAAATCTCATCTCTACCCAGGTCTCTGCAGCATCTCATTTTCACACAAGTCTTATTGGTTTGAGAATAAAGTATAGAATAAAGTATGACAGTCTCTTCTAAGGGGTTAAGACTGGACCAGACCCACGAGCGCTCTCATTCCTGGCATCTAGAATCTTGGTCCTCTGGCAGCGCATGGGTTCCTTCAGCTCAGCACCCTGGGTCAAACTTAGCCTCATAGTTTGGTCCTCACATCTGTCCCTCTCCCACTCAGCAGCTGCAGGAATCTGAATTAGTGGATTTAGGCCTGCTGAGACCAGACTTCCATGTGTGAACTGACATGTAGATGCCACTTACCCTTGTTGGGAATTATGGGAGATTACATGGTCTCACTGAAGGACTCTCAAATTACTTTTCTTATTTAGTAAGTGCATGCTTTCCGATTAAACAAAACCAGTCTGCAAGGGCACACTGCATGTACTATGCCCAGCAGACAATACTAAAGACTGAAGC
Organism: Myodes glareolus; assembly: GCF_982192425.1. Lineage (NCBI taxonomy): Eukaryota > Metazoa > Chordata > Mammalia > Rodentia > Cricetidae > Myodes > Myodes glareolus. The sequence goes on along the minus strand of NC_142048.1, from coordinate 7,014,756 downwards.
ACAGACCAGTGGTTAAAATGCTCAGTAATTCAAACCCCTAAATAAAAAAGTTTAGTTAACTGAGGAGCTAAGAAATGGTTCTGGATAAAGTGATTATTTCATGAGTAGGAAGTCCAGAGTTTGAAGTCCTAAAATTCACATAAAAAACGAGGAGCAGTGGAGAGTCCCTAACCCTACTGTTCTTTGTCCAGGCAGAATAGATAGGGCAATGAGCTACATATCAGGGGCTAGGTGAAGAAGAGAAACAAGGAGAAGGAGAGAAGGAGGAGGGAGGGAGGGAGAGACAGACCCTGTCTCAAAAAATAAGGTGAATGGGAGAAGCAAGGACCTATAGGGAACAGGGGTAACATTAGAGAGGGTAAAAGGAAGGAAAACAGGACTGAATATATCAATACATGTATGAAGTTGTAAAAAAATTAAGGAGGCAGTGATTAAGGAAGACACTTGATTTCAGCCTCGTGGTTCATGCCGACTACTTGAGGCAGGCAAGGCAGAGCAGGTGTAATCAAGAGAAGACAGTGAGAAGCACACTCCACGCACACCACTCCATGTCACAAAGTAAGCAGGCTACATTACCAGGTGTTAAGTACAGCAGACATCACAGTCTGCATCAAACACCAAGAGACTAAAATTCACAAGGTGGTGGCCTGGGTGGATGGCAGGCTGATGCTGGTGTCCTCAGACATGGTGTCATCTGCCAGGTGGTGGGATTAGCTGGCATTCTCTTTCAGTCAGGTTAGGTTGGTTTATGGAGAACAATCAGTTGCAACAAAAAAAACAGAGTCTACGGCCCTGTGCTCGAGACAGTCCATACTGATTGCCAGAGATGCACACATCTCTTCCCAGCATTCCCTATGGTACCACACTGGTGAGCTAAATACCAGCCACAGTGGGATTGTTTACATCATGGAAATTGGCAAACACCATCACCAGGGCTTTTTCTTCTTCTTCTCAAGAGTGGGTTGCTAATAAATTTCAAGCCTGCCACTGGCTTTATGCCATAAACATTTTTTTTTATATAAAAAAAGTGGAATTAATTTGTTTATTCAAAACTAGTCTCTGGCAGAGGGTGAGGAAAGACGGGGTGTGGGGAGGGTCGGAATTTAAAGATAGGGAAGTAGGAGGCTTCTGCAGGGATCTAAGCAGGAACTGACAGGCTGAGCAGCAAGCTGGAATGTTTAAAGGGAAGAACATTGATTTAAATTACAGTCATCCCCTTCTCGGTTTGCTGTTTCTGCATTAAGGCAAGTCTCAGCTCACGGCTTAAATCTCAAAAATTAAATATTAGCATGAAACCCTAGTGTCGCTTATTGCTAATGATCTGTGTGCAGAAGTTAAAACAAATAAGAAGGCATCTGCACATACACAGAGATCCTTGCTTTCCTCTGCAGGCAAGCCAGAAATGGCAGGACTGATATCGATGAAAACTCATCCTGGGCGCACTGCGCAGGGGGCTGCAATTGCGGGGCTGCACAGGTGACCTTTACCACAGCCCATTCGGAACCCACATTCCCCACCTCACTGAAGTACCGCTGTGTCCCAGGGAAGGCTACGCAGGGTTTGTTAATACACACATGGTCTAGATGGAGTCAACATGCAATCTCGGGGGAAATCTCTTCTAATTTTCCCATCTCCAGCCATTACTTTTTTGTTTATAGTGTCTTGCCACCTACTTACTCTCTCCACAGTGTATTAATTTCTATAGTTTGATGTTTGTCTCTGGCATTCTTGCCAGGCCATTGTCTTTATGCCTCTGATCTCTTGGGGATAACCGGCAGCTCTGGTCCCACTGCTCAAGAGGAGGGACATCCTGGCATGGGCTAAGTTCTGTCACTCAGGCACTTTGCGATCTTAATGCTGGGGTCAACGGGTATGTGTATGCATGCATATCTGTGTGTACATGTGTGCATGCAAGTGTGCTGTTGTGCATCCATGCTTGCACATTTGTGTGTGGGTGCTCACCTGTGCAGTGTAGAGGCCAGAGGGTATTCTGTCAGTCGTCACATTATATTTGAGACAAGGTCTCCAATGAACCCGGAGCTGGGAGTTTGGCTAGACTTTCTGGCTAGAGATTGCCCCACCTCTCCTGTTGGGTGGGATCTACCTGTCTCCATCATTCTCCCAGTGCTGGGGTTTCACCCATGTGAGTGGGGTGGAGACTTGAACTCGGGTCCTCACGCTTTCCCACAAGAATGTTATCCAGCGATCCCTCTCCCTAGCTCCTGACTCTGCAGCCTTGGACCATTCATTCAGCATCTGTGAAGGGTGGATGAGGGGCTGCAGATCAGTCATGCCTGAGTGTACGAAACAAGCACAGCTCTTCTGACCCCAGTACCAGGAGCTGGAGCAGATCGTTGCAGGGAGTGAGTGATCAAGATAGTTTGTCTTGGGATTGGACAGATGGCTCTGTGGTTAAGAGGTTTTGCTGTCATTACAGAGGACCTGGACTTGATTCCCGGCACCTGCATCAGGTGTAACTCCAGCGCCAAGAGATCTTATACCCTCTCTGAACCTTACACACAAAAGTAAAACTAAAATAAAATAAATGACTTGTCTAATGAAGGACACAATCATGCATTTCCCTGGAGTCTGGGAAGCCTTGAACTTGCTGCCTTTCACTGAGCTGAGTAATTGTACACTGAACTCTGAGCAGCAGCTCCATGTACCAGAGGAGAGGTCAATGACGCTCTAAGAAGTAAATGTCAAAGGTGATTTGGGGCTTTTCACTGTGGCCATGTGCATCCGAGGCTCTGAGTTATTTCCCCCTGGACTGCTTGCTTATTCTGAGTCTGATAGACCTGCTTCTACACTGTCTGCCTGCCTCCATCCTGCCTGCTCTCAGGAGGAACTGGAAAGGACAAAACCTTTAGATTATGAAATGAAAAGAAGTCCTTGCAAGCAAATAGGGCCTTTATGAATTTGAACTAGAAACATTAATCACTTCCAATGTCAAATGTAAAACAGAGCTTTATTTAAAATCAAGGGAGTTTTTATTCTCATTGGTTGAAAGAAAAAAACCCACCGTGTCTCATTTTCCTTTACCGTCCCATGAAAGGCTTACAACTCCTGGGATGGGAAGCCAGAGCCCCGGTCCTCACAGGAGACTTATCTCTCACGTGAAGAAAACTGGTTCTTTGGTTGTGAAACTGTCTGAAGCCCACAGCGATGTGGACCATACCCAGCCACACACTACAGCTGCAGTGCTAAAATCTGACAGCCACAGTCACAAAAGTGACTCTGCACTCTCTGGCTTGAGCCCACCAAAATCATACAAGGACGAGCACGAAACATGAACCTCCTCCCTTCTGAAAGCTTCGGTGTTCTGGAGAAGAATCCCATTGGCTGTCAGAAGTTACCTGGGAGAGGGCAGGGGCACAGGTCAGGCCTAGAGGGAATGGGTTTTCTTACTTCTGAAAGTCTATCACAGAGTCGGCTACCCAAACGAACGCTGCAGAACAGTGTTCTCCCCTGGCCATGATATGGGGCACGAGGAGACCGCATATCCCCTTCCCTTCTGCATCTGCATGTCCATGTCCCATTTCCTTCCTGCCCATAGGATACTCGGTGCGAAAAGCATGGCATTTCCGGGCTTGCAGACAGGAGGCAGAGGTGTCAACATAATCTCCCTGCTGGAAGGATCACCCCGAGTGGCTGAGAGGAGGGTCTCTCCTGTGCCCAGGCAGCCAGCAGTACAGTACCCACCCCCACATACACTTTCCGTCACTGCTATCAGCTGAGGTCAGAGAATATGAAATGAATAATTCCAGAAATGAGTAAATTGTGTGCTACATTCTATATTATCATCAGTCCCTGTTGTTCTGCCTCACTGCTGCCTTCTAATCCTAAGGTTACCACATGTGTACGGAGAGAGGAAGCCACACTATGTACAGCGCTTGGGATGATTTATCATGCCATGTAGCCAATGAGGGTCTTGGAGCATCTCCACACGGGCAAGGCGGACTATAACAGCAGCCTTGGAGGGGCAGGGGTGCTCTCCTGGTTTGTCCCAGTTCCTCTGTCCATTCTGCTTCATCTATCTGTGATGTCATGAGACTGAGCAGGCCCTGGGGGTTTGGCAGTTCCATGGCCTATCACCGGTGCAGCCAAGATCTTGGCAGAGAAGTCCTTCCTCTGTTCCTTTGAAAGCGACATTTCTGGTGACACCATTGATGCCAACATCTGCCCCAATACAGGGATGTGTAGCAGTGGTGACGGAATGGGTTGGGATGGGTGAAGGGCCAGGGGACAGGCCTGGGTTCTTGTTCCTCACCGACTCATGGTAACCGCGGGGTAGGCCGTCCGCTTCTGTCACCTGTTCTCCACCATCTTAGGCATTCCTGTTTCTAACGGGAACATCACCCTCCCTTCTCCTACGGGATTTTGTAATGCTAAAGAGAAAGCATGCTCTAGCCGTAATCCAATAATAGTAGTTCTGAAAACCATAGACGAAAGCTATGGAGGTGTGAAATTACCCTCTTACAAGGTACGGTTCCTATTTATTTTTCACTTTTAAATATTGCAAAGACTTTTAATCATCATGGCACTTGGAGCAAAGGCCAGAACATCTGCCCAACTTAAAAACCACTAAGGGGATTGGTCTGCGGATGCCGCTCACCGCTCCTCACGGTCAGGTGCCCCGGTAATGAGCAACATTAAACAGCCGCACACGGGCATCTGCGGGGCCATTACTCACCAGCTGCTGCTCTAGGGGCGGGACTGCATCATGATGGCCGTAGATTACGCCAGGGTTATACTGACTGAAAAGAACCGGATAAAACACCTTCTTCCCTGCAAATCAGAAAGCAAGCATCTGCTTAGGAGAAACCCGGTCCACTGCTGGGCTTACTCACGTGCGTTTCGCCGTCGGAAATAGCCCAGGCGCTCCACCCACTCTTTCTCGCTTCACCCAGCTCTGAACCAGACCTTAGAAAGAGTGCACCAACTCGAGCACTCAGTCTGCTTCTCCGACCCTGCTGTCCTCCCAGGATGAGAACAACACGAAAGCTGCTGACAGGTCAGAGGCTGGGGTTGCGTTCCCCAAAGCGTTGAGTGTGGAGGAGGGTCCTGGTGTTCCTGTCCTGCATGCCCGAAGCCTTTAAACGTCGATTTCTAGTACAACCTTAAAGAGTGGCAGAGGAGGGCAGGAAGACTGTGGGCAGCAGAGGGCTCAGAGCAGCTGCCCCTTACTGCTATGCATGGAAGAATTGCCATATTTTACCAGCAAGTGACCATACCAGGACCCTTAGCTCTCTCTCAACAGTGCCTAAGTCCACAGACATCATTTGTGTATTGGGGGCTTCTTTCAGCCCCAAATGGGGCTTGTTAAGGGCCCATAGCTATTTTTTTCCCTTTGGATTTGAGTGGCTTTTCCAGGTCTGTGTCCTCTGACTCACTGTCTCCAGTGGCTATCCCACCCACCTTGCCTCCCAGTGGGAGACAGAAAGGGGTTATGCACAGGGGTACAGGACACAGTCCCAGAGTTCGTGTGCCTGACAGCCCTGTTGCACAAAGCCTGCGGGTGAGCTGAACAAGGTCACCTTCCTTGTGTTTGTGACTGAAGGAACGTGATGGCAGAGAGGCCCAAGCCGACAGCAACACCTGCAGGAAAGAGAGCCGAGTGCCCGAAAGAGAAGGAGACAATGCCAACCTGGCTGTGTGTTCAGCCTGCACGTGTTGAGGAACTCAGAGGTGAAGTAGATGTCCACGTCACAGAAAAACAGCAGGACGTTGCTTCCCTTCCAGAAGCGGGCTCCGACATCCAGTCCCTTCCCCCGGGAAAATTCTCCATTCAGCTGGATAAAGGTGAAGTTTCTGAAGTTGGCAGCTCTGGAAGGTACAGAGAGCAGACGGTCAGGGGTTGCCACTCATTACCACACTACCCGGGAGGACAGAATCCCCCTGGAAAACACACGACTGGAGCTGTCTCCCTCAGAACGTTCTGGAACTCTGTGGGTGGCGGGCCCATCCAGGCAAGGACAGAAGAGGCAAACTGAGTAGACGCCACTGAGGTTCAAAGGACAGAGAACACGTAGCAAACTTTGTTGTTTGGCTTTGTGACGGGGTCTTGTTGTCCAGCCCAGGTTGACCTTGACTTTATGACCTTCCTACCTCAGCTGGCATTACTGACATTATAGGCATATGCCTCCATTCCCAGTTCCACTGCACTTAATTTTAAAATTTTTAATTCTGTGTATATGTGTGTGTAGCTGCTAACAGAGGCCAGAAGTGGGTGTCTGATATCCTGAAGGCGGAGATACAGGTAGTTGTGAGCCACACAACGTGCGTGCTGGAAAAAAACAAAACAAAACAAAACATGGGTCTTCCACAAGAACAATCTGTGTTCTTAACCACTGAGCTATCTCTCCTGCTCCCTAATGAACTTGCAATATGAATTTATTTCTTCCATTTCTCTGAATTCTTCTATATTGAGACTGCTATTGTTATCACTAATGCACACTCTTTGTGATGCGATTTGGAATTAGTTAAGTAGAAACACAACCCAAAGACATCTCCATGCTTTCTGGGCCACTTAAAATAAACCTAGTGCATAAAGCTGGGACCCTGTGGCATATGGCTTCCCAGCATCTTCTTATCTGTTTCAAGCCCAGGATCAGGCAACATGTTGTTAATATGTGCTGTCCCGGACAGATTGAAACCTTCCTTCCCAGCAGAGGAAGGGCAGCATTGCGTGGTGTGAAAGACGACCAGCAACCTTGCCTTTGGAAGGCAACGATGCACCAGGCCTGGCTGCATTGCCGCTAGCTTTGTTAGCAGGACAAGCTCATTCTTTGGTTGCTTCATCAGCATAAAGGAAATAATAATAGCCTCATTAGTCTTTATACAAAGTGACTATGTAAGTGCTGGCAAGGGGAAGGGACAGCATAAGCACCAACCCCTCCACCATCATCAGACGTATGGATCCCCAAGCCCAGACTGCTGAAGTCAAGAGGATCCTTTAGTTTGCTGAACTTCCCCAGAAACTGCAGAACCTTCTGAAATGGGACTCAGTCTGGGCAAAACCGTAATTCATTTGGTGCAAATGGGGTCCTGGACAGCCTTCCATCAGGTGGAATGAAAGGCCTCATTCAGCCCTGTTTAAGCGTCTGTGTGCCCACGGGCTGGCATCTGGCCGTTTTCCTTGTTGACTCCATCTGTCTTTGATCAAGGCTTGCTCTACCCACACTTCTGCCCTTCCTACCTTGGCCGGGTCCCACCGCTCCCTAGCTTCTCCCTGTCTTGATATATTCGGCAGATACAGGAGGAAAACCATTTCCACTATTTATAGTTTATATTCCTTGCAACTCTCTTGGCTGAAGGTCAACACAAATTGCCAGAGTCCTAAACTTTTCGCATGCTGAGTGGTGCTAGTATCTGGGATTTAATCACAGAAACCAGTTTGGCTACTCTTCTGTGACTTGCCTTCTTTCAGATCTCAGAGGAAGCTTAGGGTTTTATCTCAGGAATCTATGGGTGCAGCCTAGCCTCAGTCAGACGCCAGACAGGATCACAGCCTGAGATCTGGGTGGAAGACAGGCATGTGAGTCAGCAAACCCGGGTCCAGGGCCAACAGCTGTGCCTAGTCCCTAGCGGGTACACCCTGGATGTCTCTGAATATGTGTGAATGGAGATTTATGAATAGAGTTAGAGTGGTTCTGGCCTGCGGAGTGCTTCTGCTTTATTTGGAGTCCATTCTCTTGCCTTTGCTGCCTTTATCCAAAACCCTGTTCCTGGGTTTCAAGGCCCCTTCAGCTCTCTCTTTCTCTCTCTCTCTCTCTCCCTCCCTCCCTCCCTCCCCTCCCTCCCTCCCTCTCTCTCTCTCTCTCTCTCTCTCTCTCTCTCTCTCTCTCTCTCTCTCTCTCTCACACACACACACACACGATGGTAAATCTTCATTTACTTCAGTCCTGTGATTCCCCTCTGCCTTCAGGACTTTATCTTTGATCCTCTGCTCAGGGGGTGGTGGCTCCAGCCCACAGCTCCTTCAATTAGCACTGAGGCTCGGTTCCAAGTCTTTCCAGAGTCACACCTGGCACTGGCTGAGGACAGCACAGCTGTCTCCACAGACAAGAGCTGTAAGGGCCTGGCGGGCAGCCCCCAGCACCGGGAGGCTTTTCCAGCTCCAGCTCTCCCAGTCCTCACAGCCCAAGTCGTCCTGCCCAAGGGAAACGTCACCTGAGGGAGCAGCCTGGGTTCACCTGTACTTTCAGGGGCTTTCCAGTCAGTTCTCCCAGACGCTTCATCCAGGGTCTGCCTTGTTCAATTGTTTCAGCTTCTGTATCCTCCAAGACCCTGTGTCCTGGACCACAGGGGAATTTGTTATCTGGTTTACAGAGTAGGGAGGCTGTCATTTCCAAACACAGTGCTCGCTCAGGTTGTAGCTGAGCCACAACTTAAAAGGTAACTCTCCTAGGAGGATTGCAAAAATCTATCGTGAAAGATTTCAAATACAAAAGCTTATTTATTTATTTATTATTTGGTTTAACAAGATATAGGGTCTTGCTATATAGACCAGGTTAGGCTCAAACTGACTATCCGCCTGCTTTCTAAGTTTTGGGGCTACAGAAATGAGTCACTGTCCTTGGCTTACACATGCTTTCCCTATGCATGATAGCAAGCAACGTTTCTGAAGGCAAGAGGCACACTCTCATCAATGTTACACTGGGAAACCGGCGATGCCGCTACCTCTGCCAGGAGAGCCTGCAGAGCGCTTGCAGAGGTGCTTCGAGAAGTCAGTTCACACTGAGTAGAACAGAAGGTGAGCGGCGTGAATGTCTGAGCTAACAGTGTGAACGATGCAACACCCTAGGGGCCTATATTGGCAAACAAAGAGCAAAGAGATAGCAAAAGACTGGATGCCACAGAGTGTAAGAGGGGTCAAAAATCTGACGCTTCTGCCTGCCCAGCACACACATGAGAATACCCTGGCTCAAGTGGGTTACCTTGATAAACACCATCACCCGCTCCACAGTGGCAGAAGGAAGGGGAGGGGCCCGGGCTTACATGACAGCCTTTGGAAAAAGAGGAGGGAGAACATCCCTGGTGCTAGTGCTTGAAATGGCCTTAATTCGAAAGACCTTTAGACAAAGTATTTGAACATCAGATTGTATACATGAATGTGTTGCTCCGAAAGACACTATTCCGAGAAACCCTTTGTCTGCCCTCACACAGTGGCAATCTGCTCTCCTCTTTTCATCCAGGCTTTCTCTGAAGATAAGTTATTCCCCGCTATTTCCAGGACACAGCCCATTCCTAATGTGCATCACAACCAGTCTCCAGGGTGCACTTCCCCCAAAGGCTACAGATTCAACATGTGAACGTTGACAGCCCCAGGAGGGCATGAATCTCTGTGCACATATTGCCCTATGTCTCGGCCTGGGTTTTGGAGAAACCCTATGGTCCCGAGTGCAGACCACTGAGACAACATGCAGGACCATGTTTGTTCTGCAGCCTATGGCTCAGCTCTGGCGACAAACCATAGATGATCATAATAGTCGAGTCAGAAAGGGTGCATTTGACGGGGACTGCCTTGGTGATCCCTTCTACCACACACTATCTTCCTCTATTTCTGTGAAGAGGGCTCTTGTTCTTCAAACTTCACGCCTTGAATATCACATCTTGAGTACCTCCCGGCAAACTAAAGAGCCCTCTATGAACATCTTATCAAGTCCAGCCCTGTCCCTCTTATGTCTTGAGTCTTTATTGTGTCAAATGTACCAATGCGCAAGAGGCTCTTGCAGGTGCTGATCCTTCCAAGGCAGCAGCGCCCCCCCCATACACCTCCTTTCAGAAATGACCCAGCAATGTAGCCTGTGCACCCCATGTATCTATCCAGTAAGGGTCACACGCGAAGACAAAGAGGAGACTAAAAGCACTCGACACAGCTAGAGACGGGTAAGAGAAATGACCGAGGCTCTTCAGGTACTCGCCAAAGGACTTGCTGTCTGGAGAGAGCTTCTCCTGCAAGGAGACGCCACCCCCTCTTCAGTGGGTAACTAGGAAGCCCTTGTTTACTCCTTCTTTATATAAGCCCACTACCCACATGTGACAGAGGCTGGGACCAGTGAATTTGGAAGGATAAATAAAAACCTTAGCTTTTATGACGAGGTAAATGTAGACTAACAGAAAACAGAGCTGAGAAAAATAGCATGCAATTTGTTTTGAAATATTTAATTTACTCTTGTAATGAAATGCAATACTTGGAGATAGGCCTATAGCTGCGGCATAGCGAGAAGCAGGCACTGGGCGCTGACGATGGTAGAATGGGGGCTTTCCATCTCACTAATATGAGAACCCCTATTATGAACACACAAAAGAATACATGATTTATTCCAAATTACCTCTTGAATTATATTAATAATTAACAAAACTCTTGAATTTCCCACTCATTTCCTTTCTTTGATATGATAAATCCGCTGCGTGGGGACTTCTTGGTTACAAGCAGTCATTTCTGTAGAGGTTATGATGACCTGAGAGAGCTATTGCTTCTGCTGCTTTTAATTCCCCTAATTGCCTTGCATTTCTCTGAATGAGAGGATTAAAACCATGCTATCCAGTATGGTTGGTTCTGATACAGACGTTTTCTTACAACTGCAAATAGACTGTCTTAATGTGATACTTCTCATGATAGTTCCTTATTTAAAAAATTATTTTGGCCCCTAACTCTGGCAGAATTCCACTGCTGGGGTGCAGGCCACATTAGTCAGAGGAGCAGGTGAGTGATCTGACTGCCAGCCAGACTGCCCTTCCCCTAGATTCTCTCCCCCACAAGACCCGTTCCACTTCCCAAGCTTCCCACTTCATCTTCCCTGTGGCCAGCCCTTCCCCCAACTCTGGCAGACTTCATTGTCTCAGGTACGGTCCACATGGGTTGGAAGAACAGATAAATGACCTGCCTGCTAGCCAGCCTGCTATCCTTCTCTTCTCAGATTCTGCTTCCCAGGACCCAAACCCATGGTCCTCCCTCGCCCACCTCATCACCTCTGCTGGGCCCTGTCTCCCAACCCCACTCCTACAGAATCCCACTGCTCAGGTACAGACCACACCAATGGGAAAACAAGTGCAGACCACAGTAGTCAGAGAAGCAGGCCATGCTAGTCAGAAGAATAGAGACCCACGGCTGCACCAAAGATCAAGCTAGCCGTAACTTGGACAGAGGCACCCTACTAGATCAAACAGTCACTAGAAATCCAGGTCACAAAGGCAAGACTAACAAGGAAACAGAAACTAAGGAGCAAAACACCCATCCAACAAAGACAAACTTAGAAATCAGGACCTAGACCTAAAATTATCCCCAAACCAGATGCCTAAACACCAGTGTAAGAATATAATCAACAATAGCCAGAGTAATATGGCTCCACCAGATTCCAGCTATCCTATAACATCAAGACCCAAATATCCCAAGATAGCTGAAGCACCAGAAAATGACCTTAAAAACAACTTTATGAAGATGACAGAGGTTCCTAAAAAGGAAATGAAAAACTCCCTTAAAGAAGTTTGAGGAAAAGACAATCAAAAAATTGGAGGAAGCCAATAAATCTTTTAAAGAATGCCAAGAAAACCAAGAAAAAACAAATAGGGGAAGGAAATTGTTCTAAACCTGAAAACTGAAACAGAAGCAATAATGAAAACACAAACTGAGGGAGTTCTGGAACTGAGGGAGTTCTGGAACTGAGGGAGTTCTGGAACTGAGGGAGTTCTGGAACTGAGGGAGTTCTGGAACTGAGGGAGTTCTGGAAGTGGGAAGTCTGGATAAGTGAGCAGGAGCTACAGACACAGCATCACCAACAGAATACAAGAGACAGGAGAGAGAATCTTAGGGATTAGGATATGACAGAAGAAGTTGATTAATCAATTAGTTAAAGGAAATGATAAATCTAAAAAATTCCTAACACCTAACATCCAGGAAATCTGGGACACTATGAAAAAGATCAAACCTAAGAATAATAGGAAGAGAAGAAGGAGAAGGTTCCCACCTGATAGAAGAAAACTTTCCTAACCTAAAGAAGGAAATGCCTATAAACACACAAGAAGTTTATAGAACATCAAATATATTAGATCAGAAAAAAATCTTCATGCCATGTAATAATCAAAACACTAAACATACAGAAAAAAAAGAATACTAAAACCTGCAAATGAAAAAGACCAAGTAACAGATAAAGGCAGACGTATTAGAATCACAACCTACTTCTCAATGGAGATTAAAAGCCAGAATGGCCTGGATTGGTGTCTTGCAGACTCTAAGAGACCAAAGATACCAGCCCAGACTATTCTACCCACAAAAACCTCCACTCACCATAGATGGAGATAACAAGATATTTCATGACAAAGTCAAATTTAAACAATATCTATCCACAAATACAGCTCTACAAAAGGTACTAGGAGGAAAACTACAACCCAAGGAAGCTGAGTAACCCATAAAAACACAGGCAATAGATAATAGCACACCAGCAAAGCCCAAAGAAGGGAAACACACACACAACTGCTACTGCTATTATTACTACTACCATTAACACCACCATCAAAATATAGCAGGAATTAATAATCGTTGATCATTAATATCTCTCAATAACAATGGACTCAATTTGCCAATAAAAGGACACATGCTAACAGAACAGGCTCAAAACAGGATCCGGTCTTCTGCTACATACAAGAAACACATCTCATCTCAACATCAAAGATAGTCATTACCTCAGAGTAAAGTGTTGGAAAAAGATTTTCCAAGCAAATGGACCCAAGATCAAGCTGGTGTAGCTATTCTAATATCTACAAAACAGACTTCCAATCAAAATTAATCAAAAGAGATGGAGGATATTTCATACTCGTTAAACGAAAAATTCACCAAGATGACATCTCAATTCTGAACATCTTTGCCGCAAATGCAAGGGCAACTACAATAGTAAAATAAGCATTACTAAAGCTTAAATTACACACCCAAACCCACAGAGTAATAGTGGGAGACTTCAGCACCCCACTCACACCAATGGACAGATGTCAGAAAGAAACTAAACAGAGAAGTAACAGGACTGACATGTCATGACTCAAATGACCTCACAGACAACCACAGAACAATCCTCCCAAAGACAAAGAGTAACCCTTCTTCTCAGCACCTCACAGAACATTCTCTAGAATTGACCATATACTCAATCACAAAGCAAGTCTCCACAGACACAAGAAAATTGAAATAACCTTCTCTGTCCTACAGAGTGCTATGGATTAAGACTGGATTTTAATAACAACAGAAACAACAGAAAGCCTGCAAACTCATGGAAACTGAACAACTCTCTACTGAATTACCACTGGGTCGAGGAAGAAATAAAGATAGAAATTAAAGACTTCCTAGAATTCAATAAAAATGAATGCACAATGTACCCAAACTTATGAGGCACAGTGAAAGCCCTCGGAAGTTAAAGATCTGTGTAAAGAATTTGGAGGCATCTCATTAGCAACTTAGCAGCACACCTGAAAGCTCTAGAACAAAAAAAAGCTAACTCACCCAGGAGGAGGAGAAGGCAGGAGATAATTAAACTGAGATCTGAAATCAATGAAAGAGAAACAAAGAGAGCAATACAAAAAAATCAATGAAACAAAGAGTTGGTTCTTTGAGAAATCAATGAGATAGACAAACTAACTAAAAGGCAGAGAGAATATCCAAATTAACAAAATCAGAAATGAATAGAGGAACATAGCAACTTATACTGAGGAAACCCAAAATCACTAGGTCATACTTGAAAAACCTGTACTCCACAAAATTGGGAAATATAAAAGAAATGGACAATTTTCTAAATAGATATCACTTACCAAAGTCAAGTCTAGATCAGATAAGCAATTTAAATAGACCTATGATCATTAAGAAAATAGAAGCAGTCATTAAAAGTCTCCCAGCAACTACCATAACAGCAAGCCCAGGATCAGATGGTTTTAGTGCAGAATTCTACCAGACTTTCACAGAAGAGCTAAAACCAATACTCCTCAGAATAGTCACAAAGAAGCAGAAGGAACATTGCCAAATTCTTTTCATGAGGCCACAGTCATTCTGATACCCAAACCACATAAAGACTCAACAAAGAAAGAGAATTACATACCAATTTCTGTCATGAACATTCATCCAAAAATACTCAATAAAATACTCTCAAACTGAATCTAAGAACACATCAAAGAGATTATCCACCATGAACAAGTGGGCTTCATTCCAGAAAAGCAGGTATGGTTCAACACAGGAAAATCTGTCAATGTAACCTCCAATATAAACAAACTGAATGGTAAAATAAACAAATAAACAAACAAAAAATGCACATGCTCATCTTATTAAATGCTGAAAAAAACCTTTGACAAAATCAAGCACCCCTTCATGATAAAAGTCTTGGAAACACAGGACTAGAAGGGCCATACCTAAACATAATAAAAGCAATATACTGCAAGCCGATAGTCAACACTAAGTTAAATGGAGAGAAGTTAAAAAGCAATTCCACTAAAACCAGGGACAAGACAAGGCAGTCCACTCTCTCCATATCTATTCAATATAACACTTGAAGTTCTAACTAGAGCAATCAGATAGCTAAAAGTTGTCAAGGGGATAAAATTAGAAAGAAAGAAGTCCACCTTTTTGCTATTTGCATATGATATGATAGTATACATAAGTGACTCCAAAATTTCTACCAGGGAACTCCAACAGCTAATAAACACCTTTAGTGAACTGACTGGATAAAAGATCAACCCCAAATTGACATTTGGGGTGTCTTTATTTTCTAAATTGGTCATAATGTCACTGAATGTTTGCACACAGTTGTTTAAATGCTGATTTTCAATTATTTTCGGATTTACATGGGAATGAAATTTCTAGTTTAGGTGATAATACTGTACTGAACTATTTAGAGACCCATTGAACTCTTTCTTTTTTCATATACCAATTGCATTTGTGATGTCTGACTTTGGGCTAATAGCCATCCTAGAGGGCAGGGATTTGCATGTAGTTCTCCTTACCTGATATGCACACAAATTCTCCCCTCGGTTATCTGAATGAAACATCCGTGAAATGATTTCAAAGAGGCACGATAGGCTGACACACATGGTGGTAAAGCAGGCCCACGACGGCAGTACCACCGCTACACCGCCTCTCTCCTCACCCACATGGGGTAGATCGGTCTATTGGTGTGTGTGTGTGTGTGTGTGTGTGTGTGAGAGAGAGAGAGAGAGAGAGAGAGAGAGAAAGAGAGAGAGAGAGAATGTATGTATGTATACATCCATGCATCATATATGTATATGCATGTTTTTGTGTGTACAGGTGTATTTGATTGAATGTACATGTGTGTGAGTATGTTCATGGAGGCCAGGAGTCAACATCAGGTGTTTTTCACAATTGGTGTCCATCTTATCTTTTGAAACAGGATCTCTCGTTAAGGTTAGTGCTCACTGATTGACTAAATAAGCTGTCCAATAAGCTCTGGAGATCTTCCTGTCTTCGGTCCCCTTCCAGTTCCAGGTTATAGACACACATGATTACACCCAGGGTTTGCATGAGTGCTGGAGATTCAAACTCTGGTTTGGGCAGCAGGTACCTTACATACCCAAGGAGCTAGTGCCCCATCCTCAGTGTCTCATTGCTAATGCCTCAATTCTCAGAGATGGCTCCTCCCAAAAGATGCCCTTGTGTCCCCATGATCAGACAAAGATGAGCTTGCCAATGCATGATAATTCAACTACAAGTTACAATTTTCTAAATATCCTCTTATACAGTTCCAATCAAATGGCTCCTCAGACTGGTGCTTCTCAGGGTGAGCCATGACCAGACCCAGCAATGCACAGGGAAACTGTGAAGCCCTGGTTCTCAGGCTGCAACTGAAGCCTGATGAGTTGCCAACTCAGTACCTGGGGCTGGGTTCAAGAATCCTGCACGGAAAGAAGCATCCAAGGTTAACCAAAGCTCAGGCCTGTTTGAGAGCTCCTGAGTTAAGTTTTTATTTGAGAACAGATGAATCCTGGGAAAATATGTAGATCAAGGATCAGGTACTTGGAAGTAATTTGTGTCGTTTTCTGTCACAGTGACCTGTAAACATTTTAACCACAATCTTTACAAAGGAACAACTGCCTGCATCTCGCAGGACGAGTTCATACGCATGCACGCAGGCATGTGGAATGAAACGAGTGTTTCAGGAAACCATCTACTGCCTTATTACCTGTGATTCACTCGGAAAATTTGCACCCTACTCTATTCCATTTCCAAAAGCACTGGGCTAAGCCCACTGAATCGATTTTGAAGTCCTCTAATGAATCACAACAGAGTTTGCAAAGCACCAATCTGTAGCAATCAGCTGAAGCACAAAGCTCAATTGAGGAAGTACAAACTCAGAGAAAGAGAACATAAAATACTGCAAACTCGTCATTAAACAAGGCCGTATTTTTAGATATCCTTAAACTGTTTGCATTTAGCTGGATTTAGAACACTTTAATTACAATACTGATCTCCAAATGAAGTGAATATCATTTAGCCTGATTACAAATCTCATTAGCTTCAACTAACAATTATGGATCTTAGGAGGGCACGGGGGGCACTCGGCTCTCTCCTGTGGCTGGAGTGAAGGCCTCAGGGACAATCTCTTTGAGCCGTAGTTTCTTCATCTATGAAACAGGACCGATAACAATACCTATCTCAAGAAGTCAGAAACAAAGGGTCAAAGGGTCAAAGGGCCTAGGGACATGACTTAGCTGGTAAAGCGCTTGCTGCCTTGCTGCGTAAGCATGGGGACCACAGTGCAGAGTCTCAGATGCCCTGCGTTAGCCTATCTGTAGTCCCACAAGTGGGAAGCAGACACGGAATCCCAGGAACAAACAGCTAAGCAGACTTTTGGAAACTTCTAGCCCTAAGTTTGGTGACAGATATCCATCTATGTATAAGGTAAAGAGCAACTGGAGAAGATGTCCAATGTCCACCTCAGGGGTCCACATATGTATGCATACACATATGCACATCACACATACAAGCATGCACCAAAAGTTGCTATAAATATTCAATGAGATCATTCATAAAAATAATAATTGAAAATAAAATATCATTGAACAAATATTATTACCACCATACAAGAACAGTGAAGATATTAAAGGAAAGCCACAGGCAGAAGCGTCTGTGTGTGTGTGTGTGTGTGTGTGTATTATCCTAAATCCAAATCCAATAATTACTTGGTACTATCTTTCCTTTGATGAACAAACTTGTGTTTCGAGGTCTTTAGATTGGCTCTGTCTATGGCTGTTGATGTCGCCTACTTGACTGCCTACTCATCTACTTCCTTCCTGCCTAGACTTGAACCTACCATTTCTTGCTCAGAGCAATTCTACCCTCTTGCCTCCACAGCTGACTACATTCTCACTCTCAAACTTAACTCTCTCACCACCTACCTCCAACATCATATCTTTATGTACTGTGTTCTTTTGTCTTGGGCATATAAGACTCTACTTACATATTTCTCGGCTACTTCTAAAACCTCTTAAAGTCTGTGTTTCCTCTCGTATTCATTTTGTAACCACTATATATGCATATAAATTGATTTACTGCATGCCATACTGTGACGTTAAAAGTTCATATTAGAAGTTAAGATTAAAATAAAGGAACATATATTTACCTCAGTCAGATTACCAAGGTAGACTAGATTATCTGACTAATTGATACTATTAGAACAATAGATACCATGGGGTGGAGAGAGGGCTCAATGGTTAAGAACCACTTTCTGCTCTTGCAGAATACCCAGGTTCAATTCCTAGCACTCGTATGGTTCCTTACAAATGCTGTAGCTCCTGTTCCAGAGGATCTGACACCATCTCTGACCTCTGAGCGCCACAAAATACACATAAATATATGCAGGCAAATATGCACATATACTGTAAAAATAAATCTTAAAATCATTACATTATATGAATTTACTGCTTTTGAATAAATTTGAACATTGTAGAAATACACAAACGTATTAGTCAATGTCTATGGCATCCCATGCTTATGACGTGGAGTAACCCGGGAAGACTTACTTGATAAGAGTACAAAAGCCTTCCAGTCCTTAGAGAGAAGATTTCCTATAGCATGTTTAAACTAGCCTGCTGTTTCCATAAACCCGAATCTACATAACCATCAGCCAATGTCCCAACATCCTTTGAGACATGAAAAAAGTGCCAAACCCAATAGGATAAATTTGCCAATTCTGTTTTCACACTGAAGTCACAGACACTTTGTTGGAATAGCGCAGTTGCCTGCAGCTCAGGGTGCAGCCCCTTCGGGCTTGCCACCACTTTTTCTCACAAAACATTTCTATCCTGATTGCTGGTTTGAGGCGGCTGGAAGACTTTAGAAATGATTTTGTCTAGGAATGGATATTAGCAAAGATGCTTACACCTACCCATTGGGCAGAGAACATGAGTCCTGACCATCTGTGCTCTCCACTGCTGAGCGAGGGGAAAGGCATGTGAATGCATTAGACCCGAGAGAGTTCTATTTCAATTACTTTTAGGGTAAACAATTATTTTCTTCCATCTGATGATCCACACACACAGGTCTTCGCCACTTCTAACTCCCATTCCTTTATAAAACTGGTTAGGCTTTGTGAATTTTCCAGCCGTAAGTACCGTGTAAATCAACAGACCTTCTTGCATCCAATTAAACTTTATTTATGAAAACAGATGTGGTGGGTATGTGGTCGGAGAACAACAGCTGATGACCTTTGCCTTCAGGATGTTTGAAATTTTAATTGTGCCCATTAACACAAATCTGGTAACAGCACGGAGCGACGCAGAGAGCGTTCTCCATCTCAGAAGCTGATCCTGCAACTGCCATCCAATTACCACTTCCCAGAAACTCAAAACAGACAGTCCTGTTTATATCTAAACCATGCGGGCCTGTTCAGACTCGTGCCGCCACGGAGCGCTATTAAAGCTGCCAAAGCTTCACATATATCAAAGCTATCTACCTGGCTTCCCAGCGCGTCTGCACACTGCTGTGACGACCAAATGTGGAGCTCGACAGTACCACGCTGGCCTCCGCAGTTACGCAGGGTGCCACGGCTTATTTATCTTAGAGGGGAAAAAAAAGGAATCCATCCTTGCTGCTTCTGAAGACCCCTCTACACTCTGCAGCTGATCAATGAGTTATAGACAGAGAGCCCCAGGCCGAAAGGTTTGGATTAAGTCATTTCTGTTCAACTGGATGGGTTTAATCAAGGAGCCTGCTTCGGCCACCCCTTCTGGGTGTCCCCTGATGTTGTTAAATGAATGATGGATGAAAGGGTAAGTACATTTGCTCCACGGATAGGATTTGAGCCTGAGTATTACTCTCAGACTACCGAGCAGTGGCTGAGTTGGAGCTCACGGCACAAATCTCACTCTGCACACATGAGAGCCCTGCAGTTGTGGTTCTGAGAGATCGCCTTCAGTTATGCATGAGCTCCCAGAAGCCCATGCTCCACACCTCTGCTGAGCAGGGCAGTTTATGTCTACTGTCAAAGTCATCACCCAGACACAAGCAGTGCCAGACAGGGTGGTCTCCTGGGGAGGGGAGGGTTCTCAATTCTTCTCTGCGCAGCCAACATTGAACTTTCCCGGGTATCCCATGTTAAGGAACGGAACACTAAACAGACAGTACTTACTTGGAAGTGTTTTCAAGTATTCCTTTGACTTCATTCATTTCTTCTTTCCCAAAGTAAACAACGGTGAGATGAACTCTCCCATCCTGCTGGATACACATCTCCCTGGAAAACAAAACACATGTTGTCTGCTCCTGTCTGCACATTTACAGGGGGACACAAACCAACCCCCCTTCCTCCTCTTTTTCCTCTTTTTTTTTTTTTTTTTTTTTTTTTGCAAACTGTAAGAAGGCTTAAAGTAAACACATGACAGAAAAGAAGGGCACCACTCAATTTTTATTTAGCTTATCAGAAAAACCATTGAATTTAAATATGCAGATGTGGCGCTTTAGAGCCAACCTGCCCCCCTGGAATAGCCCCCAGGGGCCTCAGACTGACTGGCAAGGGTTCTGAGAAGTCTCTGATGTATTCAGACATTTGCTCTGTGTTGCATCTGAGAAACCTAATGTCCAGAGAGGGTGAAACAAGAAGCTTTGTCTGTGGATGCTTTCCTGGTGTGGACAAATAACACAGTCTTCATTTCCAAATGGTCCACAGTAAACCCTCACTCTTTGGTTCAGGACTGGGGAAAGCCTTGGAACGAGGTAGTGTCATCAGGACTGTCAAGGAATTCCAGTACCGTGTGCACCCTGCCCTTCCAAGCAGGTGGGAAAAAATCTCAGTCCTCAAGGACTAATGAAGTAGACATATAAACCCTAGGCCTAAAGTTCTGATCAAAAGATTTCTGTACAGCTGGAAGGAGCCAAGACCTGGGGAGAGGATCCTGGAGTCTAACAGTATGACGTATCAGTAAGCGTTCCCACGGTCCCTGCAGCGAGACTTTATCTAATGACAGCAAAATCTCCATACACAAAAACCCACTACTGCCCCATTGTGCTACTCTAATCAATCACCCCAGCACCTGGTGACTCAGGGTCCTGACAAAGTAGCCATTGGTTCGGCTCTCCCAGGGTCGGGTCTTTGGCTCTTGACTGGTCTAGACGTAATCCTCTCCAAAGCGTATGTGTTCCTCGCTGTGATCTACTCTCTCAAACATAAGGTCTAGCTGAGCTGCTCTCTTCTCTGAGGGTTTGCACTTCAAATTACGTGTGTGTAACTGTACGTGTGCATACATGCAAATGTAATTATACGCACATAATCTTTATGTGGACAGGCAGGCATGCATCTAGACATGAGTTTGTGAGTAAGCAGATAACGTGAACTGGTGGATCCTGGGAGCTAACGAGAGATAGATTCCGCTGGTGGGATGGTAGTGTGAGATATTTGGGTATTTCCTGGGCCCTCCTCCTGCTGTTGACATTTATGCAATAATCCAAGCCATAGATTCCAGAAATATCTTGGCCCTACTTACAGAGTTCAAATTACGAGTTTGTTTGTTTGTTTGTTTATTGTTATAACATCAAAAAGAAAGAACCACATTCCTGGGGTTGCTGGGAAATGTTGGAAACAACAGAAAACATGGCTCCTGCCCTAGAAAAATGGTATTAGCAGATAAAATGAGCTCAATGACGTCATCAGAGAAGTAGAACTTTGGGAGCATAACAAGTTCTCAGGCTGGATTGGGACTTGGAAGGTGGGAAATGTTATTCTTTGGGCCCTTTAAGGGGCAAGCCATGCCCACTCCCGGCGACCCCTGACCTCTCCCTGCCATTGTGGATCATACTCTCTTACTGTTCTCCTCTTGGGGTTGAGCACATTTTCCCGTTTCCCTCTCTCTCTCTCTCTCTCTCTCTCTCTCTCTCTCTCTCTCTCTCTCTCCCTCTCTCTCTCTCGTTCTCTGTCTCTCTCTGTCTCTCTGTCTCTCTCTCCCTCTCTCTCTCCTTGCCCTCCCTTTCCCCTTCCCCTTCGTAACCCCCTGAATAAATATTTCAATCTCATTCTACATGTGGTGTCTATCCAGTCTCTGTCTCCTGCCCGCCTGCTCACATGGCCCCCACAGTCTTCTCTGCCTTGGGACTAGAGTCTGCTGCCTGCCTACAGCTGCTGCCTGGGGCATGCCAGCATTTTTTAAATCACAAAAGGAAGGGTTTAGAAAGGTGGGATCAAGACAGAAGAGGCTTGAAAAAAAGGGCCACCCTGACACCAAATGAGGTGCATGTAAACCTCAGCCTGGCTGTAGGTGTGCTTCTGACTCTGTGCACATAGGTCCCCTTGCCAAACCTGCCAGATAAGAGGAAGTAAATCAAGAACACTGGTCAAGTGCTGGAGAAATTATGCTTTAAAGTTGTGTGAGTGTGTGGGGCGTGCAGGGGACCCATCCCAGTGTGAATGTGTGAGGTGTGCAGAGGACCCATCCCAGTGTGAGTGTGAGTGTGTGGTGAGTGTGAGTGTGTGGGGGAGTGCAGGGGACCCATTCCAGAATCAGGAGCAAGTCACCTGCTGGGCCCAAATCAAAGCCTTCCATGTTTCCAGTAATATCTTTGCCTTTCTCTCTCTTTGGTATTTTTTGTTTTGTTTTGTTTTAGAAGTTTACTGATCTAATTGCTTTTGAATTTTAATTTTTAACACTATTTTTAAATATAGTTTTTACTTTCTGTGGTTTTAGTGCAGTCTTTAATTTCTTATTTTGGAATTCCTTTTTTTTAATTTTATTTTTTAAAAAAGAAAACAAACTCTCTTTTTTCATTTTCATGCCAATCCCAGTTGCCACTGCCTCCCCTCCTCCCACTCCTTCCAACTTCTCCGGACCCTGTCCCCACTGATTCCTTAGGGGGGGTAAGGCACATTGTTTTGAGGAAGGTCCAAGGCCCTCCCCAATATATCTAGGCTGAGCAAAGTATTCATCCAAAGAGAATGGGTTCCAAAAAGTCAGTACAAGCAGGAGGGATAAATCTTGGTGCCACTGCCAGTAGCCCTTCAGTCTGTCCCAGTCATACAATTGTCACCCACAGTTTGATCCTATGTAATCCCAGCACTCGGGACGCAGAGGCAGGCGGATCTCTGTGAGTTCAAAGCCAGCCTGGTCTACAAGAGCTAGGTCCAGGACAGGCTTCAAAGCTACAGAGAAACCTTGTCTTGAAAAAAAAACAAAAAACAAATGAACAAAAGAAATAAAGAAATAGAAAGAAAGAGAGAGAGAGAGGGGGAGGAGGAAGGGAGGAAGGGAGGAAGGAAGAAAGGGAGCTCTTTTTTAAAAATGCTCTTTGATGTTTTTAAATCAAGGGAGAGGGATCAGGCCCAAGCCTTCCATGGCCAGGTCAGGGACCTCAGGAGGGCAAATCCAAGCTTGTGCTGGTGCCAGTTTCTAACTCTCCGCTGTAAGTGTGTGTGCATGCTTTTCTTCATTCACCTAACAAGCATTTGCTGACAATATACCACATGCTAGACTCTACCAGGGCATCTTAAACGACATGTAGGACTGACATGTCTGCCTTTGAAGAAGTCTCCTACCTCCTAGGCCAGACTCAAGATGCCTACAGGGGAGCCATTCAGTGCTCCTTGAGAACATGCAATTGTGCGGCGCCCACGACTGCTGTCTGAATGGTTTGTGCTTTTTCTCAATCCTTGCCCATTTCACTACCTCACCCTTGAGAGTGTATGGGACTATGTTTGGTTAGATGCCCACATGCAGATATATCTTCGTTTCTGAATTAAAAGTTAAAAGGAAATCGTAAATGATGGACTCTGTTGCACACAGACTTCTAGCTTTACAACATTAACTACTTGTATTTGGACAATGCTGTCTATATGGTTGCGATGATAGGCCTGCTGCTGTTAGTGTGTTCCCAGGGACAGTGTGGTTGCATGGGAACTCAAGCCTCAGGAGCCCCTCTCAGGGAGCACATCCTGTCCACAAACGCTTCCCATTACCTCAACAGGCCCGTTTCCTTGACCTCAAACCAGAAACTAAAAATTCTGTTTCTATATCACACAAAAAATCATACTCATTATATAAAGCAGTGTGTTCTTCCCCAGGGCACCATCGCACAGAGTGCACTGGCTCTGGATGCCAGGACTCGAGGGAAATTGATGTAGCAGTGTAAGCACAGTGGGGGTTGGGCACTGATGGTGAGCACAGTGACAGCAGCAGTCTCTGACGCACCGGTAAGTGGCAGCTGCTTCATTTGTCACCAGAAGCAGGCATTGCCTTCCTCCATGACACTCAGGCTAGCAGTGTGTGCTAAGCAAACATCCTTGCACACTGAGAACACCAGGAGAGACTGGAAGAGTCATGGAACATTAGTGATCTTGTGTTGGGGGAGAGACAGCAGGAAACTGTGTCAGGAATTTGGGGACTGTCAGACTTTATAGCCAGGCTGAGTGCCCTGGGGGACCATCATGCTGCGGATTTCATGACAAAAGAACAGATGTGACGGAAGCTTGACTTTCGGTGTGATGACATTAGGAGATTACGTCATGCGGGCACTGCCACTGGAAGGAGTTACTTTAGGTTTTGTGAGACCTTGGTGTGCTCCTGTGTAGTTACCCAGCCATGGCGATCCAAGCCTACCATTCCAGCATTTGGGAAACAGAAGAAGTAAGAAAGGGAGGGGGAAGGACAGGGGAAGTGGGTAAGGAGGGGGAGAGGAAGGGAAAGGAAAAGAGAGAGGAGAGGAGATGAAAGGAGGAAGGGGAGGGGAGGGGAGGGAAGGGGAAGCGGAGGGCACCACGGGGGAATGATCTCCACATGGCTGAGAAGAAGCAGAAGAACGCTTTCACAGCCAAGAAAAGGTTTAATCTCATTGCTACTCTTCTAAGTCAGTCTCTACTCAAATGATCAGGAATGGAGAAATCTATGAGGAACTGGAGTGCTTCCTGCAACAGCAACCCACCAGCCCCCAATCTACTAATGCCAAGGGCAGGAAAGTATTCAGCCGTAAGGAATGGCCATGCTGTAAGGAACAGATGCCGTCCTGGAGAGGGAGCAGAGCGCTCCTGGGATTCTCTGGCATCTGCTTTTATCATAGCATTCTGTTTTGGGCTTGGTGCATCCTTTCCCTTATCTTTTTGCCAACGTGAACTAACAGATAATTCCACTATTCTATTATTTGGGTGTTCTGATGGTTACTAAGGAGTGATGGTGGATTCTGGTCTGCAATCAAGCAACTTTCCTGATTCTCATTGCAATACAGAAAACACAACCACTTTTCCAATGGATCATTTTCTGCTCTCTTGAATAGACATTGCTATATGACCTGTAGCTCAAACTAAACACCTCTTCTATTAGGTCCCCGAGATCAACTGTTGAAGCAACATGGCAGATGAAGTTTTGGCATTTCTTAGCTCGTCCGCTAAGAAAGATTCTTGGTGTCGCTGTGGTTTGTGAGTGGTGAGATGACTCCCAGGAATGGGACATGGAGTAGAAAGCAGACTGTACTATGAAAATGGCAAGTTTTCCTTAAGGACTACAGAGGA
Organism: Myodes glareolus; assembly: GCF_982192425.1. Lineage (NCBI taxonomy): Eukaryota > Metazoa > Chordata > Mammalia > Rodentia > Cricetidae > Myodes > Myodes glareolus. The sequence continues at coordinate 6,989,785 of NC_142048.1, read as the reverse complement.
CACAGGAATCTACCTCTGCCACGATCCTGGTGGCTGGAGGACTTTCAGTCAATGATATTACCTTAGTCAAATGTTGAAGGATTGTTTCAGTTAGGAATCTAGAATCCCTGCTTTACACATTTCCCCAGAAATTCCCAGAGCCTTGGTAAAGATTCTAGGCCCAAATGGGATGAAAGAGAAAATTTCTAAAGAAACTCAAGTAGAAGATGACCCTGATAGTGCATTAAAACACCACGAATGCTTTGAGAGGGTTGAGAAAAGCCAGGGGAAAACAAAGGACATTCAAACAAACATAACCCACCCAGTATGAAGAGGAACCTGACAAGAAAAAAGGTCCAATCCAGCTGGAAGAGTCAGAATAAAACACAAACAAACTTGGAAGAAACAGAAAAAAGCTTTTGAAAAAAAAAAAAAACCATGAAGAATATCTTCCATTAAAAGCCCCCACCTCCTACTGGGCGAGGCAGAGATAGCGATCTGAAGATCCACAGCTTTGCAATTGTGTTGAGTGTTGCTGATATCAAACAAAGCACAGGATGAAATCACAGATGAACCCTGAATCCATAACACAGATGGGAAAAACTCAGTGGCCACAGCCAAATGTGAGATAGCTTCAAAGGCAGAGTGGAGTGGTTAACCAAAGCAAAGAGGAGGGGGCAGTTTAAGGCGATCGCTCCTGGGCCAAGATGCACGCGCAAACATGACTTCAGCAGAGTTCCCCTGGGAGCCCCAGACACCCTGTGATCCCAGGGGATGGGAGGAAGCCCATGGGTGATGAAGGGGCAAGTGAGGCCTCCGGATTTCATATGCAGGCCAACCTGATGGCAGCAACAAAGGAGCCTCTAAGCACCAGCCATGGTCTCCAGGATCCAAGATGAGTTTACACCTGGAAGCCCCGCCAAGACCAGAGTCATCTATATTGGTCCCAAAGGGCAAAGCAGGATTTTCGATTCTTTGTCAGGAGATGGAAATACCCAATTCTTGCCACTGTAATTGTTGTGCATGTCAAAAATATCATCACCCGCATCCATTACCTCTTAAATAAAAACCCTGAGGGTCTACTGCTGGAAATAAGCTTGCCCCATCCAGCAATGGCTTTTCCTCATTAACTACGAATGGTAATCCAAACTGGCCCTTGTTTTCCCCCTTTCCCCTTGTCTGCTGGGAAGTTCAGAAAACGAGCACACTGATGAGCTTGTGTTGTTTCCCAGCCCACGGCTTTTGTCTCTACTTCCATCCCGTGAGCTTCCGTGCACTTTCTGTCAAGCCCCAAAGAAAGCACCTTGTTAAAACCTTACGACTGAGAAAGTCTCAATTCTCAAGCTCGTCACCCATGAGAGCATTGACGTGGCTCTGGTTTGTGAGTGGTGAGGTGGCTCCCAGGAGTGGAGCTGAGACCTGAGTAAGAAGGTGACCCAGCAAAGCCCCATACCATGCCGCAGTTGGGAGGGCCACAGCCACCGGCTTGGCTCTCTTTCTCCACCTGCTCTTGCACCTTACGGAAGTCAATAGAATAGTATTCTTCAAAATGCAGCTGGGGTGGGCACAGTGTCTCTCAGATGAAGTAGAAGCCTAGGCAGGCCTTTGATTGTGAAACAGCACAGCAACCACACCCTTGGGGCAAGAAGAGAAAGAAAGAGGGTGTGGGAAGAAGGGCAAAGGAAGGCAGAGATAGTTTTAAATGGCATTCAAAGTAAAAAAGAAAATACAGTCTCAAAGGAAATAGGGATCAGGCAAAAGAAACATTCTTACAATTGTTCCACTTTCACAAAATATGAATTCAATTTTCTAAAGTTCATTTGAAAACAAAGTAAGAGTTCCAGGCACAGTGTATACTCAGGAGATAAATCAATGTCAAGACAAGCAGAAGTGTCATAGAAAGAAAGATACAGGGTGGATTCGTAAAAGATCAAAAGAGAAGGCTCGCGTGCACGCAGGTAAAGGAAAAGGCATTAAAAGCAGAGAGAGGGGCTGGGAGGGTGACCGGTGAGTAGGTGTGCTTGCTCTGAGAGCTTGAAGATCTGAGTTTGAATCTCAGCATCCACATAAAAACACGGGCATGGCTGCACATCACGGTAAGCCCAGCACTGTAGGGCAAAGACAGGCCTATCACCAGAGTTCACTAGCTGCTCTTCCAGCCAGGAGGAATGCTTTGGGTTCTTTGAGAGACCCTATCTCAAGGAAATAGGTGGAGAGCAATAGAGAAGACATCTACTCTGGTCTCTGCATGTACTCACATGGGCCTGTGTTCTGGCACTCACATGAATGTACCACACACACATCATATGCACATAACATTCACACCATATACAAACACATCATACACATACAACACACAATCATATGTCATACACACATACATACGTAGACAATATACACATATGCCACAAACACACAACACATATGCACAGGAAAATAAATATGTCAATAAATGGAAACAATTTATGAAATAGACAATTTGTGCCCATGTAGCACAGAAGTGAACAAGTCATCCATCAACCATAAAACCTTTTTATCAGTTATTTCCTATTGCTATGAAGAGACACCACGATCAGGCAGCTTATAAAAGAAAGAGTTTATGGGGGACCATGATTCAAGAAAGTTAGAGTCCTTGATCATCATGACGGGGAACATGGCAGCAGGCAGGCATGGAGCAGTAGCTGAGAGCTTACATCCTGATCCATAGGCATGCAGGAGGGAGGTTAGGATGGAGGGATGGACTGACAGACAGAAGGACAGAGGGAGGGAGAGAGAGGGAGAGGGGTCTGGCAATAATCTAGCTTTCTGAAACCTCAGAACCCACCTCTATGACCTCCTCTAACTAGGGTACAACATCCCAATTCTTACCAAACAGTTCCATCAACTGGGGACCAAACATTCAAATACATGAATCTATGGAGGTCATTCTCATTCAAACCATCATCACAGCCTTAACACAAAAGAGTTCATAAGATAACATAGCAACTATATCCCAGGCAGATGGCTAGAGAACACTCAATACCAAGAGGAGATATTTCCTGATTAAGTTACTATGATTCAATTCAAGAATCCCTAGAGGGATTCTTCTGGCCTTGATGCAAAAGTTACTTTTAAGGGAGATAAAGATTCTTAATACATTTCCATGGCAGCATTCAATGTGAAAAGAAAGCCTATAAAATCCTCAGTAAAGTGTAATCCAAGCCCTTAAGCCCAGCCAACCTGTCCTGTTAGCATTACAAAGACAGTCTGCATTAAAGCATTTATGGTTGTCTTTGTGTTTCTTACCCATTAAACACAACCAAGAACTGAGGGATGGGGGTGTTATTTTAAGAAAACTAGATAAATGCAACAAATCTATCTAAATACAGAATTCGCCTTTTGAAAAATATAAACTAAGAATGACATCCCCCAACTAGGTAAAAACATTGGCGACTAATCTTAGAATGTGGAGGAATCATGGAGGAAGGAAAGCATACGGAATGCGTGGACTCTCTTTTCCTACTGTGATTCTTTAGACAATTCTGGGTGATACTAAAATATGATTAAAGGACTTTAAAATTCGAATCATGATTTGTTCTGTGTGTAACTTTCTCGGCATGAGAAAGATCTCTTATGAATTGCTATCTCTTCAGAGTGAAGCGCATTTACTAGAAGCTTGGCAGTGTCTTCTAGCATACTCAGGTTTTACTACAAATGATGTAAGGAGGTAAATTTTAATTCATTAGAAATGCAACACATAAGATATCTCATGCAGTATGAAACTATTCATAGCCAGCGAGCTATCATTTCCATCAAATGTATGTCAAGAAAGGTCATGTGAAATGGTATTAAATTAATGTAAATAATGTTTACCTGTGGGTTGCTTTTAAAATAATCTATCCTTGTTTTGTTCTACATTACTCAAACATCTTGTACTAAGCAAGTGATCACTTCTATAAGCTAACTCTCCATTATAAATTAGAAACTCCAAGATGATCTTCCATTGAATTTTTAAACAATGTTATTCCATGCTATTATGTGCATAGACATAATATATGTGGTTGTGCTCACCGTAGACAGAGTGGATAGGGCAGAGGACGTCTCCGTGGACTTTGTCCTTTGCCTCCACCATTGTGAGGACTCCAGGAGTGAACTCAGGCAATCAAGCCTGTGCAGGAAGATTTTGGTTTTTTATCTATAAGCCTTCCCCTAGCCCTGGATTTTAAAACAAACTATAAAATGTTGGGTAGTCTCGAGGTAATGTACACAACAGGCAAAGGGGAGAAAATCACCCACAGTACATTCTTCAGTGTCGACCAGAGTTGACATGCTCCAGGTTAAAGTTGGAAAGGATACCATAGCAACAGCCAACATTAATAAATAGTCCCTACATGGTCTCCCGGTAATTTAATGGTCAAAATAATTGTGTCTAAACATTTAATTGGCCAGAGTTTTCCACCCTTTTATTGAAAAAAAATCATTTTTTCTCATGTAAACATTCTGATTACAGTTCCCCTTCCTCTGCTCCCCTGTTTCCGTTTACTAACATCTCCCTCTACTACTCCCTTCTCCTATCCAGATCAGCCCCCTTTCCGCCTCTCATTAGAAGACAGTCTTCTATAGAACAGCACAGAACAGAGCAGGGCAGAGCAGAGCAGGTAAAGCAAAGCTAACACATTGAATTGGACAAAACAAACAAATCCAGGGAAAAGAGCCCAAGAAAAGGCACAAGAAATAAAGACCCAACCATTACATAATCAGAAATCCCATTAAAAACACTAAACTGAATATCATAATATATATGCAAAAGACCTATAGGGTAAAAGGAGAGAAAAAATATAGAAATAATAAAAACGAATATAAAATATTTTTAAAAATAACTTTCTTTTTTTTAAAAAAGGAAGGACCCTGATGACACAACATTATGAGACAAGGAACCTCCGGAGCTATTGGTTGAGTTCATTTCCTGTTGGCATCTATATCTGAGCATACAGCCCGCCCTTAAGAGTAGTTTGTTTCCCTAGTGAGAGTCCCTTTGTGGAAAACTAAATTTTCATGTACAAGTGGTTTTCAATCAGGTTAGGGATGGAAGAATGTGACCACTGCTCTTTTTAGCGATAGGACTCCAACCAGTGCAGATGCCTGTAGGCCCTGTACACGCTACTGCAGTCTCTGTGGGTTCATATGCTGACGTAGAGGGCCCTGTTTCTTCCTGTCTTCCACACCCTCTTATAGCTTTTACAGTCTTCCTGCCTCCTCTCCATAGGCTCCCTGAACCCTGAGAACAGAGATTTGATATTCCCTTTAGGGATGAGTGTCCACGATCTCTTGCTCTCTGCGTAATGTCTGGCTGTTGAGCTCTGTCTTTGTCCCCATCTGCTGCAGAAGGAAGCACCTCTGATGATGGCTGAGCAAGGCACTGATCTCTGAGGATAGCAGGATGTCATTAGAAGTCATTTGATTGATATATTTTTCTTTGAAGAGTAGTATTTAGTTTTACCCTATGTCCCTGAGCTATTTAGTCTCAGATTCTTGGTCACCCAAGCAGTGTATGGATTTCATCTCTTAAAGAGGGCCTTCAGTCACACCAGATGTTAGCTGATGACTTCACAAACTTTGTGCCCCCATTGCCCTACCATGCCTTGCAGGTAGGCCCTACCATGTCTTGCAGGTAGGATGCTGTTATAGATCTAAAAGTTTATATAGTTTGATATTTAAATTTCTCTTTTGCTAATGTGCAGAGTACTGTCCTGTATCAAAGAGGCTAGCATGCGGGGATGAAGGCTCCAGGCAGATGCCAGCTCAACTTCTCCATGTTCAGAGAGCTGTGTAGGTGTTATCTTCAGCAACGGGGCCTCGCCATCAGTTTGTGACAAGTGACCAGCCTATTGTCTTGGTGACTGCCTGGATGGTTTTGGGTCTCACAGGATATTCCTTTGGTTTAACTGGCCAGAATTAAGGTCTGAAAAAGAATTACTTTTTCCATCTATGCTTGGTGATTTGTTCTAGAACTATGCTTTGCAGAATCTCCATTGACTGTGATTTGAAAATAATCTTTTTTACCATGTTCCTACAGAGAATGAAATACCCTAGGTGCTCCTGATCTTACATTCCACTTTGTCAGAGCCCGCATATACTCAGAAGCTCTTGGCTGCTCAGCTGACACCTCACACAGTCTCTGCCCGTTCCCTCCTGCTCTAAGAATCTGTCTTTGTGCGCACTACCCTTTCAGTCCCTGGCTCTCAGAGACAGTTTCCGTCTTCCATTAGCGGGTGACTTCAGCGGTCTCTTCAAAGATGATTTGACCCTGATACAAGCAACTTAATTACAAAAGGATCCCTCTTGTGCTCTTGAGCTTGGATTTTGAGAGCTACCAACCATTCTTCTACTGAACTCCACTGACTTTTTAATACTGTGAACTTAACGAAAAGAGATTTAAAAAATCAGCTAAATCTTTCAAGAGTTGTAATTGGATAAAATAAGCTGGTTTTTAAAAATCAAGGTAACTAAATCATTGTAGCTAGCTAAACTTGGCCTATATGTGGGTTCCACGCATAAACGACGAGACCCACTGTTGCCTGGTAGAGGGTAGAGGGTTTCTTGTCATGTACACACCAACTCTGCCAGTGCACCCTGGGATAAAGGTCTGCTGAGCGCCCATAAAGATGAGTCTCTGCAGCCCTCCTGCCACAGTTTTAAGTCCAGTCCCTTCGGGCATACAGCTTAGAACAGGAAATAGGCTGTGATTCAATCTGCTCCAGACGCGGGACAGCAAATGAAGCCAATCTTCTGCTGAGCCAGGGCCTCGCTCTCCTTCAGTTGTCACTGATGTGAGTTTCGTCACCACCAGCCAGCTCCTGCCTGTTCCTGATGATTTGGAACCTCATTTATTGGCCTCTGAGAATCTCGCTTTTGTCTGGGGAGCCCAGGTTCAAGTCAGAACTGAAGGCGACATATGCAGCGTTGGTTTACCCAGTCAAAACTGAAGGTCACACACACAGCAATGGTTTACCCAGTCAGAAGGAGGGTAACTTGCGCAGGGCTGTTGACCGCCCATCCTTCCTAGACGTTCCCTCGAAGGAAAGCACACTTAAGCAAGCATTTTCTAATTGCTTTAGGGAAAGGCAAATATGAACGGCAAACTTTGTATGAAGAAAACTGAGTGGAAGGGAAGAGAAGGAGGCTTTGCACACGGCAGGGGAAAGGAAGGCGATGGCAGGAAATGAGCAGGGCTCCCTGCAAAACAAACAAACCTGAAGTTCTGCATGAAGTGCCGGAACTTGTCCACCCTCCTCGCCAGGGGCACGATAACATTGATCAGCGTGTTGGCCATGTTGAGCTTCTCCTTCTTCACTTTCATGATGGGGCCGAAGGGCCGAAACAGGACAAGGCGCTGAAATTCATGGTTGTGGTCCCCTTTGAAGGTGAGCTCATACAAAGTGCCTTTATCCCTCTCTGTTCGGTATATCCCTGCCAAGCAAAATGATCAAAGACGGTCTCAGAAAGTGAGCTCTGGCTCTTCGGTATTGTTCTATAACCAAGATCTACCACAGATGTCTTCAAAATTAATACTGGATTTCCACATTCCGTGATTAGAAAACCAGAACTATAATTAATATTTATAAAAACATTTCTGTCTCAAAATCAGTTATGAATCCCTCATAAAGTCACAGGGAATGTTTGTAATATTAGATACAAAACTATTTATATATTTAGAATCATTGAAGAAAGACAATTAGGAATGCAGAATAAGTCCAATATAATGTAGATTAAGATGTGTTCGTTACTGCTATTATATACATTCTATGCTAGATTAGATGACAGATTATATGAACAAAAGTTTATTTAATTTAAAACTGTATATTAAAATACCTCTTTGAAATCATATCTATTTCTGATGAACAACTATAGCGATTTGTGGGGCATTTTGGAAGAAAATAGGCTATAAACATGTGCCCCTCCCACCCTAAACCCCCAGAAGCATCAAGACGATGCTCAAAGTATCCAGAGTGATGGCAGGCACACATCATGTTTAGTCTCCCCCCTTCCTGCCTCTAAGCAGTGTGAATGAAAACTCAAGACCGAACGCCTATGTTAACATTTGGGCCCCAGGGGAGTACTGGGGAAGACATGTCATTTTCTCATCCCTCATTTACCTCACAGAAGAAACAACACCCTGGTGGCTTAATCCGGAGGCTGGTGCAGGCGGATCACAAGCTGTAGGCTTGCCTGGGCCACAGAGTGAGTTCAAGGCAACCTTCATTACTTAGTGGATCACTGATGTGGCTCAGTGATAGAGTGCTCGCTCAGCACGTACCAGGCCCTGGGCTCAACCTGCAGCACCACCACCACAAAAGCTGGCGTGTTTACCAGTAGGTTCCCACAGGGCTGGGTGCATAGTAAAGTGTACATGTATGCTGCCCTCATCTTTACCCTCCCTTCTCCTGTCAGTGCTGGTGGAACGTGGCATGTTAGGAAGAGAAACAGGAAGTTCATTCTGCCTTCCATCCGCATTGAGTCCGAAGTCACCGAGTGCCATCTGTCAGGTAAGACACAGCCTGACCACCTCACTCATCTCTCAGGGGACGCTTCCACCTGAGAGAACAGCCACAGAGGAAGACCAATCAACTCCCTAGGTTCACCTTCTTCCCTAGGATTACCGGCAGGGTGGGTGTTTTTCTTAAAGTTAGACAAAAGTTGGTAACACTCAACAAATTCAGAGAGAAGCTTTTATTTTTGATTTATGCCATATTCCCCAATCCCTGTCTTGTTCTTCAGCCCCATGTTAGTTGAAAATGTCCCTCCTCGTCTCTGCTTAGCTACAGCAAAGGATCTGAGGGAAATCCTGGCTGACGGTGAGTTACTGCTCTTGAGGGCAGCTCTTCTTCCACACTCTCCTGCTTTGTTTCCTTTGTGGGAAACACTCATCTCCTCTACACACTGCCAAGTTCTGATCTTTGTATTTTGACTTTCAGGAACCTTTTCATCCTAGAGCTCTGGTCTTGTAGCCTCTTTGATTTCACCCAAAGTTTAGATCTCCCTGACGTGCAGAGAAGAGTCATGTACAGTGAGTTTTCGGTGTGGCCTCATTTCCCGCAGTCATTCAATGGGCACAGTGCACCAGCAGTGAGCAAGGGTGGCTGAAGGAACTGGTTCTCTTCTGAAGCCCTTGCTGCTTCCTGGGGTATCACAATGGGACATCCTCCTCTGCTACCCCCAGTGTCAGGGATGCCAGGAGAATGGCTGAGCTCCTGTTCGGAAAGAACTCAGCATCCTTCTGCAACCAGTCAAAGAAGAGAGGAAGTTTATTTCTTTGGGGGCTCTAAGGACTCCTTTTGAAAACATCAAATAGTACCTCAAAGTCTGTTGATTCTTTTGGGCACTTAGTGAGGAGACAGGCTTCTAACGATGTCTACAGCAGTTGCTCAGTCTACAACCTCTTCATCCAGTCCAAATGAGGCCCCGTTGAGTCACACAGAAGTCCAGTGGTCACAGAGCTATATCCACACACCCAAAATGTCCTTGAGATTGGTGGCTGAGCCTTGACAAATGCTTTAGTTACTTGGTGTCAGCAGTATAGATTCCCCACCCAGCCATAGACTTGTGTTCAGGTTAACTTGCAGATACAAACACACAGGCGAGTAGGGGTCCTGGAATCTAGACTACTGCTTTCAAGAGGAACTGAGTTTGATCACCAGAACCCATACAAAAAAGACAGGGTGGTCGCCCAGGCTTAGATCTCCATCTATCTCATCACCATCACTTACGTCTTACAAACCTGATTTTAGATCCCTTAACTACATCTGTTTAAAACATGACTTATTTAAAATCTTCCCCCAAACTGTGCTTCACCACACTGGGTTCACACTTGCCACCCAGCCACTGTCGCCAAGCACACACCCTTGCACAACCACATGCAAAAGCACTGTCCTCTACCCTGTCAGTTCAGAGGACCACACTAATGGAGCATTGTGCTCTGTGGAATCTTCAGTAATCAAAGCACAAAGGATCAGAGAGAAAGGGGGTGTTTTTAGCATGACATATAACCAACAGAGGAAAAAGAGTCACACAAACACCTTTCTTATACAGGCTGGGCATTCCTAATTGGAAATCTCAAAATGTGAAACTTAAGTCTAAACAATGCTCCTAAGTTTTGCATTTTAAATCATTTTAGATTTAATATTTTCTGATCCAGATGGTAAAATGTCTGTAAATATTCCAAGATCTAAAATCCTTTATAATCTGAAACATGTCTGGTGTCAATCATTCCAGACAAAAGATGTACTACTTGTCGGCTGTCATAACATAGTCCTTTTATTATTATGCAAACTAAGTATAAAAACAAGACCTTTGTGGCTCCAGCTTGGATCCTGATTAGACACACCTCTGGGGCCTGCAGTCCATTCCTTACTTTGGCTTTGGTGTTTCAGCTCTCTGTGCAAACATACTAACACATTTCTTTTTCTTATTCAGGATCCAGCTCTGTAACCAACAGCTAAGGGGGTGTAGCCTGTGAAGGAAGGAAACAGCTCCATAGATGCTGTCTGTGTGCTCCCTCCCCTCCTTCTGCCCCTTTTCCCCAATTTGGGAATGAAACCCATGACTCACTGATGCAGAGTAAGTAGGATTCTACCATCCAGTCACACTCCCAGACCTGCTGCAAAGCCTGCTCCTTTCTAGGCCAAGGACCACCTGGCTAACTGGTTCTTTCCCATCTCTATGTGCTTTGGTCACCGTGGTGATCAAGATGACAAAAGATAAGGGATGTACCACTTTCTGCTGCTACTCCACATGAGTGCACTTAAGATGACCAAGGTTGAGTGGCTGGCTGAGTCCATGCAGAACTCAAACCTCTCACCAGAAAACACCTTCTTTATTCAAGAATCCCACTCACTCTCTCTGGATTCATCCCCACCTTTCCAGCGTTCCTACTTGGAACCCAGGTTTCTTACCTAGAACCCAGGATTCTTACCTAGAACCAGACCTCTAACCTAGATAGATGGCTGTAATCAATGTCCTGGTCTCCAGGTCTCAATTCACACCGCATGCATCCTTTGGTCCTTAAGCTGCTTACAGTACTGTTTTGTTCTTGCCTCTCCAGGTTCCCAGGCTTCAAGACCCTCCATATTCTGGTACCAATCTGTTGTCATAACTGAATATTTTGTCATTGCCGCAGGTGCAGTCTGGGCTGCAGGCAAGCTGATTTAGATTGAAGGCATGTAGCCACTTGTCTCCATGGAGAATCTGGAAGGAACCCTTGTGCATTCTCAGTGGGAATTAAAATGGTGCAGCTGCTGTGGAAAAAACCTTGGAAATCTCTCAAAGAGTTAACTATATGTGCACAGCCATATGGTTTAGAACAGCTAAGAGAGACAATCCAAATCTGCATTGAGAGATGGCTAAACAAAATGCGGCATATGCACACAATGGAGAAGGGAATGTAATTTGACTCGTCCGACAAGAGTAGATTTGAGACACAGGAAGTCATACTGTGTGATGTCACTTCTACAAGGCACCCAGACAGTCAAAATAAGAAGCAGAGAGTAGAATGAAGGTGACCAGAAGTCAGGTGGGGGAGAAATGAGGAGTTACTGGTTCACATACACGCTTGTGGGATTTCTTTGTTTTTTGCACTGCTAGGAATTGAACTCAGGGCCTTGCATATCCCAGGAAAGCAATCTAACACGGAGCTACAGCCATAACTCCAAAGTTTTTTATTTGGGAAGGTAAAATTATCCTGGAGAGGGATGGTAGTGATGACTGTTAAATTATGTGAATATTTTTAACATTACTGAACTAACTAAATAAAAGTTGCTCTTGATCATTAATGGCATGTGAGTTTTCCACCACACTGCTCTCCTCTGAGAAGATCTTGCACTGTCTCGCAGGCACACAAGTTCTAATTGTTTCTCCCTCCTGGCCTTTCTAACCTCACCTGCCTCCCTGGGGGAATTTTTCTGCCACATTCTCAATCTAAAGTGATCCCTCATCCTCCAGACATTTTTTTTCCTCACAATCCTTAAACGTTCCTTTACTAAACCACTTTCTTGGTACCCAGTAATGAAAGAGGATGTGGAAATCGTCTGGTGCAGACATATAAGCACAAGGAGACCCCGAGAAGCCGTCGCTTATCTCAAGGACCCATTTGTTACTGGTTCCCTGCCTCATAGTCCTGAACCCTGGAGTCACTTCGCACACAGTGACAACTGGAGCAGAGGAATCCGGAGCATGGGGAGCTGCTGCCTGGAGGTCAGAATAGGGAGTGCCGAGAGGAGAGAGGCCTGCTGCCCTTGGCGTCCCTGCTCGCAGAAGATCCTTGCCCTCAGCTTTCTCTTCAGGTCACATGTAATTCTGACAGTTACTAAAGAAGTTGCACCCCAGCCTTTGAAACACCGAGGCAGTGAATGTTGAAAAGCATGGGTTTTGTGGGGGAAACGATTTTCCAATAAATAAAGGAGACGATAATCATCCTTCAGTATCTACAAAGATGTTCTAGGATCCCATAGGGTACCAACCTATGAGGCGGCGTCTCAAATCCCTTATAATAAATAGCACAAAATTTACATATAACCTGTATGCTTTAAATAATTTTGGTTGCTCATAATCCCTCCGCACACAAAGAGCAGCCTTTATGTAAATACTTGTTTCCCCTATTGTTTAGGGACTAATGACATGACAAGGTCTGCACATGCCCAGTACAGCTGCGATCATTTTTGAGTAGTTTCAACCCCAGGTTGGTTCAACGCAAAGGTGCTGAGTCTGTGGGTACAGAGGGCTGACGTCAGGGGAGGAAGATCAGTAACAGGCAGGAGAAAACAGGTCTGGTGAACTGTCAACAGAGCGCTGCACTTTAGAAACTACATATTACCAAATGCCTTGGTGTAAACTGCCTCTAAAGACTGTCCACCTGCTTCTCGTCGACTCTGGAGGAAGAAAATCAGCCGGGTGCAAAGAAGGATTTCCTCAAAAGCGATGCTATCCCCCGTTTGCTATCTGCTACTGCGGTGATCTAGGCAATCCCCTTAGATGGCATGTCATTGCTAGACCTCATAAAGGTCACCTTTGTAAATTTCCCACAGAGCATTTGGTGGTGTCACAGATTGAATTAGGCAAACCTGATACCTAGTTCTTTCTCTGCCCAGACTTTCTGGGAACCTCACTTAGCTAAAATTATTTCCTGCTTCCTCAGAAACGCTAGCAACTGTCTGTCTTCTACCACAATAAACCTGCTTGGATTAGATAATAAAGGTGCATTTAAGATTCCAGTATTTTCGAAGTAAGGCATCAAGTTTTCCTTCTGACTGCCAGGCTGGGTGAAAGCGAGACTTGCCGACATGGCCCCACCATTGTAATAGATGCTGTTAACCAAGAACAATGTCAAGATTCAGAGGGTGGCCTTCTAAAGGATCTGAGTTCAGTTCACAGTTTCCACAACAGATAGCTCCCAGCCATCTGTAGCAGTAGCTCCGGAGGCTCACATACCCTCTTCTGGCCTACAGACACAAACACACACACACACACACACACACACACACGAGAGAGAGAGAGAGAGAGAGAGAGAGAGAGAGAGAGAGAGAGAGAGAGAGAGCATAAAAACTTTTCTGACACAAGAATGACGATTCTGTGTGTATATACCAGAGAAAGCACAGGGGAAACAACACAGATCAAATCTGTGACAGGCACATCACTGAACCAGCCTGAGCAGTCAGACTGTAGACAGAAATGCATCCCCACCTGATGGAAGTTAGACTGAGTGGGCGTTTCCTGAGACTCCAATCAGAGGGAACACCGAAGAAAATAGCAGCATACAGGAAGACACTGAGAACAGCAAAACAAACACAAGCCAGCATCCTCAGGGTAGGCAGGCTTGAGAGAGCTGAGCAAGGATGGAGCGCAGAAGCACATAGGTGTGGGAGAGACGTGGGAAAGGAGGTTGGGACTCAGGAAAGCCATGCCACACATACCCACTTGCTCATCCCCGCAGGCATTGCCTCATCCTGGGCCACAGAGAAACCTGTTTACTGTTTTAACAGGTCTTAGGACAATGACCTGACACAGGCGGATGACAGGAAATGAGATCAGGAATCATCAGGAAGGAACTACCCAAGAACAACAGGAACTGGTAAAGGTTCTACCCACATTGGTGGCCACAGATAAGATACGGGAAGGAAGAGGCTGGAAAGAACTTGGCTGGTGACTGGGGCACTGGGGGACAGCGGGGGGTGGACATGTATCATAACTGCAGCTCCAGTGAACACAGTTACGCACTGGACATACTGACTTTAGCATCTGAGTAAGTAGGCTGAAGCCACTAGGGAGACTTTTCCAGAGCCATTGGTTTGAATTTTTCCCACCATATAAATGAAAGCTTTGAGTATAGGTGAGATAATCTGGAAAGAGTCAGACAATGAAGGAAGTGCTTACTGTGTTCAGAGTCCTGTTCCTAACATCCATGATATGGGAGCAACCTCAGCATCCTTTGGTCTTAAAGAGGAAGATATGATGCCATTTGTGACGATGTGGAAGGAGTCAAAATTTTGCTGAGGAAAAACAACCAGATACCAAAAGACAAATATTGAATTCTCACTTACGGTTGGAATCTAAAACAAGAAACTGAAAAGGAAGCAGAGAGAATAGTGATTGCCGTGGTCTGGAAGGGGAGGAAGGGATGAGAAAAGGAAGATGGAGGCTTAAACGTACCCAGACTCAGTCCAGAGAAGTTTAGTTTGTATGGAGATCATAAGTAACAATACTGTGCATTCCATATTAGTTCAAATAGGTTTTATATTTAATTCTTATCATGCACACACACCAATGAGATACTTGGATGTCAATCATCTTTGTTAAACCTATAATGTATACAAAGATCAAAGTATGACAGTATATGCCATAAATATACACAATTATTGTTAGTCACTTAAAACAGCTACACGGAAGGATAGACAGACAGATAGGCAGACCGAGAACCAGGAAGCAGATGTGGGGTATGCTCACCTTCAGACACAGTCTACGTGGATTTGCACAGAAGGACTGAGAAGACAGTGACCAAAGGACTCAGGGTTAGAAGACAACAATGTCAGAGAACCAGTGTCAGGTACAAAATACTGTTTCAAGGTCTGGTAAAAGGAGCACCAAGACAGTCCAGGGAATGGGGCAGATATCTCGCTAGTGACTGCACCGGTAGTGGCTTCAGTCAGGCTGGGGTCCATCTGAAAGCCGATGGGCATTAACATAGCGGCAGAGAGATGAGTGCTTTCCTTCCATTTTCCAGTCAAGCTTATTCTCCCCTGAGAACCTTTGCCCTCTTTCTTTGGTGTCTGAGGTCTTCCCCAGGGGCTAACTTGGCTAGATTCTTTCTATAATATAGGCCTCAAGTCAGTGGCTGCTTCTCCAGCTGGGCCTCTATTTCATCCTCCGCATCCTCCAGGTCCCCGCCCCAGCCACTGCACCATTGGTCAAGCCCCTTTAGTGACAGTAATCTGTACGCTGCCCTCTCCGCTCCTGCTCATCACTGCTCCCCGACTAGGCCAGCACTTTCAAAAGTGGAGCTGTTTCTAACACGTGGGTCAGAGTAGATGGGGGGATGTCCTTGACCAGAAAGGGATACACACATTTGGACAGAAGGTAGAGAGACTTACAAAAAAGACAGATGGAGAAACAGTTTCTTACGCTGAAGGAAAGAAACAACGAGTAGACAACGAGAACACATGGATGGAATGAGGACCTGAAAGCTGGACAGAACCACAGCCCTGAAAAGGACTCGGTAAAGCCATGGAATTTACAGACCCCCCCGAACAGGGCAGAAATGGGGTTCAGCATTTGGAGCAACAAAGTAAGGATTTAAAGGTGGAAGACTGGGTTTAAGAGGGGAGCTGCTAGGGGTTGGGATGGTGATAGTGTAGATTGGAGAGAAAACGAAGGAAACATGCAGGGAAGACACTCTAAACTATCACACTGGCATGCCTGGGCTGGGGACCGGAAGACTGCGGTGATGCCAGGGTGGGACTTCAGGGGTTCTTCCTTTCTCCCTCCCTCCCTCTTCCCTCCCTCCCTTCTTCCCTTCATCTCTTCTTCCTTCCTCTCTTTCTCCCTCCCTTCTTCCATTCTCCCTCCCTCCTTCCTCTCTTTCTTCCTCCCTCCTTCCTTCCCTCCCTTTTTTCATTTCTCCTCCTCCTTCTTTTTCCTCTTCTAATGTGTGATGAATGCATGTGACATTCAGGTAAGGTACCCATGAAGAGGCCAGAGCAGGATGCCAGTGTGTGTTACTCTCAGTCTTGTTTCCTGGAGACCATGTCTCTTAGTGTATCAGAAACTCACAGTTTTGCACAGTCTGGCTATCTAGCAAGCTCCTGAGATGTGCCTGTCTCTGCCCCCAAACGTTGGGTTCCAGGCATATGAAGCCATGTCCAGCTTTCACGTGGGTATTGGGCATTCAGACTCTAGTCTTTTTGCTCCCAATGCATAAGCTCTTCCCCATCGAGCCATCTTCCCAGCGCCTTTGGGGCTTGTTTTCCAGTAGCAGAAGGGCAGCTGGCAGGGAAAGCACTAAGACAGTGCCTTACTGTTTAGGATCGAGCTCCATAAGGCAGAGACAGAGGGCCCAGAGTCATACACTACTGAGCACGTGGTTGGGGGAACACAGTCTGGGCTGCAGAAGGAGCATCGAAGTCTAAGAAGGGCCTTCTTAAAGAACAAGAAAGACTCAAAATGTCCATGCCGTAAGAACCAACAGTAAGAAAGTGAACAAAGACAGAAATCCTAACAGAAGAATGGAGGAAGAATCAATTTGAAGATGTTAAGATTGTTGAGATTTTTAATTTTAACCTACTCCAGAAGACACAAGGGCTGATAAAGTAGTCACTCTGGGAAATGGACATTTCTATCTTAGCATTTAAGTTTTCCAGACCAAGATAACAGAGCAAGCTGCTCAAAGCCTTAAGGACACTATTTTTGGTCTCTAATTCTTCTTCTTTGGGAGTTTCAGTTTCTGAGGAAGAAATGGAATTTCTCTGACTTTAAGAAATTAGTGACTAGAAGTTATGGATGTGCGCCTAGGCAAACCGAAGTTGAAGAAGTCAGGAGGTGAGGGGCAAGGCGAAGCAAGTGGAAAGCTCTTTGGAGATTCCAGACCAAACAATTGTGGTGGGGAAGCCAGAGCTGCCGTTAGCAAGGTTTGCTTCCAAACAGTTGCCAAGACTTTCTCTCTAACAGAGCACAACCATCTCCTCAGAATGCTATGGAAAAGCAGGAGACTTAAGACAGAACAGGAAGAAGCTGTAGTGTGGTCCACTGAGGCAGTTTCCCCGTTAGTCTCTCCATCCTTACCAGCAGGTGTTCGTGCAGGACTCATTGGTCTGGCTCAGGGTCTCTGGTTTCTGCTACACCACTGACAAACAGCTTCCACTGGGGTTCCTCTTGGTTACCCTGCTGTTGTTCCGTGTCATGGAGAGCCTGCTGTTTAGGATCTGTAGATTCATCCCCATCACATGCTCCAAGAGTTCATAGATTCGGCGGTTTGGGGTGGGAAGACTCACAGCCCTGGTTTTGGGCCTGGGTTGGTCAGCTTGCTGGCTCTCCTTCATCATCACTGCCTAGATGAGCTCTGCAGCCCTGCCTTGACTAGCTCCCGAATGCAGCCCACTGCCTTGACTAGCACCTCAATGCAGCCCACTGCCTTGACTAGCTCCTCAATGCAGCCCACTGCCTTGACTAGCTCCCGAATGCAGCCCACTGCCTTGACTAGCTCCTCAATGCAGCCCACTGCCTTGACTAGCTCCCGAATGCAGCCCACTGCCTTGACTAGCTCCCGAATGCAGCCCACTGCCTTGACTAGCTCCCGAATGCAGCCCACTGCCTTGACTAGCTCCCGAATGCAGCCCACTGCCTTGACTAGCTCCCGAATGCAGCCCACTGCCTTGACTAGCTCCCGAATGCAGCCCACTGCCTTGACTAGCTCCCGAATGCAGCCCACTGCCTTGACTAGCTCCTCAACGCAGCCCACTGCCTTGACTAGCTCCTCAACGCAGCCCACTGCCTTGACTAGCTCCTCAATGCAGCCCACATCAAGGAGCCCGGCCAGTTCTCCTGATCTTGGGCCCTGAGATCTGGGCTCCAGGTCCTCTCAGTCATACTACCAGGGTCAGCTCTACTGATACAGGCCCCCCTCTCCCGTTTGCTCCAGAGGGCATATTAAGCAGGGTGCAGGGTCAGCGTTCCTGCTCTCAAGCCCTCAGGACTGGGTCAGCTCTAGTGTGCTGCCCAGGTGGGGTGCAGATCCCTCTCCCCTGTGTGTAGGGCAGGGCTAGTTCTCTCAGTCAGCATGGGGCAGAGGGGAGGGGCCACCTTTCCCTCAGTCAAGCTACCTCATGGCAGACAAGGGGGTGGGGCCAGCTATGTTACTCTCACCTGCTTCCCTGACAACAGGATCAGGTCTAGTGTGCTGCCCAGAGGGAAAGTGCTGTAGCCAGTGAGGGTCAGAGCCAGCTCTCCCACTCAGTGACCCCAGGGCTAACTATCTCACCTGCCACAGGTGGTATTGGGTGGGGTGGGGCATCTTGTTTTTCCTGTTATTGCAGTTAAGATTTTTCTGTTATTTTAAAGAGTTTTGTAATATGTATTTGTCTGTGTGATATTTGAGTCAATGTAAAATTGCAACAATATTACAGAAATATATTTAAAGAGTTTGTGAAATCCATTTTTAATTCATAATGTTAACTGAAAATGTTGAATCATTGGTTCCAATGTCTTTTATCTTACCACTTTAGTCATTCATACTCGTTAGCAAAATCTCATATTCCATGATGCCCGAATGTTTGCTCACAATCACTAATATAATTAGGATAGATCACTTCCCTCTGCCAGATACACTGTATATTCCAGCCCTTCCAGACAAATTCTGAGATTGGTCAATATTCATGCCAAAGCGTCTCAGCTCAGTCCTGGCTTTCATACTTTGTACCTTAACCAACAGCCCAGGATTTCTGCTTCCTGGTTTTAAGAATTGGATCCCTTTGAACCCTCAAAGCATCAACATCAACAGCTTTGTACTTCAAGGAACATCACAAGTGACATTGCTTATATTTGACTGAGCGATTTAATTAGCAAGTGGTAGGAATTCATCTAGTTTCACAAATAAGTTATAAGATTGACTCCGTTATTAACATAGGAGAGAATGTATGTGTATACAGATAGGGTGCAACACACACACACACACACACACACACACACACACACACACACATGCACACACACACACGCACATACACACACTGGCTCTGGTTGGGGCTTCTGAAACCTCAAAGCCCACTCCCAGTGATGCACTTCCTCCTACAAGACCACACCTACTTCAAAGGAAACATCTTCTAATCCTTCCCAATCCTTCCCAAACAGTTATACTGCCTGAGGACCAAGCATTCAACCAGATGAGCCTATGTGGGTCATTCTAACCATCACGGAGTGTGACACCATCTTTTGGGACCCACCATCTTAATTTCAAACTGATAACATTCGAGTCTTTGGGGCTAGAAAATAACAAAGAATAACTCGTCATTGTCATACACAACAGCAATGGTCCAACGCAGAGGATTTATGAGCAAGTACAAGGAGATCATGTCTTTATTGGTTTCTGTGTATCACAAATAAGCAGAGAAAACAATGCCCACACCAACTTAGAAAATCACTGGGCAAAGCTTACTTGTAGAACCAGTTGCCCCTACTCTGCCACAAATATCTACTTCCTAACTTAGAGAAGTTACAAGATGTGGCTCATGCACTGGTGCATTTAAATGCACTCAGGAGAATGTATCATGTTTTGCAAATACTCTAAGCTCACCAGGCCGCTAGGTGAAGGTAAGATGGCGATGTGCGGAACTGCTTTCTGAACCCGCTAACTCCTTCCCACAACCCCTTCGCTAGGTCACTGCAGTGGGAGCTGAGCACTCTGAACGAACACCACAGCCCTGGGAGAAAGGATTCTGGAAGTTCACCTACACAGGGAAACGTCTGAACTGAAGTGAGAAAGTTGAGTTGTACAGCACAAAAGCTTGACATGGGGTAACCAGAAGATACGAGAGTACAGAAGAAGCACATGGAACATTCAGGAGACCATGGAAGTCCGGTAAGTCGAGGAGTGGAACGAGGTGTGTTCCTAGACAAAAAGATACAGAATTGAGAGATCTGAAAGGTCCCCATCACAGAAGTCTTGTGTGGATCATGGAGGAGGCCTCATCATTTGCCACCATAGGACTTGTTGACTTTATTTGATATTGCTTTAGGTGTTTTATTTATTTTGATAACTACTATAACTGAAATGTACCCTACAGTATTGTAAATTTTATGTTGCTAAAAGTACTGTGGTGGTTTGAATAACAATGGCCTCCCTGGGCTCATAAGTTTAAATGCTTACTTAGCAAAGGCAGTGATTGGAAAAGATTATGAGGTGTAACCTTGTTGGAGGAAGTGTGTCACTGGGGTGAGCTATGAGGTGTCAGATGCTCAAGCCAGGCCCAGTGTCACCCGCTCTTCCTGCTGCCTGTGGATCCGGATGTAGAACTCTCAGCCCCCTCTCCAGCGCCCTATCTGTCTGTGTGCTGCCATTCTTTCCACCATGATGATGGTGGACTAAACCTCTGAAACTGTAGGCCAGCCCCAATTAAACACTTTCTTTTGTAAGACCTGGCATGGCTATGGTGTCTCTTCACAGCCATAGAACAGTGACTAAGACAAGCGTATTCTAACCAGCATGAAGGCCTTCAGGAGCTTCCATGGAGGTTAATGTTCTATCAGAAGTCTGAGTCCTGAGCCACACTTTCCTTCAGGTCCTTAGAGACTCACATATGCTCACATTCTCATCCCCTCCCTCCAACTCGTTCTCCTACACACACACACACACACACACACACACACACACACACACACAGAGAGAGAGAGAGAGAGAGAGAGAGAGAGAGAGAGAGAGAGATTCAATGGGAAAACACAAAACATGAGAATAAAGTAAAAATCGTGTTTTCTTGGAGTAACAGCATAGTCGGAAACAATTTAAAATACTAAGTACTGGCAAATAGAAGGTTTTTCATCCCAAAGGGGTTATTCTTAGTCCACTCAGGATGCCAAGCTATGTTTTAGTCAACTAGTCTGTGTGGTGGCAGGTCAGAAAGTGACCAATCCAGGGACCGTTCTGACAGAGTCTGCTGACACGGAGCAAAGAGACCCCTAAGTTTTAAATTTCACTCCATCATTGATTTGTTCTATGACTTTGGCAAAATCTAGCTGAAAAGCCTCGGTTTTCCCATCCCTACAGCACAGGAATAATAAACAACAGCAGCTTTCAGTACTCACGACACGGCAACAAGCCAGCAGAGTATTGCACTTCGGGCTACGACAGTCGTTAGCTCTACAAAATCTCTACAGCCATTTTGCTAGCATGACATGACTACATAGCACACTGAAGGATCAAAACAATATCATAAGATGTCAATACAACATGGCTTCAGTTTTCAGATGCTAATTTAATGAGAGGATTTTTCTCCTCATGCTTAAGCGAACCCATAGGGTTAGAAAGCATTTAACCTATTTAGGCAGTCCATATATTTCCTAGATTTTTTCCTCAAATGAGTCATGGCCTCCAGATCCTTTGACACTGTGCTCATCCCAAAAGATTTCTGCCTTCTCTCTTCCCTGAGATGTGACTGTGCTTGGGGCAAGGAGGAGAGGGAAGTGATGGAGTGTGCACTTCCTTTCAGGACAGTTTCCTCTCGGATCTTGGAATGCTAAGGAACAGGTTCCAGTAGCCCGAGGATACCTTAAAGCATACGGCATAAGACACGGACACGCTATATACAGACACCCCTGACCGTTGTGACTCCACAGTCCAGGTGTCAGATCTGGGAGTAAACAATGGTCTGGATGATTTTATCCCTAGATGTAAAGTTCCCCTCCCAGCTTTCTAGACAGACTGGGGCAGGGGCATGCCACCTTCACCTGTCTTTTCTGAATTCCTTACCCCACAGAATGGTGATATTAAGCCATTAAATTCTGGTACAGTCTGCAGTGTAGCCATTATCACTGGTGTATGAGTGCTTGGTAATTGTTGGTGGGTAGAAATTTTGCTTTTATTATATTCTCTGACAAACTTACAATAGGCAAGCATGCTGTGCTGAGAACTACCATGTTAAATTACACCTGAAAATGGAAGTTCTAATGTCCTACCAGCATCATAAGACTCCATTGACTCTGCACTGTTTTATTGATAGACTTTTTTTTTGACAGAGAGAGAGAGAGAGAGAGAGAGAGAGAGAGAGAGAGAGAGAAAGTTTTGCAGCAATATTAGAGTCTGTCCTAGAACTAGCTCTTGTAGACCAGGCTGGCCTTGAATTCACAGAGATCCACCTGCCTCTGCCTCCCAAGCGCTGGGATTAAAGGCATGTGCCAACACCGCCCTGCTTTTATTGATAGACTCTTGTGACGTACTATACAGAACAGGAGACTACCCACTCTCTACATGGAGCTGGAGAGTGCAAGTACTTTGGTAGGACCTTCACTTTCTCCAGAGTAAAAAGTTCTAAATCCACAAACACAGCAAGAAATATTTGGCCGAGACACCAAAATCCCATGCAGTTGTGCATGGGCACAGTTAATTCAGCCTAGAAAAGTTTTCAAGTAAGTAGATAATGGTCTTGTACCTTGGTTACACTGTCAGTAGCAAAGACATCCCCTTAGTCACATTCTCATTGATAACTATAGTTATTTTAATCCATTTGTTTATGAATGAAATTATGCTATGATGTTGACGTGATGTTAGCACTTCAGTTCTCAGGTGTGATGTGATAAAATAGTTCTGAGTGTAGCATGCTTACATGCTGTAAGTTTATCAGAAAATATAGCTTGTCAATAAAAATGTACATTTATTCTGTAGCCAGTTAATCCAGAAAACAAATTCTAATATATCGGTAATTATCACTGATATATAATATATAATATATTATATATCATATATATAATATATATAATATATATTAATATATAATAGATATATATTATATAATATATAATAATTATTATATAATATATATCTATTATATATATATAATAGATATATATTATATATTATATATATTAATAATAGATATATATTATATAATATATAATATATATCTAGTTGATTATATATCAACTAGAAAGAAAAGGCTTAGGGAGACAGCTGAGTCTATTAAGTGTTTTACATGTAAGCAGGAGGAACAGAATTAAATCTCCAGAACCCATATGAAAAAGCTGGTCATGGAAGAACTTGTAATCTCAACACTGGTAAAATAGAGCTGAGAGTCCTTGGGGCTCATCAGCCGGCTTAGACTTACTTGGCAAGTTCCAGACTAGAGAGAGACCCTGTCACAAAAAATAAGGAGGACAGTACTTGAAGGGCAGCACACAAGGTTGAGCTGTGGCCTCCACAACCACTGCACACAAGTCTTGTAATCTGTACAAACATGTGTATCTGCACATGCACACACACACACACACACACACATACACAGAAGTGGCGCAGTAGGTAAAACAATCCTGTGATAACATGATGTTTGTAAGGAATTTACTTCAAGCTCAGTGGCACAGGTAGTTATTGGAGAGGTGTGATGAAGAACTACCAGAAAACAATATTTTTATAACGCAATTTAGAACAAAGAATATTAATATAGAGACAGAGCCAAATCATATTATAAAATAATGAAAAGATAAATTTACTACTGTGCAGTAGTAAACATATATGAATCAAACAATCAAGCCTCAAAATACATAAAATGAAAACTGACAGTTGAAAGAATATATGGATCTACAATTATATCTCGGGATTTTAGTAACCGTTTCAGGGACTGACAGTCACGTTGGCTGTATTGTCAGGAAGAACACTGAAGATGTGGACAGCCCAACAACAAACAAGGCCTAATCAATGGCTGGAGAACATGTCACCCCAACAGCATAAAACACACATCTCCAAGCTCTCTTAGAACATAACTGGAGTCACAGAATAAACCACAGTTCTAAAAGAATCAAAATTCAAACAATGTATTTTTGTGATTGAAAGGAATCATAAGAGAAACCTGAAGTAGGAAGACAAGATGGGGCTGGAGAGATGACTCAGTGGTTAAGAGCACTGGCTGTTCTTGCAAAGTTCCTGGGTTCCATTCCCAGCACCCACATGACCACTCAACTCTTTGCCCCAGTGGAATGTGCTGCCCTCTTCTGGTCTCCCCAGGCACCTTATGTTTGTGGTTGGACATACATATACATAAAATAAAAATAGATCTTTTAAATAATAAAAGAAAGATAAGGCAATTTTTATAAACTCTTAAACAACATAATTTAATCTCTAGGCCAAAGAAGTGTTCTTAAAAATTTTAATATACAGAACTTCATGATTAAGTTGCTATTCAAGGCTAATATAAGAGAGTCAGTATCTCAGGCCATCTGCCAAAAATCATTATTTTAAAGCAATTGGTTTTAAATCATTTTTCTGACAGTCAATATGTAGACTAGTTACCTACCAAGGCAGCCCTAATTCACAACAGTACAATATGAGAAGATGTGCTTGAACACTGTAGAGCACTGGCCTCTTCGGTACAGTGTTCAGAAAACACGTGTCCCTATCTCTCTTTTCATGGGAAAGTCATGAAACAGGAGCTCTCGGAGAGCTCGGGGTGCTGGATTCAAGTCCCAGCTGAGCAATCCTGGGAAAGGCTTCTCCTTTTTTGTCTCTGAGATCTCACTCCCGGCATAAATCTATTCCTACCGTGGCAGCTGTGCGGTCGGGACAGTGTGAGGACACATGAAGCCCCTCTCGCGATGCACAAACTGTCTCAGGCACTCCATCAATGTCAGGACGTTACTTCAGGCTGTGGGCAGAAAAACTCAGTTCTCCTTAACATGGTCTGAAGCCCTGTGCTTGTTAACCGAGATGGTCATCCACATTTAATGACCTCCAACAACAAACGCCCGAGTCCCGCACTTACAGTCATGGACACTATTAGCTATAAGGTCCGATCGCCTCTAGGTCTGGTGATTTCTCTCAGTCTCCGTTCACATCTGTGGCTGGCCTGTACAATCACCTGGGAACTTTAAAAACGTCGACACCCTGACCCTGCTCCCACAGATTCTGATTTAATTACTTTGTAGCATGGCTTATGCTCCCCGGGAGACTGTAATGTGCAGGCAGGTTTGGAAGACATCGCTTGGGGGAATATGATTTCAACACTTCCATAAGCTAGTGATTTCCATATGCAGTCAAAGGCATTTCCAAGCAGTCTCGGGGTACTGGTACTTGGCCAACAAACATATTGTTGTGTTTCAAATCAAATCTAAGAGTTAAGTGAAGACAAAAATAATGCCTTCTCTTTCTCTCCCACTGAGTTGCTCTATTAGCATAAATTGCATTGGTAAAGTAGTGTGAATGTTGCCAAGGTCTAACGTGTCAGAGGCATTTGTCCTTTCGGAACAAACAGGCACGAACAGCAGTAAAACCTCGGCACACTTCAGACTTCTGCCTTCATTGTTCTCCCTAAAAGGCGCCCTGGTGCCTTCGGCAGCTACTCCGTTGTACATAAAATCCTCATTGTTTTACATTATTAATGTTTGGTGGTGGACTTTTCTATGAGAAAAACGTGTCTAGGACATACCAAGAAACCTTAGGTGTCTGGTGAATGGATGCTTGGGTAGCACAGTGCAAAGATAAATCATCGAAGGTGAGACGGTCTCATTAACGGCAGCTCTTACAGAACATGGGCTGCCAGGACCTGAGGGGACAGATGTGGGTGAGTTAAATGCCAGCTGTAGGGTAGCGCTTCCTGCGTACAATCCTTACAGCTGTCTAGAACACGAAGACACCTCAAAAGTCACGGAGTCAAATAAACAAAAAACTAAACACTTCACTATCCGTTCCGTCTTTGCATCAACTGACAGTTTAACTGAATTGGTGTGCTCTGATTTCAATGGGAGATTATATCTTAAAAAATGAAAAAAATATGAGAACAGTTGAGAAAGACACCAGATGTTGATCTCTGGGTCTCACATGTGCGCGCGCGCGCACACACACACAGACACACCGATAACAATAACAAACAAGCAAACAAAAACAATACAAAGCCACACACACAAATGTTGAGCTGTATCTAATTATTGATACTTTCAAAGCAAAGGCCGACATTCAGGAGACCATGGGAAAAGCCTTTCAAGAATAAATACTTAAACAGTGACGAAAGCCACATGTCTCAATGTGCTGCTTTGGGGGGAGAGGTGTATCAGCAATCTCAAGATTCTGAACACTGCTC
The DNA here is from genome assembly GCF_982192425.1 of Myodes glareolus. NCBI lineage: Eukaryota > Metazoa > Chordata > Mammalia > Rodentia > Cricetidae > Myodes > Myodes glareolus. The sequence goes on along the minus strand of NC_142048.1, from coordinate 6,963,515 downwards.
TTTGAAGTGTCAACAATTTGATACAGCTCAACGTGCATGTGTGCATGTGTCTGTCTGTCTGTAGTCCAGAGATCAATATCTAGTGTCCTCCTCAATGCTCTTGTCTTTCTTCTATTTGTTTGTTTGTTTGTCTGTTTAATTTATTAGATAGACTCTCCCATTGAAATGGAAGCTCATTAATTCAGTTAGACTGTCAGTGAACAAGCCCCAGGGCTCTTCTTCCATATGCCTGCCCAGTAATGGGATTCTAGTCTCACATAGCAGCTGGCTCCAAACGTAGGTGATGTAGACTCAGGTCCCCATGCATACATGGCAAAGACTTTACTGACTGAGCTGTCTCCTCAGCTTTCCAAGGTAACATTTTCCTCCCGCAATTACACCGGAAATCACAAAACCCACTTCATTTGTCTCATTAATTCTGTTATTCTCTTTCATGGATTTATTATGTCTTGATGATAGTATTGGAGGCTTATAAAAATTTCCAGTGCCACAAAAAATGTGTAAGAATTACTGTTCTATCCTGGCAAGTATGCAGAATTAAGGGATGCTCTTATAACTACCAGTGTGAAAGTCTCAGACTGTTAGTATTTCTTAAATATCAAGTACCTTCAGAAGTTGAGAGACTTAACAGAGAAAGAGAGAGAGACAGAGAGAGAGAGAGAGATTTCTTGTCAGGAAAGACCTTTCTCTGTAATGAACAAGATTGATTGACTGTCTTTAGAAAAGGCCTTTGCCCCTCACTGTAAAGACACAAGCAATAACAAGTTTGAGAAGAATGTTGAGGTGTAGCTCTCCACAATTGATGGCATCTGACCGGTGCTGAAGGGGGAGGACTCAGTTCTATGTAAAGGAGAATTTGGGAGCCTTGTCTGTTTGGATGCTCACCTTCCTGGACCTGGGGGGAGCAGGGAGGACCTTAGACTTCCCATAGGATAGGGAACCCTGACTGCTCTTTGACCTGGAGAAGGAGGAGGAGGGAGTGGGGGAGGGGAAGGAAGGGAAGTGGGAGGAGGTGGAAATTTTTAATAAAAAATAAATAAATAAAAATTAAAAAAGGAGAATTTGCCCACACTCTAGTGAGTATATACATAACACAAACTGGACCTGTTTTTCTCTTTTTTTTCCTTTTCTTTCTTTATTTTTTTTTTGGGGGGGGTGTTGTGGAGGGAGGTCACAAGGGTGGGGGAGGACATGGAAGAACTGGGAAACCAGTGTGACCAGAGTGTCTGATATGAAATTCCCAAAGAATCAATAAAAACATTATGCTGGGGGAAAAAGAGCCGGGCTAGTCCTAAGCAGTAGGGAGACAGACACACCTTTGTAGAGTCACAACTCTGAGAACACCTCTCACAACACACTAGGCTGATTTTCTCAGGTTTGGACTAGAAATGAATTCAGCCATACATACCTAAGTTGCCTCCATACTTAAATTCAAAGTATGAATATGTCAGTGTGCACTACAAAATCAGAGCCCAGTGCTCAGATGTTGGGGCACCTAGGGAAGGTCAAATTCTCTGAGGTTCAAGAATCAGGAATGTTTGCGCTGAAGATAGAAAATGTGTCCTTAAAAACAGGAGTGACTTTCTCTTCTGCCTGACATCCCTGCCGAGCTTACCCCAGGAATGAATTCCTTGCAATTAGGACGGACAGGGACATGGCGGTTGTAAACACAAGGGATCTGTATTCCCAATGAATGATGACTCTAAAATTTCCACAGGGTAACCTTTCATGCAGTTCACCTTCACACGGCTGTGCATGGCCTCCTCCACAAGAGAAAGGTTCTAGACCTTGTCCTCAGGATGGTCCCCGTTTGTGTCAGGACATCACCTGCCTGAGTTCCTAAAATGTTCCCTCTGGTGTGATTTCACTGATATTCTTATTCCCGTGGAGCAGACACTAGCTTCATAAGGACATTGCTTCCTCCATGTGGCTAGTGAAACCAGACTCTTCCCAATCACATTTTACACTTACCTAACTTTACTGACTGGTGTTGCCGAAACAATGGGCTTCCTCTTCCATCTCCTGATTACCTGGGGCCCATTTGACCTCCCGCCATAGGTATTTATCATCACAAACAACAACTTGCTCATATCTGTCCTGTTTTTATCTTCATGCATCTCATTTTCTTTTATCAACTATAGTAAATATTGCATCTTATTTTCAAATCTTTTCTATGTTTTACATCTTGACAAAGGAAAAGAAACATAGTGGGCTCACAAAAACATACTCATGGACAATTTTGATATTAGGACTGATATCTAATTGTGCTAGGGGGTCATAGGGCTCTAGTTAACCATACCTGCCAACATCTCTATCAAAGACTCCAATATTGCATGGGGCGGTACTGGTGCATGCCTTTAATCCCAGCACTCAGGAGGCAGGCAGATCTTTGTGAGTTCGAGGCCAGACTGGTCTACAAGAGCTAGTTCCAGGACATACCCCAAAGCTACAAAGAAATCCTGCCTAGAAAAACAAAACAAATTTTAAAAAAAAGACTCTGAAATCAGTATCATATCACAGGGCACACACATGGAAACCTCAGAACAACTCAGAGGAAAGACATTCCCAGATTAGAGGCAAACACACACACTGAGAGATCAAATTTCATAGCTAATATTATAATTTCTGTATCTCGAATGTCCAACCCAGTAGTCAGAGTATGGAGAGAAAATGCTAATCTAAGTATACAATGTATTACATCCCTAAACACAGCCATCCCAAAGACCATTCAGAATTTAAATAAACAAGTCTGCGAGTTCACCATTTTAGGCACAAAGCTAAAAACTATGGTGATGTTGGAATCCAACACCTTGTAGAAACTTTGGAAATACCTTTTGACTGTTTCAAAGTGATCACAGGAGTTGATAGATCTCTCATCTACAGCAGCTTGATAGCTTGATATATAGCCCCAAGCATAATCCTCACATGAGCTCTTTGAAGACTCTAAATACACACACACACACACACACACACACACACACACAGAGGGGTGGGCACAGTACGCTTACTGATCATTCAATAACATCAACAGCCTCATCTGAACATATCCATTCAAAATATGCTTCACATCCACAACTTACCAAATTCTGCTCTGCAGACATCGCCACGCATGGTTTCCTGCCCCTCCCAGCCCACTGTTCCCACTCTTCTGTCAGTTCCCATTCACTCTTCATTACTCAGCTCAGAGTATCTTTCCCCGGGTACCACTTCATCCTATATCTTGCAAGGGGAGGTTTGATGATCTCCCTGAAATAAGGCTATCAGATGGATTCAAATCGGGTCCAATTGGTGTTCCTGAAAGGAAAAAAGCTGGCTACAGAAGAGAGATCCTAAAGATATAGACTTACAGAGGAAGGGCTCCAGGAGAGCCGCAGCAAGGAGGTGGTCACCTCTATGGCAAAGAGAGACACTCCAAAACAAACCAAGTCTGATGACACCACATGAACTTATGCAGTATCCCAAAGTGTGAAAAAGAAATTTTCTGTTTAAACCACTTGGTCTATGGTGCTTTGTTACTGTAGCCCAGTCAAACCAATACAACAGAAATGACCACCTCAGCCACACAGGGTTTACCATTCTAGAACACAGTTTGAGCACACATACAGACATTTTCACAGGACACATGCGCACACTCTCCTGCTACCTCTGTCGGCAGCAGCTCACTGACGTTGTGACGCAGGATGGCATAACCACGGTCTTCAGCATTTCATCTTTTCCTCCTGTCAGCCTATTAGCAAACCACAGTAGCTGTAACTGCAGAATCTGACCAGAACCCGACCACTTCTAACTACCTCCTCGGCTGTCAGCACGACCCGAGACCCCCACTTGCTGCCCAGTGACTGACAACGCCACCCAATGATGTCCTTGCTGCTGCCTTGCCTCTGTGCAATCTGTTCTCAATACAGCACTCCATGATGTTTTCAAAACTTAAGGCAGGTCATGCTACCGGTGATGGCTATTCTTGCTTGTCAACTGGACTACATTTGGCATTAACCCAAGTCCAAATGGCTGGGCACACCTGGATGGGATGTTTTCTTAGTTAAATCATTTGAAGTGGGAAGATTCACTTCTAATCTGGATCTTTGAGTTAATCTGGGCCACACCTTCTGCTGGCAGCCGACGCAAAAGACATGGAAGAAGGAAAATGTTTTTGTTGCCTGCTTGCTCTCAGTTTCACTAGCAAGCCCATTCCTCCACTGCATTAGAGACTAACTGAGAACTCCAGCATACACGGAAGACCAGCTGAGACACCCATCTTCATGGACTGAATAACGACTGGATTCCTGGACCTTCCCTTGGTTGGCAGCCATTGTTACACTGTCTAGACCTTATACAGCCTGTAAGTCATTCCAATAAATCATATTTTATGTATATGAATGAGATATATGAATGATTGATATATATGAATTAATATATATTGATCGATAAATATGAATCTTAGAATGACATATATATTTCCTTCTATAACTTCTGTCCCTCTAGAGAACCCTGGCTAATATACTGCCCTTTCCCTACCACCAGCTGTTGTCTTTCTACCCCACTGCAGGTAAAAGCCATAGTTCCTTCTCCCATCTTATTGGCCACATGACATGGTTCTACTTCCCAAACTTCACTGCCTCTTCTCTCCATCAGACGCTCCTTAATCATACTGGAATCTGACATCTTCGTCCATCATAGCAGGGACAACCTTGTCTAGGGTTTGGAAAGTAGTCATTCCGTCCATCTAGACATCTCTTCCTGCAGAAACATGAATGTCTCCCTCTTCGATCTCATGCTCAGATGTTACCTTCTCGATAAAGCTAAGCCTCTCTGTCTCATTCAAGACCATAACACCCTTCCCAGTAACCCAGTCCCTCTCAACTCCTTTATGTTTCTCCAAAGGGAATTACCTCTTCTGAGGCTGTGTGAATGGACTTCTTCATGTATGCTTACTTCCTCCATCCATTTTATTATTTTTTATTATTTATTATTTGAATCTGGAACATTACCCACAAGGCATTAGGAGTTGGCTCCCAGCTAGTGCTAACTGTATCTGAGGTTATGAAGCCTTTGGTACAGATGATGGATGTAGGCCATGAAGGATGGGATTTTGGAGGCTCTGCCTGCCTCTGATTCTGGTCCTATTTCTGTGTCAGGTGCCAGATAATGGAGCTGCCAGGTGGCCATTCTGGTCCCACAGTTTCCATGTGGCCAGACGCCTCATGCTCCTAAGGATACCTAACTTCTGCCATTCTCTACCATAATGAACTAGAAAATCCCTGAGTCCAAGAGTTAAAAATAAATCTTCCATACCTTTAGGTCTTTCTGCCAGATATTTTGCAACAGTAATGATAAACGTTAATTAATATACTCCAGAAGCCTGGATTTGTGGGTGCACTGCTGGATTCCCTGATGCTGGGAATAGCAGCGGACACACACTGGGTACAAGAGTTGAAGGAATGGTAACTGAAAATAATATCCACGACTTAAAGGCCCCAAAAGGAAACCAGGATTTACTACCACTCCTCTTAGGAGGCACGGGTGAAGAGAAATCCTTTACCCATTAGTTTTGGGAAAGAGAGTCAAAAACAGCATTCAGGTGCCAACTTGTACTTTTATATACAGCTTCCATTTTGAAGAATTACCTCAAGTTTTTTTCTCCAGCTGACAGCTCTAAAGAGCTTAAATTTTATTCCTAAAAGCTTTTGCTTTAACATTTGCTCAGACTCTGCACCAGAGACTCATCTATCATGTTAATATTGTGCTATACAGCACTGCTTTGAAAAGACAATTTCTCTCTAACCAGCATTCCTCATGAGAACATTTCATGGCCTAGCCCTAACTGCGGTGTCGGGACGTCAAAGGACAAGCGTCTTTCTCTGTTTCTCTTGCTTAGACCTGAAGTTCCTGGACAGCCAGTCACAACACACAGGTTCCGGTACAAAACCAGGGAAAAGCCATGGAAGGGACAAGTCATGGTGGGGTCTCCACTTAGAATAGGTGAAGCATTGGAGCTCCGGGTCGGAGAAACCGGAATCTAATAGTAATTAGCAGCATGAGTGGGAAGTCAATAAGACCAATGAGTCAAGTTGCAGGGAAGAAAAATGATCAGACTTTGAAAGGCCACCTATTGATAACTCCAACAGGCAAGAATCTGTCTCCTAAATATACCTCCTGAGCCATAGCTCAGTGCCTTGGATATCTCTGTTCTTCAGCAAAGTTACCTGCACAGAGACACCCTTCACAAACAGAGGCGTATCACTGTGAGCTGCCCATCCCCACAGTGTGAACTGTAGTTAGAAAGGAACACCGTGGGGACCACGAGGGCACTGAGCCCTTGAGTGGAGGAAGCCTTGGAATTCTAGAATGCCATCAATAGTTTAATGAATGGCAGGTGAAAGCAGAAGCACATATTTTAAGAAATGTTCAAATATATGTTAGTTAATATCGACATATATCCGGAATGCTCCTTATTGTGGCCTTCCAAGAGAGCAAACACGTATGCTATCTATAAAAAAGTGTGATTTATTTTTAATTTGTCACCTCACTGGTGACAAGAGATGGTCAGTTGAGTCTCCATAGACCTCATTACTAGCAGTCCTCACTAGGATCACCTTCAGACACTCCAGGAAGTGACTATTGCACCAGATTTCCACCCCCAGTACCCTCAATTCCAGCCATCTCTCCCCTCGCTCTCCCTCTTTACCCCATCGTCCCCCACCTGGTTTTCCTCACCTACTCCTGCTCCCCCCACTCCAAGTCTACCTACAAAATCTATTCTATTTCCCCCTACGGGGAGACCCCTGTATACCCCAGATCCCTCCTCTTGACCTAACCTTTCTGGGTCTATGAATTATAGCTTGGTTATCATTTACTTAACAGCTAATATCCACTTATAAATGAGTACATATATTTATCTTTATGGGGCTGGGTTACCTCACTCAAAATGCTTTTTTTCTAGTTCCATTTTGTTGCCTGCAAATTTTATGATGTTGTTTCTTAAACATCTGAGTAAGACACCATTGTAAAAATGTACCAAATTTTCTTTATCCATTCTTCTCTTGAGGGACGAATAGGTTGCTTTCAGTTTCTGGCTATTATGAATAAAGTCACCATAAAATGGCTGAGAAAAAAATGTGGTTTATATACTATACTTTTCAATACAACTCCTAGTAACCTTAACATTAACATAGGGTTAAATAAAAATTCTAACTTCCTCGCTGAAACTGTTTAGTTTTATTTGCATTAAATGGTATTTTTGGAGATAAGTCCAGAAAGGAAAATGAACTGACCACTAATCAGTGGTATCTTAGAGAAAATGAACAATAATTCAGGAATGTGTGAATATTCATTCTTCAAACGATGACATTTTCCCAGAGATGCAAGAGTCTAAAGCCAATAAATTACAAAAACAGTAACAAAAATTGATAGTATCTGTTGTGCACTAACTGTTATAAGAGTAGTATAAGAATTGCTTGTATACAATAATCTTATGAGTTTGATGTTAATGATTTCAATTTTGCAAATAAACTTAGAAACACAGGTTAAACAACTAAGAGGTAAAATCAATAACTGCCCTGGATATATGACAGTTAGTTTAAGTATTCAGCAGGGGTTTAAATCCATGCAGTCTGATTCCAAATCAAACCCAGCAGAGAAGCAGCAGTGGGAGAGGCGGGTCATCTAATCAAACTTCCCTGTCCACAAGTGATGACTGGAAGTCTTTAGAAATTGCTCATATGCAGTTAGGATGACGTGAAAAGAAGACCAAGAAGAAGCAAGGGCCCCCATTGCAAGAGCTGAGGATGTACTTCCTTCAAGAAGAAAACGGGGGTAGAAACGGGGAGATTAGATCACCTAAGAAGGGGTCACAGCAAAGAGCAGTGTGAGCACACACTGGGAAGTGTTGTCAGGCATCCATAGAAGAGAGGAAAAATAGTGAACCAAGTGAGAGAACTGGGACAGTAATAACAATAGAAACTCTAGTCTACAATCAAATCAGCCCCCACGAAACAGTCAAACCATAATTCATGGAAATACAAAACGAAAAAGTTGTGCAGAATCAGCATGATAAAACAGCTTTACCCATCAATGAGTTCATTTATTCATTCAATATTTAACCGGTATGGAGTGCCAGACACTTCACTTCACCTTAGCGCGAGCTAGTAGTGTAAGCCGTGGTTCTCTCTCTTTTCCCAGCAAAGGATGCACAATAACAGCACACACAGTGAACACAGGGTATGCCACTTTGTATCTTTGCACCATTAAGTCATCTTTCTCTTGTTCTAGTCATATTTTCCAAGTACTATTAAACATAGGCTAGTGTTTCCAAATTTAAATTTCAATGATTTCTAGTTAAATTCAAATTTAAAACAAGCAGAAATCTTCTCCTTCAGCCTATTTGCAAAGAAATCTCTAGTAAATTGATGATAAGTTGATCTATCAACTAAGTTATTTTTGCACACACACTCCACCCCGTCTATTCTAACCAATAGTGTCTTTCCTAGAGTGTCACAAACAAGAACATTTCTGTTCTGAGTTCATAAAATGACCCATTTGCCTGTGTAGACCAATTATCACATGGGCTTGCTGCCTTCGCTGGCCATCTGTTCTCCTGATGTCCCCCAAATATTTCCAACTTCGGGGAGCTAAGATTAAGAGTTACGCACATTCAAAGAGCAGTCTCGGTCAATGGTTCTGCTCTTCCATCCCCTCTTGATATAGCATGGGAAATGCTATGAATTGAGACATTCTAAATATATTGCAGAGCACAGAACAGGCCACAGATGGGAGGCAGCACACGCAGACACAGCTCACTCTGATTTTCACAAATTCACTGTGGCACATTTTTTTTTGAGAAGGAAGGAAAAAACTGTGACACATATTTTTTGAGAAGCAAGGAAAAAAATAAACTGTCTACAAAAAATAGACTTCAAATAAAATTAGAACGGTGCTGTTGCAGAGGGTCTTTTTACTTATTTATTTTTTACTTTCGAAGAGCAGGAAGAAGAGGGGTTTGATGGGTCTTCTGTTTGCTTGTTTTCCTCTTGCCAGGTGAAGCTCATTCATCTCACAAGAACCTCCAGTAGTCTTGAGACAGTGAAAAAGCATTTTAAGATCCAGAAGGAAAAGGAATCTGCAAGGACCATAGCTGCTACTTTAGTTAACCTACGATACTTGTAGGAACATCTGGTAGACCTGGCTGGTCTGAGCTGCATAGTTGACTTACACTTGGGAGGCTAATAGAAGTGAAGTTCAGGGCACAAGGATAAAGCAGGTGATCACCTTCCTGTAAAGAGCTTCATTTCTTCAGATTGCCTCCTTGTAAAAGTGCCAGGGATTGATGGTCATCTAAAATTTTGTTTGCTTTTTTTCTGGGTTCTCCAGATGGAGTAGACAATGGGGAAGTCCAGTAGAGAACTCCTGTGATACTGTTTGTTCCTACTATACCATTTTGTCCTGATTAGGAAGTTAAACATTCTTCTTGGCCTAGAGAGATGGTTCAGCAGTAATACCACTTGATGATCTCACAGAGGACCTAGGTTTTATTTCCAGCACACACATAGTGACTCATAACCACTTGTAACGCTAGTTCCTATATGTCTGATGCACAACTCTGGCCTCCGTAGGCACCACACAAACATGATTCACATACATACATGCAGACACTATATGTATATAAATACAAAATTAAAATAATTAAATATTAAATAAACATTTTATTTTAAGTCAATCATTATAATTTGAGCATTTTTATATCCTATCAGAAAGTAGAAAGACAACAGTTGCTTAAAGTGGGATGTCTGTCAAACACAGTATTGGCATTTTAACACATAAAAAAATAAGAATAAAAAGCTATTTAAGTAGAGTATTTTTATCCTCTAAATCTTTTCTCCTTAATAGTTATGTTTTCTACTTCTCATATTTAGAATGATAGTTATCATCACAACAAGATTTTTCTCTATATTACTTAAAACTCCACTATGCTTCTGTGCAGACACTGTACCTCTCCTCTTGCTAGACATCAGGATGTTTGTAACTATAAAGAACACTCTACATGCATGTGTATGTGTGTGCATGTAATGTGTGTATGCATGTGTGCCTATGTGTATGTGGGTATTTGGGTTTGTATGAGTATATGTATATGTGTAGATATGTGTTTAGGTGTGCATATTTGTATATATGTGTGAGGATGTACCACAGACATCAAATACCTTGGTAACTAGAGTTACAGGTAGCTGCAAGCTGCTCACTGTGAGTGCTGGGACCTGAACTCTGATTATTTCTAAGATTAATATTTGCTCTTAACAACTGAGCCATATCTCCAGTCTCATGATATAAATATTCATAGTATTCTTCAGAATACATTTTCATAGATGAAAACACTAGTAAAATGTTTGAAAATGTTAAAGGTTCTTGATAAATATCACCTTGTTTTACAAATTTATACTATTATTACTAAATATACATTTTGCTCACCCATCCTCACCAATATAAATATATATTTATTATACATTTCTTTACTTTCTATATTGTAACTGTTTGATACCCAACTTGTGCTTTCATTTTTTTCTCTTCTTCTCTGGTAGGAAAAATTAAACTCTCTCTCTCTCTCTCTCTCTCTCTCTCTCTCTCTCTCTCTCTCTCTCTCTCATGCATGAGCCAACACTTGTATATCTATCAGTTCCTATTTGTCAGTCATTTATCTTTAATGATGTTTGTCTGAGCTTAAGTAATAACTCATTTTTATGTGCACATTTAATGAAAATAAAATCTTTTTTTCCTTTTCCACATTCTATTCCCAGCCTTTCTGTGGAAAGGACATGACTTGTTCTAAATATTTTTGGCTCATGGTTAAAGGACACCAAAGCATACTTTTATGGTCTACATATCTTATATTAGGCCAAGTGATTTGCAGTTTTTGTGAACTGTATGCGGCATAGTTTTGGGGTAGAGGTTACAGAGATTAATGGTTTCATTAACCATGGAGAAGAAGCCAAAGTACACTCAGCATTGCTCGCAAACTCTGCTCATTGATCATAAGCGCTCCCAATTCAAACTTTGAACTTGGAAATGAATAACGTCCTTACACACTAGCCTTAAAGGCTCATTGATAACTGCTGAGACACTCAGAAAACATCTAGAAATTTATAGCATTCAGTTAAGAAGTAACTACATGAGAACCATGAAGCCTCTATCTAAATGAGTACTTATCCAGGGTCAAGGGCACACAGCCCTCATGCCGAGGTCCTTGGGCTATTCCAGACATGCTGCAGCATTTAGTAGATATTTGCTGGATAAATAATCATCCCAGAGTGGTGAAGCCCATTTTATCCTCGGGTTCCTGCACACTGCTGCTGTTGTAGATCACATCAGCTCTCTGTCGTTCTAACCTCCAATCTCTCCTCGTTTCCGTATTAAAATCTATGATATCTACCCTGCTGGGCTGCCCTGCCGATCACTGGCCAGCCTTTCCTGTGAAGCATGGTGCTTCCATCTCGTGAGTTTTGTTCTAAAGGCTTTCCTGGCGATGGAGACTCCAATCTCATCTGGAGGCTCAGCTGTGCCTCACAGCTAGCCCGTCCTGCCAGCCCAGCACCTGAGCCTCGGGGCCAACAGACAGCCACCAACGAATGGTGTATGCGATTTTGGTTATTATGCTGGGCTATTTAGTTCTCAGCTAGTGACAATGTATTAGGAAAATTAATTTCCAAGTTGAAAATTCATTTTTGTGGTAGTCAATTGAATTTTATCACAATAATGTAGGCAGAGATTTTTCACAATTTTCTCTACTGAATTTTGTTTCCTTACATATAGTAAAAATAAGATTTGAGTTTCCCTTCTTTCAGTCAATGCCCCACCTCCCCTGGTCACACTAATGTCATATGAAAGTAGAATATATATGTGTGTTAGCCATTCTTTAAGTGACAAGGAAACCTGGCATCAACAAATATGATCGTTTCTTTAAATTCTACTTCTCATATAAGTATGCTTATTAGATTCTCCTTTAAATCCTGTTGAAAATGTTGTGTGGAAAAGCCCAGATGACCATGGAACCCAAAGCAAACAATGTCAGAACATGTTAGCGTCACACATTTCCTCTGTACCCCCTCAGGAGCTCTTCAGTCACCTGACTCTTTTCAAAACTTCTGAGCTAATCTTCCAGCTTCATCCTTTTTTACTTTTTCTTTGACAGTAGAGATTATATGCTTTAGTTTTAATCAATTCGCTGCAACATAATGCCAAGCAATTTACCGTCTTATGTATACAAACCAGCTATTTTGGCGCACTCAGGGTTCTGCCACCGTCGCAGCCTAGATTTAGGGTATGTCATCTCCTCCAAAGGGAGCTCTGCACATGAGCATCACCCCATCCCATCCATCCACTGGGGAAGAGCTATCAGTCACTAATCTCTGCCCTGCCCAGGAGAATAGTCAATTATGGACATTTCCCATAACAGGCTTTATGCATTTTTGTTTAGCTTTTTCCATCAGTATAATACTTTCAAGTAGCAAGCTCCAGCATGTCATTACTTCCTTTCTTTTTTCTAAATTTGTTAATTTTGCATGTGCTGAGTATTTTGCCTCAGTTTATACACTGTATAGTGACTGGCACCCATGGAGGTCAGAAGGCGGCACTGGATCCATTGAAAGCGGAGCTATGGATACTTGTGACCTTCCATGAGGGTGTTGGGAACTGAACCTGGGTCCTCTACAAAATCAGCACATGCTCTTAACTACTGAGACGTCTCTCCAGGCCACTTCATTTATTTCTAAAGCTCTATTTTCCACTGTGTGAATGTATCATGATTTATTATTCAATCATCCACCGATGGATATTTGAGTTACTTTCACCTTCTATTTGTAATGAACAATGTTATTATGAACATTTGAATACAGATTTGGGGTGAATGTGTATTTTGTTTTTTATTGGCAAACACATATGAGTATAACAGTTGGATCACATGATTATGTTATAGCGAACATTTTTCACGTCTTCCAGATTGCTTTCTAGTCCTGGTTTCATCTAATTCTGTCAAATAGATGCTCTATTTGCTATCTGAGTGACTCAGCTAGCAAGTAAATCTATCATGGCATGTTGAATTACCATTAGCCTCGGGGTCCTGTAGAATAAACAAAATATTCATATATGATATCAATATGATTATTATTTATTTGCTTTTGTTTATTTTTAATTTATTTTTGCATAATCATATTGATTCATCTAATTCTTCAGCATTGTTACCTTGTCATGTCCCCTCCTCCCACCCCATCCTATGATCCTTCTACCTTCTACCTTATATTCAAGTTTTATCTTAACACTCAGTTGCCTACCTACAGAAAGCTGGCAGACATATCTTTTTTTATACATATTATTCTGATTGCCAAAATTTTCTTCCTCTCTCTCTCTATCTCTGTATCTCTCTGTGTTTCTCTGTCTCGGTTTTTTCTCTCTCTCTCTCTCCACCCAACACACACACACCACACACACACACATACACACACACACACACACACAAACACACACATACTTGTTCTGCTTTCAGAGCCATGTTCACGGGTATTCTTCCATGATATATCCTTCCTGATATTTCAACCTGTACAGAACAAATTTTTTGTCTCTTCTATATCACTTACTCCTTGCATGGCCCTGTAATATTATTATCCATGCACTTGCCGTCTGTCTATGAGACCCTAGAGTAGGAATTATATTGTCTAACTTGTCTATAGCTAGCACTGACAATGTCTAAGGCACATTCAATGATTCGAGACCTGTGAATAAGTCTTTGAAACTATCAAAGCATACATCTCACTATCTTCGACTACTCATCTATTCATACATTTAGCTAGCTGGGAAGTTTCAATTAACACTTAACCTAATTACTTCCTCACGCAATTTAATTTCCTTTGGCTCCGCTGGCTCTCCACAGTCAGTGTCCTTCCCACAAAGCTGCCAGATGAACTCACCTCTCAAAATTTTGTTTTTTTTCTTATGAATTGATAAATCATATGGAGCCTTCCATAACTGGAAAGGCCTATTTATTCCCCTCATCTATGTCTAGAATATAAGCAAAATCCCAGGGGCAGAAAGAGTTAAAGAGACCTAGGAAAACCTCTATGATGGGGTATCTTCCTTCATTTATCCATTTACAACTCAGCTCCAGCTACCCCTGTGTAGTAGGAACAAGCTTACTGGGTCACCCTTTCACTCCAGAGTAGCACAAGGTCAGACCCTTCTGTACCATTCATAGTAGGCACGTCCCTCAATCAGCCATGTGTTGAAAACTTAGACCTCAGGTGGTGGTGGTGCTGTTGAGAGGTGGTGGACACTTTAGGAGATGAGGCCTAGTTCAAAGAAATAGTCCTTGATGAATATGACCATATCTCAGCCTCCCCGTCTCTCGTGCTCAGCTTCCCAGCTGCCATGCGGCAAGCAGTTCTGTTCTCCTATGTGCCACCACCATGATGCTCCACATCCCCATAGACCTAGCAGCAATGGAGCCGAGGGAACATGGTTTAAAACCTCTGATACTGTGGGTCAAGCAAAGCCCTTTCTCCTTTTAATCAGATGTTGTCTTTCAATGACACAAAGCTGACAAACACTCTCTCTGTGGCTATAACAAACATCTCTACTCTGATAAACAATCTGGAAATGGGCAGAACGTAGCACGTACATGTAATTGCTTGCTAATGGTCAAAGTTATCTCACTGTTCCTAGCAATGAGTTACCTTTCTCTGGGGAAATAATGTAGATTCTGACAATTACATGGATAAAGCTAGGAAACACAGGAACACGGTCCTTTATTTACAAATGCATTCTGGTCAAAACGATATTCGTACATCACTTGAAAGGACAGAAGAAGGATCACGGCCATGCTGAGCTACTGAGACTATTTCACAGACCTGTCTTTTAGTGTGTGTACAGGAAAGGGTTCATATGTGTGCATGTGTGTGTATGTGTGAGCATATGCATCTGAAATCATAGGTCAACCTTGGGTGGATGTCTTTTCTCATACACCTGTCTACCTTGTTTTAGAGACATGGACTCTAAAACTTCTCTCTGACTTGGAATCATCAATTTGTCTAGGCTTCTTGGCAAGTAAGCCCTCGGCATCTCTTTGGCCACCCCAGTACTGGAATTATAAGTGTATACTGTGACTCTTTGATTTTATTTGTGTGGTGAGACCAAATGCAAATGCTTCTAGTACCAACTTAGCTCTCTCCCTCCATCCTGTGACATGGCATTTGTAACTCTTCATAAACACACCCAAAATGTAACTGTGAAATCCATTCACAGTTGTAACTTGGAAACTCATAATGACAAGCCACAGGGTCACCGAGAGAGGAATGGGCTCTTTTATAGGCAGGCAGTAGGCTGGACTGAGGAGTTAGTTATGAGCTGCTGGTAATGGCTTTAGGGCTCAATGGGATGCACACAGTGAGGAAAAGAGACAGAGGCAATTCCCCACGACAGGATCCCAGAGGACGGAGCAGGCAGGATTTGGAAAGATGCCTCTTATGGCTTTAAAGTCTTGGCTTCAGTTCCTGATGAAGTGTTATGTGGGGTAATGTAAAGTGACGTCAACAGAAATAACACCTTAGTCTTTCATGTGTCTTCGGGCATACATGATGGAGGTGTGGAACATGTGCGCAGAAAGGGTACATGGTTTGCTGAGAACAAGAGAGTACCTTTCCCTCTCTTCCCATTACCCTTTGACTCCCGAGTTCAGTTAACAGAAGACTTAAACATCAGAATGTTGTGAAAGGGTTCTCGGTAGACTTATGTGTAAGGAGGAAAGAAGTAGAAAACAAGCAGATCCCAAGTTCCTGTAATGAGAAAGAGATAGTCACTCCATACCACTAGCCTGGGCCTCTGTACTCACCAGTTGTAAACTGATGCAGTAAGGATAGAAAGCCCACTGATATTCCGCTAAATGAACACGACAATGGAATGACTTCTAATGACACATGGCTGTACCCACAGATCAGTGATTGGCAGTGATCACTCAGCCCTCATAGGAGAAGCTTTCTCTTGCAAGAGATGGTCCACAGAAACCCACAACTGGACACCATGCAGAGAGTGAGAGACTTGGGAGTGCTCAGCCCTGAACAGAATATCTGTATCATACTTCACACTCAAGATGGTATAGAAAGATAAGAGCCAGACATGGTGTGTGGTTACAAGGAAATAGCATCTTCTAGACACAGCAAGGTGATGCACCTACAATCTCAAAGATAATGTGACAACCTTTATAAGACTAGCACAAGTTCAAGACATACAGAACCTTAACATGGAGTAGGGGCAGGGAGCACAAAGTCCCACCCCTAGTCAAAAGCCATTCACAAATCAGGGCTGCTCAGAGAGGGAAAAGCAGTTTTCTTCAATAGAGTGACACTGGGCTTATCAACCACACTCCAGGGCAGGCCCCATGTTCAGAAGTTACTCAGCATAAATCAGATTCCACGATTTCCAGTGGCTTTTTCCTCTCTCTCTCTCTCCCTCCCTCCCTCCCTTCCTCCCTCCCTCCCTCCCTTCCTTCCTTTCTTCCTTTCTGTTTGTCTTTCTTTCTTTATTAAAGAGTAAAAGAAGAGGAATTTGGGTGAGTAGGGAGAGGGGAAGATCCAGTAGGAGTTGGGGGATGAGACAGAATATGATAAAAATGTATGAAATTCTCAAAGAATGATCTCTTTTAAAAAGTATACATGTCCTTGTGTGAATACAGTATTTGAGATAAGAAATCCAAGTGGCAGTATTTACAACATTAAAACCCAAAGAATAAGAGCTTTGCTCAAGATAGTGTTATAAAAGGGGGGGTGATGAATTATCTTGATTGTCAATTCGACTAAAATAAGAAGTGTGTGGGAGATTATTAAAAATTCCTTTACGTGTATGCGTGAGAACCTTTCACCACTCTGGATTTGGGTGGGGCTATCCCATTGAATGAGGGCCCAGGTAGCCTTAAAGGGAAAATGGAGAAAGCCATCATTAACACAGGCACCTTCTCTCTTTGCTTGTGAGCTCCTGGGATGTGATTTGCTCCACTATACCCTCACACCATGATGAGCTGAGCCTTGGAAAGACCGAGTGAAATCCATCCTTCCTCTCTTTACGTTACCACTGAAACCCCACAATCCAGCTGCACAGAGAATGGCGTTCCTTTGACTCATGTCCATAGATCAGAGGAATTTGAGGTTTCACTCAAAGTAAATTTTCTATCAATAGTCTTCCAGATTTGGGGTGTGACCACAACAAAACTCATGAGTGAAATCAATGAGATGTATTTCTTATAAACTGGTGAACTGTGTGCAACGGTGGAGACCATGTTGTGAGGTATGAGACAAGATGATTGATTTGAAGGACAATGCAGGCCAATAAAGTAACCAATAGGCTTTAAATTATTTTTTAAACGAGAGTTTCACATTTCTGTTTCCAGGCAAAATTTAATAAAGTACAAGTATTTCTTATAGAAAAATGTGCCAGAATAACTAAAGGCAAAGATTGAAAAAGAAATCCTTAAAAGAAAGTTAACCTCAAAGAACAAGGAACTGACCCTACATTTGCAGTGGCAGCGTGAGAACTTGTTTTGTGGAGCCAACCACGAAAAGGAAAAACCGAAATGATGGAGGCCAGCGCAACAGGACAGGGATGTCCCTTGGGAAGTATTTTGTCTTATTTTTGTTTCTTGGAGAAACTTTCAGTTTTCCATTTTTTTCTCCTGGACTCTGATTGACTATTAACAGAAACGACCAAAAGGAATTACTAGAGGCCACACCATGTTACCTGTTGAGGGGAAGCAGCCACGAGGGAAAGACAAGAAAATCCTGAACCCTTGTCTCTCCCCTAGAGTGGAAGCCTTACTTGAGTGAGAAAGTGTATCGTAGATTCTCTCCTTTGGGGGAGGACGAGGTAAAGGGGTCATCTTTCACCTCTTGGGGTGAGATCAGAGAATATCCCAAAACCCAGTGTCGAGGTACCTGTCTGAGGTTGAGATTTAATCAAACATTATCAGCAGCCCCACTGCACGGCAGCCCCACTGCACTGCTCTGTGCTCCCCTTCACAGCCAGGCTAACAAGCTTCAGAAACAAGTCACAACAGAATAGCCTAGGGCATCTTTGGAATTTTTACATTTCACAGGAGAAAAATGTAAGGAGACATTCTCTAAGATACAGAGTACATAGGAGTCCTAAATTACAGGACCCCAAAGACTGTGCTCAGTCAAAGCAACCCTCATCCTAAACATAAACATAAATCCATATACCACTGACATATTTGAAGCCCCTGTTTCACTAAGAGTAGCCACAGTAACAACAAACATCCACCTACATCCCGACTACAGAGGGTCTGGTCCACAACTGATGATAGTCGATTGAACCTTCTCTTACCAGAGGAGGAGTCTGCATCGCTGTTTTGTTTTCCACTTTCAGCAAGGCATTTAATAAACTACATGAAGCGTTCAATACTTTAATAGAAAGTAGGTTATTTCATCCAATATTAGACTAATGTAAGTTTATGATCATGTTTAAGGCAAGTTAGAATGAGCTACAACTTTAGATATTCGGTGAATTTTCAAGCTATAATATTTTCAACCTGTGAAAATAGATGTATTGCATACAGCATTTCCTATGTTGAAGAATATGTAGATGATCTACTTCCCCTGACACACTAAAGGCTGGGGGTGGAGAGCCATTCTCAGTTATCTCAGCCTCCACTATCTATACAAGATGTCTAGTTTGGGGCAAAAATATGAGGTATCAGAAAAGCAAGGAAAACAATCAATCTACAAAGAACCATCAATCAGAACCAGACCCAGGTATGCTACAGACAGTAGACCCATGGACCAGAGAATTTAAAAGGCGAGGGAAAACCAGTTAAAAGCTCCAGCAGAGAAAGTGGATGAGCACAGCCTCACAGGTCACTTCAGCTGAGGGGTGGTGATGACAGGAATCAAATGGGAACCCCAGAGATGACAATGCAGCCACACAATAAGTGATGCTCGCCTGGCTCACACCATCACCAAGGAGATAGGTCAATATGAAAGACTTCAACGAAACCCCAGAATAAAAAGACAACAGAAGCAGAGCATGCGCAACAGTCAAGCCGAGTCACATGCTGACCGCCAACAGTTTGGAAGGACAGCGGAGAGGAAAGGGAATATTGTGAAATACTGACAGAATGACAGCCCTCAAGTACAGACTGAAGAGGTTCAGAATCAGTGTGAAAAGAGGGAAACAAACTTTAATAGCATTGTCCAGGCGCTCCCCATTGTCCACGAATCCGAAGAGGCCCCAGAGAGATTACAGAAGTCTCCACACAACTGATTTTGCTCTACGTATACATGTTCATTTGCGATAAAGCTTAATACTTAAATTAAACACAGTACAAGATAATAAAACAGAAAATTAAATTAACATACTATAATGAAATGATGAATCTTTTTTTTCCTGGAATTTTCCATCGAATATTTTCAGTCTGTGGTTGGTTGAAAGAACTTGAAAGTACAGAGGTCAAACTCTTCAGTAAGGTGACTTTCCCAGTCTGGGTGACTGTGCCATGGTTGGCATCTCACACCGTGTTTGCAATTTCCCCACAGTTCTAAAGCTATTTCATACGAAAGTCTTTAAAAGTGCCTTAATTATTAGATTCTAAATCAAGAAGGAACTGACAAAGCTTGACACAGAAAAAGAAACTCATTTACTAGAAAGTTACTTTCCCACCCGTGTATCCTGAGCTCTCAGGGTTTGAGTTTGTATTTTCAGAGTTGTGGTTCAAGCTGGAAACCTGCGCATAGTGGTTACTACTGTGGGGAGCATCCTCCCATCCACGTTGCCTACGGACAGTAAAACTATAAGGCAGAGAAAATCGCCAAATGTGAGCACTGTATGTAACCTCATATTTTATAAAAGTATGTCTTCCAAAGAATTTCAAGTGATTTCTTTCTGTAAAGGCTGTGTAGTGTGTTCAATAGGACATAGGAGGCGAAAGCTGGTTTAGACACCGCTCACACCCGCTAAAGGTTACTGCAGAGAAGGAAGGGTAAGAGGACCAGGAGACAAGGCTTCTCCACTCCCCAGCCGCAGGACCTGGGGAATCACACTTCTCAAAGCCTCACTTAACAGAGCTCCAAATGGAATAATCAAGAATAAAAGACTGCTGTGAATGTTTGCCATCCGTGAACAGGGAACTCAGGCTTTTCAGTTACTGTTTCTAAAAGCGGTCAGTAAGTGTCAGCTGTCAGTCAAATCTGAACAAAGAACTGACAAACTAGCTGGAGAAATCTGAGCAATGACCTCACATCTGAGATGCTCCTTTGGAAAGAATGAGGAAAGACTTCCAGGGGCAAGACTCAGAAAATATTTCGCCAAGGAAACAACATAAATTGTTGGCTAGACAGCGATCCAGGGCTCTCTTGGTGAGGCGCTCTGCAGAGGAGGCAGGTCAAGGTGTGTTTTATGATGAGCTTCAGGAGATAGAGTGAGAAGGGCAGCAGGAGGCAAAGGGAGGGTGAGTGAGATCCCCAGGGTTATCACCCTCACATACAAAGAACATGGAAAGTAGGCTTTACAGGACAGCAAGGTAAGCCTTGCCTATGCCCTTAAGAAACTGACTAGCAAGCACACAGCCTTGAGGGGAAGCCTGTGAGGTGTTCAGATTCAGCATCTTCTCGGCTTCCTTTTCCTATAGCTCTGCAATCATTCTGAGAGAACAAGTCCCAGCAGTTCGCATAAAGCTTTTAATGTCAAAGGTTTAAAAATAAACCTTCTGCAGTTCCACTGTCGCCTCTAAAACATGCTGAAGTCTCTGATTGTAACAATATTAGGGGATGGCATCTTCAAGAGACAATCAGGCCAAGAATGAATTCATAGACCT
Organism: Myodes glareolus; assembly: GCF_982192425.1. NCBI lineage: Eukaryota > Metazoa > Chordata > Mammalia > Rodentia > Cricetidae > Myodes > Myodes glareolus. The sequence goes on along the minus strand of NC_142048.1, from coordinate 6,942,667 downwards.
GCCTTCTGAGCGACGCATTCCCTCGCGTCAGTGACGCATTCCCTCCCTGCAGTGAGTTTGGCTAGATTTTCTTTTGTTTTGGACTTCCCAGCCTCCAGTCATGTGACAAATTTCTATCATTTTTCCTACTGTTGATTTTACTGTTAGTCAATCTACATCTTCCTTCGGTTAAATCAATCCATTGCTAGCCCTGACCATGGGAAGTGGAATGTGCCAGGCAAGGAGCTCAAGGGCATTCTCATCTGGATAGTGAGTTTGAGGCTAGCGTGGGCCTCATGAAACCAGCCCATGACAAACAAAACAAAACAACCTTAAAGACTTTGTCTTCTGCACATTTTTTTTCTATGCCTCTTTCTGTCTCCCCAACATACATTTTTCCTTCACTTTTGAACAATACAACTTCCTAAGGATCTTTTAACAAGTCACAAGTAGGAGGCCGCTACCCAGTATGTTTTTAAGTCCTGCACCTGTTTTAAGAAAGATTGTCTGACGTCACTCCAAGACTGTTTAGTATATTTAACCAGTCACCTCTCGAGCAGAGGCAGCAGAACTCTCAGGGTTTGCTGTTGCTCACCAGCTGTGCAGACTTAGAGTTCTCAACCTCTTCCAATTTCAGATTCCGCCTGGGCTAAGTAGAGATAATGAGAGGCCCTCATCACAGGGAAAGAGGAGTTTACATGAAATTGGAGATTGTGCTTATGAAATGTCAGAACGTGTACAAGCATGCAACCAGCTGGAATAAGCCAGAGCAATCACCATTAGAGGGTCCAGGGGCTCTGCAGGATGCTGGAGTTGGTGGAACACTAGAAACCTGCAGAAGTGGGAGGAGGAGGCTAGCTGGGGCTCTAGAGCCTCTTCCAGCTGTGGTTCGCTTCCAGATCCAAAGCATCCCTGCGACCACCCTCAGGCTCAGACAATCCACTGACTCTCACCTGTTTGCTGGTGATGACGGCCTCTCTTCTTAACCCATGCTCAAGTCAGTCTCGCTTCCAGAAGTACGGTATTCCCTTCTCTGTTTCCTCTAGGTTCTAATCCACCTTCCCTCTCCAGGTCCCCACTCTTGTCCTTTAAGCCCAACTCATACCTCACCATCTTCAACCTCGTCCTTTCCCTCTCGGCTGCTATCTGCTACTGGTTCTAAAGCTCACGGCACCAAGGGTCGCTTTCCTCCACTCAAGTCTCCCTCACTCAGAGTTTTGTCACTCTGCTTAAACAACTTATTAGGTCTTTAAGTCTGACAACTGGCTTTGTCCTTTATTAACTCTCAAACAGCTGGGACCTTCTGTGCACAGAAGAGGTACACCATACACACAGGCTGATGAAGTCTGAGGATGGGGCCCCGATTAGTCCCCAGTTGGAGAAGCCAGGTTCAAAATGACTCCTTTCCCAGAATCAACACCTACCACCCATCATGGCTTAGAAAGCTGGGGTCTGAGCAGCAGGCCCAGCAAACCCCTAGCTACACATGGGTATGAAGGTACCCTTTGCCTGTTCCTCTAACCTTTATAGCTCATATATCCTTCCAAACTGTGCCATGCCCTGGTCCCCTCGTCCTCCATCCTGGTTCTCCCACAATATCACAAATTGCCTTTTCCACTATTCATTCCCTCTGCCCCTCCCGCATGGGTCTTTTCCCTCTCCTCCTCCTCTCCCTCACTACCCTGTCCCTTACCCTTCTCCCCTTGCAACAATCCCTGTCTTATCTTCTCCCTTATTCCCCTCCCATCCATCCCTTTTCCTCTCTTTCTCTTTTTTTCTTTCTTCCTCCCTCCCCCTCCCTCAGTCTCTTTTTCCTTCCTCATGGCCTCCCTCCTCCTCCTCCCTTCTCTTCCTCTTTTCTTTTTTTTCTTTTTCCTTTTTGTTATGGGGCTAGAACCTTATAGCCCACACATATTAAGAAATCATTGCTCCGCTGAGCTACACCCTAGAGTCTCACAACATCTTAAGGTAGAAGTTAAGTCAAGTGTCTCCATGTAAGGGGAGGAGCTGGGTCCTGTCTCAACTTCACGGGTCAAGCTTTACACAAGCCCGTGGGAGGCCTGCCTGGATGGAAATGGGGGAGAGGTGGGTGGGGAGGGGTGTGTAGGGAGGTGGGTGGATGGGAAAGGGGAGGGGATTGGAGAAGAGGAGGGAAGGAAAACTGGTTGGTATACAAAATAAATGGAAAAAATGTAGTTTAAATAAAAAAGGAATAATGAAAGCTCCTTTTAAAAAGTTCGGTGAGAACTAACTTACCTCAAATAAGGATACTAAAATTGCCAGTCACAAAATCGCACCCGAAAGCCATTCTTAACAATTTCTCAGTCTTCTTACAAAATACAGGCCCTGCACGGGTTCCCTGTTTTCCAGTTTCTTAAAGGCCAATGGAACTGCCCTCTGCAAGGGTGTTAGAACTGCGGAGTTGCTTCTCTGATACTAAGGCCCTTCCCTACCCCTCCCGTGTCAGAGGTAGGACAGCCACATATGTGCAGAGCCCCGAACAAAGTAAAAACGCAGGATCTCAAATAACTGTGCAACAGCAGTGTATTCTTCTCTGGGATTGAGGGTCTGAATGGGGTGCCCAGAAGTTGGATTCCTGCCCACTAGAAAGAAACCAAAGCTACTTTCCTTTTTGACACCATTGCAGGAGGAATTTACCCCGCCACGTGCAGCTCTGAGCCGCTGACCAACATTTAAGCCTCTTATCTCCCATTCAAGAATGTGTATCATTTAGTCCTTCATGTACTAAATTAAAGCATCAGCAAACAAATGAGATTTGACAGCAGTAGAGGGGAGATAAGTGAGCAAGAGAGTGGCCCGGTGCCTTACAGGCCTGTTTTTAAGACCACTAAAAACCAGTAAAAAAGACTTACTGGTTGGTAAGGAGAGACCAACCAGTGCTGCTATTCCAGCAGAACCGATATCAAGAGTTCTGGGCCTTCAGTTTTTTGTTTTGTTTTGGTTTGGTTTTTTTGCTTTTTTTTTTTTAGACACTGGCTTAGGATGCTAAGGTCTCCCTTGAGACCTTCCAGACTTTTATGTTTTCCACAGTTCTCCCCAACCCCCCACCCCCATCCCCGCTCCCTGGTATATCACCATACCCTAAAAATAAGTCAAGGGTAACCCAGGGTGCAGAATCCCCATTATTCCCTATTTCTGCAACTGGATCCCCAGATGTGCAGCAATTCATTAGAAGATATCGTATCATTTTTACCCCATCACCAAGTGGCTAACAAGAGGCATGTCCCTGACATGAATGCTGAGCCTCTTTCCTTCCCGGTGTCGTCCTTGGCATATTGCTTCTCATAGGTTGCTAAACTCCAGACTGGAGTTGCATTGTACTTGACAAAGCCAGCTTGAACAAACTGATCACAGTGTCCTGTAGATGTCACATAGTGACAAACAACCAGTGGATCTCAAAAACTCCAAAGCTCCCCAGAGTCTTGATTGTAACGGACAGGAGGTCAGGACTGACCGAACAACTTGCTACAGGGTTATAGAGCAACCTCCAAATTACCTGGTTTGAAAATATATCTCAGGGCATCTCTCTCCTAGTCAGTTTTGCAGCTATGAGAGAATCCCTGAAGCAGGACAGTTTGTGGTGCGGGAGAATTGTCTGTATTCTGTCAATCATATTTTAATAAAACGCTGATTGGTCAGGCAGGCAGTATAGGCGGGAAAGCCAGACAGGACGTAGGGGTGGAGCAAAGAGACTGGGAGTATTCTGGGACACAGGAAGCCCTCAGCCACTCCTGCGCAGACCACTGAAGAGGCAACATGTAACTTGCCCAGCTGAGAAAGGTACGGAGCCATTATGGCTAACATAGATGAGAATAATGGGTTAATATAAGTTATAAGAGTTAATAAGAAGCCTGACCTAATGGGCCAATCAGTTTATAACCTTATGGAATCCTGTGTGTGATTTTCTCTTTGGGGCATGCCGACTGTGGGGTATCAGGCAGGACAGATACCCCAACAAGCCGGCCCTCGTACTACAAGTTTGTAAAGGGTAGGATGAACTTCTTCACAGTGGGGGACCCCCCTAAGCTCAGGCTCATTGTCTGTGCAGCCCTGCATCCTCTACAGAGGATGCTGTGCAAGAAGCCTTTTTTTGTAAAGGCTTCAGTCATATTCATGAGGCTTTAATCTGTGAATGCTCAAGCCCTCAAGACTGACACACTGTCACCATCTGAATTTTTGGAGGGGCACGTTCAAATTGCAGCCCCCTCAAAGCCTTTCTGACAGTCAGAGTTTGACTCCATCGCACCCTAATTTGAGCCTTTCGGCGTGGGAACTCTCTTGCCATGCCACTAAGCCTGCAGTAGCTACAGGAAGGAGAGTGTCACAGGCGAGTGACAGAACAGCCGTACTGTGAGAACAGACACTAAGAGCGCATGTAGGGGTCCCACTGTCACTTATTTGGATTGCAGAAGATTTAGGAAGGTAAATTGCTTTGTGAAACGATGTCAAACATATCCATGACTCTCTTAAGGAAATGTGAAATCAAAGACACATGTCAATGGTATGCCCGTGTGTATATCTCCTTCTGACAGAATAAGTACTAAAATGTAAAGGAACAAGAAGACGAACAGTTAGACATTCTGAGGCAGAGGCTTGATGTTCGCTTCTTATCCCAAATGCTGCAAAAAAGTAATGCTATTAAATGAGAATCCAACAAAAACGTCAGTGCCTACGAGATACCCTGAACACAGAGATAACTTCTGCTCCCCTTAGATTTAAGAGAGAAATAATAAGCCCTGTACACAATAAACTATGTAGGCAGAAGTGTGATGTTCTCCTTCTGCCAGCTTTACAGAAGTACAGAGCTGTCACAGCAACCCCAGATGGCCTAAGTGTTAAACCTCAATCCATCCTGCATGGCTTGATGATTTCTTTAAGTACTGTTACTGTATGAATGGGAAATGTCCCCATGGCCTCATTTGTCTGAACACTTAGTCCCCAGTGAAAGGTGCCATCTTTGGAAGGTTGTGGAGCCTTTAGGAGGCAGAGTCAGGCTGGAAGCAGGGGGTCTTTGGGGAAGGGCCTTAAGACTCTACAGCCCCAGCCTACTTCCCACGTGCTCACAAGCTCCGTGCTTCTTGTCCACTAGCATGTGAGCTGAGAGCATCCGCCTGTCGTGAATCTGCCTCCCACCATGCTCCTTTCTCCAGGGTAAGCTATATTCTCTAAAACTTGTAAGCCAATTTGCAAGTTGCTTCTTGTAAAGAATCTGGTCATAGCAACAGAAGAAACTAGTATAGCCACCAGGAGCCCCATCCTGGCCTTGCTAGTTCAGCTGCAGGCAGATTTGCTGACTTCATTTAAAATCCCCTGAGCACACAAAACACTCCTGTTTAACTTAATTTTCCATGATTTTTGCTAAATGACTCTAACTTTGGACCACCAAAGTCTTATACATCAGACAAAATCATTTTCTCTCCAGTTATGTTTAGAAATGCAAATAAGTTGTTTAAAATATATTACTCCCAGTGAAGTCCTTATTACTGCTCAAACTCAGTGTAGAGAACAGATCTCAAGGGGACTTTTCCCCATTTGCTTTTTTTATTTTGAATAGGTGTAGATGAAGGAAAAGTGAGCCAGGATGGAGAAGATCAGGTATAATTCAGTTCACGCACCTCTCTGCAACAAGAACCACAATCGACAACTCCCGCCCATTCCTGCAGTGACAGGAATGGCACTCAGTTCTGAGGCAACGCTCTTCTCAATTTCTTCCTTGTGTTCAACTTCAAGTCTACTTCCTGCATCTTCCTCTGACTTGTAGACTCCTCCCAAATGCCTCACTTCCTGTGACCAACAATGACGGCCCCCATATTGCTTCGCTATGGATAACAATTTAAAAATTAAATAACCTGAGCTCTTTGTGACCATCAGTTACACACAAATATACTTAAAGAGTATTGTCTTCATTGATATAGCCCATGAGAATAACTGTCTAGACTTATATCAAATTCAGAAGCTACATGTGAATTGATCGCCCCTGGACTAGCATTTGTGTTTTATACATGGACCCAACACCATGGACCTCTAACGGATAGCCAGCCAGGTATCAGAGCAAACAAACCTGGGTTAGTGCCCCTGCTGACTGAGAAAGACTGCCTTTACATAGCAAGACCAGATAAAGAAAGGCAGATGGAGATTTCAAAAACGAAGGCAGATTGAAAATCAAAAGGGCAAGCTTTCCAGGCTGCAGGCATTGATTTGTAATCAAGCTCTTTTCAGATTACTTTGTACGTGGGCAGCAATCTATAGCATACTCAAGGGAGCGTGGCAGAACAGTGGTTTCTTTAAAATGATGTTTAATGTTCCCCCCCGAGGGTCAGCGAGTAAAATAATACATGTAGAGGCAGCTCATTAGCTATGAAGCATCAGCAAATGTGATGCTGCCTCATCCCAACCTGAACTCTTCCTGAATGCCAGCATGTGCTTGTTAGCAGACTTGTTTGTGGCTAGAGATGCGCTGTCTTTTTTGTATCTCAGATACATGAATTGCAAAAATCCTCTCAGCAAAAGATGGATCACGTAAATGATTTCTTTGAGTGGCTCTAAGTATATGACAAATGGTTCTATGTTAAAATTTCATGGAGTTATGGCTCAAATATAAAATTTTTAAAAATCACAAGTTAGCCAAGTGCATAAAGAAAGCAAAAAAAAATAGCAGAGGGGTATGTATGTGTGTATGTATGTGTGCAAGCACCTTCATGGGTGCTCTTGTGTGTGTAGCTGCATGTATGCATGCATGCAGAAGCCAGGGTCTTCCATGGGCCTGGAATGTACCAAGCAGTCTCGGCCAGCTGGCTAGTGAGTCTCAGTGATATTCCTGTCTCTTCCTCCCTAGAACTGGGATTACAGGTGCGCACTGCCGTAGAACTGGGATTACAGGTGTGCACTGTCACACCTGGCTTTGTGTGTGGTGGTGGGGGGCGGGTCCTGAAGGATTGAACTTGGCTCCTTACACTTCCACTGCAAATACTTGACCATTTTGGCTGTCACCCCTGCCTGGGAGAAGTTCTGACTGATGAGAAACTGTCTTTCCTGGGGGCAATGGCACGGTTTCCTGACAGAAAAGGTGACAGGTAAGAAGACACAGCTCTGTTTCTGGCCATGTTGAAGAAGATCCTATCCAAAGGTCAAGCAATGGAACTATACGCCCTCAACAACTTAGCTCAATTTAGTAGAAGTTTCAGAACCAGTGATAATGCGAGAATAAGATACCAACGAGTCTTCCAAGTAGGTAAGGAGAATGTCTCCTAAAGAATCAGACACAGACACAGTCGGTCCCAGACCGACTTGCACCCTTGAAAAGAGTGAACCACTCCTCCCATTTCCATCAGCTATGACCATCTACACGCGACACTGCAGTTAGGGATGTGCACTCGAGGCTCAGTCTTTTCGGGTTCAAATCCTGCCTTTGTCTCCTGGGATCTGTAGCACCTGGCTTGCCCTTATCTCCTAACGGGTTCTGCTGAACACACGGAGTACACGCAACATGTTCCCAACAGGGTCTGCCCATGTGAATGCTTTGCTCTGTGCATTCTTCTGGGTCTCATAGCACAGCCCAGTTCCTAGAAGTGTCTAGGGTAAAAGACACAATGAAATTACTCGTATCTTCTATTAGGGTTTGAGAGTTTTATATCTATGTTTTGTTTTATCTCTGCACACGAGAGTTTGCATGTGGAGACCAGAGGATGAGAATGGGTGTCTTCCTCGATTGTTCGCCACCTGATTTTTTCATACAAGATCTTTTACTAAAACTATGAGCTGCCTTTCTGGGTGTGGAGAATCTGAACCTTTCTTGAATGCTTTCCAGACAAGCGCTTTACTTTCCAAAGCATGAAGTTTTACCTTCTTCTAACACAGAACAGCTAACTGTATTTAGTGCGGTTTCCAAGAGAAAGAGGGGAGAAGAAAAAGCATCTGAAAAAGCAAACTGGTGTCTCCCTCATAAAACTCACCACCAGTCATCCTGGAGACAAAATGTTTTCTCTATCCCCGCTCTGCATCCCCAGAATCTCAAAGCATGCCAACCTTCTATGAAGTCCGCAGCCGTGTAAGGACGCTGGTGTGGGCTGCTCTCCACGGGGCTGTTCAGACTCTCCAGGGCCGATTCGACCGCTTCCACCAACTCATCGCGCTTGTCCTTCCTCACTGGCTTCTCCTCAGGGTGGCGGGTCAGGCCAGTCTCCAGCTGGTACACTTTCTGCAGGGTGAAGCTATCGAAAGGCACGGCAGCATACTCGGTGGCCAGCTTGACACCTGCATGGACCTCAGCCTTGTCCACCTGCCCGCGCAGGAAGGCCAGCAGGTCAGCCTGAGCTTTGGGTGCAGGATCCCAGCCTGAGCGCAGGCCGGTGGCATCGCTGGCCTGGTCCTGCCCGCTGCGGAGCTGCTCACTGCGTGCCTGCAGTTCATCCTTGAGCTGTGCGATCTGTCGCTTAAGGCTGTTCACGTAGTTGCGATGCTGTTCCTCACGCTCTTGCAGCACAGCTTGGTAGCCATCTTTGCCCGTGGGGCCATTGGCCCGTGGCAGTCCTAGCTGCTCCTGGTCGCCTTTTGGGGTGCAGGCTAACATGTAGAGGACAGAGATGGCACAGCAGAGCAGAACCAGCAGAATCACCACCCGAGAAATCCACCCCAGCAGCCCACGACGGACCATCGTCACTCAGCTGCAGGCCATGCGTCCAGCGTGAGCAGCATCCCAGGGCGCCGGGAAGGCCCCGCACAAGGGCTTTCCTGGTTAGACCACAGTGCCTCTGAAGTCCCCTGGACCAATTTCATCCATTTCCTTCTAGAAGGTGGTCTGCCTTAGGAAGTCAACCATTACGTAAGACTGCTCTCCTGCTTCCAAAAGATCTTCTAGGCAGAAACAATCAATTAAGTGGCGCCTCCAAGTTCTTTCATTTGCTCCCATCATAGCCTTCCTGCTGTGCCGAAGACGAGGGGATCCTGAGGAGACACAGAAGACAGGGACCTTTAGTGTTTCCATTCACAATGGAACTTCCAGTCAAGACCTCTTTCCACCTCATCCAAAGTATATAGGTATACAAAATAATCACCCAAATCAAATATTTAGCTATCACAAACTATACATTTATTTTAAAGCAATTCATTTATATTCATATAATTTCAACATTTATGGCCGAGTAAGCAAATGTGCATATTAATGAGGGGGATGTGGTTACCTGACATAATTCAACCGCGGCTGAATATCTGATCCTGCAGGATGGCAACGCACCTTCATCATTTTGCAGAACTGATCAGTATTTTGATTCTGTAATCACTGATGCTAAGAAAAGCACTTTACATAAATATGTAATGAAAAACAGTAGCCGTCCATTTAAAGATTTTTTCAGAAATTATTGAAAACGTTGCCCTGATCCCAAGTCAACATTTGCTTAGCTATTATTTCTGAAGCCCTAGGGGAAAGCTCACATAGAAATTATTTAAACCAATTATTTCAACACAATCAAATCCAAGTTACACTAACTTGATACATTCTGAGGAACAACAGAAGGAAAATATTGTAAGTCTTTTTCTACTATAATCAAGCCATTATGTGTCCACAGAGTGGAAACTTTTGCATGCGCAATAAATACACTGCCATTCACAGCATCACTCTGGGCTGAGGTGTTCACTGTTGGTGTGTGGTGGAACAGGCCATGAGGTGCAAAGTGCATGTGTTTTATCTTGAGAATCAAAGCTTCCACAAAGTCTCCCTGTGCAGCTTGGGTGAGTACTGCAAGAAACCCACGGATTCACTGGGCATTTGATTTCTAAGTAATTTTGGTCACCACATGTTCACAAACCTTACAGTTGTTGAGATTTTCATGAGCCCCACACTCAGTTACATGAAGTGTCTTAAGACACCGAGGGCTTGTTCACTACGACAATCAATAGCCAATTGATTGACTATTTACGGAAGATTTATGGAAATTGTTTATGGCAGATATTAAGTGTAAGCATGTTTGTAAATCAAAACATAAATATGCAAACAAAATGTACTGATGATAACACAGCTGGAAGGATCTGCGGCAGCTGTCCAACCAAACTGCACAACCATTCCTGCATCCCTTATCACAGAGAGGGATGGGTTAGGAGAACAGAGATGAGATGCTGTCTTGTCAGGACTCAGATGCGTGGCATGGCTCTTCAGCCCAAATGAGAACTTCTGTGTCTTGCTTAGTTAGTGGCAAAATTCCTAGAATGACTGTACCCAACACCCAATCCTTGTAATAGAGGAGGAGCAAGCCAGGCACACCATCTCCATGTGCGCAAGGCCCCCCTTTCTCCTTCTCTCTCAGACAACATCTCTTGACGTGCTAGTTTTGAAGTGCTCTCTTTTTGTAAATCATCTTCAACATCATAACCATAAATTAATTAATGAATCAATAAAAATAGATGAAACGAATCTTTTGATTAGGGATATTTTTATAAAGCCTTCCTGTGTGTATCTTTACACACCAGCTCCCCTAAATCAAGGAGGGCCTGCACTTTGCCATTTTATGAAAATGGCATTTTAAATAATCCCTATAATAATGAAATTATTTTTATAGTATCCATGCTCAACCTTAGAAATCTAGGGTCTTGGCCACATCCTTTCCTAGTGTTGTGTCCCAGTCTTGATGGGAAGAAAGAGTCCAGACAAACTGCGCCTCCAGATCCCTGGTGGGGACAGGAGGCTCCAAGTCAGTCTCTGCACGCAGAACATGGCACTGATCCAGGCTCACTGTTGCGAATGCATCATGCACCTGCTCCTTTTGATGTTCACACCTAGAAGGTCCTCTCCCACTGCCCAGGAGAGAAGCCTCTTACGAATGTCCCCACTCCACCAAAATTGTTGATTTCTCCACTTTCTGTAAGAGTTTACTATATAATGTTTTCTCTCTGATATATTCTCCAGTGTTTCTCTGGACCCAAGGAGTCTCTCAGCTCTAATTTAGAACAATGCATAGTTATTCGTACCAGGTTTAAAGGGTAGGCTTGCCCTTGAAAGCCTTTTATGTCCGATGAAAATCTTGGGATTTGTATAATTACTATAATTCTGTGATTAAAGCCATCTTGGTTTTGATGTTCAGGCACCTTGCTGTTTTTAATGAAATCTCTCAGACAAGCTCATTATAGCCAAGTATTAAATTATCAGTGAGGACATGTTATCACATTATTTTGCCATTTAAAAGACTTTTATTTTAAATATGTTGTCATTACAGGCAAAATAAGAAAATCAAAAAACAAAGAAATGGAACATCCAACACAATTTATTGTGCTGTGAAAACTAAAGAGATGCAATCATGCTAACAAATTTTAATGGAATAAATGTTACATTTGCATAATGGATTGAAGCCATGTTGGTTTAACTGGAGTAACTCATTAAGACTACAGTTAGGAAAATTAAAACTAGGGCAGTGGTGATGCATGCCTTTAATTCTAGCATGATGGAGGCAGAGGCAGGCAGATCTCTGAGTTTGACTCCAGCATAGTATATGGTGAGTTCAAGGACAGCCAGGGTTATGTAGAGAGACCCTGTCTCAAACAACAACAAAAAAGATTAGCAGAAAATTAAAACTGCAGGCTACGTGTTATACTCATAAGTCCTTTGCTGACAAGTACTGGAGGTTGTGGTGACTCAGTGAGTAAAAACACCTTTCTCCAAGTCTTGTCCTGATTTTGATGCCTAGGACCCATATGGTAGAATGAGAAAACCAACTTTCATATATATGTGTGTGTGTGTGTGTGTGTGTGTGTGTGTGTGTGTGTGTATGTATAAATGTATGTGTATATATATACATGCACACACAAATAAACTATGTTTTAAAGTCTAGTTACTGAGGCTTTGGAAATTCATTAGGTTACTTGAACTCCATTCATCAGAGAAAAAGAGGAAAAAAACGGCAATAAAACCAAGATATTTTATGAAACAAAAGACTTTTTCAGTTTTCATCAACAGGCAAAGTAACAGGTTTAGCTGCAGTATTTTCATCCATGCTTGACTGATTTCCCCCCAGTCATTCATCTTGCCAACTTCCAGCTCCTCTCCCCGCTGTGGCTCCCAGTGTTCCCTCTCTATTAACACACATGTGCCCCATCACCAGTGTCCCCTCCAGTAACACACACATGTTCCCCAGCACCACTGTCCTTTTCAGTAACACACAAGTGCTCATCACCAGTGGCCTCTCCAGTAACACACATGTCCTCCATCACCAGTGTCCCCTCCAGTAACACACGTGTTCCCCATCACCAGTGTCCCCTCCAGTAACACACATGTGTCCCATCACCAGTGTCCTCTCCAGTAACACACATGTGCTTCTTCCTCCTCTCTACCTTCATCGAACCTCTTTACATGGCTACACTACCAAAATTAATGTACAGATTCAATTTCTATCAAAGTTCAAATGATATTCCTCATGGAATTAGTGTGGGGGAGGGGAAAATCCTAAACTTCATATGGGAACAGAGAGATCACAGATGGCCAAAGAATCCTATGCAAAAGAATGGTGCCAGAGTTATCGGAACATGTGACTTCAAACTACAGTACAGAGCCATCATGACAGCCACAGCATGATGCTGTCATAAGCACAGACATACAGGCCATGGAACGTAAATTGGACCCAGAAATGAGCCCTCATAGCTATGGATACCAAATTTTTGACAAAATTGTCACTGGACACACCCATCCTATTTAATAAATGATGCTTCAAACACCAGATACTGACATGAAGAAGAAAGATGGTATCAATATGGTATCTCTCACCCAGAAAAAAATTAAACATGGACATTAAATTAAAATGAACAAGCATTAAATTAAAACTTGGAATGCTGAAATCACTAGAAATAAACATAGAAAACAAAACACAGGCATAGGCAAAAAACTTCCTGGATACAATCCTAAAAACACAAAAATAACTGTCCAGAATTGACAACTATTATTATATGAACTAGGGGACCTCACAGCAAAGGAACTTCTCAGCAGAGCGAACAGACTATAGAACAGAAGAACAGACATTTAGAAAGAAAAAACAGGATGCCAAAAACTGCTACCAAAGAACTGGAAATGTTTTTCTTTGTAAAATGCAGACAATGCAACAGAAACAGCATTCTGCATCCTTTAACAGACAAGATTTCCTAAGGTTTCCAGAAATCTAATCTGTAATCAAACACAGTAACCAGTGATAGTGCAGAGGCTGAAAGGCAGCCGTTTGGTTGCTGCAGTCAGGAAACACTAATCCTTCGTGATCTTGCTTCTGTGGATAACAGACATTTTACCTAGCCCACAGTATGCCATTCTTAGAGCGGGTGTCGTTTTCCCAGCTTTGCCCCCTCAGAGGACACTTCAGTAACACAGATGAACCGGTGGGGCCATGGAGGCACAACACAGTCTCTGGTCTTGGCAGAGGAGTTGGAGAATTAGAGTTAATGGGCATCGGGTGTTTACTGTCTTGCAGATGAGAAGTACAGTGCAATTACCAGGCACTACTACACACTCAACATGACAGTAAAAATATAGCTTTATGAGATCACAGTCACACTGTGCTATTGTTTTAAAAACTTAGACAAGGAACTCAGATTTTCAGCCTTGCTAAGTCTCTCACGAAATCTACGGGACAGCTAGGGAATGTGGAGGAAGAAGACAACCCTGTTATTACATGATTTGTGATGCTTGGTTGAAAAGAAGTGGGTACATGAGTTTCATAATTGTCAGAAATCCTAGCATTTGTCAGACTTCCTGTCACTTCTATTTTTATGGACTCATCCTCACTGATGGCTTTACCGAATGCTGTCTCATTCCTGGCTGGCCCCTAAGGATCAGTCTGTGATCATGTGCCATATCTTGCCACTGTATTTACCAGTTGGACTGAAGGACACATGCATCCCAATGCCATTCTTGCAAGCTCTGAGAGTGGTACCATGTTGGGCCGAGGCTTCTCCATAGTCTCCTGGGAAGACCAAGCCTGTTGAATGGGGCCAGGGCCTTCCCACTCAGTCTTCTCAGGGCAGGTGGGGCTCTATCCCTTCATATTAGAATAACCCTAAGGAGCTTGAGAGCTACAATACCTGGCTAGGAGTGCCTAAGGAACTGGAAGCTCGTCCTAAGCTTTGAAGACAGGCATTCTGAAGGACGTAATATGTCGAGGAATCTAGTGATAGAATGAATCTCACCAGATTTCAAAAAGAAGGCGGACGGCAGTCCTGACAACCCACCCAGACCAAGGAACATCTATCTGGAAACTTCCCCTGACCTCTGACGAACACAGTGGTGATCCAACAACATTGACTTCAGCTCTTCCACTGAGGATTTTCTCTCTATATGAAAAGACAGACAATGCATCCCCCAAAAAATCATACGCAAGAGTCTGGGCAGATGACTGAGTTGGGAAAGCACCTATCGGAAGGCATAGAGATCTGAGTCTGATTCCCGGGCCTCAAGTAAAAAGCACTGGGGTGGGGGGCAGAAACAGGCAGATCTCTGGGACTTGATGGCCAGCCAGCCCAGTCTAATTCATGAGTCTTGGGTCCAGTGAGGGACCTTGTATCACAAAGGTGGATGTATGACTCCTGACATTCAAGGTTGCTGGCTTTCTTATAACCCAACACAGACACAGACGCACACACATGCACATGGGGAAGGGAGAGAGACAGGGGAAGAGAGAAGAAGTGTGCTAAGTACAAATTCCATCTTCAGTCAGTTTACAAGAATTTGTAGGATCTGGTGTCTTTTAAAAGAACTGTAATTTGAGCCCTAAACAGACGAATGCCATTAAAATAGATAGCTATAAAGTAGCAGTGACCTGTTCCCATCTATCATTACATCGGAGTGAGAACAAGGCCTAAGAAAATAAATAAAAATTAGTAAAACTGGGGCGAGGCAATGATTGGCATGATCCATATCTGCTAAGATATGCCAGTGGCCATAGGCACTGTTACCATTAAGCTCCCAGGAGATGAAACCAACCAGAGCCTACAAGCTGCCCTAGAGGTGAAGTGGATATTAGAAAATCTGTATGCGGTACAGCTATTGCTATTAGGAAAGGTGCTGACATTTTCTTTCCAGTAGACTTTTGGGTCACAAGAGCCACGTACCATGACAGAACACCTGCAAAGGTCTATTTGTGTCCACAAGGAGCTCATAAAGCATGAAGGACTCCAGGCTAAGCCCCATGGATAAAATGCTGTCCAATTCCACAGCACACAGGAATGATGGTGGCTTTGGGAAAAGACCAGGTCAGGCAGCGTAGGGCTGCATAATGAGAGTCCTTGTGAGTGATAAAGGGAATCCATTCAAGGAGATGCAATAAATTCAGCAAGACCTCTCCACCCTATGTGCAGGCAAGCCAAGAGATGGAGGAAAGAAACAGGCAGTGTCTGCTGGGTCAGGAAGTGGTAGGCCGAAACCCCAACACCACCCTGCCAGTCAGCTCCACTCTGGAGGGTACAGCAAGCTCTTTGATTGCAAGGAAGCAAATGAGGCTCCAGGCGAAGGACCAACTGTATCAATAGAATATACACCAAAGTCACATCTCGGGGACGAACACAGCATCCCGGGTAGGCATGGAAAGGATAGTATGTAAGCATTCTTATTCTTATTCTTATTCTTACTCTTATTCAGGGTTTGCAAATGCCCTCCAAAATAGATATAATCTAGCATTGTAAGCTGTGCTTAGACACTTAGAATCCCCTTCACCTCAAAACCTCACTGAAATTCTTGTGTGTGGCGGGGGGTAGGTGTCAGCCATCTCCCAAAATGACCTTTCAAGGAGGCTGTGTCCTGGAATTCCTACCACCATCTCTTTTGTCCCACGTGGACTTGGGGTTTGATGTGTGTCACCAGCAAAATGGAGCAGAAAAGG
Source organism: Myodes glareolus (assembly GCF_982192425.1). Classification (NCBI taxonomy): domain Eukaryota; kingdom Metazoa; phylum Chordata; class Mammalia; order Rodentia; family Cricetidae; genus Myodes; species Myodes glareolus. Next base: position 6,926,828 of record NC_142048.1, on the reverse strand, counting down.
TGTGTGTGTGTGTGTGTGTGTGTGTGTGTGTGTGTGTGTGTGTGAGAGAGAGAGAGAGAGAGAGAGAGAGAGAGAGAGAGAGAGAGAGATTTGTTATTTTATGTGTGAAAAGATATTTAAAAAGCTGCACCATTGGCTTTTCACTCTCTCATACTTGCTCTCTCATATTCTCTCTCTCTCTCTCCTTCCCCCCTTTATTCTTCCAATCTTCTTTTCAGGAGGCCCTTAGGGACAGAGCATGAGGTGATAAAGGCAAATCTCCAGGCAACTCCCTGGGGAACTGAGCTGGGCCAGCCAATGTGGATAGATAAAGATTTCAAAGCCATTGTCAAACCTTGAAAATGATAAACGCATGACAAATTCAGGGCAACCTCATGAGAGACCACCAAGCTGAGAAACTACTCCCAAGCTCTTGTGAGATGTGATAAGTACCTAGATTTTAAACTTCCAGGTTTGGGGATAATTTGTTATGTGTAAATAGAATTAACACATAGAATTACAGGCTTGCAAACAAACTCTCAAATAACATGATAGTTTATTTACTATGTAGTATGTTTTAACATGCTTTACTTCCCATGATAGAGTAATCCTACGTGATTAGAAAGCTGTTACTATAACCAGACCGCCATTTGGGACACAGACACTCACAGAAGCTTCCAGCCTTCCCTCCAAACCTAAAACCAAAGGGCTGCCACCAAAATCCTTCTCTGATGTGAGTCTGCCATAGCACCTGTTTCTAAAGCCCAAGATTTCATGTGCAAACAATTTGCGTGTGTCACAAACCACTTCTCTTTTATTTTTAACATCAAGGATTGTGAGGAAGTAGTAAACTCAAAGCAGAATTTAATAATGATAGAGGGGAACCCTGTCCAAAACCCTGAGGCTGGCAACAAAGTATTGCTTAGAAGTAGGTGACTATCACAAGATGCAGGTCACTTGGCTCAAGGATGGTGGAACACTCCAGAAAGTATCTCTGTGCCTGGCATGAAGTGGCACCAAGCTCCACTGTAGTGCCCAGATGAGACATAGAAATCTTCCCTAGGCCATCTGGTCTATAATTTTTTGCCTCCAACTTATCACCGAAAACACGTGGTTCCACTTTATCATGTACAGCAGAGTTGTTCCCACAGCAGGGTTTTCTCCTCACTGTACTAATACACTTCCCACCAGCTCCTGCTGGACACTGCTCTAACCACTGAGCCTCAGAGCAGGAAGGGAGTGCCTGAGACACGGGAGTAGTCAGTATGGCTCAGTAAAGGGTAGCAAAGGTCTCTACAGAAGAAAGCAAAGGGAGATACAATTGAAGTCAGACAAAAACAAACCCTTATTAAGACACTTGAGTTTCCAGAGCCTACACTCAGTACGTGCACATGTGCACATAAAAATGCATGTTTGTACCTGCTTTTCCTCGAAATGAGAGAACTCAACAACCCTAGCAACTGTTATATTGCATTTTTAATAACCTGCATAGTATGCATATTTAATTAGGTCAAGGTCAAGAGTACTTTCACAGTAGCTACAACAGTCTGAAAACAGACAGATGTCTTCTAATATCCCCAGTCCACATCTAACTGAAAATTTCAACAAGGGCCGCTTGGTTCCCACACCTCCTTCTGGGTTATGAGTCCCTGTGCTCCATCATATATATATATATATATATATATATATATATATATATATATGTATATACATGATATAGCATATAGATGTGTGCCCAGTGCTTTAGCCTGGTGTGCCCCTGAAAAGACTGCAGGAGTGAATGCAGGCGGGATGCATGTGGGTTATCACTGACTAACTGAAGAGATGCTTAAGCCAGAACTCAGAGAGTACTGCGCTTTTCAGAGGAAGTCAACAACACACCACCAAGCGTTTCACCGTGGCTGCGACAGAGTCTAACACATTCTTTGACTCTCTCTAGGGAGGACAGCAGGCTGCTTATCACAGAGCAGTGGCTCAGGGCTCACATTAAGAAGGGCTGATAGAGTCTGTTTCTTCCCCCTGAGCACCAGGGGAGAACAGGTGCCCCTAAATTTATTACAAATAAACAGCACGTCCCAGGCATCCAATATGTGTTTCTGTGTGTGGGGGAACCAGGGGTTGACATCAGCCATCTTTCTCAACTTCCTTCTACCTTGTTTTTGAGACAGGGTTTGTCTGAGCCTAGCACTCACCAACTGGCTAGAAGGGACGCCAGTCAGAAAGTCTGCAAATCCCCACCCCTGAAGCGCTGATTTTACAGACACTTGGACCCATGCCTGACTCCTGCTTGCATGGTAGGCACTTTACAGATGGAACCATCTCCCTAGCTCAGTAAGAAATTTTTGAACAAGTCATATATATGCAAATATATTCACTTGTAAGTTACAATCAAGTTTTACAATAATATTATTTTGTGTTTACAAAACAGCATCTCTAAAATAATGATGCATAAAATATTTTAAAATATTCTCTCACACATGGACCAACCAAACCCAGGAGTGCTGCCTGAGGTCCTTAGTCACTCACAGGACAGAGTTCCTGCCAGAACTGAGTCTGGAGCCCCAGCAGACTCTGCTTAGCTCCGCCCCCTACAGGGAACCTTGGGTTCAGGGTGATGTTCCTGCTTTGGACTCCGCTGTCTCCTTCCAGGAGTCCAAACCTCCTAGGCCACACACCAGACCATTACCAGGCGCTCATTTCTCTTCCCTCCTAGTTGAGAGGACCAGGGCTCAGCCTTAAGATGGCTCTCAAGGGTCTGCCCTTTGTGGTTTCCCTGTGCCCAGCCCTTGAGAGCTGGTTCTCAGCATACACAGACCAATGGGAGCAGCTTCCTGCTTAGTCCCCAGTCAAGGCCTCCCAAGCTTGGTGGTGCCCTCCAGTTCCTCCTCTGTAGGCCCATTTCCTTACACAATCATCTTATGCCATTTATGTATAGATACAGAACAAGAGAAATGTGGAAAAATAACCTGAGGTTGGCTAATCAAATGAAGATATAGAGATTAATCACGATGGTGGCACACGCTGCAAAGAGGAGAAATGCTTCCAGCCTCCTTGGCTCTTCTCCCTTTCGCTTTTCCCCTCTACTGGTAGATCATGGTAAAGAAAGCTTGCCAGAAGGGTTCCTCTCTATGCAAGCATCTTCCCATCTCACCCCTTACCGCCTTCACTGGCTTCAGGAAAACTCCAAGGCAGGCAACTGGCACAGACAGCAGATGTGGAGTCAATAGGGTGCAGAGACAGAACAAGAGGAGCCTGCTCAAGGGACCTGGGTAGAGTGGAGAACCTTTCCCAGGAGTACGATGTCTCCATCAGATGCATGCTGAGTCAGCTGTGAACCCTCGCAGCTCTGCCTGTTTGGCCTCCTCCCCAGTGCTGCAGGAAGTCACTCTGGCACTGCAAAACAAGAACCCTACAAGCAAGGCTTCCTACACCCTCCTGGTTCTCATAATTATGACCACTTAGTGAGCACTTACTTTGGGCCAGACATCAGACTAAGCACTTCACAAACATTATCTCATTTAATCCCATGAGGTAAGTCTTATTATCCCAATTAAAGATAAGAAAATGGAGGCTTAGAGAGGTGAAGTGTCTTGTCCAAGGTGCACAGCCTGGGCCAGTGGCCAAGCCTAGCCCCAGATGACTCTCAGCCTCAGCTTGTACCCACGAGACTACACTGTCCAACACCCTTAACAATCCAAACTGCTTGCTAGCACACGTTTTTCATTGTAGACCAATGCACCTCATCTCTCCAGTTTGTGAACTTGTGGGGATGCTTATTATTTACAAGAATCCCCAGCATCTCAAATGAGAGTAGAATTGCTTCGCTAGCTTGAACTGTTTGCTTCCTGGTCGACTGTGATTCGCATTCCCACTTTTGTTAGTGGCTATCAAACCCACACTCTCCTGACAGACACTGTATAGCCAAGTATGACAGTGTGAGCCTTTTTCTTATTGCTGTTCCACAATTGGATCCAGGACACTATGTCTGCAGCACTCAACTGTTTCTGAGCAGAGGCCAGAAGATTATACATGCATATCAAGTTTAAGACATCTTAATTAAAAGGCACCCTGGCAAGTGGAATTTTTAATCAACTGAGAGACATTCAACATTAAAAGGAAGCATCTCTAGGTCAGTGAGCATGGTGTCTGGCAGCAGCAGGAGCGCTCATACGCCAAGCACTGTGTTTTGTTCTTTCCTCTTGAGAATCGAGCCTTGGCCATGGCCATGCCCCATAGTGTCACCTTAGCATCCTTCCTGCAGCCAAAGCCAGCCTGGCACTGGGGGAGGCGCAGAGAAGTGAATGCCTACAGCGATCCAGTCCTGAGCTCATGCAGCACAGCTTCCAGAGAAATTCATGTTGGTAATTAACAAGCGAATTAAAAGCAAACAGTGCTTCGAAGCTCAGCAACGCTCGAAAGCTACACAGGAAGCACAATGTCATGCACAGATTGCAGGTGCGGCTGCTGAGTGCTAAGTATTGGCCACCAGCAAGGCCGGAGCATGAATCACTCCGTGCTGCGCTGCACGGGGTCTGGCAGCTCTGGGCAAAGAATGGTGTCCGTTTTGTTCCGTGAAAAGCAACACAGAAAGAAGCAAACTGGAGTTCTTGCCTTCCAGATAAATTGTGACACAGGTCTTGTCAGCAGAGAGCAGGGAAGTGCTGAGTGGGAAATGCTGTTGACCAAGGGGCTCAGATCTCCTAGAGCAAAGCAAGCAAGAGAAAACACTGCAATAAAGACGAGGAGAAACAAGCTTCCTCAGAGACAGAGAAAGGGACCCGGGACCCTGGCCGTGAGTCTCAGCAGTCTTTGCCTAGGGCAGTTGGTGAAAGACTGAGCCTCCTGCTGTACCTGGAGTTTCACTGCATTCTTGTGATACCCTCAATGGTCAGCCACTGGTCTCCATCTTCCAAGGCCAGGGAACAGGGTCATGGGGTCAGGGATCTGACATGCTTTCCAGAGTCCGTGTGTCAGTATCTTGGCCCTTGACTTGACACTAACTATTGGGAGGCAATAAAACCTTTAAGAGGAAGAGCCTAGTAGAAGGGCTTCAGGTTGGTGGAGAGGTCTCTGGAAGGAGAGAGTGACACCCTGGCCCTTTCTTCTCTCTCTTTTGCATCTTAGCCATGAAACTAGTGGTTTTATTCCACTGCGTGGTCTTGGCATGCTATTCTGCCTCAAAGCAAAGGGACACATGAACTGAAATGTGCAAAATCATTGGTCAATGTCAACCTGCTCAATGAGGTGATGGTCTCAGGCATCGATTACAGTGACATAAGGCTGACTGTCACCTAACCCACATGGATCGAAGACCTTCTGATTCTAAAATATTGCAATGACTGTCACATGACCCACATGGATGGAAGACCTTCTGATTCTAAAATATTACCATAACTGACCTTCTGCAGTCAGCTTTACATTTTAGAGAGAACAACTAACTCAGCATATACAGAATTAAAAAAACCAAAAGGATAATGTGGGAACATTGAGGGTGTGTGTGTGTGTGTGTGTGTGTGTGTGTGTGTGTGTGTGTGTGTGTTTGCCAACATTCCAAAGCAGGGCAAGTGGGAAGAGCAAAGAATCCTGGACGGAAATAGGACAGTCTCCCAAGAGAACAGTCAAGGAGGTCACACGCGCACTCACGGGGGTCTTGGAAGAGTTTTGTTAACTGAGTGAAGTGACAAAGGTTAGGATGAAACTGTCGCTGAAAGTGGAGACAAAATAAGCAGGCTAACTCCTCCCCCTTCTCCCTTCCGAATTCACAAGGCAGCCAGTGGCGCACAAAGGAGGGACTTCCTTCTGGAAGGTGGTGATTATAGACGAGGACTAGAAAAAGTGCACATAATGCAAGCAAAATCATCTTAGAAACTTTGTAATATGAGTTCAACAAGGCCACCTCTCTTTGTACCACATCTCTGAGAATGGAGACAGAATCAAAAGGTAGAAAAATAATGTCAGGTGGTGCCTTTAATCCCAGCACTTGAGAGGCTGAGGCAGGCAGATCTCTGTGAGTTCAAGGATAGCCTGGTCTACAGAGTGAGTTCCAGGACAGCCAGGGCTACACAGAGAGACCCTGTGTGGAAAATGAAAATAAATGAATAAATACTAGAAAGATATAACAGAAAACCTAATGACAAATACATGCACTTTACATTCCTCTTTGACAAAATGAAATTCGATATTGTAGACAATATTTATTAATGTCACGGTTCAAGCCCACCCAACCTGAGAGTCTTTCTTGAGAAAGTAATGATTACAATATTAGCTAAAAAGCATTTATGAGTGTAAAGAGAGTCTCCAGAAATAGAAACTATTTCTGTATACCTAAAGAGATTGTACACAGCGTGTCTTGAATCAATACTATTTAGCACTCCCTAAGTGTGTCCTGTCTGCACCCACCTCGGGACATTGCATGCACTTCCTGCCAGCTTCACCTTGCTGCTATGTAGGACAACATAGAAGGCAGGAAGACCAAACAAGGAAGGGGCAGAGCATAAGGGGCAACAGCAATGCAGCGGGCAGGCTTACAGCAAAGAACTCTTCTACCATGGTGCGAGTCTAAACTCATGGATAGTAATCCGCTAGTATCTTCATTTTTTAGCCAAAAAGTCCACATGATCAGAATTGACTTTTAACACATGGGCAGTATGAGAATAAATTAGAGACTGGCATTAGGGGGGTAGGGTTTTAGCCAGAGAGTTCTCTCTACCATCTACAAACTATCTGCCCAGGCAAGCATCTTCCGATTCTTGACGCTAAATAAAACTTTCTATGCCAATTTGTGGTTTGCTAAGCTCTTCCCATCTTTTATAGCCTTTATGTACAGGATGCAGCCCAGTGTAACATGAGGGCTGGCTTGTTGGGGTTTCTGTCCTGCCCAGTACCCCACAGCCGGCAAGTTCCAAAGAAAATCACACATAGCCTACATTAGGTTATAAACTGATTGGCCCATTAGGTCAGGCTACTGATTAGCTCTTATAACTTTTGTTACCTCATTATCCTTATCTCCGTTAGCCACACGGCTCAGTACCTTTCTCAGCTGGGCAGGTTACATGGTGCCTCTTCGGTGGTCTGGGCAGGAATGGCGGAGGGAGCTTCCTGCTTCCCAGAATACTCCCGTTCTCTTTGCTCTACCTCTACTTCCTGTCTGGTTTTCCCGCCTATACTTCCCGCCTGGCCAATCAGCATTTATTTAAAATATGATTGACAGAATACAGACAATTATCCCACACCAGCCCAGTAGTTGAGAGCAGGGATCCTGGGGTCAGGCCATGTGAGTCTTGTATTATTTGATTTCTCTCAGCCTCTGTCTCCCAAACACAAAAGGGCTGGCCTTCCCTGAAGAGGTTTGATGTTGAAAATTGAGATAGTGCATACAAAGCACTTGCTGTAGTTATAGCAGAGGGAATTTTCTATCATTAGGAGCCAAACTCAGTCAAATGATGAGAGAGAGAGAGAGAGAGAGAGAGAGAGAGAGAGAGAGAGAGAGATCAGAATGGCAGTGTCGTTGGAGACAAGAAAAGGAATGACGATTGTGCAAAGCAACACCGCTGGGCGTGAGCATGAGGACCGCCAGCGCCGCCATCAAGATCCTGTCCCTGACCTCTAAACTCCATCTCAGAATTTAAATCAAACATTCGGCCTTCTAGTCTCACTGGTTCAATGTGGATTTAAACAATAGATTGAATATATACTTTAAGGATTGTATTGTGCTTGTATTGAAGATATATAGATTAACTTATTCTTATTCCCCAATCCAGAAAACGTGTTTGAATGACACATTGTACTAGGCATTATGAATAGTCTCGAAATTGTTTAAAATACAAGGGAAGATAATTATTACATGCAATAATGTTATTTTATAAAAGTGACATAAATGTCTCCAAGTGTTGGCATCATCTGGGACGCTGGAGCTAAGAGTCTCCAGATACTGAGGGAGCACTGTAACTCATAGCCTTAGCAACTCCCGGTCCCAGCTTATGTAGGGAAGGGATGGAGGGAAGAAGAGGATAAAGGGACATGGAAAGGAGGGAAGGGAACATTGTTTTTGGTTAGAGGATCAAAGAGAGTCTGAGGGAGAAATAGAGGGAACGAAACAGGGAATCTGAAAAGTTCCCCTCACATTCCCATTTCAACAGAATGGTACCTGGAAGACAAAAAGAGCCATGGATGTGAAGGTGCCTGGTGTGCAGGGGAGCACAGTGGACCTCGGGACAAGATATTTTACAGCTGTAGAAATGAGACTGTAATCACCAAGCAAATTGTTCTGCACCCAGGGATTCACCAGAGCAGAGGTGTGGTCCCGCCACATGCTGCCCTGCACCAGTAGACAGCATGGAACGCCTGGGTGAAATCTTAAAGTCTCCAGTGTACCCCCAGATTGCAATGTGTCAGCAGCTCCAAATGACATGATTGACTCACCAGTGTTCCGATTTAAGCTGCTGCCACTACACTTATTCCCCGGCTTCATAGTGACCTTAAGCATTCCCAAATGAGCATCCAGATGTGTGCAGGAAGAAAGAGGATTCTTTGATGCCTTCTTTTGACAGCATGGCACGTCATCCTCCCTCCCCCAGCCCCGTAAGGGGTCTTGCTGAAAAGTTTGTTCTCAGGTTGGGCATAAAATGCTTCCACGTGAAAAATAAAATTTGAATACGGTCCTTTGATTATACACACGAAATTGCATCCACTGCTGAAATTAGAACTGCTTTTGAATAATCTCCAAGGGACAAAATAGTGAAACATTCTATCCCATGCTAGGATGACTAACCTTGCAGCAGACGGTGAAGGAAAACAAGAGACAGGCCTCTGAAGTCAGTTCATGCTCATTAGCCACCCCATCCACTTATGAGAAAGATGCTATGCAAAGTTGTGTGTATGTGTGCGCTCGCACGTGTGCACTCACATGTATGCTTATACAGTTGTACATGTGTGGAGACAATCTTGGTCATCATTCCTTGGGTGTTTTTTGAGACAGGGTCTCTCATTGGCCTAGAATCTACCAAAAGTCTGAGACCTAGAGATCCGCCCATCCCTAGCTCCTCAGTGCCGGGACCACAAGTGCATGCTACTACCCACGGCTTTTAAAAATGAAGGTTCGGAGGATCAAACTTAGATCCCCATGCTTGCGAAGCAAGAGTTATTCTCCCAGCCCAGCATGTGGGATTCTTACAGAGCGCATACGTGGACAGTACTGCTGGGTCACTATGAAGTATCCCTTTTCACATCCAGTTCATGCGGCAGTAACAAGTTGCACTCAGCTGACTACCAAAGATTCATGAAATGCTGTGTAAGGGATCATGCTGAAGAAAAGATGAGAGGAGTCTCCACGGGTCCTACGCACACTTTTATCAAAAAGAGATGGAGACACGTGCTCTAAATGGTCCCAGACCTAAGCTGTGCTGTACATCTGACTAGCTCCCATTTTCATCCAATTCCTAATATATAAAAAAAAAAAGCAGGGAAACCTAAAAATGCACCGTTTTATTGACCATATTGGTTTCTTTTTCTTTTCCTGGCGTGACTGGTCTTGTAGCTATCAAACCTTCTTTATATGCCCTCAGGGAAGGCTGAAAATACAATGGACTCATTGCAGTCCCCTCCACTTTATTATTTTTTAATATTAGCTCCTTCTCCAGAGAATGAGAAGGTGAGACTTCTTTCCCCCTAGAACCAACTTAATGGGTCTCAAGACTGACATAAGGGCAATTACCCTGTGGAGTCCTGAATCCGAGAAGGGTTCGGCTTTTAGCGAACATCAGTTAATCTCCATTGAAAGCTTTACAATGAGATCAAGCTTTAGAAGTTTCCATAGCCAGAGGAGGACTAACCAGGGTGTCACTGAAGATCCCAGTTGTTTATTTCCAGGGCTCTGGCTCAGTGATGTGACTGACATGAACAGTACCATACTGGGTGTAGCTTTGTCAGACAGCCCCAGCCCACTTCAGAAACCAGATGGCAGGCACCATCAAAGGGCACAAGGCTACCCACACCGTGACAGACAGCTAGCACCTGTGCCCTGAGAAGACCTAGTTCATTTGGAAACAGTGCAAGACACAACAGATCACAGCCCCAGGCCTGTATTGCAGGCCACCTATGGACTTCTGTATCTTCGCACTAGTCATTCAACAAAGCAGGGATACACCTTAAGTGCGGCAACTGTGTACTTTGTCCCACTCATTGGCTAGGCCAAGGTGTTTGCACAGCTTTTATCTTCGCTGTGACTGACACCGAGAACCTGCGGACATTTCAATGAATTCTAACTTGAGGAAAAGGTCAAAGGTGATCATCAGAGGGGCTGGGGGTCCTTCTTTACACAGGAAACACGTACAAACAATGAGCTGCTCCCACATCAACTCTGCCTCCTCTCCCAGCAGGCCAGTCTTGACAGTTCCCTCATACACACCCTGCCTGTGCTTCACCTACCTTCTGGACTAGTTAGTTGTTCCCTGCGCAGACATCCACATTCACTCTACCTGGCTCCTCGTATGCCTGCCGAGGAACACTGTCAGTGCCCATTAAAACAGTTCAGCTGTTTGCCCCTTACAGAGCTACCTACAAGGTCAAGTTTAGGGAGGTGACAGGGCATTTAGTGTGTGCTTTTGTCATTCTGATTCGTTTATCATAGTCACAAGAACAGGGAAGCCAAATGAGGCATAAAAAGGATCTTGGCAATGTTCAATTAATACATGCTTATTTCTAAACAAAAGTCTTTTGGAAGAACAAGCTGAGCGTGGTAGTGCATACTTTTAATTCCAGCACTGCGGAGGCAGAGGCAGGTGATCTCTGAGATAGAGGCCAGCCTGGTCTACAGAGTGAGTTCCAGGACAGCCAGGGCTACAGAGGAAAACCCTGTCTTGACAAACAAAAACAAAAGAAGAAAAGGAGGAGAAAAATCTGCCCAATTCTGTAAGCCGAGCAGTGCCAGCTCGCACCTTGTACTATACCTTACCCAGTCTCACCCCCTCACAAAATCCACTAGGTCTAGGGAAAATAAAACAGGACTGAAAAGCAGGAGTCCTGGTTCCCATCTCAGAGCCTGGCAGTTCCTTAAGTGCAAAGGCACCAGAATATTGATTTGTATATGAAAATTATAGATAAAATGGAAAATGGAAAATTATAGATAAAATGGAAACTGAGAAAAATTGCTGAAATAATTAGGAGTCATAGCCAAAGTAAAAGCAAACTGTTTCTGAAAGTATGTAATTTAAAAGGAAAAACACGGCCCAACTCTCATCTATTTCAATATTTTTGAAAAATAGATTTTCTCAGTAAAGCAAAAATACAAGAACATAACACACTTGGCTTAATATTTTTATTAGAAGATCAAATTCCTGGTTATCTTAGTACTAGAAAAGTGCTAACAGAAATCTTTAGATAAGGCCAGCAAGATAACTCAGTAGGTAAAGGTGCTTGCCTCTCGTTCATGCCTCACAACCCGGGATGGAAAAGGAACCTTTCTGACGAACAGACAGACTAACTGAATTATGACTGGCAGTGGCTGAGAAGCATGGAGCAGCGTCATGTCTGAGTGAAGGTGTGCCACTCACCTTGGGTGGAGGGATCAAGGTTTGGGTACCAGAAATATTACCTTCAGGAGATGGATGATAGGTTGGTAAGTCGGGTTGAAGCACCTAGAGAGATCTAGGCAGAGATGAGGAGCATGTCAGAGCAGTCGAGTCAAGGCTAGAGGGAGATCAAGGGTCAATGGCATATTGAAACTAGCCAAGAGATAAAGTTGGAGGGGTCCATGGGCATGTTAGAGAGTGATGGGTAAGTGATATTCTGTAGGAACTTCAACATCATGGGCAAGAAAAGGAGACACATTGCAAAGGAAATCAGGAGGAATTTCCAGAGCAGTTCTGTGCTGCCTTAACTTGGAGTGGTTTCCCTGAAGCCCTGACTGGGGAACCCTGCCGTCCAGTTTGTAATACTTGTGTTCTTGTGATACGGTTGAGCACACCCAGCATAGGATCATGTGCTAATTGGTGCTCATGCGCCAAGATTTAGTGCAGACTTCTATGTAAGGTCATGGGGCACACCATAGAAAGACATTAACATGGTTCTCTCAGAACTCGGTTATTCGTCAGAGAGAGATGATAGCATGAGGTAGAGATACAGAGGAACAGACACGCCATGGGGGGGCGTGGTATCATTATACATAAGCCTGGACCCTCTTTGGTTCCCTGATAGTTCTTCACTGTCTGATCTCTCCCCGCCCCATCTTCTGCCCTTTCTCTGCTTCTTGCATGTAGATGTGCAGTGTGTAGCTGTTTTCCCCGTGCCACAGCAAGGGAGCTCTCAGGGCACCACGCTCGGTGAGCTTTCGGATAAGAAGAGTGAATCAAACGAGCCGGCTTTCTCTGTGCATTGTCTACTGTCAGGAGTTTTGTGACGGTAACACAGAGCAAATTAGGAAGCCTTCTTTGCCATTTACCAGAGTCATGTTCTCCATAGAAGCTGGTAGCTTAGCTTCTTATGCCGAGATACACCCTCTCAGCTTGCTCAAATCTGAAAACAAAAGGGGACAAGCCACCTTTGTCACTTATAAGCTGCCCTGACATTCATGATAAGGGCACACTATCCTGCTATCTGATATAAACCATCACCATAAATATAAACCTCCCGCAAGGTTACACTGAGGACATGACTAAAACAGATAAAAAGAGGTCATAGTATAATTTAATCAAACATAGACAAAAACACTATCTATAAATTATCAAAAGCCCCTCAGCCAAAACGATTTGTCTGCCCCTTCTTAACTTAGCCACCTAGCTCCCGCATAGATAAGATTTATTGAAAGAAAAATTGCACATTCAACCTAAAGAAGAATCTCTCTTTCAGACCTTTCCCTGCCCAAGCCCAAACCCAAGTAACAGGTTTCTTAACCATGCTTAGTGATTATGAACTTTGTGACCTCCATAGTGTGTGTTAACCTAACCTTTGCTACAGGTAATAATCCCATGGTCAATACACATGCTTCTTACAGTCTTTGTCTGGAAAAACCCGATGGACCATGCATGTGAAAGACAAATTGAGTCTCTGTGTCCATACAGGCCTACTTAGCTCAGGAGAGTGCTTGTCCCTTTGAAGAGAAGCAGAAAGCAGGAGTCTTTGGGAACTGTATCAGGGGCAGTTGTTACTGAGGGTTTATTTCTTAAGCCAAGGACTGAGTCTATGGGGTTGTTATTCTTAATAAAAGTATGAATGATGACAATTTTAACAATACATGTTTAGAAAGGGAGCAACAGAACTGTCCAATGTGGCTGAGAATGAGCAGGGAGATGTTGGAGTAAAGAGTGTGTGTGAGAGGGAAATGGAGGCAATGAATGTAAGAAGCGTTTTAAAACAGGAGAGGAGAGTGTGTGCAAGGTTGGGGAGGGTAGGCAATGGAGAGACAGAAAGCTACGTAACAGGCAGACGTCCACTGCCCTGGTATGGGGGGAATTCTACAGAACGTGGTTATTGCTGGACATCAACATCCCCCACAGCTCTCCAGACCTACTCAAAACTGGTGGAAGGTTCACGGGAGGTAAATCCAGAAGACAATCTGTCAATGTCTGTTTCTTTACTTTAAGACTTAGGCTCCTAGGCAGGTAACAAGACTTGGTAGGCAAATCACTTGCTGTGTAACTGTTAAGGTCCTGAGTTCAGATCCCAGAATCTACATAAAGCAGGATGCAGTTGTGGGTGTCTGTGATCCCAATACTGCTAAGGTGAGAAGGAAGGAAGGAAAGTGGGCAATCCCTAGAAGCTAGCTAGTCAGCTAGGCTGGTATACACAGTGGTATAGAACATGAAACTGTATCTCAAATAAGGCGAAAGGCAAGGACCATTCTTGATTTTCCTTTTACCTCTATGTACACATCTACATTCATACAGAAAAATGCACATGTACACACACACAGCACACATACACACAGAAAATGCACATGTACACACACACAGCACACGTACACACAGAAAACACACATGTACACACACAGCACACATACACACAGAAAATGCACATGTACACACACACACACAGCACACGTACACACAGAAAATACACATGTACACACACACATACACACAACACACGTACACACAGAGATAAGCTGTAAAAGGTTTGAGCTCTTAAAGTCTTATCAATCATTTTGGTGACCCTTTTATCATTAACTAGTAAGTACCAAGAATAAGCATGGATAAAGAAGATCACAGGGAAATGATGACGACCCACTAGCCCTCCCGGCTATAGGCACATGTAATCTCAGTGTCTGCGAGTCCTCTCATTCCTTAGTGCAGATAAGCAGCAAAGTCTGTGCTTAGAATTTGCTCTCTGCATTTATAAATTAAAAATGAGGATAAATAAACACTGCTAAAACTGAGGTGCTAAATTCTTGCTTCCAAAAAGCAAAGCAGGAAAAAAAAAATCAATTACCCAGAAGGTTGGCAAGACTTCACATCTCACTTCAAAGACATTGTAATGAGAAAAGGCTTGGTGACAAGAGAGGGAAGCACATGCAGGGAGCAATGGGGCAGTTCTGTTCAGCACTGCGCTGCAGCAGGGCGGTGTGAGATACTGCTTCCAGAACAATGCAGCTGAGCCTCAGCCATGTTTTCCGCCATTCCCCAGCACAACTCACATCACACAACAGACTCCAGCTATTTTCTAGGCCCCAAACTTCAGGCTGAACGCCTAAGAACCCAAATCATTGGTAATGATAAACCTGTCATGTCCTGTTGCAGAAAGCTGCAGTGGTAAATAAAAAGAATAAAGGCCTTAGATTGATTTCAGGGAGTTTGAAGCTTCTTACGGCCATCCACTAGCTCGCTATGACATTCCAGTACAGAAGGCAAGTAGCTAGCATCTTTCTTTTTGAGCTGGAAAGACTTAAACCCCAAAGCTCACACCTTCTAGATTATTGTAAAACAATTAGCTAATTAATCCATCTGCTAGAATTTTCACTCCTTCTGCACTTAATTTAGAAAGCAAATCTGGGCCAAGCGGAAAGGGCATGCGTTTTTCTATGCTAATCAGATGTCTCTTGGATGGGTAAAGAAACTCCAGGGCAGGAGGTGGGAAGCTCAGTTCAGCAATAGCTGGGGCAGCTTTGGGTGGATGTACTTATATTCTGTCATTTGGAAAGAGAATGTCAAACCTACGATCCAATCAAACCTTATGTCATGTTCCTGCCACTCACCACTTACCAAGTAAATGACATCAGTCAGTATCACCCTTTTCTGCTCTCAGGCTCTTAATACAAATGAAATGAAGGTAGGACCTTGTGTACATGAAGAATGCATCCCCTCTTCACTTCTAGTCAAGGTGAAATTGAATGTCACCCATGGCTTCTTTTAAAAAGAAGGAACTTGATTTTCCACATTCGAATTCTGCTTGACCTTCATGCCCAGAGGGCATGGAGCAGACAACCGATCCTATCCTGTTCTGTGTACCCACTGTAATCCCCTGATGCCTTCCCTTCCATCAGACCCTCACACTGCTGTGCCAATCAGAGTCCTGTTATGAACTCTATGACTTTTCGGCAGATAACAGACCACGGTTTCTTCTGCCTGCTCTTCCCTTCCTTCTGTAAGCAGAGTTTCCTGGGCATAAGCAGAAGACAGTATCCCGCTGTATCTCCCAGCTTCCTAGATTCTGCCAGAGTTTTTCTTTTCTGTTTTTGGGAAGATGGTCCTGACATTCACATTGTATCAAACTGTTGTGTGCTGGGAATCCTATGCTAGTTTGTTATTTTAGGATTATGGGAAGACACAAGTCTTTTGTGTTATTACTTCCCTATTTATTCCCCATTTTTATAAATGTGCAATGTTTATAGTCAGATTACTGTTGCAAAGTAGAGTTTAAAACACTTTTTGAGCCAGTCACAGCTGATTTATGTTGTCTGAATCCAGCCTACTTGAGAAGTAATGAACAACAATTGAAGATTGCTGAGAATGAGAACATATAAAGCTGGTACATGTGATTTTTTCTTATTGCAAAAGTCTATTATCTGCCTTGCCTTCTCTTTCTTAGTTCCTTAAACATTTCTCTGCTTTATGTTCCAAGAACTACTAAAGAGCTCCCAGACTGGCCTTCCCACTTCAGATGCTTCTCCACATCTGCCTTGGTTTTACTAAGGTACAACTTCAACGATAATTATTCACAAAATAAGTCACATGCTGGACTTCAACATCCTTCTAACTTGACCTTCTCCTCACCTCCCTGTCCTGTTTCCTACCATATCCCAGCCACCAGCAGGAACCAGAGGCTCCATCGTAGACCCCAGGATAGATGGCCTCGGGAGTAGAGGGTCACCTAGCATGTCTATCATCAGAACTATCTGAGCCACAGACAGTGTTCATGTAGGTGCTCCGCTTCTCTAACCTGTATCTGACCTGGAAAGGAGCTCCTTGGTGGTCATACTTGGTACTTTAGTAGCAATTCCTATGACCATGTTGTAAATTTTGCCCCAAATACTCTTCTTTCTTTACTTTTAACATCCTCCTTCCAAATTCTCACCCTGTTCTTTCTCACAGATTTACTGTAAATACCAATTTATTTACAAAAATCTACTCTGTTGCTCTGTTTCTATCCTGTTTGTCATCAAGTGCTGTGATTTTATCTTCTTCATGAATCATATCATATACCTTTATATTTTTGTCGCCATTGCTCTTGTTGTTTGTGCTTTCGGAAAATGAAGCCAGTACCACCACAGGCTAGGCGAGCGCTCTCCTGAACTGCGCTCCAATCTGAACGCACACTTTCCTGCACTTTCTCTCCTTCTGGACAGTCTTACAGAACAGTGAGGGGATCGCCTTCATTTGGTGCGTGCTCAGCAGACGCATGCTCAGCCTCAACTTGTGTCCACAATGTATTCCCCGTCATTCTCCCTGCTCTGAGACTAAATTCTTAAAGACACTTCTCTGTACAAAACAGAATTTAATTGGGGAAGCAAGCTAGATAGACCATAAGTATAAAGCTTAGGTAAAACTTCTTCAAAAGGCCCAAATGATAAGATGTACAAAACTATGGATGCATGAAAAAAATCATAAGTATTCTACCAAAATGTAGCTGTCCCAAGCTTTCTAAGTCCTCTCTTGCCACCACTGACACGAACTTGAATGCTCTAGGTGCTCAGATGTTAACATTGGTTCTTTTTTTCCAAAGTCTAACCATAAAATAAAAGGAACAGTGAAAGGGCTGGAGAGCTATCGCAGAGGTTGAAAGCACGTGGAGGCCCTGAGCTTAGTTATCAGCACAATGGACTCCCCATGTCCAATGGCTCAGAACCATCTGTCTGTACAGAGGCACGGGGAGTGGATGCCTCTGGATCTACACACAACTGCGCTCATGTGCACGTGCTCCCCACACTCAGACACAATTAAAGATATGAATATATGTTTTAAAAACCAACATAGAGCATCTTATCCAGTAGTTTATGAAAAAGTAAAGATTGAGAAAATACTGTCTATAAGGAAGCAGGTAGTTGAGTATAATGTCAAGCTCCCAAGGAGTGTGATGAAGAAGAAAATCTCTAGGGAACTGAGCACCTGCGTTCCCATTGCTGTAGCTGGTGATGTGAAAGTGAGAACCACACACTCGATGACCCCTCCGAGGCCAGAAAGCCAAGGTCTGAGGAAAATTAAATGAAATCCACCAGAAACTATTTCTTGGGCAGTCTAAAAGCAGTAGAAATAGAAAATTGAATCTGATATGAAAAAGCCCCAAGTGATCTAAACTTTCCTAACAATGTCAAAAATGCTCAGGGAATGTCAATTAAAGGCCTAAAAATGCCCCAGAGACTCAAATACAAGGAGTCTCTTAGAAGGTCTGCTACAGTGGACACCATGTTCTCATGTGCAGACCCAATAGGGAGGGTTTGTCATCAGAGCAGTTCTGATACAAACACACAGAACACAGCAAAAGCTCAAACCATCAGCAGTACAGGAAAGAATGGGCAAAAAGACACGGTTCTCATACATTTTAACATGCATTTAACATATTTCCAAATTATAGCCCCTAAGACTCTTTCTGTCTTGTGGATTACACCAAAAAAATAACTTTAAGAGTCATTGTTTCAGAGCTCCTGAGTAAATTGGGAGCATGGGGACCTTGGGAGAAGGTTGAAAGGGAGGGAAGAGGCAGGGAGGGGAGCAGATAAAAATGTAGAACTCAATAAATATCAATAAAAAGTCATTGTCTCTTCTGTTTGATTTTACGGACTAACTAGTGACATTTTCCAGCTCTCTAAAGGTTTTCTAGAGAAGAGGAGAGAAAAGAGGAGAAAGAAGAAGAGGGGAAGAGGAGGAAGACAAGGAATGCTCTCTCAGAACCTTAGAGAAGAGTTCATTCATTAACCAAGTCACCAGTTAAACTACTTTGGAACCCATGACCTGAGATAACTTAATAACCTGCAGTCTTTGCCCAGTGACAGCAGTGAGCCATGCAATAAGAGTTGATGCATGTGAGGTTTGACCTCGTTGAATGGATGGTTTATCAACTGAAGTCTCCTGATTAAAAACAATGCTTAAAAATGAACATTATATACTCATTCTTCAAACTACTCACTCAACTGAATGACCATTAATATGAAAAGTACAATCTTACACCTTTGAAATGTCTTAAACAATAGTTGATGGACTCATTAACAATTGGAAAGCAGAACTTTTGGTTATAACGGCCTAAAACAATGTTTCGTTCCTTTTTTGGAGACGGGAACGAAGCAAACAAACTAAACATGCATGGAGCTTTAGACCATTGAGCTCTTACATCTAGACTTTCAATACAGTTTATCTTGCTAACGAACTGCAGATGAGAGGCCATGTGGACTCATGGAAAAAAGAACAAAAGTCCTAAGACCTACTTGTGTTTAAAAGCTGCAGATAACAATAATACAGGAGATATCATTGTGATATTAGGAATAGAGCAAGGATATACCTTCTTCCAACTCCTATTAGCTTTAGTAGAAGTTTTAGTTGCTTAAAAAAATAGAAAAGAAAGGAAATAAAAAGTATACAAGACAGAAGTGAAGAAATGAAAATGTCAGTATTACTTGCAGCTGGCCTGATTATCTAGGTAGATCATCCAAACTGGTCCCCAAAACCCCTGAGAACAAACACAAATAGATAAGTCAGGAAAATCACAAAATACAAAGCTCAATGACATCATCAGTGTGCTAATTTGGTTGGTTATGATGAATCTGTGTAGGCTATTAACAGTGACAGATTTTCCTGCTGGTCTGTAGTGCTGTACTGCGGAGACTATATATTAGTTATATATTATATTATATTATATTATATTATATTATATTATATATTAGGGAGTGGGTGGATGTATGCAAGATAGCTCTCTACCTTCTTAAGGGTTCTCTGTACCTAAAAAAATGAAACAATCCAATTGTATTTTCATCTGCTATTGATGAACACGTGGTATATTAAAAATACAGTAACATGACTACCTAAAAATTGAAATACATAGCTACAAATCTATAAAAATAAAATGTGTCTGCTGAAAACACTATTAAAAACACTGATGAGAGAATTCAAAGATGTAAACAAGTAGATTTATGGAAAGTACATTCATGAATTGAGAATTGGTATAGGAAATATAAAAACTCTCCCCAACTGGGTATAAGACTAAGTAGACCTCCTAAAAATCCAAACAAGATTTCTGTGCAAATATAAATTAAATTATCCTAAATTTTCATTTGAGAAAGCAAAGGAATGACAACATTCAGACAGTTTGACAAAGAAGACTGAAGTGGGAGGAGTCAGTCTGTCTGCTTCAGGAATTGTCTTATCGTTGCAGTAGGCAGTCACGCTGCAGCCATAGAAAGAACGGCATGGAGCAGCGCTTCAGAATAGAGATCAGGAAAGAGACTCAACTGAGATGCATCAATGTGTCAATCATTGTCAAGGCGTGGGGTCACTTTCCAGGAGGCAAGGGTGTTACCAGCACAGGCCCTGCTCCAAAGAACTGGGAACCTTAGAGGAATACTCATTCTACATCTCATAGCACTGACAAAGATAGACTCTAAATGAATCACAGATTTAAATGAGCAAGGTTAATCTTATAAAATATTTAGAAAACAGGAAATCTTTGGGAGATATGACTAGACAGAGTTTTTTACCTTGACACCAAAGCATGATCATTAGCAAGAAAAGTTGAGAAAATAAACTTTGCTGAAATGCAAAACTTCTGTGTCAATTTAAATTAAATATATGTGTATGTACGGACAGATGTTTATATGTATACACATATATGTATATATACATATATATAAATCTGGATTCTGTGTCGAGAGAAAATAACCCTTATCTTTTTAAGTCTGGCTTATTTCACTTAACATAATAATCTCAGTTCCATCCATTTCTCTTCTATTGATATTATTTCATGCTTCTTTATAATCAAATAAAATTCCCATTGAATAAAATTCCACTTCACTCAACATGCATTGATGGTCTTCTAGACTGGATTCATCTTGGCTGTTATGCATACTGAAGCAATAAATGTGTATGCACATGTAGCTCTGAAATATACTAACTTAGATTCCTTTAAATAAGTACCCAGGCAATAGTCAGCACTGTCAGACCACTCTGGGAGTAAGCAGTGATGTCCCACCCAGAGAAAGGAGGAGGAAGAACTGATACCAGAAATGTCCCCCTGATGTGATCTTCTCATCCCGTGCATGGTGGTACTTCTCCTACACCCTGGGTGAAGGGATGGAAGGACAGGCCTGGAATGAGAAGCACAGAAGTGCAGACAGATGGCCTTAGGGTGAAGGAGGGATTGAAGCCAGCCTAGAAAGAGTTCTAAGAGGAGAGCTGCTGAGTGGATGGCTCAGCATACCCTGCCCTCCCAAATAAAGAAGCTTTCTGGGAACTCTTTAACTTGCTGAGGACACACACACACACTCACACACATACACACACACACACACACACACACACTCACACACACACACACAGATTAAGCAGTACTAAGACCTGGTGCTAAACATTGCTAGAATGTCCCATGAAGAATGGTGGCTCGCATTTCCCACGAGAGTCCTGCATCCTGCGTGTTCTTCCAGCTCATTATGCTATGTGGGAATGTATCCATTCCTACTAAACGTCTTCAACCTAAACCTCTAAACAGAACTTCATGATTTGACCAGTTAACAAAGCATGTTTATTTGCTGGATTATTATAGAGATTATAGAGATATTCATGACATTTTAGCCCCAACATTGCCTGGGGGATTATAACACAAGCCTTCTACCTCTGTCACCTATGCCTTATTCCCTAGACGACTGCCACTGGTTCACTGTGTAGACACAAAAATGACAACATGTGAGCTCGAAGCTTCCAGCACCTACTAGAAGACTAAGATGAGACCATTAAGCATGGCCAAGAGATTGGAGAGAAAAGAGCAAAATGAAAAGAAATTTCAACCTTACTAACATGGTGGCCAGGTTCTTTGTGTTTACATCGCCTCTTCTCCTGGTGCCTCAGTTCTAACCCTTCCTTCCAGGACTCTCTGCTTCAGCCACACTGACCTGACCCATGGCTTAGGGTGCTTCTCGCATGTGTGGAATTATTTGTCAAGTCCCCTTTCGCCATCGTCCAAGCTGAAGGATCTTTTCCCTTCATCTGAGCTATCCCTAAACGTCTTCAGCATCACGGTGTCGGTCTGAACGGCACCCTTCAGCACAGCTTGCCTGTTGCAGATTCAGTGCCTGGCAGCCCTTCACACTGCACTGATTTCCTGCTCACTCTGCTTCACTGTCTAGACTCTTGCTCTTCCAGAGTGAGGGTTGATTAATAAGGAACCATGTACTGTTCACTGTTAACTCACTATAAATTATGGGTAGGGCATAAATGATACAGTTATGTGAATGTGTTTTCTCTGACTGAGTTTTGCCTTCATTAGTCCTGACCTTATATATTCCTATTGTTTATGTCAATAAATGCATATGGTATAATACAAGATTACAACTGTGAAGTTTCTGGTATCCCTTTCTACATCTGCCATGGAGAATTAAGAGACCACCTTTAAGCCAGTCCCTTCTGGGCAGTTGTCATACCCTGCTTCTGGCAGCGCTCCCTTGACAACTATAGCATCTGACAGAAAAGGTCTTCAGTTACCAACGAATCCTGGAACGCGGACAAGACGTGTTTGCGCAAGGAAGAGGGGTGCTGGTTTGTGTAGGTCTCTGTATGGAAGCTCCTCTGCCCAGGGAGACTGTCTAGTTTGGGATGGAAAAGGGCGGGTGACAAGGAAGGCTTTTCATCTTCTGTGAGTGCTCAGTGTTGACAGGAATTTCACTTCAGAATTGAAAAGGAACAAGAGCAAGAAAAAGCAAGTAAGAGACAGGGAGCAAAGACAAGGCTCTCACACACAAAGACATACACATACATGCACAAATAGTGTTGTGCTCTGGTGCCTATCGCTGAGCCCTAAGGAAATGAATTTTAAATTCCCCATAGAGAAAATACTGCCAGTCAAACCAGAACTGTAACCCTTACACCGCAGCACCAAGAGAAGACTGTTCATGCCATGTAAGATCAAATCCCTGTGACTGGCAAAGGAGGCACTCAGTCCTCCAGAAAGCAGGCCCAGTAGTATGGCTCCTTACGGCAGTCTCCCAAGTCCCAGAATGCTCAACTTCTTCTCCTCTTTGCCTCCATCAGAGCAGCTGTGCTCCCCAGATCTTGGGTGACATTCTTACAGAACAGAGACGGGAAATGACGGCTACCTTGTACTGAGGCAGCTTTGAACCTTCACACAGGAAGAAACCACATTCTTTCCCATCAGTGGGAAGGAAACAGGTGGCTTCCAGCCATTTCTCCACCATCCTAGCATCTTCGTTCATTCACCTACCTAACAGCTCTGAATTCGCTTGACTTTTTACAATAACAGCTACTATTCAAAACAGGGCGATGCTATAATTTCTGAATTATTTTACTTGACTAAATGGTTCCAGAATAGTTGAGTTGTTTTATAAAAAAATTATTGTAGCCTGTCACTAACTTCTGATTCCATTTCTGGATGAATCCAATTGGCATTCATACTCCCAATAATGTACTAGGAAGGTCCCAGCTATTCCAGAAATATTCAACCACAGATATAATTGTTCAATAAACAGATAGTATGGTCTAATTTAAGTTGTTGGCAACAAGACCTAATTTCAATAGTACAGTAACTAAGTCAGAAAGTTCTGGAAGCAGTTTTCTCACATGCACAAAATATAACACAAATTATGATAAACTATAATTTTAAGAAATCATACTTCTAAGTTTTTTTGTTAACCCAGAAATTTTTACAGAGATTTCTCCAATTTTTTTTTTTGTTCTATATAAAGTCTGACCTCTAATAGTCTGGCTCCCAAGGTCACCCCTCAATCCTGTCAGTCAGGTTCAGCACATTTTCCCCCATTGTTTACAAAAGCAAGACTTCAAGGCTGTGGAGGGAAAGGCCTGTGGACAAGGCTGGCCTGGCCAGGTCTGGGACTGCAGTCTGTGAAAAGTTCCCCAGGCAAGGACAGTCTAACTGATAAGATTGGCTTCTTTATTGGGGCCTTGGTTGTCTGTAGCAACACTGTGATTTGTGGTGAGCCTCTGCTTTCTTTCTGAGAGCCTGGTGCTTAACAATGCTTCTAGGCTTGTGTGTTCTCCCTATATACCCCAAGACACAAATGAGCTTGCCAAGGAAGGAACCCTGGACTCATAGTCTGTATTTTTCATGGCAGAGGTGGGTATGTACCTTATGAGCTTCACACAGGAAGTGGTGCGCACAGGCTCCACACACCACCCGAGTCTCTTCTGCCTGCCATCAGATTGTGCGTCCTTGCTGTCACAGCACAATTGACTGATTGTGTATCTGTTCACCTATACACTGATCCTGAGCCCTTCTAGCAAATCACTGAGAATGTGCAAATTCTCGCACTCTATCCTCTCACCAGGACCCAAAGCACAATGTTAGACTATTCCTCTTCCCTAGGAATGGTTAGCTCCCCAAAGGGAAACAACAGAGTTAGCAGCTACCAAGTCTGACAATCAGTTTGGAGTTTTAGGAGAGAGGTAGAAAGGTGTTCATTGTCCCTTCAGGAAACGTGGGACAATCAGGCAGGGCTGATGAGATGGGTTTTCTGTTATGGAGACACAATTTTAGAGGCTGTTTTTCTGCCATTTAATGAATGGAAAAGTAACAGTTTGGTGACTACAAGGACATGGCTGTCAAATAGCGAATTTAGAGGCAGCCCCAAATAATAAATCTGCTTTCTGCCAGAGGCAACCAAATAAAGCAGAGAAAACAGCTGCACAGTGTACTCCCACCACGGGGACTAGGGTTTTGTTTCTTAAATTCAATTTTAACAAAATATAATTGAATATATCTCCCCTCCACTTTAAAATTTTATTCAGCTTAAAAATATTGGGAATAAATTAGCACCAAATAATATTTATTACAGAAGTGCTGAGCACATTAGACTTGAAAACAGAGATGCTTAATAAAAATACAAAAATTCAGATTCTTTTTCCCAGTAGAGAAATAAAACTGCTCAGCCTTTTGTTTACTCTGGATGAGGAAAGTTTGGATGGATACCTTACTCAGCCTAGATGTAGTAGGTAGGACCTTGGGCCCTCCACAAAGCAAAGTGCCTTTTCTCCTAAAGATTCATGAATTTATTCTTGACATTTTCCCAGTAAATTCATGAATCTTTAGGAGAAAATTTCGATCTCTGTGTAGGGTTTTGACTTTACAGTGGCTCCCAGCATTACCTGTTGCTCAACAAACCTGTTCCCAAACCACCTCATTGCGCAAATGGAAGCCACGGGATCTAGGAGGGGAAAGGAGAAAGTATGTAGAAAATAAGACAACAGGATAGACCAGGGCTCACAGAGGAACTTGTTGAAAAGGAATGAGGGGCGTGATAATGCAAACCTGTCTTCCCAATATTCAGGAGGAAAAGAATTCACAGCCAGAGGGTGAGGCCCTTCCAAAGCAAACAGATGGAAGAGCAAACAGACCACTCGCTTAGACCTCTCACTCTTAGGGCCTCGGCACCAAGGACGAAGGTAAGCTGTGACTACCCAGGAACTCCAGAGCCCCAGGGAGTGGCTCTAGACAGGCAGATCACGCATACATTCTTCTCCAAGGACACTGAAATAGTCATGTTTCCAGACTGGTCCCAATGTCATCAGTACCCAGAGAAGGGCTTTCTCGTGTTAGCAGCTACCACATTGCTGTTTCCTTCGCTGTATCTATATCTAGAAAGTCTTCTTAGATTAACTGACACTCTAGAAAACCACTTTTCTGTGGGATAATTAATATTTAAGTGAAGCTTTAGATTACTAGGGAACTTTTCGGCGGAGTAGCAGATCTCACTCTACAAGCATAGACTGGTCTGGAATTCTCTGTAGCCCAGGCTAGTCTAGAACTCATTATGGACCATGGACCACTGCCATTGATTCTTCTCCATGATTGTCATGTCTGGTCAATTCCCTTCAGGCAAAGACTTCCTTCTACTTTTTCCTTCATCCTCAGTGTTTACTATAGCACTTCAAACATAGCAAGCATCCAATAAGTGTTCCTATGTGAATAAAATGAGCATATAAATAGATATTTTACTTAGCATAATGTCCTCTGAGTTTGTTCACATTATCATGTGGTAGATACAATAGATAAAAATTGTATATCTGAAAATTGCCAAAAGAAATTTTTCAATGTTGTAAATCAGAAAACTAGCTTTATATGGTGATAGATTTGTTAATTACTCTGATTTAATAATTTCACATTCAAAACATATCAAAATATCACTCTGTGCTTCATAAATACCTACAATTATTTATCCAGTAAAATTATTTTTTTAACTAGAAGAACAAAGCAAGCTCCAAAGAAGCAAAGTAGTCAAATCAGCACACAGGATTGCCCTGTGCTTTTCCTCCCAAAGTCTCCAGGAGGCCAAGGGTAGAAGAGAAGATATGTTGTCTCGGTCTCCCTTAAGAAGCAGAGAAAGTTACACAAAGAGAACATGAGCAAGGCACGTAGTCTACGAAGTGCGAACACAGCCACATGGTGGGATAGAGCCATGGAGAATGTGTAGGTGCAAAGGATGTGAACCCCATCATTACGGCATTTTAGAAACAAGGAGTAGCCTAATATATTTCACATATTTAATAAAATCTAGTAAAATAGAGGACTTTTGTATTCTTTCCCTATAAGTACAAAGCCCTCCGTAGGTCCCTGAATCACAAGGGTTTGAGCTGTCTTCCTTTTATAACATGTAGTTATGAGCCTCAACTGTGAACTATTCAGAAACCATAGGTCACATGATTACTGTCTAGGCTTACATTTTTGCTAAAACCTTACAATGTTAGCAACAGGGAAAGAGCACAACACAGCCTTTCCTGCCTGTCATGTGATCTTATTTTCCGCACTTCTACTTTGGTCCCTTTTCTATATTACGGCTTCTTGGTAAGCTCTCTGGTGATCTGAAAGGAAATGCCCCCATAGGGAGCTACACTATTAGGTGGTATGGAGTAGGTGTGGCCCTGCTGGAGGAAATGTTTCCCTGTGGAGGTGGGCTTTGAGGTCTCCTACGCTCAAGATGCTCTCAGTGTCTCAGTTCACTTCTTGTTTGTGGATCAAGGCTCCTTCTCCAGGACCATGTCTGCTTGTGCTTGCATGGCACAATGTCCTGCCATGGTGATAATGGACTAAACATATGAAATTGTAAGCCCCAATTAGATGTTTTCCTTTATAGGAGTTGCCATGGTCATGGTGTCTCTTCACGGTGACAGAAACCCTACCAAGGCACTCTCCAAGCATCTCTTCTGATGGAGTCCTTTTGAATCATATTGATTCCTAAATAACAGCAACAGAAATCAAGTGAAATTCTTTCCCCTCTTTGCTAGGTTATATGAACTTGAAAGAATGGGTTATAATTTAACCCTTCTGGATTTGAACAGATACTTGTTCACAAGTAAAGAAAAGGGAGTGATAACTCAAATGTACATTAACAGACGATTTGATAAACAATTGATAAACAGATGACTACCATTCATCTTTGAAAAGGGATAAAAATTCTTATGTATACTACAACACGGATAAACTCCGAGACTATTGTGCTAATGAATAAGTCAAATGCAAAAGACAAGTGTTGTAGGCATCTAG
The DNA here is from genome assembly GCF_982192425.1 of Myodes glareolus. Classification (NCBI taxonomy): domain Eukaryota; kingdom Metazoa; phylum Chordata; class Mammalia; order Rodentia; family Cricetidae; genus Myodes; species Myodes glareolus. The sequence goes on along the minus strand of NC_142048.1, from coordinate 6,899,711 downwards.
AGTGGTCAAATTCATGTATGCATAGAAAGTAAAATCCTGGGTACTCATGCTGGGTGGGGTTGGGATAGGAGCCAGCAAGGGTTCATAAGCACAAATCTTGAACAAATTGTCTATTGCTGCAGCCATCACTGACAGACATCAGACTCTAGACTCTCCTGCCTTCCAACATCATTTCACACTTCCAGTGAGCGTCTAATCCTACAGCCTCAGATCAGGCTGCAGCATCCTTCTTGTTCTGAGGCTTCTAGATCCTGAGTATCTGCTAAGATCTATGTCTCTGCGGTATGGAGAGACCCATACTCTCTACTCTCCAATTGTGTAACTCTACTAAAATCTCCTTTTAAATTATGTAAGCACGTATTCGTTCATATTCTCTTGGTTCTGCTCCTCTGAGAACCTGGACTGATACAAATGGCAAATTTTATGTTACAGTATTAAAAAGATTTGGTACATATATTTTACAACAATATTTTAAAGTGAATAATACACTATGCTAAAACCATTGAATTATACACTTTTAATAGGTGATCTCTATGGTATGTGACCTTGCATTTTAATAAACTGTTTTTTAAAAAATAAGTAACTGTGGGCCTTCCAATGTGCTAACTTCCCTACTTAATTGAATCAACTGGCACTAGAGGTTCCCCACAGAGATAACGTCAATGACCTGCTATCTACTGGATGTGGTGGACTATTACCAAATCAGTCCACTTAAAGGACTGCCCAAGTTTCCCTTGTCTCCTCCTACTTGACCTGCCATCTGTCCTTGTTCATTGTACAATTATTTATAGACTGCCTCCATGGGAGAGGGTAGAAGGGCGGGGGGGGGGGGGGAGAGAAAGGGAAGGAAGCAGAGAAAAATGTATAGCTCAGTAAAATCAATAAAAATGTCAAAATAAAATGATGTCTTAAGTTCCCTTGAATCTCTATCCAAATTTTATAAAAACTAAAAAACACACACTAGTAGCTAGGGATGCAGTTGTTTGCAAAGTTCTTGGATTCTCGAGCAAGCTGAGACAACATTTCAGCTGACGTCCTGAGTCAGTGTTAGCTAAGAGATAGTAGGAGGTTCTTTAGTCTTGATACCAATCAAGACAGTTCTCTTCCCAGAGGGAGCGGACAGCATTCTGATCAGAAGTCTTCTCTCTAGAAATCCTCACCAGTAGTTTTCTAGAAAGAGCAGAGAGCTTGCCAGTGCCTCCGAGCACTCTCTCGAGGTGTTCTAACACTCAGGAATATGGCAGACAGAAAATGATACCCTCGTGCCTCACAGCCGGAAGGGCAGCCAGGAGAGGACGTGCTCTGTGCAGCACTGCAAGTGATGGTGCAACAGTGGAGGCTTTGACGGGCTGGAAGTCTGCTTGACACATGAAGGACATTTTGGAGGTGTGACCTAACACACACTCTAACACGGGACGGGTGTAAAATCTCTAACTCCTAAAGTCCTATGCCATCACCCATTTGGAATCAGGAACGCACTGAGTGTGTACTAAACCAATGTGTTCTATGACTTTCTCTTCCATCAAGAACAGTGAGTGGTGAGGAGGGAGGAGGAGGGTGAGTGGTGAGGAGGGAGGAGGAGCGTGAGTGATGAGGAGGGTGAGTGTGATGAGGACGGAGGAGGAGGGTGAGTGGTGAGGAGGGAGAAGGAGGGTGAGTGGTGAGGAGGGAGAAGGAGGGTGAGTGGTGAGGAGGGAGGAGGAAAGCTGCTATCAAGTTATTAAGTCTCTAAAATATCCCACGCTCTGTATCAATAAACTCATATGTATATTATAAACCATTCCCTGATAATCCCGTGATCCTGAGAGTCTTCTGGAACATCGTGCCAGAAGCAGGTTATTCTAAGTTCAAGAACTAAATGTTTCAATTAAACACTGCTTTAGGTTTCAGCCCAACACTAATCAACACTGAAAATTCCAAGTCTGAAGAGATTGCATAGCCATTTCATTACTGCTGTAAATCCCCTCCAGTACAGCAAATTGGCTTCCAACTATCCTAGCACCTTTTCCAAATACTTGATAAATAATTGATAAAATCTAGATATTACATATGGGGATAAAATAATTCATTCTTACAAATTCTAGTGTCAAATGTCAGGTTACATACACATTTAAACTCACAGCTCATACTAAACTAAACCATCTGTCATCTTTCCAATAATCTCCAGTAGCAGATTTCTATCCGTTTTTGCAAATAATTACAACTTTAAACAGTATTTCTGGAAATATATTTCTGTTTTATGAGTATAAAAGTGTTGTCATATAAATGTATTTGTGTTATTTTCAAAACAGTATATGCACATAATTTTAAAAGCTAAAATCAAATTGCATTGAAAAATCAGTAGTTCTTACCCAACCCAGCCTTAATCCCCGAAGTCCAAGGGTAGTAATTTTTAACTCTTTCTGATCTTTAGTATTGACATTCACAGTTCAAATAATCATCAACTGCCTTTAGCCCTTTTGATACCTATGGGATTCTCCTGTGGAAGATGAGAGTGCAGATCCCTAACCTTCCACACACAGTCCAGACAAATTCTCTCAATTTAATTATATTATAATTTTTGGCTATAATAAAATTTAGTAGTTGTACTATATTATAATGGTTTAATATTGTTCACAATTGAACCCAATAGTACACTATGTATTGTATTATATAATCTTTTCCATTTATTATCATGTTTATAATCATCTCCCATTTTTATTTGGTTGGTGTTTTGAATTTCATCTGCTTTATTTTCCCCATACTTCTTCAGCAACTAGAAGACTAATATCAAGAGAGATAAATACACTGGGTGATTGCAATTTGTCTTGTTTTGTTCTGATTTCTCTGGGCAATCCTCCTAACTTCCAGGCCTGATACAGGTGATGCCCAGATCTCAACCTGAAACTTGGCTTACATCCGATGACGGTGGGTTTTAACTGTGAGCTAACTGGCTGGAAGGATACTCAGACGGCTGGCAAAGCACTATTAGAGCTTTGTCTGAGATCCTATTTCTAAGATTGGCATTTGAACCAGTGCATGCTAGAATGGAGACCCACCAGCCTGGACAGAACAAAGATGCAGGGCAAACCAATCTCACCCTTTCTCCTCTGGAGCAGAGACGATCTGCATCCGTGCTTGGACTTCAGAAATCCAGGTTCTTGGAGGGGTTTCCAGACTCAGATGGCAAGTTGCCCCCCCCTCAGTTTCCCAGACTCTCAAACCTCTGCACCCCTCCCAGCAGGGAGATTTCACCTGTGTCCCAAATGTTTTTTCTCCTGTCTTCTTTGGAGAGAGCAGATTTCCCCCAGAGTCTCCCGGGAAAGGAAAGACAATATTAGAGACCTTGAGTCACTCTGCAGATATCGCTGCTCTACCCCTGCATCTGACTGCATGCGGTCAGGCTCAGGCCTCTAGGGGGGCACCAATTTCCCTCTGAGTTATTCTACTGTTTGTTTATTGGCATATTTCATTGAAAATGCACCTTCTCACATAATATATCCGGATCATGATTTTCCATCCCCCTATTTCTCCCCACCTCACTTTCCATGCAGATCCACCGCTTTTCTGTCTCTCAAAAGGAAACAAACAGGCATCTAAAGGATAATACTAGAATAGTATGTAAGATAAAACAAAAAAACAAGACATTGGAATAGGACAGAACCAACAAACAGAAGGAAGAGTACAAGGAAAACAGCAGACACAGATTCACTCTTCTGTACAATCAAGAATCCCATAAAAACAGAAAACCAGAATCTAGAACACACACACACACACACACACACACACACACACACACACACACACACACATGCTGTAGAGTTTAAAACAAAGAAAAGAGAAGAAAAAGGAAAAGAAAAATGAAAAAAGATAAATTTCTTAAGACCCTGACATAATATTGTGAGACAAGGAGCACCAATGATCTCATTGAGTTTGCTTCCTGTTGGCATCTACAGCTAGTCACGCAGTCTATACTTAAGAGTAGTTCTCCCCCCCCCACACACACACACAATGAGACTCTGTAAGGAGCCACCTGAAGAAATGGCCATTATAAGATGGCGTAGGTGGTCCTGCAGCTTGGAGGTAAACAAATCCTTTTGAAGTTGCCGAATGGGCCTTGGCCTGCATTTGCATAACTGAGCCTTGGTTCCCTAACCTATCCCGAAGCCCCGGGCATCAGCGGAATGGTATTCACCAATCAGGACAGTATCCAAGTCCCTCCACCCTAGAAAAGCAGCTGATTCTGGGCCTTTTGCTCTCTCTAGCTTCCTGCTCTCTCTGGCTTTCTGCTCTCTCTCTCTCTCTCTCTCTCTCTCTCTCTCTCTCTCTCTCTCTCCCTCCCTCCCTCTCTCGTTCCCCACTTCCCCTTCAACCGAGAGGCTCCAATAAAGTTGTGATTTGGGAAGAATTCTCGATTTCGTGGTCGTTCCTGCTTGCTGGTCAAGGGGCGCACCACACAAGACTCCCTTGAAGAAACAAAATTTTCATTTGCAGGTGGTTTTCAATTCAAGTTAGCTTTGGGGATAGGAAGAGAAGCCTGGGTTCACTTCTCCCTACAGTTCTAAGAGCCCATCTGGAGCAGACCTATGCAGGCCCTGTACCTGCTGCCTCAGTCTCTGTCGATCCCTTGTATTTAAAAGGCCTTATTTTCCTGGTGTCCTCCAACCCCTCTGGCTCTTGCATCTCTCCTCCTCTACAAGGTTCTCTGAGCCCTGAGGTAGGATTTGATGGAGACCTACTGTTTAGGGCTGAGTGTCCCCAGGTCTCTCACTCTCTCAGTAGTTGATAGTTGTGGGTCTCTGTGTTTGTTTTGATCTGCTGTAAAAGGAAGCTTCTCTGATGATGGCTGAACCAGTGTGAACAATGATCTATGAGGACAGATGAATGTCTTCATGAGTCATTTTGTTGCTATGTACCTTTAGTAATAGAGTAGTTATGGCTTTACTGTAAGTCCCTGGGCTATCTAGTCTCAGGTTCTTAATACCAAGGTATTAATACCCAATACCAAGCAGTATTGGGTAAAGACTGCATCTCATGGAGTGGGCTTCAAGTCAAATCAGATATTGGTTGGTTATTCCTACAAACTTGGTGCCACCAGTGCACTAGCGTATCTTGTAGGCAGGACACCATTAGAGGTGGACACATTCATGGTTGGACTGGTGTTTGCATTTCTTTTTTGGTAGCATGCAGAGCAACTTGCAAAATATCAAGCCTGTTAGGGCAAAGTCTCTAGGTAGACACCAGCTCAACTTCTCATGTTCAAAGAGTTGTGTAGGTGTTGACTTCAATGTGTGGAGAATAACCTATAACCTTGTCAGTAGCCTTGGTTGTTTGGAGATTCCCATGAGACTTCTTTGGCTAACAACTCAATTAGATGTAACCTATTCCTGGTTCTGAAAGCTTCATTTGGTGATAAGAGATATCCAGTTGGGGTTTTGCTTCCCTCTCTCTTTTTTTTTTATAATTTCATTTAAATAGCCTTCATACGTGTAGATAGTTTAGGAAGCTTCCACTGCATTAGGTACCTGTAAACTATGCCTCAAGGTGTGTTTCAGTTTTCTCTGCGGTCAACTGCTATTCTTGAGACGTTGGAGACTTGTTGGCTCCCTGAGATGCTATATGTGACCTACTCTTTTGTCTGTCAAAACCTTTGGAAAATGTATATTGTTTTTATTCACACTTTATCAAAGGTGTGTTGGAGCTCATCTTGGCCTCTTTCAGTATGTCTCATTTAGCGTTCCTTTCCTAAAACTCATTAGTTAGGACTTTCAAATGAAGTCTATATTTTCTCTTTTTTTTTCCAGCTCCTTTTTGTTCTGCTGCCTGGGCAATTTCGTTGCCTGTCCAGTTCCTGTCAGAACTTTTAACTTATGTCCTTGTAGTTTTAATTTCCAAGTCCTCTTTCATGGACATTATGTAAATATTTTCTCTAATCGCTCAAAGAATATCAATTATTGCTTTTAAGGTTTCTCTTCTCTTTGATCCAGTTTCTCTGAATCCTCTCCCAGGCTGCTTACTAAATTGATTCTCGTTCGTTGCTATGGGAGGCCATCTCCAGTGAATGACTGCACTTGGCTGTCCAGCCTGAGACTGAAAAGAGCAGAGCTATGTGATGTGATTGTACAGGTCAGGGTATAGGAACTTTCATCTAGCTTTCTTTTTACCCAATTAGTTTCACACACACACAGTTCCCTCCAAATGATTCCCTAACCCCAATCCAGGGGTAGAGGACAAGCTAACAATAGTAAAAGTTCTGAATACACAGAAGAGAAAAAGCATTATTCTATACACATATTTACTCATAAATAATTGTTTCTTATTAAGAATTTGACTAAGGTATCCTACCCATATTGTCAAATGTATCTGTTTCCAAATTCAGAGTCTGTAACATGACGGGGGCTGGCTTGTTGGGGTTTCTGTCCCGCCCAGTACCCCAACAAGCCAGCAAGTCCCAAGGAAAATCACACGGAGTCTACATTAGGTTATAAACTGATTGGCCCATTGGGTCAGGCTTCTTATTAGTCCTTGTAACTTATATTAATCCATTATCATTATCTATGTTAGCCATAATGGCTCAGTACCTTTTCCAGCGGAGGCAGCTTACATGTTGCTTCTTCAGAGGTTTGCGCAGGAGTGGCTGAGAGAGAGCTTCTGCTTCCAGAATACTCCCAGTCTCTTTGCTCCACCCCTACTTCCTGTCTGGCTTTCCCGCCTCTACTGCCTGCCTGACCAATCAGCGTTTTATTAAAATATGATTGACAGAATACAGACAATTCTCCCGCACCATTTCCCTCTTTTTTTTTTTAAAACAAAGGAAAATACCCATAATCCATTTGTTGGGAATGTGGGCGTAGTATTTCAGGCTACTTCCTGCTGGTTGGGGGCGCTGATAGTCTTAAGGGGACCTAAAGAAAATTTAGAGTTATAATCAAGTCATGACTGGAGTATCCTGTGAGTCTCGATCATCTCAGGCAGCAGTCTTGGATCAGTTCTGGATGTAGACCTCTGTCATCTGGGCCATCTGTTCCTATCGGAGATTTTTCAGGTGGCCTCCCTTGGTCAAAGGTGATTATTCTTAACTCTGAATAAATCCAGAGTCTCTCGTTTTCTGTGGAAACAAAAGCAAAATCTCTTCTCCAAAGTAACATACCTTTTGACTTCAGTTTTGAAGCCAAGGTATTTTCAAAATTCCTATCTTGGGTTAGTTCAGCAGCATTTATAAACAAAAGTCTTTTAGCAGTTGTTGCTCCTTCCTCAGCAATCAAACAATTTAAAGAGAGCATAAAAGCATACAGTATGAAGATTCTCTGTGCATTTTCCATCTTTATGTGGCTTTATTTTAACCTCTATTTCTTTTATTTTTACTTTTACTTTTTGAGACAGGATCTTTGTATATCTTTGTCCTGGAATAACACTGTAGACCAGGCTGTCTTTGAACTCACAGAGATCCTCCTGTCTCTGCCTCCCCAGTGCTGGGATTAAAGGTGTATGCTACCACACCTTGAACTCACAGAGATCTGTCTCTGCCTCCCAGGCATTGGGATTAAAGGCGTGTACTACCACACCTTGAGGTCACAGAGGTCAATCTACCTCTACCCCTTGAAGTCACAGAGGTCAATATGCCTCTGCCTCCCAGGCATTGGGATTAAAGGTGTGTACCACCACACCCAACTACTCTCTTTCTTTCCTTTTAACTTTAAGAACTTTAACTTTTAGCCTGCATATACACACTGTAAACCATTTAGAGGTTTTCTTCCTCTTTGAATCTCTCTTTACTGTATATCGCTTTTTCTGACCACATGAGTCTAAAACCGTGGCTTTGATGTCTAGACCCAGTCCATTTCTTAGCTTTCCAGACTCATGGTAGAGGTACCAGCCAGAGCTGTGTTCAGTGCCACAACTCTATATGGAGTTTCAAGGTCCTTGCCAGCAAGCTGCAGCATTCTGCTCACATACCACACTCAGTCGGACTGCCTGTCCCAGTCCGAAAGAGTCAGAGTTTGCCCTGGCAGGACAGCCCAGAAAGATGGCTATTTAAAACAGCGCAGCTTTTATCCTGCTATGGCTGAGAGCTGAAAAGCATGCGGTCAGCTTTTCATCAACACAGTTTAAGTGCTTCGTGGAAGGACCTCTTAAAAGAGCTGAAAGGTTTTGCAGCTAAAGCTGAGTCAGGAAGCCTCCCTTAGATGAGAGCACTTGCTTGCCTCTAGCAAGCAGAGCAGACCCGAGAAATTGCTGCTACCAAGAAACCATGCATAACGCTGTTATTTTGTTCTAGAATTACTTCCCAAGCTGTCTCAGGCTTTATGTGGATACAGTTGTCCACACGTTGGCGCCATATGTAACATGACGGGGGCTGGCTTGTTGGGGTTTCTGTCCCGCCCAGTACCCCAACAAGCCAGCAAGTCCCAAGGAAAATCACACGGAGTCTACATTAGGTTATAAACTGATTGGCCCATTGGGTCAGGCTTCTTATTAGTCCTTGTAACTTATATTAATCCATTATCATTATCTATGTTAGCCATAATGGCTCAGTACCTTTTCCAGCGGAGGCAGCTTACATGTTGCTTCTTCAGAGGTTTGCGCAGGAGTGGCTGAGAGAGAGCTTCTGCTTCCAGAATACTCCCAGTCTCTTTGCTCCACCCCTACTTCCTGTCTGGCTTTCCCGCCTCTACTGCCTGCCTGACCAATCAGCGTTTTATTAAAATATGATTGACAGAATACAGACAATTCTCCCGCACCAAGAGTCTCAATAGTCTAATTTCTTTGGAAAATCCACTCAGCAGGAGGATTTGTCTCGCCGTTAGAATAGAATGCGGTGTGGAGACTTCTGGCTAGTCACTGATTTTTAATTTTTCTTCCTTCCTGTCTTTTGTCATAGATGATCATTACAGGGAGGCAGGCTTCCAGGTACTCAGCACCATCTGCCTGGTGCTCAGCGTTGTCTACCCTGAACCATCTCCCCTCCTTGTGACCGCTTTGCTTCCAGCATTTTCTCCTCGGCTAATACATTGTTTTGCTCTCCATCTTCCCAAAATGTCTTGACATCCTTCATCGACGGCCCTCACAACCCATTTTTTTAAAAGAATTTGCAGCTTTTTAATTGTTTTCCCAGCATTGTGAGCAGTCTTAGGATGTAGCAGAGATAAACAAGTGTGGGTAAACTGCTATTCCTAATCATAAATCTGGAAATCAGTTACCACTGAAGCAATATTCAGACTAGAAGATTCGAGAGTTGTAGGGTACCACCCTGAAAGCTTAGCCAGCATCAGAGCACACCTGGGCTAAAATATTACATCCAATTCTGGAACCTGCCAATCATAACTATCACATGAAGCAGGAGTTGGGATTTATGGGTTGGAGGAAACCAGTATACAGAATACTCAGAAGCTGGCAGAGAGGCAAGAGCTAAAAGAACAGTCTATACACTCAAGAACAGACTAAAGGGAGATTTAATAATGACTGGAAGTGGGTGAGGCGTTATCCTATAGCAGATGGCCCCACCCCTTGATTTTTATGTTTCCATTTGAAATAGGATAAAGGAGAACATTTAGCACAGACCAACAGTGAAGTCTGTAAGAATTACAGGAGAGAGCATGGGATTATCTGGAATTATATTAAAAACAAGAAAACGTCACTCCTTTGGGGCAAACACTACACAGCAACATCAACTTTCTTTCCCTTTCAGTTGACATCATGTGCGCGAATCACAGGTAGTTAAAGTTTCTTATTTTTAAAATTTCTGTTGCTAGTAGAAAGAAATACTTGTTGTGGGTCATAAAGAACATTTCCAAACAGGCTTAGCTCCAGTTCAAGACCCACACATGCACATGTTGATAGATCTTTTGAAGAAATTAAAGGTTGACTTTCTACACATTAAAATGACCACATTCAAGCCTAGCAGTTGTGGCGCACATCTTTAATCCCAGCACTTGGGAGGCAGGGTCGGGCAGATCTCAGTGAGTTTGAGGCCAGCCTGGTCTACAAAGTAAGCTCCAGGACAGCCAGGGCCACACAGAGAAACTTTGTCTCAAAAAACTAAAAGACAAAACAAAAGACTACATTCAAAATGTGGGTGACACATCAAGATTGAGGAGGCATAATTATGTCAGCTGATGCTGCAGGTTTTTCTTTGCAGCACATTATAAAAGTTTTGTCTCCCTCGTTTTGACACAGGATCTCACTCTGTAGACCAGGCTGCCCTTGAATTCTAGATTCTCCTTCCTCAGACCTTGGAGTGCTGGGACTATAGGCATATGACACCATTCCCCCTCCTTTTTCTCTCTCTGTGTATTTATGCTTGGTGTATGTGTATTTATGAATGCTTTTCACAAGTGTGTGGGACACATGGATGTGTGAAGAGTGGATGTACATGCAGGTGAACAGGCATGGAGGCTCAAGGCCATGTATCTTTTGTTATCAGTGTTCAACTTACATGCTAACTGAGGACCTCCCACTGACCCAAGAACCACTGTTACAGTTGCTCTTGCTCCCTAGCTTGCTCTTGAGACCCTGGCCCAGCCTCCTACTGGTGAGAGAGAATTGTCTGTATTCTGTCAATCATGTTTTAAATAAATGCTGATTGGCCAGGCAGGAAGTATAGGTGGGTCAACCAGACAGGAAGTAGAGGCAGAGTGAGGAGAACAGGAGTATTCTGGGAAGAAGGAAGCCCATTAACCCCACTCCAGCCCAGACCACCAAAGAAGCAATATGTGACCTGCCCTGCTATGAAAGGTACCGAGCCATGTGGCTAGCACAGATAAGAACAAAGGGTTAATATAAGCTACAAGCGCTAATAAGTAGACTGAGCTAATGGGCCAATCAGTTTTATAACTTATGGAGATCTCTGTGTGATTTTCTTTGGGGCTTACCAGCTGTGGGGAACTGGGTAGGCCCATGCCTCACTGGCCGTTCCTTGGATGCTAGGGAGCCAAAGCGTTCTCACTGTTGCACAGCAAGTTCTGTGCCTGCTGAGTCCCCGCCTGAACTGTCTCATTCCATGTACAAAGACACTTCTAGATGTGCTTCTTTCTTTACTTAACAGACAGTGGAGCTTAATATCAACCATACTGTTGACTAAAAAAAAAAAAAAAATTCAAAAAAAAATTCTGTCAGCATCTCTTTCCTTAATCAGAACATTCTTTAGTTTGTTTTTGTCTCCGTGTGGTCTATTCTATTATAGACCTATAGGCATTCCAGACCCAGCCAATACTTACTGAGGCCAGCAAATTCTCTGAAAGATCTGCCATGGCTGTGGACGTAGACTCACTTGCACTGTGAACCTAGATTTGATGAACTGTGTGACTCTAGCAGGAAATGTTTACCCTCCAGGTTTTTATTTATTCTGTGAATAAACAGGTGGCATGAAAAGGCATTTTTTAAATATTGTAGCTTGCGTGCATAAAGTGTCATGAAAATAGAGTCAGTCACACTATCGCCGAGTAGATAGTTATGTAGTTCCCTTGACTAGTCACTGCCCTAAACAAATGGCACACAGAGACTCCCTCTTTGGGGATTCATTGCCCAGCAGCAGGAGATGGGCAGCTGACCGGAGGTGATGGGGCAGGACACCGCAGGGGAGGAAATACAGAAGACCACACAGCTGGCCTCCATCACCTGCCTGATTTGTATGTTAGTAAGGAAGCCTAGGCTTGTGTCTACTCATTGCTAGCACAGAAATTTGAACCAGACTTCGTACTACAAACACATAAAAATCAATTCCAGACAGAGACAAACAAATTCATTTCTTGTTGGAAGGGGTTCCCTTAAACAAAACTCTAACCTTAAAGATTGATCAATTGGATCGTATTAAAATAAAGAAAAAATTAATTAAATGATATTTCAAATGATGTAAAAGGTGGTATGTCTTAGTTTATTTCTGTTGCTATAATAAAATACCCAAACCTGCATGGTTTATAAAGGATAAAGATAAATTTTCACTTCTGGTGCCAGACACTCAGATACAGAGTGCCAGTATCTTCTCAGCTTCTAGAGAAGGTTTCATATTTCTTAAAAATAAAAAAAAAGACTGAAGGCAGAATGGGAGGTAGGCATAAATAAAAGAGGGAAAGGGGGATTAAATTCCCTGGACAGTTACTTCCCCCAAAAAGGCATCCATTCGCTCATAAGGATTCCTCCTCATGACCCCAACCTCCCATTGTGCCCAAACTTCCAAACTCCAGTAAAACTTCCAAAATCCAGTTTTCACCATTGAACAGTTTAAGTTCAAGCACAGGAATTGGGAGGGAGGACACCCAACAGCAGGCCAGAGTGATGAAGGTCGTCCCCTTCCCTTAGAAGTGAATCAAAGCTGTCCTGGGTGTCCATATAGAGAACAGAGGGCTCAGAGCAAGGCCTCCACACGCTACCAATGAGTGATCCTGGCATGGAGGGTTTCCCACCTCACTCCACACTGTACAGCAAAACCCACCAGTCAAAAAAGCCCAACACACAGCCAGTCAAAAAAGCCCAACACACAGCTTTCCCAGTGCGTTCTTATGAATGAAGCACGGCAAGACAGGAACCAGCCCAGGATTTCAAATGTCAGCAAAATAGAGAAGACATGACAAGCAAATGGAGCTCCAAACACAAATTTCAGAAAATTTAGTTATAGGATTTTAAATTAATTACAATTAATTAAATTGTACAATAAATACAATTAAAATCCTTAGTGGACTAAGAAAATACTGCATCTTTATAGTAATTATAAGATGCTATGGAAAATAATTACATGTCAAGAAAAAATTAGCTGAATTTCCCTCTCCACATACAACTCAATAAATAAGTAAAATGCATAAACAAATAAATGGTTTGAAGGTATGGTAGAAGAAATCTTGCAGAACACAGAAGAGAAAAGATAGTCATTTTTACAGTTAATTTCACCTAGAAAGAGTCTCAGTGAAGGACTGTCTAGACCAGATGGGTCTGTGGGCAACTCTGTGGAGAAGCGTCTTGACTGTGCTAACTAATATGCCCACTCTGGGCAACAGCATTCTATTAGTTTGGTTTCTGACCTGTATGGAAAAAGGAGAAAGAGAGCTGACAGTAAGCGCTTATGCATCTATTGTTTCTGCTCTTGGCTGTAGTTGGGATTAGCTGCTTCAACTTTCTACCTGACTTCCCTGCAAGGATAGACTGCAGCCTCAAGTTATCAGCTGAACAAACTTTTTTGCTTATAGTTGTTCTTGCCAGGGTATTTATCATGGCGATGAAAACGAAACTAGGATAGTCATCTAAGTATAACTTCCAGTTTACCCACTGTGCACCAAGTTACAGAAATCCCAGAAAGTGAAGACCCAAGAAAATATTAGAAGAAAACTCTTGTGTTCGAACAGAAGACAGGAACGTCTCAGCAGCTCAGATTCAAAGAGAACAACTTAGTAGTTTCCAAAGAGAAAGCAGAGATCACTGAAGAGGGAAGGAGAATTAGATGTAGGCCATATTTATCATCAATCACAATCGCTATCAAGGACCATGGAGCGACGTCTTTAAGGCTTTGAGGGAAAATAAGTTGTCCAATGTATCAAATAAATGTCAATTTTGGTAATTGAAATGTCATTGCTGTTCACAGAAGATGATAAAGAAAGTAGAGAGAGAAGCTGAAGGTAGGCATGCCAATATTCTCATCCTACGAGTCAGGAGCCAAGGCATGCTATCTGTGTTTGGGCAATAAAGCAAGACATAAAATAGATCTATATGATGGAAGGTAATTAAACAGAGGAGCTGATGACTGTGACGAGACAATGTTGACTAAAGGTGGGAGAAGAGGAGTGTGGTAAAAGCCTGTAGTGTCCCAAACTGCTAATCGTGAAATAGGAGTGCAAGCAGCAGACTCAGAGGCCTGGAGATAGAAAACTACAGGAGAAGCAGTTGTGGGAGTTAAAGAATGGGGTTATGAGGGATGAGGAAGGAAATCTTCCTGTCTTTCATTATAAACCGTTCTGTACTGGTTCCCTCTCCAACCATAGGAGTGAGCTACAGGGATAACTATCTGAAAGCAGAATATAAAATACATTCAGGATGAGAAGTAGGATTTTGTGCTGTAGGGAAGATTGTGAGTGGATGGGCGGATAAAAGGCGCTATCAACCACACAGGGCAGGGGAAGCAGCTGAGGGGTAAAGTGCAGCAGGCAGCATAGACCCTCCAGAGTCTGCAGTGTCCACGGCATGCAGATCAAAGCATACAGTGCTGATTTGGCCTAGAGGTCAGTTTGACAGTCCATAGGTTAAAACCAAAACTGTGAGTAGTGTGGTCTAGAAATCAGGAGGTAGGACGAAAGAGTTATCCAAGGGTGAAACCCTGGAGAAAAAGCCATTTTGAAGGGAGAAAGGAGTTTGCAAAGGGACTGAGACAGAGCTGAGCAGATGGCTCAGGCAGTAAGATAGTTAGTGACCTTGTAGGCACAAGGTCCTGAAGTCAATCCCCAGGACTCACATTAAAAAAAAAAAAATGTGATATATACATTAGAGTTTTACTCGGCGGTTAAAAACAATGACATCTTGAATTTTGCATGCAAATGGATGGAAATAGAAAACGCTTTACTGAGTGAGGTAAGCCAGACCCAAAAAGAGGAACACGGTATGTATTCACTCATAAGTGGATTCTAACCATAATTAAAGGTCTTGGAGCCTATTATTCGTGATCCTAGAGAAGCTAAATAAGAAGATGAACCTGATGAAGATTATTTAGCTATCCGCCAGGAGGTAGGAAATAGACAAGAGTCCCAGGTAACCTCGGGTGCATGGGGGGGTGGGAGGGTCGATGGAGGGGGAGAGGGCTAGAGAGAAGGAAGTAGGGGAGGAACGGGGAAAGCTTGGTGGCCGGGGATGGGGGGGGAGGGAGGTAGGATGAATATGGGATCAGGGAACAATATATTTCAACTAAGGGAGCCATTTTAGGGTTTACAGGAGACTTGATTATATATGGGATCCCAGGTCCAAGGAGAAATCCCCCAGATTGCTCTCTGGACAGAGGAGAGGGTGCCTGAATCGGCCGTGGCCCATGACCATACTGATGTATATTTTGCTTATCACCATAGATCCTTCGTCTGGCGAAGGACGGCTATGCAGTCGGAGGCCCACATTGGAGCACCGGATTGAGCCCCCCGAGGTCCGGAGGGGGAGCGGAAGGAGGAGGAACATGAAAGACGAAATCAGTACTGCGAGGGATGCTATCACCCACTGATACAAGGGAACGGATCTGATGAGAATTTACCAGGGCCAGTCGGACTGGGACTGAACGAGGACGTGATCTAGCCAGATTCTCGGAATTTGGCCGGATTCTCTGACTGTGGCTGGCCCGGGGTCTTTCTGAAAAGCCATTGACTATGACACTGGGACCTGTTTCCTCTGCATATGCTGGATTTTGGGGATCCAGTCTGTTTGGATGCTCGCCTTCCTGGACCTGGAGGGAGGGGGAGGGAGCTGGAGCTTCCCACAGGGCAGGAAACCCTGACTGCCCTGGGGGACGGAGGGGAAGGAGGGGGGGGAGTGGGAGGGTGTTGGGAGGGGGGGCGGAAATGGAAACTTTTATAATTTAATAAAATTTACAAAAAAAATAAAAAAAAATAAAATAAAAAATAAAAACTGGAAAAAAAAAATGTGAGCATGGTGTCACATTCTTGTGATCCTGGTGCTGGGGATGCGGAGCCAGGCTGATCCCTAGGGCTCGCTAGCAAGCCAGCCAGGACTACTTGGCAAATTCCACTCCAGTGAGAGACTGTTTCAAGCAGGTGTATGACCCCTGACAAATAACATCTCAGGTTGTCCTCTGGCCTCCACACAGACATGCACATGTGTGCATAGGAACCACACACACACACACATACACACACACACACACACACACACACACACACACACACGTGTGCAAACATCAACACAGCAAGAGGAGAATGGGACCAGTTTCTGGAAGCCAAGTGAGTAGAGGTTAAAGAAAAAGAAACTCCGATGTACATGAGTCCCACTCCAAAGGGCCAGAACTCAGCAAGGGCTCAGGCTGAGTACTAAGATCATGTATCAGAAGTCTACTCAATTAAATGCAGCACAAATACTAACACATTCAATACAGAAATCAATGAAGACCTTGACACCGGCCATAGGAAATATCTGTGGCGTTCAAATGTATCTGTGCGGTTGTGATGCTGTGTAGCTGCTCTAGACTTCACTGAGCATGTGCCAGGAAGTCAAATCTCAGGCAAACTGAGATCCAGCTTTTCCATTTGCTTACAAAATGAAATCTACAGTCACCTGTAGTACCGTTGCCTAAACTAGGGTGTATCCGTTGGAAGAACATATTCAAACTGACGTGGAAACTTCTCGAAGTGCAATGCTCCAGAAAGACATTTGTTCAAACGTGTGTCTCCTAGGTGACATGGTCACAGGAGGAGTCACAGAAAAGCGCTAACCATCACTTGCCCCCTTTTAGATCATGTCCCCTGGAATGGTCTATTGTTGTATGTCTCCGCTTCCCCCGGAAGATGAAGAGGACTGAAAGCTATGATGAGAAGTGTGCACAGCATGCTGCTTTAACAAGTTACATAAAAACACATATTTAACTACTGAATAAGATCCTATTTCAACATGTGCCTGTTGTTTTAGAAGGGGAAAATGAATGGCAATCAGTACTATTGAAATCCAATGGGTTTGCCTTTGGTATCGATACAGAGGCAGTATTTGGTGTCTGTGCACCACGGCAACCGGGACTGCTGACAAACAGTGCCGTTCTCTTGGCAACTTAATGAGCTGGCACAAGGAGAACTCAGCATTATTGGATCTGTTCTGTATGCAAGCTTCTATCTGCTGCACCCGGCTGCTAGCTAACAGAGTCTCTCTGCTGCCTTCTTTCTTGCTCATTTCTTACAGGCTAATTTCCTTAGTATCAACACTCAGAGTTACCCCATGGTCATAGAAATATATCATCAAACTTAAGCAAGTCTAACTACAAAAAAAAAAAAAAAAAAAAAGAAGAAGAAGAAGAAGAAGAATTAGCCTGGAGTCCAGCTCTCTTCATTTACACAAATGCAACGATGCCGGGGTCTGCCTGCTATCTTGTATCTGAGTCTTCTGTAAATACTTTTTGTTTTCACTCTTAAGATAAATCCACGATAAGATCCATTACTCTGGATGCTAATTTGAAAATTAATTTTAAAAGGGCAGAGGGGAAAAGAAACAAGCTGCCTCCGTTTTCCCTTGCATTTCCTGCATTTCCTGACCCTTGGTCCCTCTCTATAAGACTGCAGTGGGCTCCACCTCTGTTCCTCTTCTCGGGTTACTCTAGGTAGAACACCCAGCCTGACTTAATGGTCCGACCTTGCCAATGTTTTCCTGTCCCACGCAGAATAAGCCTAGAAGTCCTACCCTTGATCCACAAGCCCCTGGATGATTTGGCAACTGATGTCAGATCCTGCCTTGTAATTTGAGATCTTCCCTTAATTACTTCGCTTTAGCTAACAGGACCCCACCCCCACCCCACAGGCCACTGTCTCTGGAGAAGGGCAGATGCTTGGAGAATGCTGTGCACTTCCTGCTTCTTCTTCTAACAGTCATCTTCCCCCAGATAGCCATAGGGCTTCAGGCTTCGCTCAAAAGTCACCAACCCATGATTGTTTTATAACTATCCTGCCCAATACAACTCTGCATTCATCTCTGTCTTCATCCTTGCGCCCACCTTCTTCTCACGACTAACTATGGTTTGCTGCCGTGTGTTCTCCAAAACTTCACACGCTCGAGGCTTCCCACCTGTGAGCCAGTATTGAAGTGGTGCAATCCCTAAGAGGCCAGGCCTTGAAGACAGCATTGTCTCCATGAGGAATTAGCACAGGGCTCTCTAAATGGATCAGCTCCCATGAGAATGGGTGATTAAAGGTTTAATTTGTCCTCCTCAGTTCAGCTTCTCTCTTCCCTCCTTCCTGACTCTCTCCATTCCTCCCTTTCTTTCTTTTCCTGTGATCTGCCCCTCCCACACACCTGACCACCACACTGCATCCAGAAGGACCTCACTGTTGATGAGTGGAGGGTGTTACTGCACTTTGACATTGCTAAGAGCAGAGACAGAGAAGCTCCCATCTGTGCTAAGCTCTGAGACTTGGGTGTTTTGATTGCTTTTTATACTAACAAAAATAAAACTCATTTTCTTTTGCTTGCTTGTTTGTTTGCAGCAGGTGTCACAGCATCTTCCAGCTGGTCTGCAGTTCTTTATGTAGACCAGGCTGGCCTCGAACTCACAGAGATCCACCTGCCTCTGCCTCCTGAGAGCAGGTATTGAAAGCATGTTCCAGTCATTCCCGGTAGAAACAATGTTCCAAGAAGACATGCCTAATCTATGTGATATCCTGGGCTGAGCTCTTACAAAACAAATGGTTTCCTATAATTAGATACCCAAGGTTGCCACAGCTGGGGAAACTGTATCATTCCGGCTTCTAGGTGGTTTCTGAATACTCTTGAAAATATGTCAGTACAGAGATCCTTATATGAATATCTATCATATATACATATGTATATATGTACATACATATATAGTGTATCATGTATGTATAGATAAACACATATACATGGATCCAAAGCTACTTAAACTTAGTTAAAATTGTATATCTTACACCATGTGATTTTAAATACTTGACTTTTACTTCCAAAAGTGAGAATACGGTCTAGACGAAGCGAGACACTGTTTAAGCAATGACTCAACACTTCAGCTATTAGTGTCATGGGTTCCTCATGATGAGAAACATTTTTTCCATGCTGGCATTTAATTTAGAAACTGAAATGGACTATTGAGCAACTTGTTAATCCAGTTGTCTTAAAAGAAGTAATGTTTCATCTAAAGATGAGGCCATCAGAACCAAGTCACCCCTATTCCTTTGAAGATTTTTTGAAAGAATATAATTTTTTTTCATGAAATAAGTGATATTTGTCAAACTGAAAACATTCTGAACATGATTTGAATTTTCCCAAAGAAAGACAGCTTCTGAATATCTAATATTCCCTGATCATGTGCACAGGCAAAGAGCTGTACTTAAGGCAACAGTTTTGTTTTTTAAAAATTGCTCAAGTACTTTTTTCAGCTTAGTTATTATTCTTTGGGAAACTTCAGAATGAGATTAAAATATGCCAATGCCTCATTTTAACAACAGAAATGACATGAAAAGGTAAGTCACAGGCTAATTTCTCTCATGACTGTAAATACAAAGACCCCATATAATGTTTTAGCTAACTGAATCTGGTAATACATAAACATCATTGTGAGCCAACTGAATTTCTAAATACCAAATTGGTAAAACTCTAAAAGCATGAATATAACTTCTCGCATTAAGAACTGGTAACAGAAAAACCATATAACCATTTCAACAAATACAGAAAATATACTTGATAAAATACAACCATACTTGATAAAATACAACCTTCGTGATCTAAAGCTGTTAGAAAAGTCAGGACAGAAGGCTGCTCCCATCCCACCCCTATTACACATGAAAAATTACTATGTGCACATCATAGTTAATGGTTAAATGTTGAAAACTTTCCTTCATTATCAAAAGCAAGAGGAAGGCCAGCCATCAGCCTTCAGCATCCCTTAGGGGCCCAGGCAGGATACAAGGGCACAAGGAAGCAAAGGGTACAAAGATTGGAAAGCCAAGAAACAAGCCATCATTGCTCACAAATGTAATATTGTGTTCACGGGGCACTCAGAGATGGTCACAGACGCTTCCCCAACAAGAGAAAGCCAAAAGACCAATGAAATTCTAACAGTCAAACAAAAAGTGAAATACTAAAAGACATAGTAATTGCCTTAGCATCTAAACATACAGAGTGCCTGGTCATGATTCTAATGAAAGGCACACAAAGTGTGCGAGGAAACACAAAACAAGGCAAAACAAAAACCAAAAAGTACAGCTTTGCAAGACATTTAAATAGACTTAAACAAGAACCCTGTCTTATAAAAATGATAGTTCTTTCCGAATTGATTTATACTTTCAACATATTCCCTCAAACTTAGTATTAGGATTATAGGCCTTCACTAAGTTGATCCTGAAAGTTAGTATGAAAATACCAAGAGGCAAGCATTGTCAGAAGAAGGAAACCAGCACACTGGGGAACAAGCGCAAACATTCCCCGGGAATTCAGAGTTCAAACACAGATGAAATGATCCATTTGGAGAGTAATGGGATTATTTTGGGCAGCAAGCAAATGACCTTAGAATTAGTAAAGTATGTGTTTGTGAAAGAGGAGGAAAGTGGCCAAGAAGGAACCTAGAGAGGGATATTATAGGCTGTCAACACCCTAAATTAGTGAGGCGCTGATAGCTTCTAACTCATGGTCTATGGAGTTTGGGGCATGTATGTTGTAATTGATAATAAAAATAAGTAAATCAAATATGTAAATTTAATAACTGGATTTAGGAAGATATTGAATACATGTTTCATTATCATAAACAAACTCAGTAGGATAGGAGAGAGCTAAAAAACTATGAAAATGATATTGTGACTTTTCTCTCTTTATTAGCTCCTCTTGCGACCCCACTGGGCTCTTTGCTAAGGACCCCTCCACACTGCTCTGTCCTGGAACCTGTCATTAAGTCCTGCTTTGAGCGTTACTCTGATCTGTGGCTGAAGTCACTCTGCACGGTTGCACCAAAGGTCCAGTGATCGGACAGAACTGGGAATCTTGCCTTCCTGTCCAGGACAGATAGATACGTAAGAAAAGGGCAGGAAGTATGAGATGCTCTAAACCCATTTGCTTTGTCACCAAATCGATCACAAGGCCAAGCGCAAGTGCTCAAAGGAGCACGCTGTGGATCTATGTCTACATGCAATGAGCCGGGAGCAAGGCAGGCCTTGGCTGCAACAGAGGGCTGCAGAGGGAAGAGGAGACAATGGTGTCCTGGGGCAGACAGACAGACGAGGAGCACTGGAGCGGGAACAGGGCCCAGGTCGGCCGGGGAGGTCACCTCTCCCCACAGGCCCTCTTCGTTCCCACAGCCCTTGTCTCTGCTCACCTGGAAGTGATTGCCTTCCCACATTGCCTGCCCTCAGCCTCTATGCCCTGGGCCCTTTTGGTTGGAACTCCTACAGGGAGGCATCTGGCAGCAAACCCAGGTCCCAGGGAGGGAGACCCTGTGGTCTTCTCTTCAGCTGTGGGCTTCTCTGAGCTCTCCGCTACGATCTAAGTCTTCACACAGCTGCCCAGCTGCAGAGGCTGGAAGCCTGGCGGGCTATATCCCATAGCACCACGGCTTTACTATGTTCATGAAGGGGGTCTTTTGTGGTCACAGAAAAGGTTAGTAAGTTAACTTCCTAACTAAAAATTTTTTAAGCATACAAAAAAAATGATTTTGAAGTAGCTCATACAAAAAAAAGTAACAAAAAATGATATTTAGTATGCAGAAACCCCTAGGTGCTCATAACTGGCCTGGAGTTACCTCCGGCTGTTCCTATCCTGTCAATACCCCTTCCACATCTGTAGCAAAAGAGAGGCAGAACCTGGTCCAGTGTGTCATTATCTTGTTTTTTAGATCTGTTTCTCTTCCTACTGCCATTGTCCTGCTTCAGGTCCTGCTGCATGACCCCCCTCTGTGACTTAGCACAACTGCCTCCCAAGGTCTCCCCATGCCCTCTCCTGCCTCTAATCTACCCATCAAAGTCGTGAGTCCTGCCTTCTGCCCACAAGTCTGCCAGATCTCCTGACCTTCTGAAGGCTACAGGAACTCCCAGGAGTTGGTAACAGGGCTAAGCCTTCTTGCATAACAGAGCAAGGCCCCAGACTACACCCAGCTCTCGCACACACATCATCTTCCCGCAAACCCTAGACTCCTGCTACGGTGCATCCCTCTCCCTCTGCCAGATTCATGTCCTCAGCACTCACAGGTTCACGCAGCAGCTGGTCCTGAGCCTGAGAGCCTGTCTCTACGGCTCCTGGCACGTTACACTAGCACGGTCACATAACATATGCTCCTCCTGTTTCCAGAACTCCAGAAGACTTCGGTTAGACTTCAGATACAACACCTTTTCACTTAACATATCTCTAAAAAAAAAAACCTCTTAGCTTTCTTTTCCAAGACTTCTCTCCCCTCAGTTGGTCCCAGCTCAGAAAAGGAGAAACCATGCACAGTCATGCTCAGACCGGGAGCTAGGAATCTTCCCTGGTTCTCTTCTGTTCTCTTCGCTAGCTTCCATGCACTAGAATCCTGTCAACAGTGCTTCTGAACGTTAGTCAAGCGGATGATATCTCTCTAGTCCTGCCGCAGTTGCTTCTGGATCGCGGCTGTTGACCTCTCCTCCCTCATGCCTTCCTTCTGCATCCCATCTCGCTCTCCACCCCAGAAGCTCTGAGACCTCCAAATTAGATCAAGTCACCCTTTAGCCAAAGGACTCCACAGCCATTCTATTGATTTGAATTTCCATATTAGGTACTACATATCAGTGAAATATAAAAGGACTTTAAATGTTTCCGTTGTGTTATGAGCATAAAAAAGAATCTGTTGGGAAAAATGAACTGAGAAGATCTATAATATTAACGCATCTGAGACTTTCTTCAGTCAATATGCTCATGTCAATTCATCCTTACATTGGACTGGTTTGAAATTTTTGCTTTATTTTATGACCATTCTCCTATTATTTCTACCCTCATTTGTAGCATCATTTATGGGCAAATTTAAACGGAAATCTCATAGAAAATTGTGGCAGAGGGGTCTGAGAGAATGTATGAACTGCAGGATGTGGAGGGTGGAGGGGTGGAAAGGTACTGTGAATGCTGGCCTCGGAACATGGCATGGTTGCTGCTCACATAAACTCAAAGCTGCATGTGAGAAGAATCACACTAAAATCCCATTATGGAGCAGGGAGGGTCTCCCTACGTCCTAACCCTAGATGAAGAGCTGTTGTCAGTCCGATGCTGAGGGATGGAGAGTCACATTTCTTGGCTAGGGAGTGGACATTAGCAGTTTGTCCACGTGCAATGGATGACCTTACATTCATAAGCACAGGAGCAGCACTAACTGGACTCAATGGGTTATAGAATAAAAAGAGGACATCAGGTTGGGAAGAAGATGTATTGAGGGGATCAGGGGATTTGAGTGAGGTGGTGGGGGGATATGACCAAGATACATTGCATACTTGCATGAAGTTTTCAAACAAAAATATATAAATAAATGTTGTAAAGAATAAAAATTTCTCAACTTTTCCATCAGCCGGAACCATATAAAAATGTATCTATTAATTCCCTGGAGCTGAGTGAAATACTGTCTCCTAAAATTCACTATTGAAATGAAGCCATAAACAAATAAGCCAGTTCCTCACTTTAATGCTGCATCTTAATTTACTCCATTCACAGTCAAGGTTTGGGGGACTAAATCCTGATGGGTAGGGAAGAGCAGAGTGCTTTTAGGGAGGCAGATCTGCAGCCTGTCATTATACACATCACCATCAGCCAGGCAGGTGACACGGGGATGTATCTTGGAAGGTACAGTGCCGATGACCTCCCAGGGCTGCAGGAAAAGTGAGAAGATGCTGGAAACACGCAGGACACACTTGGCAGGGTAGTAATGATACAACTTGTTATGCTGATGTCTTATTCTCAGTGGTACCCTATACCTGACATAAAGAAGTCTTGAAAGAAGAGGTTATATTTTATTCTCTCGAGGCCTCAGGCCACACACGGGGAAGTATGCTGAACCCAGAAGACATGACATAACAACGACACTTGTGATCCAAATTTGTATTTAAATAAATGTTAAGCAAAATGTCACTGAATTGATGTGAACTTTGTATTTCAGATTTAGAGCTAGCAGTTTTAAGTTGTTAAAAATTGGTCCTTAACAATTTCAAGTGTTGGCAAGTTTGTCAATCAACTAGAATTCGTGTATCTGGCTGGTGGAGTCTAATTTGACACAGTTTGGAAAACTGTCTATCAATGTGTCCTAAAAAGTATTTGCCTATTCTATAACTCAATAATAGACATGACCACCAGAAAACATGTACATAATGTTCAGAGATGCTTTACTCAGAATAATAATAATTAAAAATAATAATAATTAAAAAAAACCTGAAGGACTAGTGAGATGGCTTAGCAGATAAGACACTTCTTGCCCCCTACAATATAAACTTGATGATCTGTGTTCAAACCCCCAGAATCCATGTAAAGGTAGAAAGAGAGAAATGGCTATACAAAAGATATCCTCTGATTCCCCAAATGTGCAAGCCCCCAATAATACAAAGACTAATAAAAGATTATTAAAACAAGAAGACTGGGCTGGCTCCTAACTAAAGAGCGATCATGTCACCACTTAAACATCACAGAAGCCACCGGTGGGAGATATGTGAGCAATGTTATGTCAGAGTCTAAAAAACGAAAGGGGTAGCTAAAGATCAGGACCACCGAACCAGCCACTTCCAGCTGACACCTCTCCCTCTGAAGACCGATACGGTTGGCATGTCATTTGCATTCCAAGAGATACTGAATATTCTTAAAGGCTAATGCGGAAATGAAGTTATATTATTTTAAGTGTCTCTAGATGAAATCTCCAGCACTTGCAGTCAAATGCTCTACCACTGAGCTATATCCCCAGTCTCTAGCATTTGCAAAATTCTTGAAAGTCATGTTAAAAAAAACATTACTTCAGTTTTCACAGCCAAACCTCTTAAAAAGTAGCTACAATAGCCAAGAACCTTTCAGAGCACTTTGAAGAAAACCTGTGTTCCCGCAGCAGAATGAAGCAGAACCCTTAGCCCTCCGTGCGTGGATCCATGAGGACCAGCATCACAAAGAATCCCCATCAGTCTCTTAGAAGTAGATGCCACACGCCCCCTTCCAAAGAAGTATGATTCATTCTAACTGTAGATTAAAACTGCCTGCCCCACCCAGGCAGTCGGGGCACACACCTTTAATCCCAGCACTCAAAAGGCAAAGGCAGGCAGATCTCTGTGAGTTTGAGGCCAGCCTGGTCTATAGAGTGAGTTCTAGGACAGCCAGGGTCGTTACACAGAGAAATCCTGTCTTGAAAAACTAAACATAAACCAACAAACAACGAAACAACTCCTGCCCCCTCTTACCAACAACCCAGTACTGCACTTCAGATGATCTTCAGTGTGACTTTGCTCATGAATGGGAGCAGACCTATCATATGCTGCATTATAATGTTGTGTTTTATCTGACGAGATCAAATTATCCACCATCATGTGTGTGTTTTCCGTGTATTAGAAAGAGCAGAACTGGGCCAGCAACCAGAAAAAAAAAATCAGCAACAAAAATTTAAACATTTTCCCTTAAAAATAATAACGCTTTCATAAACATTATTCTTCATTTTCAGGGAATGATTTCCCTACAGCTCAGCATCCTCCCAGAAAACATAGAGGTTTACAGAATTTCAACTTCCCAAATCAAGCATATTAAAGCCTTAAGATCTGTACAGTTGGTTTTCTCCCCTTGTCATTCTCTGTGGACAGACAACGGAGGAGTGAGATAGCAGACTGGACACCGAGGCCAGCAGAAATATCACAGCAGCTTTCAGAGACGGTTGGGTCAGGATGTCAGAAAAAGCATCAACGTTCATGAGCTTCTCTGGGAAACCTAGTCTGCAAAATAATTAATTCTCAAACACCAACAAACTTCAGCTGACGCTACGTGGAGTCGTAGAGGGGCCGCTGATACACATGCCCTACCCAAGCCAAACACGCTCGCATTCACCACACACAGTGCGATAGTCCGATAATGCTAACTCTCTTTACCCAACTGCAAATAAAATCTTTGAGCTTTGTGCCCTTTGGTTAGATAACAGTGAGAGGGGTGCTTCCTGAGCAAAAAGCAGGAAATTGGTCTTAAAATAAAACAAACTATTGGAGGTGGAATTATTAAAGATTTACAGACTGTGTGGCTTGAATCTGAAATTTTCCCCTGCCCAAGTTCATACAATAAATGCCTGTACTTCTGTGGTCGGTACCAATTCTGGGGACGGTAGGATCTTAAGGCCTGACTTGTGGAAGGTTGGAATGGGCCTATAAAGGTTTAAGCCTGGCCCCTGTTTCCCGATGTACAGCCTCTAATCCATGTTCGCGACACCTCAGACCAAGCCAACCTGGTGTGTGTGTTCCCCTCTATAATGGACTAAAACCTCTAAAGCCATGAAGCAGAATAAAATCCTCTTTTCTTGTTTCTGTCATGTATTTTGGGTGCAACAATAAAAAAAGTTTTTTTTATTTGTGACCATTTTTCATCATAATAGTCATTCCCAGAAAAGTCAACAAAGCAGTGGTTCACACTACCTCAGTAAAGGTGAATTCCCTCTAAAGATATACTGGAATACTTTTCTCTACAAAATTTCCACGACCCTAAAAATCACATTGAAAGAATCAGCAGACAGTATGAGGCCTTCTGAGCCAAAGGCACCCTGTTCAGCCAGACACGAGCTGATTAAAGCCAGTTTTCCACCTGGCACGGACAGGTCATCTGGGGATGTGAGCCTCTGACGGCAGAGCTTTGAGGCTGCACTTGGATCTGAAGGCATGAAAGACATGAGCTCAGTTTGGTTCACCTTCCCCTCACCCAGTTAAGTTATCCTTACCCATTTTGTCCTTCAAGCACTACGCAGCAAAGTTACTAGAAGCTAAGCAGCAGACTACAAGGATGTGATGAAAACATCTTATATTCTCTACGCTCTTTGAAGAGTCCATTGAAGGGGTTGGAAGGTGACCTTTCTCTTGCTCTGAATGAAAACTTCAGCAGGTTCCAGAACCTTCTAGATCACCTCAAGGTCATCAGGAATCACTTTAACTTATTAAATATTGCAACTGTTTTATAGTAATATTTAGGATTCCAACCTTTTCTCCCAAGTTTAGATGGGTTTCAGGACAAGTCTTAACGTAGGGTTCACATCAGCAATGCCTTCAACAGCTGCTACTTCCCTCAGGTTTTTTGAGTATAAGGGAAGGGGAAAGAATGAGGGATAAGACAACTCTTACAGGAGCTGGTGCCAACAGAAACTGGCAACCATTTTTACAGGCCCAGAGTGGTGCGGGAGAATTGTCTGTATTCTGTCAATCATGTTTTAAATAAATGCTGATTGGCCAGGCAGGAGGTGTAAGTGGGAAAACCAGACAGAAAGTGGAAACAATGCAAGGAGAACAGGAGAATTCTGGGGAGCAGGAAGTTGATTCCTCCCACTCCTGTCGAGATCACCGAAGCAGCAGGATGTGAGCTGCCCCACTGAAAAAGGTACTGAGCCACATGGCTAAAATAGATCAAAAAAATGGGTTAATCAAGATATGAGAGTTAGCCAGTAAGAGGCTAGAGATAATGGGCCAATCAGCTTTATAACTTATAGAGATCTTTGTGTGATTTTTCTCTGGGACTAAATAGCTGGGGGGCCAGGCAGGGCAGAAAAACACAAACAAGCCAGCCCCCCTCATGTTACACCAGAGATCTTGAAGCTTGCTGTGCCCTGTGTGAGTGACTGGATGCCAGCCCTGAAGGAAGGACTCCATCCTGGAGATGAGATGGGGTGTGCCGTAGTTGTTTAGGTCTTGCCTAGCTTGTGCAAGGAGCTGGATTCCATCCTTATCACTACAAACCCAAACAATCCTCCCCCGAATCCAGGAGGTTTCTCTCTTGCTAGTCCCCAGGCCTTTGGTGAATGCAGTTCAATGCCATGCTGTCTTAAAACAATTTCTATGGCCCTTGGAACCTGACATCCATTTCTGCCTTCTGGGGTCTGTTGTGGAATACTAGGTTAAGATGGGCTGCATTCGTTTCTGCTGTGGAACACTTGTTTAATGATGCAAAGATGCACTGCATTCTTTTATGTTGCATTTGTTTAACCCTGAGAAACTGTGTTACTTTGCCTGTGTGAAACACCTGATTGGTCTAATAAAGAGCTGAATGGTCAATAGCTAGGCTAGAGAGGGATAGGCAGGGCTGGCAGGCAGAGAGAATAAATAGGAGGAGAATAGGAGAAGAGGGTGGAACTAGGAGGAAGCCAGCGGCCAGTCACCCAGCCACACAACCAGCCATGCAGTAAGAAGGAAAGGAAGGTATACAGAATAGAGAAAGGAAAAAGCCCAGAGGCAAAAGGTAGGTGGGGTAAGTTAAGTTAAGAAAAGTTGGCTAGAAATAACCCAAGCTAAGGCCAGGCATTCATAAGTAAGAGTAAGTTCACGTATATATTTGGGAGCGCTGTGGTGGACCCCCCCCCCCAATCAAAAGCAAAGAGTAAAAAACAATAAGCCAACTCCAGGATCTGTTCCATGGAGGTCGGTTTACTACACAGAGCAAAGACGACTGTCCGGCTGCCCTCACGGGCCGCTCAAGTCTGGAACACAAACAGGAACCACCTGCTTTCACTTTGCTCCCCAGCACTGGCAGGGCAGGCAGACTCTGGCAAGAAAGTCTTGCTCGTGGTGCCAGAACCCACCAGCAGCCATGCTCTTCTCTCCACTTGAACTACAAGATTCTAGCCTCTGCCTGGTACCCTGCAACCGAGGGAGCCTAGCACTTATATCCCCAGGAAGTCGCAGAAAGACTAAGGATAAGAGGACAGGCTGTGTCCAGGATAAGAGGACAGGTTGTGTCCAGAAACTTCTCTTTACAGTCCTGCAACTTGTCCATACTCTGATCATCCAGAGCTCGTGGCTTATTTTCAAAACCATGTTGTCTGCCAACTCACACATGTATTGAATTTGGATCCCTGGTGAGAAATTCCATTACACCTCAGCCAGAGCAGCCCAGGGGACACGGCTGACTCTTAAACCCAAAGTTCTGCTTTTTCCAGTAACTGTTACCCCTGGCTACACTCTGAAATATCCTTTCCCCTTGGAAATTGAAGGACCTTCATTCCCAGTTCATCCAAAACTATGAATCCATATTAATAATTAAAGTAGCCTGGTACACACACACACAGCGCTACTTAGGAAGCACTCATGTCTAAAAGCAATTGCATTGGATTTAATCAAGTTGCTAAGACAATATGCCAACTCGCAGATTACACCCAAGAAAGAAGTAAGATGTAAGAATTAGTTAACAAGAAGCCTGACCTAATGGGCCAATCAGTTTATAACCTTATGGAGTCCTGTGTGTGATTCTCTTTGGGATTTGCCGGCTGTGGGGTACCGGGCAGGACAGAAACCCCAACAAGCTGGCCCTTATGTTACACTTCAGGGCCCGCCCATCAGAAGGGTGAACTGCCCTAGGAAGAAGGAAACCACATCTCTATCAAAGCAGAGCCATGAGAAAGAAAAGAATAGGGAACTGAATGCGTAATAAGCTGCAGCTACAGGGATAAAATGTAAAGTGAGGGCTGTGTTCACATATGAATCTGAAAAGAAACAATAAAAAGATATCTTTGAAGCCCCTGGGGGAAATTTGAATATGGATTAGGTAATGTACGATATGATGAACCAATACATTTGGGAACGATAATGCTATAACGGCTGTGAAAATAAAAATCTTTTTCAATTAGAAATGTATACGGCAGTATCTATATGTGAAATGGCAGAATGTCGATAATTGCCTTGCAGTATTTCTACAGAAGTTTATAAATAGTCAGGGGTGGCGGCACAGGCCTGTGCCTCGGCACTCAGGAACACAAGCTGGGAACAGGAGGTAGATGAAGAACTCTGAGTTCAAGATCATCTGAGCTACAGAGTAATAAGACCCACACGCAGATGGTTTTAAGAGATGAGAACGTGAAAGGGACAGCGGAGGTCAGACTGGCAAAGCCTTAGATTCACTGGGACTGGGTAACAGGTTCAAGGGAGCTCATTATATTTTGTCTGTGTGATGGGAAGAATTTAAGAGTAAAATATCTTTATAGGGACCATTGGTTGCATCCTGAAAATGACAGGGAAACTTCACTCGTAAAACCTTAACCATCTGACTGCCTAAAACCTACTTGTTGTACCCAAGTAGGTACAACACTAACAGACATGCTAGCTGGAAGTGGGAAACCACAAGAAACAGGAATGATTGGAATGAGAGAAATTATGTTCTCCGGGGATGAGTTTCCAATTCATTATCCAATACCAATTGATTATCCTTAAGTCATAGGTAACATTAAACAGATTGAGCAGCTTTTATTTATATACTTAGGCATATGTTTATATTTTATATATTGATATATAAATAGTTAAATAATTACGAAAAAGAGGCCACTGATTCAAAAGGGATGATGAGAAACTTCAAAAAGAGTTGATGAGAAACTGGAAATGGAAAAATGAGGTATTATATTTTAATTAAAAAATAAAAGTATTTTTAAGTAACTAAAAGAAAAAGAACCCCCAGTTAGATGGCTAGGGGATAAAGAGGGCCTCCTACCTTTCAGAGGACCCAAGGGGTTCCAAGCACCACATCAAGTGACTCACAACCACCTATAATCCCAGTTCCAGGGGGGTCCTACGTCTTCTCTGGCTTCACTGACACCAGCAAACATGGCATCTACCCATAGACACAAAGCCAGAAATAAAAATAAATTTTTCATTTAAAAAGGACCATATGTCAATGTCATGCCCATGACTGTTCTCTTGTTTTGTAGAGTTCTCAGACTAGAGAGCTAAGGGCTCAGATGGGCAAAGGGAGAAGGGCAGAGGGAAAGGAAGGTCACTTCTCTTTCTCCTCTGATGATGGAGAAGAGGCAAACATGGGGTATTTAACCTCAGCTGTTAGGAGTCCTCTCTTTGTGACCCGTTCTTCGATCAGACTGGCCACTACTCCACATGGTAAGACTATCACTGTTTGTCCATTGGTCATCAGCGCTGGTACAGAAAGGGACCCAGGTCTTGCTGACAGGGATCTCGATCCTGAGCAGGATTTGAGTACTGGTGAACTTCACCTCTGGTTGCATCTTCCAGCACATTCTCAACGGTAGCAAGAAGCCTCCTCACTTTGATAGAGGAGTCTGCCTATCTCGCCTGCTAAGAGTGCAGGCCAGTCTGAGGACACAAGCACAGTGCGTGGGCACGTCCGTGAGTGGGGTGCACCTGTGACTCCCACGCATTTGGGCTTCTCCTTTACACCTGGTAATAACCATAACTTCTTTCATCACACTCCTCTCTAGGCCCCATCCAATGGCTCAGGCTAGAAGGCACATCTCTGAGATGACATCCGGCTAGAGAGCACACAGCAGGCTCCCTCCTTGCCCCTGGTTTATATGAGCATCCACTTGCCCTCCATCTTTGCTTAAGTCAGAAGCTTGGAACCATTCAATCCCTACTAATTCCTATAATTCCTGGTCGAAAAGAGAGAGGAGTAAACTTTGCTCACAAGGATTGCTGTGATAAGAAAAAGCTCATCACCTCCGTCTTGGCATCTTTTTATTTTTAACTAGAAAAAGAAGTTTGGCCAAGTTATGCCTCCTTTTTCACCTAGCAATAGTTTGGGAGATGTCGCCAGCCTCGCTGACGTGTACACCAGTTCTACTCTCAGGGCTGGGGTGTGGAACAAAAAGACAGTGGTGTGATTTTTCACCAAGGCTCACCTAGAAGACACACCTCTGGGCAGGGCTGTGAGGGTGTTTCCAGAGAGGCTTAACTGATGAGTGAAAGTCACCCTGAATGTAGACAGGATCCTATGGGCAAAGATCAGGGTTGAAAAAAAAAGGGGGGGTTGAGCTACAGAAACATCTCAGTTAAGTGTTTGCCTCACAAGCATAATCTGATCCACAGTGTGGGATGTTTATAATCCCAGCTCAGGGAAGGAGGATCCCTGGGGTTCACCAGCCAGCCAGGCTCAGTAATCAGCAAGCTCCAGCCAAGAGAGTCTCTATCTCAAAGGAGATAGTGTTATGCCTAAATTCGCAAAGTCCCTGCAAAAGCCAACAAGGAGAATGAGTCTGCTATGTAAAAAGCAAAGAGCCTTTATTTTATGCAAGTTTGCAAACTCGGTCTCTCCGCATGTCCAACATATTGGAATAAACAGAGAGCCCCAAGCTCAGTTAGAGTTAGGTTTTTATAGTAGTAAAGGTGGGGGTGAAGAGTTTCTGAGTTTCAGGACCCCTGATTGGCTGGCATTTGTCTAGGGGTGTCCTGGTGAGTGTGTGCTGGCAGGTGATCCTATCTACAGCAGCTGGAATGTTAGGCATTTTCTTTGGATGGTCTGTTCTTGGGTGATGCTCAGGTAATCTCAGTTTGTGGTCCTTTTTGCAACCAGGTATCGCTTCAGATTTAGGCCTCTATTAAACTTATTGATGGCTGAGTCCCACTCTGGTAGGTGATAATGGTTGGAAGTAAAGAACTTCCTTTGGGTGATCTGTTCATATTTAGATTATCATGACTGGCTCCTACAACAGGGTGATAACAAAGATTGTCCTTTGGGCTTGTGTACAAATATCTACACACACAGGAAGCAAGCTGAGCACCAGCATTCATTTCTCTTTCCTGACTTCAAATCTTCAGCTACAGGGAAATCAGCTGCCTCACCCTCCTGCTGAGATATCCCTCCCACCATGACAGAGCAGTACCCTTCAACTATGGTGAAACAAAATAAACTCCTCTCTTAAATTGCTTCTTGCCCAACATCTGGTCACAGCAATGAGAAGTTAGCAACAAGTTAGCTAAAGCAGAAAGTGAAAATACTAAATCAAGTAGAGCATGCCCTCCCTGGATTTAAATGGCATGGAATGAGGAAGGGGCCAGGATCTGCCGCTTCCCAGGCATTGACTGAGAAACAGCAACAGTGTGTGTACCTAAGCTACTATGACTGTAACTGTAGCATGAGAGAGGTGGGTGAGAAGATTCCCAGCTCCCCTGGAGCACACAGAGCCGGGTCAGATGAAGCTGTTAGTGACGCCTCCCAGCAGTTACCCAGCCCCTGAATAAAGAGCTTGGCAGAGTCCAGCATAGACCGGTCCTGTAGGTGTGGCTGCACTGAAAGGGGCAGTGGAAAAATTGATGCGGTGTGCTAGCTTGCTTCCACTCTGCAGAGGGCTGGCGCCTGCTTCCAGATCAGATATGGCCTTCAAGTTCAGGTGTGGGCAGCACGCAGAGGCCACCCTGGAAGCACAGAGCAATATAGAACTCACAAATCCCACTGCTAAATTGAATTTGCCTAGGCAGACAGTTTGCCACTGACGTTTCAGATAGTGTGGTGTGTGTATGTGTGTGTGTGTGTGTGTGTGTGTGTGTGTGTGTGTGTGTGTTATGCCTTTCAAACTACCAGCCATGCTACATGAGCTGGGCCAGCATGTGACCAACATCAAGAGCTATGATAATCCAGAGTAGCAAGCACAGGTCACACTCAGGAGCTTCCTGAGACCCTTCCTATATTTACATATCCACCATCTCACCCAAGAGGAAGATGTTTATCATCCCTGTGTCTCTCACATTTAGAGTAAACCACCACCTACGGTCTTTACAGTCTCATTCACATCTCTGCTTTTCAGTTAAGATCAAGTCTGTTCTTGCCAACTTAATATGTTCTTTCTATTAAAATTTCCTACATAGACCTTCTCTTCTAGTCTCATGATGCCCACATAGCTTCTGGGGTGGTTAAGGTATAATAAAAGACCTGAATTCTTGACTATGACATGGCTTCAACTGTATTTAGGAGGAATTATAAAGGCCCAAATTCACCTCCCTCTGTCCCCACTGCCCGCATGTCCCTCTTCTTCACTCCAGAAATGCAGGTGCACACTGACATGTTACCCAATAAACCACACTGACATGTTACCCAATAAACCACACTGACATGTCACCCAATAAACCAAGTTCTTGGTTCAGAGCCTGTACTTGTAATATTGTTTCAAGAAAGTCCTCTCTGCTTGGGTAATTCCTTCCAATCTTTAGTTCTCAGCCAACACCGCTAAGTGAACACTTTCTCTAAAACCTTTTCTCCTGGCCCATTGCTTTCTAACTCCCTTCCAGAACATCCTTTACTTCCCTCTGAAGAACTTATAACAACCCGGAATTGTACAGAGGGGGCGGTGCACATTTTGATGGAGATAAGCAATAAATTGCTGTTTCTACTACAAGACAGAGAAGTCCTCAGTGGTGGAAACTCTACCATTGTCTTCAGCCTCTAGCCTATTCAGTTACAAAACAGAAAAAGCTAACAACTAAATAAAAATAACGTGATTTTTAACTTGAGTCTAGTTAGAATACTTTACATACCCTCCATTCCTAAGGAAAACCTTTGTTCTAACTCCAAAAACTACCTCGCACCTGGCAGTCAAGGAAAACCTGAGATTGCGTAATTTCAAACTACAATGGGAAAACTCCACAAACTATCCACTGAGAACAATTACAAGCGTTGGATGAAAGAGAAGAAAAAGCTGAGACAAAAATAAAGTAAGTGCTCGCTGAAGCACTCCTGTTCCATCAGAAGAAGCAGTGAGGGAGCCCTGAAAACACACAGGGCGGGCCTTTCCCTTCGCCTCTTGCTTCTTGCATCGATCAGTTTCTAGACGGCCCATAGCTTAGGAGCCCCCCCCCCCCCCCCCCCCCCCCCCCCCCCGCCCCAGACTGAGGAAACGAAAGTGAAATTGAGGTCAGCCAGCAAAAACAGGACTTGGAGCATCAAGGACCCAGAGAAAAGGACAGTATTTGCTGTGGAGGGCCGGACCACATTCTCCATTGCTTCTAGGAACAAAGGTAGAGATTGACCTCTGTGACCCCAAGGTGTGGCGGTATACGCCTTTAGTCCTGAATCCTGGGCGGCAGAGGCAGATTGACCTCTGTGACCTCAAGGCGTGATAGTACACGCCTTTGGCCCCTGTGCCTGGGAAGCAGAGACAGACAGATCTCTGTGAGTTCAAGGTGATGTAGCACACGCCTTTAATCCCAGCGCACGTGCTTGGTAACTCTACCGCTGTGTCCCTGCCTACTCCCGAGACATCATCTGAAATAATGGGCAATGGACCAATCCAAGAGTGACACGTCAGAAGCGAGGACTGTTTCCTTTATAAGGGCTGGGTTCCCCTCATTCTGAGTCTCCGCCATGTAAGCTTATGCTCTCCCTCTCAAGACGCATAAAGCTTTACTGCAGAAGAATCCTAAGTGTCCCGCGTCGTTCTTGCGGGCGAGACGGTAGCGCGGGGCAATTTGCTAAATCTAAAGCTGTGAGTCGTCTGGGGGTGGGGTGGGGTTGACAAGGAAAAAACTGTTGTCAAGGGTACCAAGCAGAAGCTTTAGCTGTGGTAGTTTACTTGGAAGTTGAACTTTAAGGTCTACCAAGGGCACCAGTAAGCACATCGTGATTTCAGGCAAGGTCTCAATGGGCTGTGCCTTGGGAATAAAAACACAATACTAGACCAAACTCAGCTTCCTACTCTGATCTTTGAAATAACTGAATGGCCCTAAATGAACAACTTTATTCTGCTATCTTCCACAAGGAACAATTAAATCCTTTCCCAAGGAGGACACCAGCATGCAAGTTTTATACATTTACTCTTCTTTCTTTATTGTTTTTTTTAATGTGTATGGATGAGTGCTTCACCTGCATGCATGTCTGTGTGCCTTGTGAATGTCTGTGTACCATGTGAACATCTGTGCACCATATGAATGTCTGTGCACCAAGTGAACATCTGTGCACCATGTGAGTATCTGTGCATCATGTGAATGTCTGTGTACCATGTGAACATCTGTGAAACATGTGAATGTCTGTGCACCATGTGAATGTCTATGCACCATGTGAATGTCTGTGCACCATGCGAACATCTGTGCACCATGTGAATGTCTGTGCACCATATGAAAGTCTGTCTGTGCACCATGTGAATGTCTGTGCACCATGTGAACATCTGTGCACCATGTGAATGTTTGTGCACCATGCGAACATCTGTGTACCATGTGAATGTCTGTCTGTGCACCATGTGAATGTCTGTGAACCATGTGAACATCTGTGCACCATGTGAATGTCTGTGCACCATGAGAACATCTGTGCACCATGTGAATGTCTGTGCACCATGTGAATGTCTGTGCACCATGTGAATGTTTGTGCACCATGCGAACATCTGTGCACCATGTGAATGTCTCTCTGTGCACCATGTGAATGTCTGTCTGTGCACCGTGTGAATGTCTGTGTGCCATGTGAATGCAGCGCCTGTGCAGTGGCCAGAGAAGGACATCAGATAACAGGGGACTGAAGTCACAGATGGTTGGGAACTGCCATGTGGGCACTGGGAAGGGCACTCAGGGCACCAGTGCTCCTATCAGTTGTGCCTCTCTAGCCTTCTCTAATTTTTAATATAAAAATAGACTATCTGATAAAAATTACAAATAGCAATAAGAAATGAGAGCAAATGGCCAACACCAAGAGGAGGGAAGACGGGTAACAGAGGATCCCAGCTGAATCAAATGCTATAATTACTATGCTTGGAAAATAAAGATGGGAAATTTTTTACCAGATCCTACTCATCTATATTTTAAAAACTCATAGGGAACTATAACAATTCCAAGAAAAATAGATGGCTTTGCAAGAGCGAACCTACTCTAGAGAAATAGATGGCAATATAAAATATTTAATCAGAAGCACTGAGAGGAAAGAAAAACCATAGAAATGAGTTTGGTGCCACATGGGACACACACCTAGAGTCCCAGAGGGAGAAGAGAAGGTCACGGAGGAGCAAGAGTTTCAGAGACAGCCGCTGGGAAATCTCTAAAACTGAGGAGAGACACCAAGCTCTGGAGTAAGCACCTCAAACTCCATTTAGGAGGAATTTAAGAAAATAAGAGTATTTCACCTAAAGAAAAATAACTCAAGAACAGCTAGGACTAGATAGGAACAAATACAGAGACCCACAGCAAGACATTGTGTGGAGAAAGAAACCTTAGAACACACAGTTCTAAAGGGGATTCTTCATGGAATCCTTCTCCTCAGACTTCTGGGAACCTGCAGAAGAGAAGAAAAGGCAGAGTGCAGGAGCCAGAGGGGAAATAACTCACAGAGACTGAAACAGCAAGCACAGAGCCTGTACGGGTCTGCACCAGGTCCTCTGTGTGGTTGTTGTGTGTGTTTACATATATACACATATATAACAGCTTTTAGTTCAGTACCTTTATGGGACTCCTAGGTGTGCAAACAACTGGGTCTCTGATTTTTGTGCCTTCTCATGGGCACTTTTCTGTTGGCTTGCCTTGTTCAACCTTAACATGATGGGTTTTCTTTTTTGTTTTATCTTATTCTATGCTACTTTGTTATGTTTGGTTGTTATCACCTAGAAGCCTGTTCTTTTCTAATGAGAGACAGAAAGGGAGTGGATCTGAACGGGAGAGAGATGCGCAGTAACCTGGAGGAGAACGGGAAAGGGAAACTGTATTCAAATAAAAATATATTAAAAAAGAAACAGGACTTTAGCATTAACAGTTACACACCAACGCCCCCCCCCCCCCAAAAAGAGCATCTAGGACAGAGGAGGAGGTAGCAGGGATGGGGACATGACGTGTTCTTGACTTGGAGCTCCGCCTTCCATTATGGAATCACGAAGCCTCTCTTACCTGTGTTGCTATGATTCAAATAAAGACAAAAGTGCACACGAGGCTCTCTAAAGGCCCCAAATCAGAATGTTACATCAGTCTAGGACAAAATTCTACTAGATATCCATTTTAACATACAAAAATCTTTTTTCTTACTCTGTTTTAGAAACCTGTGGTTCATTGTATATGGAGAAATATTTTATTGAAATCTAATCATTCTTCCACACTGAAAATGAACATAGAACTGCATCCTTCACTGAGAACCAGCAGCATAGCAGCCCATACTCAGCATCCTTCACTGAGAACCAGCACCATAGTAGTCTATACTCAGCATCCTTCACTCAGCAACCTAGCAACCCATACTCAGCATCCTTCACTGAGGAACAACAACATAGCAGTCCATACTCACCATTTCTCTTCTTAGAACTCCAGGTCCTTAAGGAAGGAAATAAAAACCAACAATTATCTGGTATGATTAGACTGGTTTCTTACCATGTAGACAGTGGGTATTTAGCTTATGCTGCCAAAGGACTCAGAAGCCTGTTATGCTTCTCTTAACTCAGAACATTATTTATCTTTCTTGACAGAAAAAGAATCTAAGCGGTAAAGCATTCATGTAACTATGTTTAAAGGTAACTGTTTACTGGTCCAAGCTCTGTTTCAGTTCTCTCTATTATCCAGCTGAGTCTTGGAAATGACAGGACAAAAAGAATGAGACTAGAAAATTCAACTGTGCTGGAACTTTGCCTTCTTTCAAGACCATGCCTGTTCCCAGGCACCACACGCACCTTCATTTGAGGGCTGGGGGCATTTTAGACACTGTCCTAGTGAATAGGGGTACTCTTGCACTGGGTTTGTGAGCACATGGGCTGGATGGTCAGAAAGGATAGAAAGGTAAGTTTGCAAGGACTCGGGCCACTGATCTGAGCGTGAGCCACCACCACTCTGCAGCCTGCAGGGTGTGCCTCTGTTTCTAATATGATCAGCTGACACATTAGAAACACAAACCGTGCCAAGCAAGTCTGCATAAAATAGGCCTGGCTATACTGGTTCTTCAAAAACACTTCAAGGGTGGAAGGGGGGGGTTTACTCAGTTTGATCCCCAGAACCTATGTTTTTTAAAAAGCCAGGTACTTTGGCATACTCTGTGGTTACTATACTGAGCGGGGGCAGGGGTTGTTTGATACCTGGGGCTTGCAGGCCGGCCAGCCTAGCCAATTTGGTCAGTTCTGGGCCAGGAAGAGACACTGTCTCAGGGAAATAAAAGCGAACAGTAGCTGAGGAGAAACACTTGAGGTTGTCCACTGAACTTTGCAAGAAATGTACAAAGGTGCAAGCTCACGGGCACACACAATACTCAAATGTAATCAGCACTATCTACACACAGTCACACACATGCATAAACACACGGACACATGCAATATTCAAATGTAATCAGCACTACCTACACATGCATATGCACATGGACACACGCAATACTCAAATGTAATCAGCACTATTTACACACATAGTTGCATACATGCATAAGCACATGGGCACACACAGTGCTCCAATGTAACACACTACCTACACGTAATCGCAGAGATGCACAACCATACTAGAACACAGCCCTCCACACACAACAGTCCCCAGTGTAATATGGCACAGTCTGCAATGAGGAGTCCATGTCTCCCATCCACCAGCTGTGAGAGATTTGAAGACCATCCACCCAACAAAGTCAAACCAAATGGTAACCTCTCAGCTAACATCTGAGAAGTCTTATGGTCTTTAAACTCATGTTTAGACTCATGTGCCTCCTAAGTGATGTTATTTGTTATTTTGTAATTAGACTTTGGAGATACTTAATGCTATTCATACAGTGCTCTTTTGAGTCTGTGTTGCTTTTCACATTAGAGCACAAACCAGTCTTAAAAAAAAACTTCTGACAGATTAAGAATTACCTGGATATTTGACTAAAGAGAAAGCTTAAGCTAACATAACTGGTAACCTTATTAAATTAATATTTATTATAGTGATATTAGCTTTATGTCACACAGCAATTGTCTATCTCCTCTAAGGAACTGTTTACACCATTATAAAATTCTAGCTAATGCCACTAAATTCTAGGCTTCAGACACAGAGCTAATGAACATCATTAACTGCTATTCAAAAATCAGAGGAAGTCCACCAGGCAGTGGTGGCACACGTCTTTAATCCTAGCACTTGGGGAAGCAGAGACAGCCGGGATCTCTGTGACTTCAAGGTCAGCGTGGCCTACAGAGCAAGTTCCAGGACAGGCTCCAGAGCAACAGAGAAACCCTGTCTTGAAAAAAAAATCAGAGGGATGTATCAATGACTGCAAACATAACACTGTCTCCATCCATGCTAGTCACTGTATGCAATCAATAGCCAGGCATTTTTTTAGGGCTGCTCCATTTTTACCACTCTGTTGTATTGCAAAGATCTTCTGAAGCAAGACTGGTGGCCATGAAGATGGGTGACAGCTGTAGGCAGCGGAATAGGGCAGCAGACATCGAAGTGGACTTTAAAACTGAGCAGACTTAAATTTGCATTCTATTCCCACCACTCTCTAGCTCTGTCTCCTTGGGCACACTATTTTATCTCGGTCTCCGTATCTCATCTTCATTAAGGAGCTAATAAGAACTGCCCCTCGAGGGCCGTGGAAGAGAATAAAGAGGGAGTTTTATGTAAAATAGGTCACACAGCACTTGGAACACTCTATAGCCACTGACTCTCTTCCCTTCTTCTGGCCTATCCTACAGTAAATCAATCCATAACTGAGAACGCACACCGGCAAAGAGTCTCTTCCAGCCTCATGTTTAACAGAAGCGACCGCTTCCATGACTAATGTCTCCATCCATTTTCTATTGCTCAACAAAATACCCAAGACTCAAAACTTAAAACTTGAGAAAATATCCTTAGCATTTGATTTTTGGGGAACTATGTTCCCAACATGTGAACCTTCAGGGGCACATGGAAACAGCGGCAGGGAGTGACTGCGTATGACTGCAGGAGATACACAAATTGACCTCATCATTCTCCTTCCTCTGAAAAAAAGATTTAGCTGCTTGTGGGTTTTCCAAGTGAATCCCTGTAACCCGCTGAGTGTATGTGTTCCTACCCGTGAGCCTTCTTGGAAAAGATCAACCTTTTACCATCTTCCTATCAATTCCCTGATAGGGTGACTAGGAAAACCTGCTAATTAGCGACATCGTTTCCTACGTGGTTTCTTGTGGCAACACGCCAACAGGAGAGATTCTAGAGAACAGTGAAGCACCGAGTCCAAGATGAAAAGAACCACAACAAAGCCCATTTCTCTACCAGAGCATCCAAGCTGCCTGTGCCTTACCCAATCACTGGCTGTATTGACAAAGCAGAGCCTCGGGCCTCAGCAGCGCTGACTTTGGAAAGCCCCTTGGCATTGTTCTTGCTGAACTACTTCTTTACACACTTCTGGTGGCCTTCAAGTCCAGACTTGCCACAGAGCTCCAGCTAGAGCACAGGAGAGGCATGGGAAGGCAGAGGACCTCCACACCACCAAAAGGTCAATTCCCTTCAGCAAATACACTTGGAATCTCAGAGATTTTTACAGGATGACACTGGGGAAAGAGCTCAGTCAGGAAACTGCTTGCTGTGTGAGCAAAAGGACCTGAGGTCAGTCCCCAGATCCAGGGAAGGAAGGAAGGAAGGAAGAAAGGAAGGAAGGAAGGAAGGAAGGAAGGAAGGAAGGAAGGAAGGAAGGAAGGAGGAGAGAAGGAGGGAAGAAGGGAAGAAGAGAGGAAGGA
The DNA here is from genome assembly GCF_982192425.1 of Myodes glareolus. Lineage (NCBI taxonomy): Eukaryota > Metazoa > Chordata > Mammalia > Rodentia > Cricetidae > Myodes > Myodes glareolus. Next base: position 6,858,568 of record NC_142048.1, on the reverse strand, counting down.
GGAAGGGAGGGAGGGAGAGAAGGAGGGATGGAAAAAAAGGAATTTGGTGGTGTGTGTTTGTCATTTCAATATTGAGGAGGGAGAATCAGAACAGGCAGGTCCCTGGGGCACACTGGCCAGCTAGCCTAGCTTGGCAGGTAAGTTCCAGACCAATGAGAGACCATGTCTTAGAAAACGAAGTAAATGAAACCTGAAGAGGACCACTGGAAACTGACCTCTGAACTCCCCCTGTAAGTGCACACATGTTATAGTGCATACTTGGCCACCACAGAGAGAAGGGGGGCTTACAGGATGAAGAAAGCTACCTTAGTCTTATAGGAATGACATAGTCCCTAGAAACAGCTTCCAAATGCAGTAATTCTCAGTTCTAGATCATAAAATACCACCTGCTGTATGCATCAAAACTGCAGGCGGCGGCAGCCCCAGACGTACAGTCTCTGGTGCGAGCCTTTGCTTCCCTGACCTCTTAAAGCTCCGTGTCCAAGATAAGCACTAAGGTTAGGGTTTCTCGTGAGGTGCAGCTCAGTCTCAGAGCCTGGTTTCACCCCAGGCACGCTGCTGGAAGACAGATAGGATGGGAATGAAAAGAAACAGACATCATCCGAGAAAGGTGCCAAGGAAACCAGGAGACCCTGCAAACACTGTGTCTGCCTTTCCTTTAGAATTCTCCAAAGCTTCATGGGCTAAAGGTGTGCCACATAAGTTACTGCCAAGTTCATCTGCTCATAAAAGCTTCTGGAAAGCTCCCACCACATGGTAAACCCTGGAGGACACCTTTGGGAATATAATGTAACGACTCCTCATTAGTTGCCTCGACAGATTTCCTGGAAGGACGGCACCGTGAAAATATTCATTTAAAAGCACGTTCACGTTCTTGCCCTTTGGATTTCATGATGTGCTGTAGAATCCCAAGAGCAATTTGCTAAAAAACTACCTCCATTTGCAGACTAGTTCAGAAGGAAATGGTGAGAATCCAGTTTCTCACCTTGCCCACCTGTGGTGGTCTTCCAAACACCACGGCACGTTCCTAATTTATTCCCCATAGACACAAACGCAAGTAATAAAATGGAGCTGGACACATACTTGATAGTTACTATATCATCTATATTGTCAGCAGTCGCTCAGTCTTGAAATTTCCTCCTGGCACAGAGAAGCTACAGAGGCCCACATGCTGTGCATCCTAATTAATAGTAAGCATTTCTTAGCCGTGTTGTACAACAGAACATCAGAAGTATGGTACCGTCCAACGCCAACATCATACGACGACCTAATTATCAAGGACAGGCTGGTCTCTCATGGTCCTCTTGGGGAGTCAGAATTTTAAATGTTCAAACACAAGTAAAAGATGTCTATAGTCCATTTCATATCTGCATTCCGCTTGTGACCAGTGTTGAAAACATACAGCAGCACGGAGCAGAGAGTCAGCTCCCTTAGCGGTGCAGCACCTAGTAAGCTCACCATGCTCCAGACGGGGACAGACCCATACCTACTCCTATATGGGCAGCACTAATTGGTCTCAAAAGGTTATTTTCATATAAAAGACATGAAGTTTAAGAGGATTTGAAGGAGAGAAGTAAACAAAATTCATTGTATGCATATATCAAATTTTCAAAGATTAAATAAAACTATTTTATTAAAATATGAATATTAAATATTAATATTTAAAATATTAAAGTATGAGTATGTACACTCATACTACACCAAATGCCCTAGACACAGGCATTCAGCAACAGAAGAGTATCGGAGCCTGGAGAGAAGGAGCGGCAGCCAGCAGTACACACTCCTCTTGCGGGGACTGGGTTCAGCTCCCAGCACTCACACAAGGCAGTCCACAACTCTCTGTAACTCCAGTTCTAGGGTGTCCAGTGCCCTCTGGCTGCTTGCATACACATGATGCACTTGAACTCACACAGTCTCACACTTACACATAGCTAAAAATGGTAACTATATCTCTCGAAAGATTAATATACTCTCAGGATATCTCTATTGCTGATGGGAATTCTTAGAGGCATTAATGTTTTGTTTGTTATTTGATTTTAGTAAATTATTAAACAAAGCTCATCTATAAAAAAAACAGAAAGAATTTAGTACTTATTCCATACAGGCATATTGATTATCTAAATGTAAATAATTTCCAGAAACATAAATTATAGGCCACAGCGTTCTCTGTTGACAAATTCACCAAGTTCCCTAATACCAGGATGTGTCCTGGGCATTGACAGCACAGCAGCAAATGGAAGATTAAACGGCTTTGCCCGTATGACACTTTCATTCCAGATCTATGATGAATCCAAATATTTAACAACTGCTGTCTCAACTTTCCTGCAGGTTCACTGACATAATCCATCTGTCTCTGATCACAGAAGTTTTTCAGCTGTGGAGAGCTGAAATTAAGTGCTTTGGCAGCTTCGTATGTGACACAGGCTGGCTTCCTCACCCTGGGTATGTATGTATACAGCCTCAGATGTCTCACCTTTTCAGGTCTCCGAGACCCTTAAACAAGGACTGAGTTAGACTCTGAATGCAGCACAGGCCTAAGTGGAGCCCAGAGACTCATGGGAGAGAAAGGACGTTCTGTGATCTTTCTTGAGTGGATCAGAAGTGATGAATGCCTTACATGTCACAGGGACAAACTTGACCTGGAGTCCAGGAGCTTGTTGAGAGCTGAGATCTGCTGACATCCAGTCCTTCTCTGAACACCACGCCACCTCACCCTTTGAAGAATCGCTAGGTGCCATGCAACCTGAGTTCCTGTTCCTTTTATTCATGCATTCTGGTGCTCTGCTGCAGAAACATCTGCCAAGGCCACAAGTTAGGTAAAGCAGCCACTCCCAGATAGTATGCCAAAGCAGTCAAAATGTCCAAAAATCTCCTATGAGGAGTCTTTCCATAGCTGATGCTCAAATCTATGAAATTAAAATTATATCATTGACAAATGAGGTTTCTACTAGAACCGCACTAATTTACAGCAATTGTATCTTGTAATGGAAAAGGCATAAATCTTACTAGAACCCTAGTTTCCTGAAAACGTTTAGCATTCCTCCAGAGTCTGAATGGATAATGCTAAAACGTTTTGCAAACAAATCATTAATTCAAGGAAAATAAATACCTTTGGGAAGGGCCAATTAAAATATGAACCAAACAAGAAATATTAAGTAAGAGAATCTCAACCCGTCAACAACAGAGCAAATCAGCCACCATTCCCTTCCTTGCTCAGCAGTACAGTGGAGTATCATCCAAGAGGCCACAGTCAGGTCCCTTTAGCCAACATCTGTCATAAATGGAAGAAGGAATTTCTACCTTCTGCCACTGAGGTCTGAATATCACCCTATTAATTATCTCTGCCTTCAACCCACGCATGGAGGCCTTAGCTCTTCTGACAGCTATCTTGTTCTTAGCCTGTACCACACGTTTGGCTGGCTGAAAGCCACAGAAGCATGATAGAATATGCCCCGAAAAGCTCTTTTACCTAAACATTGTTTCCCAAACTGTTTACTAAGGCACTTGAGATATCAATACAGCGCCAAAATAATATTTCAGGGTATTTTGAATTTTGAGCAAAATGTAGTGAGGTTGGACATCTGTTGGACACCGTGACAACCACTGACTTAGGGCAGTGATGCTGTGATGACATCAGAGACTTGAGAAACTGCTTCCTGGGTATGGTGTAACAGTTTCTTTAAAAATGAAAAACTGCATCCTAGAGAAAGCTCCTTAAGCAGGAAGGTAAACAACTCAAAATAGCTTTAGGAAGTCCCTGAAACTAACTAGATTCACTAGACCCCTCCTTGCTAGGCTAAGAAATAAAAGCTGGGGGACCTTCACTTAGGTACGGCGAAGCCAAGCTGCAAATAAGGCTCTCAAGGAGAAAATCTGCAAGGAAGACTCAGACCACGTCAGGTGCATCGAAAAAGGAGAAGCCAGCTGAGCAGCCTGGAAGAGACTTAGAACAACTGAGGCACCTGGAAAGCCCACTCTCCAACCTGCTGAGCTGCCCGCAGGCTGTGCAGTGTGCTCCAGGTTCCCAGTTAGTGTGAGCTGTCACCCAGCCTGGGGTAGGCCTTGGTCAGACAGCTGTCTCGGGATCATTTCTGCTCCCCTAAGAAACCCTCACTCATATTCCTGTAAGTAACCCCAATAAAACTTATTGGTTCACCAAACTGGACTTTGGTGGCATCTCTACTTTTGTCTGTCACGGGCTCACTATCTGGAAGGAGTAGACATGTTCGTTGTGTCTCCCCAGGAAAAGTGTTGTCACCCGATGCTGGAAAATTTATGTAATAAAACAGAATCACAGCACGCAATGAGGTGGCGGGGGCTAATTCCATTCCACGGACGAGTTACCCCTAAGGGCTGCCACCTCCCACTATTAAGGAATTGCTGCGGAACATACAGAACAGCTATCTCAGACTGATAACATTCCTTTTTTTTTCCCAAACAGCCATTAAGTTATTAGGACATAAAATCTTATGCCTGACAGATTTGATTACATAATTTTAAAAAACAGATCTTTCTTTCCTTCTTCTTCTTTTTTTATTTATTTATTTTTGTTGTTGTTGTTGTTTTTTGTTTTTCGAGGCATGGTCTCTGTGTAGCTTTGGAACCTGTCCTGGAACTCACTCTGTAGCCCAGGCTGGCTTCGAACTCACAGAGATCTGCCTGCCTCTGTCCCCCAAGTGCTGGGATTAAAGGTGTGCACAACCACCACGCGGCCAGATCTTACATTTTAGTTGGGAAATATTGTTAAAGTCAGTGAGATGTTGGTGGCTGCATGAACCAGGACATTTAAGAACTTCCGACATATGAAACCTCTTGATTCATCCTCAAAACAGGACAAAGAATAAGAGAGTTTCATTTTCAAACAGCAGGTGTTGGCCAAGGACATCCGCTCCTGAACTTGTTCCTCATCAAGTCCCAGCAGCCCCTGTATCTGCAAGTCTACACTCTCTCCCCATGTGACTATAGCCACCTTTGCTGCTGGAGGTGCCAGGGGTTGGAGGAAGAGAGAATGAAATATACACTCAGTACAGCCTGCGGGCGAAAGGATGTTTTCACAGTTGTGAAACTGCAAATTTTCATTACAGACTCCCAAGTATGGGTATTCAGAATAAACCACTATGATGGCAAACAAGCAATCAGAGTAGCTCAGTGGTAGCTACATTAGCTCCCTTTCAGCCCTTTGTGTTCATTGAGTTTCCCCACCTGAGCTCTCACTGTATAATAAGATCTTCACTAGGAGCCAGACATCGTAATTGTAAAGCGAAGCTTAAGGATGCTGATTTCACTGGGGGCAATGACTGTATCACACAGATAGGAGTACACAAACAGCCTGTTCCTATTAGTGTACGGAGGGGAAATGGTGACTTCACAGGGAAGAAATCAGGCATGGATCAGAAAAATTAATATCGCAATAAAAGACAGATGGACAACACGTGACTTCGGGTGGGGCACTTGGTGAAAAGCTATCACTGCCAATGAGATTTCTGGCTATGATGCAGAACCGAAATGGAATGATGTGTCTTACACGTCCAATCAAATGTGAGGAATATTCTTTCTTTAACTTTGTTTTCCATTTGTAAATTTTGACATGTGTGCAATACTTTTTGATACCAATTACCCCCAAATTTAACCTTTCATATTCCTTTCTTCCTCCCTCTGATCCCCTTTCTCCTCCCAGCCAGTCTTCCTCAGATATTCATGGTTTGTTTTTTTTTTTTTGTAGGTCTTCTGCAGGTAGCCACATAATATAAAAACAAAAGGTTATGTTCTTCAGAAACATCTTCCCAAAGACGAAGAAAGGCTTTGAAAATGTCTCAGATTACAGAAACAAAGAGGCATGCCAGTAAAAGTCGGTACCTGATCCTGGTACTCGAAGAGAAACACACTTTAAAAAAAGGTCATTAATGCACTAATTTACAGTCCGGAACACAAACAGTAAATCAGGCACGTTTAAATAAATGCTAGATTTGTTGAGATTAAATCTGCACTGTTATTATGTGAGAGACTTGCCTTACAATTAGAGAGTACACGGTGCCTGTTTAGACTAAAGGTCTATGATGAATACACTTTTTCTCATGTGGTTTAAAAAATCCCTGTTTTTCTGGATGTGTTATATACACAGGACACGGGGGAAAGAACACAGTGAAGGAAAAAATGACACAAAATGCTGACAGAGGGTTCACCTGGGTAAAGGGTGTGAAAGTTCTTTGCACTACTTCTAATTTCAACTTTCCTATAATTTGAAACTATATCCAAAGAAAACAGCTTAAAATCAAAGTGCTGTGCATGCTGCATTTGAGTGCAAGAAGACAAAAGTTTAACTAGAGAGAATCACAACTACGTGACCTCGGACAGGAAGTTCACAGCGGCGGTACCAAACCATGTCGAGGAGCCGATTGTCCGTCCTCACCCTGTTGCACGTGCTGTAATGCGCAGCCCACAGAACTGTGAAAAGAACCAAGATGTCATGCCTGAAAAGAGCTGTCCTGCCTACCATCCTGACAGGAGCCATCATGACTGCGACACAGAAGTGAAGTAAGAATCATCCTGGTATCCCTGTGGGCGGGACCACGTGACCTCCCAGCGATTCTGTACTGTGCTGGTGAGTGCGGCTCAGGGCTTCCAACTTTCTCTGACACCTTTGACGCCAGCTGTATGTTGACTCAAAGGCCACACTGCGGCTTTCTGCTTCCTGCTGGCTCCTTCAGCCCTGGGAAGTGGCAGCCCCAAAGTCATCCTTAAAGGACAATGGTTTGTTCCATAAAGTACTCTACATTTGTTTGTGGGTTCTGGACGAGGAGTGTGAGATCCCAACACTGAAAATGCCACCTGGAGTTAAGAACCACCTGCAGCCCCCGCTGGTCGCTGGTCACTGGTCAGCCTAACTCACCACTACACAGTCCTAGGAACTTGGCTTCAGCGCCCTGGGAAACTGAGGCCATTCCTTCCCCAGGTTTCTCAGTCCTGTGCTGACACTAAGCTCCTCCCGTCTCCGCTCTAGGACGCTCCGTGAAGACAAGTGCATCCCGTTCCTCCTGAATCCAGCATCCAGACAGTGTCTGCTGCAGTTGACGCCCAGGCTCTTTTTGCTTAACGTTCTGAATAAAGAGACTATCTCAAGTGTGTGAGCATGACGGGGTGAGGGAGGAATCGGCCATCTTGTCGTCTTTGAAGAGGGAGACACTTCACTGGAGCACGAACTCCACTCGGTCTTCAGATGTTAGGGGTGAAGATCAGAGAAGCAGAGCAGCAGCCACTAGAGAGACCTTTGACCTCTCCCAACGCTCAGGCCGAAGGGGCGATCCTCAGACTTCAACTGTCTCCACCAAACCTCAGAGTGCAATCAGTTCCTGTCTCCTCCTGCCTTATATCCCTCCCTCTGCCGAGCCTTATCACTCCTGCCTCCACCTCCCTCCCCCAGTGCTGGGATTAAAAGCGTGCACCACCACTGCCAGGCTCCCATGTGCTGGGATTAAAGGTGTGTGCCACCACTTCTTGGCCTCCAGTGGCTTGGATCTGGACTCTGATCCTCAGGCAAGCTTTACTTGTTAAAAGACAAACAAGGCATCACTACAATCCACATCAAATAAGTTGATATTGATGAAAACCTTTGGCAGGCTTACTGTGTGCCAGGTACTTCCCAACCAGGACTCTTGGTTGTTACAATTCCAATTCAGTGCTGTTTGCAGATATAGACACAGCCGTGTAGAAGATTTAAGGAACAAGGACTGGCTTGCATGGCTAAGAAGGGCTAGCAGAGAGGGTTCTAGAACTCTAGAGAAGCTCAATAGTCTCTCAGAGCAACCAAACAATGGCCACAACCTCATTCTACCAACGTGCTGAGGTGAGAAAGGCCAGGCACAGGCAGCTCCCTACTTAAGGAAGCAAAACTTTAGTCAAAGGCAAATGATGGGAAAATACTTGGTGAGCCCCTAAAGGGAGAAAACTTCTCAAACGCATCTTACAAGGACACTAACCTGTACATATAAAACCTTAGTGCGCATTATTTCTGAATTGGTTATTCAGCATGAAGAAATTGGATAATAGGATTCAAAACATAGTACACAGGAGAACCAAATATTACTTCCCTGATGCAATTTTTACTCTGCCAGCATTAAGTATTTTCTTTCATTCATGTAACTTTCTTTTATCTCCAGTTTTTCTCATGATCTTATTCAAAAAAGAGGCATTAAAAAAAAGAGATTGTCAAAAGAATCATGAGAAAACAGACCCTGCTTGAAACTGACTGAAGGTTCCAGTCCTTGGTTGTGCATTTTACCACCTTCCCAATTAGAGGAGCAGAAGGCCCTACTCGTGACTCATCCCTAGTTAGCATTCTGCACTAAGGATTTGGCAACCACCTCCTCTGTTCCAGGCCTCATGCTCGGCTCTAATGATGTAGCATTGTACCAACATGGTCCCTCACCCTCAAGACCTCACAGCTAATAAAAAAGAAAAACCAAAACAACAGCAACAAAACCAAATGGTGTGAACAGTATCACTTGGCAATTGACTTAACGGGGCAAGTTAGCCTAGAAGCCTGTTGCCACGCGCCTCCTGCCTCCCGCTTTTCTGACCATTCCAGTCCTTACTGCCCTGGGCTACATACAGCAAGGCCCTCTTCATCTCCTCCTTCCTGTACCCACGTTTCTCTACTCCCTAGTCCCCTCCTCTGTCCTGCTGTCACAGTGGCTTTGATTCATACAGCACTTGGTCAGATGTCCAGAGGTGCCCTCACCCCCGAGGCTACCTCTGAGGCCTGATTTCTACACCATCCCAGTGCTTCATTGGGCCCATCACATCAAATCTCATGCCGTTCCCTAACACCGTTCTCTACGCCCAGCCAATGCCTTGTTCTTTCTTTCCATGGAAACTTCTTTCAGCTTACTGGATGGATAATTTCTTACTTATTCCCAAAGATTAAATTCAAGCCGTCTTGTCTCCCTGGGAAGGTGGACATGAGTACCCAGCTAATAAACATCCAGGTACAGCCTTCAATCCAGCATCAGGCCGTGACTCAAATTAGGACAGAAGCAAATTTTCGAAAGCTGTAGGAAAGGGATTTAATTTAGTTCATAGGAAGGAAATTATGATAAAAGTTAAATATTTTAAAACAAGTGATTGTGTTTACGTCGGTCACCATAGTCATGGGGAAGACCATCTTACACACGCGGGACAAAGATGACTATTGTATCGCACACTTCCGAAAGTTAGAAACCATCTGACAGGACAAGTCACTCCTGCTCTAAGTTTTGTTATGTGTGAGATTCATAAACTTCCCACCACCTTTGTGGGATATTTCCCTAGTAAATTCCCTTTCTCCTGAGATGGTACAGGCACTAGTTACCAGTCCTAACGAACAACTGACTGTGATCTCTCGACTCCACATGGAGGATTATAACCAACTCTGGCAAGTTGTCTTCTGACCTCCACACATGTGTGACACACACACACACACACACACACACACACACGGTAAATAAATGTAATAAAAATTGAAAAAGAAATGAAAACATAAATTATCTTTCTGCTTCCTGCAACCAAAACCGCTAAATGATATTTGATATTTGATACTGCTAAAACATAAAAAATGAAAACTGACCATCATGACACAATTAATGAGTGACCCTAAAAGAAATTTCAAATTCTAATTAACAGAAAGGAAAGGCCAGAACCTCAGGGTAAAAGGCTTTCTATGGAAGGAACCCAGCTCCCTGTAAACAGCACACACTTTTCTCGTTCACCGCCATAGTGAGACTTCCACCACAAACCGCCTTCCAGTCCAGGGACCAGCACTGGGTGACCACAAAACGCTCTGAAAGCCGAGCTCCCCGTAGACCTCTCTGTACGAGTTGAGCGGGTCATGTATGGCTCTTCATGAAACACTGAAGTAGAAACAGTCAGTCGTATCTCTGTTTGAAGTATATTTCTTAAGGAACTTTGGAGAACAGTTTAAGTTCCATCTGGGTTAGATGTTTTGCCAAACAGAAGCGATAGATTTATTTATGACTTACTTGTTTGCCTATTTATTTATTTCCAGGAGGCGGACTTGCCTTCACAATCATGTTTATGATACAAAAAAGCCTAACTATTCAGTAAGAAAAATGTCATCCTCTCACCCACCGCCCACTCTAAGGTGTTCACCCCACCCCGCCCTGTCTACACTACTCCAGCAGACTCTGGCTCTCCTGCCCTTCTCTGCCAACATGTTCCTCACCTGACGGGATTCTGGTTTTGCTGTAAATTCTGCAGGAAAGATAGTGGATCAGGAACGCTGAGGAAAAAAACTACAGCTTCCTAAAGGTTGCTGGGCATTCTGAGTGCGAGCCACACTCTCACGGCACGGTTTTCCACAAGACTCAGATACCAGTGTAATGAGAAGGGGAAGCGGGAGACAAAGACAGAAATAGCTGGCTTCTTGTGAGATATTAAATCACATCTTGAAATCTATTTGTCGTGCCCCCTACTCATGACAGAACAAATACTTCTGCTCTTGGTTATCAAACTATACTTATTAATCTTTAGCTAGCATAAAAGTGCTAAGCTTCATTGTGATCCTTTAATACAAACATCCATAAATTTTATAGACTTGTTCTTACGCAGTTCCCCGCCTTTCTCATGTCAGCCCCCGTCTTCCTGTCTTCCTTCCAAATGGGCCCCTCTTCTGCTTTCATGTCACATCTCTCTCTCTCTCTCTCTCTCTCTCTCTCCCTCCCTCCCTCCCTCCCTCCCTCCCTCTCCCTCTCCCTCTCCCTCTCTCTCTCTATCTCTCTCTCTGTTTTTTGAGACAGGGTTTCTCTGTGTGTTGCCCTGGCAGCCCCAAAACTTGCTGTGTAGACCAGACTAACATTGAATTCGCATAGATCCACTTGCCTCTGCCAAATGCTGGGATTAAAGGTGTACACGGCACACCCAGTCATTTCTGTCCTGAGAGTGGTTTTAAAGGGCCCTGCAAGTGTCTGTAGTTGAGCTCTAAAACCCTGTTATCTTTGATGGAGAAGAAGAGGGGAGAGGATGCCTCACCATCACATCTTATCTGCGAAAACAAAATAATCAATAATAAATAAGAAAAGGAACGGGGTCTAAAATAAAATTCAAAGATCTTACCAATGGAGCTATGTGTGTAAAAAATACGTAGTATATTTAAATTCAAAGATAGATTTATTTGTTTAAAGAAATAAAGCTACAAGAAAGAAAAGAGCCCCATCAAAGAAACCCCTTTCTCTCTGTTTTGCTTTGAAGGGTATCACTGTGGAAACAAGTTCCTTGATTTTTTTTTATTAATTGTGACAAACTGTACACAGCATAAAACTGACCACTTTAGCCATCTATAAGTTGAAGAGTGTAAACCACATTCACAGTTTGAGGTACCAAGCATATTCATTATAACCAATCTCCTGACATATTCTTCCTGCCTCTGGCAATTGTATCCTGCTCTCTGTCAATATGGCTATTCTAGGTACCTTACAGCTACGCAACATCATATAGAATCTGTTGCCTTCTTACTGGCTTGTTTCACTTAGCATAATGTCTGCAAGGCTCATCCATAGCTTAGCATTTGTCTACTCCTTTTAATAATTCCCCAGTGTGAGAGCAGACCATATTTTATTCATCTGAAAGTAGATCTTGGGTTATCTCCACTTTCTTTACTTCCCTTTAGACATGTTTAACTCAGAAGCTCTGGAACTGGGGTTAGGTTACCTTGTTCAAATATCTAGGCTCCCACAAAGTGATTTTAAAAAAGGAGGAAGAAGAATGGAAGAGGCCAGGTGGGCATAGTACCAAACTGAGCAAACGGAAATGCTGACAGTGCCAGGCTCTAAAGAGAATTTTCACAACCATAAATCATCCTCAGACAGATCTCAACTGATATCCATTAGATTCTGAAAACAGAGACCATGTCTCTTCTGAAATCGATGGTGCCAAACTACGCTATATAATGAGTAGATGAATATTCACAACAAAAAATACGAGACATGCAACAGCCCTACCCACAGGGGATTCAGAAAAGGTTCATGCCACAACCTCCATCATTCCTTATCAGCTGAGTCCCAAGGGAGACCAGACAGTGAGAAGATAAAGAGGGAGGGGGAAGTCCCACGGATAGGAAACATCAGAACAACTTCTGACGATGAGAGTGAAGTACAATCTCCACAAAACCACACTGCTAGACTCTGAAAGTTTTCCTCTACTATTACCTCTCTTACTCTTTGAGATAGGGTACCTCATTAAACCTAGAACTTACTCTTTTAGCTAGACTCTCTAACCAGGAAGTTCTGGACTGAGAGCTACACAGCTTCATGCCTGGCTTGCACGTGGGTGCAGAGGATCTACACTGGGAGACCGTGTCTCAAGCCCTTCCCCCACGGAGCCATCTTCCCAGGACCACCTTTGTCATTAGCAACAATGTCATCATAAAGTATGCAGTTACCCTACTCCCAAAACACCCTCTTTGTTTTCCACTGTATGCTGCTTGGTAGTTGTGGGTTGTTTTGTTGGTTTTTTTTTTTTTTAACTTGTAGAAGATTAGCAAAGACTTACAAGGTTAGATATCTACAAACAAAATCTCTGTTCTCAAGAAACTACTGGAAGAGCTGACCCACTGAAACAAGGCAGGACAGGATGAGCTCAGAACAGCACTGTGTACGCTGTGCGAGGGTGTGCCCATGAACAGAATGTCAAAGGATGTGACATAGCGTAGGTACTCCCTCCGGACTGAAACATTCCCTCCTGGAAGGAGAACAGAAACTCGGAAAACTTACCAGTCTTGGGAAACTCAGAGATGTTAAAATTCACAAGGGCCCCACCATAAGTTTATGAAAACAAAACCGTAAGCAATTGCTGAGGGAGAGGAGACTCTTCCATGAAGATGATGGCCACTTGTGCCGGAAACCCCCAGGATGTAATTTCTGTGAGTCATCACTCTTCCTGGGATGGTGATGGAGCTCCATGTGAGTCACCCATGGTCCTGCCTGTGACCACCCATCCTTATTCCTGTAAGTGACCCCAGTAAACCAAGAAAGACTGAGGTGGGATCGGTTCTGTGTTCTGTCATTGTGGCTTTACCTGGGGTGAATAGATGCTTGCTAATGTCTCCCCAGGAAAAGACAGAGCAAAGGTGTCAGGGGAATATAATGAGAGGAGATGTCTTCAGGAGTGAGCTATCCCTTCATTAACTTTTCCATCCACCCATTCACCCCTTCGCTGCAGCTATGGCCTGGCTGTCAGAGCTAAGCAATGTCAGTGCAGGATGCCGTGCTGTGTGGGCTGCCATGGAAGGAAGCCTTAAAGCATGAGTGAGAGCTCCCTGGGGGGTTCCAAAATGACAGCAGCCTGGCAGGAAGACTGGCGTGGAGGTCAACAGCTCCAAACAGTCATACTGAGTAGGGGAGGAACGGACAAGAGGAAGTCAGAAAGTGGGAAAACGAGAGCAGTGTGACCAAGGGCATGAAGGTGTGAGCAGCGTTAGAAGAGCAAAGCTCTTCCTTAACAAGAAGGGAATTATGGGTATGGAAATGCAGATGCAGGAAATCCAACTGCAGCCAGCACCAGGTGAGGATAACACTGTGGCAAGGGTCATCCACTGAGCAGGGACCACCTTGGGGCAGGCTCCAGGATAAAGGCACGTAGGACTTAATTATGGTTTGACTGTGCAGCAGCCACATCAGCCCGTGTGTTTGAATTCTAGGTCCCCAACTAGTCGGATCCTTCTAGTAAGGTCCCACCTCTGCCCCCTGCTCTCTGCGACTGTTTGAAGCTGTTTCCTGCACACTATTCTTTCTATGGGGGTGCTGTCATTTTGGGGAGGCTGTGGGATCTTTTGGCTATAGAATCTTGGTTTAGACCTCTGGGGTGGGGTTTATGAGTTAGAACTCTCTCAAGATCCTGCCCCCCACTTCTTGACTGCCCCTATGATGGAGCCATCTACTTCACACTCCTACCACACAGCCATAGCATCTTCCACCACCGTCCCTGCACCACCATGTCAGACTGGATGCCCAGAGCGATGTGCCAGCAGCAATCCTCCCTCTCTGAAGATGTCTAGACAGTTATCCCATCACCACAACAAGAAAAACAATACAGGACACAAGGATATTTCTACTGTAAAATATGAATGGCCTATTGCTATTAAATGTCTGAAACAAGAATTAACCCTTTGCATATGGGATTCCATGTTGTCCGGTCCTGTGCTACGTGCAGCACCTGCCCATCACTGCTGCAGATGTTCAAGCCTGAGTCAGAACAGTGAAGTACAGAGCCGCTGGCAACTCTCCCAAGCTCGCACTCACCTAGCAGGCTTCCTGGCTCCTGGGCTATATCTCCCTGGTGCTGTACTAGATTTCAACAGAATTGTAACTGCTATTCATTTCCGATGTACGTCCTACGGCCCAGTACCCAGGCCCTGCCCTGTCTTACTACCCCAACAGCTAAGAACACAAACATCCCCCAGCTTGGCATTTTCCCCACATAGACTTTGACCAGCTTTTGATTGCTTCTTCTGCTAATTTTCACCTTGGATCCTTCTTGCCATCATCTCAGGGCTTCAACAGTGATGGCACACATGACTTTTAAGTGGCAGTATTCTCTTTTACACCATCCAAGCCATTCTTGAAAACATGAAGCATCCGAAAACTCAAAGATGGGAGCCATTCTCTGTGCCCTGAAGTTGGCCCCCGTCGGTCTCCACAGCCCCTTGACTTGTGACTCGCAGAAGAGTTCATGAAAAAGTATCTCATCTATTGTGTTCATACTACTCCCCTCTGGCTGGGGTTGTTGATATGTTTTCTACTATAAACAGCTCAGATATGGTCCCTTTTAGAACTCCATATTTTCTATCATCTTCATACAAAGGCAGTTCATTAATGTAAAACCAAGGAAGGCAACTTAACCTCTACTCTTTTATCTTAATCAGGATAACAGAGCTAGAAACCTGCCCCGCCCCCATTCTCAATAATGGAAAATCGCGAACAAAAGCTCTATTAAAGTGTGTTAAGGGAAATATCACTTTTCTAAGCTGAAGGTGTCTAAGCTCAGCAGCCTTCATTTCTGTCTACTTTTTGTCTGCATTTCTAGAGAACCAAAAGGAATGTTTCAGATGCACAGCTGCCCACTCACTCCGCAACGCCAATGCTGTCTCAGAGGCGCTTGTTTAGACTCAGGCAGGACCTCCTGTAGCCCAGGCTAGCCTGGACCTTGCTAGGTAGTTAAGGATGATCCTGAACTCCTAATTCTCCTGCCTTAGATTCTGAAGTTCTGAAATTATATTTTATAAAACATTGCTCTTGCCAGTGGTAATTAAATGTCTTCTAGCAAAGAAACCAAAAATTATCGGTTAGAACAGCAAAACAGGCTATGGGAGATTTTGCAGTATGTATTCCTAAAGAAGTCATTCTCAAATAGTTCCACTGAATACCCTCAGGGACGTGACAAGGGGGCATTCTTCTTGCCAAACCATTTTACTTTAACAATTATCACTGTACCCATTTGGTAGCAGGATGAATATTTCAGAAAGGTTAATATCCTGTCTCAACTGTGTTCCTCATGAAGTGGATAGTTTGTTTTATATATAAAGAAACACAAAGTCCTTCTAGTTCTGCTGTTGATTGACACTCTAGGAAGACAGAAACAGCAAAAGAGTTTTGACAGTGAAACAGAGATTATAGCCAACGGATGAGAAGATTCAAAACAAAGCAATGGAGCGACTTAAAAAATACTGATACCTTGAAATAACTTTTCATTAATGTAACTATTAAAAGTTAAATGAATTGAACACAGGCTGTACATAGCTGGGAGGTCCCAATGGCGCAGATCATATAAGGTATGTTTTCACCTGTGTTAAACAGACCACTTACCTGCACGAATGAGGGCTACATAAGTCCTTCAGTGGCTAAAAACGATCCTGGCTTCTCTCCTTGTAATGGAAAAGAGTCTGAAATGGTAAGAAAAAAAGAAACAGGAGGTAACCCCTGTAAATTTCCATGCTTTATATATAGGTGAGTTTTAATAACGGCAAAATGCCTGTGATTTAGTATTTAATTCACAATTCATCTGGATATATTATCCCACCCCAAAGCAGTAGAGCATCCCCTCCTTCTTCTTTTAATAAGTAAATAAAAAAATATTTGTTTTTAAAATGAAACCATCAACATTTAAACGAGCGAAAGCCCCGCTGAGGAAAGAGGAAGACCAAACACCGCACTCCCACGTGGAAAAGAACAATCCCAAACAAACTAACCTCCGCAGAAAGAAAGCCGCACAGCACAACTGCTCTGCTCGCACATCTGCTTCTGTTGGTGAGTCCTGGAGTCGCACTGGGCTTCCAGTCAGGGTCCAGACAGAAAGTACCGCCCCCTTCTGCTAGCACCGCTCAGCGCCGCCGCTGGGGGGAGAATCCGTGCAATGAAGTGTTATCAGGGAAGGAGAAAAACCCTCATCTGAGTTCTCCAGAAGAGGGGAGAATCCACACGCTACAAGGGTTTCATTTCGGAGTCCTAATGAAACCCGTAATAAAACCACTGCCCACCACAGCTCCCAACAGCACCAACCCGGGCTGCCGCAGAGTGCACAGCGGTTACTACGCTGGCGGGATGGAACTCTGCCACGGAGCCCAGAACGGAGAGAATGGACTGGGTGTTGTTAATAATCCAAGTTCTCCACCCCCACCCGAGGGCAGGAACCCCTGCCCAGCCCCCGCTCTCTCCACTGCCCTCGGTAAATTCCTGGTGGGGTGAGTTACGAATGAACCCCATACTGTCCCATGCCTTGAGGAAACAAACAGAAGTCAGCTAAGACACAAGCAAAACGTGAAAGATGTTACAGGTCAAAGACTCCTTGTAAGGAAGATTCTAGTAAGGATCAAAAGCCCTCTTGTCGAGCCTGTAATATACTGTTTGCAATGAACTAACTTGGGGCTCACTTCCCCCAAGAATTTTCCTTATTTTTATCCCATCTGTCCCATAATTCAAGGAATAAACATACTATAACCATGTGAGCGTATACACTACATAGTATACACTATGTCACATGAAGGAATAATAAAAGTCCAACGTGGTTTATTCAAGGCCAAAGGAAAGATGGATAAACCGCTCAAGTCTACAGGTTGCTAGCTGGTCCCCCCTGTCTCCATGGGGACAGCCTGACAGCAACGAAGTTTGAAGTTTTTTCTCTGACTTGTTGGCGTTAAGAAAGCCGGTAGACATGTACAGTGTTTTCTATCCACAGTCTCTCACCCGGGTTTGCTATGGGTTTAGCAATGAAAGTGGGTTGTTAGCTTCCTGGGGGGCAAATCTGCAGACCTCCAAAGTGGAGACCAGAGCAGAGCAGCCCGCTTCAGCACCGCTCTCAGAGCCTGCGTCCCCCTCTGCCAGCCTAATTAATCTATGTCTAAATGGAGCTGCAGTTGGCACACAGGCAGCGGTGTCAGCGTGGAATAATCGCTTGGACCTGAATCTCAGTTGTTTTCCATCTCCGACAACAAATAATGTTACTTCCCAGCCTGCAGGCCAAGAGCTGAAATGGGTTTATAATTCGCCTTCCAATCAATCTCTCATTCTCTCAGCCCCTGAAGTTTTCTGTCTTTCGGCATGCAGGGGACAGCTTTGGAGACTCAATCACCGGCTTGGTCTTTATTGATATCCTTAATGAATATTCCTTGCCTTCTAAGTAAAAAGGTGGAAATCTGCATAATCCCAAACCACGCTGGTTTATATAATGAAAACAAATAGACTGTCAGCTCGGAGCCCTGCAAGATCATTAATAAACTCAGTCATTCCTCGCTCCTGCCAGCAGCTGGGACAGAAGCCTTCAGTCATTTCTTATGCG
The DNA here is from genome assembly GCF_982192425.1 of Myodes glareolus. Lineage (NCBI taxonomy): Eukaryota > Metazoa > Chordata > Mammalia > Rodentia > Cricetidae > Myodes > Myodes glareolus. The sequence goes on along the minus strand of NC_142048.1, from coordinate 6,840,748 downwards.
CATGCGCACAGTCGTCCACATTCAGTCCGCTCTGAGACCCTGCTACTAGGCAGAGGACAGCCCAGCTCCTTCCTTGGTTTCTGGGAAGAGAACTCATTAAAACTCTGCTCCTAGGCTCTGGGAAGTGAATACTCTCCTTAGTAATCCCAAGCTTCTCGTTCCTCCAAAGAAGAATCCTCCCAAGCTGGTAGAGGAAAGTACAATACAAGAATGCAGAATCGCCAGCAAAACCAAGCGCATGACCAGGCCGGAAACAAAAGAGCGCAGTGAACATTTCCAGAAGATGGACAGTAGATGTGTTAAAGAGAACTGGGTGTGTTCAACCTGACGCAGGCAACGTGCCCTCGACCTCACTACTGCGTTTCTTAGGAAGCCATTCAGCAGCCTCAGCAACGCTAAGGACACATGCATTATGGGTAGTGGAAGGAGGTTAAGAAACCTGTGTGGTTAATATATGGTCAAGGAGGTTTTTAAATTTGAATTTTCAAAGCCAAAATGCTGGAGAAAAGCAAGCTTCCCTCTTTCCATTGCTTGACACTGCCTGTGAAGGCCCCGACTGTGATTCCAACGTGAAAAGCCCCCTATTGGCTGACATGCTAAATACTTGGTCCCAGCTGTCAACTCTGTTTCGGAAGGTTGTGGAATTTTTAGGAAATAGGGCCTCACTAGAGGAAATGGATCACTGTGTGTGGGACTTGAGGTTTTATGGCCCAGCCCCATTTCCTCTTCTCTCTGCTTTCTTGGTGTGGATGAAATGTGACCAGCTTCTCTTGCCTGTTGCTATGACTCCGCCACCATGATTGATTATATACCTCAGACCTATAAACCAAAATAAGCCATTCTCCCTTAAATTTCTTTTGTCAGGGTGTTTTGTCCCAGGAACAGGAAAAGAACTAAGACCGTCCTTTTCTTGTGCGGGTCTTTAATAATGGAGACAGGGTCCACAGAGTAGTAGCTACCAACGACCAGTGACCAGGCAGAGATGCCACCAGCATCCAAAGACTGTTCACTGAGGCCTTCAGGACACAGTCTTCCCAGAATCTACCTGATCTTTCATTATAAGAATCTGAATTTATTTGAATCCTGAGTGACAACATTTTAAATATGGGTCAGTGGAGTTCTCTGCATGTCGGTATTGGGAGCCAGAGCTGGGAACAGGATCAGCATTGTGTGCCCAGCTTCTAAAATTATCATCTTTTTCAAAACTATGTTTCGGAAAGGAAAGCACACTGGGACACTAAGTATTGCAAGAAGCTTGCGACCATACTTTCAACTGCATTCCTTCCATATTGAATAATCGACTGCAAATGGATGGTGCATTTTAGGGCAGAGCTGATTCCCAAAGCCATGACCCCCACTCCAATGGGTGACTCTTTGGTCATTCTGTAAAATAAAAAAAACAGGATAAACTTTGTGTCCCTGATCCAGAAAGCATAGGCGCACATTAAAAAAAAATCTTCTTCATAATCCTTCCACTGAAGTGTGCCACACTTATTTCCTTCGCTTCAGTTTCTCACGTTGATCGATGGAGATACACAATTATGCTGTTTAATCATCTGCTCTTCCTTTAATGCACACAGCGTTAGGAGCCAGATAAACGGCCTTGAGAGCGCTTGCTGCCTTGCAAAGGACCTGCATTCAGTTCACAGCACCTATCTGGTGACCCACAACCATCCACAGCTCCAGTCTAGAGAATTTCATACCCTTTTCTTGCCTCTGCAGGCACCAGACATACACAGGGCACACAGAATTTAACAAACCACTAGCATCTAGAAAATGAAGTGTTTCAAATCACACGACATCTAGAAATGCAAACCCTGCATGGGAGGTGGGGGGGCTTGGGGTGCATAAAGAGATGCTAATGAAACCACAGTCTAAGTTGTAATTAGTTTTCTGAAGAAACCAAGTTCTTCTGTTTGCTTTAGTTAAGACCAACAACAATCTTTCTCCCAAACCTGTTAAGATACAGCAAGGTAACTCCAGCCAGCTCTTCCTTCTAAAGAGAGCTGTTTCCCAACAGGCAGTCTGGAACACCATAGCTACAGTCACATGTAGTCTTTGTGATAGACACCTTCTTCCAGGGAACCCTTCTGGGCTGGCTCCGCTCAGTTTGATGGCATCTAAGATGTTAGCGAGGCATGAACAACGTCCCAGGGAAATCAGCAGCATTTAATCCCATCCAGAACCAAACACCTGGCCTGTCCTCTTTAGTAGGTGACTGACTATGGCTTTATTCGAGTTCTAAGCATCTGTGAGTGTCCAATCAAGTTCTGTGAAATGAGGAGACAGGACATCAGTGGTTCTCAGTGAGGGCACGAGAGCCTTGCCTGTTGATTCCTAGTCCAGCTAATAACTCTTGTCTCCATTAGTTACAGAGGGAAACAAGCTGCAAGAACAAGAGAGATGCAGAGCAGTATAGCTTATCTGTGACGACTGGGAGAAAGGGACTCGAACACGTAAGGTTATGGACTTTCTGAGTGTAACGATTTATTCAGGTTCACTAATGTAGAGTAGGCAATCGAAACACATTATCTACCCATTGACCAAATACACCTCTCAGGATGGGCTTTCTCCATTTCACAAAGACAAGTCATCCCACAGAAGACACCGGGATCAACAACCAGTTGCTTGGCATGCAACGGCCCAGGCAACAGAGACAACCCGAAGAAAACAAAATACACAGTGCACACAGATAGAGCCCCAATAGAGCAGAGAGCGCAATGGGGAGACACGGGCTGAGTGACAGTCTGCCAGGCCGGCGCTTCAGATGCAGTAGCTCAGCTGACAAAGTACATGCCATGTTAGCATAAGGACTACTTCAGCCCCTCAGCACACGCAAGAGCTAGGTGTGAGCTCACGTGCCTACAATCCTGGCCCTGGAGAGACAAAGGCAGGAGAATCTCTGCGTCTTGCTGACTCCAGGTTCCATGAGAAACCCTTTCTAAAACTTCAGGCAGAGTGGTATTGAGGAAGACACCCAACACTGACCTCTGCCTTCTACAGACAGCGGGACAGCCATACATACACATCAGACACAGAAAATTACAAAGCAAACACTAAAAGTCAAAACAGTTTCAGGTTTGCCATTAGGAATTCAGATGATATTGAGTAAATCACTTACAAACTACAGCCTGGGTCAGATAGACCATCCTCAGATTCCCCACAGGACAGGAAAAAGACGTGCTTTTTATGAGCCCACATAAAATCCATCTGCTAGAATCCTGGCCACACCGCTCAGATCACAGCTCCACCACTGCCGTCGTCTCCAGATGCTCTAAGCCCAGCTTTCTCCGGTGTGAGCACTCGGGACAAACACCCAGAACAGGAGTTTGAAATAGAGTGGGTAAGGTTTGCTCTCTCTGGCCTCTTTATGATTCTGTCTGACTACACATGTCCAAGACTCTACTGCTAAGACCGAAGCTTGATCTGTTGTCCTCACAGGACCAGTGACACTGACAGATGGGGAAATCCAACCTTTCATCAAAGTTGAACAGACATGTTTTTTTTGTTTTGTTTTGTTTTTTGTTTTTTTTTATTTTGAGTAGCAATTTTGACATCTTCCCAGATGTGGGCCTGTCCAGGCTGAGAGACACCATGATAATAGTAAAAAAGAAAAACGAAAAAACACTACAACAATATACTTGTATCCTGATGACCTTTATTATCCTGAAAATACATTAGGTTTGTTGTATCCATTTCTCAGTTTGTTCCATATAGTGTTCCACCTACAAGAGGGTTGAGAACCCACCATTCATACTCAGTGTCATCTGAATTCCTAACGGCAAACCTGAAACTGTTTCAGATATGGACTATGATGTTACAAAGTAAATATACCATCATGAAAATAGAAACCTTGTGTAAATGTTTATATAATAGACTTTATTCAATTAACCCACTGGCTCGGACTGGGGGAAGGTTTTTAGAGGGGTAGAGTTTAAACCAGAGATGTAGAAAAAATATTTACTTCAAGTTTCAAATAAATAAACATTAATATTAGTTGTACATATACATCATTTAACAAAACTGCCCTCAAAATATAAAAGAATATTGCCATAGGGAATCTATCATTTCTGCTTACCGTGTATAGAAGCTAGCAGTGAAATTACACATAAGTTCAGGGTTCATTGATGTTTAACAATATATTTCTAAATCATTAAAATATGGTTTTAGTTCTTGGTATGTCCTGTTAAAAGGATGAGGTAAAAGGGAACCCAAGAAAAGTCTTTAAAACACCATTAATTGTGCCTGAACAATACTCTGCCCCCACAAAATGTAAAGAGCTCGAGGCTGTTGAGCTGGCTCAGTGGGTAAAGTTCTTGATGACCTGAGCTTCACCCTCAGGCCCCATCTGGTGGAGGAAAGAACTGTCTCCCTGCAGTTTGTCCTCTGGCCTCCTCTCACGCGCTGTACCATGTGTTCTTCCCCTCCCTCCAATTATTGTGAATGTAACAACTTTTTAAAAATAGAGCACTGTTTTCTTAAGATCTGGGCGTCTATCACTCTAACTGCCCCCCTTGAGTAAAACAGCAGCTGACATTTATATTGCATACTCTTGATAAGGCCAGGCCCCACCTAAAAGATTATTTCAAATAATTTCAACCAACGCATCTAGAAAGCAGGGACAGATACAAACCCCCAGGGTGCAGGTGAGGACTCCATGGTTCAGAGAGTTCAGAAAGCTTGCTTAGGGTCACACGCCCTTCTAGGTAGTATGACACCACATTTGGATGCTGGAAGTTAAACTTCTCCCCTCTGGGAGACAAACAAAGAAAGCAAACATGAGATCCTGGGCTGGCGCTGTGTTTTATGACTTGCTGACTCACGCCTCCTCTCATGACTTCAAGAGGCTCTTTGTGCATTAAGCAGCCACCAGTTACAGTTCAACATTGGATAGTAGTCATCTGTGTGGCTACCGAGGAGGCCAGTCGTGAAGCAATCATGGAAGACTGGTGTGCTACAGCAAGGAGTGGAGGCAACAGAGTGGGCAGAAATCCTCAGAAATGCTTTGGGCCACATCCTATCTGGAGCCTAATGAGCCAATCAGTTTATAACCTTACGGAGTCTTGTGTGTAATTTCTCTTTGGGATTTGCCGGCTGTTGGGGTACCGGGCAGAAGGAAACCCCAACAAGCCGGCCTTCATGTTACAGGGGGCCAGTCATCTTTCATCCCTGAATCTATTTTCTTTTAAGCAAAACTTTAAGGTTTTAGGCTAACTCAGTTCAAGACTCTTTCAAGTTCTCTTTCAGGGAATCCTTCCAACCTTGGCTACTTGAGTCAAAAGTATTGGTGTCTCCAGGATAACAATACATGCCAAGTACAAAGCTCTGACTCTTCCTGAAAGACCTTGAACTCTCCCATACTTAGTAAGATTTGCCATCATTTTACAAATTAGTCTGTTCACAAGGAACACCTCAAAAGGAAGAGGGTCTTCCCACCCAGGGATCACCATGCTATCCTGGTACCCTAACGTTTTTCATTTCAAAATCAATACACAAAAGTATTGATTTGAACTTTCTGGGGATAAAAAAAGAGGAATGTGAGACCTCAACCCAGCCCCCACCACACACTCACCTCCACCCCACCCCACCCGCCCCTGTCACCATCCCACCATCCCAGGCTCCCTGTGTCTGGAAGGAGCGAACGCCGAATGCCCGCCCGCACTTGGGGTACTGCTGCTATGCTTCCCTGTAGTTCCCACCCTGGCAGGGCTCTACCATGTGTGTTTGCTCTTTGCACTGAAACATGAATCGTGTAATCATGTTCTCTTGTTAAGTGGATGGATTTTGTGACCCTTGGAGAGGGAGAGGGACAGAGGAAGGGAAGAAGGGAGGGAGGGAAGGGGGGGGAGAGAGAGAGAGAGAGAGAGAGAGAGAGAGAGAGAGAGAGAGAGAGAGAGAGAGAGAATAAGGAGATTTTAAAGTACCTCAGAATGAAGAAAGTCTTCCTTCTATCATGACAAAGGAGAGAGAAGGGAAAAGCTTGAGGAAAAGCGACAGAGCAGCTGACTGAAACTTGCCGTCTCTGGAACAACTTCTCTCATGAATTTTCATTTCACTATTTTGGGAATTTAGCCAAATTGAAAAACTATTTTTGGAAACAGCATTTCTTCAGTGTGGTAACTATTTTCACGACACATGGTTCGCTCAAAATCTAAAATCACAAGGGACATAATCTCTGTTCCACCCTCTACCTGCACAGATGTCTTATTCTGTGCTTTACATACCATTCTCATAAACACTGTCTTATCTCTGGACATGTGATTTATGTGTTTGTGTTCCTTGATGAACTTACTGAGCAGTCATGATACTATTTCAAACCAAACCTCAAAGTGTAGATCCCACCGTCCATAGACCACAGCAGTGATTCCCAGTTCACTGGCAACCTTTATCACGGTGTAACCGTGTTTTATGTGTTCAGCATTCACACGGGCACACTATTTCCTAATTTTTTGCTTGACTTCTCTATGTATCTCCTTAGCCCATATATCTACCGTTTCCAGAGGAGCAATATCCCACTGTGCTGCTAAGACGGCTTAATTAGCCATCCTTCAGCTAGTAGTGGCTGTGCTTTATTATAAGCCAGTCAAGTATTTTTAAGTAAATAAATCTTGTGGGTTTTGTTGAGCTATTTCCTTGGGCTACAATCTGAAGTAGGGAATTAACAACTTAAAAACTATAATCAGCTCTGTGTCTTATTACAAATTGCCAGGTGACTTCCAAAAAAAAAAAAGTGATACGAGGAACTTGCAATGTCATTAATAAAATATACCTGTCTTTTCCTTCAGAGTCTCTTTAACCCTGAGATTTCTAGGCTTTCTAGACTGTGGGGTGATTCCAAGAGTGACAGGAGACTGAGCTCCTTGAAACCGACTCATCTGCATAATCTTTACGTCTCTTTAAAACATAACTCTCAATCACCCAGTACCAAGGGCTCTCTGTACCCTGTCACTCATTCAGAACTCCCTGCCGCCTCACTAAATAGACTTTATAAACTCATCTTTGATCAACTGAGACTCATCAGGTGAGATAATGGACTTGGGACTCCCAGGCCACTAGGGGCTGCTGTCTTACTAGTCTTTCCCTGTGGGATTCCCATTGCGCCATCCAACATCAGTTCATCTTTTGCATGAGTCTATAAAGCACACCTCTGCTGTAGGAGGCTGCTTGTTTGCTTCCCAGCCACTCACACTCCCAAAATAACCACACAGAAACTGTATTAAGTAAGTCACTGCTTGGCCCATTAGCTCTAACTTCTTATTGGCTAGCTTTTACAGCTAATTTAACCTATTTCTATTAATCTGTGTATCGCCACGTGGCTGTGGCTTACCGGGGAAAAGTTCCTGTGTCTGTCTCTGGTAGGACTACATGGCTTCTATATCTGACTGCCCTTCTTTCTCCCAGCATTCAGTTTAGTTTTCCCCGCCTAGCTCTGTTCTGCCCTGCTATAGGTCCAAAACACTTTCTTAATTCATCAATGGTAATCACAGCATACAGAGGGGACTCCCACATCACACCTCCTTAGCTTGGTGGCATTTTACATATTGTTGTAAGTGCATAACCACCATTTGGATCAAGATGCAGAACCTTGGGTCAGCTTACAATCTTTTATCCCTTTTTTGTAAAACATTGGAGAGGTTAGAGAGATGGTTCTGTGTTTCACAGACCTACCGCTCTTGTCTAGGACCCAGATTTCACAATCAACACTTAAGTCAGATGGCCCACTACTGCCTATAACTGCAGGAGGATCTAATGTGTCTGGCTTCTGAGAGCAGCTGTACACAAAGGCACACACATACACACACACACATTTTAAAAATTATATATACATATATATGTATATACATAGTATTGCCTTTGTGATTCTTGTCCTATATGAGGCTTGATTCCAAAGTTATTCCAATAAATACTTAATAATTTTTTATCGCAAAAGATTAAAACCCCTCTGACATCACAAGTGACACATATGCCCCACACTCTTAAACTTTGAAATGAGAAATTGAATTCAAGAAGTAAAAAGATTCATGGAAGGTCTAATGAGCCAGCGAATGCCCTTGCTTTCCTTTCAGTGGTTACTGTTCATCGATGTATGACTGAGCAGGCAGTGATAAAGGATCCTGGGTGCACAGCAGAGACAGAGGCCTGGCTCGAGTTTCATAGTTGTTATTTTTATTTTAGATTCTTGAAGTAAACAAAGCGTCGAATCAGCGGAGCAACATGTTTTTAAGACGACCTTAATACACTATGCTTTTTAAGTTGTGAATTGTGACCCCACATGAGGCCATGAAACTGAACATAAGAGTCATAAAATTTGGCAACAATAAAAGGTTTCTAAATATCGAAAACCCAACAATTAATTCTAAATCAACCCAAAGTGGATCCAAAGTGTCCCTGGCATGGCTCACCAGTGTTGTCACATGACCTCACTGGAACTTTGGTTCTGAGCACAGGACAAGAGCACTTGGTACAGTGGACTCCTTCAAGCCAAACATTGCCTGGATCACCTCAACTAGACTCAAGATTATAGGATGCTCTGGGTCGCAGTACTTTTACTGTACATATCAAGAGTTTTTCTCATGTGGAAACATAATAGTTTAATTATGGGAAACAAGACTTCTAATATTTTCCTTCTGTTGTTTCTCAGCATGTAAGCATCATGTTAATACATCTCCGGATCATATGCATTAGATGTCTGACTTTCACAACTGTTGTCTGAGTAGCTGAACTAAGACTCATGAAAAAAAAAATCACTAAAATAATTTTGGCTTGAGACTGGAAAAGTCTGTCAGACTACCACAGCTTTTTACTTGGGATTTATGCAAAGCATGGTCTCAGCAATGCCAATTATAAAGGTATTAATCAATTGAAAAATGTTAAACTTTCTATGGCCCACAATACCAAATATTTACCTAAAATTTAATCTGTTATGTAAATATAAACAAGCTGAGTTATCTCATTTTGAAAAATTAAATGTTGTACCAAAAATCGCTTTAAACCACATTTCTTTATGATTAATCACCAGCCACCTTTGGCTTGCAGACCTATGTTATATATCTGTTTACCTGGAGTCGTGTAACAATTTATTGGGTGAAAAGGAAACCTAAGTAGGAAAATTTTAAGAAGCCTGATATATAGAACTATTTTCTTTTACGTAAAAATGTCAGCAGTTTTAAATCAAGTGAGTTCTGCCCTGTAGAGCAGACTTCTATGACACCCGGTGCTTACTCCAGCAATGCCCCATTGCTCGTGGTTTCTTCTGGCCCTTTTTATTTTTAGATTAGCCTTCAGAGCAAATATGAGTCAATCCAATTTTTATTTATTTTATGGTGTAAACTGAGGTTTCATATAGCCCAGGCTGGCCTCAAACTCACTGTATAGCCAAGGCTAGCCATGAAATTCTAATCCCTCTGTCACTATTCCTAAATACTGGGATTATAAGCAGGTACCACGACAACCAATTCCATTTTTTATTTTTTAAAACAATAAAATTAGGACCATTATATTGAACATCAGCTGTTTGCCTTTCACAATTCCAAAATAGAAACATGAATATAATCTAGGAATTGAACAATAGGAACTAGAAAGAAACATACAAAGTAAAAGGATTTCAAAGACCAAAGCATAATAACGAATGTGAACAGGTTAGCGCCTCTGTCAAAGGATGCCGAACTCTGTGCTGCTTATAGAAGAGGCAGATACCCACATGGCTTGAAAACATAAGAAAATAATGAATCTAGAGAAACAGGGATGACCAGAGCATTTGGGCAATGACATTTATATTAAATAGAACAGAATTTGAGACTAAAGAATAGGATGAATACATGAAAAATGTCAACTTTGTTAAAAGTGAAAATTCCATTTTTTAATAAAATAGTTTATTTTAAATAGACCAAACATGTTTTTTATGTGAAAGCTAAAAATATTTGTATATTTATTTTAATTTGCACATAAATATAGGCTTACATAGATAACAAATTTTGTACATTTTTGTTTATTTGTTGGTTTATTTGCATGGTTGGTTCTGGAGATTAAACTCAGAGCCTTGCACATGCTAAGGAAGTCCCTGTGGCTGAGCTACAGCCCAGCACTGGGCAATATGTTGTATTCTTTTTTTATATAAATTTTTTTTAATTCTTTAAGGATTTTATACATTGTTTAGTCATGAAATTTACCACCCTCCCCTAACTCCACCTAGATACAAACCTCACTCCATACCAACACAACTGGGCAGTTTATTTTAGTGATAATTTTAGCATTAAGGGTGCAGTTTTATTGCCTGCTGTGAAGCTAGTGGCAAATCATCCATGCAGCGTGGATATGCATGATGGGATGGAGCACAACCACTGAAAACTAAGTGGACATAGCATTAGTCCTAATGAGTCATCATTGTACCCATACGTTAAGGCATCTCTCAACCTTCACCAAAGAAGTTTTGCAGTGGACAGTGACTAAGACAATGACCTAAAAGTAGTCAAGGTGCAGAGAATAAGAGACAGCAGAATGTTCAGCCCTAAATGGAACGCACAAACCACACCCCTCCTCCCGAGGCTCAGGGGTCATTGTGGGGAAAACAGAGGTGGCTGAGTGCAAGGAAACAGCATCTTCTGGACACATCAAGGAAGTTGCATATGTGAGCTCGGTGGTTCCAACAGCATGTCCAACATCTTCACAAGCTAAGCCAGACCAAACCTAGCATGGGAAGGGGAATTGCGCATGAAGTCTCATCCCTGACCAAGAAGTTTCTGGAACTCTCTAGCTTCTGGGAGAGGGAAGGTTATTTTTCTCTAAGAGCTAAGCCCTAATACACCAAGCACACTCCAGCAGAAGACCACATTAAAAAAAAAAAAAAACATTTGGACAGCACAAATTGGATGAAGAAGGAAGGGGGCTGGATCATGGAAGAATTTCGGGGAGAGATGGTGAACATAATTACATTGCATGAAGTTCTCAATAAAATATTTAAGTGTAATAAAGTATTATTGAAATGGCAGTGTATGCATGAGGTGACATTAAGTGAGACAAGTAAAGCAGAAGGTACATACGTAGAGCTTCATCTTCATGCAATGAGCACATGCCATGAGAGATTCTCTTTTCTCAACTGCCAAGGAAAGTTCCATGCTCACGTGGGGGTTTTATTGACATAAACTATTTCACACTATGTATTCAAGAAACTGGGTTTTGCCTGAAATCTTTTCACTAATATTGAAAATAGAAAAATACGTATGATATATAAGGTTCTATAAATGTAATGGAGAATGATATTAATTTATTTTGATTTTTTTTCAACTCAAGAAGTTGTTTTATGGCTTTGTTCACTCTGGAAAAAGGACATTTCAAAATAATATTCTATTAAATTAAGGGATATTATTTGGCTATTCATTGTGATACTTTTCTCGACTAAAAACGGGACAATCAGAAGTCTAAAATGAATCAAGGATAACCTTTGAAGCCACAGCTTTCCCCAAGTGATTACAGGAATCAGAAATGGGAGTGGGAAATTCTATCCCAAGGAACTGATATGGGAATCTCAGAAAGCTCTGGGAATATCTCACAAGAGAGGTCAGAAAGACTGTAAAATGGCCAGGAAAATCCACTGTGACATTTGAATGAAATCTCTTCACTGCTATAGATGATATCTTCTAGAAACAACACAGAGCCTTCCCCATAGTACTTCAACAACGGCAACCTAAACAAGACCTGAAAATGACAACCAGTTGACATGTCAACGTGGAAAAGGGAAATCTCACTAGGCCTTCCCCTAAATGAAGACTAAATTAAGAACTACTGAGAGAGGGAGAATGTGTCTTCCCCAAGGATGAGCCCCTAATTGATTACCCAGTACCAGTGGTCAGCCCTGAAATCCTATACAAAGAAGCAACTCAAAATGAACTCAGCAGGTTAGTATTATATATACTCTTATGTTAATGTTTATATATATGGTTTTTGTGTGTGAGTGCGTGTGTGTGTAGTGAGTGAAACGACACATGAATTCATGAGTGAATTCATGAGTTTGATGCCAAGCTCAGCAGGGGTTGCAGAGATGAGGAGGGGGCAAAAGATGTAACTACAGTACACAAATGTGAAATTTTTAAAATAGTCTTTTCGGTTTGCCAAAGAAACCTAAATTTCTATCATAAGCAGAGCAATTACATTAAATAAATAAGCAGCACAGTAACATAGTTCAGATAGATATTCACTTTGTTCATAGACCTCTGTTAAAGAGACATCAATTTACCAGTGCTTGTTAAAAAAAAAAGGCAAAAACAAAAATCTCTACAACACGCTCAAGCTAACACAAAATAAGAAGTCTCAAAGACATTTTAAGCAAAAGCAACCTCCTGAGAATGGCTTCCTGAAGTAACTTCACTAAGTTACTTTACATTCATTTGACTTACATACTTTTATGTGTTATGGTATCTTCAAATAAAGTTGCATTACCTTATGCTAACATGTTATTTATTTAATTCCTGGTAGTGTTGGCAGAGGCTGCTTGTTTGTTCTCGATTGCTCAGACCCGAAATAATTACACAAAATTATATTAATTAAAACACTGTTTGGCCAATAGCTTAAGTGTATTCTCTATCTAGTTCCTATATCCTAAACTAAGCCATCTTCAAGAGGTTGTGGCCTACCAGTGAAGTTTCGGCTGGCTCTGAGGTCAGAGGCTACACAGCTTCTCCCTGACTTTGCCTTCTCTCTCTTTCTCTCTCTCTCTCTCCATCTCTGTTTGAATTTCCTGCCTGGCTTTACTCTGTTAAACCACTGACCAAAAGCAGCTTTATTTATTAACCAATAAAAGCAACACATATACAGAAGGACTTTCCACACCCACTCCATTGTAGGAAGAATAGTCATATGCCTCCAAAGAGAATCTTAAAACAATTTTACACTCATATACTTAAAATGAGATTGCTTGGTTGGAAGTGTCACCCCAGCTCCAGGCAACTGTTTTGGATTGTTGGGTGGAAAGTTCCATTTCAAGTCCCCTCCCCTGGGAGTTGCCTCAGTCCAAGCTCCACCTCCTAGAAAGCCTGTCAAATGGTGACTTCTCCCCAGAGAGGGTCAAGTACACTCCCACAGGCTATTTAAACTGTCCCCCAGAGAACAAACACATGATCTTCTCAGTTCTTAGTCCCCCTTCTCCATGTTTTCCCTGAGGGCCACCAGGGAGCTCTGGCACCTATTAAACCTGGGACTTTTCTAAATCAGTTTGATTTGGTCTGATTTGGATTACTGTGTCAGCAGAGAGGCTTATCGGGCAAAAAAGAAAAAAGAAAAAAGAAAAAAAACCTTAACAGAGATTTACACATATTATTATGATCAGGAAATAATCAGATCTTTCAGAAGCTTCTACAGCTCAGAAATATGTGAAAATATGTTAAGAGTGATAATACAGTTGAGTGTGAATTCTGTGTTAGGGACACAGACCTGAAAGAACTTTGACGACCCTGACATCTAATTTCCCTTTGTCTTGGAAGGCATGATCCAAAGGATTAGGATGCACAAGTTCCCAGCAGGTACGTTTTCCTGGTACAGTCGCGTATGTAATTCCTCTCGACATTTCTCCCTCCTGCTACACTTCATGATGCAATTAGCACCACCATCCATTTTCTTCTGCCCACAGAACACTTTACCTCTAAGGACAAATTCAGTTTTCAGGGTTGATGTGGGCGATTGAACAGGCAAACCTTATTCATCCCACATAAATGTCCTAAGTCCCCTTCTCTAACAGGGTTGTGTTCAGTCACTCTCCAGAGCTCAGGGATTACCTCCCACTCTTGAAAGTAAAGGAAAAGAAAACCATTAATCCCTACCATGTCCAACATAGAAGACCATGAGCCCTGAGAAGACATGGGTATGGGAGGGCATTGCACCTGATTAGGTTGGCCCAGCTCTAAGGCAGGCAGACAGACAGGTGGAAGTACAGATGAGAGAAGATAGGAAAGGCACGGAATGAGGACTCTAGACAGAGAGGGTTTATGGGAAAGAGCAGAGACCTGAGAAATCATGGTGGGTGGAGCCTGGAACCTGCAAGGCACTTAGTGTGGCTGGAGGTCCAGACACCTGTAGGAACGCAGAAGTTGGGAAAGCTACACGCAAAGAAAGAACTACATCTTCAAGGTGATAGAGTCACTTAGCATGAAACCAACAAAGATGGGTGAGTATGATTTGAGGAGCCCCAGTATTAGGTGTGGGATAAGATGAAGAGACTAGAGTCAGGGTTTGGTGGCCGTGGTCATGTGACCTGAGAGAAGCCCAAGGATCCTTTCAATAATGTTTATTTTAAGAAAAACATACACCACGTCAGTGTTATAGAAACAAAACAGCCCTGACTTCAAACTCAGTTTCAAGGAAAACCATCAAAATATTGATACCAACAACTGAAGCAGAGGCAAATGAGGTTACACAAGACACAAGAGAAACAGCGCAAGACCTTGACAAGAGACAGTAACAGGCAGTCATGGCGCCAGATGCATTTGCTCTCAAGTCTGAGTTTGACCACTGGGGACTTTGGGGAAGCTGTCCTTTTCCTTCTCAGTTGTGTCCTTTGTAACCTCAGAGAACAGTACAGCTACTGCTTAAGTGGTCGACAGCTCTTGCTATGAGGAGGCCCGGCGCCTTTAAGACAGTCTAGCGGGTACTCTTCCATTCATTGATGTCATAGTATTAAAGGGAATCATGGGGCCCTCTCCACCTCCTTGCTCTCTTTTAATTTCTGCCCATGAAGAAAGTCATGTTGCTCTTCCAGGTGTCCCGGCCATGATGTGACGCTTCAGCACAAACCCAAGACAAGGGGCCAACCAATCATGGACTAAAGGCTTCCAAACTGTGAGCCAAAGTAAATCTTTTCCCTTTATAAATTTATTGCCTCAGATAATTGTTATAGTGATGAGAATATGCTAGCACAGACAGGAGGTGTCAGGAAATAATGCAAACGACAGTATATGACCCAACCATTCAGCACTCACTAAATAAATTCTATTTTCCTGTAGTAAGATTATCCCTAAAGCTGAAAAGGAATAAAGCTTTGACTTAAAATTGAAAACGTTAATTTTTGTTTTGAAAACAGCCTGTCGTGAGTACTGGGCAAGAAGCAAAGCACAAGCGGTGGTGAGTGTCTCCAGATGTTTCTTTTCAGTTCCTACCAGGATCCTCAGAAGGAGCAAAGTTTCCTCAGATGGAGAGTAGAAGAAGACACTCTTGGACCCAAATCAGCCAGAAGAGCCCTAGGAAGAGCTTCAAGGGGGTCGTCACAATAGTAAGTAAAGTTTTTTGGAAAAGGCAAAGAACAATATATGTAGTATTATATGGAGACAAACATAAACTCTTAAAATGATAAAAATTCTTTGAAAAGATTGGAGTCCTTGTAACTTTTATGGGAATAACAAGAGGTAAAATTCAAGTTGTAAGAAAACCTTCATAAAGAAATGAATGAGGAATCCATTGTCACATTTCAGTCAGGAACAACAGTCACATTTCAGCAGAAGGTTCTTGGGAAGTCCATAGATAAAATAACAAGCCATCTACCTATCTCGCTTCCAGGGGAGTGATACTGGCAGTGTCCTGATGAACATGTACCATCCAGCTCTTCAATGAAGGGAGCATACGTTTCTGTCAGCATGACATGGGCTTTCTGGAAACCTTACTGACATGACCAATGTATTGCCTACAATTTATGAATATCAAAACATGTAACATATTTATCCTAAACAGCCTTTCGATTCTTTAACTTTTGCCACACTCTATCAACAGAAAACCCACGGTTGAAATTAGCATGTGAGTAGAAATTCAGAGATATTTCCTTTCATGTTGACACTGAAACATGCCGTTCACCCAAGGTTGCAAAAGTGACCCTTCTGAATCTAATCACTTTCTAGTATCAGAGGACTGTTCGGTGAAAAGCGTGCACCAGTCATGATATAACGCTGCAGACAGAAGGTACCATTCACTTTAACCTTCAATATCTTCATCACCTTCTCAAGTCTGGATGAAGAAACAATAAATCAAGCCTTGATGTATAGTCAATACTACGGTGAGGTAAATAGTCCGTTGTGGCCAACTTTGAGGTGAAGCACAACCATCGCTTATCAGGGAGCTTGAGGGAAAGGTACAGTAGCAGCACCGCCTTCAGCAGAGCTTCCTCCAGGCGCTTCCCTGCTGCTCATTTACTAACACACCCTTTTGGGTCCTTGTTCGCATCCTAGGACAGACACACTCCTGTGTGCTGAAGTGGGTGAAACAAGGTCTTTCGCTATTCAGAGATCTTAAATGCCCGTGTATACAGACTGGAAAGTAATTTGAATGATATTATTATTAAGCTTGGATACCTTTTTACAAAATGCTGCCATTCAGTGCCACAAAGGAACTAGGTCTTTTTAAGATTTATTTTTATTTCATTTATTTGAATCTTTTTTCTACATGCATGTATGTGTGTTGTGTGTGCATGCTTGGTGCGTGTGGTAGGTCAGAAGAAGGTATTAATTCCTCCGGAACTGGGGTTATAGGCAGTTTTGAACCACCATGAGGATGTTGGGAACAAAATCATGGTCCTCTGTAGAAGAAGCCACGGCTTTTAACTGCTGAGCCATCTCCCCAACTTCTGAAATCGCTCTTATGCTAATCATTGCTTACAAATAGATTTCGTGAAGGTGCTAATGGATGTTAACAGGTACCACCTGCCACTAACTAGAACAATGCTAGAATACTCACCCCAGAGAAAAAAAACTTCCACATTATGTTATAAAAGAAATCTATTCCCTAAGAGAAAGGCACCTACCACATTAGGTTGTGTACTCTTTAGGGGCACAGAATGTGTCCCACAAAACTTCTATATTAAAATCACAGCATTTTTTTCCACAGTGAGTATTTTGCTGTGTGTGAATAAGTCACCTCATTCATCTTAAACATCCACTGCAGTAATTATTTGATATCAGATAAGAATCTGTGACAGCAGCCGGGCATTGTGGTGCACACCTTTAGTCCCCACACTTGGAAAGCAGAGGTGGGCCGATCTCTGGGAGTTCAAGGCCAGCCTGGCTTACAGAGCGATCATGCCAGCACAGTTAGCTAGTTGTGGGATGACTGTATTTAGCTACATTAGTTGCTGATAGGTTCCGTTTTTATTTCTCAATTTCTTTCTTAAACTTTGAAGCATTAATTGAACTATCGGGAATTTCTAAACTGAGGTCAATACAGTCACATTTGGGGTTAAAAAGCAATAAAGGGACAGGAAGAATTTCAGAATTTAATTAAGTTTTTTTTTAAAAAAAAAAGAAAGAAAGAAAGAAAGAAATATAAGGACAGGCGAAAAGAAACCACAGTTTTTAAAATGTATAATTTTATTTTTCATTTCCTATACAGGTTTACTGTATTTATGTCATGGTCACGGACACATAGAATGCTTACTGCAACTATCGGACCAGAATGACTTCTATGAGTCTCTACAGACTGAACTTTATACAAAAGGGGTTCACTCTGAACTCAGTAGAATTAAGCCAATACTCAGTTAACGAAAAGACAAATGGATGTCCCCAGGTATCGGGTATTAACCAATGAACGTTTAAATAATTCATGAGCCTACAACTATTTATTAAGAACTTGGGGACAATAAAAGCAGAAGCCCTTTCTAAAGGGATCCTTCTGGCCGAGTCTTACTTAATGATTACTGCCTTGGAATGGCCTGAGATAGGTTCTCTTTCATCAAACAACTGTTTACTTGTACATGAGGGGACCTGGAGTGCGGGTAAGATGGCTTAGTGTTTGACCTGGAAGCCTGGAAGTTTGGATTTGATCCCCAGTCCCACAAGGAGGTTGAAAGGGAACCCAACTTCACAAATTTTGCTCTCGGACCTCCACATGCTCGCCCACGCACAAGCAATAAATTTTGAAAAAAATAAAATAAAATTTTTTAAATGAATAAAAATTTCAAAATAAAGAAAAGATTTCTACCTGATGTTTGGTCTCAGAGATCATTTGAGGCAAATTATGAAATATTTTAAATATGGGCCCTGGAAAACTAGCTCACTGAACACAAGAATAGTCTATTTCATAGTGAGAAATGGAGTCAGGAGCTGCATGCTCCTAACCTTTGCCTTCCCAGTGTCTGGCTCTCTCCTCCCAGTGGCAGGCAGCTTGCCCATCCTACACTACGGGGACAACCCTCAGTAGTCAGACCCTCTGTATTACCTTCTGTATTCATATTTTTTGCCACATCTGTTTCTAACAGTCTTTCTTAGGGCTTGGGTCATGTGAAGAGACCGTCTTTGCTATTTGACATTATACACATCGTACCCACGTTATTTTATTGACTTGTTGGCCTCCAAAGGGAAGCTCTCCTCAAGCTCTTGCTTTCTATACATGCTTCCTAGAGACTGCAAATCAAGGGATTAGGTTTTCAGAAATCCAACTACTTATTGGAATAGCTAATAACAATAATTAATAATTTATTGTGACACACATCCCCAATCCCAGTGCTCTGAAACAAGAAAGGTTTGCTTTTCTCAATCACAACCTAACAGTTAATAGAGTTTGACGTTTCCTCCCAGAGATGACTCGGGCCATAGATTGCTGTCATCTGCTGTTGTCCTGTCCTCTGGCTTTAGAACTGATGACGTCACCCGGGCAGTGAACCAGGAGCACTGCGAGAAATGCAGTCACTTGATTATCTCCATCTAGAAAGCTCCGCTCCACTCTAGCTGTCCAGAACAACCCACATGAACACAGCATAAACACAGTGGTTCTGGGAAGTCCAGTTGGCTCCAGGTCTAATGGCTCTCCATTTTCACGTGCAGCAAGGAGTGACTCCAAAATCCTTGAGGGGGAAACGTTTCATTATTGCTGACCTGTGCTCCATCGTTGGCTCTATATGGGAGCATGCGCAGCAATATTTTGCTTGTAAGTATGCGCTAAACATTACAATGCAACGACTATTTATAGAACACGTCTATCACATCAAACATTTGGTATCATCTAGAGATGATCTAATGTAGCAGCCAGTTGTCTTATATGTGATACAACACTGTCATCCTCAAAGTTCACGGTCAAGAACTATGCAATCACGTTACAAACATATCGATCAAAAATTCTCATATTTTAAGTAAGTTGACAATTTTGTGTTGGCCAGCATTCTTAGTTATCCTGGGGTACATGTGGGTAGGTAGTTTAGCTTCTTGGGAGTCTAAAATAATTCCAAAATAAAAATATTTTTAAATAACTAGTATGTGTAGGTATCCACACCACAGAGAATTTTGTATCTAGCATCACAGTAAATCCCTAGATCTTTATAGAAGATCCTGTGTTCAACCCATTTAACAGGTGAAGAAACTAAGTTTCAGAAAAATGAAGAAATGTGGGCTATGACACTATTGCAAAGTGGATAGCATAGGAATCACACCCCAAAAGCCTAGCTCCAGAGACTTGATCCTAACAAGAAGTGTTTGTTTGCTTGCTTGCTTGCTCATAGGTAGAATCTCACTATGAGCTGATACTAGACTCAACTCTTATTAATCTTCCTGTCTCAGCCTTTTGAGAGCCGGGATCCCAATTGTAAACTACCAAGCCTGGAATAAAGTAATGCTTTGGTTTGTTTGTTTGTGTGTGTGTGTGTGTGTGTGTTTGTTTTAGAAAAATAAAGAAGCAACAATATAGAGGGAAAGAAAAAGATTACAAAGTACTGGAGTGAATTAAGCAGGGCATGCCAAAAGCTGGGAAGCAATTGTTCTAGAGTGTTCTGCATTGTTCACTCCCACAGGAAAGCCACAGAGTGTGTTCTGATCAGCCACGGGCAGCTCTAAACGGCAGAAGAGCGTGCTGACAGAGCTGAGGACCACTTCAAAGAGATGCTCACAGCTTCTCTTTGAATAGGTCAGAGCAATTGGTGCTATTTAATCTAGTCAGGAAGGGGTTTAATTGCCACCGTTTGTGAAAGCTTTTGAGAGCATGTCCAGAGGATATAGGACAAGTGACAGAAACTGAATTGAAAAAATAAAGGTTATTTTGGCATTCAAAAGTGTTTCTATTACTTTCTAAGCAAGGATGAAACTGGGAACTGGGACACATTTCACTTATTTTTTTTTTTCTGACTTTTCAAGGCTGGAACTTGCTCTGTAGAACAGACTGGCCTTGAACTTAGAAACCCGTCTGCCTCTGCCTCCCTAGTGCTGGGTTTAAAGGAATGTGCCACCACTGCCCAGTTTGCACTTCCTTTTAAGATATTAAAAAGGAAAAACAGAGTCAAGGGTGGGCACTGGGAATGAAGCCTGCCATGAGCAAGGTCCTGGGTTTAATTCCTAGCACTAAAAGAAACAAAGAAAAGAATGCAATTAAACCAGCAGGGAAGGCACAGCACATGCTAGCACATGGCTGGGCCCCACATAAGTGTGTTATCTGTTCCATCCCTGTAATTAAATGTAAAGCAGATATGGTCATTCTCATCTTTAAGAAGAGCAAGGTGAGGCTTGCCTAAGGCAACCCAGTCATCCACCATGGAAGAGGCTGAAACCTCTGTTTTCTGCCTCTCAGGTCTTTTCGCTCTGTCAGATGCTGTAGAAATCAAAGAGGAAAAGGTCTGCAGAGACCTCTGCCTACTACCAGCTCAGATAATCAAATATGCTCCCTTCCAATGTAGACGCATCTAACAAATTATACATTTGCTCACGCTCTCGTCTCCATTAGGCTACTCTAAAGGGAACTCAGTTTGGTCCAGCAAGTTAACCTTTGCTTCTACTGTATCATCCTCCAGATGACACAGAAGAAACCGAGGAGGAAGAGGAAGCTCACGGCTCCCTTCTTACAGAAACACTGAGTTGCCCAGCAATCCAGCTTCAGTGTAGACATCTAATAAGGGTGAAAGGAAACTGGGGTTACTGAGGAGCTTGGCCTCTGGAGATTTCAAAAACAAAACCAGACCAGTGCAGAGAAAGCCAAAGAACAGCACAGGGACCAACGGGAAGGGCTCTTCCCATCCAGGCCAACAGGATCCAGAAGAGGACACCGGCTCCCAGACTCGCCTTCTACAGACAGTTATAGATAATGGCGGTCAAGGCACCAGTCAAGAACTGTGCCACCAAAGTTCCCCAAGTGGGGTGGCTGTGCACGCTAATGAAATCGTACTTGTGGAAACTGAAATTGGATCATATAATTTTGCTAAATTCTTAAATGAAAGATAGACTTTTCTAGAGACATTGTAGGTTTATGAAAAACTGAGCAGGAACAACGAAGCTTTCACGGATTACCAATCACCTCCCTTGGGTCTCATTATTGTTAATATTTCCCATTGGTTTGAACATTCGTTACAATTGATAGGCCAATGTCAATTCGTTTGCATTAACAAAGCATTTTCTCTAATACAGGACCCTTTGCAGCAGATGCGTGGGATCAGCAAGGGCATGTAGCCATGGTGACTGCTCATGTCACCGCCCTCCAACTACCCGATGCTTCCTACAGCCATCCCTCTTACCACCCAATGTTTCAGTCCAAATAATTTTGTTTCTATTTTTATTGACTGTGTTTATTCACACAGTAAGTAGCTTTTCAGGCTGACTTCTTTCATTTAGCAAATATAATTTTTAAGTTTCTTCTATATCTTCTTGTGATTTCATAGTTCTTTCTTTCATAGATAGTCTTTCCCAAAAAGCAGTTTTAAATTGTTTGGTAAATTGAGTAGAAAGCATAGAATATTCACCTGCCCTTTACTTCACACATATTTACCCATTAGTTCCCTCTTTCATTAGTGTGGTATACTTTTTTTTTTTAACAGTAGATACATCAATATTGATGTGTTGTTATTTGTGCCAAGGTTCAGTGAGGTTTGACAATAGAGGGTTGCAGGTTTGATTCCTTTCATCACTGACTAATATTCCACTGAAGGAATCTCACGTGTTTATCCACTCTCATACGGAAGGACAATTTGGATGCTGCCAATATTGATAATTATAAATTATGAGCTATAATCATTCATAAGCAACCTGGGGGTAGACATATCATAAAAATTTTTGTGTAAATACCAAAGATTACAATTACTTGCTCAGACTGTGTTTGGTTTTGTAAGAAACTGCCAAATTAGAAAGGAATAGTAATCATGCCTATAATCCCAGCATATAGAAGTGGAGATAAGAGGACCAGGAATTGATGGTCATCCTTGTCTATACATAGCAAGTTCAAGTTCAACCTGAGTTATATGAGACTCTATATCAAAGAAAGAAAAGAAAGAAAGTGAAGGTGAACGCGAATAAACTAATCCCACATTAGTTCAGAAGTCTGATAAAGGGGTTCTTTATTTAGGGACAGACTCACAGATCACAATCCTATGTGTGAATGGGAAGCAGGAACCTAATCCAGCATCCAGGAGACAGAGAGAGAGAGAGAGAGAGAGAGAGAGAGAGAGAGAGAGAGAGAGCGAGCTATCAGGCTTGGTACCCAAGGCCATACTCACACCCAACCTGGCCCAGCCTCTCAAAGGGCATTGGCTGAAGGAGGTTCACCATCACCTCCCTCTTTTATCTAAATAAGAGAGTTCTAAACCCAATGCAAAACTATATACAATAAGAACAGATATCAAGTATAAAATTAGAATTACAACCAGCATAAACAGTATTAAGCAAGAAACACATGCTAAATATTTCAATAATTATTCTATCCTAAGGAGTCTAAATCTTGTATTAGAAATGGCTTGTCCATACTGAAAAAGCAAGATACAAGAAAAAAGACTGTCAAACCTTGCCAAGACAAGGCAAGATAAGGTTTTGAAAACTTTCCTGCCTCTGAAAATGGTCTGTCAATTATTCTAGGCCTTAGCAAAAGTTGATTGCTCCAACATTACAAATGAGACTTTTGGTGATTGCCCAGGTAACCAGTTGTCTCTGTCATCTACTGCACATTTTGGAAGCTGCTTGATTGCACTTCCTGCCTACTCAAGTAATATTATCTCCATTCTCAGGTCTTCAATGGGGTTGAAGACTAGATAGTTGTAGTTACTTTCCTCTTACGACTTAGCCAAGCCATTTCTAAGACTAAGACTTCATATTAGAATATTACACAATCTTAAACAACTGTGCAGCAAATAAGGGCAATGACACCAAAATATAAACAATGTATAATTATCTTGCTCAGAGGTAGAAATGTATAATGCAATATGATAAATATACCCCAAATTTTATCAATATACCAAATGTCTTAAACAGAGGTAGAAGCATGCATACATAAAATATGACAAAAAGCTTTGCATAGGTGTACAAATATAAACAGAAACAGGAGCATATTCAATATGACAAATATACTTTAAATTTGTATCAATATACAAGAATCTATACCAATGTGAATTGACTATAAATAGTAGCTCACAATTATTCACTCTATTACTCACCATTATTATTATCATTATTACTATTAGTGTGAGTAAGCTCACATTAATCTACCTAATATCCTGTTCCATTTCCTTCTTTTTTTTTTCTAGTGAGATCCCTGAGCCTACAAAATTTTCACCCCAACCTTATACCAGTTATAATCAATCCCTAATTGATGTCCCTAATCCTGAAGACAAACTTTGTTGGGAGAAGGGTCGTCGTACTCTAGAATTACTTTCAGCTGTCATGGGGGTGGTATTCTTTCTAAGGGATCCTATAAAACTAAAACGATGTTTAAGTTTCAAGATTTCTCTCTGGTATAGTTGCAAATAGTTTTTGAGTATTCTATAGGGTTTTTATGAAATTCTTATTTGGAGTTCTGGCCAGAATGTTGTAAGAAGGTGCACTGTTTCAGCTATATTAAATTAAGAGGGGGAGGGAGGGAGGGAGAGGGAGAGAGAGAGAGAGAGAGAACGCAGGGGAGGGACATATTACATTTGGAAGCAACTGTACAATTTTCCATCACTCTCAGCTGTGAATAAGAACATATCCTGCCCCACATCCATGAAGAATTTGCCATTGTCAGTTCTTTAGATTTCTGCCCTTCTAGTAGGGTTATAGTGTTAGCTTGTTTTAAATAAATATCTTTTCTCAACTGTCCAAAGAAGCTCTTTTAAATTTATCCCATAATTATCATTCTTAGAAATCTCATCTCTGCTGAAAGAGCAAAATTATTTAAATCAATGACTTCTTATTGCTGAGGGCAGGGCTGGTGCTATATGGTAGCTGACATACGGGGAGCTTCAGAGAGCCAGATCTCCATGCCTTTGTTTGTCCTTCCATGCCTGGCGCCCTGGAGTGTGTTCAGTGGCAGCAGACACCTCACGCACACAGATAAAAACCGGCTTCCCAAAGGGACTTGATAGACATTTCAGGATGGGACCCTTTGTCCTACAAACTCTGCTCAGCTTTAAACGAGCATTCATGGCACCCTAAATTACATCAGGCTATTCTGGGGACCCAAAAAGATGTGGATCGGAGCAGTGTGGAGGGGTGACAATGGGGTCTGGGTTTTCCTTTCCCTACTGCCATGTACAGATTCTAGCTAACACTTGTGTGTGTGTGTGTGTGTGTGTGTGTAAACTGGAGCAACAGGATAATGGGAAGAACATTTTTGCTATGTATTACCGCACCTGCTTTGGCTTAATTTTTCAAATACTGATGTTTTCTTTGTGGTTCTCAGAGCTACGTTTCACACCTGCATGTTTACATGGTGGCTTTGATGTTCATTAACTCTACAAAGATTCAGGCAATAATGTGCAAAAAAAAATGTTCCTGAAAAGCAGCCATTCCATTTGACATTTTTCGCAAATGTGAACTTTCCATCGTTATGACTTCATGTCTGTGAGACTTAACATAATCAAAAGTCACATAACACATCTACCCTGAAAAAACTACTGGCAAAGTTCTTGCCATCGTAAATGGCCTGTTTTATGTGCCCATTCTTAACAGGCGAAATCAAACCCTATAAAACAAATCTTTCTCCTCAACTGCATATCTGCTGTTTCCAACAGTCCCCGAAAGGCTTTGGAAGTGGTCCATAATTAGGTGGCAAAGATGCCTGAAAGCCTTTGCAAACCGAATGGCAAAGCATTTAAAGCAAGCCCAAGAGTGAGCCAGGCAGAAATAAGCATAACATTTGGAAGAACTTCTCTTTGTGTCTGATGGCTGCATTTAGGGGAGTACCTCCCAGTGCCTCTGCTTTTAACCAAGAAGAAATCTAGGCATCTCTGTATGTCACATTGCAACTTCCTTCCGTGTGAGAAGCTTCCAGAAAAACAAAGCACTCAAGTCTCCACAGAGCTAAGGAAATTCTCACTGTTGCTATTCATAGACCTAGGTAGAGTGATGTTTGCTCTGCTGGGGGCTCCTTTAAAAGGAGTTAGAGGCTGAGAAAAGTAAAAAAAAAAAAATTTAAAAAAAGCCTTAATCTTCACCAAAGATATAGAGTTGTGCAATGCTCTGTCAGGTGCTGAATGGGGTCTCTAACAGAAACAGAAACACTTGTATATCAACAGTGATTGTCGCGCAACCACAACAGTTAACATATGGAAGCAAGCAGGGGCATCAACAAAGGAACACACAAAGGAGAAACATAAAGAAGAATAAACATGCCATTGATGGGAACATGGATGCACCTGCAGGTGACTACAAAGTAGCTAAGTCAGTCCCAGGAAGATCACTGCGGATCCTAGAGTTCATAGAGAAAAACAGATGAGCCCCTAGAGGAGGGAAGAGGAGCAAGGTCCAAGGAAAGGAGGGGAGCAGATTTGGGGGTAGTTTGTTTCAGATGTACCTACATATAGAGATCTCCTTATGTAAGTCTGTATAGTAAAATCTTTTTATAAAGAGGCATATGTTGAAATCCTAATCTCTGGTATCCGAGAATAAGACCTTATAGGAAATAAAGATGGTTACAGATGGAATTAGCCAATATGAAGTCATAGTGGGGAAGGGTTCCTTAATCTTTTATAGTTGAGACTTATAAAAAGGAAGAGTAGTTTGTAGGTTTGGAGGGTTCAGCACCCCTAAAGTCTCTGTCCCAATCAGAGGAAGGCTGAGAACCCACGGCCACCACCTGGAGTCCGGAAGACAAGAACTGGTTTTGCCCTGTGGTTTACAAAGGGCCTTTGGCGCCTTTCAGACTTTAATCCTCAGACCGCAGACTCCTAATGCCCGCATCCATGAGATAACACACTTTTACATTTATGTAGTGTTTATTTGTGTGATTACAATGCATGTGATTGCACACATGTCAAGGGATGTGAGTCAAATTCTGACCTAGGAGCTGAACTGAGCTGGTCTTGGAGGGAGGGTCCTTAACCCGCGGAGCCATCTCACCGGCGGAAAGCAACCTACTTTTATTATTTAATCCACTCAGGTTGTGGCAACTTGCTGTGCCCGACTTGTAAAATAGGCACTAGAGTCTGGGTTTGGCATTCGGGGTTAACTCTACCCTAGGAAGGGAACCCAGCTGTGTAGTGGTAAGTCCTACTCAAGGAAGAGCATCTTCCCAGACACGAGAGGGGAGCTCCCTGTTTGCCCATATACTTCCCTGGGCAGAAGCACATCCTCTCTGGACACTGCCCAAAGCTCTATAAGAACATGACCCATAGGAACCCTTTCAGGAAATAGAAATCCTTATTTTTGTTTTATTTTTAATAACCACAAAAATGATCCAGGACATTTATGATTTCGCTTAGAATTAAAATATACATTGGAGACAGTGTGTAGTATTTGTCTCTTATGCCAAAACTGCTTTGCTATTTACATCGGCGTGAACCAGCTTTGAGATGACATTTGTTGTTATGGACTGAATCGGTCGGTTCCTCTGAGTTCACACTTGAAGCCTTGACTCCTAGTGAGACAGAATTAGGACCTCAGGGATGCAGGAAGCTTAAACGAGGTCATGAGGGTGCAGCGCCCGGGAAGGGATCACAGCTTTTGTGAGGAGGGACACCACAGAGTTTGTTCTTTGTCCCAGCCATGTGAGGACACAAAGAGAAAGCCTCTCTATGTGTGGTCCTGAAGGGAGCCCTCACCCAGACCTCAATGCCTGTACATCTTTAGAGCAGTGTTTTCTCAACCTTCCTAAGCTGCACCCCTTAATATAGTTCCTTATGTTGTGGTGAGCCCCAACCATAAATTTATTTTTGTTGCTACTTCATACCTGTAGTTTTGCTACTGTTATGGTTTGTAATGTAAATACTTTTTGAGTTGGAGGTTTGTCAAAGGGGGCACAACCCACAGGCTGAGAACTGAGGTCTAGAGCCTCCGGAGCTATGAGGAAATGAATGCTCTTTGTTTAAGTCACCTAAGGTATAACATTTTGTTTTGGCTGAACAGAACAACGCCATCTGTAAATGAATGAATTTACATATGCAATTTAGTGGCAGGGCTATCAGCCATCCTCCGAGTAAGGACTTTATTCTCTGGAAACTAAATGCTTCAAGTCCCACAAAAGTTTGCATGATTGCGTTTGAGTGAAGTAGCTGTGGGGCCCAAAGCAGTTCCTTTATTAACCAATGATATTCACAGCATCCAGAAGGGAATCCCACACCACTCTTCCGCATTCAATAACAAATACAATCAGTTCACTTCACATGTCATGGCACGTGATTTCTCCTGTGGCTGACTGTCTGCTGGTGTCCCAGGATACTTCCCTGCCCAGCTTCCCTGGTGCCTATTTTCACCTCTAATATCTCCAGATGTCACTGCTGCTGCCAGCTCTGACGGGAAGCTCTCCTGGCCTGCTGCCCTCGGGATATCAGCTCATCTGGCCTGACAAGCTCCACTAGGTGCGAGCTGCCTGCTAGTGGACCTGGGGGTGGGAGGGAGGGTGGATCCAACTTGCTTCTCTGTCTAGCACCTCTAATAGATCCTCTGATCTTTGGTATCTCCAGGAAGACAAACTCCTACCTGCACAGCTTCAATAATCTTGGGAACCACTCAACTCCCTTGATATTTTGTGGTTACTTCAAAGAGAAGGGCTGACCTTTTTAAGTGCTGTGTTCCTCTATGTCTGAAAGTATTGCCAGGTTCCAAATGACCCACTTGGTATGTGCACATGTATATCCACGTGTGTACATGAAGGACACGGCCAGCGCTGGCCATCCGCCTCAGTCACTCTCACCCTCAGTCTTTCTCACTATTCTTTTTCTGTCTCACTAGGAGTCAAGGCTTCAAGTGTGAACGTGGAGAAATGGGCTGATTCAGTCCACAGCAATGAGACATAATCTCTCATTGGCTGGGAGTCCACCAATTCAGATAGGCCAGTCATCAAGCCAGCCCCAGGGATCCTCCTGTCAGACTCCCCAGCACTGGGTAGTGTGATCACATGACTTTTCTCCTGGTCTCTGCAAACTGATCTTGGAACTACATGTTTATGCAGGAGGAATTTTACTGACTGAGCCATCTCCCAGCCCCATGGTTTAGAGGTTTATACCCTGGTTTTGCTCTCCCAGAAGTCACACCCACAGCATCTGAAGTTTACTTATGATCCATCCACAGAGACAATAGAGAGCCCTCACCTTGAGACTGGGGCAGAATTCTCTATTGAATTTGTGACTAGAGTCTCTCTTCTCAAGCTTTCTGTGGTCCTTCCTTGGTTATGAAAGGCTTTGTGTCAGTGCTGTCTCCAGGTCCTCTGAATCCTGGGAACAACGGTCCCAGTGTGTCATTCCGTAGGGGCAGTGATGACTTAGCTCACGCCACCTGCTCACGTAGCATTCAGGGGAATGTTCTTCCCTAACACCTTTTCCAGGTCAATAGATAAACCAAACCACCTCCTTTTCCACTCAGAAAACGTCCTTCCATCCACGTGGAGTTAGCAATTTTAGAATTTACTAAAACAGCAATTGTTCTTTTTTATTTACCGTATGAAGTTGATAGGACCCCCGTTTTACGGCTTTTCTCTCTACTTTATGATAATGTTCCTTTTTTGCATGATAATGTCATGAGCCTCATTTTCCTTTCCGTTAGGTCTTGATGATTCCCCCACGGGCTGATAATGAAAATAAAAGCACTTAAAACTTGATGTTAGCATTACACTGTATGTGATTGCATGCATAGAAGGGAAAATAAGCCTACAGACATTATTAATATTATCACACACACATTACATCTAATGCAGCTCATCCAGCTAGCAGCCCCCTTTAGGGCTGATCTGACGCTAAAGCTGGACCTTGGCTTTTAAGAGGTAAAATAAATAAAAGGATGGGCAATTCAGCTTATCGCTGTTAGGGAAGGACTAACTTCTAAGAGTCATTTGCATTGGACAAAAATGTAACAGCCTAAGAATTAAACCTACTGCATAAGAGTCAACTCTAAATGTCAATTTTCTTGCTATTTTTGTCTTTATCGCTTTGTCAATGACCTATAATAACTACATATTTATGGGGTACAAAATGTTTTAATTCTTGTATACATTGCATACAATTTTTAAATATTCATTTTATTTTTGATATTATAAGGTAATTACATCATATTACCCTACCCTTTTTCCCCTCTAAACCCTCCTGTGTACCCCTACCCCTTGCTCTCATTAAAATTCATAGCCTCTTTTTTTCTTTAATTTTTCTTACACAAACACTCAGACACACAGACAGACACACAAGCATGCATGTTCACATGTCTTAATACATAAATACAACCTGTTCAGTCTGTATAGTGGTAATTGCATCTCTATGTTTCCAGGGCTGACCTTTTGGCATTCGATAATCAAGTGATGTGCTCTTCCCCGAGGAAGACTATTTCCCCAGCTCTGCATTCCCTAGTTGCCTGCAGTTCTGGGCATAGGACTGAGATCCCACGGGCTCCCCTTCCACATTAGCTTGTCCACTGGTGCTCTCCTTGCTCAGGTCATGTTTATACAGCCATGTTGATGGGACTTCTGACATTCCTAGGAGACAACCTCACAGCAAACTGCCGGCTTCTCTGGCTCCTACAATCTTTCCACGCCTCTTTCCACAGTGCTCCACAAGCCGTAGGTGCAGGAGTTATAATGTAGATGTAAAAAGTAAGTCAACCAAAGCTGAGCAAATACCAACAGATCTCAAAAAGACCTCATTCTCATATTTATCACAGCACTGTTTGTAGCCAGGAGATGAAAATACCTAGTACCCACTAAAGGAGAATGGATAAACAGTGTAGTACTTGTCTACACCATGGAAAGCTACCAACTATAAGAAAGATGACACCCTGCCATTTGTGACAACATGGACAGACTGCAAAACATCGTGTTGTTGTTGCATAGCATGCCCAAAAGCAGGTGCCTGCTGCAGATATTAGCTAAACTCCAAAGAGCATACACTTGCACAAACCCCTCCAGGCTATCAGTTTAAAACAGAAGGGTCACAGGAAGTGGCGGTGAATGGGACTCACTGGCTTCTGGCAGCTTCTAGGAGGAAGCTGGAGGAGAAGGTACAGGAAACCCTTGGCTGCCAGCCTGAACTGTTAGTTAGTGGGGACCAAGCATCATCGGGTTAGGATTTAGTCCTAGTTACCCAGCTTCAGCACGTACTGAGCCACCAGTGTCTCCTCCCCTGCCTCTCTGTGTCACTGCATCCTCTACATCCTTAAAAAGTACCCCTGCATCAGCTTCCGCTGGAACTGTACCCAGGATTCCCAAGGGCCGGGCAGGAAGTGGGAGAACACAAGAGCATCTGAAGGGAAGAGAGGACAGGCCCCTCCCCCAGCTGTCAGTCTCCCACCAACCCCTCTTAAATTGTCTCTACATTCAACCACACCTCAGACCCACCCTTCTGCTTTCTGTCCTGGAAGAGTTTTAATTGGCTCATTGTCCTAATTAGTTATGGCTTTCAATATCACAAGAAAAGTTATCATACCGTAAAGTAAATCATTGACTAGGGGAACAGAAACAATAGAGGGAGGAATGGAGGCAGAAGAAGGGCTTGAGCCTCAGTTATCATGGAAATCCAAATGCACAAAAGCCCTGGGATTTAAATACCTCTGGGCAACCTCTGCAAAGAGTGGTTATGTAAGCAAAAGGACAGAAAAGAAATGCCGCTGAGGAGCTACCTCACAAGGCAAGAGGTACAGGGTGAATCCATCAGTCACCTTAAAAGGAGTCCAGCCAGGACTGCAGGGAGGTATTTTGTAAATCCAACAGACTATTAACACTTCTGGAGACCACAGGCTGGCATGAAAGCACTAAAAAGACTTAGGTAACTTCCAAGGTCAGTCAAAAGCACCACTCGTAATTAGACGAAAGCTTTTAATATGACAAACATGCCCGTTTTCTTTCTGCTCTTTATGGCTTATGGAAAAGGAGGCCGTTGCGGTAAAGGAGGCCATCGTGGTAGTCCTTTCCCTAATGAGTTCTCTCTGCCTCTTTATGACTCTGGAAAGGAAAAACAAATGGGAGCACCTGTAAACACTATCCTAGCCTCTCTGAAAGAATAAAATCAGAGAGCTCCACTATCCAGTGATGAAATACCCTACTTACCTGAAATCTCATTTTCAGGAGGACCAACTATAGAACAATCAAAAACTGCAGGCTTTATGTCCAAATGGGAGAGCAGGGAAAGGTGTGGCATGCTTGCCCTTGTTCGTAGAGCTATATTGAGGCGACAGGAACAGGCATACCCAAAAGACGGGGTCTGGGGAAAGCATGCGGCCTTTTTGCTTGCTTTTTTCCTTGTTTAATGGGAGTTTTTATTCACAGCCTCCCACAGAAACATTTTTCCTTTCTGATTCCATTAAGTTATTGCACAGAAACCTGTGCCAGGAAGGAAGAGGTCAAAGGGCAATTAGATGTATGACATCACATCTGAGGCAATGTGGAGGCTGGACCACACAAAACACTTCAGAGGCTCAGTTTCCTACTTCCTGTCTGAGAGTCACTCTGCAGCTAAGCTGTGGAGCCTGGGAGAGTCTCAGATCTGGAGACAGAGACTGGGAGCTACGATCTCACAAGTTCTCTGGCAGGCAGGAGTCTGAGGCTGCCAACAGCAGGCCTGACCAAAGTGTCTCCCTTCCTCCCTCCCTGTCCCTTCCTCCCTCCCTGTCCCTCCCTCCCTCCCGCCTCCAGGAAAGGGCTGCTTGATTTGCGCATTGGGCAAAACTGAACTGCTTGACCCACATAACCACCGTGAAGTGTTTCCTGCATTCACAGCAGCATGGTCTCATGCGTCCGAGAGAACACTCACAGGAACACTGCCAATAATGAACTTTTCAAGTGTGATTTCAAGGGGCCTGGAGGGACGGCTCAATGGTTAAGAGCACCTGCTGCTCTTGCAGAGGACCCAGGTTCCTTCCCAGTGCCCACATGGTATTCACAACCTGCTGTAACTCAAGTCCTAGGGTGCCCATTGCCCACTTCTTGCCTCTGTGGGCACAAGGCAGGCATATGGTGCACAAACATGCATGCAGGCGGGCAGGCAAAACATGCATACGCATAAAATAAATTTATCTTTCAAATAAAGTACGGTTTCAAGAGCAGAGTAAGGCAAATGGTTGACGAAAGTCAATCAGTCCTGTCAGAATTCCCCGCAGCGCCTAATGTTGCTCGTGTCGCTGAAGTAAGGCTCCCGCTGCAGTCTATACGGCATAGACTTTTGCACAGGAAAGAACTAAAGGAGCCAGAATCATTTTACGGGGTCTGTTTCTCACAGGAGAAGGAATTTCCTTGTAGGTGTCATGGATGACAGCATTTTGGGAATCTGCGCGGCCAGCTCAGAAAGCTGAGCTGTGTCGCTCGGTACTGACAACATCACGTCTTTCCATACTGCACACCTCTCAAGGTACGATACACGGCTTCCCATCACTCTCGTAGCCTTTATCCTGCAGGGTTATCATCCCAGAGAAGGGACCAGTAAGAGAATAAGAGAAATTGGTCTTTTAAAAGTGGCTTCTCCAAGCCTAGACCCAGCACTGACATTCTCAACCTCACTAAAGTCAGGCAAGTCTACGAAAAAAAACTAATTTCCTTTTTAAAGGGAGTGCTCCATGGTTTATTAAGATCATGGAATTTCAAATCCAGGCCTCACTTTGCCTTATGTGTGTTATCTAATATTTAACAAGCAACAGTTTCAGGGCCTTGTGTGTGTGTGTGTGTGTGTGTGTGTGTGTGTGTGTGCATGTGCATTGTGTGTTTGCATGTATGTGTGTGTGTGTGTACACATGAATACCAAAAGCCAATACCCATCTTCTTCAACTGCTGTTGACCTTGTTTTTTGAGATAGGGTCCCTGCGATTGGTATTGGCTACCTGAAAACCTGCCGATGTCTTTGCTAACCTTTAGTTTGACTCCCCCTCCAACAAGATCTTGGCAAATCTTCAAGATCTATCAGGATACCCAGTGAAACCATTGTGGTCACCTCCCTAAACCCATCCTCCTCTACACACATATACATTATCCTATTCCTGGGAGCCTGGGTTTTGTCTAATGACAATAGACGGGAGTTAGTTGTATAATAGGCCAGATCACATCAAGTTTTTAAAATGCCTCAGTGCAGTTAAGAAGATGTCTATGGCATGACCCTCCTCTGGACCGGTGCAACAGGCAGACCTGGGGAACTCTATGACAAGGATCCTTCGATCCGGACAGACACTGACTAACAGCAAAGCAGCTGTATTGGGCAAGCAATGACAATGAGATTATCACAAGAGTCAAGAGGTCCCTTCAAAATGGGAAACATTGCTAAAGAATTCTACAATGCGCACTCAAGATATTTTTTTGAATATATGAAAAGATCATTTAAAATATTGAGAAGAAAGCATGGGTAGGAAGAGACGACCCTTGCAGTCTTTCACTCAGCCTTATCTTTAAAACATTGCCTTAAATGCCCAAAGCAAGCAGCAAATCCCTCCCTAGCTGAGACGCCGAAGAGGCAGAGTGAATGGGAACAATGACTTTAAGTATGTGTGATCTCCGAATGCCCTCTGCACCTACGACACTGCTCCAGGGACCCCATGCCTTGGACAAGCATTTTCTGAAAAGGGCTTGAGAAAACCTGCACATAGTAGGCAACCCAAACCTGTAATCCCAGCACTCAGGGAGCTGAGATAGGAGGATTGTAAGTTCAAAGCCAGCCTGGGCTGTATGGTGAAACCCTGTCTCAAGAGCCACAGCATCTAAAAAAAGAAAAGAACCAGAGAGTGAAATATTTCAGGCACTGTGTGCTACGTAAGGTCTACTGCATGTTCTTCTCGGGTGTATTGTGCAGCCCTGTAAGAGTGTGAAAGTCACTCTTTGGGTGCCATTTGCTGGCAACATCTGTCCCACAGGCTGCTGCAGGCTGCCTCTGCCACATCCCTGCCTGAGCCAAGCACACTGGCCATGCAACCAGACAAGATTACCAAAATAGAGAAAACCAAGTGCCTTCTGTTGAAAAGGACAATACCTTGGTAGACAGATAGTAAACCGAGTGCAAGAGTTCCCCAAGTCAATGGGCTCTTTTCTCACAATTCTTTTAAAAATCCCAGAGCTGTTTGTGCTTCTTTTTTGTTTGTTCGTTTTTATTTTGTCTTTGATTTACAGTGAGGAAAGGGAGGTAAGGGGTGACAGACATAAAGAATTTGGTAGATTGTTCTGATCCATATAAAGACAATGTTTGAGGTTAAATTGGTTTCAGAAAAAAAGGCAGAAGGGGAAATAACCTCCCCCAAATTAGTAAAGCTATAATAATTAAGAGTATAAATGGCTTGGGAAATGACTCATGGGTAAAGTGGGTCTCACAAAAGCATGAGAACCAGAGTGTGATCCCAAGACTCCATATTAAAAGAAAAAGGCAAGGTTTATAGATAGCTTGGCAGTACATTATGAGAATATTTTGGATTCCAGAACCAATGTAACAAGTCAGAAATCCTAAAAGTGCCTGTAGGTTCATCTCTGTGAAATATGATGGCCTGTTCTGTCCTTAGCATGTGAACATGCCCACACTTGCGCACACACACTTGCACATATACGTAGACAATACTTAGGCACACACTAATTAAAATTACTTAAACAGCAACAACATGCATAGTAGAAAACATCTGTAATCCCCCAAGCACTCAGGAAAGAGAAACAAGCAGAGGTCCTGGATTTGCCTGTCAGCGAACCTAGACATCTCAGTGAGCTCCAGCCCATGACACACTGTGGCTCCAAAAACAAGGTCAATGGAAACTGAGGAGCAACACATAGTCAAGGCTATTAACTCTACACACACACACACACGGTTATTAATGCTACACACACATACACAAGGTTATTAACTCTCCACACATACACACTCAAGGTTATCTCGATACATACACAAGGTTATTAACTCACACACACACACACATACACATACGAGAGAGAGAGAGAGAGAGAGAGAGAGAGAGAGAGAGAGAGAGAGAGAGAGAATGAGAATAAACCCAAACCAGGTTAATAACATAAAAAAGCATAAAGCAGCAGACAGATCTTAGCACATATAAGAAATCAGCACATGACACAATGTTGATAAAGTGTTTGGTGAAGGGGTACAGAAAGATTCAATTAACAAGAATCGCTAAGACAACTGATTATTTGTGGGAAGAAAATTAAGTTCAGTATTTTCAATATTTAGAATAAATTATATTCTAAAATAAATTCTAAATCATTAAGTTTAAGAACTCTATTAGAGAAGCTTAAATAAAGCACAATTAAATATTTCTATTCTCTTATCTGGGAACAGCATTCTGAAATTATAGTATTAATACATATGCACACACACATGTACATATACATGAATGCTTGAAAATGAAATTAGTAAATTCAGTTAACAAGTTTTGGAGCTAGAGATGTAGCTCAGTAGTAGAGCGCTTGGAGAGCCTGGCTTGGGGCCTTCGGTTCAATCTTCCAAACCTATAATGTTACCTATAATGTCAATGTACTAAATATATTCTTACACATTACATGGTAATTTTAAATATTAAATAAACTTAACCATTTACAAGCCAACAATTACTGTTTTGAGACTGTAAGAAATACTTTACAAGTGAAAACAACATCATTAGGTTTAGGCGATGAAATTAGTCACATGAGTATACAATGCCTATGAGAGAGCCTTTTCCAGGCTCCAATCGTCTATGAATGAAACAGAAATGGACATTCCCTTATGTAAATAATATCAAGCATACTTCCAGCGGTCTGGATTTTTGATCTAGAAATTTTCCTTCAGAAAAATCAAGGAAGGGGCTAAAGAGATGGTTTGGTGAGCAAAGACTTAATAACCTGAGTGTTCTTCCCCAAACCCATAGCACAGGGGAATGTTGTGGAACATTATTTTAACTACAGAGATGCCGTCCAGTTGTTTCTGTTGCCTTTGTTAGTACTGCAAAGATGGGTTATCTTCGTTTGGGCTGGACTTGTTGAATTATGGAAAGATGTGTTGAATTTGATTCACCTTGACTGCCTAAGGTACCTTATTTGTCTAATCAAAGGATGAATGGCCAATAGCTGGGCAGGAGAGGGATAGGCAGAGCTGGCTGGCAGAAAGAATAAATAGGATGAGAAATCTAATCTCGAGAAAGAAGAAGAGAAAAAGAGAGGAACATGGCCAGAGCCAGAAGCCAAGCAGCCACGAGCCAGTCAGACATGAGAAGCAGTGAACGTAGGTCATACAGAAAGAAAGGTAAAAAGTCCAAGGCAAAATGTAGATAAAGATAAACAGATAAAAATAAGAGCTAAGACCAGCATTTATAACTAATAAGTCTCTGTGTCATGATCTGGGAGCTGCTTGGTGGCCCAGGAGAAAACCTGCTACAGTGGAAGGAAAGCACCAACCCTATGACATTGTCCTTAGACCTTCACACATACATCATGACACACACACATCATACACACACACACACACACACACACACACACACACACACATCGTACACACAAACACACACACATATCGTACACACACAATAATAAATACAATTTCTAAAAGAATAAATCTAAACAGAATAATCATGAATATACATAGAGAGATATAAATGCATTAATATGTACATTGGGCCATGATACATAAAGCATGATTTGCATATCTAACTCTAAAAAATGGAATGGCTAATAAATTATAACAAAACCATATCACAATATTCTACATTACCATTTAGCAAATGCTTAGCGAAAGTGTTTTTTTCACTTGTTCTACATTATCATTGATTATCATTGTGGTGGCAGTTGTATCTGTGCAGTGTGACTATGAGGGCAGGTGTCCCTTACCCCATGTGTGTGTGTGTAGCGGTCCGAGGACAATTTGCGGTCTCTTTCCTTCCACTGTAGATGCCTGGGATCAAACTAGATCATCAGGACTCAATCATGCATTTATAGAAAGTGCCCTTTACCCACAAATCCATCTTCCCAGCTCAGGAAGCATGTGTGTGTGTTCACACACAGAATTCAAATTTAATACATCAAAATGGTCAATAGTGTTCGTCACTGCAATTTCCCAAGAAGATAGATTCTCGGTCACTAGTATTTTAATATTTAAATGTTTTTCTGTTTTTCCTACCATTGGCAATACCTAATATCTTAATCAGAAAAAAACAAACCTGGAAGACAAACCTTAACCTTTCATGAAACACAATAGAAAGAAAAATGTTGATGCTCACTAAACCAAAACTCAGTCTCAACCAGAAAACACAACTGATACTGATCTCTGGCGTGCAATGTAAGTGTGATGTAAGGCTTCACATGGCAGATTCAAAATCATTAACAGGGCACTAGGTGTTTGCTGTGTAACCATGAGAACCTGAGTTTGATATCCAGCACTCACATAGAGGTCAGATGTGGCAGCTCACAACTACAATCCCAGTTCTGAGAAGGCAGAGACTGGCAGATCCGAAGACTTTCTGGCCAGGCAAGCCTGGTCGAACTGGTAAAATCCAGGTTTAATGAGAGATGCTGTCTCAAAATATAACATAAAGAGTGACTTAGGAAGGCACCCATTGACCTCTGAACCCCCAAAGCACAGACACACACATGGGAACATGCAAGACATGCATTACAGTATCTTATTAAACTAAGACCCTAAATTTATCACAATCTTGTCCCAACATGAGCCAGCCATGTCTTAAAAATATGCTAGCATAAACACCAGCACAATGTTCATCCAGGCTTAAGGGAAAATATACAGTTTATACACAAATGACAGCACCCAATAAAAGCTCTGCAACAGTAAAGCCAGATTCATTAAAGGGAACATGATCAATAACCTTGATTTGAACATTATTAGATTGTTAGAGTAAAACACTGTAATTAATGGAGGCCTGCCCTTATTAGCACAGGAAGTTGGGAAATGGGGCTTGCCGGTCACTTGCTCCTAATGCAATGAACAGCAGAAACAATGTACTGGGTTATTAGCAAATCATCTGGGAGAAACAAGTAACTCTACAGAGTGTGATGCAACAATATTAAGATATAACAGCAGGGAATAACTAGGGAACCCTCTAATTAAGACATGAAGGAGATGGTTCAATAGCAGAAGACCAAAGGGATAGCATTGCTATAGACTGGTTTAGGCTGTCACAGAGATTAGGAGTGGAACCCCCGCTAGTACAGATACAAACTGCATGAGATCATTAACTTCCCATGGTATCCATCTCCTTCTCCACGTCAAG
Source organism: Myodes glareolus (assembly GCF_982192425.1). Lineage (NCBI taxonomy): Eukaryota > Metazoa > Chordata > Mammalia > Rodentia > Cricetidae > Myodes > Myodes glareolus. The sequence continues at coordinate 6,802,268 of NC_142048.1, read as the reverse complement.
CACAGAAGCAGCTAATCATGAAGGGTGAGTGTAGTGTGAGGCAAGAGACGCAGGACACCTTGTCCAAAGCCTTACAATGAAAGTTATAGGTTTCCGTTCTGTAGCTGTCTCCTATGGACTGGAACATTACCTTCTAGACTGAGTAGGGAGACAGGAGAGGCTCATGAAACTCGCAGATCCCCTTCCTGAGGCTATGTAAGCAATAAGTCACTGCTGTGGGAGAGGAGGCTCTTCAGTAACGAGGCATCCCACAGATGCACAATACACGGGGACACAGCCTTTGTGTATTAGTGATGCAGGTACCCTTCAGTCTTCCATTCTCTTGTAAGTAAACAAAGATCCAAGCTCCTGTAAGCAACCCAAATGAACTCATCAGTTCACCATGCTGGACTTGGGGGAATTGTTTCTTTGATCTTTTGCTGTCCACTTTACCTAGAGTCAAGGGAAACAATCTCATGGAAGGCAATGGGAAGCCTGCTACACTTCAGTAGCTCCATGAAGAAAGGCTGGTCACCAAAGTCCCTGGAGCCGTGAGTATCACTTTCCCTTTGCTGGCCCACTGGAAAGCATAGAAAAAGGCCTTGCTTGACACTGGAGAGAAGTTGGAAGAGGTAGAAAAGGAATGTTGTGTCAGCAACTTAAGTGACGATGTGGATGCAGTCTAGGGATAGTTCCCAGGACAGTCAGTGTCTGGACCGCATGTACGAGTTGGTTCACACTGTGCCTACTATGTGCCAAGTCCCAAGTCTTCACAAAATTAGGGATGAAAGAATGAGTAAAGAAAGAAACCAATCCTGTCAGAGCAGGATTGATACAACCATAAAAGGTGGGGGAGTATGTCAGAGAAAATTCGATAAAACTTCTAAGTAAAAGGAAAATAAATTCAGTGAGAACTCAACAAATCTGGAATAAGCCTATTGAACATGACTTTAAAAGAGATGTCGAAGACAAAGAAGGAAGAAAATTGGCAGTGCTGGGAAGAATTAATGAAGAAAAAAATCAATATTACTCAGTAACAAGACAGATAAAAATGCTCGAAGCACAGGGTAAGTGTGTGTAATGAGTGAGCGGCACATGGCATGTATCACAATGCAGGGAGAAGTGGGCAACGGCCTTGCAGGAGGAAGCAGGCATCTAAGTTCTGGCCATCACCAGATGAAAGATTCTGTGTGCTACCCTCGGTCACTGGAAAGAGAAAGAGCAGTTCTGAAAAGCTGCCAAGGAGTCTGCAGAGAAGTCATAAAGAGAATTTATAGGGCCACTGAGAATCAATAGTAACATTAAAATTGATCATAATTAACATTAAGGGTCATTGAACTTGGAGTAATAATGAGTGCTTATTCTGAGAAAGACTGTATGTGACAGGCACGCTGGATATTTATGTGAGGAGAGGCACCTTTGTGCTGGGTGAGAGTGGGGCAGATGTGGGTGAGTTTCTGTTGTCCCTTACATGCCACTTACATTCTCTAATGCCATTTTATCAAAATCATATAGATATATAAAAAGACAAGTGAATATAAAAATATCTGTGTTCTTGGTGCATGTGACTATTTCATAGTTAACTGACAAATGACCGAGCCCACAGCAAGAGTCACGTGACAGCTATCTGATATGTGATAGCGTCGCTTGCTTTGTGTACACCCTGAGTTCCACTGCCTGTTGAGATACTATCAAACTTCTGAACAACAAATGACAGCGTTGTTGGCAAATTCTGTTTGGTTGGTCCTCAGTTCCTCAGAGAATACACAAAGGCTTCCTTTGGTCCTTAAAGTGACAGGTGGAAGGAGGCAGGTAAGTGATTTAGATCACCTCAAGCACCCGTGAACTCCGCCTGCTTACTGGAGTTTCAATAAGAATCCATCTGGGCTAAGAGCAGTCCCCAGTGGACACCTCACAAGTCCAAGACAGCCAAGCTCAGACTCCCGGGCCAGGAGTTCTGAAGCAGTTCCAAGAGGCCACCACATTGATATCACCCTTGATAGTGTTATCATGGTCCACACATTTAATAGCCAACAAGTAGTTCTGGATCAATGTCAGTGACCAAAAACATCTAAATGTTTATTTTTCTCTTAGAATGCTAATTTTTTTTATTTTCGTTTTTCAATTCCTCAGCTCATTTGTATATGCAAATACAGCCTTGAGCACTTTCCACACAGACTAAATTATATATTTCTTTATAAATCTTAATTCTCGCCAGAGACCAGAGTTAAGGGTCAGTAGGAATGTGCATCATGAACTATATAAAACATAGTGGCTAAATTTGTTATAAACTGTAAAATATGTAAGAAGGAATTGAAAATAGTTTCGAGTGTCCAAACAGCACTAATGAAGGTCATATAATATAAGATACTGAATGCTGAAATCGGCACTACGTCTTACATGAGATTTTATGAATATTTGAAAATAGAGAAAGCTGCCCGCCTCCCTCCAAACAAAGCTATCTGCTCTGCTTGGGAAGCAATGAGAGCTGCACAATGCACATTTGTGTGGAAGAATGAGAAAGGCTCTCTCGGAAACTGACGGACAGACAGCTCTGCTCAGCCAAGACAAGTTCAAGGGGCATAGGGAGGCCAGGCTCTGACGTGAACTAAAGAAATGTACTCTTGTTCACGTTCTTTTCCCAAGCTCTTAGCTTTGTCTCCACAGCTCAGGAATCCTTAGCAGCTGGTGACTACCGGGCCAATGTGCTGTGGGTTTCACAGGAATTCCCAGAGGAATCTCTCGTCTCTTCTAACATTTCTGCCTCTCTCCCACTAACTGCCCCAGAGAACCTAGGAATCCTGATCAAATGTAAAAATAGATATTATTACGTCTGAAAAAACCCTGAATTTTTGAAAATTAAAGTTGAAATGTGACCATCAAAAGGAAACATTTTCATACTTTGTAGATGAAGCATATTGTCCTGTGCAGAGAAACTCAACGTTCATCAAAACTGGAAGCTATGCTGTGACCTTCTCCTGATTTGATCCCATTTCTGACACTTACAGACACACTCTGCACGGCCTGGGCTCACAGATGACTTCCATGCCTTCATTACATCACAAAGATGATAGCTGCCCGACCAAGCACCAGTTGAAAGCTGAAAATGTGAATTATATAAATTAAATAAATTTATATTAAAATTTGACATAAAATATTTTAAAATGGTATAAATTAAACAAATATATAAAATTTATATATAAAAATTAGTTTGTCCACAAAGCTGAGTGCCTGGAGCCAAAAATATGAGACAGCTCCATCCATAAGACGATCAATCTTCATGTGCTCAAGTGAAAAATATCTCATGTTGCTGGGTTTCTAAAAGCAATATATTTATGTCAACAAATACAACTTATTATTATATATGAAAATGATAATGGTGTAAAGAAGCCACACACACACACACACACACACACACACACAGAGTTTACGCCAGTATTTGTCAATGGCTGCATCCCGAGAGTTGACCCTCAGCGTGCCACATGAATTATCTCACTTGCTCCTCTCAGCAATACCTACTTTCTAGGTGACAAAACCAAGGCACAGTGAGGTCTAGTATTTTCTCCACAGAGCAGTGGGCTGGGGTTCAAAGTCTCACACAATCTCTGAGCCACTCTCTCAGTCCTGACTACACAGAACTTTCTAGTACAGGGACTGGGATGCAGGCTGGTGATGGCCTGAGATGCATGAGGTCCTGCTGTAGATCCTTAGCACTGGCAAAGAGAAGAGTGAGGAAGACAGAAAGGGGAAGCCACACCCACGATTCCAGCAGAAGACCGCTGCTCTACCAGAGGCCACACCAGGACTAAGAACATCAGGTATGACATCCTCTACCACCCACTAACACTTCTTAGAGCCCACACAGCTGTCTCCAACAGTACCTCCTCCCCTAAACTCCATATCCCATCCCACAATTCTTGCAGAAGATCCATGATCCTCCAGAGAGCCAAGTTGGTTCTAGGACCCTCAGAGGCCAAGATGGTACCTAGAACCCTGGAAACCACAAAAGTATCTGGAAACCCAGAGTCCATAACAGAATCCAGAAAGCCAGAGGCCAGGCCAGTTCCCAAAACCCCAGCACCCCAGAGGAAAAGAGGGCACCTAAAACCTCAGAGGTCATGCAGGCTACCAAAACCCCAGCAGAGAGACAGCTTACTGGACCTGAAGATTCGCTGGTCACCAGAACCGCAGGCCACTCAGGCCAGAAGATCAGAGAGGAAACAGAAACCAAGGAGAAAAAGAAAACATCCAAAAAGATCCATCCAACAAAGATAAACTCAGAAATCATCAGCTAAATCTATAATTAGCCCAAGCCCCTGTGATTAGGGACTAGTTTAAGAGCACAGTCAACAACAGCCAGGGCAACACGGCATCTCCAGAGCCTGGATCCTACTACAGCAAGCTCTGGGTTCACCAACACAGCTGAGGCCCAGACGCTACTACAGCAAGCTCTGGGGACGCCAACACAGCTGAGGCCCAGACGCTACTACAGCAAGCTCTGGGTTCGCCAACACAGCTGAGGCCCAGACGCTACTACAGCAAGCTCTGGGTTCGCCAACACAGCTGCAGCCCGGATCCTACTACAGCAAGCTCTGGGTTCGCCAACACAGCTGAGGCCCGGATCCTACTACAGCAAGCTCTGGGTTCACCAACACAGCTGAGGACCAGACCCTACTACAGCAAGCTCTGGGTACGCCAACACAGCTGCAACACAAGAAAATGACCTTGAAACCAGTCTTATGACGATGATAGAGACACTTAAAGAGGAAATGAATAAATCTCTTAAAGAAATTGATGAAGCACAAACAAACAGGTGAAAGAAATGATTAAAACTGTTCAATATCTGAAACTGAAAAGAGTAACTATAAAGAGAACACAAACCAAGGGAATCCTGGAGATGAAAAATCTAGGTAAGAAAACAGGGACTGCAGATGCAAGTATCACCAACAGAATACAAGAGATGGAAGAGAGAATCTCAGGCATTGAAGATATGATAGAAGAAATTAATACATCAGTCCAAGAAAATGTTAAATCTGAAAAGCTTCTGACATAAAATATCCAGGAAATCTGAGCTACTACAAAAAGACCAAACCTAAGGACAACAGGAATAAAAGAAGAGGAGATTCCCAACTCAAAGGTCCAGAAAATACTTTCAGCAAAATTATAGAAGAAAATTTTCTTAGCCTAAAGGAGGAAATGTCTATAAAGATACAAGGAGCTTGCAGAACACCATAGACTGGATTAGAAAAGAGTTTCCCTGCCACATAATAATTAAAACACTAAACGTACAGAACAAGGGAAGAATATTAAAACTGCAAGGGGAAAAGGCCAAGTAACATATAAAGGCAGACCTATTAGAATTAAATTTGACTTCTCAACATAAATAATAAACTAATTGCACTTCAGGCAGTGAAAATAAAAGCATAATGCCCCAACTATTACCAACAACAACAGAGAGGTACAGCATTTTTATGAAATATTTACCCTAAAAGTACAGCACTTAGCTCATCCGAATATATAAAGCACACAGAAGGGCACATAGCTGTGATACACATGCGCTCTTCTGAAACACAAGATCCAGAGCACATAGTGGTGCTTGTGAGGCCTGAGCATGACCATTCAAGGGAACACTGCTCAAAAGCACAGGTTCGGCAGGACTGAGCAGGGCACCAGGACCCTGCACTTCTCACGAGCTCCCTAGTGACCATAGCACCAAGGGCAGCAGGCAACAGTCACACTGAAACAGACTAGATGATGTCTGATTAAACAGAACTCACCTGAGAGATCAAGCTGAAGAACGAAATTGTAATGATTCTGACCCTTCAAATGCAGGGAAGGAAATGGATTTTCTCTTAGAAACTGACAGCAGTGTGAACTTCGGGAAGCACAGTCGTCTGTGAGTCCTTTACTTTCAAGTCTGGACAACAACTCAAAGTAACTCAACATAGTTTTCAAAAAATTGAGGCGGGTTCCGATTTCATGAATAGCAAAGAAGGACTGGGAATACGCCCATCGTTGTATGTATAAATGAGCAGTTTTGAAACACATCTTTTAACTTAAAATTCATCTGACGGGGCATAAATAATGTGCTAGGAAGTGTAGAATGCAAGAAGTTGAGGACGGGGTCAGAATAGTTGTCCCTGTCCTCCGGTGACCTGTGTGTGTGTGTTTGTGTGTGTGTGTGTGTGTGTGTGTGTGTGTGACACGGGGCTGGAGATAATGATTTCAGAGCAGAAGTGAGTGTTGGCTTCCTAGACAAAGTAAGGAACACATGCGTACACACCGTAGAACAGTAGCTGTACACACCTGGAATTTTAGCAGTCAGAGGCAGGAGAATCATGAGTTTGACCGTGAGATGGAGCGGCGAGGTGGCGACAGGTATGTGAGCATGCCCCTGCGCCCACAGGTCAGGCCCGCAGGGTGGAGTCAGCACTGCAAATGGAACTACAGACGTGGCAGCAGCGGCGGGTATGGTGGGGGAGGGGGCAGCTGCAGACGAGGGAACGTGCCATTACTGAGTAGGCCCAGTCTTCGGCTGCTGGGAGGCTGGGGCCACCACAGGGCCCTCCTGGAGCTGGCACTGCTGCTGTTACTTGTAAAACTTGTCCCGCTTAGGGGAGGCGAGCATGGGGCACAACACTTCCCATAGGCTGCGAACACAATGGTCATGCCCGGGGTGCCAACAGGGCAGCTGGTGACAAGGGCAAGGTAGTGTAGAGCAGCCTGGACCTTCCGGTCCTGTCCCGGGACATGCTGCTCAACCACGTGATCACTCTAACTCTGAGCAGCAAGATATCTGAGATGAAGAACGGCTCATTTTCTGGGTTAAGCCTCTTTGAAAGACTTCTGTGATTCATGCTGTCACCAGAGACTCTGCTGATGTTCACGATCTGTGCTGTCGCCAGGGGCCATGGTGCTATGGTCAGGGAAGCTTCTTTTGCAGTGGTGTTGATGACTGCAGACCTCCTAATTGAGAATGAGGGACATTGAAGGCTTCTGGGCCAACCTCTCCCCCATGCCACCTCCTAAAAGTACAATTCAAACATGAAACTACTGAAGGGAGTCCTTAACAGTTGTGACTGACATGCTAAAGATGCTGACGTGCAGCTCTTCGGAGCTGATGGTCTCTGGGGGTGGGTGGGACACAGGACACTCAGTGTTCTTTAAGGGGCTGGCCACTGGGAGTTTGACCATGATCCTATGAATATATGGGTAACACAAATTGGACTTTGGAGGTTTTCGGGGAGGGGGTGCAAGGGTGGGTGGGTGTACTTGGGAGTAATGGGAAAAGTGTGATTGGGATGCATTGTATGAAATTCCCAAGTAATGAATAAAAACATTATGTTAGGAGGGGGCAGATAAATGCCACACAGCACAGGCAGTGTAAGCTTGTGCCACCTGGGACATGGAAAGTGTAAGACCCGGGAAAACCACAACACACATCCTTGTGTCTAGTTTGCGTGTTTTTAATGAGTACCAAAGCAAAGCTGTGTAGCAAGGGTTGTGAATTCATGAAAATGTACAACTGTATGTTTAAAAAAAACTGAAGTGTTAAAAATCCTTGAGACAAGGAGTTACCAAGTGATTCTAAAAGAATTGATAGAACCAGAAAACCAAGGAATGCAGAGATAAACGTGGTCCAGGGCTGAACAGGGCACAGGGATGGAGGACCCTGAAGCTGACATTCTCTGTCTTAGCTTCATCAACTGTCTAGAGTCCACCTGGTGAAGAGTTTAGGCTGATGCCTGTAATCCAAACACTCACAGATAATGTTCTAATAAAATTACAACAAACTCCGACAGGGACTTTCCAGTGTTACAGACTTTAAAGTTCTAGATCAAAGCAGGTGAGCTGATGTAACTTTTATGGGCACTCGGGTACCGAATCAGACACTTCCTGACTGTGCATCTCTAGAAGCAGATGTCTCAACAGTCATGACTCCCTGGCTAATTCAGAGGATGCTCTGTTTCTCTCGCATACCCCCTGGAGTCTCACTCCTTCCGTTCTCTCCTTCCTGATATCTTTACCTTTTTCTCTCAGTTCCCTCTTTTCATCATCTTTTGACTGTGTGCTTAGGTATCCTCTACCCCTTTATTGTAATAATCATAAGCAAAATCAGTGGACCCTTAATCCTTTTCTCTAGCAAAGAAAAGTCCTGATTTTCCTTCAAATATGCTCCCAGCTTGGCTAATCAGATGCCAATGTCTATTGCCCTGTGGATTTCTAGATTCCTGTCCCTGAGTCCTCAGATGTTTCTGTGGTGATAGGAATGAGAATGACCCCCATGGGTTCCCATGTGTGAATACATGGTGGGTCTCTGGGAAGGATAGGAGGAGGTGTGTCACTGGGGGTGGGTTCAAAAGTCTCACTATTCCCAGTGTTTCTCTCTGACTCTTGGCTGTGGATTAAGATGTGAGCTCTTATCTATCTGTTCCTTTGCTCCACCATCATGAATTCTAACTCTCTGAAACCAGAAGCCAAATTAAATGCCTTCTTTTATGAGTTTCCTCGATCATGGTGTTTTATTACGACAACATAATAGTAACTGTGACAGTTTCTATTAGCCATTTCTCTGCATTGAACTTCTTCTCTCTAGACATGTAAGCTCACCATTGTTTTTACAACCATGGAAACGAATTATGAATTATTGACAACTGGACCCATCCAGAGTTCTAATATGTCCCCCTCCCAGATCTGTTGCTTCGTTTGATGAAATTATGAACCCTCCTACGTAGCCAAATCCAAACATGCCTGTTATCTAGTTGGCTCCTCTTTTACCTACAATTCCAGTCAGGGATCATCTTCTGTCAGTTTTCATATTAATAGGTCTTTATAAATGAACCTAAGAAATACTTTCCTACTTACTAGGGCCTGAGGATCTTGCTTCATGAGTATTATGGACATTCCTTCAACTGTAACTTTCTCAGCTCTGAATTTTGGAGCCTGTTCTTTGCTTTGCAGGCTTCATTTTTAAGGTCTGTATGTGCCTCCATGTTCTGCTCTTGGCCTTCACTCAGCCCCATTTCTTTACATCCCATCTAAACCATTTTCGAACCAAATGAGATCTTCAGTCACATTTCTCTAACACTTCTATGTTTCCGTCCAGACACTTGCCCATATCTCCATGTAGTTATTACAAACATAATAAAGTCTGTACTAGTCAGGGTTCCCTAGAGAAACAGAATTCATAGTATAAATATATATTGAACATACACACACACACACACACACCAACATTTTAAAATGGCTTATAGACTGTGGTCCTGCTACGCCAACAATGGCTGTCTACCAATTAAAGGTCCAAGAATCCAGTCGATCCTCAGTCCGCAAGGCTGGATGACTTAGGCGGGGTTCAGTATAACTCAGAATCATGAAGAAGTAGACTCTGATACCAGTGAAAGAATGGACTTGCCAGGAAAGTGTGAGCAAGCAGTCAAGGAGCTAAAGCTTTCTTCTCCCATGTCCTTTGTATAGGCTGCCAACAGAAGGTGTGGCCCAGATTCAAAATGGATATTATCACCTTATCAAAAGATCTGGACTAAAGACGTATCTTCACACATCAAAAGATCCAGGTTAAAAGCGGGTATTTCTACTTGAAATGATTTAATTAAGAAGAAAATCCCTCACATGTGCACCCAGATCCTTGGGTTTTAGCTATTTTCAGATGCACTCAAGCTGACCACCAAAAATAGCCATGGCAAGGGCTGTAGTGGGGACTCTCTGACATGTACCCTTCTTCCCCTCTAAGGGAATTGTGCTTCCTTGTGAGGAAACCAGTCCAGGTGGCTCACACAAGATGAGGCCCAGTTCCTCCCACAGGGGTATAAGTTCTTACCCCCGAGCAGTGAGTTGTGAAATTCCTGTGTGCTCTTCTCACAGAAGCCTGCATTGTTCAGCAGTCGCCAAAAGCCCTCCTCCTGCTGGCTTGGGGAGGGTGTGAGAAGCCCCACGCTATGACGCAAACCTGAGTCATTAAGTCAGAAGCAGTCACTGAACATAATGTTTACCAGCTGTTTCTCTAAATAAAAAACGAATCCCAGAAACCGGACATGCTCATCACTTTTCTACAAGGACACGTTCAGTTAATACAGTAATGAGCTTTGAACAGAAAGCAAAAAGGATATGCATTTCTGTATACTAAGTGTTTAACACCGAAAATGGGGCCAGTTTAATACTATAATTCATAGTGGTTAATCCGAAGCAACTGTTAAGAGAGAAAACACACACACAGCTAAGTCTAATCACAATGGCCACACCGACTCAGGGTTAAGCAGTCAGGATGAGTAGCTTGCCCCAGTGTCTCCATCTTTAAAATGGGAAATGTGAATGATCTCCAAAGATTTAAATTAAGTCACTTATTTTTAAAAACGCCAAGAACAGAGGCTCATCAGTTAAGAACACCAGTTGTTCTTCCAAAGGACACAGGTTCAAATCCCAGCATCTACATGGTGGCTCCCAACTGTCTATAACTCCAGTTTCAGGCAATGCAATGCTCTCTTCTGACCTCTGGCAGGCAAGTGGAGCACAGACATCCATTCAGGTAAAACATTCATAAGTGCAAAATGAAAATATTTTTAAATGTAAAATTAAAAGTGCCAAGTATAAATTTTGCTTTCTATAGCCATCAAACGTGGCCAAATGTTTGCATGGAAGAGAATTTTTAATTTAGTTATTTTTAATTATGTTGTACCTTTGTCTGCATGTTAATATGTGCACCAGAGCGCAAGCGTCTATGGAGCTGGGCAGGCTCAGATCCTCTATAGAGCAGTGCACACTCTTAACTCCAGGGCCATCTCTTCAGGCCCAAGGCAGGGGCTTTTAAAAAATTACTTCTGAGCCAGGCAGTGGCGGTGCACACCTTTAATCCCAGCACTGGGGAGGCAGACGCAGGCGGATCTCTGTGAGTTCGAAGCCAGCCTGGCCTACAAGAGCTAGTTCCAGGACAGAGAAACTCTGTCTCAAAAAAAAAAAATTAATTCTGTAGTTCCTCTGGAAAACCAAAATCTAAAAGTCATCTGAGTGTGAAGAATTGGAAAGAAAGAAAATGTCTTCATTCACCTAACAAATTGAATAAAATAGACAAAGTAAAGATCAAATGAATTTCAGGGCAATAATTTTTATAGACCGGTATGACTCAATCTCATTGAAAAGTAATGATTGGTAAAAATCTTCTCCCTGGAATGACTGAAGGAATTTCCTCTACAGCACACATCCTTGCCATCATCAGGAGAGGACAGAGGATTTGACAAACTGTCCCCTCTACAGGCACTAACAGCCCTCATCTCAGCCCTGCCAGACATAGTCCACCAGCGCAGCCGCAGCTTCAGCTCGCTCCGGCAGCCGTTCCAGGTCTACCCTTAAGACCTAAAAATCTTCACTCACGTGCATCGCAGCTGCTGTGCATTCTTCGTCCTTAGCTTAGTCCTCTCAGATACCATTATTCCACTACATCCTGCCATTTAACTGTTGGTCAAAACATGGCAGCTGTCTCTTGAACATAAAGGAATACTGAAATATAAATTAAGCATGCAATTCTGAGACTGGAGATCCAATAAAAAAGAATAACTAACAAAAAGTAATGAACTTGTGGAACGTGAATGCTGACAGTACGCTGACTCGGAGAGAAGAGCCGCGTTGGATTCAGAGTTAAAAGCGTTGTACTCCAAAGATAGAGCATTTGAGTTAGTTTGAAAGCCTGACAGGATTTGGTATGCAGAAGAGAGAGGGCTATATTTAAGTCATTTGAAGATAAATTGTTATCCATCCAGCTCCCAAGATATGTTCACTTCACAATCACTTAGGATTTTAATCCAGTTATGGGGAATTTCTAACCAGTACCACCATGCAGGTATTTATAAATTCGCACAATATCAACTAGCAGTACAGGTGTGCCCCAGAGGCTGAAGAAAATTTGACTATATCAAACCTTGTGAAGAAGCACAGGTCAGGGAGAAAGGCCTTCACAATCTGTAACCCAAATTTAACTCTCAGTTGAGGCCTCCAGGGCAGTTCACAGCAAGTCCCTGTGTGGTCGAAATCTCAAGGCACGATTGGCTGCTTATCTTCTCCCCCGACCCCTTCCATCCCCATCCCCACTTAACTTCCCAGTCCCTTCCTCTCCTTTCCCTTCCCTGTGTCCTCCAACGCCTTCCTGCAAACCCTTCCTTCCAGTCATGGCTCTTTTCTAGCTTCCTGGATTCTACATGCTCTCCAAGTTTAATCACGCATCTAAGGTTTCAAGCAAGGAGCCACCTACGAGAAACAACGTGTGACATTTGCCTTTCTGACTCAGGGTTACCTTGCTCATTATAAATTTTAAGAATATTCTTTGTTGGTTGTGGGGGTTCCAAACAGTCGCTAGTGTTCTAGGCAAGAACTCTATCACTGAAATACATCCCCGAGCCCTCAAAATCTGCTTTAAAGTATCTGGTGGTGTTGATGCCCCCAAGAAGTCCAAGTAGTCTGTAGTCTCTACAGAAGACTCTCCTTCAGGCTGGAGAGCACAAAGGCCCATAGACAAACATTCCAGAGCCATAGTCTGGACTTTCAAAGATACAAAATGTACAAAAGCAAGATCCAGAATAAATCACATGGGAAGAAAGTTCAGATCAGCTGCAACTGTAGATTATTGTAATTATTAGAGCCAAATATAAAATAATTTTTCATTAATCTTTTAGTTAGCATACAGGAGTCTAATTTTTGACATTTTCATACCTATGCATCATAATTTTGCCTCCTTCAGTCCTGACTCCATCTCCTGCCTCTCCTGATGGCCACCTCCCTTCCTCGACACTCTAGGCTCTGCTTTTCTGTCACGTGTACTCCAATCTCTCTCTTCCTGCTTTGCCTCTTCTCTCTCATAAACACCTTTCTACTTCTACATCACATATATTCCACATATGAGAAAACGTACGCAACATTTATCTTCCTGAGTCTTACTTTAACATAGTGATCTCCAATTTCTCTCATTCCCAACAAATGGCATGGCTCCATTATTAACAAAGCTGAATAAAATTCTACTGAATATATAGGTATCATACATGTTTTCTTTTTTCAGTCACATGTTGGTGGACACCTAAGCATTGTCCACACATGAGCTGTTGTAAAGAGTGCAGCAACAAGCATGGATATGCAAGTGTCTCCATGTGTGCTGACTTTGACGTCTTCTGCTATCTGTTCCAAAGATGGTATGTCGGGATCATACAGTAGGTCTAGTTTTCGGGACTATGTTTTTCTGAAAACCTCCATACTGATTTCTATAGCAAAGTTCCAGTTTGCATTTGTATAAAGAAATGAACTTAGAAACTTTAAAATGAGTGTGGAATACAAAACCAATAAAAGTAAAGTTTTCGGAATAAGCAAATAATTTGAAAAGCTGTAAGATTTAAAATAATGGCATGCAACTTTATTGAAATTTAAGACATGATGAATGTGTTTTTTAACAGACTAGCTACACTGAACAGATAATCTGGGAAATTTAAGACAGAATTGTAGAAACAATCTAAAATCAAGCAGAGAACAGCACAGGTGGGAATTGATTGAGAAAGGCTAGAGGGCGTGGGGTGTAGAAAATCAAGAGAGCCAATTGGATTTCAATAAAAAACCTGAAAGACTAGATCCGAGGTAGCTCATGAAGAAATAGTAACTGGATTTTATGTACAACTGATGAAAGACACCAACCCCTCCGTACATTAAACTGAAGCACAGAATGATGTCTACATATCATAGAGATACCACACAGTACAAAAAACAAATAAATCTTTTAAGGAACCCCGGTGAAAAGAGGTGTTACTTTTGAAGATATCACTAGTTAATTACCATAGTCAAAATCCAATGGAAAATATGTCCATTGCAATGAAAACAAAGAATGCTAGTATACATCAGAACCACATCTTCAGATAGGACAAACACTATTGATAAAGAAGTGTGTCCAGTGCTCTAGACCACAGAGCAATAAGGAACAAAGAACAATATTAGGAGATGAAGCACATGTATCAGCGAGGATGAGAAATCAGAACTGATGGTCTGAATCTGTGGGTTTTGTTAAATGAACTACAAATTAAAGATACACAAAACAGAACTTTAACTCTACTGAAACTGTCCACACAATATCTTTTTGGTCATTGTTCTGTAAATATTAAAGCCTGCCAACTATTGACACAGCATTTACATCACATAAAGTACTAGACGGTGACCGGTGACAGAAACCTACAAGTGACTGGAAGAAGGTGGTGAACAGCTCAGGTTAGATATATTAAACCATTTTACATGGGGCTTGGACACTCATAAATTTGGTTGTCTGTGAGAGTCTCGGGGCTAATCTGTCAAAGATACTTAAAAATAGCTATCTATGGCCTTTGATAAGCAATTCAAGGAGACACACTGATGATGCTGTCTAGGCACTGGTTAGATGGGCTGCTGCAGGGCTGTGTGGTAGGACTGAGTGGCCTTTAAATTATATCTCAACCTTAATCTGAATTATGATTTATTATTGTTCTGGACTGAATTCTTATACCTTTTCCAAATTCACATGTTGAAATACTAATCCTCAATGTAAAGTTTTTTATGGGGGCTTTAAGAGATAATTCAGCTTAGCTAAGGCCCTAAGAACTAGTTCCCCTAAAATAAAAAATGATGGGAGAGGTTGCTGGACCTCTCTCAAGTATCAAGGCAGCAACATTTGAGTGTATGAGTGACAGGAAGCCATCAGCAGTCTTCATTAGGTACTGCTTGTGGGCCTCCCAACTGTGCTTAAGCCACTCCTTCTTCGATATGGCAGAGACGATTAATACAATTATTCTTAACGCTTTGTTGTTTCAACTTGGTTGACATTGTTTGTCTCAGGATCTCAAATAACCCAGGCTGATCTGGAACTTTCTATATCGCCAAGTTTGGCTTGATTTCCTCATTGTCCTGCCTCTCCCCCACAAGTGCCATAAATACAGTACTTTTTAATAAGATATGCTTCAAGGTAGTGGTTGCCAAGAAAAGTCAAAAAGAGCAAGGGCTGAAAACCATCTTTGCCAGACTCTTCTCAGGCCCTCCCCTCTGGGCTGGGTCTCCCCATACTCTGCCTGGGTCAACAGCAGCCATTCCATTGTTATTTCCAATTCAACCTCTTAAGAAGCCTTCTCCAGAAAATTGGACTTCTAATAAATTGAATGTTTGCTAGGAATAAACAATTTGTCATATTAATTCCCAGAACTTGTATCACTATACTAGTAATGACTCTAAAAATATTTGAACCAAATCTTCCTGGATGTGATAAATTGCTATACTTGCTATACAAGTCTTTTTTCAACAAAATTGAATATTGGTTTTAAGGACACTTTATCCCTTTCCATGTTAAGAGTATCTCTCTCTCTCTCTCTCTCTCTCTCTCTCTCTCTCTCTCTCTCTTTCTCACACACACACACACACATGTGCATGCAGACACATGCACATACACCCCAAGCTAATCTATGTCTTGGTTGTAGGCTGAGAACTGGCAGGTGGTTCAGCTTCTGTTGTGGGTGACTTGACGGCAGCAGGACACTTGCATCTTGGAGAATTGTCCTTCTGGCCATGACACCAGAAGCATGACCTTCCAACACTACATGTCCAGGAGTGAACAGAGCTGTGCTCCTTACCACCCACAAAATGCCTACCTATTCTCTTGCCTGAGATGGCAACAAACTATGATTAAATAAATAATTCTTTGAGTGTTAATCAGATACTTGATTCATTGTAACTGTGTTCTATGTAGAACTTCATTGAAAGTTCCAACAACTCTAGGGTAGGCACTCACTGTCCCTCTGCTATAGATGGAGAAACTGAGTCACAAGACATCACATCTTACAGCTGGGATTGCCAGCTGATGGCATAGGAACTGGTCAATCTGTTGATCCCTGAAGTTCATTTCCACCCATAGTTCCCTATACATATTTTTAAAGGACCTACTGTGTTACCCAACACATCCTGCTGTGGGGCCAATGAGAAATAGAGTATAAAGATGAAAAGGTTCAACAGATCTAAGAATCTAGTCTGAGCACCAGGTAAATTGGAGTTACAGGCCTAGCTTATTAACTCTGCAACCTGCAGGCAAATTACTCAATCTTCCTAAGCCTCAATTTCTTCATCTGTAAATTGGGGATAATTATAGTCTTCCATTACTGCTGATGAGAGGCAGAGGGAGGGTTCAACTGTATAATCTTTCTGTAACACCATGGAGCCACATCTTCCTGAAGATTACAATCTTTCAAAATTGTGGGAAAAGCCAACACTTTCCAGTTGCCATCGGGTTGCAGAGAGATAACCATACCCCAAACTAGAATCTCCTATACCTAAAATTCCCGGCATTCTGAAGTAATAGATTTGCCAGAACACAGGGCGTACTGGGTGTTGAAGGAAGACTGCCTCTTGCTCACGATGGGCTCTAGGGAGCTGAAGGCAAGTGTATCCTCCCATTATATTCAGTGTCACAGGGCGTGGCACTAGAGATGAGAATTAGGGGCCCAGAGACATCACTGTGTTATTTTCCCAGAAGAAAATTCTACCTTCTGCCTGCAGGAAAATGGCAGGGTACTCTCCCACAACATGGGGCAATGTCTTCATCCTCCAGGGAGGGCACACGGGTCACCCTGCTAATCAAGAGCTGGGGATCACCGAGTCTCGTTTCATTGGCCATGTGGTGCCTAGGGAGCAGGTAGAGACTCTGTCCAGAGAGCATGAAGATGAGTCACTGAGCGGAAGGTCCCTCCTGGTATCTCCCACTCAACCCCAAACCTCAATAAAATGTTGCAAACCCCTCCTGCATGCCTACCATGGAGCACCAAAAAAAGTTGTTTATAAAGTGAAAAGAAAAATTGGAAGTGAAAAACTGCCTAGCATCTAAGGAATGCAGAAGTGTGATAGTACATGTGGGAGGACCAGGACCATGGCTCATGCTTCATCCCACAGAACCTTCTAGAGAGCTTTAGGGCTGCTACAGAGGAAGTTTTAGGTCACATACAGCCTGAACTGTAAGGGGTCTAAGAGTGTTCATTCTCTGTTCTCATGTTACATTTTCTATAAAAAAAAAAATGTGATAAACACCTGGAATATTCTGTTAGCAAGGGAAACTATCTGGCAGCCACTTTTCACGAAATTGAAAGAGAGGTGCATCCATGGCTCTCCCATAAGTCATGTGCCCGTCACTCACAAATAAACTCAAGGCTGTGTCTGGACTCTCTTCAGTACTCAGCCAGGCCAGCTCTTTATGAGTAACCTAAAGGTCTGCACTTCATCCTAATACTTCAGCGTCTAGTAAACATGTCCTCTTCTTCCTAACTTACACTCTTCTAAGAGTAGGGTTTAGGGGTTTCTGAGGTTGCCCCCATAGTATCAACCCCATTTCTACTATTACTTAAAAATGACCTTTCTCCATTCTCCCCAGCGCCAGCTCTTTGCTGAGATTCATCAACCAACACAGTTGCAGCGTCACCTCATGGCCTTGGTGTTCTTGATGATTTAAAGCTGCGTGTCAGGTGTGACCCTAGAGAGTTGACAGCTAGGACTGCTCCGGACAACGCTGCCCTCGGTGGGAGAGCCTAGTGGTGAGCTCTCAGTTTCCCCTGACAGGGAGCCATCTTGAAAACAAAAGCTGCTGTATTTGCAGGTGGGCCCTGAAGTCCATGCAACAAACATCTGGAGACCTTTGTTTGCGTTCCACCCTTCTGGGACCATGGTGGACACTAGCGATGTTCTCCTTTGGCTCCACTGCCGTCGGCTGTGAGCAAAGGGGAGCTGATGGGATGATCTATATGAAGTGAGGGAGCCTCCATGCAACCCCCACCCAATTAATGTTATTCCCGAGAGAGAACTTGGTGACCCCAGAGGCAGAAACGCTAGTGTAGGGCACATTTATTGTGATGAAAGGGAAAACACCCCAGTTCTACAGATGCCTAGAAGGAAAGCATAGAACACAGGATGGGGCTTTCTGAGTCTGTTAAGGTTCCCATGACTCATTGCTACTTCCTACACACAGCCACCGTAAGAAGAGAACGGCATCCTGCAGAAGGATATTTTCGCCCTCCTCCCTGACTTAACATCAGGCCTGCACTTACTATACCTTATGTTTTTTTTTCCCAGTCAATGTCAACCAAAGCTGGCAAAGCTGTTGGAGAAGAAAAACACTTGCCCATTGCTAGTCGGGGTATAAACTGATGTAGTCTCCACCAAGTGTGGAAGTTAGTAGAGAGGTGTCCTCTAAAAACCAACACCGAAGCTTCTGCACGCTCCAATTTACCACGACTGGATAAAATCTCAAAGGAGTTTTTAGACCTTCCCCAGAGTACCTGCACATCTGTGTTTCCTGCAGAACTATTCACAATCAGTTAGAAATGGAACGTACCAGGATGTCTATCAGCACATAAATAGATAAAGAAAATATGCTCCACACGCATGGTGGAATTTTGTTAAGCTGTGAAGAAAATGACATCATGACTTTTGCAAACAGTGAATGGAACTGGAAATCGTTACGTTAACTAAGCCCGACTCCAGGGAAGAGTCTCACACACTTTATCTAGGGAGAGCCTAGGATATATGAAAGTGGGGAGAGTTAGAAAGGTGGGGGAGTAATAGAATAATGTGACATCAAAGTAGAGGGGATGTGGAAGGAGGGTGGAGAACAGGGAGGAGAACTGGGGTAATCTATAGGAATAAAGAGTATATGCAAATATTGTAAAGAAATCCATTACTTTGTATACTAATTTTAAAACTTAGTAATAAAAATTCTAATTTTCTGCTGAAGTTTAAGCATAAGATGCTACAAAAACTGATTCCTCTTGTTTTTTTCTTTAATTTTCCATCTTTAAAAATCTAAAAGCCAAAATTACTGAAAATTGCTCCTATAAGTAAATATATTCAGAGCAAATCTTAAATTTTAACACAGTTGATGGCTAAACCCCCTATTGTTCCTTTACCCCTCAAGTGAGTTCCTACATTGGACTCCCTTCCAAGTAGCACAGCACACTCTTCTGCAGGCTGGGAAGAGAGAGTACTGCAGAATGCAAACGCTTTCTTGACATGTCAGGCATGTGTGGCTGTGGATGGCCAAACTCCCTTGAGATTCAGCAGCTCCAACCTTCGATCAAAGGACAAAGCCTGGTTCACAGCTGAGGACAGAGCAAGGCTGAGAACCCGTGTGAGCGTGTTACCTGAAGCTTTTGAAGAAAGTATTGGTGTGTGTGTGTGTGACAGAGAGAGAGAGAGAGAGAGAGAGAGAGAGAGAGAGAGAGAGAGAGAGAGAGAGAGAGAGGCGAGAGAGAGGCTGTGTTTTTATTGTGTTAAAGATTTTAGTTCTTCAGGAAGGAATCTGAAATAAGGGAACTGATTGAACACCAGGCACAAAGCTCTTCCCCTTCCCCCTTCCTTCCCTTCTCCTTAACATCTCCCTTCTTCCACACACACACTTTGACCTCTTCTTCTTCCTACCATATATCAGTGCTCTTCACCTGATTCTGATAATGGTCCTAACATAATTTCCAGATTCAGATTTGAGCAGATACTGGCAACTTTAAAATGATGATGGGTAAATGTCACTCACTCTGTACACAAGTCAAGAAAAGATACTACTCACTCTTAAGACTTCCAATCATCACCTCAGGGACTGCTCGTAGCTGGCCAAGGAAGCCCACTTCCAGGTCTCCTGTTGTACCATGCTAGGAGCCTACACAATGGCTCAGTCTAGGTTCTCAGACACGAAGCTGTTTAGTTCCAGTAGTTCTTGAAATTGGTCTGCTTGCCCCAAAAGTAGCTCACACTAGCATTTCACATTGAAGATGCTTTTCAAAGTTGTAGATCTAAGAGAAGAATGATGATATCATTGGTTTTATGGAATTGCTAGATAAAAAAATAGCATTTTTACTCAGCTTCAAACCACCTTGATGGATAAATTCAGGAATTTGTAGAAAAAAAGGCAAATTTATTTGTAAGGTGTTCGCTGCTGAATTGAGCTTTTAAAAAGAAAATGTTTCTTCCATGCTTTTAATATAGTGTCTTAACTAATTACAAGATGTGTATTTATAAACAGTTTGATTCCTAACACAGCAAATAGAAGAAAAAAACAAAAAAAAAGTACAAGGAAAGGCAAATGTCTTGGAGATGCTCAGACTTTGAGTGAACATTTGCTCTTTTCTCATGTCCAATGTTGAAATTCCCCTGCCTGGGTTTGACTTCTTCCAGACTTCACAACAGAACTACAACATAGGGTAGAACCTCAGTCCAGCACAGAAATCCATACGGCACCAGAACCAACAGGGAACCAGTAACCTAAGAAGACACAGCCCTCGGTCTCCCCACTGAAGACATAGATGGTCCCCAGTGCTCTGATTCAGTGCACCTCGTAACGCAGTGAATTTGTTACACTGGTGATAGTGAATAATCTCCAAGGAGAAAGAACATCCCCACTGTCCAATCAAACACAGGACTTCAGCTTCCCCACATCTTTTCCCCTAGCCAGGACAAGGTCATAGCACCATACTCATATAACCACATTCTAGATATTTCCAAGACTTCATATTTCCTCTCTTTTCATCTTTCTGGTTGAAGATCCCCTTTCAGAATTTTTTTCATGACATCTCTTCAGTGGTAGTCCACATTCAGGTCATTTTAACTCCTTTCAGAGTGACTTCAAGTTCTTTGACAAGTATAACTCTATGGCCTTTAAAATTCTTCCCTTTGTCCCTGCAAATACCCATAAGTGCTTGCTGCCCTGTGAGGCTCATGCAATTAGGTCTCTGAGCTGGAGGCAGAGAAGGTGCCTAGGACTCTGCAGCTCCAAAGCTTTCCCCACCAGATGTCAGCAGTCACAGAATGGTAGGGCTGGGGATCAGGTGGGGATGCAAAGCGTCCCATCGACACCCTTACCTCACAGGAAGGGAACAGAACCCCAGAAACGTTAAATACTGTGCCCCAATTACCATGAAAAAATTAAAATTTCCTCTACTTCCCTTTATTCTACTCTACTTCAATCAATTTGTTAAAATACTCTTTCCAAAGTGTGCTAATTTCTAGTCTATTTCAGAATATTATGAATGTGGTAATTTAACTTTTGATTGCCACAATGAGAAAGGAATAATGAATGACAATAAAAGACTTATATCTTGACACCTCCCATGAGCCATGCATGACTGATACAACACAGGGTCAAGGCCCTTCATGCAGCAGAACCACTAAATGGCAGTAAGGGAAAGGCATTTGAAACTCAAAACCTAATGTCTGCCCCTCGAGTGAGGAGCACTGAAAAGATCATTTACTGCTTCGTCGGACAGAATGCAAAAATCCTGGACCATAAATCACGATAACTCACAGAACAGAGTATGGAATGGAAGATTATTCCATCCATATATTTTCATTACTGGAGCATTAAGCATGGGCATAAATTCAAACATTCAACAAAACATGTGAAAAAAGTATTAAACTCTACAAGTGATCATGGGACTTTTCTCCAGCTAAATATTTAAAACAAAAGTAATTAAAGTGTAGATCAGAGATAAAATATCTGAAAATGGAACTAGTTAAGTTGAACTAAAATATTTTAAATTTCAAATATTAGAAATGGAAGCTAGAAGCACTGTAAGAGAGAAAAATAAGCAGGCTGTAGGTATGCTAATCTACACAAGGAAAAGAAGTTTTGACAAATATGTTTTTCTATTTTTCTTTAAACATACAAATATAACATGGTAAGAAAAAAGTCACCATTAATTTTTTTTCCCAGATTTTAGTTATTTGTGTGTAACAGTGTTCTCATGTGAGGGTGAGAGGACAGCTTGAGGAGACTGGCTATCTCCCGGCATCGCATGGGATCTGGGGATTGAACTCAGGTCCTCAGGGGCTTGGAAGCAATGGTCTCTTAGCTACTGGACCACTGCTGGTCAGCAACATCTCTTTTTAAGGTTTGTAACATAATAGGAAATCACCCTTCCTCCATTTCTTCAAAGTCACGTCTTCTCTAGAACCACCCTAAAATACAACTTAGGGTCAATCACAGCTTGTTTCTGTACTCTCTCAGTCAGATATTTACACATGTACACACACACATATGCATACATGTACATACACCACACACACACATACACACACACCCATACACAATTTTTCAATACATACATTTCAAGAAAAATAGTCAAACATTTGACAGGAGTCCCCTAAATATTTTTCTGAATATACTGCAGGATTAAAAAAAAACAAGATAGAGAATTTTAACTGACACATGACTTCATGAGCAAATCAGAGATTCAGTTCTACACATTTAACTGGTGAATCTACTTGAAATAATAAAATTATTATAAGTAACTATTGAGAGGAATACCCTATTGAAATACTATGACAATTATAATAATAATAATAATAATAATAATAATAATGAACTTCCAGTATCCATGTTTTAGACTTTCTTCAAAGGGTTTAAAAATGACATACACTTATTGCTTATGAAAGAACTTATGCACAAAGAAATAAATGAAAGCAGCATCCAAATCAGAACACTGGCTGACCATCAATATCGTGTTGATCCTATTGATAGCATTCTGGAAATCGTCATATAGTCTCAGATCTAAGTGGGCTTCTTAGAGTGCGGATTCACCAATTCTTGTTAAAAGCATTTTGGTTTCTTACATAGTTTGATAAAACAGTCATGTAAGATTAACTTCTATCTTCTCAATAGTCGCTTCAGTAAACTTGTGGATCCGGGTTCGAGTCCAACGGTGTTGTTAGGATCACAAGGCAAGGAGAGGGCTTATAATTCTGAGTGCAAATAGTTTTTCCCTTGGGTTTTGAGCTTTCATTCAATAATTGGGCTATGGGTTAAAAGACACTGTACCAGACACCAAAAATGTTGAGAGCCTCTAGTTGTTTACACAATGAAAACTGTAAACCTTTCTGTTCAAATCTCATTGCTGATGTTGAACCTCCAAAGGTCCCTGATGAGGCTGAACATAGAGGTGCTGCCTCCAGCCTGAAAGTCTTCCTTCCCTATGTTGTCTAACCCTGCTGCAATGGCTAATCTCGTCAACTTGGGAAGAGAATCTTGATGAAGAAGTACCCAGATCACTTGACCTGTGAGAATATAGGTGAGGGATGGTTTTGTTTTCCTTATTGATGTGAGAAGACCCAGCCAGCTGTGGGCAGCACCGTCCCTTGGTTTGGGGCACTGTATTGTGTAAGAGGTGAGAAGACTGAGTAATAGGTAAGTATGCATGCATTCTCCCTGCTGGTGACATCACACATGTACGGTGTGATGAGTGCCTCCAGCATCTGCCGCTCTCACTCCCCTAAAGTGATAGCATGTAGCCCGGAACCGTGAGCTAAAACAAAGCGTTTCTCCCCTAAGTTACTTTCGATCAAGGTATTTCATCACAACAACAAAAATGAAAATAAGAAACCTTCCTTTATGTCTCTTCCCCCACCACCTCATCTGCATATCCCAGAAGTCCTACCCATGAGTAAAAGGCCCCATTCCCCATCCTTTCTTGGTTTCCTCGCCCACATGTGGGATCCTATGTCTCCTCCGGTCTCCAGTCTACACCTCCTAACGTTTTCACAGTTCCTCTTCCTCACAATGTGCATGCATGCTTGCCTGTGCCTGAGAATTCTCGCCCTCTTGGAAAGATTCAACAATAGATCTTGCTTGCTTGTATTGTTCGTGGACCATTTTTAGCTGATCTCCACAGTTTCCTTCCCTGCCTGCTGCAGTAATAAACAGCAGAATCTCAATAAGCCCTTATTGAGTTGAGAGATCTGTTATGCAATAGCCTTTTCCCTCAAACTCAATCTGTACCTCTGAACAAAACAGGAAGTCCTAGAAACCACGTTTACTCTTGAATATTCACTTTAGTTTTTTAGTGTTTAAAATATTAATGAGGATCTGACATTAAAAATATATGTAGGTATATACATATAAAATGTCTGCAAAGACACTCACGTCACCACAAACAACTCTAATACCATCTGTGAAAGATCAGAAACAATGTCATTTTCTAAATGGTAATCCGAGCATCCACTAACTTGAACACGCAGAATTAACTCTGAGACCAGAAGGGTTTCTCCACTACTGGAGACAAGAAAAGTAGAAAATAGAAAGCTTTTTCTTAAACAGCTTGTCATGTGCTCATGGGGGGAAAATAAAAAGTAACACGAGACAAGAAAAGCATATGTGTTCTAAGTGTTTCTGTGCTTGGTTTCCAGCTTAAAATAGACGGAGCCAGATTCCACTGGGCTCCTACCGGTGGCGATAAACATGGCTGCCTAACAGTTGGAGAGATCACACGGAGGCCCTGGTATCCTCCACAGCTGCCAGGGAAATTCAAAAGTTGATGGAGCCAGAATCAGCTCGGAAAGTAGGGCCCTGTCTTCCCTGTTCCTTGAGGCCAAAACACAGGATGCAAGAAATGTTTATGCTAACCAGCTTAGCTTCCCCTGCTTGATTCTGCCAGCTGGAGGGAATTAGTTCAGAGCCTTGTTTCTGTCATTGCTATGATAATTTCACCTGCTAAGGAGGGTCCTCACAGGTGCCCTAAATCTCCTCCCATCTGCCTGTCAGGGTTCCCAGCTCAATACCCCCTGCATGGAAGCTCCGGCCACTGGCGCCAGGCAGCCAACACTATGATCTCACTCCCAGGTGGGAGGGGGCTCTCGTCCTTTTGTCCCCAAGTATATAAACCCGCCATGTGCTGAATAAAGTTGACATTTACCCTTTGGGCAAATGATCCTGGTCTCTGTGTGTGTCTGTTTTCAACTCCTAGGATATTGATCCAGTCTCGCGGTTTGATATGGGAGGCGCGCCCTATATCGGAGAGTAGGGTTTCACAGATTTGAGCGGGACAACTAAAAAAGAGCAGGATACGAACTGGCGTTCGAAGAAAATACAGAAATTGAAAAGATAATCAGTACAAAATATACCTAGGAAGAAGAAGGCACAGACAAGTGCTTAGGGGCACAGCTAAGCACGATCAGCAGAGAGTCCAGGGACCAGTACGTGGGCACAGGAGAGGGAGATGCTGGAGGTACTGGGTGCAGAAGACAAAGGCAGACTTAAGACCCAGCGGTCAGACAACTCCAGAACCCAGACCTGACTCATTAGGTACTAAGATTTCTTTACTTTCAACCAGAAGGATTTGACTCTGCCGTCTTCAGTCATGCATCCAGCCATTTCCATCTCCCATCTAGTTACAGCAAAAAAAAAGTGTTTATCACAGGAAAATGTAAAACTCATAAAAACAAAAGTATGGCCAATCATATTATAATTTAACCACATTCCCTTCACTAATTTGTGCAACAGTGTTTATGCTAAGCTGCTTTGTATAGGACATTGACTGTTATTAGTTTTGGGGGAGTCACTGTGACCAAAATATACACACTTCTGACTCTAATAACTTATTAGGAGAGAGAGATGGCAAAAATGGTAGGAACAAGGGAACGTAGCACTGTGTTAGAAGGTGACCACGCAGGAAGATCAAGGGCCAGGCAGCCAGGAGTCCCGGTGAGCAGTGGGGGGGAGGCAGGAAAGGAGTACTGTAGTAGTCACAGTGAGTCCAACTGAGAGCACATTAGCAAACTGCTATCATATTTTATATCATGCGTTTTGCGTTTAAAGTATGATGAGCACATCTCCAAGCTATTAAATAGTCTTTTACAATATGATTTTTAATGACTATGGAGAATTCCAATTCATGAGCATGCAATATTATTTAACTGTTCCACTCTATGAGGCAATTAGATTTGTGTGTGTGTGTGTGTGTGTGTGTGTGTGTGTGTGTGTGTGTGTGATGAGAAAAGCTCACATAAACTCCAGTTCAGAGGTTTTGTTCTCTCTCGTCTGTGAAGGTCACCAGCCACCCACACATGGCAATTTTTGCGTCAGCCCCCACAGAAGGGCTCTGCTGTGAGCTTCCTTATATAGCAGAAATACTCCTTAGAGTAGAGAAGTATGCCCTAGATGCCTGCGCAGAACAGAGACTGGTGCACAGAGGACCAAACAATGACTACCCACTGGATTAATAAAAAACAAAAAAATTGCAGGGTGTTCATGAAGAACGCTGCCTCCCATCAGCCTGAGATGACTGCAAACGTCTCCTCCCACTGAAGCTTCCTTCTATGAAAAGGGTGAGTCAGAGCTCAGACATATTTAGCACCTTCTTTATAAGGTGGCAATGCGACTCTCCATGCCTTTAAGATACTGGAAACCACCATGCAATCTGGACAACTAAAGAATACTATTAACATCTCTGTAAATGCTAAGCAGCCTGTAGAAGCAATGTAGATAATGCTTTCATTATTGTCTCTCTTTCTAGTTATGTGAAGGGGACAATTACATAATGTTTTGGTCTTGAAATCTAAAAGAGAAATGGATTTTAATAGTTTAAACGACTCATCTTAAATTCTAGTCATAGCATTATTAAACTTCTGCTTTTATTTCTAAAAGAAATATGCTATACTGACACAAAAAGAAGAAAAAGCCTAAATAAGACTTGTCCAAAGCTCGGCAAATAAGAAAAAGCTGCACTCCAAAAAGAGAAAGAAAAACTATCAACAGGATACCGCATTTACTTGTCACATAGGGTGGTTCATTATGGGCATTAGTCACTGCCTAGTAATAGCTTCTCTGCTGAGGAAGAGGAGATGCTGAGTTGTAAGTACTGTCTTTCATGCTTCTAACATTATCAGAACCCCAGGCCAGTGCTAAGGAGAAGCAGGAAGCAACATCCTCTTGATTCTTCAAGTGTAGGATGTAGACCCTGGGAGGACAATCGACCTTTCTATGGGTGACTCAGTAGGTCGCTCATACACTCACTGCAAATGGACTTCTACAAGATGATGTGGGTTTGAGAGTCTGCTCTGGGTATCTGGGTTTAAGTCTTTTAGCTGTGTGTCTACTATATTTGTAATAATTAATATTGATTGCCAACTGAATAGGATTAGAGTCACCATGGAAACAAGCTCTTCAATGTGTCTGGGACGTAGTTTCCTAATTGCACTAATTGAGGTGGAAAGACCCATCACCAGTATGAGCTGCACCATTCCACAGAACAAGAAGTATGTGTTAAGGCCAAGAGTCATTTCTCATCGGTTCCTGATTGTGGATGCAAAAGGACTTGCTGCCATTCCTTCACTGTCCTGGTGTCCTGTACCCTCAAACCATGAGCCAAAATAAATACTTCATTCTTTAAATTGCCAAGTATTTTATCATGCTAATGAGAAAAGTACTGGAGACAAATATCTTCACAAGCAATCCAGTTACGCTCCAGAGACAAGGAAGTGGACGATTTGAGGATTCCAGCCACAGAAATGACTGTTGAAAGCTTCTCACACTGAGGACTGTAGACCCCACATGACAGCTCTTCAATATGGCATTCGTGGTCAAGGGGCCTGTTCTCAATAAAAGAGATAGCAGAGAGAATTCCTGGGAGAAGGGTCAGGTAGGAACAAATGTGGCTCTGTGAGTAAGGGAAAATGACAATGGGTGCACCTTTGTTATGTACAATGTGGTCCATAAAGCGGGCATCCCTGTTATGCACAATGTGGTCCATACTGACTTTAGCAATGCTTTGCCTACCTGCCTCAGACTTCAACATGTACTATGGGATACAAGTGTGAAATCTGGGTATCTCCATCTTTAATTTTCAAATCTATCCTTAGAAATGGACTAATGGGACCCAAACAACCAAGTTAAAATATGAAATAGCCAGAAATTCATTCATCTGCTTCAATTAGGGTGCTCATATTGGGTACTACAAAAGCAGACCTATGGTGATAACTCTCAGAGCTCTTGTTATTATTCATTTCTTTGCCCTTCCTAAAATATAACGTTTTAGAAAAGATTAGAAGTAACTGTCCCATCATCCTTTTGGTTACGATTCTGTTATTTGTCTTCAGTTCATTCATTCACCATGTGAGTGCAATCTATTCTATGCTCAGTACTGTTCTGGGGACCCAAAATATAGTACTGCAGAAATAAACCCAAAAAGCTTATTATCAGTTAATAACAGGAAGCAGACAAATGTACACAATGCAAACTCAATGAGTGCTGAGAAGAGAGAGTAGGGGAGAGGACGGTCTCTGTGGAGATGTCTGAGTAGAGATTAAGAGATAGGCAATAAGGCACAGCCCTGCAGACAGCTAGTAGAACATCCTTAGAAACAGGGAAAGAGCAAGGACAAACACCTGCAGGAACACAATAAAAGCCAGAGAACGGCTAGAGGTCTGTGACCAGAGACCACTGAGTAGGATGAGAAATGGAGTAACAGGGATGGTTAGAGATCTCCCATGATGCTACAAGGCACTGTGACAACGTTACTCTTCACACACAGGGACAGAAGACATCAGTAGGGGATAGAGCCAAGTCAGGTTCAATGTGATTTGACTGCAGAGTGAAGAACAAACTGAGGGGAAAGATTGGACGCAGGGGCCAGGTAGGTGCAATTACTGCTCTGTGAGTAAGAGAAAATGACAGCTTATCAAATACACATTTTAGACAAATATTTTGAAAAAACAACCAAGATTTGCTAATGGATTGGAAATGAGAAATAAGATAAGGAGAGAAGTCATGGGTGACTCCTAGTTTCCAGTCCTAACTATGGAGGGACGACAGGGTCCATTACAAAGATGGGAGAGACCACATGTGACAGTTAAAATGGATTGTCGCTGGATGGCATCTTGGATTGCCTAGGAGACCATTCTCTAGGCATGTGTGTGAAGAAATTTCAACACTGGGTTTATCGAGGTGAGAAGACCCACCCTAAATGTGGGTGGTACCATCCCATGGCCTGGAGTCCCAGGCTAAATGTAAAGGAAGGAACTGTGCACAGCTTGATTTCTGTTTTCTGGGTGAATACGCAATGTTACCTGCTCCCTTGGATACCTGTCGCCATAACTCCTTACCACGATGGACTGTGATCTCCAACGGTAAGCCCAGACAAACTTCTTCTCCCCAAGTTGCTTTAGTCAAATATTTGACAGCAATGGGAAAAAATGACTAATACAGCTTGAGGGGTAAAAGCCAAGAAATAAAATAAGCTCTTATCCTTGGATTTCAGTTGGTGTAGGGCTTCCTTCTGTGTTTGTGCTGCTTTCATTGGTTAATAAAGAAATTGCTTTGGGCCTGGTGATAGGGCAGAACTTAGGTAGGCAAGGAGATAGAACTGAATTCTGGGAGGAGGAAAGCAGAGCAGAGAGAGATCCTCCATGGAGCTGCCAGGTCAGACATGCTGAATCTTTCCAGGTAAGCTACGACCTCGTGGTGTTATACAGATTAATAGAAATGGGTTGAATCAAGATGTGTGAGTTAGCCAATAAGAGGCTAGACATAATGGGCAGTGATTTAATTAATACAATTTCTGGGTGATTATTTCGGGTGGAAGCTAGCAGGGCAGCCGGGACCAAAAGCAGGTCCACTCATTCCTACAACATTCAGGCATGGTGGTGCTTGCTCACAATCTTAGCTCTTGGTAGACAGGAGAACAACTGAGTATTTGAGACCAGTCTGGATCATACAGCAAGCATCTATATTTGTTCCCATCTTCTGTGGTAGGAAGCTTCTCTGGTGATAACTGAGCAAGGCACTGATTCATGAGTATAGCAGAATGTCATTAGGAGTCATTTTATTGCTACATTTTCTTGTTTTGTCTTGTTTCCTTGTTTGACCAATAGTATTTTGTTATTTGGCTTAATACCGTATGTCCCTCAGGTTCTTTGCCAACCAAGCAGTGCTGGGTATGTGTTCCATCTCATGGAGTAGGCCTTAAGTAAGATCATATTTACTTAGTTATTCCCACAAGTTCTGGGTCACCATTGTCCTAGCATATCTTGCAAGCAGGACAACATTGTTGGTAATAGTGTTTGTAGCTGGTTAGATGTATACATTTCTATTTTGGTAGCATGCAGAGTACCTTTCCATACCAAAGATTCTAAAACATAGGGATGAAGGGCTCTATATAGATACCAATTTGACATCTCAATGTTTCATGGGTTGTGTAGGTGTTTTCTTCAATAATGGGGCCTTGTGAATTGATGGGAATCAGTCAGGATTCCTTTGCATGAAATATTGAGGTTTACAGATGATCAAATTATTCAAATTGTCTAAGAAAACATTTTATTTCAGTAAATGTTTTTAATTTATTTTTAGATTCCATTGACTTTAGTTTGTGTATGTGCATGCTTTTGCATGCATGTATGTGTATGTACCACATGTGTGACTGATGCCCACTGAAACCAGAACACTGGATTCCCTGGAACTAAAGTTACAAATGGTTGTCACATGGGTGCGGGGAATTGGACCCAGGTCCTCTGCAAGAACAGTAAGTTCTCCTATCCATCCCGGGCCCTAGCTCAGCAAATATTTAAGAAGGGCAGGGCAGCCCACTCTCTAAAGCTTGACCTCATTTCATGGTCATGACTGAGCAGTTATGTCTGGAGAAGTAGACATCAATAAGGCACTCAACAGAAAGAGTAAGGTAAAGGAAGAACCTTCCACGTCATCTTATTAGAGACAGAGGGTCCAAGACGAATACTACAAAAAGATATATCAAGATAAAAGCTCAATGATAGGATTCCGTGGTAACAGGGAAGTGTCACAGCTGTGTCATACACTGTGACAAATCAAACATCTTTAAAAACTGAAAAAAGAAAAACTTCTGTACTTCTTGCCCTATAAAGGGAAACACTTCAGACTTGGTACACATTCCTCTGGAGCAGCAGCAAATACCTCCAAATGACTATGGGGATCCAGAGAAGCAAGGAAGCCTGCGCGGGAGTGGAAAGAGATTTCTGCATGAGCAAGAAGCCCTGGTTACAATAACAGCTTCAGCACTGATAGCAGCCACAGAGCTTAGTGATGCTTCTCAAGGGTCAGTCTAGAGTTGGGAGACGTCCATTTCTATTGCCATGTGATCCTGAGAAAGGAATTAAGTAGGCCTTCTCATTATCCCTACTTTACAGAGGAGGAAGCAACCACACAGATGTTATGCAATTGGAACCATGGAGAAAACTCCACAAGGCTTAGAGGAATGGATGTTGTCATTCCTGGCAATGATATATATGCAAAAGTGGTGCAAAGCTATGAAAACTTGCAGTGATTTCATTCCGTAGACAGACGAATGTCACTTTGATATACTGACAAGAATGGTAGGACTTATCAAATGACCCTGGGCCATATTTAAATTCAAGAAGCTCTCCTTCTGGTGGCACTTCAGCACTCATTTCCCTTCACCCCTCACCTTTCACCCCTCACCTTTCACCCCCCACACACACACAGTTGAGCCCAGCATCAGCATGCGCCTGTGTGCAGCTCCAGGTCTCCATGCACCCCCTCTACCTCTCCGTGCTACTGACCCACAAACGGGGCTCATGCAGACCTTCGGGAGACCCAAATGGCAGTCTTAGACTCTTACAGTAATAAAGAGGGGCACGATAGAATTGGAAAGCTGGTTCCCCGAGATGATTCTGTTTGACTTTCTGTATTTTCCAATCTTTGTCTCCTCACCTGTAGAAATGAGAGAGAGGAACTAAAGTCTCAGGGTCTTGGAGCTGGAAGAGGCTTCACTCACTCAAAGAAGATTTAGTGCAGCTATGAAACCCGAGCATGCCAAGCACCTTTGCAGATCCAAAAATATTCTAAAAACAATGGCGCAATGGCAAGTGTGCTCTGTTCCAAAGCTCACTCATAAATCAGGTGTTTGAAACCAGACTCGCACCTTCTCCAAGGAAAGTGTTCTTAGAAATAGTTTCCATGTGAACTCCATTAAAGGATTTAAATACAGCAATCACCACTTGCGAGGCAAGCATTCCCCCACTTCCCTACAGAGACCCCCCCACTCCCCATGCTGAATAAAAAAACTCCCATTTAAAAGTGCAGTGATTAGATAATGACTCAGTAATAGATGGGAAGATCAATGGGACAGAATTAAAAATCAAGAATCAAATCCAAGAAATAATTTCAAAAAGTTTTAATGGAGAAAGCTGGGTGAGTTAACAAATGGCACTGGATCAGCCAGTTAAAGCAAAAAAAAAAAAAATCTTACAGTAGAAATCACTACTCAAAATTATTTACAAGATGACTCTGTATTAACTGTACCTCTAACAAACCCAGAACAAGAAGCCGCAACACTATGTGAGGAAGATGCCAGCCAATACCTAATGCCTTCTGTTTCATAACTGTCAGGAAGTGGCTCTCCATAATCCCAGGGCCTCCCACTCCACCCTTGAATCCAGGTTTGTACCCTGCAGGCTCCCACCTCGTGGAGACTCGAGAAGCTTAAAGCAAGGCCACCCACTTGCAATGGCCCCTCTGAATATTTGGGCTCCTGAGAGAGAGAAAGCCAGGTTCTGGTCTGAAAGTCTGCTATGTAAATTCTCCTGATTAAATGCTTAAGAAAGCTCTCAGAAGAAAAATAAGGCCCCAACTCTCTGGAGACAAGAATTCCTTCTAACCCTTGAGATAGTTTTGAGTTCTCATCATTTAATACCTAGTTTTCTATTTGTGTCTTGTTTTGTTTTCTTGTTTCGTTTTAGTGTGGTGAGTGTGTGTGTGTGTGTGTGTGTGTGTGTGTGTGTGTGTGTGTGTTTATAGGTTTGTGAGTGTCATGGGCACACACATGGAGTCCAGAGAACCTTCCAGAGTGAGTTCTCTCCTCTACTGTGGTTCAGCAGATGGAGATCAAACTGAGGTCCTCAGGTTTGCATGACCAGTGCTTTTACTCACTGAGAACTCTTGCCAATCCCTCATGTTTGTAGTTTTTCATTTTTGGTTTGTTTCAAACACATGGTCCATAACTAGTCTACTAAGTAAAAAAAAAGAAAACTTGGGAAATGCGTTCACAATTGAAGTCTCACCCTTTAGGCCAATTAACTTTTGATTTAGAAATGCACGCAAGTTCCTCTCAAAGAATGCCCCCTAAAAAGTGTGCATATCATGGCAATAACCTTCAAGCTCAGTGCTACCTCGATGTGGTACAAATTACTGAAAGATGAAATTAACTGGGCTGAAATTCTTTCTGTGGCAGTTAATTAGCACAAATTACAAACTAGACTATACTACTCTCTCCATGTTATATGCTTTGGATCATTACCACGCTAATATGAGTAATTTCCCTGGAAGATTGTCCGCCATTTCTCAAGTGTCAAAGAATGGAAGTTCCACTCCCTTAGTACCTAATCTAACCAGAGGTTTTCACTCCTTGGACAGGAAGAAACAACTACCCAGAGGGAGTGTTGTTATTCTATTACAGCTGAGATCATGAAGAGGAAATGCACTTCCAGCCACTGATACTCTCAGGCCAGTTTCTCCTTTAAGTAAAAATCACAAGGCCATGGCTACAGGAGATACTGTGAGCCCCAAGGGAATGCTCCAGTTGGTGGTGGGGACTGAGCTGGCAAGCGAGGCTACGGACAATCACCAGCTGAATTTCCACCACACATTGTTGTTGACAACTCTGGTAGTTTGGAGCATACTGGAAGAGCTCAAGAGTGAGGGACCTAACGATACTCACGTGACAACACCCTCCCAGGGTTTGTGCCTCGGTTTGTAGGTGGCCAGTTGATGCTACGGAAGACAGCTCTGACTGGGGACGGAACAGTGGGCAGATGCTGTTCCCATGCGGATGCCACTGGGGATGGCCATACCATCCACCAACTTTAATTAATATGAAATCTCCTCAGTTTATTGGGAAACAAGATGGCATCCCAAACAATAGGGGAGGCCAGGCAGAGGGTAGGCAATCCCCTGAGCTGCACTGAGAGTCCCTGACTGTACAGAAAATGATTCTTCCAGTGTCTTGTATGTGGCAATGCAACAACGTGTACTTAGGAAAAAGTAGAAAAGGAATTAGGTCACACATGTGAGTAGGAAAACCAGCATGTTTTTCTTCATGCTGGCTTCATCTCACTCCCCACACAAAGAGAAAGAAGAAAAAGAAGAGAATATCAATATGCTTTTACCCACTTCCGTCCCTCTGGTAATTGCTCTGATCTCTTTGCCTCCGCTAAATTCATCTTATTTTTTCAGTCTCTGTGTGTGAGATGTTTATGTTTATGTGTGTTCGTATGTGTGCTCAGGTGTGTACAGACATGCACGCATGGTCCCATAGAAAACTACTGACATGATACTAAGTAACTTCCAAGGCCATGTCCGAACTGTTGTAGTGTATCTCTGCAACAAATTAGGAAAGACCCTCCCCAAGTCCAGCTGCCACGGCAGCCCACCATGTGTCCCAACGGGGGATGGAGGATGTCCATTTGGGCCTCCGACTGTCAGTCCTTCCCGGGCTTCTAGTCTGAATATGGAGCTGACCAGAAGTCACATGAGTGGCCATCTTTGAAATGAAGTCTTGTCTCTAGCACACTCTGAACTTTCCAGCGTACTATGCGAAGAACCCAAACCTTCCATGCCAAGCTGTGCCCCAGGCACCTGATCTGAGCTCAGCACCTGACTTGGTGTCAAGTCATTGTTTGGGAGAGCTTAGCAATGCACCATAGAAACTGTGTAGACAGCTAGAGTCTACTTACCTCTGGGTTGATACATGGAGAGGAATGCCATATCAAGACTTTTCTACACTAAACTGTTGAATGGAAGGACACTGAGTTAGACAGATTTCTTTAGGAAGGCCCCAGCAGGCCACACTAAAATAGAGACATTTAAGTTGCTCAAGCTCCATGTCACTAAATACGAACTAATTTGGTTTTTGACCTTGCCAGAACCCAGGTGAGATAACAGATCAACCCCC
This sequence comes from Myodes glareolus, assembly GCF_982192425.1. Lineage (NCBI taxonomy): Eukaryota > Metazoa > Chordata > Mammalia > Rodentia > Cricetidae > Myodes > Myodes glareolus. The sequence goes on along the minus strand of NC_142048.1, from coordinate 6,767,556 downwards.
AAACAGGCAGGCCTGATCATGTAAGGAAGGCTGGGTTGACCTGATATCAGCCACCCAGTTCTTGAATCTTTGTATTGTTTTGTTTCCTTGTTCCTGCTCAGGCTACTTCATAAAAAAGAAAAAAATCAAATGGCACAGTGCCCTGCCCAGGAGAGATCGCCTTTCCTTCCTCTATAGATGAAAGGTTTCTGACTCACAAGTCACTAACAGTCAAAGTAAAGTACACTGTTGTACTGACAAAACGTGTGGGTTAGGGGCTTTCTGTGGGTGGTGGGTTCTGGGATTGTTTTGTACACTTGTGCGTGTGTGCGTGTGCATGTGTGTGCATGTGCGTGCATGTGATGGTGTAAATGTGGAAGTCGGCAGGAGTTGCCCTCTCCTTCTTTCCCCACACAGATCCCAGAAAGTCAGCTCAGTGAACTAGCTCACTTGGCAGCGCCATTGCTTCCAAATCATTTTGCTGCACTTGTTTGGAAATTTGTAAAGAAAGAGCCTCACTATATAACTCAAGCTGGCCTTAAACTCGGCATCCCCCTGCCTCAGCCTCTGCTGTTCCCATCTATACTCAACTCCCCGACCCCCACTCCCATGTGCCACCACAGTCCTGCATTTACAGTTTCTATCACCATTTCTTCTTAAAAAAAATTTTTTAGCAAAGCCAATATAATAAATGTTATACTATATATTACCCTTGATTGGAAAAATGCAGTTATAAACTTAAGAGAATCATAAAATGGTACCTTGCAGCTAAAGTTACAGGTAGTTATTTCTTTAAAAGTTCCTACTATTGATTAGGCAATTACTATGTGAAGATTTTGGGAACTTGTTTTCAGAACATGTAAACTTACAATTTTGATTTTTCAGAAGGCAATGCTAATTGAATTTACAGCCATGTAAAGCTGCTTTTAAATGTTAGTATCCAGGAAGACAGGAGGCAGCTCCTTAGTTACATGCTCACTGCTTACGCATGAGAAACTGATCTCAGATACCCACATAAGAACCATGCATGGAGGTGCATAACTGGCTGGGTGGGGCAACAGTGTCAGGCAGATTCCCAGGGTTTGCTGGCCAGCCAGTCTAGCAGAAATGGCAAGCTTCAGGTGCAGTGAAAGACTTTGTCTCAAAGTATAAGGTGGAGTTGAAGAAAATGTTCAGTAAGTAAGTGCATTTAACACCAAGCATGATGACATGAGTTCCGTTCCTAGAATCTACACAGGGGAAGGAACAGGTGGACTCCTGCACACTGTTCTCTGCCCTCCACCTACACACAAACACACACACACACACACACACACACACACACACAAGCAAATGGAAGGAATTGAAACCTCAGGTGGAAAATGATGGAAGAAGACACCTGAAGTCAATCTCTGGCCTCAACATATACACATAGGCAAGCAATACCTGAACACACACACACACACACACACACTATCATCCAGGTAAAGTCATATATGATTTATCTGTATCATTATAAATTTATTGATTCCTATAATTTGCTCCAGGTCCCAGAACATAGATTTTTCTACTTTCCATCTTAATTCTCTCTCTCTCTCTCTACAAAGCAAACACAACAGAAGTTTCTGGAAATATGATATATGGAACTATTAAATAGTAAAGCAGCTCATGTTTCTCCTAACTCAGAATTTGGCTACAGTTAGCAAAACTGGAAATCTAGAAACCATGTATTAAACAGATTCTTGTTCTGTAAACAAAACTCACTTGCAATAAACTACATATGATACTCAAATTTGCTTGATCACAATAGAGGTGTTTAAAAATACATGACTGGAATTCACATTTGCAGTTTGCAGATGGAACAATAAAGACACTCTGGATCAATAATTAATATGTGACTGAAATCCATGGAGAAGGAGTCAGCAAGTTTTGGAGAGCTGCCCTTTTTATCTGCCAAGTTTGGATCATTTTTGCTCAAAGAGCAATGTGAGAAATTAGGTAAAGTTTACAAGAAAGAGACCTGAGATGGAAGATGAAGAGATGTTCCCTCCTCTGTCAAGATCACTGGTTTGGACTACAGTAGTCCTCAAAGACAACAACTGACTTACTAACATCCCATTGGCTTATTACAGAACCAGATGTAACAGGCACTCTGAGCAGGAACATACAGAATGACTGTGAAGGCAAACGCACTACACTACACGCATCAGGTAGTCCTAGACGTCCAGTCCAGCCTTGAGAAGGCCCAGACAGTTCTCTGACTACAGGTGACTTCCCCATCTCACAGTCTCTGATAGCCCAGTCAGCATCAGCTAGCAAGAGTATTTGCACCAAAAATCAATGCCCACTACAAGGACAAAGCCAAATTCCTTAAAGTATATAGCCTAGTCTCATTTCTTATAAGACTATGACTTAGGGCTAGGACACAGCTACAAACTCCACAGGAGGTCCAGAGGGTGATGGCTGCCCAGTCCTGCTGCACTGCAGGTTCTGATGGTGGTCCAAGCCTGACAATCAAAGCCAGACAACTGAGGGTAAGACCAGCCCTCAATAGCGGCCTTCCACTACTGCTCCCTAGCCACGTGACTATGAACTGGTGACGTGGCTTCTGGAAGCCTCTGCTGTGGCAGGATGGAAATAAGAATGCTTGCCTAGGACAGAGTGACTAGCCAAGGTACTAGAGTATATGTACTCTCTAAGTACATCCCTTAGTGACAATGTCGTCTGGGAACCAGTAGGTAGTGCAAATGTCTAGACCCACGGAGACATGCTTAATCATGAATGGAGGCAAGGAGTTGGGTATCCGAGCCATCTGCATTTTAGCAGGTCCTCGGGTGAGTCACAGAAAATTTGAGGGCTGTTGAGTAGCTGGAAGCCTTGTCAGCGTTGTTACAGACAACTTGCATCATTTTCTCTCTATGGTGCAGACAGCACAGTGTTCTCCTTCCGTGTGCTGTACGTGATGCCGTGCTGAGGGCAGCCATCACAATAATGGAGGTGAGTCAAGCAGAAATTGTTCTATCTAGGCCATCTGGAAGGGGGGCAAGGACCAGAAGATGCCCTAACTCATAGTTTATAGCTCATATGACTAACTCAGAAAAGTGTTACTTTTGTAGCCATTCAGGACATTGAAACATTAAAATGAGCTTTTCAGAAAGAGGGTTTTATTTTACATTTATCAGAATAGGATTTTCTGTTGCTCATCTAGAAAAGTTCAGTCACTTATAATGGATTGAGGGGTCAGCTCTGACATGAGGGTGTTAATGAGAATATCTGGATTCCAAAAAGAACCCACGAGAATCCTAAAATCTGTCTCACCTTCTAACTGGCCTAAGAATAAGCAGTCACCTAACACAGGCCTCTGTATTACTAGGACCCAAGCCTATGCCTTGGAAGACCCAATGGATGCCACATAGTTGGTCTTAACACCAGGAGGTTCTACAATGACACTGCCGCCCATCGGTACCCTGGCCAAGAAGGTTTAGAACTCCTGCTACCCCAGGCTTACACACTAGTCGTGTGCCCACTCACTCTTTGATCCATCCCTGATCCATCTAAAAACTATCTCTTCCAGACTCAACTGTAACAAACCCCAGCCATATTCATCGGAAGACTAGAGAAGAGAGGTAGGAAGGAGCAGAGCACCCTGCTCCCTTCCTCTCTGTTGTAATGATCTCACCAGTGGTGGTGCTAAGGTTGGAATGTCAAGTCTAGGCATGAGAAACTTCGTCCATGGTGCATTCACTGAGGGCAGGATAGCGCTAAGAGGTGATCCGTTCAGTGCCCTCAGGAATGAATCCATGCCATTACCACAAGGGTCCATTTAGTTCCTGCCCTCTCTCTCTCACCCTCTGATTTTTCATCATGGGATCTTTTGGATTTTCTGAACACCAGAGACAATCAACTAATGACAATCGTGCCCATTATATGTCACCCAAGCACAAAGACACCAAGATAAGTGGCTTGCATTTCTGTGACGCCATTTTTATCAGACATTTTCCATTTTTGGTTCTGGGTACTTCTGGGAGCTGCCGCCCTGATCCCATTCTTGTTCTCCAGTTACATCAACATTCCCCCTCTGTTCCACCATCCTTTGTGGTATTGGGAGTTCCAGTTGCTAATCTCTGAATGACCTCATCATCTCCTGTTCGGCTTTTCACATCTTCCAAAGAGCTTCATATCTAAGTCCTTGTCTTAAAGTGCTCGCTTGATTCCGCAGGCCGTGGCTCATCAGTCTCCTTTCACGTCTTCGGTCTTGACCACGGCCTGTCTGATGCCTTCCCAGCTGACCTGGCTCTCTGCTCAAGGCTTTTCCTTAACGTCTTCTCCTCCAGGGAGCCAATGCTCATATATTGATCCTCAGTTAACACACTGGACCCTGCAATGATGGTCCACTACCAGCCAAGCCCTGGCCACCCACACACCATGCTTCTGGGACTAACTGGTCCCTGAGGTATCTGCCATTCACTTCACCTTGAACATGGTCTATGCCATTGTCTTCACTAATCAGGTAAGAAAAAAGTTAAAATCCCTAAGTCACGAGCACTAAACCCACCTGGTATTTTCATAACTCTCTATTTCCTTTTGGCTGTAGAGACACAACAGATGCAGAAATGAGAGTCAGAACACAGTGTTCCAGAAAATGACTATGTTTTGGGCAATGGTCCACATGGGTGCAGTAAGGGCAGGATAATGACTTTTTGCTTTGTAGGCAGATTGACCCCATGCCATGACTTGCATTATAAAAGAAATCACTGAATTATCCTTAACAACCAATCTTAGAACATTTGACTCTTAATTAATGTTTTAAAAGTTAAAGAAAAATAAAGAAACAGCCTATAATGAAGACTCTGGACTACTGACTTGGGATTGGAGCCAGCATGCCAGGGCAAAGACGCTCCTAAGTGCATAGCAACATATTCATACATGTGTCCTTCTTCACTGAGGCTCCTGGAAATCCTCAGCTAGTGCTCACCGGAGCTGACAGACTGGGGAACCGCGTGGCCCCTGCGAATGTTAAGTGAACTGAAACATGTGATTAACAACTTCACGACAGCTTTTGAATTTTTTCATTCCCAGTCTTTCCTTACAGAAACTCTGGCAGCTATCTTAAGAAAAAGCACATTAGTAAAAATAAAAAATAAAAGAAAGAAGAGGGCTAGCTACAGATTTGAAGGCCGCTTTCCAAAATATCCACCATACGAGTACACAAGTGAGCCAAGAGTTTGTGCTGGGATGCCCGGACATGAACAAGGACACACAAAGTTACCAGGTCTGCAAAAGAATTACAAAGCTCCTCAAGGTGCCACAAAGGTGCCCTGGGGTCGACATGGCTGCTTACCTAAAGTCTGCTCTTCCTTTGGTCACTTATATTTGTATGGTGAGAAATTCTATTATTTCAGTACTATCTGTGCTGATGTAGAACCCCCCACCAAGCCTTCTCTATACAGCGTGAACTACAGAACATTTTACATATATGATCAGTTTCCTAAAACTCTTCATTTAATTCCAAGCTTCCACACAACAAGCAGCAATTGGAATCACTGACTTTGAATTTGATTTCTGTTATTTCTTCCATTCATGGGTCCAGAATGGGAAGGCAGCAGTGTCAGAGTCTGTGTTACATGTAGTGCCTTTGTTTTCCTTTAACTGAAAACCAACAAAGAGAAAACAGAGCAGAAGTCATTCTGGTTCCTTTCTCCAGTTTGCACTAACTCCTCCCTCCTGGCTTCAGTTTCTCTCCTTATAAAGTGAGGAGGTTAGATTGAATAAAGTCACTAGGACTTGCTGGCCAGTCACCTTAGCCTACCTGGAGAGTTCCAAACTAATAAGAGACCCTGTCTCAAAAAACAAGATGGAAGGCTCCCAAAGAAGGACAATCAACATTACCTCTGGCTCCATGTGCACCTGTATACAGGTATGTCAGCATGCACAAAAACATAAACAAACAAACAAATAGCACATTGATTTCACAATAAACCGAGAAATGCAGGTTTAACTCAGAATATGACTAGGGTATGATAAAGTAAAGCAACGAACTCTTAGACTCCTGGTATTTTAAAAACTGCATTACAGTTTGGGGTAGAGATTGTGAATTACAATGTCAAGACAGAAATGTAGGAGATGTGGGATTGTCTCCAAAAATTACTGAGATTTCACACAATATAATGCACCATATTTCATATTTTAAAAATATGTGGAGTCAAACACTTTTTCTTTTGCTAGAGAAAATGCAGTAATATTTCTAAATGATTTTTCTGCCAACATTTGAGGCACCAAAAAAGCATTATACTGCAAAAGACTTCATCCTGTCATAAAGCCATTAGCAATGATGAAAAATGATGGCATTGTTATGCTTCATTTATAGTTTCTTAATAAAATAAAAAATGAACAAGAAAACAGTTTGGACCTAAAATTTCCAAGATCTTAAAAATATCAGACTGGTAAAAAAAAACATGTGTGTAGACCCAGGCTTTATTTTTAATGTGCCCAAATCACTGCCGCAAGCAAATGTTGAGTTTTCTTTCCCCCCCTCCAAAAAAAAAAAATCACAGATTTAGTCATCTTGTGGCCCAAATCACTGTCATAGAAAATCGGGAGACTCACAATAGGAAGTAAGCTTGTCCCCGATCCAAATTACAGTTTACACCATTGGTCTTACAAATAACCCATGTATTCCTAGTAAAGGAAGACACTGAGTATCCTGTTTTTAAATCAGTACCTTATCTTAATCCAACAGACTATTCTTTCTAAGAAATTCAGGTTAGGAACAGAAGAATTAGGTCTGGGAGAGGAAAACTGCATCATTTGTTGAGTGTTCACTATGAGCGGAGCTTGTGACCAAGGGACACAATCTAGGCGATTTTATAGGTACTTACAGATGAAAAGAGCAAACCATTTCATCAAATATGTTGTTGGTGAAATACAAGAAATAGTAACCACATTTGAGAGTGAAATATTTTATATTCTAGGACAGATGAAGGATGGTCTTTGGAGGTACACAACGTCTCGGTTAGCTGGGGTTCAAAGTTAGTGTTCCCTATTGTTAAATTTCAATAGCTCACCTTAAAAACCACCCTTGGCTGGCTGCCTTCCCCGACAGGCGTTAGATGAGTCTGGCGTGTAGTCTATTGGCCATTGCTTTAAACCATTATGAAATTCTTCTGGTAGTCATTCATCCATCTAATATCCATGCTCCTGCACTCATTCTTTCTAGGAATCTTTATGTGTGTCATGTGATACAACTTCATGGAAGCATGATGCCATGGAGGGGACAAGTAGGGCACCCACACCAGTGCTATGCCAGGACTCACTGTTCGCTGTGAAAGAGTAACATTTAATATGTAGCCAGAACAAGGCATAAAAACACCGTGAGTCCAGCTATCCCACCCACATGTGCCGAGGGCAGGCTCTTGAAGAAAATGTTTAACACCCATGTTCATTGTAGTGCTACTCACAATGCCAAAAGGTGGAGACAAACCAGGTCTCTATTAATAAAGGACCAAAAGTAGAGTGGACACACAACAACATATTATTTACCCTTACAAGGAAAGATATTCTGAGACATGCTACAATGGGCATTAACTCTGGTGGAACAGTATGATAAACGAAATAAAACAGTTAATAAAAGGTAAATGCTGGGAGAGCCCACTTGCATAAAGCACCATGAACACTCACAGAAATACCAAGGTAGAATGATGGTTGCCAGGAGCTGGGGGTGGGAAAGAGGGAATTATTGCTGAATGGGAACAGAGCCTCAGCTTTGCAGGATAGAGCCTTCAAGAGACTGGGTGGTAATGGTCACTGGACAGCGTGAATATATAGTATGCCATGGAACTCTCTACTAACCTGGTGAATGTTAAAGGCATTTTATCACACTTTTTAAAAGCTGTGGTAGACATGATTTATTTTAAAATAGTAAGTGAGGCATAAGAAAATTAAATCCTTTTTTCTCTACTATAAATCATTGATTGCACATATGAACTTAGAAATTAACCATTCTACTTCTGAGCTGTGATATTAGACTCAGACTCACAGCAGGTTCGCAGTCTACCCTGACAGAACTCGAGGGTAGCAAGTCCTGATGCTCTGTTGCCATGATGCTCTTCTGGGAATATAAGCTCAGTGGGCCACACTTTCCTGCCCATAAATCACCTCCTCCTTTGCATCTCAAGATGAATCATCAGGTGCAGGTGCCTGCTTCTGAGTTCATGGCCTCCACCTGATCCCCAAGCCTCACACAGTGGCAAGAAAGAACTGACTCCCAAAAGTTGGCAGGCACATGCCCCTCTTCCATAAGTGTGGTTGCATGTGCACAAGCACAAAAAAATAAACATAAAATGTTGAATTAAGCAAAACAGATCAAATTTCTTGAAACCCGAAGGTAGTTTTGCTGCAGTGAGGAGTGGCTGTGGCCGAAGTCAGTAGTTGCTGTTATGATGATGTCTGCTCACCCTTTGAGTGACAGGACATTTATATTTTTGAAAGGAAAAAAGTTCCTGAAATAAAATTACCTTTCCCAAGAACCACTGAGAATGGGGCCAGGCATGGTGGCACATGCCTTTAATCCCAGAAGTCTGGGAGGCAGAGGCAGGTGGATTTCTGAATTCGGGCCAGCCTGGTCTAAAACGTGAATTCCAGGACAGCAAGGGCTATACAGAAAAACCTGTCTCAAAAAACAAACGAAAAAAAGAAAGAAAGGAAGAGAGAAAAAGAAAGAGGAGGAGAAAAATGACACTGGACTTTCAATCTGGAGGGTATGGGACCAGAATCCTTACTGATAGGCACTATAGGCCAATAATGTAAAAAACACAAAGACTAATAGGCTCTACAAGCTACTACTACTACTGCTACTAACACACGCGCACACACACGTGCACACACACACACACACACACTAATCTAATCTTCATACCACTTTGTTGACATTGCCAAATCCTGAATGCCAATTCATTTTCTACCAATTCCTAAATGGTCAGAGACTACTTTGAACTAAGCCCCAGCATCTCCCCTCAACATGAGGATGGAAACATACTTTGAGAGTATAGTTGCAAATAAACTCAGACATGGAAATTTTGGGGGTGGGTTTATCAAATGAAAATGGTTTGCTCTCCACTAATGCTATAGGACACTCACAAATAAATAAGGGCATGCACGAGTGACAGCTGGGGAGTTATTTGTAGGCTTGGTTTTTGTCTCTGAACTCATCAACCCTTCTCCATTTAACGATTAGCTCATTAAAATTAAGGAGAATGCTGTCTCATGCTCTAAAGGGATTCTGCCAGAGGGCTCAGAACTGTCGCCCCTGCAGAATAGGACAAAATCTTGGCTTAGTGCATACTGCTGTTGTCAAAGCATAAATTCCTCTACATCCTCCAAGGAAGTGTTACTTCCTAAGAGGAAAGGGGCAGTGTTGACAAATGAATCCTCAGGGAGCACTTGAGGCGCTGCAGTGCAGGCAGCCATGGAGCCGGGAGATGCAGGTGCTAAAATCAGAAGCTGGAAGACACTGAATCAGCTTTAAAGTAGTGTCTTTTCCCTGCCCAGAATCCACAAAACACCCAGAAGCTCCTCAGTTTAGCCTTGGAGAAGTCATTTTAACCAGGACAGGTAAACAGTGGTCGCCAATGTCCGCAGTAGGCAGCGGGCCACACTGAGGTTGAGGTCTTCTTCAGAGTATGCAACCCCAGCAAAAGTACTGTGTGGATAAGTTCCCCTTCCTCTCAACACAAGGACAGTCTATAGGCTAAAAATATTCCACAAAAGGCAAACTTGCAACCCCAAAGATGTATGGAAAAACAGGAAGGAGGAGGCAGGAGAAATCTTATCAGTACTAACAGAACCTTTCAATAGCAGGTCACTGCCGTTTTCATCTTTGAACCAAAATAACCCACCAGGAAACCAGAGGGTTTTCTCAAGAAAAAGCCTCAAAAGGTCAAATGGGATTTCAGAACAACAGTATCAATGAAAACATTGGGGCTGAGTCCAGGAAATTCTTAGCTGGTTGACAGATCGAGTGGTTCTATGTGTAAAAACACTATCTGTTGTGGAAAGTCCTTCTGTCTATGTGTTGCTTTTATTGGTTAATGAATAAATCTGTTTTGGCCAGTGGCTTAGCAGAGTAGAGTTAGGAGGAGAAAACTAAACCGAATGCTGGGAGAAAGAAGGCGGAGTCAAGAGATGCCATGGAGCCACCACCAGGAACATCATTTCGTTTAATGTTGCATGGTGTAAAATAATGGCCTGCATGTTCAATAGGTCAGAAGTAGGAGAAGGTATGTTTCTAATGCATGTATCAGAGATAGGAGTAATTTGTACTTTGAGCAATGATCAAAGGCAGATAAGTGAACCTGGAGATGCTCAGCAGCTAAAATGTCTACTGAACAAGCATGAGTTCAAGTCCCTAGCACTCCCCAAAAACTCAGGTGCAGTAGGGAGAGTGGAAACAGGAGGATCCCTTGAGTTCACTGTCAGCGAGCTTAATCTAACTAATGCTTGCCAGGTTTAGTGACAACCTAGTTTCAAAATATAACATGAAAACAGTAAGTGGAGATACCTGCTTTCAAACTCTGGCCTCCACATACCCACAAGAATACATGTGCCACACACAAACACACTCTACACATACCCAAATACCCACATGAACACAAACATATACACACACACTAACAGAACAGAGATTGTTCTGGTGTTTGTTGGGGTGGGGGACTCTGCAATAATCATAAAACCATTCTACATCTAAAAGAAGAGCCTGTTGATAGTAGTACTACTATGAGTACCAATGAGACCACCTCAGACAACACGTAGAGACGCCCTCTCAGGGTCCCCTACAAACATAACCAACCATGGAGAACGAGACAAACTTAACTAACATGCTCTGAGAGATCTCAAAGTTATCTTCAAACCATGTGAGATGTCAATGACACAGATCCTGAAATAACTAAACTTGACTCAATCTGGAATCAGCTAAAAGGCAAACAGCCGGGCACTCCTGTGATGGGTTTTCTTAATGAAATCATTTGAAGCGGGAAGACCCACCTTACATGTGGGTGGCATCTTCCAGTGGCATCTCTGATGAAAAGGAGATACAAGAAAAATGTGCTTTTTACCTGCTTGCTTTCTCGCTTGATGGCAATTTCTTCTACTCTGTTGCTGCTGCTTTCCTTTGCTGATACCAGAACCCAGCTTCTTCCGGTCTCCAGTGTGGATTAAAGACCGGCACCTCTCAAGGAATTTTCCAGGGCTTTGGCACTGGATTGTGGCTGCTAAGGCACCCAGCCTTGTAGAGTAAGCAACTACTGGATTCTTGGCCTTTTCAGTGTAAGACAGCGTTTGTTAGACTGTATGATGTAAGCCGATCTATTTTAATGACTAATAATCCTATCGGTTTTATTCCTCTAAGAACCCTAATAGAGATTGCGGCATCAGAAATGGGGTGATTGCCTTGAGAGCCTAAGGCTTTGGGGCTGTTTTGTTAAAGGAAGCTGGAAGGGTTAGGTTCATGGAGCCAGCAAATCTTGGAGCTACAGGAGGGAGGATGTAATAGGACAGTCTAATGGGAGTCTGAAGACAGTAATGCTGAGGGAAGGAAGGACAACGGAAGGAGGCCTGACTCACGATGCTTCAAAGAAGAACAAGGACTCTATCAGGAACTTGGGTAGGAGCCATTAGTGTGATGTGTCAGCCAATAATCTGGCTTCATCCTGACCATATTCTGAGATCCTATGTGAAGGCAAATTTAAAGATAGTGAACTGATTTGTTTGACAGAAGAAACTGTAAGACAGAATGCTTTGCAAGCTTGTGCTGAAGAAGCAATTTTAATTCATGGACCGGTCAACACCATTGTAAAGGGGCCCGTCTAACACATCCACGGTTGGCCTGCATTTCCTCAGGATCAACACACAAAAGCTGATACAGCTGTGGTGGGGGCAGCTACATCTCAGTCTCCAAGTCCAACTTGGCAATATCTTAAGAGTCATCCATGTAGCACTGGTGTTGAAGGCATGAGGGTTCTCAGGTTGAGGGGGTCATGAAGAGCAGCTGAGGACAGACACTCAGTGATAGGTCTGAAGTCTCTACAAAGAGACCCTGAGAGGGGTGAAGGTGAGGACTGAGCTGCAGAGGAGACCCCAGAATATTAGAGATGTCAGAACCATGAGCATCCATCAAAGAGAACTTGAGTTGAGGAACAGAGCCAACCTGTCCTCCAGAGAGAAACTGGGTGCTGTCGGTGTCCCAGCTCGAGGAATATGGCTGTCCCTGCTATTTGCACTACAGATGACAACCCCAGATGCTCTGCCTGGAGACACAGGATTTGGTGTTTACCCTACCAGAGTTTGGTTTTGCACTGGTAGGATTGTTTTATCCCAAATTTTCCCTCTTAAATTCAGAATGTTTACTCTTAAAAGAGTGTAACAGTATGTATTATTGCACATCAGAAGTATAAAACATAGTTTTTACTGTGTAGGAGTTTGTAGTGAAAAGACTTTACCTCAGTGAACTGAACCATGACTCCCCTATGCTTCTTTTCTCAGGGTATTTTAACTACAGCCAACAAAAAGGAAAACTAACCGAGCTCCCAGAACTCCTTTGCTGTGAAGAGATAAGATGAGCCGGGGGGGGGGGGGGGGGTGAGGAGGAAGGAAGCAGGTCACTTCGGCTCTGAAGTCATGCTCACTCGTCACAGTCCTCTCTTTTACTTTGATGGCATTTTGTTTGGTTTAATTTGGTACTGGAGATGGAGCCTAGCGGTTCATCCATGCTAGGCCAGTGTTTTGCCACAGAACTAATATTATCCAAGCCCTTAATTTTATATCTTAACAGTTGAACCACGCAGTGGTTTGCTTCAAGCAAGGTACATGCACATGAGCTCCTCTGCATCTACTCCACCCTCGTCCTGCGGGAGGACAAGGTGAGGGTCATGAGGATAGGGTCAATGCCCTCATCAGCGCAGCTGGTATCAGTGTTGAACCTTTCTCGCCTGGCTTGCTTGCAAAGGCCCTGGCCAGTGTCAACAGTGGGAGCCTCATCTGCAATATACAGGCTGGGGGTCTGCTCCAGCAGCTGGAGTCCGCCAGCAGGAGGTCCTGCCCCCTCTACCGCTGCTGCCCAAGTGAGGAGAAGGAGGTAGAAGCAAAGAAGGAAGAATCTGCGCAATCTGATGATGACATGGGCTTTGGTCTTTTTTTTTTTTTTTAACTAAACCTTTTGTTAACTTGTATAATAAAAAGCTAAACCTGTTTAAAACAACAACAACAACACTCCTTTTTGTAATTTGGTCCTCAATACAATAGTATTGAGAGATGTCTGGGCCACATGGTTTTGCAGTCATAAAAAGATTCATATTTTTCTCATGAGAGTGAGTTAGTTCTCTTGGGAAGGGTTCTGCTCCTAAAAGAGCAAATTGAGAGATAGCTCAGCTAGTGAAGGTGCTTGCCCTCAAGACCATCTGTCTGAGGTCAGTCCCTAGAACCCATGAGGTGGAGGGGACAACTGATTCCCAAATGTTGTGCTCTGACCTCTACCAAAGTATCACGACACTTGCTGCATATACATAATCAATCAATCAATCAATCAATCACAAATAAATGATGTTTATTAAAAATTAAAAAGCATGTTCTTATGAGTTCAACTCCTCAGCTCGTTAGTGACCCCTCTGCCCTTCACAAAATTATAATCCAGCTGTGGTCCTCATCAGAAGCTGGGTGGATGCCAGCCCCAAACCTTTTAACTTCCTAGATCATGAAGCAAACTAAAAGTTTTTCCCAAGAGAATAAGCCAGCAATAGCACTAAGCGGAGGGGCAGGCAAGAAGCCTTCCGTTCTCGTGATGCCCCAAACAAAGGTGTAATATCTAACCTTATCGCATACCACATAAACTGACGCAGACATGTTATATAGCTGCTTCGGGTTTATTTCTTCATCTTTGCCTGGTAATCTTCATTTCACAAGAAAGAACAAATGGAAATATGAGAATATATTTAAAACTGACCATGTATGCTGTTTGCATGTCAATAATTCCAGCACTCAGGAGGCTGAGGCAGGGGGATTACAAATCCAAGAATTTCCTGGATTGGGGGAAAGGTACTGTGTTGCATTTATGAACATCTATATCTTTGTTATCATTCTTTTCCCTAAAATGCATGTGGGTTTTCATATATGTGTACACATATGTATGTGTGTATATTTGTGGTGAAAACTAGAGGTCAATGTAGAATATTTTCTTTCAAGGCACTGTGTACCTTATGTTTTGTGACGGGATCTCTCACTGAACCTAGGGCTCACCAATTCGGGTAGGCTGACTGCTCAGGAATCCCCAGAGACCTTCTTGTATTCACTCTCCAGTGCTAGGACTATGGGCACATGCCACCATGCCAGCTCTTCACATGGGCTTCAGGGCCCTAAACCCAAGCCTCATGCCTGCACCTCAAACACCTTGCTGACTAAGCCATCTGCTATGTCCTAATTTCAACCTTTTTAGACACTGGTAGCAAGATAAGAAAACAGAGTGAGGTCTTGATTCAAGGAGACACTGTCTTGTGTTCCAGTGAAAGGTGTGCAGACAAGTATATACGTTTTTAAGGAGAGACGTGTTAAGTCTCTCAACATTCTGCTCAGTGTCAATTAAAGAATCTTGATGTTATTAATCATTCTCATGTAACAAATATTTACTTCTTCAATCATAGGTCCCTTATCCAGGGATGCATTCCAGAAATTCCTTAGAGGGTGGTTTCATATTTTTAGAACCATCATAGCGTGTACTTGGACAAGCTAGGATGGCAACATCATCACTAAGGACAGAATTCTATGAGGTCATCATTGAACACATGGCCTGTCATTCACCCACAGATCATGCTGTGGCGTATAGCTACACCTATCATACTAAGCACCATCCTCAGAGCCAGGAGTCCATACTGGAAGCAAGGATGCGTTTTCAACAGGTTCCTGCTCTGGTAAGAAGAGGAAAAACTAAGACAGACAGGAGTTGGGGAGATGGCTCAGTCAGTAGGACACTTGCTTAAAGGTGTGGGGCTCTGAGTCCCATCTCCAGAGCCCATTAAAAAGAAACAAACACAAAGCAATAAACTATAATCACCACCCCTCCTCCCCAGGAGCGTGGAGTTCGTTTTTGTGTGTCAGCTACTCCTGAGCATGAGGCCTGGCCTGGGGTGTGGTGATAAACCCAGCATTCCTCTGTTGGAGAAAACAGTGTTTTTGTTGTTGCTATGGTTTGGTGTCTTTTTGTGTTTTGTTTTGTTTTGAAAGGGAAAGAGAACCTGCGCCTGTGTGTAGTGTGTGCCACCTCACTTGGCTTTGTGTATTTAATTACTTGGATTACATTTATTTATTTGTAAATTTTTTCAGACAGTATATTTGGGTCATCTTCTTTCACCTCCCCTATACCTTCGTGTATTCTCCCACGCCTCCCTACGTACCCAACTTCATGTTCTTTGTCCCTCGCTATAGAACACTAGAATCTCCTAGGTCAAAGTACATCTCAGAAAGTTCCTTACCATCCCTCTCAAATAGTCCCCAACCTAAACCAGGTAGGAGTGGTATATGCCTTTAATCCAAGCACTCAGGAGGCAGAGGCAGGTGGATCTCTGAGTTCAAGGCCAGCTTGGTCAATAGAGCAAGGTCTAGGGCAGCCAAGTCTACAAGAGGAATTCTGTCTGAAAAAAACACAACCAACAAACAAAAAATGTTTCCCACCCTGCACTGAAGTGATTATGGCCTTGACTCCTGTTTGTTACCATCCCAGTACTAGGCTTATTCAATAGTGACCTTCAAGTTCTTTGCAGGTGTGTGTGTGTGGTGTGTGTGGGGGGGTATCTGTGCTGTGTGTGTGTATGTGTCTATGTGTGTGTGGTGTGCGTGTGTGATGTGTGTGGGGTGTCTGTAGTGTGTGTGTATGTGTGTGTGTGTGTGTGGTGTGTGTGGTGTGTGTATATGTGGTGTGGTGTGCACATGTATGTGTATCCTGCAGCAAGGGACGGTCAAGTGCCCTTGCACCTGCTGAAGTTATGAAGCAGGAGGAAGGCCGGGGCAGGCGACAGAGGAGGGAGGGGACTGGGTATTCAAAGCACCGCTTCTCAAGGGACTCAGCACTCTCAGTAAGAGAGCACTGGACCTCAATAGCTCAGTCAGCCTTAGAACATTCTGAAGAGGTGATCTAGAGGGCTTGGTTATGGGGGACTCTTCAGGTTCCCCGTGTATGTGGAATGTTTAGCTCAGGTGTCAGTCCGTAGAGGCTGGGGGATGCCCTGAAACAGTTCAGAGTGAAGGCCTTCCATCTTCAAAAGACCTGTGAGAATACTCAGGCCAGCAACCAGGACAAGCGTATGCTCATCGCTTGGTTAGGTCCACAGTTGACTCAAACACCAGTTCCTTCCACTCTCACATCCCAGCCCGCAATGAGGCAGCTGTGTATTCCCCACAGCTTTGATTCCTCCTCCTTAAGGAATACTTCAGCAAAATACCCTAATTAACTAGCTTAATCTAGGTCCCTGGAAATGATCTGTGACTTCTGATTTGAAATATTTTAAACCTCAAGAAAGGCAATAAATTAATATAATTGTCTCTGTCATCCTATAAAATGCATAATTAGAAGTTAACACAGCTTGACTATATATGGAGAGCAGGCAGGGTTTACAACCCATGTATCCGGAAATAATTACCCACGGAGAGTCCATTCAGCAAGGCTGCTGCAGCCTGTCATCTGGCCTGCTTTACGGCACATATCATCAGGCAGTAAGATCATCTCTAAGAAGGATGGGTCCCATAAAAGACATAGGTCAGCTGAACGATAACATAGTTGGGGACAGGAAGCTTGCCCAGCTTGCCACCGAAGATTCTTCAGAGGAGGGAGGAGGAGGGAGGAGGAGCGAGGGGTCCAGGTATCCAAGTTATTTTATTTCTTTCCTTTTTAAAACAATCTAGAGCAGAAAGGGCACAACACTAATACATATTAACTCCAGGGAGGGGGAAATGAGTACCCGTTGTCTTTCTCTGGGTGTGCTTTTCCACAGGAAAAAAAAATATGCCAGAAGAGAGCGTGTGTTTAGAGGGTGGGAGATGCTTCACTTAACATTTCTAGCAGAATGTGTTAAATTGGGTAGGAGGCCTATAATTACTTCTTCCCAGTGCTGTTTGCCAGTTTGAGAAGGAATTCTGAACTCATCCTGAGAGTTGTTCTGTTTTATTAATACTGGGGAGCCAACTGGGGTGCTGTCAGATGCTTTCTGGGTTGTCTGTTTCGTGGCTTCCCCCTTTATTCCATTGTTATCAGGAGGAATCTTTGTCCCAGAAAAAAACAGAAGACTTAAGACACTCTGCTCCTTTTCAGGGAGAGCTGGCGGTGTGGCTCTGCTTCCTTCAGACCTCTGCCAGTACCTAAGGAGTTTGGAGCCAGTTTTTATATTGTCCTTTCCCCTCTTAATGTATATTTTCAGTATGAACAGGTAACGGCACATTTGGCTCTTATATGCCTATAGAGAACAGCCGATAGCCGCCATACTAAGTCTTGCCAAGACAAGGAAACCAAACTGTCATCCAGTAACACAGCCGAGCTCTGCTCCAGGGAATGAGAAAGAGATGGAGTGTGTAAGTCTGAAAACTCATATTTTTACCCAATAATGTTTACCAGTTTCATAGCAGCCATGGATTCTTCACTCCTCCAAGAAGGTGGGGCAGGGAAGAAGCAGAAAAAGAGGACAAGGAAGGCATTTTAAGCAGCTCGGTAGTAAAGTGCAGGAGAGAATTGGCATGACGGGATCTAGTGGATTGAATCCTGTGTGCTGACTGACGGGAAATAGTGTTCACTGCGGCTTCCATTTATAGAAACGAACACAGCCAAATAAAGCTTAACCTTATCTGGAAGCTTTTCAGCATAATCCCCAAATCAGCAATACTAGCTCACTCAAAAATTCGTATTTTTTTCAGAAGCTTAATTGCCAAATATGTTATGAGCTATAAAAAGAAAGCGCATGGAGGAGAGAGGCGGCCTAGCACCGTGCAGATGAAGCGGCTGCCGTGCAGGGTCCTGACAGACCACACTGAGTGCTGGTGAACCAGGCTAACAACCTGGGGACGTTCTTCGGTTCTCTGTGTGAGGTCCCATATTCTCCAGTCCAGAAAGTGGTAAATTAGCCATGTGTAGTGTCACTGGCTGCCAGGCACTACCACAGGGCTCAGTTTCCAAAACTCTCATCTCTTAACCCTGATGGAGGCACCAACCCCCGGGGATTGGGGGAAAAGCCACGAACACAAGGACAGGGAGGCAATAGAGTGTTGAAGTCAGGGTCAAAACTCCCGAGTCCAAGAGCAAAGCTCGTGCTTCTTCCCTAGCCTTCTCCCGCTTACTGGTGGTCACTGGGTGTGGGTACTGGAGACTGAACCTGCTGCAGTGTGATGCTTGGATACCAGTCTACAACGTGTAATGGTACAAGCAAGTGAATCTGCTTGTCCATCTTTTATTGTTTCTTTGTGGAGAGAGTATTCTAAATTCCATTGTAGCCCTTTGTGGGTGGTGGAGGGCAGGGGCCATTCAGGTAAGATAACGCTGAGGCCTGTCTTTTGTTACACTTGCGCCTGAATCTCAGCACTCCTATGGCGGCCGCATGAATCATCAGTTTGCTGTCTGTCCAGCTTTTTATTCATGGTGAAGTAGGGAAGAAGACCTTTCCGGCTCTTTCTGTCTGGACCCAGATTGAAGTTTCTTGCCACTGTAATTCTAGTTTCTCTACCACTACCAACCTTTGTGCTCAACTCGAATATCAAAGTTCATCCTAAAGATCACCCATCCAGGAGCGCTGTACATACATGAGCATCTGAGTCAGGATGTCCACACACCCATGTGCAAAGCCAGGGGCATCTGGGGATGTTTCTAACCTCACAGCTAGGCAAGCAGAGATAGAAGGAACTTTCTGGCTCACAGGCCAGCCTGTCTAACCAAATTTGAAAATTTCAGGCTCGGTGAGAGAGGCTATCTCACAAAGTAAGGGAACAGCCATTGAGGAAAACACTTAATGTTCACCGCTGGTTTATACACAGGCATACATATATGTACACAGGAACCAGATAGATAGATAGATAGATAGATAGATAGATAGATAGATAGATAGATAGACAGACAGACAGACAGACAGACAGATAGATAGATAGATAGATAGATAGATTCACACATACGTGTGTGGTAAAAGAGTTCCTTCCGTTTGTATGTTGCTTTCATTAGTTAATGAATTGAAAACTGCCTTGGCCTAGTTGATAGGACAGAACTAGGGTAGAAGGAGAAGGCAGAACTGAATTCTGGGAGGAAAAAAGCAGAGTCAGAGGGACACCATGGACCCATGGCTGGAGGTAGATGTGCTGAAATTTTCTGATAAGCCACAGCCACATGGCGATACACAGATTAATGGAGAGGGGTTAAACTAATATGTAAGAGTTAGCCAATAAGAAGTTAGAGCTAATGGCCAAGCAGTGTTTTAATTAATACAGTTTCTGTGTGGTTATTTCGGGTGTAAGCTAGCCGGGTGGCCGGGGCAAACAAGGGACTCTCTCCTTGCAACACATGTGTGTGGTGTGTGTATGATATACATGTGTGATATATGTGCATACATGTGTGGGTATGTATACATATCACAGAGGAAGAGACAGCGATAACCCGTCCAGTTAAAACATTTCTCAGTCCTCACCTTTAGGGCGGCCCTCTTTCCTGTATGCCCAGAGCACTGTCTGGTTACTCACTCTTCATACAGAGCCTGTCCTGTATGGAAGACTGTCTATTTCTCAATATTTTTCACCTCGCCTAAGAGAATACAGGGTCTCCCTACTATGTCAATATCAGTTTATTATTACATAACTATTATGCATTATTACCCTGTATCTTAAACAAAGTAACTTATTCTGGAATAATAGCAGATTTTTCTTTTAAAAAATTAATATTTCACATTTAGAGTTTCCTATATTTTCATCCCACACCTAGTGATCAAATAGCACTGAAAATAAAGATTAAGTGGACCCTCTTACGGCGTTCATCATCAGCACGCAGTCATAATTACACTCAATTAAAGGTCAGCAGCCCCGCATCAGATCTTCCATTCTCCTCTCAGTAGCTTTGTGTCCTCAAGCACATGACTGACACCTCGAGCTTCAGTGGGGATGAACTGAGGGGACAATAATAATTCACAGGATTGCTGGGAAGATGAATTGAGATAATGGACGTGCTAAGTACTGTGCAAAGGTTGGCTTTTTTGCATAAGTATCACTTGAAAATAATTGCTTCTGGCAGAGAGAAGAGTAGGGATTCGTGTTCACTGAGTGCCATGTACCGGGCTCAGTGCTCCTACATTGTCTATCTATGTTAAACCTGTAACTTAAAAGGTTACCAAGAGAGATGGTAGCCCAGAGACAGGCCAAGGCTGGAAATACCTGCCCGGCCTCCAGACGCCGTTCTGTGAGTGCATTTGAACATGTACTTTTAATTTAAATTTTGGCATTTTGGTTTGTTCTTGTCGTTGCTGCTGTTGTTGTTTGAGGCAGAATCACATATATCCCAAGCTGTCCTCAAACACACTACGTAGCTGAGGGTGACCTTGAATTGGGCGTATCACCACCCAGTTTCCGTGATGTCAGGGACCTAACCAGGACTTTATGCCAAACAGCTCTCTGCCCACTGAACAACATCTAAGCCCTGTGTTTGTCCAACTGCCGCGATCTGTCTCATCAGAACACCAAGAGCAGCTCACTGCTCTGAACTTTTCTTGGGCACCGACATTGTGTGGTTTGGGAATGAGGCTCGGACCACACAGCGAACACACTTAACTCAGGCTCTTAGTATCCAGGACCCGAGTCCCTGAGCCGGTTCAGCCAGAGCCCCAGTAACTTACGTAGTGACAATACTGTTGCAGTTTGATTTTTGGCCCCAGTCAAATCCCGTGATACGAGACAGGCACCAAGTATTTCTATGACCAAGAAGCCCGACAAGTGTGCCCATTTGCACATTTGCCAGGGTCACCCTCCCATGCCAAGGCTTGCACTTGACAGATGGATGTCTGTACACCTTCCCCTTGGAATGCTAGAGATCGCTGCCGAGAGTTCTAATCTGCCGTGTCTAAAGGTCTGAAGCAACATGCTTCCTGTCTATTATCCACTTCCTGTTTAAAGAGTAGACACCTAAGGCTGAGGTTACATCTGGTGTGTACAGTCCCCACCCTGTGTACACAAGAAATGCGCAGCTACTGTGCCGTAAGAACCAGACGGTGGTGAACCACTTTCTTTTTTTTTCTTCCTACAATCTACGTGCTGCTTCTATTCCATATGCAGCCATCATTACGTGGGACGTTTAGTAAACCCCAGAGCCAACTGTTCGGATCATGTCACCTTATTTACCTGAAAATATCCAGGCTATTAGCCGTCTCTAAACTTACCCAATTCCTCTCGTGACTTGCCACCCCACTTCACCCCACCCCAGCCCACTCTTCAGGCCACACAGCACCCGTTTTAGTTACATTTCTATTGCTGTAATAAATACCATGACCACGTTGTTAAGCAACTTGGAGAAAAGGGCTTATTTGACTTCATAGATTATAGTTCCTTATGGAGGAAGTTCAGGGTAGGAACTGGAGGCCAGACTGGAGCAGAGTCCATAAAGGAACACAGCTTATTGACTTGCTCCCCATGGCTTGCTCCGTTTGCTTTCTTACCCAACCCAGGATCACCAGCCCAGGAATGGCACAATCTAGAATGGCCTGGGCCCTCCCAAATCAATAATCAATCAAAAAAAATGCCCAACACATTTGCATTTGCCTATAGGCATTTCTTTCAATTGAGGTTCCTCTTCCCGAATAACTTTAGTGTGTCAAAGTGATAATAAAACAAACAGATTAAAAAAAAACCACCAAACAAAACAAACAAGATCAAAACCTATTTATGTCACACCATCTCTGCCACCTCATGTCCTGGGTCCCATGAGCCCCTTCAGACCACTGTGAATTCCTCTGTCTCTTGTATTCCAAGAACCCCAAACCCTTCTCATGTCAGGAGCTGTCCCTGGACATTCTGGCTACAAGCAGGACTTCTCTCCACCTACAAAATCTCTCTGGTGGGAACAGAGTGCAGCGTCTCCTGAGCGACTTGCCTTTGGACAAGTAGACATTAAGCTGGATTTCCCCCACCTGATAACTGCCAAATGCAGAGAGTTTTACCTTTGCCTTCCTCCCAGGAAGGAACGGCCCTGACAGTTCACATTCGTAAGTGAGCCTCAGCTTCGGTCCTGGCTCGTACCATAGCCTTCCCCGCCATTTCCTTCTTGACTCACATGTCTCTCTGACTTAATATATTTTATCTGGCTATGTTGCTTGCGTTTTTACTTGGATGGAGGGAGGCAGCAGGAGAAAGCCCCATTCATTCCTAATCACTCCTGGCACAGACAGCGTTTCAGTCCCTGGATGCAAAGCTGGCAAGAAAGACCTTCACATGTTGGTGTTTGTTGTTGCAGAAGGAGATGCCTAGAAGCGTGCACAGTTCTTCTGGCCGTCGCTGTCATGGCGAGCCAAGACTCCCGGGGCCTGTGTACAACACTGCCTGTGTACAACAGCAGTGAAGCTTGTTGTTCAAACTGCATGTGTTTATCTGAGTCAGTTCGTGTGGGAGTGTGCTACACACTGCTAGAAGCCCACACCGTGGTTTTCTTCCTTCTTTACAAAGAGAAATGCATCTTTGTTCCAGGTAGTAATATATCCTTTTAAAAAGAAAATACACAGAAGGGTCGGGGATATACAGAAGGGTTGACTGTGTAAAGCACCTACTTCAGCAAGTCTGAGGACTGGAGCTCAGAGCCCCAGCACCCAGGCAAATGCAAGATGAGTCTGGCAGCGTCTCCGAAACCCAGTGCTTGAGAGGCTAAGACTAGATCCTTAGAGAGGGTGACTAGCTAGTGTAACAAATAAGCCAGCTCTGCGCTCTAATGAGAGATCAAAATTTAACATATAAAGTGGAGAGCAATCAAGAAGCACATGCTACATCAACCTCTAGCATCCACACACATCGACACGTACATGTATGCAGATGCAGCCACATATACATGTACCCACAAACATGCAGACTCGCTTTCACATACATACACACAGGCACACACAACACACATATGCAAAAACGTAAAAATAAGTAAAATAGTAACAACAATGAACACTTCCTTTCCTCGGGTGAGACTGGTCTGTCAATCACAGTTAAAAAAACAAACAAAAACAAGTTTAAAACAATGAAGTCATTATTCTGGATGAAAAAGCAATCTCCCAGGCATCCATGACTGCAATTTATATTTTCTGTGCCCCTCCAGATTCCTCTACATCCGTACACACACACACACACACCCAGAAAAGAAATAAAACGGCGCGTGTTCAGGACCGTATGACAACACCAGGCTCCTCCCAGTACCCCACACACGGTCAGACTCATTGTCCATCACTCACAGGATTGTGTGGCTTGCTTTGCTTTGGACATACTGAGTCCCTCCTCTGGGATGTGAAGACGCTATTGAAAATCTGGGTGAGTAGATGGCTCAGTTGGTCAGGTGCCTGACTCACAAACGTGAGATCCTCAATTCAGATATCCGGTACCCCCATAAAAGCTAGGTATGGTTGCACACTTCTACCACCTGGGCGCTATAGAACAAAGGTGGATTCTCGACACAGAGGTCACTGCCCAGGCAACCTAGTCCATTAGTAAACTCTGGTTAGAAGCCCTGTCTCAAAGGACAAGATGGAGGACTGACAAGATGGCTTAGTGGTTAAAGATGCTGCCGAGTCAGACAATCTGATCCCCAGGACCCACATGATGGAAAGAGAGATCCAACTCCCACAAGCTATCTGCTGACTTACACACACACACACACACACACACACTGCATGCATTTACATAATAAAAGCAATTTTTAAGAAATAAGGTTAAAAGATAGTTGAAGACACTCAACAGCAACCTGCGGTCTTCACACACACACACACACACACACACACATACACACATACATAAACAAATAGATACACACACACATACCATGTGCACACAGGACAAATGCAAATACAAAGGTATTTCTTAAATGATCAAAATATGCAACTATTCCAAAGTCTAAAACAAACTAAACCTGAACTATTTCTGCTCTTCCATATGTTGGATAAAGGATACGGATCCTGTGATAAGAACACAGGCACTGGTCTACGCCTACTTGCTTCATGGTTTCCCTTCTCACTACCTGGGAGGTGGACGTAAGGACAGGAGGACAAGGGTCACATTTTAAGCCTGGGGATGTCATAGAAGGCAGAGCAAACAAACAAAGGACGCTGGGAACCTGATGGTGTTGAACAGCTGCTTCACTGGTGCCAGGCCACCACCCAGTATCGCCCACAGTCAGGGGCAGAAAGAGTCAGTGATTTCCACCAAGCATTTAGAATTTAGCGTTGTACACGACTGGTGTCCATCCCTAGCCATGATGGGGGTCTGGGTTTACTAAGGACCACGATAAATATGTGATCCAAGCCTATAGCAGCCGTCATTTATGAAGGGAGATAAAAAAGCTCAAGAGTGATTTTCATAATTCTAAATGTAACGTGACAGGTGTGTGAGCCATAACTGGGGTGATCAAGGGGGACTAGAAGAGGAAGCACTGATGTGGAGTTAAAAGCGTTTAAATTGGGCCACTTGGCACTAAAATACCACATCTGCCCCACCTGGAGGGACACTGTGCAGTCTCCGAGGATAAATCTCTGCGGGGGGTGCTGTACAAACTGCACATCTTAGGGAGGACGGTCGAGCCGTTACCATCATTCTTGGCATGGCGCTGGAGAGAGCAGCTGGGCCAGGTGTGGGCATGGGATTGTTTCATTGTGATTCTCTCTCCCTTCCTTTTGAAGAATGTCACACACATGTGTTCTTGGAGGCTTCCCCCCCCACTTTCTCCCTAAGGGATGCTGGTGCTGCTGGCTGATGCCTCAAGGGACTACAGGCAGAGCAGCCTCACACAGCAGGGTTTGAGTACCAAGTTTAAAGCATTCAATCAAACCTTTGATTCGGGTTCTGGGCCTGGGCCCTGTCCTGAATGGTCCTGTTTTGATGAGAAAAGCAGCTAGCTGTGAGAAGGGACCTCCATCCAGACCTCAGACCCCAAACTTCATGTCCTAGAATGGCTACTCAGAGGACCTGCAAAGCCAAGAAAGCATACAGTACTTCAAAGCAGTTTTTCTAGTCCACAACAGGCCAACATGGGAAATGTGGGTCATCACATACATCAATCAAACAATGTCGCCAGCCTCTTCCCACTCTGCTTGCCACCCTATAAAAGACCCCCTCCCCACATTGGGTTGTCCATTCAATGCTGGCACTCAAGAGCAATGTGGGGATATTTGCCATATCTTCCTCTCGTAAGAAATAGATCATTATGGCCTGTTTTTATTATGAGGTATATTTAGAGAGCACATTAGAAAACCACAAATAAGCAGGGGCACTAGGCCCCTGTCTATCCTAGCTGGCAGCTGGTGCCTGCTTGTCGTCGAGCGCTCAGTTCTTCCTGGAGTTGGGAAGTTAGAGACAGTCAGATCGTCTAAGTGCACGCATCAGAAAGGAAGGAGCCTCAAACCCCAGGATACTCATTAGATAAGCCTTTGTGTCCTGAACCAAAGGATGGGAAAGCTGGGGAGAGGGCATCACTAGACACAGGGATTATACTCCTTCAACAGCTCAGGCAACGAGGAATTCAGGGAGCAGGGAAATAAAATCAGGAGCAAAAAAAAAAAAAAAAAAAAAAAAATCCGTTGCTTTGTTTAAAATCAGCATGCCGGCCATTTTTGCCTTTTGACCAGGCTGACCCCTGGCGTCTTCAGACGTTAAAATAAATCTGCCCCTCCTTCAGTACTCTGACTTCCCAGTACCATAACTATAAAGTGAGAATTATAGCTTCTCACAGTCCGCCTTAGGCCTTGCTTGCTGACCAATCTTCCAAAGCCTGCTGCTGGCTGCATGCTGGCCTCTTTTCCTCTCGGACTCCAAGGCCCTGCTCACCAGTCACTTAAAAGGAGGAGCCGAACTCACGTTCTGCTGAAACCACACAAACTTCAAAGCAAAATGCCCCTGCCGCCAGAACCCATATGAGTCCACATTATGTCTTTGGAGGGCCTGGGTTGCTTTCACCAGGCCAGGCCCCCAAAGTGTCAGGCTGTCAACTCTTCCTTCCCCTTCAAAGATGTGAACACATGTGACAGACTCAGGGCCGGCTATGCTGGTCCGCAGCCTTTCTTCAAAGGTTTCTTGGTCTTCCCTGGAAATAACACCCCTGAGACCATGCCCTGAAGACATGCAGTTCACACATGAGTTCCCTCCAGAATCTGAAGCCTTGTGCCTATCCTGATCCATAGACTTCGGTCAGTATGTATGGAAACCATCATTCTCTCTGCAAAATCAATGACTGCCAAAAATGCTTTTATCTTAAATGAATAGACTATAATAAGTCAACTGAATTCATGTCTGTAATCTCAAAGGTTAAATCTGAAACTATAACCACATCTTTTTATCATAACACATAGTCAAGATGTGTCATGCAGCGCGTGGAAAACACATTTCTGTCTAATGGGATAAACTTCAGACATAAATTAATATATGCAAATTAGTTTTGCTTATTTATTTTGCAAAAAGTCAATATTTCCATGAAGCATTAAATTTATCCCTTGGCACATTAATTTCAAAAGAAAACATCATGGCTATAGAAGCAAATTTCCTGACACACGTAAGTTGAAGAAATGCAGATCTAAAATGTTACAGTTAGCGGTCTGCAGACCCTGGCTACCGGAAGAGAAGGACAGAGTAACACTCTTGAATGCAGATAAAGACAGAAATTCCATATTGATCTTTTTACCCATAATTTAAAGTTGATTAATTGAGTTTGCTTTAAGTTCAGTTCAATGAGGGCAATTTGCTTTCATTTCAAATGGGTTTAAAATGAGTATTTATTTATCTACTTATTTCATAATTAGATGTGAAAAGAACATAAAAACCAAGAAGGCAGCAAAAATAATACAGCCTTAGGCAGTTTTGCTGCCCTGTTAACTATTCTTTTCCCAGGAAGATGCAGCACAGTGCCTGGGATACAGAAGGTCTTAATTGATATTTTATATAGGTAAACAAATCAATTATTTGATTAACTGCTTGCAATATCTTATGATGCCCTTAGTCAATTAAAATAATAATAGCAGCTGACATTTACTCTAGACATTTACTATTTCGAAATGCTGTTCACAGGTAAGGAAACGGGGCCTGACAAGGTTCAGCTTAAGAGCCCGGAACAACGCAAGCGTCTCAGTTGGGGTTTCTATTGCTGCGATTAAACATCATAAGCAAATCAACTCGAGGAGGAAAGGGTGTGCTCAGTTTACCTTTCCGCCTCACTGTCCGTCGTTGAGGGGCGTCAGAGCAAGAACTCCAGGCAGAAGCCATGGAGAAACTCTGATACCGGCTTTCTCGTCATGACTTGTTCAGCCTGCTTTCTTATACGGCTCAGGACAGCTTCCCAGGGAGGGAACCACCCATGGCGACCTGGGCCCTCCCATATCAATCATTAATCAAGAAAATGCTCCACAGGCCAGTCGGACAAGGACGTCTTCTCAATTAAGGTTCCCACTTCCCAAATGACTCTGAAGTGTCAAGTCTACAAAAAAAAGCCATTCAGGACAGTAGATGGCAGGGCCATGGCTACAAAGCTGGCCAGCCCCACTTGGACAGCACTTCTCCAGCCCAGGCCACAGCTGATGGCTGGAACACGTGCAGAGAGGCATCTATAGCTACCCGACAGAATCTGGTCTCCTGCCTAGCATCAGACTCTATGGTCCTAAGGGATTTCTCACAGACAAGAGACAAGGCAGAACACTGACCCTGTGTTCTCCACACTTCAAAAGTGTCACTCAGTGACTCGAGTCTGGCTTCCACCGGAACGCCAACTCTTCTATGTGGTAAATAATGTCACAGGGGCATAGTTTCCTCCTTGCAGGATCTGCAATGTGGGAAACCAAGTAAATATCGGGGCATTGTTTGGGGAAGAAGAATGAGGGTAGGTGCAGCCATTTCACACTTCTCCTCAAAACAACTAGATTATTTGGGTTTTATTGGCTGACCCTATCTACTACCGGCTTCTACTCTGGGGACAAAAACTAGATGGAAAATTCCAGCCTCTGAGAACTGAATGATTTCTTCGTCTCTATTTTGGAGCAAACCTCTTCTAGGTGCATGGCAATCTACACATATGCCTGTCTGTGTGCGTGTCCGTCTACATACAAGTCCATCTGTGTCCATATCTATCTAGCCAGTTAACTGGGTTCCTTTCACGTCCATGTTATAGAACCCTCTTTAAAGAGAGAGGTGTTCTGGACTCTGATACAAAGGCTGACTGAATTAATTAAGATTTAAGATCAAGGACTGGGAGATAGCTCAGCTAGTAAACACATGCCACACACGCAGGAACACTTGAGTTCAAGCCCCAGTGCTCACATGAGAAGTGTTCACAGTGCTGTGCACTTGCAATCCCACTACTGGAAAGGCAGAGAAAAGAGATCATCCACAGCTTTCTGGCCAGCCAGCCTGACAAAGGTGTAAGCCCCAAACAAACTGTCTCAAAAACTGGGTAGAGAAATCTTCAGGAGTAACACCAGAGGTTGATCCAAATGCACATATGTACCTGCACACATGCACAAACGTGTACCCATGTACACACACACAGTTCAAGGTCAATCTTGTTTCCCTTATTTTCAAGTCCTGATAATTGGGAGGGGGTTTTATATAATTCCAAAGAGCTGAAAACACATCATATGTGTTTAATACCTTTAACAGCTAATGATGGAGAAGTGGTTCAGAACGGGGAAATTGTTAATGGGATGGACATTGGAAAGGCGTCATTATTGCTTGGCTCACTGAGAGGTGTCTTGCTTTTATGCTTTCTGAACACAAGCATTACACTGTAAATGGTGTACGTACACATTTACTCATAAACCACAAGACTTGGTGCCTGTTATTTCTCAGGTCATCGAGAGTAGACAGTGGAACAGGACATATAATTCAGTGTCACCACTGAACGAATGCCACCAGGGTAAAGAAAGACGTGAAGGCTGGGAAGACGGTGAGCCAGCAAGCTTGCTCCGATGAAGGAGTGCAGAGGTCACAGCTAGCTCCTTATACACTGCAACTTTCTTTTTGGAAAAAGCTGCCTCCTCTGAAAAGTTTATAATTATTTTAATGATACAGTTGCATTATTGAATGGTACCTTACATGGGAAAATTCTAAAAACACTCTGGAAAGTTCAAATGGCTATATTAGGAGCCATAAACAGTCCTGGCTCCAAATTTAAGTGGAAATATAAATATTTAGTTTGAAATAGATCTCTAACCTATACTTTCTCTTGTAACCAGAGTCTATCTTTAACAAGCAAGAGGCAGTTTTTCAAACAATAGGACTTAACACAATTCTGTCTCTTTGCTTGGGGGAAGGGCTCAAATCTCCCATTTAAAAACACTGTACAATTTCCTGGCTATTTGTGCCTAATGCAGGATTTCACTGTGTAGCCTTCACAGGTTTGCTTTGGACTCACAAAGCTCCTGTCTTGGCCTCCTGGGTGCTAGAATTATAAGTTCACAGCACTACCACACCTGATCTAAAATGGGGTTTCTGCATATACCTCCACACTAGTTTGACATTTCCCAGTCACCTGACCGAGAGTCACCCAGGGATCCAAGACAGCCACTATCCAACAGCACACCTGGGTTAATTTCCATCTGCTCGGCATCTTAAAAACAAACAAACAAAGTAACATGGACTATCTTTTAATTCTGGATGTCGGAAGTACTAGGTGGGTTTCCCTATCTGAGCTAGATTTCCCTTCTGAGAGCTGAAAGAGGAACCCATCCATTCCTTTGCCCTTCCCAGATCCTAGAGGCTGCCTATGCTTTCTGGCCAATGACTCATCTCCCCTTTCCCAAGCCAGCGACGGCTGAATTTTTCTCAGCCTGCAGCACTGCTATTCTCTGACTTCATCGTCTCTTGTCGTCTTTTGACTCTTTAGAAGTCTTGTGATTACCGCATTCCCACTTAGTCACACCTTGAAAGATTTCTTTGGTACCTAAAGTAATAAATAAAGATTGTGAGAATTAGGATGTGGTCATCATTGGGAGGCCAGGATTCTGCTCTCCACAAAACTGACATGTAATAAATAAGTGTTTATAAAATACACGCAAAGAGCTATGGGTTCAAAACCAGCCACAGAGACAGCACTTGTCTGGTATTCCAGGTACTGCAGCCATATGGGCTTAGTGTACAGAAATGCGCTGTCCCCTGTGCAGCATGCCTAGGTGTCATGCCCTTTCAGTGGGGCCACAGGACTGCTCCAGGGACTCAGGTGGGTTGCGGAAAGGACCACGTGTCTGTGGAACTCTACCTTGTATCCTTCGGCTAACAATGGGCAGCTTTCCAGACTCAGCCTGCACAAGCAGGAAGCTGGACTCTGCCTGGTCTCCTTACCAGCACCTGCGTAAAACTGGGTACCCTCTTGAAATGCTAACCTGTCTATGCCCACGCTTTTATCTACCCATCTCTGCTGTTTCTCCATCCTGCTATACCCCACCTGGCAGTGGAGAAACATCGTTCCCCTGGCAGAAACTGAGTGTCTGAGGGGAAGGAGACCATGGACAGTTGTCAAACTCAAGTCCTTATCAGTAGAATTGTGTGAGTTTTACTTTCACTTTATGAGTTCCTATTTTCTTCTAGGTTTCTTGTAAGTGACAATAGGTTATTTTTTTACCAAGATAACCATAGTCTCCTTTCTTCACACACGGTAGAGACTGCTTGTTACCCACTTTGCTCTGCTTCCCCAAACACCACGGCTGGATCGTTTTTCCATCCTTCCTTGCAGGTTAGTTATGGCACTGCACCAAGGTGGGCGAAACTGAGATCTCTTTCATAGAAGATGACAGAGAGCACTGTGTGATAAACCCAGGAGGCCTGAGAGAAAAAGAGCCAACTCTATGTCCTTCTCCCTCCTCCTAGGTAAAATCTGCTCAGAGCTGCCCCATGGCTTCCTGAAGCTGGGCAGCACACCACCCTGCCCACCCCTGCCCGCCCCTGCCCATCCTTGCCCACCCTGCACTCCTAGGACACCTCGTTCACCTCGCCCGCTCTGTAACCGCAATAGAAGGGAGTTCATGGCTACATCCTGAACCACTGAAAGTGTCTAGAATCCCTTTGCTGTCACACCCTGGCTTTGCCCTGACAGAAGAGAAGAGGCCATTCAGGGGTGTCTGTTGACCTGCTAGACATGCTCTGAGAGGGGTTGCCACATGTTGATTAAGAGCCCACCCTAGGAATCAAACACTGGTTTTCAAATCTCTGCTCCAGCACTTTCCAGCCCACCACCTGGGTGAGATTTAACCATTCATCACCTCGGCTTTCCCAAGGGTAAAAACTGAGCCAAAGGCAGCACCTGTCCCACCGACTGGTCACGGGGACGAAAAGACGTGTCTATGGAAAACAGTCATTGTAACTCACAGGCCGGGAGCCCTGTAGTAATTTCTACATTATTTCCAAAGAAGCCTCATGTTTTGCAGTCATACTTCAGCTATTGGGGGAAAATGAATACGCACTCAGATCGGCCCTAAAAATAAGTGTTAAGTCAGGATCGAGGCTAGAGAGGCTTGTGCTACAGCATTATTGATGCGATCACCAGAATGACGTTCTTGACAAATTCAGAGTTGTCCCTACCCTCCCACACTAGCGGCAACTAAAGTCAGAATTCCATCCTGTCTCAGGTTCTGTGAGTGTAAGCCTGACCCTTAATCTTATTTGCACAGGCTCGTTCTAATCCGAGCACACACATACACACACATACACCCTCATTGATTCAGGCGCCGCTTGCTCATTCAGTTCGGCCCATGATTTGGGCCTTGGTAGAAGGAAGTACTGTCTGTTCACTAAAAAGGCACGTCACAAGCTGCATATAAGGCGGCTTGTTAGTTCATTTCTTGAATGTTAATGCTTTCTCAGAATTTTAGGTGTGTATTACTGCACTATGGGAAGAAAGAAAGACAACCTTTCCTCACCCCTGGACGATGTAGCTTGATCACCAGCGAGAATCTTGGGCCGTTCAAGGTGAGATGAAAGGGAATGGAAGGAAAAGCACAATCACCTCCAAGCAAGCAACCTGATTGCTAAAGAGCCTTGGGGTGCAGAATACATTCCTAAAAACCTTACTAAAGAAAATGGTAATTTTCTTCTAGCTACTTCTCTTTTGGTTTTTTGGTTGGTTGGTTGGTTTGATTTGGTTTTTAGTTGATAGACTTCCCAAAGGCAATGAATACAATGTCCTCTCATTTCCTCTCCCAAGACATCCCATGGACATTTCTGCAACAGTATAAGCCTGTCACACTGTGACCTTCAAAATCTACCACTCTGGCAAAGACATCCAAAGGTAGACTTGAAAAGCAAGGCCATTGGGTGTGATAAGCCAAGGAGGGCTGACAAGGCAGAGCTCAGAGCTCACTCTCTGGTTTCCTTCCTTTGCTTGCTTGCTTCTCAGCCATTTGCTTGAAAGTTTGCAGACGGAGCCTTTGAGGGAACTGTTACCTGCTCCGTACTCATTTCACTGCTGCTCAGTTCTCTCCACCACAGAGTTTAAGATCAACAAGTGGAAGCAAAGGAAATCACACGGAACGGCTCTGTGTTAAGCCACCCAGACTCAGAAAGGCCTGACTCATAAAATAGTGTGTTTGCTGACTCCTGAGTGTTCAGGAACAAATGGGGGCAACCTGGGCTGCTGTGGAGATGTCAAGTACCGGATGGCCAGCTAGACTAGAAATAGATTCCATCCAGCTGGGAGAGCCTCAGACCCTGTCACACACATCATAGACTTTCACTCAACCCATTCCAAGCTACAGTATCTGGTTTTCGGAGGCAATCCATAGGATGAAGACTTTGGGAGGAACGAACTGTCCCCCTTCCTGGTCCTCTCTCCCGGCCACACCGAGCAGAATGCTAAGGGAGTCCTAGCTTCACACACTTTGCGTTACTGAGAAGAAAGGGTCGAGTACAGTCCTGTAATGAGCATGGAAACAGATTCCTCTGAATGAATAAATAAAGGGGAATCTGTAGTGTAGATAGAGCAGGAAATTTATAGAATAAGAATGAATGCAACTTGGCGTAATGTAAAAGCATTTCTTGTGTGTGGTATGGAAAATTACTAAGGTGAAATATTAAGAGAACATTTGCCCGCTTGAAGGCTGCCACACCCATCTGGCTGTGCCAGATGGGGGGTGGAGGGGCTGCACCCAGCAACCGTGGTAACGAAGTAATCTTGCCACACAAGAGGGACCCCCACCCTTCTGTGGCCAGTCAATACTGATAACCTAGGACACCTGGTTATCGGAGGGATCACGCAAAGGGCAGTTTCGAACTGACTTAAAAGAGGGGGCTGAAGCAGGACGGTTATCTCACCTCTCACAATGGCCCAGGTATCTGGCCTCGTGGAAAGAGAGATCCTCCAAGCCTGCCTCCCGAAAAGCAGAAATATTAAACGTCTTGCCTAAACATCTAATGCTCTGTCTCCCAAGTACAGAGCTTCATATCCCGAAAACAGACATTTAACGCCTTGCATACCGAATGCAAAGCCTCATTCCCTGAGAGTGGATATTGAAGGTCTGTCTCCCGAGAACAGACAAGATACTCTGCCTTTCTGAACGCTTTGCTATCCCGAGAGCAAAGCTTCTTCTAAGCAGACAGAACGCTTTGCCATCCCAAGAGCAAAGCTTCGTCTTCAAGAGTAGAGAACTAAAAGCCTTGTCTCCCAAAACTCGGTCACCCAAAAAGCTGAGTCCCAAGGCCCTACATTTTGAGATAGACTAACACCAGGCCAGAGACTACACGGTCAAGGATTGAACCAACACCCAATACCAGCCTGGAACAGGACATCAGAACCTTATCTCCCTAGCGTAGACTACGGGGTCAAGAATAGAGCCTCGTGCCAGTGCGGACAGGCACCCTGCCTGAAGAGATTCAAAAAGCCCTTTTTAAGCTGAAGAATACCAGGTCGTATGATGCTAATTAATGTGTGTATGAGATGTTAAGAGAAGAGCATAGATGTGTTAATACATGTTTAGTGTGTGAAATGTTAAGAGATATCTTATAGATAATTGATAAGATTAGGAAATGTTAATGGATAAGTTAAGGTTAAGAAGTGTTTTATAGATAAGTAATGGATAAGTTGTATTAAGGTTAAGAAGTATTTTATGAATAAGTGATACGTTAAATTAAGGTTATGAATTGGTTTATGTATTAGGTTTATTAGGATTAATAATTGTGATATTGAATTGCCTGTGTGTTGCCCATTATCAATCCCCCATGACTATTAAGATTGTAAACCCCATTGATATACTGGATATTGAAGCTGCTAGTAAAGAATCATTATAAAAACAATTCTCTTGCTTGATCTGGTCACTCATCGCTCTCTGGGGAGAAAGGCACAGAGTCCTTATAGATATTACTGGAAAAGAACCTGGAGCTGAAGTCCCCCAGCTCGTAACAAGTCCCGGGAAGAATGTCACAGGCTCCTTAACAACAGAGCACCAGCTCCATCAGTCCAGGAAGCCTCATTTCTTCGTTCCCCCAAATCCTCTCTCCATCAATATAAGGCAGGACACAGAAGGCAGAGAAAATGGACCTGGGAAAGGAAGGATGCTTCAAGATCTAGTTGGCATTTCTCTTTGACTGGTAGCCAAGAACTTCATTGAAACTAACCAAATCAGGGATTACTCCCTTTTCTGAAGAGCACCTCCAACAAGAATGTTACAGCAAGTAGGCCACACTTGCTTAAAGCTGAAATCTGTGTGACCTTGGAGCTGAACAATGTACCTCATAAACCATGGGACAGTTTTATCTACATAGGAGCTCCGTCTAGATAAGGAAAGCCAGCAAACCAGCTCCCATAACATGCAAACTCTGCTTAACCCTTGAACCTGGTTGTAAAAATGTGTTGGGTAAACAATGAGACTTTAAAAGTCATAAAATGCTACAGCTATTGTTAAGACACTTGAGTACATCCCTCTGTCTCAGCACCCACACTAAAAGTGAGTGCTATCTCCTTCTCTTGTCATTATACACTGTGTTCTACTGCTTCCTACTAACTCTCAAAGAAATTCCTTGCTGAAGCATCGTCAACATCCTTGGCTTGGCGTCCCAACTTAATCTGTAATCCCAGCACTTGAGAGGCTACAGCAGGAGGATAACTATGAGTTCAAGGCAAGCCTAGGCTTAAAGAATGAGACCCTTTCATGGCAAAAAAAAAAATGAAATAAATATTCTCACCAGACCAAAAGGCTTCAAAGAAGACAGTCACCTTCTCAGATACAGGTGACTGTATTGGACTGTGTCCCCTGCTGACAAGCAAGAGACATCAGGTTGTAAGCAGGAAGAGGGGGTGGTGTCACCTGTAGCTCCTTCTGCATACAGGGGAGGTAAAGTCCAAATGAAAAATTGCCCATAGGGCTCATAAAACTGATCAGCCATCAAAGTCTTAAAAATCCTGCAGAGTCACTCAAAATGGCGAGACCTGTAACCTCATCATAGCTCCTGATGGCACAGAGGGCAGAAAAGGGACAGCACATTCCTTGAGAAGGAAAAAATAAAATAAAATAAGATAACCTACACTAACGGTCCCCATGCTTCCTTTTTCAAAATCTCACCATCACTACTCTTCCTGAGCCCCAACTTCCTGAACCAACCAAAGGACAATGGTGGCAAGCGCAGAACAAATCCTGGAAGTTAGGTCACATGATCCCCATGCCATTCAAACCTGAAAAAAAAAAAAAACGCAGCTGCTAAGGGAATTCGCACACCTGCACATCCAGCCAAGCTACCAAGAAAGAAACCGCTCACACTGGTTACTGGAAACATTCTGCGGGGTTAAACCTGTGTGTGCTAAGATCAGAGTCGTAATATCTAAGCAGGTTACGATTTGGAATGGACTTTTAAATATAGCCAACTCAAAGATAAGCCAAACAAGTAAAATGTCTATGGTGAGCTCCCAGGCAGGAATAAGTAGGTCACTGTGCTCAGCACGGTGCTGTCTGTTCATTCACGCTAAGTCATGGATGGCTCCCAGTGAACCAAACAGCACAGACCCAAGGACTGGAACAAAATGGTCCCAAATGGTCCCAGACTGTCTTCCTAGAGCCAAGTGTGCTTTAACACTGCCCAGGGGTTTAATCGGCCAGTAACGCTGACATAATTCTCCTGTGTCCCGTCAAGCAGAAATCTTGCAAATCAGAATGCAACCTGCAGGCCAAGCTTCCCCCAGCCATTGCTCCCCAGACTGACTGCTAGCTTTCACCAGCCCTGCTTTCTCTGTCACCAGGACGGCTGGTAAATGTCCAGGGAGCCGAGACAAGAATGACTGGAGGCATTGGGGGAATGGAGAACTAACGCTGATGAGATAGGTCTCCTCCACAGGGGTGTAGAGAGGATCCCCTGTGAGCGTGGTCACAGCCCTTTAAAAACAAGTGAGTGAGGAGCTAAGAGGCAGCTCAGCAGTCATCTGAACACTGGTGCTCTTCCAGAGGACCTGGGTTCGATTCTAAGCACTCCCTGGGTGCCTCACAAGCATCTGTAATTTCAGTTCCAGTGATCCAATGCCCTCCTCTGACTTTGTCAGAGGACTGTATTGTATTGTATTGTATTGCATTGTATTGTATTGTATTCAGAAGGTATTGTATATCTATAGACATACATTCAGGCAAAACATGCAAAAAATGAAGTTAAAAAATTCTTTCATTTGAAAATATGGGTGAGTTTGTTTTGTTTCAAACATGATTTTATTTGTTAATAAATTTGCTTTATTTGGGCTTTTAAAAACATGCTAGATGTATTTTATTAAAATAAAAATGTTTAAAGTTTCTGCTTAAACTTTACTTCTTTTTTAAAGATGTATTTATTATGCACACAGTGCCTTCATGTGTACCTGCATAACAGAAGAGGGTATCAGATCTCATTACAGATGGTTGTGAGCCACCACGTGGTTGCCAGGAATTGAACTCAGGACTTCTGGAAGAGCAGCCAGTGCTTTTAACCTCTGAGTCATAGCAACTATCAGTATTTTCCTGTTCGTATCTGTAATTTTCTATTAAGAGCTCAGCCAGCCAGGGATATATATCTGATATAGACTTTGCCTAGCATGCACAAGGCCTTAAGGTGACTCCCCAAGACCACAAAATGATACATCTAGAAAACAAATTAAAATCAAAAAATAACTGAGCAGTCAGGCTCTATCAAACTCCATCCTGCATCTTAGTTATGGTAGAAGGGGTTTTGATCGCCGTAATGTGAGGGCAGTACATAGGGAACAAGACTGCTTCTGGAACTGTGCATGTTCACCAGATGCTTTCCGACAGTCAGTTCTAAGTTTTCTGGCTTAAAAGAATCAAGTACTGTGAGTGAGCCCTGAAGTAATCCACTCACTGTGCTGACCCGGTTCGTGCGGAGACGCTACGGCTGCTTCGGCCGCCGCAGATGACTAGTGTAATTGCTAATTGTCGTCCTCAAGCCGCCTTTGATGGATGCTTCCTAACAACCAAAACCTGCACTTGAAAACACTGCTTTTAATTTCCTGTTATCTGCAAGGGTGTAGAGTTCTTAACGGGATTCCTGCAACAAAATACATCTATTTAAAATCAATAACTGTCAGCTATGGTGAACGTCATTTATCAGCGGCCGTAAAGCACAGCCCAGAACCAGTGCTGGATTCAAAACCCATCTCTTGGAAACGAGAACATGCAAACAAACTCTGACTCGCTAGTGATTGACCTTTCACTTGATATTAAGTCTTCTCCAGTGTCTGGAAATTTAAAAAGCAGTTGTGCCTCCATGAGACTTCTTTCCTGCACCAACAAGGACTTGTCCCATAGCAGCAGCTTGATGTGTGTGTGCGTGTGTGTGTATGTGCGTGCGTGCGTGCGTGTGTGTGTGTGTGTGTGTGTGTGTGTGTGTACATGTGCATGTGTGTGATGCGGGGTGGGTAATGTGTGGGAGTGGGCATGTGTGTATTTGTGTGAGAGTGTGCAAGTGTGTGAGAGTGTGCATGTGTGCATGCATGGGAGTGTATATCAATGGTGTGTTTGTGTGTGTGATATGTTAAAAGAACAACCAGGTCAAATAGTATTAAAGTTCATAACTTTACAATAAGCCTAGAAAGGAGGACCAAAAAATGCACAAACTTTATGTTTGACAATAGTGATCATATGGGAGCATAATCTAATGACTGTAAACAATGTCACAGGTTTCGCTGGCCGGTTAGCTTTGCCTGTGGAGTGAGCTCCAGGTTAACGAGAGATGTTGTCTCAAACATCAAGGCTGTCCTCTGATCTTAAAATGCATATACATACACCCATGCGTGTATACACACACAATGAAATATTCACTAATGCACTATCCTATAACTTTGATAAAAAATTGCTATTATCAATTCATCCATTTTTAAAGTAAAATAAGTAGCCATCACAAATACATTTTGGAAAAGAGGCAGATAAAATGTAAACTAGGAGCTGGGCGGTGGTGGCGCACACTTTAATCCCAGCACTCGGGAGGCAGAGGCAGAGGCAGACGGATCTCTGTGAGTTCGAGGCCAGCCTGATCTACAAGAGCTAGTTCCAGGACAGGCTCCAAAGCTACAGAGAAACACTGTATCAGGAGGAAAAAAAGGAAATTAGGCGATGTGATGGTTATCCTTTCAAATTGTTCTGTTCCCAAGATACCTCATTCTTCTGCTGTTGGAGACCACTCCAGCAGGGCTGAGAAGGGAAGGGTTGTGAGCATCAGCAGTTAATTGGATAAAGAATAGAAATTTGGGGTAAACAAGTGAACGCTCAACTATTCTTTCAACTCAGAGTTTTGTACTTCGGCTCTGAAATGCTTTCATGACAGACATCAGTGAGTGTGAGATACAGATACATATACTCCTATCTGTATACTTTTAGCCCAGAATTTACCCAAGCACCTTTGCCATTTGGCGCATGCTCCCTGCAGTCTGTTTCCACTCTATGGCCACATCTCTGGCCCACATGCCACCCATTGTCCATGTGAAATTCTGTTTAAGTATAAAAGAGTCCCCATTATTGCCCACTTCAAAACCGTGTGCTTTCCACTAGAAAGAATAAATCAATTCCGTCTCGAGGATAACTACCAAATCAAACCCCATTGTCTCCAGTTCTCAGTTCGGAGGCAGCAGCTGTATGACACGTGGAGCTGGATGCCAATATGGATGATCGCTAACCTCCTCCCACAGTCCCTAAGACAGAATTTTAATCAAAGGGTAACAATGGTGCTGCGCAATGTACTGTGTGTGCTGAACAGCCTACATCCTTCTGCTGACAGAGAAGCATCCTGTGCTAAATTATGCATGCCATTTTATGCACCTGCATGCACGCTGACCTTCAGCAACAATACAATCTGACGCGAGAATTCTACCCAGTGCTTCATTCCTGTGAGCAAGCCCTGAGCTGTATTTGTTGTCACTAATGACCATCAGTTTCAATTTATTTTAATGCACCCGGAAGTTCCTGGGGAGGAACCTCAGCTATCACTCTAACATTCCCTGCAACAGAACCTTGTGCATGCCCCAAATCTGAAGGGCACATGCAAGCCATGCAGGAGGCCTGGATGTCTCTAAATAGTACCTACAGTCCCTTCCACTGGGACACCAGGGACCAGGGTCCATATGCCCAGCCCTGCAATTGCTTCTGGGACCTCACGCTCAGGCGATAGCCTGGGACTTCAGGATTATGACCACCTGAAATCCAGCCTCCAGTGTCCTTTCTAATTCAGTATCAACATTAATTTCTATATCAAACAGTTTTCCCTATCAGAAAGAGATGAAAAGTATCAAAAGTTGCAGGCCCTGCCCCACACAGGAAAGCCTCACCTTGGTACCAACTGTTAAACTAAATGAAATCCGGCCTAAAACTATCCCCACACTGTGAGTCACTGTGCTGCCATGGCAACTTCCTGTTGAAACAACCTGCAGCCCAACTTACGGGTGATTCAACAGCACATAGCTGGGTCCCAGGAACTCATGGCTCCTGAGCTTAAGCCATTTACAGATAACCAAACAATCAGACACCCTGAGCTATAACCACCTAAGCTCTTCCTGAACATCACCTCTCTCTTGCTTTGAGCATTGCTGGGTGGAGCTCTCTGAACTGCCACTGATCCAGGATGATGACTGACTCTGAATAATTCTTTGCTCAGATAAAGCAAACGACCCTCTCTCAATGAGGGTTCCTTTTGACTCAATGCTCGAGAGGTCACAAGGCCATCTGAAAAAGTAAGAAGCACGGAATCTTATTGCCAGTGATTTGGCATACTAGCTAGCCAAAAATGATCTGTACAAAATACGGAGTTACTGAAGTTTCAAAACACACACACACACACACACACACACACACACACACACACACACACATTCTATATATGATAATAATGAATATCTAAATTTGGCATTATTACAGGAAAAATAGGAAGATCTTCAGAGCCCCAAACAATAGGAAGGCAAGAGTCCAATGAGATATTAGAATTGGGTTAGCTACTGGGGCGTGTGCCCCTCTTAGAGCCCAAATATCTCTTTAGTGAGCCGGGTATAGGAGACAGGAGACAATACCTTTCTCACACACTGGGTCTACAGGCTGCCAAAGGGACCCCATGCATAGAACCCTTCCCCAGAGAAGCACTGTTAAGAACTAGGAAAATACAGCTTAAGTGTAAAAAGTAGAATATTGCATAGTTCAACTATGGCTCTGGATATAAAAGTGAGAAGACAACCTCCCTCAATGCCTAGAGAGCTCCTTCCAAGAGCGATGCCTGCCATTGACCCAGTGCCACTCCAAATAGCAAAGATTTTGCTCTGAAGGACATTTGAAAGTCATAATGCAGTTTTCTGCTGCTATAACAAAGAAACCGAGGCTGGGCAGTTGTGAAGGAAAGACAGTCATCTAACTTATGGTTTGGGAGGCTGAAAATTCAAGACTCT
The DNA here is from genome assembly GCF_982192425.1 of Myodes glareolus. Classification (NCBI taxonomy): domain Eukaryota; kingdom Metazoa; phylum Chordata; class Mammalia; order Rodentia; family Cricetidae; genus Myodes; species Myodes glareolus. Next base: position 6,726,515 of record NC_142048.1, on the reverse strand, counting down.
GGCGGGCACCTTGTTGGCTGAGCTACAGTGTGGCAGAAGGACAGAAGGGGAAGGGCCACATTAGAAGAACCCACACGTATGTAACTTAAAGGGGAGAGCTTCTTTGGTGCCTAGTTCTAGGGAATATTTAGTCCATCCTGAAGGAAAGGCATGGAGAAGTAGCTGGCTCCGCAGAGACAGGAGCTTAGAGTTGCCCCTTCTCATGGACCGGTGGGTGGGTCAGGAAGCTGATAACGCAGGTCAGAAGTAGGAGATGGTTAGAAGCCTCAAAGCTCACCCCCAATAAACCACTGCTGCCGACCAGGCCAAATATCATAAAACAGCTGCGACCCAAATCACAAGCCTGTGGGGGCAGTTCACATTCAAATCATAGCTTGCTCGCTGCTAACAGACTCTCAATATGAGAACCTTGAGATAATAGATCAGAAGTGTAAATGTCCCAGAATATCTGAAATGTAAGAACGGTGAGTGAGTGAAAACATGTGCATGCGCGCACGCACACACACACACACACACACACACACACACACACACACACAAATGTAGCAGATATGTATGAATGTTCACTATAAAATACAATAGCCCCAATATGTAAATTTTGTAAGACAAAAAAACACTGTTAAGTGATAAACAGTTAGGGATTGTATTTTTTTAATATTCCGTATTGGTTTTTAGGAAGAGGCACCAGGGTGAGGTCAAATGTGACGGCTCACAAGTGTGATCCCAGCGATTGCGAGACAGGAGGACTACTGCCAGCCAGTTCAACTCGAGCCTGGTTCTCATAGCAAATTCCAGGTGAATTGGGCTGTGTGGCAAAACTCTGTCTTACGAAGAAAAGAAAAGGAGGCTGGGGACTGGAGGTGATCCTGGTTAAAAATTAATTTTATCAGCATCAAAAACATGTGGGAAAGATTCTGCAAAATAAACTAAAGAGATGGAGACTAAAACATTTGGCTTGTGGAAACTACAATAACAGAAGGAACTGAGGGAAAAGAAACAGAAGGGGAGGGAATCGAGGGGGAAGGAGAGGAGAAACTGGATCTAGTCCACCCCCTCAATGTAAGTAAATACCCCTGTGAGCCCCGACTTCAGCAGACACTGCTTGAGATAACTAACAAAAGTGTAAATCTCGTACGGTTATTGTCAGGCTATTTTTAAAGGATACTTACTAAAATTAACTGTTAAAATTGCACGGTAGCAGTGTGCTGAGTTAGAAAGTTCAAATACTACTGGCAGTATCAAGGCCTGCCTCCTTGATAAGCAAGGGAAGCTTTAGGAGGCAGCGACATTCTCCAGCCGCTGGGAGGTCATAGGAAGCCGCTGAGGTTGCTGTGTCACCAAATACAGCAAACAGAAAGCTGAGTGTGTAGACTGAACTTCAAAGACGATCACGACCAGAAAGCTTCAGGTCCCGCTCCTGGCCCGGCCGGCTCTATACAGGCCAGCCATTGCATCCTCCTCCCTCCATCCCCATTCCGCAGTTGTCGCACTGGGCCCTCCAGGTGTGGAGAAAGACCTCTTGACAGTGTCATTAAAATGGAATGAAAGAGGTTCCAGACCACCTCTGGTATTTTACACAAGAATCACAGCGTTCAGTTGGGCTCAGGCTTCGTTACAGTGGTCATGTGACTGAACGCCGGGGAATGGGAATGAGGTATAAGCAAAGACACTGGGTAGGGTAATCTAAAGGCCTCCTTGAAAGGAAGACCCTTCCTCCCAACCCCTCTGCTCCCCCACCCCCGTTCTTCTTTCCTCTGTGCCTGGAGTGGGATGTGACCTTAGCAGCTTCCTCGAGTGTTGCTCACACAGGATGTGGGTGTGTTCCTGGGACCTGTCTGAAAAAGTTCTGTTCCTGAATTACTCGGTTACTACTTCTATATAGGAGGGAAATGAATTTTGATTTTACACTATTCCTGCTTCGATAGGAAGGCAGACTTAATCCTCCTCCCTACTGCTAAAGCCTTCAGTCTCTAAACCAGCGCATATTTAAACCAAGTTTCTCTCTTTCCTGTGGGTACTTCTGTAGGGTTTTGGTGGGTGGACTCCTCACTGAGTGCCTCTGACCTACAGTCCTGGGAGTCGACTTTTCTCATTGCACATCCCACCTCCCCCTGTCTTGAAATTTACTTCTCTGCCCTTTTCACACGGAGCCCCTGGGCAGAGGTGATAGTTCCAGGGCTTCTCTATCACCGTACAAGCCAGGTCTGGTTCCAGGAAGTGTGGAACCACGCACGTGAGCACGCACACACACACACACACACACACACACACACACACAGAGAGAGAGAGAGAGATGCACACACACACACACACAGAGATGTGCACACACAAAGAGAGAGAGAATGTGTGTGTGTGTGTGTGTGTGTGTGAGAGAGAGAGAGAGAGATGCACACACACAGAGAGAGAGAGAGATGCACAGAGAGAGAGAGAGAGAGAGATGTGCACACACAATGAGAGAGAGAGAATGTGTGTGTGTGTGTGCGTGTGTGTGTGAGAGAGAGAGAGAGAGAGAGAGAGAGAGAGAGAGAGAGAGAGAGGGAGAGGGAGAGAGAGAGAGAGAGAGAGAGGGAGAGAGAGAGAACATACAGAAGCCCAATGCTTCCCGGCCGTGCCTTTTCTCCACCCACAGAGCACCTCTGGCTCCTGGCCTGAGCACGTGTCCAGAGGGCTTCCTCAAACAGCTTCTTTAGTGAGACAGACCAGCAGGGCTTCATAGCCCAGGCTTCTTCACACAAATTCCGGTACAAATCCTACCTTGCTGCTTCTCATGCCCTCAGAACCTGGAGGATAGCTTTTCCTGGACTCTGAAGCTGGGGTTCACTCTTCCCTCTGAAAAGTCTCCATTTCTGCCTTTCTCACAACTTATTTTAGTAACTTCTCACTGGTCTTCTTAAGGTGTTAGTTACACTTCAGTGGCCTGTCTCAGAAACAACATGGTGTACATCTGTGGTAGAGCGCTAAAGAAAGCCCGGCAAGCAGTTTACAGTATGGAGAGACCTGCTGCCCTTGTAGTGGAGAAATAAGAGGAAGGACGGACATGTGGCCAGAAGCACATGCCCAGCCAGGGCTTGAGAGAGAATGTTCTGGATGCTCGGGAACGTTGACTTTATTATTGTAACTTAATGTGCATGTTACATAATGTGCATGTTACACACACGGATTTGTGATTTATTAATTTAAAAGTAAACAAAATAACAGATGCAAGACAATGCCTAAATTCCACAGCAAAATCACCTGGAAACACTTCTGAGTTCTGTGAGTTGGGCTGCGAACTCAACAGAATGGAAGAAGCGAATAGAAAAGTAGTTGTTCAAGAGGGGTCAAAAGCATCCCTGAATACTTCAGGGAGTGCTCTAGGGCTCTTCTGAGTGTTTTCGGCTCCAGGGCACAGGAAATGCTGTTAGCATGGCTAATGCGCTTAATTGCCTGAGGGAGAAGCAAACTTAACACTTGACCCTTAGACTCTGCCAGGAAAAGCAGGGAGCCTTGTGAGCAGACCAGGGGTCTTGACTGGCAGCCCCAGATGTGCCTGTCCTGGGCAGGTCCCACTAGTCTCCCCAACTCCAGGGACCTGAGTCAGTCTGTTAGATTCTATGGTAATTTTAAAATTGCCAGAGCAACCCTCAGATTCTGATCCAGTTCCTTACAGAGCTTGGATATGAGAGAAGAAAGTGCTACCTCCGAGGGTCTCACGGGTTTCGTCAGGAAAGCCACGGCGGCCTTGTTCTAACAGACAAGAAGAGAGCTAGTACGTTGGGTTCACTTATCCCACTGATCCTCACAGCCACCTCGAACCTATCAGCAGATAAAGAGAAGCAGCCGCCAATATTTAAAGGCTGGCTCCACCTTAAAAGGCGTTACACTTCTTTGGGCCTCAGTTTCCCCACTGAAAAGAGGAGATGATGAAGAAGTTGCTGTGGAACGACTTATGCCCCAATAGCATTGAGACAGCGCCTGGCACACAGCAGACTAAACATAAATGTTTGCTGTTTCCCCTGCTTTACAGAGAAAAGAATGGGAGCAGGGTGGCAGGGCAGAGTGGCGAAGGAATAGATTCGTGGTTGGTAAACGGTATCTGGTGTAACCCAGACACATTACACCTCAGAGCTCCCGTGCTTCTGGATCAAACTGGATAAACTGGCAGGTGTTGTCAAGTGGATCCTCTTCAATCTCAGGTTAGATATGCAGAACTAGTAAGTGTGCTTGAAGGCTGCAAATATCAAGCAAGACACTGAGATTTTTGTCACGGAAGCGCAGTTCCCAGCTGAGCCCTGACACTGCCCAGATGCGGCCAGCACTCTCTGGGATCACTGCCTGACAGCTGTTGCAGTTCATTTAACTGGCTGGAGGACACTGAGACTCTCCAAGGCTGCACTTGGGTTTTGAGTCATTGAGTTCCGGTTCCCAGCAATCTGCCAATTAACAATACAAAATGCAAATTCTTCTGTAAATCCAGAGAAATTCAAATGATATGGACCCTGTCTTCAGCTGACTGTAGGCAGTAATCCTGCCCTCAAGAACTTTCCAGGCTCCCCAGGCTACCGAGTAAAGGGCTGGGAAGTGGAAAGATTCTTCCTATTATCCTTTGCCAAGGACCTCCCTGCTGAAAGTGCAGGTATACAGGGCTCCGGGTCTGTTTCTATCCCCATCACTCATGAGGACCTCAGTGCGCCATCCTCCGAGCATTCATGTCTCCATTAGTGAAGTAGAATTTTCAAATCTTTGAGATTCGTGTTCATATTTTACTTTGGAGCCAAATTTTATTTTTATCTGACCACATTCAAAATCAACTGGAAATAAAATTTCACTTTAAAGAGACATGCACACTGATTCCCATAATTCCTAAGTGGAACATAATATTGCTGTCGTTTGTAATGGTGACAGCGTACAGGCACTTTCAAAAAACCCCAGCATGCACTGGGACCACTGAGAGGGAAGCTATTAGCCTGATAACCAGACATTACAGGAAACTTGTGACTTAAAAGCTTTTCTCTGAGAGAATAGCAAGGCAGAAGCTGGGCCCGATCTGCTTCAGACCAATCAGCTTCATATTACGCGCATGTGTGCACCTGAATATATATATATGCAGAGATTCACAGAAGACTACGGCTATTTTTTTGAATTTTAAATAAGAAATGAGAGCCAGGTGTGTTGACACAAGTCTATGAGCCCAGCAGTCAAGAGGAAAAGCAGGAAGATCAGGAGTTCAATGTCATCCTTGGCTATATAGCAGTTTCAAGGCCTAATTAATTAACTAATTAATCAATTAATTAATGGACTGGAAGACGGCCCAGGAGACGAAGTGTTTTATATGCAAGGAAGCGGACTCAAGTTAGGCCCCCCAGAAACCATGTAAAATCCAGGTGGATATGGCAGCTGCCTGAAGTCCCAGCTAAGGGGAGGCAGAAATAGGAAATTCCTAGAGTAAGTGGACTAGCCAAAGTAGCCAAAAATGGTGAGTTCCAGGTTCAGAAAAGACTCTGTCTCAGCATATTATAAAGTGAAGAACAATTGAAAAAGACACCTGAAATCAACCTTAGGTCTCCACAGGCACATGCACACACCTGCCTACACACGCGCAAATGCGCACTTACACATGCATACCCCAACACACATACATGCACAAAAAATATTAATAATAAATATTACAATAAAAAAGTAAATGAACAATGAAAAGATGCCTTGTGCTTGTGTTGTGGCACTTGGCTATCATGCACAAAGCCCAGGGTTCAATCATGAGGATTGAACAGAGAGAGAACAAGAGCGAGAGATCAGTGCACTGGAGCTCTTGTTAGGGGTGAACAAAAGGTCCACAATTCAGCAGACTGAGCTATGTGTCACAGGTAATGACTGAGCTATTATTCTGAATGATAATTCCAGGCTTGCACTGAACACTTTGCCTAATTAGACTTCACACGAGGAAAAAATGTTTTAATATTTAACAAGTATAATGGTGCAATCAATGTACACAAATCAGGCCTGATAAGGAATATTGCTTCTTAAAGAGAAAGACAGATGGTCATGGGAAAAGGTACAGTCATTAAATGTAAAATCTCGTAGGATCCAACTGTGAACACCAGCCACATACTTTAAAATTGCTTCACCCACCAACACTCGAGGCATTGTTTAGTCCAGTCCTCATGTTCTGTCAACTACAGAACCACCCACGCCATGGATTTAATAAAGTAACTTGATTCAAAGAGATTTGTCCTTGCTGTTTCTCAAAGCTGTCTGTTGTAAGCCACTTTTGCTGATGTCACAGTCCCAGAGAGGCAAGACGTCCAACAACTCTCTTATAATCACTTCAGTTAAGTAATTAGCCCTCCTTTTTTATTACCTTCAAGAGCACTTAATGTGTTGGAAGCCTTCTTGACTGTATTAGATCCAGCCTGTCACACGTTGATGAATACATAGTTTGCTTATAGGTAACTCTTAAGGAAACACACAGCCAGAGATGTGGTGAAAATAGGCATAGTTACAGACTGTGCATATAATAAAAGACTTATAAGCACGGTTTTCTGTTTTGTTTCCCCAAGTCAGCTCTACATCACATACAGGGTCCTAGAGAGTCATTTGCTTATTCACGAACACGGTTTCTTACTAACCCTATCTATCGATGATGGAATTGCCACATTTGTTGACCTGTAACATATTTATTGATAGCCTCATGTATGTCCATGTGTGCTGACTGTACCATAGTCATTGGAATATATCAAAAATGGGCTGGAGAGCTGAACTATGCTCCCTCCACCCAGAAATCTACAGGCTGCTCTAAGATGACATAAAAGCAACTAAAATATTCACAATCCTATAGGTTAGTTGTTTAATTTGCTTTGGTTTTTGACAAGGTCTCATCAACCTATGTTAACCTTGACCCCACCGTAGCTGATGCTGACCTTGAACTCTCGATCCTCTTGCCTATACCTCCCTCGTGTTGGAATTACTAACATGCAACAGCATCTCTAGTTTTATCCAGGGGCAAAACTCAGGGCTTCGTGTATGCCGGGCAAGTACTGTGCTAACTGAGCTACATCCCCAGCCCAAAGATTATGCTTTCACTTGCTAAGTACAGGAAACTAGAGGTCAAATCTCTCCAGGCAGATGTGTTCACATCTAGGTGTTGCCTACACAGTGATCAGACCCAACCATCAGAAACAGTTTTTCCAATGGTAAATGAATTCTATAAAAAGTGTTTCAGTAGTATTTGGGTTAAAGGAGATGTCTCTGCTCATCCTGCACTCCATACTTCAGGAGAAAAATGAGACTTGTTTTTAATTGAGAAGCCAATATGGAAGCCCTGACAAACCCTAGTGACACACATCCTACGTCTTTCCATATGTGTGTCCCATGTTCACCCCCAAACAACTCCTCAGAACTATTCTTAGAAATAAAATCTATTTTCAGAAAGATCATGGGTTTGCAATTCAGAGAACAAAGGGTTTCACATTTAAACCAACTAGCTAACGTTGGACCAATGAAACTAACATCACTTTAGAGAGAAAGAGAGACAGTAAAGAGAAAGGGTATGAAGGGTGGGTGTGGTAATTTTAACGTATTTAAAGCACACACACATACACACACACACACACACACACACACACACACACACACGGATATGACTATTGTGACTATAGGCACCTTGTGAAGCCAAAGGTTTATATTGGTTTTCTTCCCCTATTTCTCCTCATCTTATTATTATTTTGTTAAGACAGGTTCTCTCACTGAAACTGGAATCCTTCGGTTTCTAAATATGGGGTTTAGCAGTTTGTCAGAACTTGCTGGATTACAAAGATCTGCCTGCCTCCCTGGTCCATCACCCAGTGCTGAGTTACAAGTGCCCATGCTTGGGTTTACATAAATGCTGGGAGTTGAACTCGTGGTTACTAAGCAGCACTTTACTAACTGAGCTGTTGCCTCAGCCTCTCATTTCCATTTCTGATGTTGTAAAATTGGCAAGAAACGAAAACAGATTCCTGTGTTCTGGATGCAGATACTGAGTGCTTACAATCCAAGAGAAGACATTCTATGTGGCACTAAGCCCCGCCTTTGTCCAACTTCACTCCCTGACCTCCTAAGGCCAGAATCCCTCATTTGTTCATCTGTGTCTGCACCAAAATGCCAAGCACACAGTAGGAGTCTGTCCTGGGGTTCTGAGAGACTTGAGGGCAGACAGTTAGCTCTGTCTGTTGCATTATCATAGCGGCACCTAGAATTACCTCTCAACAGCCACCGTGCTGAATAATGCTGCATTCTCGCCATTAACAGCATGATGGAAGCAAACCACTTGGGGCTGTTCCTAACAAGCTGAGTCATCTTAGCTTAGTCCTTCCTGGCTTTCTGTGATTCCACAGTGATAGTCTGCAGACTCTCGCCAATGAGCTGAGACTTCTGCCACAAACTGACAAAAAACAACGATCTCAGAAATACTGTTCTTTCCCTGGGTATAGTTTTGCTGACCAATGGTCTTCTCAATATTTCTAGCTTCAAGGATACTGCTTTGTGGATTCTGCCAGCCCTCCAGAAGAAAAACAACTTTCTTTTGAAAGCACAGTGTGGCCATTCTAAATATTTCTAATCCACATGAAGTTACTGAATGAACAAAGCCAAATTCATTTAAGCTCACTCTACTCAAGCCCTACCTTTCATTTTTTGGTGATTAAGAACAGCTACAGTCCCTGGCCATTTGCACTGTCATGTAACCCCAAGAACAGACAACACATCTCCATGCCCTTTTTAGCCCAAGCCCAGCCAGTACCACATCAAACACATATGTTCTCATGCCCTCAGGCAAACAGATTTACAAACCACTCATGCCTACCTCCCTACCGCACCTCTCTAGTTAAAAACACAAATATTCTCTTGCTATCTTTGACCACCAATAGAATTCAACATTTTGAAATGATGAGCAGGGGTTGGAGAGATGCAGCCCTAGCTCTCAATGAGCAAAGAAATTCTACATTTGGTTCATGAGATTACCGAATGCTAACCTATGTACACAGGTTACCAAAAGGCATTGTGAGTAATCTGAGTTACTGATGTCCATGCCAGTCTGGGGACCGATAGGAGATGGTAGAAATCCACTGTTGAACAGAAAGCCCTGGGCCCACTGCCCTCAATCAAAAACTAAAGCTGCCTCACATACTGTGATAGTCAATATTGACTGTCAACTTGACAGGTCTTAAAATCAACCACCAGGATAACATTCCTCTAGGTATATCTGTGAGGATGTTCCAGAAAATTTAATTTAGTAGGAAAGACCCCTGAATGTTGCCAGTAGCATTCTAGGTATTGTGGTCCCAAAGTGAATAAAAAGGAGAAACAGACTGAGCATCAGCATCATGATCCTTCATCCCCTGACTGTAGGTGACCAGACACCACGTATGACCACCACTGTGTCTTCCTCAGTCACCACGTACACCACCAGTGCGTCTTCCCAACCATGATGGACTCTTCTTCCAAAGTATGAGTCAAAAGAAATCCTCTTCCTTCCTTGGTCTGCTTTATATAGTATATTGTCATAATAACTAATGCTGGAACCCAGTCTGGTTTTCTGGATTTCACTTATCACAGTGGCCTATGCCCAATGGAAATCCAAACACATATCGGGTTCTGACCGTCTAAGAACTGAAGACAAGTAGAAAATTATTCAAGACCAGAATTTAGAGACTCAAGGTCCATAGCAAACACAGTAGTCTCCTTCTGGTCTCCTAAATCTCCTCCAAAGTGAAACAAGACAATGACTCCTTTCTCATCCATGGATGAAGTACCTGCCTCGCAGAACGGACGTTCCCTACTTCTCTCTAATGAGCAAACCCCCAGTATGAAAGCCATGATAGCTGATTCGTAATCTAAATGAGAAACTAGAATCTAAAGAATCAATTTGCCTAAAATCACACAAAGAAGCAGTGCAGATTGGAGCTTTGGCCAACGCGTTCCACCTTCCAAAGCCACCGTGTTAAGGACACGGCTTCTTCATTTCAGACACTGTCCCCATATTTTCTGACTGTCATGGGCCTCCGTGTGTCTTTATTGAAACAATCTTCCCCAATCCATGGGCGCTAACTTGGATTTCACTTTAAGGACTATTCGGTTTTTTTTAAAGCTTTCCCTCTGTTGTGTTTTTAAAGCTGGCTCGTAGCTTTCATTTTAATATGCTCTATGAATCCCATAAAATGGTATTTTGAAAATTATAGTAAGTTACTTTAAATAAATGGTTCTCCAACCCTACCCTGCATTTATTTTTCTCTGCTTTTTTTAAAACCCCTGACTCCAGCTTCGCTCGCACCTGGGCAGGTCCTGTTTTCTTACTCACAGAAGGGTCGGTTTGTGCCTATGTGCCGTCACACAATAAATAACTCAAGGCCTCCTTCTCCGTAGCTGAATGAGTCGGTCCTGAACTGTAGTGATTCAGGAAAACTCACATTCCTGCCCCACCACACACAGCATCTACTCTGCACACCAAACAACGCTGCTCATTATCAGAAAACCACCAGGCACATCTTGGTAAAACCCACCCTGGTCTACAACACAGCCCACTATACAGGCCGTGCCAAGAAGACACACCCAGCGGCCCCTGTGGTTCTGGCTCCCTGCCACACAGTGAAACAGACATGGGTGTCTTTAACCAAATCCCCAAATGGAAAAAAGGAAGAAAAAAAAGCCCAGAAGGCTCATTTCTTCTGTGATATCAACTAACCCTTGAAATATCAAGTGGGAATTGGTAAAGAGCTAACAATTTTGATTTAGCTCCTTGCTGGCAGAAGATGCACCACCGTGGAAAAGCCCTGCAGTCAGAGCCTAGGGATCTAGACATATCTATTCGTCAATACGCCAAGCTGGGTGCAGAAGGGCTCCCATTCTCTACTGAGTTTCTGGACAGAGCCTGTGTGTAAGCTCTGTAAGCCAGAATCATCAAGTCAGCCCCAGGACTCTCGGGAACGAGATGCTAAGAGTCAGTCTTGCTCACCCCCAAATCCTGAACATTTTCTGCTTAGCCTGCCTTGAACCTCATTTCTAACTTGTTCCAATTTCCCTAAATACCCTCTCCTTTACCCTCAAGTCCCAGCCTTATTCTACATCATGGGCATCTGCACTAGGCACTAAGCTGTCATGGGCTGCTAGAACCTCTTCTGGTCAGCTCAGAAAGTGCCAGTACGGGCTCGGGACCCTAGGGCAATGCCAGTTCACAGAACACTATTGCCAAGTCTGTCCAAGGTTCATGAGGGAGAACAGAAAGGAACATGTTTGTCAAGAGTTGATCACATTCTATTTTGGATCTCAGATATCATTATTTTTTTTGGATTTCAGATATCATTATTTTTATGCTTCCCTGACCAGTCAGGACAAGATGAAAAAAAAAAGGATGGGAGACCATAAGAGGAGTTAGTTAAGGAGGAAAAGTAGGGAGGTACTGTCATTGGTACCAGCTACTGACAGCGGCATGGCATTTTATCTGAGATTTCAGGTAATTCTTGCAAAGTCCAAAATGCTTTGTCCCCATTATGCATGCAAAAACCAGGTAAGGAAACTAAGAGATGGGGGGTCCAGACACCCCAGTCAAGAGGAGATACAGCTGGGCTCACAAACCCAGCACTGCTAAGCTCCAAGGCATAAAACACACCCTCTTCCTGCATTGTCACCCCTGCTTTTTAGTCCTTGACTTATCTATTGGGAAGCCTTTGCATACCGTGAGTATGAGCACTTTGCCCAATGAACACGTGAGTGGCTGGCTCCAGCGTTCACACCTTTACATTCTGCAACCCATATGCTTGATTATATCCATGTATTCTTCTTACTACTTGCCTGCAAAGCACCTTGACAAGAAGTTAACCATCAGCTGAGTGGAGGTGTTGACATCTTTAATCCTGGCACTGGGGAGGCAGAGGCAATTGGACCTCAGAGTTTGAGGCCAGCCTGGTCTACAGAACAGGTTCCAGAATAGCCAGAGTTATACAGAGAAATCAAAACCTTGTCTCAAAAACCAAAACAAAACAAACAACAACAACAAAAAAAACAAAGAAAAGAAGAAAGGAAGGAAGGAGAAAAAGAAAGAGAGACAGAGGGAGATAAAGAGAAAGGAGAGAGAGAGAAAAGCTCATCACAATATACGCTGAGCTACTAGAAAAAAAAATATCCTGGATGTAAAACATAAATAGAAGGTGCTGCCGTAGGCTCTCTGATAGAGCTGCACTTGTTATCTTGCTCTATCCTGCCCAGAAATGGGTATCAGTACAATAACCTAATGATAATCAATGTCCTAGAGTTTTCTCGGGCCTCAGAACCCTAAAACATTTTCCCATTTGCCAATTCAAGGAGCTTATGCTTGGGAAAAAATAAAAAATAAATAAATAAAGCAACAGAAGCTGGGAGAATAGCTTAGCCAATAAAAAGCTTGCCTACTTGGTCAATAAAAAAGCATGAGGATCTTATGCTGCTCCCCCGCATCCACAGAGCATGTAGGTTGTAGGGGTGTATGGTGTGCACTTGTAACCCTGGTAATGGGGAGACAGAGACAACTGAATCCCCAGCCTAGCCAGTGGTGGATGGTTTCTAAGAAATAACACCTTAACTTGACCTCTGACCTACACACAGGCGTGCATTTGCACACACACCCCACATACACACAGGGAAGAGGGACTAGGAACAGCAGAGGTTCTGGGCTGGAACCAGGCAGATGTAGATTAAGGCCCAGCTCTACCATCCAACTTTACACAACCTCAGTTCTCTCATCTGTAAAGTGCAAATAATAACAGTGCACATACCCCAAAGTGGCTGTGCAAACCGAAAGGAGCATCTCACGTCCCTACTTAACACCACCTTGGCCAGTCTTAGGATGGAAAGAACTACCCTGTACTGAAATGTGGTGAGAAGTATCTGACTTTGCAAGCGATCTCAGAGGTACTAAATTCACTGAGTCTTCATCGGAGTATTTCAATGTCTAAAGAGATCTTGATCTACACAAATAAGCAGCCCAGGCAATAATTATAAAACACCTGGAGAGATACACACATATGCACATATGTAACCTGGTAGGCATTCTTCTCAACACTTCTCCAGACAACACTCCCTTCCCAGCAGGAAGGTAAGTGTCTCTGAACTCTAATGAGCTATGTGTTTAGCAGGCTTAACAACCTGGCCCAGGATGGTCAATCACACATCAAAGAAGCATGCAGAGCTAAGTTCTACAAGGACAGCTCATGGGCTAACAGCAGCACCACTAAAATGTACTGGCCAACTTAGTAGCAAGTCCCTAAACAAGCTGTGGTGGAGCTTGCCTGAAATCCCAGCATTCTGGAGGCTAGGAAGTTCAAGGTCAGTTTCAGCTGTACTAGGAGTCTATTGCTTTATTAAGAACACTTTATTAAGTATCTAACAAAGGAGAGACAAGAAAAAGTCACTTTTGAGGGTCCACAGGGCCTTTGTTTCAGAAACAGAATAGATGATGTTCCCAAAACCATTGATGAAGATTGTTAAATTAATCTATGCCTTGGGAATACAAAACTCAAGGCTGTCCCAGAGTTCAGTATTAGACAGACAGCTTACACCTACCTCCTGGGCTTCCTGCTTCCCCCTTCGCCAACTCCACACATCTTTGGTGCGTGAAAATAAAGCAAAGGAGCAGACGTGACCCCAGGATAACCAAATGTTTGGTTTTTGCATTGGCAAAAAGCAACAGAAATCATCTGTGCCGCCTGTGCTAAGTGATAAGCTCAAAAAATCCTAGCTCACAGTTGTCATTTCCATACAGGTGGAACCTCCCAAGCCAGGTCCCTATAAATGACCCCCAGGTATAAAGAACCATTCATTTCCTGAACCTCCGGCAGGCATCCATAATCTTTGTCAGCTCAGGGCTCTTGCCCAATCTAAATCACAGCTCTGCAGCAAGCTGTATGTCTGTCATTTTGGCTGAGGCTCAGCTTCCGCCTTGGGAAGAGGAAGGAGAGGCTGAGGGGTGCCAAGCTCAGCCCTAGCTGGAGGTTAAAAATCTCTTCCGGTTCTAGCAAAGCATACCTTTGTACAAACAGGATCTGCACAGCGCTTTGATATGCCAGAACCCTGAAAGCAATCCAAAGAATTCAGCCTAATGGGAGGGTGGTGTAAGAAAAATTATCTGTGGCCTTCATGATAAAAGTTAGTCCTCTTATTTTGTTCCTCGGCAATGGACTAGCCTAGATCTCCATAGAGAAACAAAAACAATCAGATTTTTTTCTTTTTGAATCACACCAAAATCAGAACTGGATGTCTGAAATGTTTCTGAACTCAGAAAGGTTCTATAAGTAAGAAGAGAAACCCCTTTGGAAGGTTTGGGGACTCAGTGTGTTGGATTTCTTTACCTTAGCTGACTTTCTGTGTAGAATAAATTTCTTTAGCTTCCCAAAATAAACTAAAGCGCACTGGAAACCTGAAGCTATTCTTATTTATTTGCGAATACTATGGTTCTATTGGGGTGATACGGCCGGTTTGCACAGACTGTCAGTGTTTCTTCTCCCGAATAATGAGTTATGTCTAGGAAATAAACACACCTTGAAGATGTTCAACAAATATTCTTAAGCCTGACTAACTTCACTAAAATCAGAATTTACAAGTAAAGGAGCTTTCCAAAGCTCATAGCGAGGTAGGTGGGGAGGGCCACTGGAGATCTGAGGCCAGCCTGCTCCAAAGGAGGCCCGACTTTAGACAAAACTTCTCCACAAAAGAAAGATACCGCCTAATGCTGCATAGTAGGTACAACAAAACATTTTAAGGGTAAAATTTAGTGCAGCTCCAAAAAGGAAAACAAATGCAGAGAAGAGGGGCTTCAACTGGCTATATAAAACCCTTTGAGAAGCAATTCATATTATTACAGTGCATTACATATGTATATGTAGCAGATTTACATAGTGTCACAAGTATCTATTTAGGAGAAAAAAAGCTATTTTAAGTACATTAAAAGATTAAGAAAATATCCACCGAAAACAGATGAACCGACACACATACACACACACATGTACACAAAGAACATTAAGATTTTACATCTGAATCACGTATTTAATTTCTAAATTTCATATTTGAACATTATGATACATAAAGTAAAAAGTTCAATATTTCAGTCTCTAAACTCGTTTTTAAAC
Organism: Myodes glareolus; assembly: GCF_982192425.1. NCBI lineage: Eukaryota > Metazoa > Chordata > Mammalia > Rodentia > Cricetidae > Myodes > Myodes glareolus. The sequence goes on along the minus strand of NC_142048.1, from coordinate 6,711,405 downwards.
CCCACTGAATCCATCAAAGGGAGCTTTCATTTATTTTCAGGCCTTTGTCAATGGTTTTTGTAAATGTGTTCTTTCCTAGTGAAGGAAGCTCAATTCTCTGCTCTCTGAAAGGACAGAAGGCTGGGAACCAATGCTATGCAGGGTGCTCCAGTGTGCAGAGGAGGCCCCTAGTGGTGGAGCCACTGCTAGACCTCGGCTTTTACAAGTTTTATAAAACCACTTTATCATGAGGCCAAAATCAATAGGTAATAAAGTCTACCTGATCTCAGCCTCTTTAGGACCTCTGTTAGCCTTAATATATGGTAGGGCTGTAATTCACAATCCCAAGATCCTTTCATCAGAAATACAAAAGGATGGATGTGACCTGAAGAATAACTTTATTACACCGTGAATTCCAAACCAACAAACCCTTAAGTCCTTACTGCTTGCCAATATGGAGTGGAATGGGACAAGGGAAGCCGGAGAAACAGCAGCCATGCACAGCATACTGTTTCTGCTTTTCAGTATGGTATCATCATCAAGCACAGAACTGGGAAACAGGAAGACTGGATTCTCAACCAAGAGACACCCCTGAAGCGGTGCCTACCAGCATCCTCCACAGTGACAACTCCTAGGTTCAAACAGACAAGTAGGGAAACATCCAATGACCTTCAGTGGGCAACAGCCTCACGAATGTATGTATGTATGGATGGATGGGAAAAGGTCGCATAAGAGAACGAATTACAAATTCTAAAGACTTTAAGAGCTAAAGCATATCTAAAAAGTATTTAAGAAAGACAAGAGAGAGCATTCAGGAGAGGATCTACTGTGTTCTGAGCACGTCGAAAGAACGTTATTTAATTCTACAAGTTTCTCTATCAAGTGAGGAGGATTGCAACCATTTTGCACATTAGAATTCTGGTATTGGAAAGAGCAAGTGACTTGCCCAGGGTCGTGTGTTTAAAAAGCAGGACAAGCCTCTTGGATGACAGCTTTCTGGAATGGCAAAGCATAATCTCAGTCATGTAAATGGGTGAGTGTTGTGTGGTATCTTGATTACATTCTGACAATAAAGTTTGTTTTGAAACAGAGGGCAGAGCTAGCCACTAGCTGACCAAAATTGACCATAGAGGTCTTGGAGGACCGAGAAAGTAAGGTGGGGCTCAGAGAGGCTCTTGGTCTTTTTGGATAGAGGAACAAAAGAGGTAGGAGGCCATCACAGGTGGCTGCCCCACTGCTTCTCTGGCCTTCCAGGCTCTTAACCTGATATCTGACTCCTGATTTTTTATTGATAAAGAATAATTAGATAAATGCTTCAGATGAATCAAAAAATTGGATATTTTCTTTGAAGCTCATTAATATGGTTTATAACTAGACATATGAGACCTGAGACAGAAATATGGAGAAAATGAAAGTAGTATTGCATGATCCTGACCTGGTGGTTGCATGCCTGCAATCTGAACACTTGCCAAGCAGAGGTAGACAGATTTGATTTCTAGGCTAGCCTGGTCTATAGAGTGAGCTCCAGGACTGCCAAAGCAACAAAAAGAAACAATGTCTCTGGGGGAAAATTTGCTTGATTTGTAGTGGCAGCAGGTGTGTCCTAATCTGCAAAATCCAAGCTTGACCATTGCACCACATTGAAAAACTTAATCACACACACATACACAAAAAACAAAAACAAAAACAAAAACCCTTAGCGTTTTAAATAAATTCATGATTTTGTCTTGGGCTGCATTAACAGCTGTTATTCACCCTATTACCCTCCATAAACTGCAGTTTGGACACACCCAATAGGTAGCTCAATAAAGAAGAAATGTTTATACATTTATTAAGTTCCTATACTGGATATGGCCCATCTCACATTTTCCCAGAATTGGCACTTCCTGGAAGCTCAACGCATGATCCCTCGATGGGAGTAATCATTCTCCTGGTAACTCGGGTGACCTTTTATGCCAAGGGCACCAGTTACCCTCTGTCTTTATGCCTTTATTTCCACGTTTGAAAGATTCCTTTCCATGTGGCCAAACCCCAGAGTTTATTAATGCTCGCAGCTCACAATAATTGGGACTCTCTTTTATGAAAAGTGTTAACACAATCCAAGAAACCTCGTAGAACTATGAGGATTTACTAGACATTTAACTTCCTTATAAACGGGACTGTAGTTAGTTATCTTTGATGACATTGAACTGACAACTGTGCCAAGACGTTGCAATCAGAATAAAAATGGAGTTTGCAAAATACAGTCATCCTATTATTCATTACCGTTTCATTTTTAGCATCCACCGAGGCTCCATGTCTGCCCATGTACAGTACTGTTAATGTCTTTTCCTCTATAACTTCAAAATCACTGACGACAGGGGTACAGGTGCAGGAAGTGTGGCGGAAACAAACAACTTTGCCTTTGCCCAGCACAGCCTTCCTTTTCCTCCGGCCTTCAGAATTCCCCACTGCACCCCAAGACGATGTCCTAGGAGAACTTCTCTGGGTCACACTCAGATAGTGGAGACCCTAGGGTCCAGAGTCACCATTACACTGCTACAATGCAGGAAAGCTTGCTGCCCACGGACCACCCTTTCCATCACAGCAAAAAATAATCCGGGAACAGCAAACTAGGGGCGCCAACACGTGCCAAAGCTACTTTGCAAAGGGGTTCTGTATAGTTAGCCAGTAGCTCCGGACTCAAAAAGCGCTGGGGAAGCCGCGCTGGCAACGGGGCGCGGCACTGGAGACCCTGGCTCGCACGGAACCGCACTCGCGGTCCATGTAGAGGCACCGAGCACCATCCACAGCGACTGTGATCGCGGAGTCCTCGACCCTGGAAGACCAGCCGTGGGGTTGTCCTCCCGAGCGGGCAGTGTCGCTGATCTGAGCGGGCAGGCAAGGGGCAGCCACACAGCCGCACCAGCCGGCCACGCCCGGCCCGCACTCGGGCAAGGGACCCTTACTTACCCCAGGCAGCCTTGCTGACAGCCGGGGGTCCCTCCGCTGCGCTGCTCCCGCCTCTGCCGTCGGCCGAGGGCTCGGCTCCACCTCCAGCTCCGGCAGCCACGGAGTCTCCAGGGATTGGGGGGCGGGGAGGGGCAGCGCCGGCTGCACAGCAGCCGAGCACAGAGCCCGCCTCAGGGTGGGAGCCCCCGAGCCCGCGTAATGCAGGCAGCGTGGGCCTCAGGGCTGGGGTCGAGCCTGGCTGCAGCCACCAGATTCAACCAGGGCCCTTCTGCAGTGCGTCCGGCTCCTGAGCAAAGCAGGGCACCGCGATTGAGAGACGGTCACTGCAGACACCATGCGTGGAGAGCAGGGTCTTCTGCACCACGGACTGTTCAAGAATGACTGATCGCTGACATCCAGAGAAGTTGGTGAAAGGCCCTGCGACAGCGCTGGAGGCTGCGCCCCAAGGGAGAGGTGGCTCAGTGTCTGTCCTACAAGTTAGCCTCGCTCCCCCCACCCATTTCCCCACTCATCCCCCTGTGTCATTTGCTCTGCTAAGACTGTCCTAATTCCAAAGACGGCTTGCATCCAAAACTTTGTAAATTGTACTTAAGAGAATTAATAAGCTAGTGGCTGTTTTTGCTGCCCTGGGTAGTGGTGATAGTGCCTTCATTAAGACGCTTTTATTTACAGAAGACCAGAAACCCCTTTAACCCTTCAGTCCCACTGTGGCTGAGGGATGTCTACAAGGACCTCTGGTGGCCACATCCCCACAGCAACTCAGCTGAGATTTGTGGAAAATAGAAAAATCCGTCTTTAATAAACAAAACATACAGTAATTTCTCTGACTACATCAAAGTACTACGAGTTAGGGAGAGGATAAATACTGCATATGTGCATACTTATGGAGACACAAGTCAATAGCCACAGGTTAGCTCCTAGCAGCCTCAAAAGGCAATTAGACGGCAATTTCCATCTGCAGATGGAAGTCACTACCTGGAGGGTGGGTTGGTTACTGGCTGTGTTAAAGTTTTTCGATTTCACACTCTGTTACTCTGTGGGCAGCCAGGCAACATCTTCAGAACCTTGGTGATAGATACGTTGTTATTGCTTTGGTTACTTTTGCCTACTGAAGCAGCTCTCATCTCTCTGCTCAATGATGTCTCCAGAATCATGCAACAAAGTCAAGCATAAACTTCATTTTGGGAAATGGGTTAGAAAACTCGATATGGGTTGCTCTGGCCCACGACAGACATGCCCTGTAGGCTTCAGAGCACAGACTATGCCGGACGAGCCAGCATGAGGAAGATGGAGAAGACACATCGTAGCTATAACAATCTTTATATTACTCTACATAAAAGAAAGAGGGAGATCGTTCAGGGCTGATTGCAGCTACTTATGGATGCCTAGCATATGAAGGTACCTCAGGTTACTGCTTTCAAACTTCGCCCACTTGAGTATTGACTCTGGAGCTCAGCCAAGGTTACCAATCATGCCACTGCACAGCCGCATACCAATTCCAAAGCCTGGTTTATTGGACTGGTGTCCCTCAGTTTCTATATGAATACTATAATACTATACTTGTCTACCTATACTCATCTATATATAGGAAAAATAAGTGAATTGAGAAAGTGGTAAAACTATGGAACTAAGTGACAGCGTCTCTGAGAAAAGGTGCCTTCTCCTGAGTGAACAAGAGAGAAAGTAGATTTACAGTGTTGTCTCCCCAGGAGCTTTTCTTACAGAGTTACATCATGGACACACTTGGTCTCCATGACCAGGAAAGGTGGCCCATGCAAAACCGAGCAAATAAATCGGCAGAAAGATGGGTTCCCATACCCTAGGACCAAGGACCAGAAAGACTGAGCAGGACACTTAGCCAAATGTAGTTTTGTTTTATTTAAAGATAGGGTCTCATGACTCAAAGTAGCCAAGAATGACTTGGCGCCCAGCAACGTGGTGCTGACTACTGAACCTCCGAGACGAAAGACAATGTGGTACTGACCGCCAAAATCCATGAGAAGCCCGAGAAAGGGACAGGATGAGAGAAACCATGAATGCTGACCGCTGAAGCCCGAGGGAGACTGGAGAAAGGATGGAGGAGAACGTGAGGCTGATCCACGCACCCCAAAAAGCAAGGAAGAAGGGACCAGACGAGAAAAAAATCAGTGGATGTGTGAGTATTAAGCCCTCAGAGGTAGAGATTAGAATTTAAAGAAATCTAGAAAAGTGGGACAAAATTTAAATCGGGAGTAAAAACTTGTAAATATAGAAATATGGGATAAGGAAAGAGTGTTCAGTTATATATGTTGGTAACTAAAGGAAATGAGAGTAGAGCAGAAACAATGACAGAGTTATTAAGAATCTGTAAGTGTGATAGACGCAGAATTGCAACTTTTATTGCTTGCTAAAATAGTAGGAAAGGTGACGGAAAAATGACTTTTGGCCCAAGAATCACCAAGTTACCACTGAGATTGAGTAGCCACATGCTCACAGTAGCCAGCTAATCTAACTCACCTGCGGGTAAAAGGCAAGCAGGAGCAAGAGTAAGTGTGGAGAGCATTTGACCTCACACAGTCTATAGAACAGAGGAGAGGACTCAGAAATTCTCCTAATTTTATGATTTACAAGTTAAAATAAAAAGGATAGTTAAAAATCCGCCCGCCAGAGCTCGGGAAGGCAATCTAACAAAGTGAACCTGTGTCCTACCCCCTGCCATGCAGCGCAGCTTCAACTGAAGGAAAAGGGACAGGTTTAAATTAAGGTAGCCTCTGAGATAAGCAGGTTAAAATGCTTTTTCATTTCACAGTTTTGATTCTTTGTCAAAAGTCTGCTGTTTGTAGGCAGGTGAATTCGTATCCAAGGTGGATTGATTTCAGTACTGTGGCTCTGTAGTGAAGTTTAAAGTCAGAGATTGTAATGTATTCAGAAGTTCCTTGGTTGTACAGGATTTTAAGATTGTTTAGGCTATCCTGAGTTTTTGCCTTTTCTCATAAAGTTGAAGATTGTTTTTTGAAGTCTGTGAAGAATTTTGTTATAACTTTAATGGACATTTGCATTTAAATCTGTAGATTGCTTTCAGTAAGATTGTCAATTTTGCTATATTGGCGCTGTCTTTACAAGAGATTAGGAGATCTTTCCATTGTCTGATGGCTTAAATTTCTTCAAAGATTTAAAGTTCCTGTTATACAGGATTTTCAATTTGTGTAATTAGAGTTACTCAAAGATATTTAAGGTATTTGTGGTTATCTCATTTATCAGGATACATTTGGGTTGTTTTCAGATTCTGTGTATGATAAAGTGATTCTGCTATGAACATGGTTGAGCACATGTCTTTGTGGTATGGTTGAGCATCTTTTGTATATAGGCAAAAAAGAGGTATAGCTGAGTTTTGAGGTAGTTTGTTGCCTAATTTTTCTGAGAATTCGACATACTAGGATCCAAAGCAGCTGTTCCAGTCTGCACTTCCAGCAGCGGTGGAGGAGTTTCTCTTAAGCATAAGTTGTGAGCAGTAGTTTTGATCTTGGTCATTTTTACAGGGATAAGATGGAGTCTCAGAGTTGTTTAATTTACATTTCTCCAATGGTTAAGGGTGTTATATTTGAGCATTTTTTGAATGTCTTTCAGTCATTTTAAGTTCATCTATTGAGAGTTTTCAGTTTAGGTCTGTAACATATATTTTTATTGTATTAATTGTTCTTTTAATGACTAATTTCTGGAGTTCTTATGTTTTTGAAGTGGATTAGTGACTAGTGAAGATTTTCCTATTCTATAGCCTGATATTATGTCTTGTTGACTATGTCCTTGCTATACAGAAGCTTCTCAGTTCAAGAGATCTTATTGATTGTTTCTCTCAATATGTATGCCACTGAGGCTGTGTTAGAGTTGTACCAGCGCATTCAAGTGTTAATTCTAAAATTTTCTTCTATGAGGTTAAGTATTGTTGTTTTTATGTTGAGATCTTAAAAAAGAAAAGAGAGGAGAAGACAGATTTGGTTCGTCTGATGATGTATTGTTGTAACACAGCCTAAGCCATGCAGGGTTAATTGTTGCTCTTGAGAAAGTACAGAGGCACCCGCCTTTTCAATATCTAGGTCATATGTTATACCCCAAAGAAATTAAGCCTCAGAAGACAGAAATTAGGAAGGATGACTTAAAAACTCTTAATGACTTTCAAAGGTTGTTAGGAAATATGCAATGACTAAGGCCTTATTTAAGGTTTCCTACAGGAGACCTCGAGCCTCTAAGTGAAATACTTAATGGAGACAGTGATCCAAATTCTAGCAGGCCGCTTTCAGAAGCTGCCAAACAGACTTTCTCACAGATAGAGCAGGCTATACAGGAACAGCAGGTGTGCTACATTGATTACAGCAAAACGTGGTAGGCATGTATTTCACCTACAAAACTGGCTCCTACAGCAGTCTTATGGCAGAATGGACCACTGCTGTGGCTACATTTGCCTGTATCACCAGTAAAAGTATTCAATCCTTATTTTGAAGCAGTAGCATGCTTAGCACAGAAAAGCAGAATGGAATCTAGGAAATATTTTGGCAAAGAGCCAGCTGTAATCAATGTTCCTTACACTAAGCAGCAAATTGAATGGTTATTTCAAAATAGTGACTCATGGGCAATTGCATTTGCTCAGTTTCAAGGTCAGATTAACAATCTTTTCCCAGCTGACCAGTTACTACAGTTTACGCAACAGCATTCATTCATTTTTCCTAAAATAGTAGCAAAGAATCCCTTAAAGGATGCTTTGTTGATTTTCACTGATGGCTCCTCTAATGGAAAAGCTGTTTATGTAGGCAATGGCGAAGGACACGTGGTACAGACTGAACCAGCCTCAGCTCAAATAGTGGAGCTGTGGGCAGTAGCTCTGATATTTAAGAATTTTGCTAATAAGGCTTTTAACCTATATACTGATAGCCGGTATATTTATGAAGCATTGCAAATCTTGGAAACTGTGTCATATATAGGAACTAACAATGAACAAGTTAAGATATTGTTTCAGCAGATTCAGGAAGCCATACAAGGTAGAAAGTTACCATGTTTTGTGGGGCATATCAGAGCACATTCAAGTCTTCCTGGTTCATTAGCTGAAGGTAATGCTCTAGCTGACGAACTTACAAAAATAATTGCTCTATCTCAGGTTGAACTTGCACAGCAGTCACAGGCTTTGCACCATCAAAACATCTTAAGTTTAAGAAAGCAATTTAAGCTGACCAGAGAAGCTGCTCGTCAAATTGTTAAACAGTGTGAAAGATGCCCACAATATCTACCTGTGCCTCATTTGGTGGTAAATCCCCGAGGACTGCTTCCTAACCATATATGGCAGATGAATGTAACTCACATTACTGAGTTTGGAAATTTGAGATATGTGCATGTGACAGTTGATACGTATTCAGGATTCATGATGGCCACAGCACAAACTGGGGAAGCTGCCAAGCATGGAATAACTCATTGCTTGAAATGCTTTTTATGCATGGGAACCCCAAAAGTAATAAAGACAGACAAAGGGTCCAGATATGTTAACAGCTTTTCAAAAATTTTTTACTCAGTGGAAAAAAAGATATTATTATATATTCATAGATATTATTATATCTATGATAATATAAAAGATATTATAAAAGATATTATTTTAATAGATATATTAAATATCTAGATAATATAAAAGATATTATTATTATATATTCATAAGACTGGTATTCCATATAATCCTCAAGGACAAGGAATTGTGGAGCGTGCACACAGCTCCTTGAAAACACAACTCCAAAAAGTAAAGACAGGGGAATTGTATCCTCAGATGCCACACAATGCCTTAAATCATGCATTGTTTATGCTAAACTTTCTAAATGCAGATGTCCATGAGCAATCAGCTGCGGACAGATTGTGGCATAACAGTACAAAAACCACATTTGCTAAAGCAAGTGAAAGACCCCCGATATTGGAAGACTCTCACTCAAGCCTCGGAATAACGCGACCCCCCCCAGTAACTCACAAGAGACCGTCCTTGCTGCAATCACACGAGGTTTAATGACAAGGCGACAAGACGGGAACCAGTACACTGGGGCCGAGACTCATAACCCACGCAGGGGAAGAGTTTGACCCCAAGTGTTGGGTCCCTAGAGGACGAGCCTTCGCACCCCCACTTGATCTGTTTTGCACTATTGCACTTGGTTGAAAACAGGAACAAAAACAGGAACAATCTGTTGTTTCCAGCAATGTTTCTAAGGCTGTTTACCCCTAAGCCATTGAGTTACGGTGATGAGCTTCCTGCTTTTGCTGTCTTGGCCTCCCCTGCTGAGGGCTATATATACTGTGTGAGAAAGTGGAATAAAGGCTTGTCTGCAGAACCTGAAGTTGTGTTGCGTGTTAATCCCGACGTCCCTCGCTCAGAAGAACGACAGTTGCCTTTCTGGCGCGGCACCCGAGTGACCAGGAGAAGTAGTTTTTATAGGAAGAAACCACACAGCCCAGTAATCCGAAAGGGGGACAGGGAGGGTGTCACAGAAAATTCCAAAAATTCCAGTGATGATTACAAGGGGGCAACTCCCTGCCTCTCAAGATCATTCTCAAGGTCATCACCAGCTAGTTCCTATTCTAAAAATACCAATGATCATTACTAGGGGGAATCTCCCTGTTTCTCAAGATTACTCTCAAGATTACAATCTACCTTTATCTTCAGCTAGTTCCTGAAACCCTGAAACTGGCTAATCCTAGATTTCTGATTCTTCTCTTCCTGCTAGATTTTTGGCTCTATTTTCCTGCTAGAGGGAATCTGGATTTATCCAGGTCTTTCACAAGGTGGAAGGACCCTTGCACTGGAATATTGAAAGAACCCAATCCCATCCTAATATGGAGTCGAGGGCATGTCTGTGCTTTCTCACAGGATGAAAATCAAGCCAGATGGCTTCCAGAGCAACTGATTCGGTGCACTCAGAAGAAGGACAACGGACTTGAGGACAGCTTAGCTGACGACCACCCAGCAGGAGAAACTGAATGAGAAAGGCTCCAGGAGGAACCGGTAACCCAGCCTGCCAACTCGCATTGCTGCAGGGAGACTTCAGACAAAGAGATCCTGCTGAGATGAGCTGACTGTGGTGTCTGCAGCTGGCTGTGGTGTGAAACCTGTTGCTTTAGAATGAAGATACTATTGTTCTTTTTAAAAATAATATGATGATGGGATGTCCCGGGCAGCTCGCGGAGCAGCTGCTAGTGGCTGTGGGTCTCTGCAAGATCTCCAGGGTGGCAATGCCATACGGCTGGGGGAGTCAGGGTCCCCAGGCGAGCGGCAGAGTCAGGCGGCTGGATGTGGTGGATGGCAGAGTAAATAAACATAAGGCTATACATAAAGCTAAACATTTATTACTTAAAGAAGGGGAGACATAGACAAACATAGAGAGAGAGGGAAAACACATGTGCACACGGTAAGAGATGGACAGGAAATAGAGGAGCCAAGATGGCGACAAGGTCAGAAGTGGCTGGGGTAGGCGTGGTTAGCTCTTAAAGTGACAGCAAAGAATAACAGATACAAACTGAACATTTGAGTGTTCTCGGTTTATGAGACACAGAACTCATTTTGAATAAAATATTAAACCTAAGAACTAAGAACTAAGATTTCCCCTCAGGGAAAGAAAGACTCAATAAAGAATGATAAAAAACCCCTCTTCACTTAACAAGGGGGAAGACTAAGGGTTTAACAACTGCACAGTGACTGAAAATGGGATTTAATAACAGCAAATGGTATTATACTCTTAACGGTAATGACCTGATATTTACAGCTGCATATAAGGTTATGAGGAATATCTGGTAATAACCAGTAGTGCTAAATACATCAGTAATGACCGAAAAGAATATGAAATTATGGTAAAGAAAGAATATGAAAGAGTTGGTAATGACCAACTAAATATGAAATGATGAATAATTGAAGAGTTGGTACTGACCAACTAAATATGAAATTATGATAATTGGAGAGCTGGTATTGACCACCTAAATATGAAATCATAAATAATTGAAGAGCTGGTATTGACCAGCTAAATATGAAATTATGATATGAAAAATTGGAAGATCGGTACTGACCAATAATATGGAAAAAATCATGATTGTGAATGGTTGCGATTGGAAATTGCTGAAAAAGAGGTTGTGATGGTGAATGTTGAGAGTTGATGCGTATGCTGAGAATGCTGAGAGCTAAGTGATGTTCTGTACCAGCAGAAGAAACATTTTCAACTCAGGAAATTCTACTCTCCTTTAAAATAGGAGAATATAGCCTTTGGGAGCATAATTATTCATAAAGCATTATGATATATCCTGACAAAAGATATGGCTGATACACAGGGCCTGAAAAGTATATTTCTCTCCACTAGTCTCTTTTCTTTACAGAGATCAGCAGTCAATGACAGGTTTGAAGCTAATTCTCCCCAAATGCCTAAGACAGGGGCTCGCATATATGAATGCCTGTTCCAAAGACAGGAAAATTTGGGTAAATGAAGAGGACTTTGCCCAAGCCAGGCGTGATCCATCTGTCCTGTTGCAGAAGCACAGGAGTTATTAAAATTAATAAGAGAGAGTGGATTGTAGGCCCATATTTCTTATTGGTGTAGCAGCCAGGCTCTGAAGCCATTGGGCGGATCCGAAGTGATCATGTAGCCCTGCAGACAGGCCATCTCTGCCTGACAAAGGTCAGGATGTTGGCTGCTCCCTTTCTTTGTAATCTAGAGGATGCCTTATAGAGATGCTAATTCAAGCCTACGTGACATCTAGCATACTCAGCAGACAGGTAGATGTGGACATGACAAAAGGCCATTCACCTGGTTGCCTACGTGACAGAATGCTGGTGTATTTTACCCGCTCAATTTATGTGTTGATATAAAAGCTGGCTGGAGAATAAACGGAGGAGATCTTCAGGGGAGATCTTCAGGAGGAAGAAGCCTGAGATGCCCTTTTCCGTAATAATGGTGCAAGTTGTGTCTGGTTATTCCTTGCGCCTCCGTTCCAGTTAGGGAAAATAGATATTTGTGTTGGAGCCACATGGGCTCCAACAATGACTTTCAACCTCGGGCTCCTGAGTGCAGGGAATGCAGACATTCACCACTGAGGCCAGTACTGGATGAGAAAGTACAAACATCCAGGCAGTGGTGGCACACGCCTTTAATCCCAGCACTCAGGAGACAAAGGCAGAGTTTGAGGCCAGCCTGGTCTATAGAACAAGTTCCAAGACAAGACTGTACCCTGTCTTGGGGGTCGGGGGGCGGGAAGAGAAAACAAAAGAAAAGAAAAAGGAAGAAGAAAGGGAAAAACATCAAGTGAAAAAACAAAAACTTTTTTTTCTTTGAAAGACAGTCCTGATATGTGGTCCACCCTGGTCACATATCCTTCTCCTTGGCCTCCTGTGTGCTAGGATTGTGGTCATAGGCCTTCCTAGCTGAAACAAATTTTTAAAATTTACTACTTGCGTTTTAGCTTGTACCTGAAAGGCTTTAGTGTGAAATATCTTTCACAAGCATGATTTTGAATTAAATTATAGTGTTTGAAGGATGTAATGATGATAAATTAATGTCATATTGCCAACATAGGGACACTAAGGGAAAACAGACAGTTTTAGAAATAAGTGAAGACACAATAGCAGAGTGGCATCTGCATTGGATTGGACATCAGCACAGGGTGGCTTCCAACTTGTGGTAATGCTCCTGCCTTAGCACCCCCGGTGTGAGAGTGTAGGTGTGTCCATCACACTTAGCTTCTTTTTTCTAGTCGCCTGTTTTAGAGACTGAAAAGCTGTCGAATGCCAAGAATGGAAATATTTCACATAATTCTAATCGGGTGTCTCAGCTTCACCAGGATCCTTGAGCAGCCTGACGCAGGCCATCCAGGAGCGGAAGAGGCAGTTGGGAAACCCATCCATTAAGGCACGATTGCTTTACTTTCTAAGAGAGTCACTGACTCTCTTAGAGTCGTGTTGACTCTATCTTTCAATTTCGGTCCACTAACCAGGGTTATCTGATTCTCGGATAACCACAGAAATGTGCTGTGTATTCAGAGGTGAGTCATTAGGTACAAGGGGTTTTCTGTGCAGAGATTAGAGATCAGCCAGAGTGTGGTGGTGCAGGATAGCCATTAATGGAGGGTTTAATTATATTCTATACAGTCTACTTCCAACAACCTTGGAAATAAGAAATAGAATTCTAACTAATGTTTCATGCAAAATGAATAACGTAAATAGGAGATATATTCCTACGGAAAGTTCCATAACTCAAACACATAAGGGGCTCAACTAATGTCTGCTGACTGAGTGAGGGATACTTTTAACTCCTTCTAGCGGTCTCTACATTTACATCTTTAAACGCACATATCATCAAAATGATTATTTTGGCTAGGCATGGGCAAGGGGAAAGCAGAGGATCTTGACTTTAAGGCCAGCCTGGGCTACCTAACAAGTTCACAGCCAGTTGAGTTATACAGAAAGATCCTATCTTAAAGAAAATAAGCAAGGGATGGGAGGCAATCTAGAGGGGATGCACTTACCCAGAATGTGCAAGGCCCTAGGTTTGATCCTCAGTACACCCCTCAAAATAAATTAATTGCTTTTACACAATATTTTCAAATTTACATTATTCATGCTCTTCTTTCAAGAGCAATTCAGGAGGTCTGGAAGGAGGAAGTATCCCTCCCATATTACTCTTTTCTCCACATGACTGGCAGAAGCCATCCTCCTGCTGGAGTGACATTTCCAATAATGTAGCTAGGACCTCAAAGAAAAACTGTCTGGCACACCCCACACTTCAGAGGTGGCTTTTCCACCCTGTCTCTGTGTCCTATGTGGACTCTCAGTCTGGAGAATATTACCTCATTGCAGAAGGTCATACAGAAAAGCAAGGTGTACGAGCAATGTACCAGGAAGCAGTTCACATCTACCTGTATCCCTTGGACAGAAACCCAGATGAGCAAGCAGAGGGCTGATCAAAACAGAGTCTTTCCTTGCCAAGCTATGTGCATCTGCTCATCAACATCCAGAGATCTAGCTCACCCAAGGCCTTTAATCTCAAATAGAAACATTTTCTTCCTTATTTTCCTTTAAATTTCATATGATATCTTAAGTTATTTTGTAAACATGTTTCTCCTTTTAATTGGCATTTTTATTTGTGTACATGTTGTGGCAGGTGAGCCACAGCCTTTTTATGGAGATCAGAGGACAATCTAATAGAATTAGTTCTCTCATTCTACTCTATGGGTCCTGGGGAACAAAATCAAGACATCAAGCTTAGTGGCAGGTGCCTTTGCCTGCTGAACCATCTTGCTAACTCTCATCTTCAAATATTAAATATTTTCCCTTTAGTAACTCATGTCTCTAAAGGTCACAGAAAGATTCCCCTAGTTTTTACTTCAGGATTAATGTGTTTTAAACTGGTGGATAGGCTTGTTTGAAATTATCATCATTGCCCAACCATTATCATCATCTTAGATCATTTATTATTTAGGTCAATCTCTATAAAACCCCTGTCCCGCTTTCAAGTCCTTAATCTGTACCCTTCCACTGGCTGGAGATATACTGTAGCAAACTCCCCGTAATAAAATATGCTCCAATGACACCCGTTATTGTAAGAATCTTTATTACTGACAGTAAGGTAGGATACACAGAGGAGTGCCCGAAGTTCTTCGGAGAGCTGCTGTAGGATGTGTCAGCACTAAACAGGGGAAACAGCTTGGAGACAGGAAGAGCAAGGACATTAAGAATCAATAACTTCCTCAAAGAAAAACTGCCTGAGGAAAGCAACACGTGGGATGACATCCCAAACGAAAAAGACAGAAAGGCAAAGATGAGAAACCGTGCTTTCCCAATGACAACAAAGAGCATCGGTTTCTGGCTTTCTTGTTTATCTCAGTTCTAGACAGAACTGCAATTCACCCAGTCTAGCCACATAGAGGGAGCCCAGCAGGGCCTTTGCCTTCAAAACTGAGGACCTCACAGTGCCTCCCTGGCTTCAAGAGACACACTTAGCAGGAAATGCATTAGTCAAATCTTTACTCAGTTACCCACAGCAAGTGAGACGGTTACTGTGTGCCACAAACAGTGGGAACAACACAAGTCCTCACCTAGGAGCCTAACACCTAGTGGAGAAGTCTGAACCTAGCATTCCAGAGCTCAGAGGAGAGAAAAGAAAGGCTGCGGTTGGGTAGCCTGCTGTGAACAGTGGCTTTTGGAAGGGACCTTGCAAAGCAAGTAGGACTTTGGTAGGCAGAAAAAAGAGGGAGGTAATCTCCAAGATGACAGACACCCTTGACCATGAAGCATTGTAGGGAAAGACTGAGAAAGTCCGGAAAATAATCAATATTCCAAATGACCAGGACATATGGGACATTTAGGAAGAAAGATGAGAAGCATCTCAGTGGCCTGAATCTAGATTATGTGGAACTCTGACTGCCAGATGAAGACTTCATTATATGAATTTTTGTGGCGTGCCAAAGTGTACAAAGAAGTGGACACTGTTGGTTGCTTAAACAGCAGTGTTCTTTATTGATGGGAGAGCTCTGCTTTCACTCCAAGCACATCTCCATGAAGCCTTAAAAGGAAGGTCAAAGCTGCCACCACCTGGAGCTAGAGAGATAAGCCAGCAGTTAGCAGCAGCACACGCTTTGCTAGCAGAGGACCCAAGCGGGGTTCACAGCTCCCACAGTAGGCAACTTAACAGAGCCAATAACTCCAGCTCCAGGGAAACTCAGTGGCTCTGGCCTCCACGGGCATCTAAACTCACAGGCACACACCCTGAGGCACACAGACATACACAAATGCCATGAGCTATAGCGAGGTAGGAAGGTAAATCACGATCAAAGGGGACATCGGCATGAAAGAATGACTAAACCTCTACAGAATCTGTGGGGTGCCTCAGAGGAGACGTCTGGATATTAGTTGGAAGCGAGTTCAGAAAAGACCAGGGTTAGAGAGAGGAGGGTAAGAATGGAAGACTGTCCCTTGACAAAATGTCATCTCAAAATGAGTGAAAAGGTGAGCTGAGAGTCGGGTGACAGGAGGAAGAGGAGAGTGAACCTGTGGGCGCCCCAGCTCCTAGACAAAAAGGGCACCATGGAGGAAAGCAGAAGGGCGGGGCGAAACTAAAAAGTGGGATACTTGGAAGACCTGGAGTTTCAGAAGGTGGGGTGCTGGTCACAGCATAGAGTCCTATAGCTAGATGGGTCTAGAGAGATGGCTCAGGACACATACTATCTTGCAGAGGACACAGTTGTGGTTCCCAGCACCATATCCTGTGGTTTACAACAGCCTGTAACTCAAGTCCAGAGGATCTGACATCCTTCTCTGACTTCTGAAAAGTCGCATCAGACACACACAGTGTGGCTGCACAAGCTAATTATAGAAAGAGTTGCTCTGAGTTTTAGTCGTAAACATCTGTGTGGTTACCCTGACATTTCACAATGAGCCCAACCTGATTTGCTGTGAATAAAACCACAGAACTCGCAGGACTATGAGTAGTGACCCTGTCACTGTATACAGAATTCCAAGTGTGCTTCAGTCTTGACCTAGAAAACCAATAGCAACTAGAAATAAGCAGTAAGAAACAGGGAACAATTCATTAGGAACTAAATCTTTATCATTTATTCTGTCTGCTTTCAGCAAATAACCATTTCAGCAATGCACTAATTTGTTATATGCCTTTCATGCTACTAAACCTCTGACTGAACTCTGCGTACTTCAGAGATAAGATAGAAAATAATGGAATTGGGGGGAAAATAACGTTGGTAGGTCCCTTCCTTCCTCAGCCCTGCTGCCACAGACTGCAATAGTCACCCACCTCAGTTCTGATAAAGCAGTAGACAAAAGAAGCTTAAAGGGTTTATTTTGGCTCCCAGTTCAAGGTTACAGTCCATGATGGTAGGGAAGTCTTGACCCCAAGAGCTTGAGGCAGCCGTCATGCTCCATCTGCCGTCAGGAAGCCCAGTGACTAACGCTGGGGCTCGCTTGACTGTCTCCTTTCTGCACGTATAGGACCATGGCTTATAAAATAGCACCACCCACAGTTAGGGTGGGCCTTCCCATTTCTATTAATCAAATCTTGAAACTTCTTCACAAACATGTCCAGAGGTTGTCTTCTAGGTGATTCAAGATCCTCTCAAGTTGACAATGGGTATAAACTATCGCAGATTCTCACCTTAAGACAGGGGTCCCGAATTTACCCTAAACACATCTAATTATATGTTGAGAACAACAGTGCCACCTAGGACCAGGCTGTCCTCCCAGTCTGGACCTGCACTGAGTCTCCACCTACTGCCAGCTGTACATCCCTACCCCCTCGTATCTCCTTCCTGCCGCAGGAAACTCTTAACAACCCACTTGGCTGCCTGCAAAATGAATTTCCCGTCCAGAAACAATCTCTGCTCTGAATTCTGGGAGCTCCAGCCTGGGGCCTACCGTTTTTTCTTCCTCTGGTTTCAACCCCCCCCCACTTCACTACTATTCCCCACCTGAACCCTGCTCTTGTATTGACAAATAAAATTAACATAGAGTTCTGTATCTAAGACCCAGGACCTTCTCTGCCCCCTGAGACCTGACACTCATTCCTAAATCCCCTCAACACCACAGCAACACTGCTCACACCAAAGTTTGCGGAATCCCTTTGCAGATAAGTTTGTTACGTGACTCCAGAAAGGCCATGGTTGCCGCTGTTAGCTCAGATCCCCAGCAGCAGAAGCACTATGATCATTGCCGCCGTCGTCATCCACTGACGTCATGGTTTGTGTCCTGTAACTGCTCTTGTCACATGCGCATTAACACGCCCATCACAGCACTGTAAAAAAAACCGCAGCATGAGCTTTACGACCAGCAGAGCCGACAGAATGAGACCCTGTTTGAAACCTACACATGGGAGCAAGGTGCAGAGATACAGAGACGAGCAAAGAAAGAGGAGCAGAGACAAAGGGAGAGAAGGGGAAGATTAAAGAGGTCGCACAGCTTCCTCAGCTTAGCACAGACAGTAATCCCAGGACCATGATTTACCCTCAAGTCACCTTTAGAAAGAACTCACGAAGTCTTTCAAAAGACTTCGTATCTATACAACAACAACAACAACAAAAAAAACAGGTTCTAAACTTTTGAAATTTTATTTCAAAATGTACTTTTACATTTGTTTATGTGTGTGTGTGTGTGTGTGTGCGTGTGTGGCCAGGAAGGCCAGAAGAGAACATTTGATCCCCCTAGAGCTAGAGGTGGTTGTGAGTCCCGTGACGTGGGTGCTGGGAACTGAACTCCAGTCCTCTGAAAGAGCAGAAAGTGCTGATAACTGCCAATCCTTTTTTCCAGCTTGGCCTTGGACTTACTACTTACTATGTAACTGAGGCTGGCCTTGAACTTCTGATCTTCTTGCCTCAGCCTTCCAAGTACTGGCTCATGGGTCCAAGTCGCCAAGCCTGGCTTTTGTGTTTGGTTCTATTGTTTTGTTATCTTGACATAAGGTTTCACTCGACAGCCCAGGCTAGCCTAGAATCCACTATACAGAACAACCGTTTGTCTCTCCAGTGCTATCCTCTTAAAACAAGATAAATCCGGGACAGAGAGACAGCCCACAGCCCCCAGTCCAGCACTCCGCTGTCTACCTCAGGCTCTCTAACGATCTGGGAACAGTCTCCACCTTGTCTCACTCCTGTTATGTGAGACAAACAGGAGTTTGTCCATATCTGTGACTTCTACATACACAGGGTCAACTAACCTCAAATGGGAAACGCGTATCCATATTGAACATATACAGACGTATGACCTATCACTATTTTCTAAGCAATGCAACAGTAGAACAAATGAAATAAAACAGCATCGTGTTAGGCAATGAAAGTCACTTAGAGGTGACAGAAAGCACACAGAAGGACATTTGTAACTCTATGCAAATTCTCTGCATACTTCACACAAGGCATATGAGCCCCTTTGGGTTCTGTAAGAGCAGGGTGTCCTGTCCCAGTCTCCCACAGAGACAGAGGAATGACAGTACTGCAATGAAGAACTCACGTTCAAGCTGATGTGAATGAGTGAACGTTGCCCCCCCCTTCCGACTCCTCATCCTACATCAGTGCTTTGAGGGAATAGTCGATGTCCTGTCCTCACCGTAGTCTCCATTTCTTAAGCCAGCATCCAGGGTCTCACAATGCTTATGTAACCAGATACATAATCAGCGTGTTCTCAGTTTCTTAAGCAACATCTGGAGTCACATGGTGCTTGTGTAACTAGATCTGTAACTACATGGAGAAACATTGTTTCTTTTCCTCCCACAGGATAGCAGGTTTCTCCTTCCTGTTTGTTTGTTTGTTTGTTTACTAGCATTTTGGAAGACAGCCAGTCCTGGAATGTAAAAACAAGGCTCCCCTTCAGACGCAGATCTTACCTTGATGGGCTGGAAAAAGACAGATCACTCACCCATGGATAAAGCACTTTTCGGAGAGCATTGCTGAACTCCTGCCATGCTTTGGAGAACAATGCTGAGGGAAAGAGCGGGAAGCCCTCAAGATCCATCATGCTAGACAGTTCTGTGTTTGCACTGCAATATGGTGATGATAAAGCAGCCAAGTAAATACAGTAATAATACTGCACAGTAGATTCATCAAAAGCCTGGGCATATTTCTGTTTACTTTTTGTCTCTTTCAAAGGCTGCTGGAAGCAACTCCTTCCTGGAACAGCCTAGCTGAAGCTACAGTGTATCAGCCTCTCCACTCAGCCTCGCTTCCAGTCTTGCTTTCAATCAATCCACAGGTGAGATTTAGGCAGTGAGGGCCTAAGAAGTTGTCACATGAGCACAGAGAAGGGTTTCTAGTGAGTCTCAAGAGTATGTGCTTCCTGACACCCCAGTGCAACTCAGACTCCCTAGCTGCAGGTAGTGGGGAGTCAGCTGCTCTACTGTGGAGACTGAAGGAGAACAAAGTCTGCTTAGAGACAGAAGCCGGCCTCATCCTAGCTCAGATCCTCCTTCCGAGGCACCACCCACCAAGCAGCTTCTCATGGCAACAGTTAATAACAAGAAACTAACATACCATTGAAATAAACTGTCAATATAGTCACAGTTCACCTGAGTAAATGTGATGGCTCTCCCAACTTTTGAAACAGACCAGCTGGAAAGGATAATTTGGAGCTGACAACCAAGCTACAGACACATAAATAGCTCTGCTACTTATTTTAGCAATACACACGAATGTACCAAACAGTAATTATTGCATCTGCTTGACTTCTGGAATCAGATAGTGTACGGCATACTGCTTACTGAAATGAAAGTCTTTTTTTTTTACATCAACTTAAAGCCTTCAATATACTTCCTTAGAGGTTACTTAAATTAAAAGAATAACGATGGAAAATAGTAAGAACTGCAGAAAAACTGGAAAGCAAATTCATTTCCAGTCGATAAGGGAAGTAAAAGCAATGCAGACTCTGGAAAGGCCTTTGATAAAAGCTCGCTTCTTCCCGATTCCCACCAAGTAAATGTTAGGGAATCGTTTAAAGACTAGGATTGAGCTATGCTGCATTGCTCACATGCGTGGGGGTGCTTCCATGTACATCCTCAGCCAATGCCAAAGGAGAAGGGGAAAGAATGAAGTATGGGAGAAAAGGAGGGAGGGAGGAAAGAGGACTGAGGACTGGAAGATTATAAGGAAGGGATGGAAGGATGGGGGAGAGAGAGAAATAAATCCCTGCTATTCTGCAGAATAGTGAGAGAGCTTTTAAAGAGCCCAACCCACAGTATTTACCCATTTAACCCAGCAGTTCAATGTCTACATAGTGACTTAGGGAAAAAAGGAAATAAATATGCATACAAGAGAATTCTACAAAATGTCCATAGGAGCACAGAAATACAAACGTCCACAGCAGTTGTATGAAGAAAGGACTTATGGTATTAATGGGGACCGGTGGTGCGGCCCCACATGTCTCTGAGAACCCACAGGCAGTTTAGACTTGCTTGGAAGAATGAGAAACATTTTCTTCACTGGTGTAGCCACTGGCAAATGGCTCCTGCACCTTTAGTTATCTTAGTCAGACTCATTCGATCACCAAAACTTTAAAAAGTCACGAACAAGGTTATATTTAGGGATATATTGTATGTGCATATGAATATATATGTGCAATACCAATTAATGAAAACAGAGGACAAGAATATGACAGAGAGTAAGGATGGTTATATGAGAGAGTATGGATGGAGGAAAAGGAAAAGAGAAATGTTGCAGTTATGTTACAATCTCAAAATAAAGAGTTAAAGTCATGAAAAGTGTTAGAGAGATGACTTAGTGGTTAAGAAAACTCATTGCTCAGGTTAAGAAAACTCAAAGTTCAGTTTAAAACGTATCTGGCCCTGGTCTTTAGAATCTGAAACCCCCTTCTGACATTTGAGGACACTGGGCACATGCATGGTATATATACGTACATGTAGGCAAAACAGTCATAAACATAAAATAGAATATGTCTTTTAAAAATGTCATCCAATGGAGCTAGAAAACATTATTTTGAATGAGGTAACCCAGACACAGAAAGACAATTATCACATGTACTCACTCATAGGTGGTTTTTAAACATACAGCAAAGAAAGCCAGCCTACAAACCGCAATCCCAGAAAACCTAGACAACAATGCGGACACTAAGAGAGACTTACATAGATCTAATCTACATGGGAAGTAGAAAAAAACAAGATCTCCCGAGTAAATTGGGAGCATGGGGACCTTGGGGAAGGATTGAAGGGGAGAGGCGAGGCAGGGAGGGGAACAGAGAAAGATGTAGACCTCAATAAATATCAATAAAAATGGTAACATATCCCAAAAAATGTCATCCAAGAATAAAAAGAACATTTAGGTTAGGGAAGAGAATTAGCAAGAGGGAGGAAGAGATAGGAGAGGATAATTGGAGGTGAATATAGTCAAAATACAATGTATACATGCATGAAAATTAAATCCATTATTATGTGTAATTGACATATGCTAATAAAACTAAAAAATAAAAACTGTAAAATAGAAAACAGATATTGAGCCAAAAAAAAAAAAAAGAATGAATCTCAAAATAATGATGCGGAATGAAAGGAACCACCCCAGACAAAGCACATGCTAATTCTATTTGTATATAAATCCAGGAAATGCAAGCATGCACAGGCTGCCTGACAGGAGGCAGATCAATGGCTGCTCTGGTGTGGATGGATGGAAGACAGGAAGGAAGGCTTAGAGCAGGCACGCGACACTTGGGGTGATGGGTATCCTCACATCTTGATGGGGGTGACGGTTTCACAAGTGTGTACAAGTCAAAGCTTAGCAAATTGGCGGCCATCAAGATGGCTCAGCGGATAAAGGCCCCTGGCGAATCTGAGCTGAGGCTTGAGGCCGATGTGGTGAAAAGGGAGACCCAGTTCCAGAAAGTTGCCCTCTGACCTCCCATGCTCACCAAGGTACATGCATGCCCATACATATACACATGAGCATATGAAATAAACACAACTGACCAAACCTCACACTTTAAGATGTGCTGCTAGTTCTATGTATAGTTGTACACCAACTATGCTTGTGTTCAACCCGCATCCCATGGGTTCCCTTTCCCCAGTGTAGCTTTAAGTGAAAAGGACATCAAGTCACATTGTCAAGAGGTCTGACACCCCTGAACGTCCCTCAGGCTGTGTGTGTCTGCAGTGCCAGCCCTTGAGAAACCGAAGCAGAAGAACTGCAGTGAGCATAAGGGGTGGCTTTGACTTCATAGAGCATTTCAGGCCTGCCTGGGCTACACAGCGAGATCCAAACTCAAAACAGACAAGTTACAAAAATTTAAGTTCTTAGGTTATTCCCAGTGTACATACATAACAGACTGACCTCAACAGTATAGAGAACAATAAAGAACAGAAAAGTTATTAAGAAATGCTTTGCTTTGAATGCTGGTTTTTATCTGCTTCTATGTAATTTTATAGCTATAATTTTATACAATTTAATTTTTAATGATTTGGGGTAATTAGCTAATAAAATTTTTTGAAATATAATAGTTGGCTCCCAAGAAGAGATATACATTTCTGGTTCTGTTCCAGCCCTAAGAAATAAAATCCTCTAGGTTTTGGACCCAGGAGTTTGCATTTTAAAAATGTCACTAGATGGCTCTTATTTCAGATACTGATAAAGGTTCTAGTTACATCACTTTTTTGGTGGTTGTTTTGTTTCTTTCAAGACAGGGTTTCTCTGTGTAGCCCTGACTGTCCTGGAACACACTCTGTAGACCAGGCTGACAGCAAACACACAGAGATCCGCCTGCCTCTGCCTCCCAGGTGCTGGGATTAAAGGCGTGGGCCACCATCGCCTGGTGTTTCTAACTGCATTATTTTTAAGTTGTCATTGTTTGAATATTCACATCCCCTCCCCAGTATATAGAAACATAGTCCTGAGTGCTGAGCGAGTGAGTGGCCACCAGGTCATGAATGAGGGAGTGCCTTTAAGAGGCAGCAGGGAGGCTGTCTGCTCCTTTCCCTGTACAGTCTTGGTCTTGGATTCCCCAGTCTCAGAACTGTCAGGAACTATCATTTATAAGTGGTTCTGTCTGTAGAATTTGTCAGAGCAGACAAATAAATACAGTTCTAAAAGGCAACATGCTATGAGGAAAGAATAGTTAAATCTTAGGAACATCAAAGTTCTCATTTCATTTCTGCCATTCAAACATATGGCCTTGGAGAAATCATTAACTTCTTAGCTAATCTTATGAAGAGGGAGCAGAACTAAGAAAGGACTGAAGAGTCACTTACATACTAAAATATTTATAAGTTTGGTGACCTACTATCCCTAATTTTCTTTTAAATGATTCAGTGGATGAAAAGGGAAAACTTTGGGTTCGGAGGTGAGAAAACAGCATTGATCAAATGTCTGCGGAATGAGAACACAGTATTTACTGGAAAAGCTCCGTCACTTTTAGTACTTTTGAATTTTCATGATACAAGCATCTTAGAAAGTCATTAGTAATAGGGCTGGAGGGAAGGCTCAACGGTTAAGAGCATGTAGTTCTCTAAGAAAGGATTCAAGTTCCCTGCAGTCTCACAGTGTTGCTGTACACAACCACCTACAGCTCCAGCTCCATGGCAGCCGGTGCCCTCTTCTAGCCTACGTGAGTACCGGCACAGGTGCACACACACACACATAAAAACAAATCTTAAAAGGAAGTCTTTAATTACCTAGGATTTTTTGTGTCCTTAAAAATATGTTTTACATTGTCTTTAAATTTTAAATATTTTTAATGGACCAAGGGGTTCAAAATTGGGATTTACTATGTTTGTTCACACAGGAATCTGAATCTACTTCAGCCTTAGAGAAACAGAGTGACTAAGTCAAGATTCTGACAGCCTCTGGACTGCAGGTCCCCGTGGGCCACCTCCTGACACCGAGCATCAAAAGAGTCTGCTGTCCCCTGCAGTGCTGGATGGAAGCAGCGAAATGAGCCCTGGAGCTAGAAAAGGAGCTGAAAGTCCTGCATCTTCATCTGGAGGCAGCAGAAGCAACTGTGGGCCACACCTTCTCCAACAAAGCCACACCTCCTAGTGGTGCCAGTCCCAATGGGGGGCATTTTCTTCAAACCACCACGGGGTCATTGTTCCCCACTCTGTCACCTCAGAATGAAAACAAGAAAGGGTGAAATCACACAAATTAATCGCATACTCTCTTTGTTTTAGCTTACAAAAAGTTTAGAAGATAGAAAACATTTAATGAACACGTTTTTCTAAATTTAGGTAACCCCAAACACATATCTATCATGTGCAAAGTAAAAATGATTTCAAATATTATAGCATTTTTTTATTTATTCCATTAATAAGATATTAATAAGGATAACAAAATACTCAGCTTAGGGTAAGTTTGGGACCTTCTTGTCTATCTTCTTTCTTTTTTCTTTTTTTGGTTTTGTTTGTTTTTCAAGACAGGGTTTCGCTATAGCTATGGAGCCTGTCCTGGAACTAGCTCTTGTAGACCAGGCTGGCCTCGAACTCACAGAGATCTGCCTGCCTCTGCTTCCTGAGTGCTGGGATTAAAGGCATGTTCCATTACCACCCAGCTTCTAACTTTCAACGGTTTGAGAGTCTGCCTCTACTGGAATGGCACATGCCTTTAATCCCAGTGCTTGAGAGGCAGAGGGACTCAGGAGAAGCCCATTGTGTTGCTGAAGTTCTTAATCATAATTTGGTGATGATTTCAAGGGAATTTCTTTAAGACACCATTACTTGCATGAATTTTTACCATCATAATATTTACATATGTAAAGTATTGTGCATAGTTACTCCTACATATTTTATATATAGAAAATAATGCCCAATAATACTAGGCATGGCTCAGTGTTAAGAAAGTCTCCCTAGCATGTATTGAAGGCCCTGAGTTGGACCCTCAGCATCTTAAGAAAAATGCTCTAGAGGAGAGGGGTGGAAGAGATATAGGCTCATGGGTCCAGAGTTTCTGTTGGGAAGAACAGATTCTGGAGACCCACTGTACATTGTGGTAGACGTAGCTAATAATAACACACTGCAAAATGGAAAACCGCGAAGAGCTTATATTTTATAAGTGGCCTTAAGAGAAAGATCAGTTATAGTTATATGAGATGATGAATGTGTTAGATTGATTTAATCATTGTACAATTTACACATGTATCAAGGTATGTTACATACCATAATTACAAATGTTTGTCTGTACAGTTATATTTATTAGTACCAGCTTAAAAACATTTTGATTTTGTTTTTTGGAGACAGATGCTTGCTATGTATTCCCACAGAAAGAAAGAACCAAGCTGAAGTCATTTTGAGGAAAACTTCCATTTTGAATATGGGTCAAATAAAACTTAAGTTTCCAAGACCTCCCTGGATGACTGACATCCTGGCTGGCAAGTAAAGGAATACTGAGCAAGCCACTAAGCCCCAGTTGAATAAGCCTACCAATGGGAACAGATATATGCAACACAAAGAAGTGTCCCTAGGGACGTCCCCTACGCCTGAGTCCTGACTGGAAGACTATATACCCGGAAACGGCACAGATATTTGTGACTCTT
Source organism: Myodes glareolus (assembly GCF_982192425.1). Classification (NCBI taxonomy): domain Eukaryota; kingdom Metazoa; phylum Chordata; class Mammalia; order Rodentia; family Cricetidae; genus Myodes; species Myodes glareolus. The sequence goes on along the minus strand of NC_142048.1, from coordinate 6,685,484 downwards.
GTGACTTCTGTGCTTAAGAGCTCTTAGCATTCGGGCTGGGGCTCGCAGTTCAACTCCTGAATTCTGTGCCCTGATCAATCAATAGCAGCTTTATTGCAATAAACTTTTCTTTTTCTTATTTTTTTATTTTTATTGAGCTCTACATTTTTCTCTGCTTCCCTCCCTGCCTCTCCCCCTTTCATCAAACCTCCCCCAAGGTCCCCATGCTCCCAATTTACTCGGGAGATCTTGTCTTTTTCTACTTTCTACTTCCCATGTAGATTAGATCTATGTAAGTCTCTCTTAGTGTCCTCATTGTTGTCTAAGTTCTCTGGGATTGTGGTTTGTAGGCTGGCTTTCTTTGCTTTATGTTTAAAAACCACTTATGAGTGAGTACATGTGATAATTGTCTTTCTGTGTCTGGGTTACCTCATTCCATCCATTTTCCTGCAAAATTCAAGATGTTGTTATTTTTTTCTGCTGTGTAGTACTCCATTGGGTAAATGTACCACATTTTCCTTACCCATTCTTCGGTCGAGGAGCATTTAGGTTGTTTCCAAGTTCTGGCTATGACAAACAAAGCTGCTATGAAGATAGTTGAGCACATGTCCTTGTGGCACGATTGAGCATCCTTTGGATATATACCCAAAAGTGGTATTTCTGGGTCTTAAGAAAGGTTGTTTTCTAATTTTCTGAGAAATCGCCACAGTAACATCCAAAGGGGCTGTACCAGCTTGCATTCCCACCAGCAATGCAGGAGTTAAACTTTTCTTTTCTGCATTGACTTTGTATTCGAGTTATGTTAGAGCCAAGTGAACCCCATAACACCACTGGCCTTGAACTCATGGCAGTCCCAAGCTCCCAAATCCTCGGAATACAGATGCAACACCTGACAAGTCCTGACAGCAACTTCTCTTATAAAAACAAGTTGTCTACAGTTGCATCTAGTGCTCACATATCATTTTATAGTTATCTTAATATCTTGCTTCATTTCTAGAATTTTTTAAATTTACATTTATTTGTGTGTGTGTGTGTGTGTGTGTGTGTGTGTGTGTGTGTGTGCGTGCGCGCGCGCATGCTACAGCACAGACGTGAATGTCAGAAGACAACTTGCAAGAGTCAGTTCTTTTGTTTCCACCACGTGGGATCCAGGCGTCAAACTCCAGCCACAAAGCTTACCATCTGAGTCATCTTGCTAGGCCTCTAATAATTTTGTGATAAGATTAGAATTATACATTCCTTAAAGAGAATAAAATGTGTCCCTGAAACATGGTAATTATCTAATTCTCCTCTCTTGCATTTGTGATTTTGTTCTCTGATAAAAGCATGGGTTACATTGAACTATGGCTCTTAATTTGTCTTTTCTACACCCAGTAGCAGTGGTGAGGGTGGAAGCAAACTGGTGGCTTTCTTTAGAACTGGATTCTCTGTTGTAGAGACAGGACTGAGAGGTGGGGGGACACACAATGTTAGCAGGATGCCTCTCTCACCTTGGCCACTAGATGTCAGTAACACATTCCCTACTCGCTACCTCATCAGGACAACCAAAACCATCCTCAGAAATAGCCATTAATAATAGCCGTTTGGTCAGAATCCCCAGGCTGTTCTGGGACATTCTTGATGCAAGCGACACCTACATACTCCACAGTCAAATTATCTTTTACACTTCATTCTTATCTTGACAAATGAATCTATTTCGTTGTATGAATCAAAAAGCTTTCTTTTTTCCATAAAAAAATTCCTTACATATTTAAGATTACTTCCAAGACTATATTTATCAATTATTATTGGATCAAAATTATGGGTGTATTGTCAAATTACTAAAATGTACCAATTCGTCACTATTATCTCTCATTTGAAACGCTGTCTTACCTCTTCATTTAGACAATAAAATTTCCATCTGTCTAAAGTATATTTGTTTCTCTGTGATTTGTAATGCTTTCTAAATTCTAGAAATTCTTCTTGCTTTTTAAAAGTGGAAATCTTGTTTTATGTTTTTTTAACTTGCATCTTCCATGAATGGAATCACATATGCACATAGAGTAAACTTGAAAGTAACAATCGAGTAACCTCTGCATTACCAGGCCTTTGTCAGAGCAATCCTGAGCCAGGAACATCCGCAGGAGCAGGCCCAAGCCACCAGAGTGAGCCCGACTTGACCTCCTCCACAGCAGGCCCCAGCCAGCGACCTCCACGGGAGCAGACCCAAACGACTTCTGGGATTGCAAAGCAACCTCCATGAACAACAAGCAACCTCTGGGAATGCCAAGTGACCTAGGGGTGACTGGAACAGTGGCCCCAACTCCACCTTAAGGAGCAACCTTAAGGAATCCACTGTCACCTAGGAGAGTGATCACCAGAGCCATGGACCTAATCACACCAATCAGAAGAAAAGATGGGCAGACAAGGTAAGAGCACACTCCACACCAACAAAAAACTAGTGGATCTAAAACACCAAGACTTGAATACCCCAATGAAGCAGAAGAAAATGACCTAAAAAAAATAACTTTAGGAGAATGTTTGAGGTCCTTAAAAAGGAAATGAAAAATTCACTCAAAGAAATGGAGGAAAAGACAAACAAAAAATTGGAAGAAATCAACAAATCCCATAAAGAAAATCAAGAAAAAACAATCAAAAAGTGAAATAAATGATTCAAAACTTGAAAACTGAATTAAAAACAATAAAGAAAACACATACCAAGGGAATTCTACAAACAAAAATATGGGAAACAAATTATGAATCAAAAATGTAAGCATAAACAACAGAATACAAGAGATGAAAGAGAGAATCTTAAGCATTGAAGATACAATAAATAGATTCATCAGTCAAAGAAAACTTTAAATTTAACAAAAGCTTAACACAAAATATCCAGAAAATATGGGAAACAATGAAAGTCTCAAACCTAAGAATAATAGGGATAGAAGGAGAAAAAGTTCAACACAAAAGCGCAGAAAATATATTCAATAAAATCATAGAAGTAAACTCTCTCAACCTAAAAAGAGATTTGCATATGAAAATGTAAGAAGCTTACAGAACACCAAATAGACTGGCCAAAAGAAAAGTCCCCTCACCACATAATAATCAAAACACTAAACATACAGAATAAAGAAAGAATATTAAGAGCTGCAAAGGGAAAAGATTAAGTAACATATAAAGGCAGACCTATCAGAATTACACCTGACTTCTCAATGGATACCACAAAACCCAGAAAGTCCTGGGCAGATGTGCTGCAGACACTAAGTGACCACAGATGCAAGCCCAGACTACTATACCAAGCAAAGCTTTCAATCACCATAGATGGACAAAACAGGATGTTCCATGACAGAACCAGATTTAACCAATACCTAGCCACAAATCCAGCCCTATACAAAGTACTAGAATGAAAACTCCAACCCAAGGACGTTAGCTCCATCCACAAAAACACAAGCAATAGATGAGCTCACAGCAGCAAATCACAAAGAATGAAAAACACACACAATAACATCAGCAACAACGACAACTAAAATAACAAGAACTAGCAATCACTGGTCATTAATATCCCTTAATATAAATGGACTCAACTCACCTATAAAAAAAAACACAGGCTAACAAAATGGATACAAAAACAGAATGCATCCTTCTTCTGCATACAAAAAACACATCTCAACCTCAAAGACAGACATCATCTCAGAGTAAAGGGCTGAGAAGAAAATTCCTAATCAAATATATGTAAGAAATAAGCTGGTGTATCTCTCATACCTAGAAAATATACATCAAACTAAAATCAATCGAAAGAGACAAAAAAAGCACATTCCATATTTGTCACAGGAAAAATCCATCAAGAGGAAATCTCAATACTGAACATCTATGCCCCAAATACAAGGGCACCCTCATATGTAAAAAAAAAAAATTCTAAAGCTTAAATCACACATTAAACCCCACACACTAATAGTGGGAGACGTCAACACTCCACTCTCACCACAGGACAGGTTAGTCAGACAAAAAATTAACAGAGAAATAAGGGAACTAACAGATGTTATGACTCAAATAGACTTAACAGACATCTATGGAACATTCTATCTACACATAAAAGAATATACTTTCTTCTCAGCACCTCATGGAACCTTCTCAAAAACTGACTACATACTAGGTAACAAAACAAACCTTAACAGATACAAAAATAAATTGGAATAACCCCATGTATTTTATCGGATCACCATGGCTTAAAGTTAGAATTCAATAGCAATACTAATTTCAGAAAGCCCACAAACAGATGGAACATAAATAATGCTCATCTGAATCACCAGTGGGTCAAGGAAAAAATGAAGGAAGAAATTAAAGACTTCCTAAAATTCAACAAAAATGACCACACAAAATACCCAAATTTATGGGACACAATGAAAACAGTGTTAAAAGGAAAGTTCATAGCACTGAATGTCTACATAAAAAAGCTGAAAAAAATTCCACACTAGTGAGTTAACGAAACATTTGATAACTATAGAACAAGCTGGGTGGTGGTGGCACACACCTTTAATCCCAGCACTCAGGAGGCAGAGACAGGTGGATCTCTGTGAGTGCTAGGCCAGCCTGGTCTACAAGAGCTAGTTCCAGGACAGACTACAAAGCTACAGAGAAACCTTGTCTCACAAAACTAAAAAAAAAAAAAAAAAAAAAAAAAAATCTCTAGAACAAAAAGAAGCAAATTCACCTAAGAGAACTAGACGGCAGAAAATAATCAAATTAAGGCCAAAATAAACAAAATAGAAACAAAGAAAACAATGCAAAGAATCAATGAGACAAATAGTTGGTTCTTTGAGAAAGTTAACAAAATAGACAAACCTTTATCCAAACTAACCAAAGGACAGAGAGAGAGTATCCAATTCAATAAAATCAGAAACAAAAAGGGGGACATAACAATAGACACAGAGGAAAGGCAGAGAATCATCAGGTCACAGGTCATACTTCAAAAACTTGTGCACTTGACAAAATTGGAAAGCTTAAAGGAAGTGGACAATTTTCTGGATAAATATCACTTACCAAAATCAAATCAAGACTGATAAGTAAATTAAGTAGACCTATAACCACTAAAGAAATAAAGAGTCATCAAAAGTCTCCCAACCAAAAAAGTCCAGGACCAGATGGTTTCAGGACAGAATTCTACAAGATTTTCAAAGAAGAATTAACACCAATACTCCTCAAATAGTTCCAACACTAGAAACAGAAAAAAACATTGCCAAACTCTTTTTATGAGGCTACAATTACCCTGATAACATAGGCACACAAAGACATTGCTAAAAAAGAGAATTACACTCATAAACATTGATGCAAAAAATACTCAATGAAATGCTGGCAAAACAAATCCAAGAACACATCAGAAAAATCATCCACCATGACCATGTAGGCTTCATCCCAGAGATGCAGGGATGGTTCAACATATGAAAATCTGTCAATGTAATCCACCATATAAACACACTGGAGAAAAAAAAACTCACAAGATCATCTCATTAGATGATGAAAAATCATTCAACAAAATACAATAGCCCTTCATGATAAAGGTCTTGGAGAGAGCAGGGATACAAGGAACATAACTAAACATAATAAAGGCAATATACAGCAAGTCGACAGCCAACATCAAAGCAAATAGAGAGAAACTCAAAGCGATCCCATTGAAATCATGAACAAGACAAGGTTGTCCATTCTCTCCATATCTATTCAATATAGTTCTTGAGGTCCTAGCTAGAGCAATAAGACACCTAAAGGAGATCAAGGAGATACAAATTGGAAAAGAAGAAGTTAAACTCTTACTATTTGCTGACGATATGATAGTTTACATAAGCGACCCCAAAAATTCTACTTCTTCTATAAGGAACTTCTATAAGTCATAAACACCTTCAGTAATGTAGCAGGATACAAGACCAACTCAAAAAAATTAGTAGCCCTCTTTACACATATGATAAAAGGGCTGGGGAAGAAATCAAAGAATCAATACTCTTCACAATAGCCACAAATAGCATAAAGTATCTTGGAGTAACTCTAACCAAACAAGTTGAAGACTTGTACGACAAGAACTTTAAATCTTGGAAGAAAGAAATTGAAAAAGACACCATAAAGTGGAAAGATCTCCCATGCTCTTGAATATGTAGAATTAACATAGTAAATATGAAAATCTTACCAAAAGCAATCTACAGATTCAATGCAATGCTCAGCAAAATCCTTCATAGACCTTGAAAGAACAATACTTAACATCATATGGAAAAGCAAAAAACCCAGGATAGCCAAAACAATCCTGTACAAACTTCTGGTGGCATCACAATACCTGACTTCAAACTCTACTACAGAGCTACAGTACTGAAAACAGCCTGGTATTGGGATAAAAACAGACAGGAAGACCAACGGAACTGAATTGAAGACCTGTATATCAATGCACACACAATGAACACCTCATTTTTGACAAAGAAGCAAAAACTATAAAATGGAAAAAAGAAAACATATTTAACAAATGGTGCTGGCATAACTGGATATGAACATATAGAAGAATAAAAATAGAACCATAACTATCACCATGCACAAAACTCAAGTCCTAATGGATCAAAGACCTCAGCATAAAACCAAACACACTGAATCTTGTAAAAAGAAGAAGAAGAAGAAGAAGAAGAAGAAGAAGAAGAAGAAGAAGAAGAAGAAGAAGAAGAAGAAGAAGAAGAAGAAAAGAAAAGGAAAGGAAAGAAAGAAAAAGAAAGTGGGAAGTACACTTGAATGCATTGACATAGGAGACCAGTTCCTAAGTATAACCCCAGTAGCACAGAAACTGAGAACAATTAATAAATGGGACCTCCTGAAACTGAGAAGTTTCTGTAAGACAAAGGACATGGTCAACAAGTCAAAACGGCAGCCTACAGAATGGGAAAAGACGTTCACCAACCCCACATTGCACAGAGGGCTGAGCATCATTTGGATATATACCCAAAAGTGGTATTACTGTGTCTTGAAGAAGGTTATTTCCTAATTTTCTGAGAAATAGCCATACTGATTTCCAAAGTGGCTGTGCCAGTTTGTACTCCCACCAGTAATAGAGGAGTGTTCCCTTTACCTCACATTCTCTCCAGCATAAGTTGTCATCAGAATTTTTAATCTTGGCCATTCTTAGAGGTCTCAGAGTTGTTTTGATTTGCATTTCTCTGACAACTAAGGATGTCATATAAATATATAAAGAACTCAAGAAATTGGTCATCAAAAGAACAAATAATCTAATAAAAATGGGGTACAGATCTGAACAGAGAACTCTTAGGAGATGAATCTAAAATGGCTGAAAGACACTTAAGGAAATAGTCAACATCCTTAGTTGGAAATCAGTATGGCTATTTCTCAGAAAATTAGGAAATAACCTTCTTCAAGACACAGTAATACCACTTTTGGGTATATATCCAAATGATGCTCAATCATGCCACAAAGACAACTATGTTCATAGCAGCATTATTTGTCATAGCCAGAACCTGGAAACAACCTAAATGCCCCTCAACTGAAGAACAAATAAAGAAGTTGTGGTACACAGCAGGGGGAAAAATAATGACATCTTGAAATCTGTAGGCAAGTGGATGGATCTAGAAAACATCATATTGAGTGACATAACCAAGACCCAGAAAGACAAATATCATATGTACTCACTCATAAGTGGCTTGTAGACATAAAGCAAAGAAAAACCTACCTACAATTCATAATCCAGAGAACCTAATCAACAACGAAGACCCTAAGAGAGACATACATGGACTGTCTAAATGGGAAGTAGAAAAAGACAAGATCTCCCGAGTAAATTGGGAGTGTGGGATCATGGGAGAGGGTAGAAGTGGAAGAGGGAAGAAGGGAGGGTAATGGAGAAAAATATACAGTTCAATAAAAAACAATTTTAAAAAGAAAGTAATGACAATGGACAACGGGGCAATTAGAGAAGCATGAAATGGGGCTGTTGTCTTCTTACCCCATTGCCTGCAGTACTGTGACATCTTGAGGTGTTTCTCACCTGGTGTCATTGCTAAAACAGAAGCATCAGGTCTGGATGCTATTGCAACATCCATTAACTCTTACTGTGCTGGAAATTCCATGTTCCAAAGCCACTGAAATATCTGAAGAAAGATCTATAGCTATTGACTCAGACACAAACAGACTCAAGAATTTTAGTTCTAAATCTTGGTTTTAAGATTGCTCTCATGACCCATAAACTACACAGGCTGGGAGGTCTGGGAGCTGGGAGTGACAACAGATACCTGAAATTTCAGGATTGGAAACGTGGAGGCAGGAGAATGGGGAACGCAAGGTCATCCTTGGCTGCACAGCACGTTCAGGCCAGCGGACGCTCCGTCAGTCCTCACCACAGAAAGGCAAAAGGAAAAAGTTAAATCCAATAATCTCCCTCTTACAACTTACTCATGTTCTTATATTATTTGTGGAAATCTAGGAGGGAAAGTAGAGAGACAGTGTTACTGACATTAGGGAAATAAAAAGTGTTATATGAAATACTTTAAAATTATGCCAACAAATTGGGCCAAATGGACAGATTTCTTTGAAGAAATAAAACTGAGCGAAAAGAAAATAAAAAAATAAATAAAGAGGCAGTCCTATAACTTGTAAGATTGACTTACGATTACATAAAGAAATGCCCAAGACCAAATGGTCTTACAGGCAAATTCTATCAAAGAATTTTAAAAATTAACTCCATAATTTATCAAACTCACCCCAAAAGCCCAAGTGAAAAGAGTTTCTTTGCTCTCTGTAGGGGCACGGTCAACCCAAGGGCAAAGGCAGAGCAGAGTCTCAGTACCTAACCTACAATGGCCTAGAAATTTGCAGGAATCTTCCTGCCTCAGACTCCCTCAACTTGTATAAATGTATGGCCTATGCAGATAGTTTTTGAAAATAATTTTAAAGAAAACTTATGGTTTCTGGAAAAAGACTTTGTTCTTAAGCTATAATGAGGATATGTAGATCCTTGAAAAAAAAAAAAACAAAATTTCCTTACCTGTCAATTGTCAGCTAGTAATCTCTAACACGCGTGTATCCTTTAGGATCAGGCTAGTTCAGAAAAAAGAAAGGCATTCAAGTCGCCACCGCCTTCATCGCTTTGTTGTCTTGGTAACAAAGGCAGCTGTTTCAGGAACTGCTTTCTATTATTTTCCAGTCCTGGCACAGAAAGAAAAAATGTAAAACGAGAAAGCAGATGTGCCCAGGGTATAATTAATCTCTCTGAACATGAGCCATTAAAATAAAACCAATGGATACAACAGAAGATAGGATCCCAAACAAAAGAAGTAGAAGACTGTAAACCAGAGAGTGTCGCATTCTGGGCTGAGTTCCCTTAACACAGTCACAGGAAAGACCCAGCAACAGGCCCATCTCCAAAGATGCAATCCTAGGTGGTTTAGTCACGAGCCAGCATGAGTGGGGAAAAGGTCCCTAGTGCCAAGACCACCAACACAAAAAAATACAACTTCACCAATAAAAGCTACAAAAAGAATTTGACTCCATGGAATAAATCCTTCCACACAGCGTCTGTGTCCAACAACTTCATCCAAGACGGGAAACTGGGGCTACGGAGATGGGCCAGTAAGTGAAGTAGTAGATGGATGCCCTAATTTGTGTTCTGCTGTTGGGATGAAACCACCTGACAAAGAGAAATAAAGGGGAGAAAGAGGGCTTCTTTCTGCTTATAGTTCCAGGGCACAGTCATCATTAAGGAAAGATAGCGCAGGAACTGAAAAAAAGGAAGGAAGGAAGGAAGGAAGGAAGGAAGGAAGGAAGGAAGGAAGGAAGGAAGGAAGGAAGGAAGGAAGGAAGGAAGGAAGGAGAAAGGAAAGTAAGGGGAGAGAGAAGGGAATGGAAGGGAAGAGAGAAGTGGAGGGAAGGGGAGGGAAGGAGAGGGAAGGGAGACCACCGATCTTAGATTCAGTTCTTTCTTACACAGTCCAGTGCCACCTGCGAGTGAGGCCCCGCCCACAGTGGACTGCACCTCCTGCATCAATCACGGAAATGCCACCAGAGCCACGCCCACAGACCAACTTAGGTTGTGTCAAGTTGACATAAAAACTAACCAGGACATGGCCCAGCTGAGGACCTGAATTTGGTGATCCCCAGCACCAGGGTGAAAAAGTCAGGTACGGCGGCATACCTATCAGCGCAGCAAGATAGCACGTCTCAAAAAATAAGGTCCCCCCAACCCAAGAGAGATATACATATTGGCCTCTGGCCTCCGCACACATATGGAAATGAATAAATAATTTTAAAAATGGAAAATTAATCCTGTATAATCCAGTCAAGAAAACAAAAGTTTGGCGGAACTGTGTTGGGAACCTTCAAGCTATTACAAGGCTGCAGTGAAACACTAAACCACAAACCTTTACAGATGCATTGCTTTCCTTTAACAGTCGACTGTAGCCAATCACATGTGTTCCACTGATACACAGGAAATTGGAACCGGAAGTAGCTAGGCATGGCCTTGGTGTTGGGTTAGGTGGCTGACTAGCTCCAAGCCAGGAGGACCTGCCACACCTGGAAATGTAACTTTTAAAAATGTAAACTTTGAGCATGTGAAGGAGTCTGTAAACTTTGTTTCTGCATTTTTTTTTTTTTTTTTTTTTTAGTGAACACATTACCCAGCTGGGAAGTGTCCGCATCAGCAACTGAAACGCTGTGGTCCTGAGCCTCAATCGACGATCAGATAAAATAAGCAACATCCTTTCTAGGGTGGACTGGCTGCAAAAAGTTCTGTTGGTTTGTTTTTGTTGAAAGGAGGTCGCTTGTCAAAAGAGAAAAAAAGTTACATTCAATAAACAAACTCCAGGCTTGGTGGTACATGTCTGGGATCTGAAGACCTGGGAAGCTTATGAGGTATTAGGACCTTGTGAAAAGGCAAAAGAAAATAGAGAAAGAAAGCACAGCTTCTGACCAGGAGTCAGTGTTTGAGTCCCTTTCTGTACAGGAGAGGTAAAACCTGAGTTTCATTGCAGACCATGGTTGGATAGTTGCTGGTGACTTCTCCCCAACCTCCGCTCCCCCCATCACCATCATTTTCTTTTCTTTGAGATGGCTCACTCTGGAGCCCAGGCTGCCTCTAGCATACAGTAACCTTTCTGTCTCAGCATGCTAGGATCACAGGAACAAGGAAGCAAGTCCAACTCCAGTTACTTTCCTTATCATCAAATCAAATTCTGCTCCCTGAGGGAAGCAAGGCCTGGGGCAAATGCAGCAGAGGGTACAGAGGCTGCCAACTCCTGCCCTGGAATGACTAGGACCCTGGAAAGGCTAGGGTCCAGGGATGGGGAGGGTCCTGGGATGGGTAGGGACCCAGTATGGGTAGGGCCCTGGGATGGGTAGGGTCCCAAGATGGGTAGGGTCCCGGGATGGGTAGGGTTCCAAGATGGGTAGGGTGGAACGGCTAGGGCTCCTGGAATTGGGCAGCTCTCATGCGCATGCTCTTGGTGGACACCGCTGGCCGACTGCCTGATTCTGTAGGTTTCCAGTTGAGCACTAAACTAATTTTCACCCTGTTTGGAAGTCAGCTGTGTCTTCTAGAATTAGTCCTGTCATTTAAGATGGAGTTCTTTGGAAGAGACTTGAAGAACTGAGAGAAAATATTTTAGAGAACTTTACTTGAAATACGAGAAACAACCCGATAGAAAAAAATACACCCTTTCCCTGAGTAGGAAAAACTCCCTTGTCTTAAAAATAAACTTCTTGACAACTTTCCAGTGAAAATATCTATGGGATTGATGGAATTTGTTCAATTATTAAGAACAACTGGAAAGGAGTAATTAAGAAAATGTCAAGGACGATAAATAAAAGGACGAGTCCTAACTTCGTGCATGCCGAAGATGCAGGGTTTGGGAGGGAGGGCGTTTATGCTGCAGGGGTCATGGGGAAGTCAGAGGAAAAGTCATTGCAGTCAGTTCTCTCCTTCTGCCATGAAGAAGGAACCTTGGTCAATCAGGCTCAGAGACCATCATCGTCATCTACTGACGCATCCCACCAATAAAGTTTGATTTCTCAGTGTGATGCAGACACCGAAATAGGCACATTCACATAACTGGTTAAGGAAACTCCTAAGAAACTCATCTGAAGAGATTATTTATTCCCTTGGATGAGTTCCATGTCGCCCATTGACTCAGGTACTTGATCCCCAGTGGGTGATGCCATTTTGAGAGGTGATGAGGAAGTTCAGCCATGCTGGAGGAAGTTTGCTGCTTGAAGAGGTTAAAGCCCAGTTTGTCCTCTGCTGCGACCTCCCCGCCAGGATAGACCCGTCCCTCTGAAACCACAAGCCAGAATGAACTCCACATTTTAAACCGTCTTTCGGCCATGGTGTTTTATCACAGCAACAGAAGAATAACTAAGACATTTCATGACAGACGAGGTCGTGTGTCAGTTACTAGGTCACTGGATAAAGGTTTTAGAAGTAGTTATTGGGAAAAATAGATGCAGACAGGACACAAAATTTCACCAAACTCCTAAATAAATTACTAATGCATTGTTTCTGATTTTCTTTCCTTCTCCTTCTTTTTTTAAAAATGGTTAGACAAGGTCTCCTTCTGTGGCCCAATTGACCTTAAACTCACAGCCTCTGAAGCGTTGGAATTATAGTCATAAAGCACCATGTGACTCTGACTTTTAACATGCAAAAGATAAAAATCAAATAAAAATTTAAAACATATGAGAGATTACTTATCTGAATTTGGAATGGAAGATACCTTTATAAGGATGCATAAAATTATAAAAATTAAATATTAATAAATCTGACAACACTAAAACTTTAGACTTCTGCAGATCAAAATAAGGAAACAACATGAAAGGTTATGGGAAGACAGCCATGGCATAAATAACAGACTTTCAAAGTTCCTGAATTGTAAAGGAATGACAAAGAAGCAATAACCAAGCAAACAAACAAAATATCAGAGCCAGAACATTTTCAGGTGATCTAGAAGACAGGACAGCTCCATCCCCAGGGCACAGCAGTGAGGTCAGGGATCAAGCTCCCCCTGACTTCCATGCTGCTTGGCCCCTAACAGCTTCCTGGGAGGAGGCAGAGGGCACCCAGCAGCTGGCAGGTCAGCAAAGGGGGTGCCGTGAAATGCTCAACAGATCAGACAGCACAGCAGACACCTTTGGAGAAAAAGCTAAAACTGGAAGGCAGTCAGCCAAACACCAGAACAAGTGAAGAACCGCAAAGGGCTGGAGGTGTAAAACAGAAGATGCGGAGGAAACACCCAGCAGACTTTGTTCTACTGGCAAAAAGAATGCCGTAAAAGAATCCTTGGGTCCTGAAGGCACATCACTGCGGCTACTGGAAAGGTTTTGCAGCCCACCGACAAAGACGAGACAATACACACTCTAAGGTTCCTAATTTCAATGGGTTAAAGTCCACGAAATAATTTACACAAGATTTTATAACACTGCAAATAACATTTTAAAAGAGCCCATGAGAGTGATGAGTTTGGGCTGGAGAGATGGCTCAGAGGTTAAGATCACTGGCTGTTCTTCCAGAGGTCCTGGGTTCAATTCCCAGGAACCACATGGTGGCTCACAACCACCTGTAATGAGATCTGGGACCCTCTTCTGGTGTTCAGGCAGGACACTGTATACAGAATAAATAAATAAAATAAAAGAGAGTGATGAGTTTTAAAAGGTGATTTAAAAAAAGTAGTTAAGAGTCTTGGAAAACTGACAAACAGAAATTGATTGTCTACTTGTCCTCTCAGGAATAAACCCTATCCTAATGTAGTTGGATTTTTCTTTGGGCCACCAGCTCACAAATAATGACACAGAGAGTTATCTATTATGAAACTTTGGCCTTAACTCAGAGTTGATTTTAACAAGCTCTTATAACTTCACCCTTTTCCATTAATCTACATTTTGTCACGTATTGCCCATCGTGCTTCTTACGTGATTCCTCGTGTCTCTCTCACATGCCTGGATTCCTCCTCCTCCTTCTTCTCTCTGTCCGTAAATCCTGCCTACACCTTCCTGCCTGGCTACTGGTCATTCAGCCTTTCAGTACACCAATCACAGCACCTTCACACAGTGTACAAATATCCCACCACATTGCAGTTACCAAACTATTCCAGCCAATAAGTGAAATCAGAGGCTAGACTTTGAATATTGTCATTTTGTAATCCCCAGTGGACCAATACACCTGGACAGGGAGCACCAATGGCTGCTGATGTCTGAAGTCACTTCGTATCATATGAAACCACCAAGGCCTGACTTGCTGGTGCACTCCTATAATCCCAACACCGTGGAGGAAGGGGCAGGAGGACAGGAGAACCACTGCAGTTTGAAGGCTGAGACAGGCAAGCGTAAGAAATAGTCTAGCATGTTGGGCTTTGACTGTACACACATTCCTCATCTAACCGTGTGCTTGGCAGCCTGAGACCCTTTACCTGCATATACTGGCAACGTCACGAGCTGTTAGGAGCCGCACCTGCACAGAGCTGCGTGGACTCCTGCTGTAACCCCAGTCTGTCCATTAACGTAGAGAACCACCTAAATTTCACTCCTTGTAATCAAACACCTCTTGCCCTGAACCCATAGAAAAGGCCCCAGATGATAACGAAGCCCTAGAAAGCTTTGTCATCTATGGGCCCACTGCTCTCTGCTCCCCTGGTGCGTACTTTTGGACCTGAACTTTAACTTGGCTTTGAATAAAGTTTCCTGGGTATTTCGCTCTCTCTGTGGGCTTTTATCTCATTCGGGAACTTGGAAACACCCAGCTTAGACCCCAGCTACCACTGGCGAGTGTACACTCAGCTGACATTACAAAAGAGACAGTGTCAAAACCCAAAAGGACCACCATAGAATATAAGAAACGATGTGCCTCTTTCTCTTCAAACTCCACCCGTTTGTTTATTTGTTATGGCGGGTGTGCACAAGGTGAAGGTCAAACAACTCGCAGGAGTTAGTTCTCTCTTAGCACTGAGGAACTCAGGTCGGGAGGCCGAGCAGCAAGCAGCACTACCCACTGAATTACCTCTGAATTACCTCCCTGGACTGACATTCTCCCGTTCCCCCACACCACCCCTCTCTGAGACAGAGTCTCAGTGTGTACCCCGGACTTGTCTTAAACTTTTGGAGATCCTCCCGTCTTCACCTCCCCAGTTCTAGAGTTACACGCATGTGGCACCACCACACCTGTGTTGCCACCTCAAATCTTCTACTTGTCAAATGAACCAACTCTAGAGTGAGCCAGTTTGTGGAAACAGCCACCAATTTGCATAAGAGAGGTAATGTTTTAGTGTTCATTGTACACACACCCAGCAAAAGCCAAGTGTGGGGAAATATACAGGTCAAACAGCTTAGTTTTATTAATAGATGAATTGTTAGGAGAAGAAAGAAATGGGATAGAAAGCACTCCAGAATAATGACGGTTGACAAGGAAATTGAAATACTTTTGTCTTCAAAGTGATTTTGGGGGGAAAAAATCTCAATTTACAGAATTAAGCCTGTGAGTATTAAGCCTATGCTAGTGAGGGTAGAAAAGGGTGCAGCTGCTTGGGCAAACCATTTGGCAGCTCATCACAAAGTTAACCAGAGAGTGACTCTATGAGCCAGCAATCTTGTTCTTGCGCACGTATCCAAGAGAATAGCAATGCATAGTCTTGTAAACTTGCCCAGAATGTTTGCTAGAAAATCATTTATACTGCCCAGATGGAGAAATAACACAAGTGACCAGCCATTGAGACTGCATAAACAAAATGTGATCATATACATTTAGTAGATTATTATTTGGCCATCGTAAATGGAATGAAATGCTTAAAAAGCATATGCTATATGACATAGATGAGCTTGAAAAAATTATACACAGGGCAAAGAGCCAGGCACATAGCCACATTTTAATTCAATGTATGTGAAATGTGGAGGACAGGAAAATCCATAGTAACAGGAAATAGATTGGTGGTTGCCAGGGCTGCTGGGAAAAGATCAGGAAGTGAATGGTAGTGGTTGCAGGGTCTCATCAGGGTGGAGAAAGTGTTCTGGAGTTGGATATTGACCCTGTGTGCTCATCCTTGAGAAAGTACCCCAATCCACCAAACTGAACACTTCACTGCGGGAGATTTATGTCAGGTGGAGCATACATCAATTCCCAAATAACAATAAATGTGATATTGACTTTTAACAAACCATACAATGTGTAGGATACTAATTTCGTACCCATAAACAAGGAAGTTGCTTTTAAAAGTAGGATAGTGAATACAAATGAGTCAAGGGGCAAGGATGGAGAAGGGCCAGTGTGTGCCAGGAGAGGGTGCTGGGTCTCTTCGGCCGTCAGTCTCACCTGCTCCTCTGAGGCAGAACCTGGGGTTAGTGCGTCCAGCCAGGGTGGAAGCAGGAAGCTCCAGAGGTCCCGTCCGGCCCTCCTCAGAGCTGGGGTTCCAGGCATTTATAAGAAAAACTTCTTTTTTGTTGCAACGGTGCTGGAATCAGAACTCCAGACTTCATGTTTGCACAATAGGCACTCTGGGCTGCCAAGCCATCTCCCCAGCCCATGAACAGGCTTCTAGGAGTCATGAGTTCTGTCTCCTCATCCAGAATGTAGGTACAAGGATATTGGCTTTAGAACAAATCAGAAAGCGTAATTTTGTTTTGTGTGATTTTCTTTTTTACAACAAAATAAAATATAATAAGATAAGACAAAAAAATATATCACATTGAAGTTGGATAAGGCAAATCGACAAAAGGAAAAGAACTCCAAGAGAGGGCACAAGAAGCAGAGCCCCACTTGTTCACATACTCAGGAGTTCCATAAAAATACCAAACTAAGCCAGGGAGTGTTGGTACATGCCTTTAATTCCAGCAATTGGGAGGCAGAGGCAGGCAGATCTCTATGAGTTCAAGGCCAGCCTGGTCTACAAAGTGAATTCCAAGCCTGCCAGGACTGTTACACGGAGAACCCCTGTATTGAACCTCCCCAATCCCCAAAACACTAAAGTAAAAGCTATAATAGGTACACAGAGAACCTGCTGCTTCTGTCTCTGTGAGTTCATACAACTTTGTTTGTCTGCTTTAGAGGACCTTGTTTTCCTGGTGACTTCTATTCTACAGAGTTCCCTGAGCCCTGAGGGAGGGATTTGACGGAGACAAATCAAATGCTGAATGTTTCCAGGTCTCTCATTCTCTGCATAATGTCTGGCTGTGGGTCTCTGTGTTTGTTTTGATCTGCTGCAGAAGGAAGCTCCTCTGATGATAGCTGAACAAGGCGCTGATCTATGAGTACAGCAGAACGTCCCTAGGAATCATTTTATTGCTACTTTCTTTTTAAGACCAGTAGTATTTGGTTTAACCCTAAGTCCCTGGCCTATCCAGTCATTGGTTCTTGGTCACCCAAGCAGTGCTGGTTATAGGTTTTACCTTGTGGACTGGGCCTTAAGCAAATCAGACATTGGTCGGTTACTCCCACAGGCTTTGTGCATGCAGCAGAAGGCTAGATTCTGTCAGTCTGTGTCTTTTTACTAGGGAATTGAGACCCTTGATATTGAGAGATATCAATAATCAATGATTGTTGATTCCTGCTATTTTGTTGTTGTTGCTGGTGCTTGTGATGGTGGAGGTGTGTGAGTGTGTGTGTGTGTGTGTGGTTTCCTTTCTTTTGATTTTGAAGGTCTGAGATTATTTATTCCCTATGTTTTCATGGGTGTAGTTAACCTCCTTAAAAGTTGGGTTTTTCCTTCTAGCACCTTATGTAGGGCTGGATTTGTAGACAAATATTTCTTAAGTTTGGCTTTATCATGGAATATCTTGCTTTATCCGTCTATGCGCGATTGAAAGTTTTGCTGGGAACAGTAGTCTGAACTGGCTTCTGTGACCTCTTGGAGTGACCTCTGCCCCACATCTATCCAGGCCCTTTCGGCTTTTAGAATCTCCACTGAGAAATCAGGTGTGGTTCTAATTCTAATACAGTGGCTCTCAACCTAGGAGTTGTGATCCCTTTGTGGAGGGTCAAATGGTCGTTTCAAAGGGGTTGCATATCTGATATCCTGCATATCAGAATTACATTATAATTCATAACAGTAGAAAAATTACAGTTATGAAGTAGCAATGAAAATAATTTTATGGTTGGGTATCATCACAACATGTGCAACTGTATTAAAAGGTCACAACATTAGGGAGATATTGAGAACCATTGTTCTAATAAGTCTGCTTTTATATGTTACTTGGTCTTTTCCCTTGCAACTCTAATATTCTTCCCTAGTTCTGTTCATTTAGTATTTTAATAATTATGTGAGAAAGTGATTTTTTTTCTGATTCAAACTATTTGGTGTTCTGTAAGTTTCTTGAACTTTATAGGAATCTCCTTCTTTAAGTTAGGGAAATTTTCTTGTATGATTTTGTTGAAAATATTTTCTGAGTTTTTGAGCTGGGATTCTTCTCCTTCCTCTATTCCTAATATTCTTATGTTTTGTATTTTTATAATGTCCCAGATTTTCTGGATGTTTTGTGTCAGGAGGTTTTTTTATATTTAACATTTTCTTTGACCGAGGTAGCCATTTCTTCTACCATATCTTCACCACCTTAGGTTATCTCTTCCATCTCTTGTGTTCTGTTCATAAAGCATGCCTCTGTAATTCTTGTTCAAATTTCATTTTCAGAACTCCCTCAGTTTGGGTTTTCCTCGTAGATTCTATATCCATTTTTGGGTCCTGAACAGTTTTATTCGCCCCTCCCTGTTTTTGTGTGTGTGTTTGCCTGGATTTCTTTAAGGACTCCAGTCATTTCCTCTGTAAAGCCTTGCCATCTTCACATAGTTGATTGTAAAGTCTTTCTCTTGTGTTTCAGCTATGTTGGGATACGCAGGGCAGGGCACTATGGTAGGATAGCTGGGGTCTAGTGGAGACATAGTGTCCTGGCTGCTGTAGGTTGTGTGTTTACATTGGCATCTAGGCATCTGGGATTGGGTGCTGATTTCTGGATTTGTTAGATGAGTGTTTTGTTACTTTGTTTCTGATGTAAGAGAATGTGGTGGCTGTGTGTTGCCTGGTAAGAAATATCCACGGACCTGACAGGTGTGGCCACTGGGGATTCAATGTGTTACTGGGAGCTGACATTTAGGAATGAGGACCCTACGCCAGGGGTCTAGGAGAGTTCTCAGGGAGTAGAGCAGAGTGCTCCACAGGAGTCTCCTTGTAATGGGGGTTAGACCATGAAGAAGGGTCACCCCAGAACATCTGCTACAGAGCTGGGTATAAGATTGGAGGATTGGATCTGGAGGAGCAGAGAGAGAGAGAGAGGTGAAGATCTGCAGTCAGCCTACCTGGTTCTCTGGCGGGAGGAGCCAGTTTTCTTCTTTGACATTTATTTTTATTTTATGTCTATGGATGTTTTGCCTGCTTGGCTGTCTGTGCTATATATATTCAGTGCTGGCAGGGGCCAGCAGAGCACATCAGAGACCCCGAGACTGGAGTTACAGATAGTTTTTGAACCACCACTTAGGTGCTGGGAATCAAACCTGGGCCTTTGGAAATATGACCAGTGTTCTTAAGTACTGACTCATCCCTATAGCTCTTTTGTGATCTTCTATAGTCATGATTCCTTTTATAACAAAAATATTATTTTAAAAAATATCAGAAACAAAAAATAAAATGTACTCTAGAGAAAGTTTCATGTATATATGACTATATAAATGTGACATCAGAATATTATATCTCTGTCTTCTAACTATCTTTTCTAAGTCAATATAAAATATTTAAGTGTAAATTTAAGTCTCTAATTTGAGAAGAGTGTCGGGTGATACACCCTGACGCATGGATGCATCATTTGCTCAGCATCATCTCCTGCAATGTCGTGATTTCAAAGCCAGCTTGAACTGCAGGAAACTCTGTCTCAGCTAACATGGGAGGTGACCCTGGGAAATCATTCCATGTGGTTGCTTTACAAACACATGTGTTAAATGCCTGCCATGATGTGATGAGTCTACACTGCATAGCAGAGAACTAGAAGCAGGTAGATCCTGGGGCTTGCTAGCCAATCAGTAGGTTTAGTGAGGGACTCTGTCTCAAAATGTAAGATGAGAATTGAAGATGCAAGACATCAACCTCTGACCTTCATACATGTCAAAATACCAACACACACACACACACACACACACACACACACACACACACACACACAAACCGAATGGCAGTCTACAATGGTAAAAATGCTTATTTCTGAATAACCAAGTTATAATTTATATTTTCTTTCATGTGCTTTTCTGCACTTTTCTAATCTACCATAAGTATTATTAATTATTTTTGGAAAGTTATGTGTTACTTGATTCTGATAAATAAAAGCAGTGGCTTTTGCAAAGACCTGGGAAATAAAATTTAAATGCAGAACTATTAAATTTATGGGATATCTAGATGATTTATAGTACTGATTCACAAACTATTACAAGGTGCTCTACATTTAAAATTGAATAATAGTGGCCTTTTCCTATTTGAAAGTTTCATTTATTTTGTTTAATGACTTAGAACCAAGCATAAAACACCAAGTTATCAGTCTACACACATGCCAATGAATTATTAACATGCCAAACAGAATCTGGAGCAATGAAAGCTATAAAGGAAGTTTGGGCCACAATTTGGACAAGAACATCAAGAAAAATTGCTGCTTTCAGTCCATCAGAATTCTTATTAATGTAGCATCTTCTAAAATAAAAGAATCCCTATATCTATCTTTTATGAATTAAAAGTCATAAGTTTCTCATATTTTGAATAATTTAACAAATATGAGTCAAGAAACAACTTACTCAAAAGTGCATAGCATTAAGAAAATGTCTAAGTGTAATGCTTGACTTCAAAAATTTGGAGACAAAGGACTTCTATAGTTTGGGTCCAGGCTGACCCCAAGCTTGGTCTCTAACGTAGCAGTGCTGGAAAGTGATGAGACTTTTAAGGCAGAGAGCCTGGGGGCATTGATCTTGTCTCCCAGGAGTGAGGCAGGTGTTGAGGGACTGAGTTAGTGTCCTCAAGAATGGGTTGTGCTAAAGTGAACTCATGTGAATTCATACCTGGAGCCATCCCTCCTTGCTCCAAGGTCTCATATAGCACAGGGTAGCCTGAAACATGCTGTCTACCTGGAGATAGTCGTAAATTCCTGATCTGCTTGCCTCTGTCTCTGAAATGCTGAGACTGTAGGTGTGCACTCCACATAAATGGTTTTATATGGTTCTGGGGATGAAGCCACCCAGGGTTTTGTGCTCCCTAGGCAAATACTGCATCCCCAGGTCAAAAAAAAAATAATCTGTACCTTTTTATTTTTAGCATGATAGAAAATTAATAGTTGGAAGGAAATCTCAAAGTTTTTAAGCCTTTCTCCAGTGTGCCTCTATACTAGATTTCATTTCTGTACAAAATGACACTGCCTTATGTCCTTGAAGAACCCAGAAAATAACACGAAGAAGTCCTTGAAATATTATTAAAAATTTATTTCCTGATGACTCTTGATGATCCTAAATTCTGCATGGCAGCTTGCTGTCAGTTTTCATAAATGTTAAATTAATTTTGACACTGAGTATTTGGGACAAGCTGTAGCTGAAATGCAAGACTGAATACCTTAGGGTGTCAGGGAAAGCGTCAGCCTGAGGCCATCCAGCAGGATCTATTTGTGTTAAGTATTGTGAAACTCTAGTGTTGCTTCAAAGACTTGCAGCTTCCCTGAGTGTGGCCAGCAAATTAGAGCTAACTTTGATAAACTTCAGGCTAGTGCCGCAGGTAAACTATGACACGTCCCACCCCCAGCCCTTACGGCAAGCAGGCATGGTGTCCCTAAGACAGCTTCCAGGAGTCAGCATGGGTGATACAGACTTTGTTCTCCAAAGGGCAAGTCTGAGCTCTGATCACTGTTGGTTGCGCCGCAGAAGGGCAGATCAAGGCTGGAAGCCATGGTTGTGACTCTCACCGCCCTGGTTTCATTGTTTAACGCCCTTCTACTTTTAGCCGGGTACTTTAAGACACTTTTGTAAAGCACAATGGCAAAGCATGTAGCGCAAGGCTCTGACTTTATATGAGATTTCAAAAGTGGGCACCGTTTCGTCATACAGGATTGAATGGGTGTTCTCATTAGCTTAGCAGAGGGAGCTGACTTCATAGGCAGAAAGGAACCAAAGAAAGTAGAAAGAGGACTGGAAAACAGATCCTCCTTTCAGCCTTCACCTTACAGAACAAAGGAGCTTCTTTATCACTCTTATGGTAATCGACCCTCTTACTGGCTGACATTTCTCTTCTGTATTTTGTTTGTTTGATTTTAGAGAGTTTAAAGTTTTCATTAAAATACAGTTAAATCATTTTCTCCTTCTCCCTTCCTTCAACCCTCCTACCTCTGCGGTTCTAAATCAGACCTTTTGTTTCTCTCTCTCTCTCTCTCTCTCTCTCTCTCTTTCTCTCTCTCTCTCTCTCTCTCTCTCTCTCTCGCACACACACACACACACACACACACACAGTGTTTGTGTTTATATATTTAGAGAGCTCTAAATATATAAACACAAACGATTGATTCTACATAATGTTGCTTGTCTGAATATGATTTCTCCTTTTTTATCATTTCCTAGGTGCCCATAGTTCTTTGCCTAGGGAGGGGAATCATCCATGTTAGTATGTCTGTTGGTGTTGTACTTTGGGTCTAGACTGTTGAGGCATCACATGTGAAGCCTCTCTGTCATTTCTAGAAGGCAATCTCACAGCAGGTTTCCTTGTTTTGCAAATATATTAATTATCACTGGGCACCCATTCTCTGCATTTCGACTGGTCATGGCTATCTATAATTAACTCCATCTGCTGCTAAAAGAAGTTTCGTTGAGGTGTGAGAGTTACAGTTATCTGTGGGTTTAAGGATAAGAACTTAGAAAGCTGCTGAGAATTATGCTGGTTTAGTGAAGTGGCTATAACAGGTTCTTCTTCAAGATCCGTGACATTACTGGCCCTGGGTCGTTTGACTATGTTTCCAATACCAGGCATGATTCCCTGCCTGTTGGGAAAGCTGCAAGTCCAATCACACAGCCGTCAATTTCTACTAAGACATGAGTGCCACTCTTGTCCCCTTAAGGCTACCACGCTGAGCTGATCATTGCTGTGGTCCATGGGTGTCATTGGTCCTCCCCTGGAAGCTTGCTTTGCACCTTCCTGTTCTATGAAAGCCCATCCCCAGGGAGGAAGATTTCAGATCAGACCCAGCTCAGGTCCTGTGTCCAATATGCACAGAGTCTTCAGCAATAGGGACTTACCTTTAACCCCCAGGAGGCTACTAAGAGCAACAGGCGATAGTCTATACTATTTTGGGAGTCATTTAGACTCCCCTGCTGCCTAACATGAAAGTGGATTTCTAATGCCTAGTGTTGGGGATTTTGTTAGTCTACGGTCTTGGGGAAGCATTGTCATCTTAGTTAAGGTTTCTATTGCTGTAAAGAGACACCATGACCACAGAAACTCTAATAAAGGAAAACATTTAATTGTGGTGGTGGCTTACAGTTTCAGAGGTTCAATTCATTATCATCATGGTGGGGAGAACGACAGCATGCAGACAGACATGATGCTGGAGAATTCTACATCTTGCAGGCAACAGGAAATGAACAGGTGCTGTGGGAGCTCCTTCAGCCAATAGCCTCTAATGTACCCGCCCACTTGGGCGTGGTCTCTTATACCATAAATGCAGCTGTGAAGCTTGTGCTCACTCTCTCTTCCGGCTGCTAGACTCTGTTTCTGTTCCGCATTTGTGCAGAGAACTGTGATCTAGGACTGTGATCTGTGAGTCTCCCCTAAATAAATAACCCTTTGTTATACGTAATTCTGAACTAGTGTGGGATTATTTTGTAACTTCTGTCCTCAAACTGGGACATGGGGCATGGCCTGAGCATATATGAGACCTGAAAGCCTACCTCCACAGTGACACTCTTCCTCCAACAAGATCACACCTACTCCAACTAGGCCACACCTCCTAATAGTGGCATTCCCTTTGGGTGGCATTTTTTTTTTCAAACTACTACAGTGACTTATACTTTCCAGGATTAAAAAATTATTCAGATCAGTTAAAATTCAATTTTCTATGGTCGGGAAATTGATAGAAAAATACATATGTAAATAAGCAAAAAACAGTCAGTATCTGTCTGTAAATAGTCAAATATATGCCATTGCTGTGCAATACTCCTGTTGTTCACTGCTAATATGTTTTACTCTCATTGGTTAATAAAAAGCTGATTGGCCGAAGACCAGGCAGGATTTAGGGCGCAGAGAGAATGCTGGGGAGAAGATGGGAGTCTGGGAGATGTGGATGATGGGATGAGAAGGATGGGAAGTATGTAGATGAGGTAAAGGAGTCATGGGGCAGCGCATAGATGAATAGAAGTGGGTAAATTCAAGTTGTAAGTGCTAGCTAAGGGCAAGCCTAAGCTATCAGCTGATCACTTACAATTACTAGTAAGTGGTTATCTGGGAACTAGCTGACAGGACAGAAAAGTCCACCTACATTCAGTCTTCTGTTAGTCCATTCTACAAAGTCCCGAGTAGAACATGGACCTGCAAAACCATCACATAACTGGTATTCCTGGCATCATTGAGAAAATAAGCAACATGCTGAGGACCATAAAGGTTCCATGAGCCAGGAGCACCTATACCCCAGCAGACACAACACATCACAGAGTGAGCATACTAACACAGTGAACTGTCGCTAACATCAGCTCAGTCGTGGATGAGGAGTGCTAAAGAAACCAAATCAAGTCCCAAAATATCCAAGGAAAGTGGAAGAGTTTATGCATTATCTCAGTCAATATTCATCGCTGTGAAGAGACACCATGACCACGACTACACTTATCAAAGAACAAAATTAATTGGGACTGGCTCACAGTTTCAGAGGCTTAGTCACTGGCCTCATGGCAAGGAGCATGGTGACAGGCGGGGAGCCATGGTGCTAGCGACGTAGTAGCTGAGCGCTCTACATCCGATCCACAGGCAGCAGGAAAAGAGACACTCTGGCCTTGGAATGGGCTTTGTAAAACCTCAAAGTCCACCCACAGTGACACACTTTCTCCAACAAGGCCATACCTCTTAATCCTTTCAAAAAGTGTTACTCCCTGGTGACCAAGGATTCAAGTCTATGCGCCTATCGGGGCCATTCTCATTCAAACCACCACACTCCACTCCCTGGTCCTCATAGGCCTGTAGCCATATTTTAACACAAAATGCATGTAGTCCAACTTCAAAAGTCCGCAAAGTCTATCACAGTCTCAATACTGCTTGAAAGTTCAAGGTTCAAACTCTCTTCTGAAACTCAAGGCAATCTCTTAACTATTACTGTAGTAATATCAGAACCAAAAAGCAGATTACATACTTCCAACATATAATGGCACAGGACATACGTTACCATACCAAAAGGGAGGAAAGAGAGTATACTGAGGAAATACTGGACCAAAGCAAGACTGAAACCATCAAGGCAAACAAATTCTGCATCTCCATGTCTGATGGTAAAGTAGTCTTCAGATACCCAACTTCTTTCAGTTTTATTGACGGCAACATACCTCTCTCTTGAGCTGCTTCAACACCCTGTTTGCAGCTCTCCTTGGCAAGGATTCCAAGACTCTGGCATCTCCAATATCTCGGGGTCTGCAAGGCAATCCAGGCTTCAACTTCACAACTTCACACAATTGTGTCTCTACTATGCCTCCATTCAGAGACATTGCCTGAATGTCTGGCCTCAGCAGCTTTCCTTAGCCTCAGAGGGGAATGCTACAAGCCCTTTCTTGTATTCAAAGCTGCCAAGGTCTTCTGCTTTTCTTCACCTGTCCCCCCCACCCCACCCCGTTCAAATGCATTTCATTAACCTCCTGGTTCTGATGGTTTCCTTCACAACTTGAGCTTTTTTTAAAGTTCCATTTTACAAGTTGGAAGTCCAGCTGGGTGGAGACCTGTCCCGATGTAGAGAGTGAAGAGCCGTGTGTGCTCAGATAAGCACTGGAGAAAACAGGAAAATTAAGCACACAGCTTACTTCTTCAAAGGAGTGAGGTGTAAAGCTGCTCTTCCTGGAATACTAGGAATGATGTTGTTTTACAACCTGGTGATCCTTTGCTGTCTGATGAGACAAGTTCTACTGTATCACCCAGAATTTATGTTTTATGCTTATTCAAGACCTTGTCCCCTAAATCTTGAGCATTAGTTTTAGACCATAAAACCCATTATGCTTACCTCATTCAAACTCCCTAGACCCTAAACCTTGGGCACTATCCCTGAATCAACAGTACCCAAGAAGTCAGTTGTTCTTTGTAAGGAATCTCAACGCTAACATGTCTTAAATTGCTGTATACTTGGGACTGAATCAGTTGCTATCTGATTACTTTTTTCAAAATTGTGCTGTGCTTAAATATGGCTAAAGTGAAATGATCTCGGCCAGACTCTTGAAGTCCTTGTCCAGCATTGGTTACAAGAAAATCGGGCTGAGTCAGGTTTCACTCCTGTCTCTTGATCATTTTTTTCCAGCGAGCTGAAAAGCCTGCAGGAGAATCGCCACGCCATGAAGTCACCATTCCCATTACTCCATTTAACATCCGGCTTTGCTTCAACCTTTTTTTAAAAAAATCTCTTTGAGCATTGTATTTAGATCCGTTACACTTCCCAATGATCTCTTTTCCTCCAACTCTACATTTTGTATTTTTCCTCGCTCAGCTCACTCCTCTTCATTATCCACCTGCACCACGCCTCGATGACCACACAAACTAAGCCGTCTTGAATTCTCCTCTTCCAATGCCATTAATACAAAGTTCTTCAATTTTGTCTTGGATAGATTTCTCAGACAAAGGCAGAGAGCAGCTGCATCTTCACCAACACTCTCTGTGCCACTTTGTAGCATTCTCCTCTGAAACCTCTTGAGCCAGGCAGTCAGAATGGACACGGCTCTCAGCACCACTGTTTGCCAGGAAGCCCTGCTTAAAGTGTTTTTCTAGTCCTAAGTCCCAAAGTCCACATTCTACCCACAAGCTGCACGGTCAGGTCTGTCACAGCGATGACTCCTGGTACCAACTTCCGTCTCAGACAGGTTCTACTGCTTTGCTACACTCTTTGGTCACTCGACAAACGGAAAACAGCTGCAGTGTCAGTCAGGGGCACTTTACTGAAACTCTGGCTTTGATTTGCATTTGAGCCAGAGAGGGGAAAATAAGCCTCTTTGTTCTGTGCTTTTTGAATCCGCACCCTAATTCACCACAAGTTTTGACTACTTGTTTATAAATTATTCATCCACAAGCCTGTATCTTTCCATCTTTCTAGAAATAGCATTGACATAAAAACAATAAAGAAATTTAAAAGAAAGTTTATTCAAAACTTAATATGAATGTGATGCCTTTGGCCAGGGGCAGGAATTTCCTTTGTCTTGAATGACGTGTCCACTGCAGAGGGGGCACCAGAGGCTCTAGAATCACAGAACATAAAGCAGTCTACTAAGTGACCAGGACAGCCAGGACTGTCACACAGAAAAACCCTGTCTCATAAATAAATAAATAAATAAATAAAATTTACCCAAAAACCAAAAATAATAAAAATAAACCACTTATTGAACAATGCATTTTCCAGCTCAACAACATTGTGAGGGCACCAGTTACCTGGGCTGGGAAACCTCTTCTGTAATGTCCAGATGTTATATTATTCTTAGCTTTAAGATTAGTGGAGCCTTGAGTCTTCGAGGCTTAATGAACCCATCTAAAAAGATTATCTGCGAGAAGAATGGTAGGCAGATACCAGTACTGAGGCAGAGATCTAATAAAGCCCTAAATAACCTTGGTTCTTAGCCTATGTCCCAGCTCTCCACAACCATATTCTACTCATCCAAGCTTATGGGGTTTACAGAATCCTCAACGTAAACAAAGCTTCATTCAAGAACTGCAGTTCACTGTTGAAATGTATATATTCATATTTAAATATCTGTATTTTTCAGTTATACAAGTATATGCCAATTTCTTCTGTTTTTTTTAAAAAAAAAAAAGTCAGGACAGGTAGACGTCCAGCACTTGGAAGGTGGAAGTCGAGGGTCAGGAGTTCAAGGTCATCCCTGGGTACAAAGTTTAAGGACAGCTTGGGCTATGAAAGAATGTGTCTGAAAGAAAAGAAACAATTTAGTCGGCTTTGACTCTTTTATCTCCTGCTTTTATGTGGCAATGGTGACAACAATTGATAGAAACTATATATACTATAGCACTTACGCTGAAAACTCACTTTCAGGACTCTCTTCCAATTCAGCAAATGGATAGTGCCTTGTCAACAGAACAGAGAGGCAATTTCTTCTAGGGCTCAAACGCAAAACAAAGCCGGGGTTTCATTAAAGTGTTACCGATTTATACTGGTATTTTTTCGTTGGTCAAACGGCCAAAAATTTTAACACTCCCTGGGCGGTTCGGACGCACAGCTGAGTGTTTTCTAAATGCTAATTGTTCGATATTGGAGGAAAATAAGATTCAGGATTCAGGCGAAACAATAACAGAGCAGAGGCGGGGGGGGGGGGGCGACTAGCGGACTTCAGCAGAGCTCAAAAGCAACAGGCGAGCCTAGGTTTTCACGCCTGCAGGGCTGGGGACTTTCGGGCACCGCAGAGCCGAGCACTCCGTGGTGCTTTCTCCCCAGCTGCACCCCAGCCCGGGGCACCAGCTCGTGACGCTCGGGGACACTCGGAACACCAGCTCGTGACCCTCGGGGACACTCGGGACACCAGCTTGAGACACGGCGGGACACTCGGGACCACGGGCAACGGCTCCAGTAAACCCGCGCTTACGGTCCTAGGCGAACGCTAGAACCTGGAACCCGGATTGCGGGCTCTGGCGCACCAGATAGCAATCCGAGGGCTGTAAATCCACTTCTCCGTAGTTTCCAATGGACTCCGAAGAGCCGCTGCGCCACGTGGTTGGCTGGCCTCCGGGCATGCGCAGTGGTCGCCCGCGGGGGCGGGGGGCGGCTGCTGGTGGCGTCGTGGGAGTCCTTGCCGGAAGTACTGGTCGCCGGGTGATGTCGGCCCAGGGCGACTGTGAGTTCCTGGTGCAGCGAGCCCGAGAGCTGGTGCCCCAGGACCTGTGGGCAGCCAAGGCATGGCTGATCACGGCCCGCAGCCTCTACCCGGCCGACTTCAATATCCAGGTGAGTCTGGCGCGGCAGTGCGCACGCGCGGAGGGGAGCGTTTAGCCGAGCGGGGGGGGGGCCCTGGGTGCAGAGCACGGCCGGACTCCTGGTCCTGCCTCACACTGCACAGTCAACTAGCCTCGCCCCCAGCGCCTACCAAGGCGGAGACCACACACTAGATGAGGGCCCAGGCTACTCATTCATTGATCATGGTGGCAGCCATCTGTTCGGTGCCTGCTGCTCGGAAACGTTATCCCAGTTGATCCCAGAAACCCCGCGGATGGAGTGAACCCTGAGCTCCAGTCCCGAGCTCGGGACCATCAAGGAACGTTTTGTGCTCAGGCTGTCCTTTCCCTTGGGGGTGTTTTGGGTGAAGGCCCGACCCTGAGCGGCTGCAGGGCTGGAGCTGGACTAGCTACTGCGGGGGAAGGTGGTTGTGACCCTGTGTGCCTTGTTTCAGTATGAGATGTACACCATCGAGCGGAATGCAGAGAGGACTGCCACTGCGGGGAGGTTGCTGTATGACATGTGAGTTAATTATCCGGAACCCTCCCAGGACCTTTTGTGGACACCCTAAGGGGTCTCTTCAGATATCAACAACTGATAGAAGATGGGACCCTGCATCCGTGGTACCCAGAACTCAGGCCGTCTTTATTGCCAACACACCTGCTGCAGAGATGACTTATTCCTGTGTTTTAATCCCCAAATTTGTATCTCGTGGTTTATTTAAGAAACGGAGTATTCGGACAATAATTGATACAATGAAATGTGAAAATCCCGTCTAAAGAAGGTTAAGTTTTGTGTGTTTCTGTGCATCTATGGAAACACATAAATACATTGGGGAGCTCACAGTCACTCTGAAGCTCGCTTTCATCACCCGCTATGGTGCCCCCCCCCATGTCTACTTCATAGACATGCTTGTTCTTCTTCCTTCCCATGTAGCACTTCTCAGCCTCTCCTTTCCTGGTGCACATTTCCAGTTATGTCTGGAATGTCAGCTCTTCTCTATCCATATTTTGGTGTCTCTAATTTGTAGCTAAAGGGCATGTGCATTTCATCACCTATCAAGTTGTTCTCAACAAAGGGTATCCTAAATATCCATTTCCACAAATGATATATAAGATTGTCAGTGTTCCACACTCCCAGCAACCTTTATATGATTGTCTCTATCTCCTTTTTTCTTTTCTCCACCCTTCCTCCCATTTTTTTCTTCTTTTCATTCTTTCCCTTAAGACAGCGGAATCTTACTTCATTGACCAGGGTGGTTTTGAACCGAAAAGACTCACATGCTCCTTCTGTCTTAACCTCCTTGTAGCTGGGACACAGGCTATACTACAACCGGCCCGTGTCATGGGGAAAATCATATCTTGCTATATTGTTTCTTAAGTTTGTGCCCCTGATGCTACCAAAAATGTGGAGTATCACTGCCACTCTTCTCTTGTTTATTTGTGGTCAGTGATTTGCTTTTTTTTTTTTTTTTTTGGATAGAGTATCACTTACTTTTTCTATTGCTGTGACTGATAGAAAGGAAGGGTATATTCTGACTTGGGGGGGCAGCAAAAGGAGCAGGAGGGTGGCTGTCACAATACTCGTGTAAAAGATGAATGAATGAGGGCTTTCAGATTGCTTTTGTTTTCTCTTTGTTTCTGAGACCAGGTCTCATATATCCCAGATTGCTGTGGGTTCAAATTCATTAAGTGTAGCTGAGAATGACCTTGAATCTGATCCTCTTGCCTTTACCTCTTAAATTGTAAGCATTCACTGCCACATCTGGCTTATGGGGTACAGGGATGGAACTCCGTGCTTTGTGCATGATAAGCAAGCACTCTACCAACAACTGAGCTGTATCCGCAGTCCCCCGTTCCTAGAAACATCTAAAGACTCTATGAGGATTCTCAGTTATTTTAACTAATAGGCTATTTTGTGCATTTATCATGGCGTATTCTGATGTATATAAACATTTTCCTAAAGAAAAGTTGTTTTCCCTAAATGCTAGTTTTTTACTTTGTTGAATCTGGTATCTTACTTTGTTGTGTTCATTTTAAAAATAGGTTTGTGAATTTCCCAGAACAGCCAGTGGTGTGGAGAGAAATCAGTATCATAACGTCAGCACTGAGGAATGATTCGCAGGATACGCAAACCCAGTTTTTAAGAAGTGAGTAACAGTAATGACCACTTCTGGGATGCTGTGTCTGTCACTGACACCTCAGTCACACCTGTCATAGTGGTGCCCACATTATGGTATATTCTAGGCAGTGAAAGTCTGTGGTGACGTCACTTGGTCCCTTCAGAATTTACGTTGAGCGCTTATTTAAGTGTTTCTATGGCGTGGCAGTCTGCCGGTGAAATCAGGAGATTGTATTTTGGACACGTTTTATAATAACCAGAAAGCATCTATAGATAAATCCGATCTTCACAAAATAGGAGAAAAACTTCGAACTTCTGTGTTGGTTGCTAAACCCAACCAAAGACTAGCAAGTCTAGATAATTAGCAAGCAGATGGTTTTGGTCATTTCAACTTCAGCAAGTTTCTGCCTTTCTCTTAGTGTAGCTAGGTCTGTGGTGATGAATCACTAAGGTCATGCCTGCCGTCTGGACCATCAGGCCTCCAAATGTTTCATGATTACTCAGTAAACAACTTGTGCCAAATACTCTGGAGTCCAGAAGTCTACTAGTGTGCAGGTGAATTCCAAGTGTTTATAGTTTTATGAATGGAAAAGAACACCTTACTTACTTCTTTCGGGTTAATCTTTTCTTTGTGGGAAAAAAAAAAAAAAACTTCAGTGGTGAAATTTTGTTTGCAGGCTTGTTTGAAACTCTTCCGGGTCGGGTCCAGTGTGAAATGTTGCTAAAGGTGACAGAGCAATGCTTCAATACATTGGAACGATCGGAGATGTTGCTGCTGCTTCTGAGGCGCTTCCCTGAGACCGTGGTGCAGCATGGGGTAGGGCTGATTCCTTGCTTTCCTTTAAGAAAGGACTCCAATTGCTTATCACTCGATTCCCTGGCATTCATTACACATCTCCAGATGTCTTCTTATCCACCTAAGGTTATAGTCCCCAAAATTTTTACAGTGTTATTCAGTCGAAAGTTACCTGTTTCCATCGTGTTTGACAATGTGTTTGAATTTAAGGGCTCGCCACCAAGCCGAGCAACCTGAATCCCATCCCTAGGTCCCACATGGCGGAAGAAGGAAATGGATCACAGCAAACTGTCCTCTGACCTCCACTTGAGTGCCATGGCATATTCTTCTCCCCCATAAATAAACCAGAATCTCTTTAAGGGCCGCCACTCATTGAATCTGGCCTACTCTACAGTGAGCTCATTTTAACTAATTTATCTACATGGACAATGCTCGTCTTTAAAGGTGAGCTATGCAGTCATGCAGCCCTTAAAGAGATTTTGTTCAGTAATGGACTTGTATACATGGTAGTGGTCCTATGAGGTTGTATTGTGCAGTGACAACGTGGCTATCTTGGTTTGTGGTATATATTCCTTGTGAAATTCCTACTGATGGCGTCATTCCCTATTGTAAGCTATACATGACAGGCATTCTGAGGTCTTCAGTGGATATGACTTGGGGGACACAATTTAGATCTGACATTCTTTGCTTGTAGCAGTGGCTTTTTACTTTGTCGTGTGATCGTTTATGCTGTCCCAATAAGACGACAGTGTTGCAAAGAGAATAAAATGAATGTGTGAGCGGATTTTGATAGACTTTGCTGTGCTGGGACACTCATGAGGGAAAGGTGCCCTTAAAACTCAGACATTTTTTGCCCAGTGCTTCCCCACCTGTGTGATTATCTACTGGGGTCTCTCGAGAGTGGCTGTTGACATTCTTGTACTTCTTGACAGAGTAAAGTTGGCTTCCAGTGTCTTAGAAAATCTCTGCAGCTGTCATCATTGGTGCTGTCCTCCGCTGTCGCGCTGGAGTTCCTGCTGACACTTGGTTAGCCCTCTAATTCAGAGGAGAATGAGACCCGCATGGACGGGTAGTCAGTGGACTTGATCAGCAATGTCGCTGATATCCTCTTATGTTTCTAGTCTTAAAGTAGAATTGTTTCTTTCCTTGAGAAATTTGTGACAATTAACAGAATACTGTTTCTTCCTGTGATTCTGACATCTTGCACTGTGCACATGAGGTGATTTTTGTCTTTAAACAGGTTGGCCTTGGGGAGGCGCTGCTAGAAGCTGAGACCATTGAAGAACAGGAGTCTCCCGTTAACTGCTTTCGAAAGCTATTTGGTAAGAAACACTGTATTTTGTATTACCTAATTGGGGTAAGTAGAATATCTGGGGTATGTCATTTCTGGGGTAAGGTTACTTGTACAAAGAAAAGGAGCTCTTTTATTATGAAATTTAATCTTGCTTTTACCTGCAAAGCATTAAAAAAAAAAACTCTGTGTGATCTTTAGTATTTGATATCTCTGCGGGAATGTGTATAGCATATGTGTGCATATGAAGCATAGTCGTGAACACAGACTCCTCTCTGGCCATGGTGTCAGACCCACGGGCATATTGTCTCTCGGCCTCCCTCCACTGATGTCCTTTGGTACCGCTCGTTTAAACAGTTGTGCCGGAGTGACTCCCCCTTTGTATTTTAGATGCTGCGTTCAGTGAACTGGAAAATGAGTTAGTTTCTGTTAGAACCCTAGTACAAACAACCTGAATAGTTTTTCTCCTTGCAACAGTTTGTGATGTCCTTCCTCTAATAATTAACAACCATGATGTTCGATTGCCCGCCAATTTGTTATATAAATACTTGAACAAAGCGGCTGAATTCTACATCAACTATGTCACTCGGTCCACACAGCTGGAAAATCCGCATCAAGGTGAGTGGAGCATCTTAGCTGCTCAGACTTGGTTTGCTAAAGTCCCTCAAAAGTCCTTCTCTGAATGTGTGTTAGTTTGATAGTTTTCCTAAAAGATGCCTTCAAAGAAAAAGAAGTAGGTAATTATTTCTGTAATCACTTCTACCCCTTTATTGAAATAGTGTGGTTCATAAACATCACACAAGCACCTTGAATGCCACCGGGTGCCATAGCTGAAAAGCCACTTCCTTTGACCAGCCAGCAGTCGTGGATCCTTGAGACACACAAGCACAGTCATCTCACATGTGCTGTTAGCAATTTTACTGTGTGACCATCGTAAGTATACCAAGTTAGGTGGTGTATCCCACTCTGTGATATAGCCTAGAGCTTTCCTTGGCCTGCCAGCCCCAAATCACGACACAGAGACTTATTAATTATGAAAGCTCGGGCTTAGCTTAGGCTTGTTTCTAACTAACTCTTATTGCTTAAATTAACCCATTTCTATTAAACTATGTGCTGTCACATGGCTCATGGCTGTTACCTCTCCTCCTGCATGCCCTGCTTTCTCTTCATCTCCTCTGGTGTTTCTTCTGCACCTAAATTTATCTCCTCTTCCTTTCTCTCTGCCCGGAAGTCCTGCCTAGCCTCTTCCTGCCTAGCTGTTGGCCATTCAGCTCTTTATTAAAGCAATCAGAAGGTATCTTGGCAAAGACACTTCTTCACAATGTAAAGAGAAATATTCCACAGCATTCCCCCATTTTGTTTAAATAAAATGGATTTTAACTGTAACACAGACCTTTTTTTTTTTTTTTTTTTTTTTTTGGTTTTTTGAGACAGGGTTTCTCTGTAGCTTTGGAGACTGTCCTAAAAGTAACTCTTGTAGACCAGGCTGGCCTCTGCCTCCCGAGTACTCGGATTAAAGGTGTGCGCCACCACCGCCCGGCTATCTAGAACTTTTCTTAGCTTTCTCAGGTCCCTTTTTGGATATTTTAGCACCCACATTGGGTACCATATGTTAACGGATTTTTTTTCTGTTCTGCCAGCTCTCTCTCTCTCTCTCTCTCTCTCTCTCTCTCTCTCTCTCTCTCTCTCTCCATGAAACCTTATTATTTATTATGAAAGCTTGACTTGTAGCTTAGGCTTGCTCCACTAGCTCTTACAACTTAACCCATTTATAGTAATCTGTGTTTTGCCTCATGACTTTTTACTTCTTTTCTGTCTTGTGCCTAGATTCATCTCTTTTTTTCTCTCTGCCCAGAATTCCCACCTAGCCTCTCCTTGCCTAGTTATTGGCCAGTCAGCTCTTTATTAAGCCAATCAGAAGGCGCCTTAGCAAAGATACATCTTCACAATGTAAAGGAATATTCTGTATCACGTAGGGCACAAATGTACAGTTAGGGAACTGAATACTGTAGGCAGCAGTAGCACATGGTATTCGTGTATCTCAGAGGTCCTAGATGTATAGAATGTTTAGTGAAGAGCATTGTGTGAGAGGAAGGAGACCACTGGTGGGGACACTTGCCAACAACAGCTCTCGCACAACTGAAATTGACTGGGTGTGGGAGGGCTCAGGGAAGGGAAGGTCTGTGGACTACAAATTCTGTAAACTTGGCCGTCACAAAACAGTTCTGTCTTTCTTTACTGATAAATTGCTACTGTAGCTTTCAACTTTTTGATGTTTCTGAAAAACTTTTGATTTCTTTTTAATACTTGAAACACATTACTTAACTGGAAAAATAGTTTGTGTCTTTATAAGTTTTTCTCTAGGAAAATTTTTTCATGTTTTAAACTTTTATTGAAGTTGGTGGTTTAGGGGAAGGAATGGGAAAGGTGAATAATGCAATTATATTTTGATTAAAAATTTAAGAATTGTGGAAAATAAAGTTTTCTAATATCAAAAAGAAAAAAAGAAAGTGAGAGAAGCACCCAAAACTGTGTCCCTCGGTGACCAGCTCTTCTTTAAAAACAACAAAGGGATAAACGTGCCGTGGTCTGTGCCTGAGCTGTCCCTACCCCCCAGCTCCTGTCCTGAGTCTTCAGCCCCCAGCACCACTGGTCAGGTCCTGCCTGAGGGGTCTGCCTGGGGTGCTTGGGGGACTGTTCCATTCTCAGGACGTGTCCTTGGCGCTTTGCTAGGTTAGTTTTTGTCCCTGATTTACCTCTCAGCATTTGTCACATTCTGCTCTGATGAGGTCCTATGGGTGCTGGTGTCTGCTTCTCCACTCTGTTGGGGTTGCTGAGGCGCCTGCGGCCTTCAGTGGGAGCTGTCCTGGTGTTCTGCAGCTTCATCTTTGCTGTAGCTCTTTGCTCCTGGGTGGTGGTGAGAGGAGCTCCCATGTGACCTTGAGGCTCCAGTTGTGTAAACAGCGCATCATTTAGGGGACCCCATGGAGGACACTGGGACTAATGTGTCAGGTCGTACTTAGCCTCTTGAGTGAGGATTTAGATGTTTGGCTCCTTTGTGTAGTGCCATATAAATACTTAGTTAGGAAAAGGGGGGATGTATAGGAAAAGGGGGGGTGTATTATGCTCAGTACTTTTGTCTTTTGATTGAAGAGTCAAATTTTTTTTCTCTGTCAAGTACCATATAAATAAGTAATGATATTAATTGTAGGTTACTTTTTCTCACGTCTCAGGTGCACAGGATACATCTGATTTAATGTCGCCCAGCAAACGTAACTCTCAGAAGTACATAATAGAAGGCCTGACTGAGAAGTCATCCCAGATTGTAGACCCTTGGGAGAGGTTGTTTAAGATTCTGAATGTGGTTGGCATGAGATGCGAATGGCAGACGGATAAAGGGAGACGGTAATGAACAGTTTATTCCAGAATTGCTCGTTAAATCTTCAGTGTGTCATCTCAGGACCCTTGTACAAAACAAAAGCTTTTAAGAAAATCAGCATCATACATAGATACTGCAGGGCAGTTTTGTAGCAGTCACCATTTATGCAAGAGAAGAGGGTACTTTTTCATCTTATCCAAGATTCCCAACTGTAGGGGATCCTCAAATTTCTGAGCGGGGCTGGGAGAAGCTCGAAAGGTAAGTGCTTGCTTACAAGTGTGAGGAGCAAAACTAGAGCTGGGCAGTTGTGACAGCTGCTTGTAAGCCCAGCACTGGGGAGACAGAGACGGAATTCTTGGGGTGATCTGACTGTCTAGACAAGCTTGAATTGTCTTGTTCGAGGTCCAGTGAGAGCTCTTTTCCCAATAAACAGTGTGAGAAGTGAACAAGAAGGACTTTCGGCATCAGCTTCACAAGGACGTGCACTTACATGACCCCAATACCACCCATAATCTCTGCCACACAAGCAGTAAGACAGGACTGAGTGTGGTGGTGCGCGTGTTTAATCCCAGTGCTGGGGAAGCAAAGGTAGGCAGATCTCCGAGTTCTAGGCCAGGGTCTGCAAAGCAAGTTTCAGGATAGTACTTTACAGAGAAACCTTGTCTCAAAGAAAGAAAGAAAGACAGGAGGGAAGGAGGAAGGGAAAGGTAAAGAAGGTATACATACAAAAAACATACAAAAAAACCCACAAAAAAACCAGTAAAAAAATAAATAAATTTAAAAAGAACATATTGAGAACTTGATCCTATCTTATTCATGCAGAGAAAAAAAGAAGTTAACTTGGCATGCT
Source organism: Myodes glareolus (assembly GCF_982192425.1). Taxonomy (NCBI): domain Eukaryota; kingdom Metazoa; phylum Chordata; class Mammalia; order Rodentia; family Cricetidae; genus Myodes; species Myodes glareolus. The sequence continues at coordinate 6,647,983 of NC_142048.1, read as the reverse complement.
TCTGTCATGAGGTTGTCTTTGTTCTTAGCTCCAGGTCAGAAGGGGAAATTTACCAGTCATGCAAATAATAAAGAATAACTTTAATATGAATAAACATGTGTCAGAAGAACTCAAGTGGCTAACACAATGACAAAAAGATGAGAAGTAATAAATCCTTAGAGTGGAGAAAGATTAACACTGAACTGTTGATAGGGATGTAAATTAGTGCAGTTACTATGCAAAATAGTGTGGAAGGGCCACAAAATCTGACAGTAAATCTACCTTTCATCCAGCTGTGGATTCCAAAGGGACTTAGCATATGAAAGAGACATCTGTATGTTTGTTTGTTACTATACTGTTTTTAGTAGCTATGATATGGAATCAGTCTAGGTGCCTGTGAATGTATAAAGAAAATGGGAGTCTGATAGAGATACATTATAACATTATTCAGCCATAAGGCATCATCTTGCATCATTTTTGGCAAAATAGGTGAACCTAGATGACGTAAGTGAAGTAGGTCAGATATAGGCAAATTCGCCACGTTCCCTCTCATATGGACGTTAGTAAATGCTATTTGGAATGTAGAGTGGTGATCGTGTGTGCTTGTGAATGGAGTTGGGAAAGGAAGTAGCAAAACGTCAGCTAACAATATCCAAATATAATTGTTACAGAAAAATAACTTCTGATTCCTACACGCAGAAGGTGCATGGTGAGTCACAATAGCTTAGCTGCATGTGGTGCTGAGGGTTGAACCCAGGTTCTGCTTATGCCAGGCACGTTCTCCATTGCTGAACCACAGCCCTGTAATAGCTGATTTTATGTTTAATTTTCATAATTGCAATAGAAGAGTTTGAAGTTTCCTAATTGATGGTATGGAAGCTGAAACTTAATTACCCGAGGGCCAGGACTGGTGGCACATGCTTTTAATCCTAGAACTCAGGAGGCAGAACAGGTAGATCTGTGAGTTCAAGGCCACGTTGGTCTACATAGTGTATTCCAGACCATCCAAGACTGGTCTCAAAAAGCCCTGTCTCAAAAAGAAACTTAATTGCCCGGATTTGATTTGCATATGATACATCTGTATAAAATGTTACACTGGGCCTTTGTGAATATACATATAGTTTTTTAATGATTAAGGGACTAGAAATATTAATTACCCCATTGATTATATACTGTATTAGATTATCACAACATATCACATGAATTCGTACAGTTAAAGTAAGTTTTTAAGGGGCTGGAGTGATGGTCTAGCAGTTGAGAGCACTGACTGATCTTCCAGAAGACATGGTTCAATTTTCAGCATCCACATGGCAGCTCACACCTTCTACAACGTCAGCTCCAGGGGATTTGACACCTTCATACAGACATACATGCAGGAAACACCATGTATATAAAATAATTTTTTAAAGCTTCATTTTACTTAACGCCACAGCAGTTTCTATGCCCAAATACCTACAGCTGCCTCTGGCAACTGCAGCGTTTCTCCCAGGCAGTAAGGTGAATTTGTCCCCTTCTCCCAGGAGCTGTAGCGACATCCTGCACCGGATGAAGGAGCTCTGCAGGTACATGAACAGCTTCGACAGCGAGGCTCATGCCAACTATAAGAACCAGGTGCTCTACTCCACGATGCTGGTCTTCTTCAAGAGTGCGTTCCAGTACATCAGCAGCATCCAGCCATCTCTCTTCCAAGGTTAGCTCGCTCGCGTGCGCTGGTGTGAAACCCGAAATACTCGTTTAGTGCGGATAAGAGGGAGACAGAAGTATTTTACAATATTCTACTTTCACTTGTTGTGCGATTAAAAAGTTGTAGGGTGGTACCAGTGCTCTTTGTCATTGATGATTTAATTTGGTTTCTATTGATTAAGTTTTTATATAACTATCTCTCACTAGGAATTCCTGTATTAAGACCTAGAACTAAACTAAATAGGGATATTGAATGCCTGTTTGAAATGGAAATCAACACTTTGGAGGATGAGAAGGGAAAAGCAGTTCAAGGACAGCCTTGGCTACATACTGAGTTTTTTTTTAAATGTTTTTATGTTTTGTTTTCAGAGAAAGTGGGCATTTAGTGGGTTATGGAGAGGAAGGGAAAGGGGACAAGGGAAGAAGGGGGAAGAGCAGAGAGAGAGAGACAGAGAAACAGAGGGGGAAGGGCAGAAGTGGGGAGAAGGGAGCAAGAGAGAGACAGAAAAGGAAGCTACATACTAAGTTTGAGGCCAGGCCTGGACTACACATGAGACCCTCTCTCAAAAGACTAAAAACACAAAATCAAGAAAGAAAACCCTAAAATGTAGATTTCATGAAGATGCACAATAAAGATTTAAACAAGCTATTTATATATATTGTGTGTTAACTTACGGTTTTTCATATGTTCTGTTTTGTTTGAAGCATGTAGTTATGCTGTGCATGTAATGTTCATGATCATTTTATACCTCGTGGTCATTGTTTAAACACAGATACATGAGAGCAAATGCAAGGAAGGAGCAGTCACTCCTTTCCAGCCCTGAACTGGCACCTGTGTAAATGATCCAGCACATGCATGATCATGCGGCCTTTCTTCCTGTGTGTGGACATGCGCTTGTTTACCTAGTCAGGGTCACGCTGGCTGTATTTTTGAGTTTTATTTTCATGTGGCACTTGACCTGCTCATATTCACCACTCTTTCTCTTCATTTGTGACGTTCCTGTGTCCTCCTCTGTGTAGGTCCTAACGCCCCAAGCCAGGTTCCCCTAGTTCTGCTGGAAGATGTGGCTAATGTGTATGGTGATGTAGAAATTGATCGCAGTAAACACATACACAAGAAGAGGAAGCTAGCTGAGGGAAGAGAAAAAACCATGGTAACCTTTCCACTTAATTACTAACATTGTGTGTGCCATTTGTAACGTGATTTTGGAGCTAAAAGTAAAACTTACTAGAAGACAGTACAATTAAGTTAGTTGTCTTCAGTGGAGGCCATTTTGTGCCCCTTCTCTCCCTGGGTCACCTGACAATGTCACAGCTGTGGTTGTGTGAGAGGGATTGGTATTGGCTGTCTGGGTAGAGACCAGGGATACAGAACAGCTCAGCATCCTGGGGGTGTCAAGGTCTGTGAACCCTGTTTTGAGTTACTTAACCATGTTTTGACTGATGGGTATTGGTGAAATTACACAACCCCCAGGGAACCGTTGGCTGGAGTAGGATGCTATGATGGCTTCAACAGGCTTCAGGGTGGAAAGAAACAGGAAGGCTTTCTTCAGCTTTAGAGACGGTCTCCACCCAGCCTCACTGCGTGTGCTCATAGCATGTGCCTGGTAGCGCACCAATGCTGGTCCTCTCCTCCTAAGCACTTCTCAAACTTCTGCAGGCTGTTTGGAATCCATAGTGTCTTCCCTGAAGTTTGGGCTTCTTTGATAAATGTATGACCTAGTTTGGAAGCAGAGCTGTCTTTCATAGGTTGCAACACTACCAAATTCGCCATTTACAATAGTAAATAGGGTCCTGATTCACTACTCCTTGGTATGAAACAGGGCTCTGATGAGATAGGATATCCAGCGAATTTGTGTGTGTGTGTGTGTGTGTGTGATTTCTGCGTTGCACAAGTGTGTAGGTAGATTTTCCAGGTATGAGAAGCCGCAGGAGGACACTAAGATCTGAAGGCAGGGAGGATGGCTGTCGGAGAGGAGGCACCTGGGACCCAAGAGACTGCTCAGTGGTTAATAGCACCTGGTTAATAGCTCTTCCAGAGGATCCGAGTTCAGTTCCCACCACCTACGTCGGGCAAATGCTAACTCTCTGTCTCTAGCCCCAGGAACTCAGCACCTGTTATCTGAGAGCACCTGTAGTCACTAGGGCATACCTAATGCAGAGATGTACACTTACACATAGTTAAAAATAATGAAAATAAATCTTTATTTAATTTTAAGGAAAACAGGCATCCCAGGCAGTGTCGTGTGAGGTGAGCTGCGGCTGTGTGCTTCACTGCAGCCTCTGCTACAGTGACTGAGTGTGCTGAGAGGTGGGATGGTTTAGCTGGGGCCGCTGACATGGTCAAGTGATTGGGCAGAAAAACCGACTGAAGAAATTGGTGACAGTGGGAAGCCCAGTGACCTGTGTGACCTTGACTGTTTCGTTAGCGTCTCTAGACCTGCCAGTGATGTTTATGACAGTGGCCTTTCTCTGCAGCTCTCTTGGTTCTTTGTCTGTATGACAGAAAGAGTGGCAGAGGTCTTTACTGTAAGACACAGATGGCATTCCAGACTCACACCTCAGCAGCAGAGCTAAGGGGGCGGGGGTGTTGTGGCCCTGGGCACATGTGTGCAGAGAGCAAAGGGGGCACTAACAGGCAGCTGCTTCCGTCTTAGGGAGTGGGCTTCTGTTTATTCTCTTGTGTGGCAGACTGTTGTAAGGAACCAAATTAATTAATGTCTCGTTAAGGAAATGAGAAACTAAAGTGAGTGCCACTTACTCACTATCTCTCAGTATAAGAATCTGTTTTGATTTGACTTTGATTAAAATGATGTTTTGAATTTATAAGAAATCAACAAACCTAATTTTAGACATACATCTTGACAACATGAGAATGTTAAGATGACAATCATGTATTGATCATTGGAGATCAGTACTAAATTGGAAATATTGCACATCCAATATTCTTTGATATAAAAGACATAGAAGAGCGAGAACAGTGACTAACATTGCAGCTGTGATGGCATGTACCACTTCCAATGAGCTGTGCTCTTCCCATAAGCAGAGTTCAGATGATGAAGAATGTTCAGCCAAAGGAAGAAATCGACATATTGTTGTCAGCAAAGCGGAGCTCAGCAACTCCATTGAAGTGCTGGAGAGCTTCAAACTGGCCAGGGAGAGCTGGGAGTTGCTCCATTCCCTGGAATTCCTGGACAAAGGTGAGTGTGTGCTGGTCACTGACACTGTTCAACCGTAACAGATCAACTCTAAAATGTCGTCTTTTGGAATGTCAGCTCTCATTGCCTATTGAATCAGGTCTAAACCACTCGCTCAGTTTATAGGGTTCTTGTTTGATCCGGAAACCTATTCAGTTAACCATGATCTCTGAGTTCCTCCTAGGCCAGCGGGGTTGGACAGAGTGGAGGGCCGGTGTTTGCTCTCCTCCCTGTGTCTGTCCTGCTGCCTCCTGTCTCGTGCTCTGGTTCTCTGCCCCCCACGCTGCCTGTGCTCTGCAATGTAGAGGGCGGTGCGGCTTCTGTCTGCCATCTGCTGTGTTGCCTTGGACATAGAGAAAGCCTGTGTTCTTTTTTGAGACAGGATCTCAATATGTAGCTCTGGCTGGCCTGGAACTCATAGAGACCTCCTGTCTGCCTACCAAGTGCTGGGATCAAAGATGTGCATCTCCTTGTCTACTTGGCTGCTTCCTTTTGAAGGAAGATAGAAACGATTCATGTGCCTGCTTTCTAGGGCTCACTACTTCCTTGCTAACCAATCACTTTTGCTTTCCTGTGAAATCAGGGCCCATTGATTGCCTGTTGGGTATGAGCGTGCATCCTGTGGCCTGCTCGCACATGACCAGACAGCCCCCTGTCAGATGTGCTGTGTTCTAGTTTCTAAGGGAATATAGCCTTGCTTTCTTTTGTTGTGTTTATTGTAGATATGACTATTTTGGAAGAAGTTTTCTTTAGTCATAAATTGATTTTTTTAAAAAAAGATAAAATGAGCAGTAGGGATTGCATAAGACCTTGTCTTAAAAAACAGAACAAGGTACGTGGAGTGATACTTGAAAAGTGTAGTTCTTGGCATGTAATATGTGCTTACAAACACTGGTGTATGAAAGTCCTTCTTGGATTAGTAAAATGGCTCAGCGGGTAAGGCAGCTGCCAACAGATCTCATGGCCTGGGACCCACATGGTAGGGGGACAGGACCAATTCCTGCCACGTGTGCTCTGACCTCCATAACTGCACCATGTTGCACATGTGTACCTAAAATAGGTGTGGGAAAAGACTCCTTGCGTGTCTGCTGTTACAGCCCGCTAGATTGTTGAGGCTGAGAGTAGCCCTCCATCTCTCATTAGTTGCTGTGTTTTTCTCTTTGCTGCCTGTGTGTTCACCAGCTGAGGGTGAATTTGCTTTCAAATTCTCACACAGAATTTACAAGAATTTGTTTGGCGTGGAAGACCGACACCTGGCTGTGGCTAAGAATCTTCCTCACAGATATGATCATCTACCAGGTACTGTGAGCGGCATTTCCAGCTGCTGTGTCTGTGCAGGGTGGGACTGCTGCAGACTGCCTTAGCGTCCGCGCTGTGCTGTGCTCCGCTGCCTGGCCACGCCTTGGAGGATTCTGTGGTTGAGATTACAGTCCACTTTCATCCACAAGTGTCTCATTTCCTTGCTGACTTTTGGTGTGTTCAGTCATGTTCCTGCTCTTCCCTGTGTATAGAAGCAAGAACCCAGACAGCCGTTTTTATCTCAGTCCTCTTGCACCTTAAAGATAGCGTAAATACTTCTCAGTTTTCTTAATGAATATTTGTCCATTTTAAGTTACCATACAAAATATAATTTGCTTCAGTTGATCTCCACCACCTAGCAGCCGTCTTTGTGCTGTTCTACTTCCGGCAGCCTCTTTCTCTGCCATAAAAGTTCTACCACCCCCCCTCGGCTTTTCTTTTCCTCACTTGTGGTCTCATGACCTCTACCTACACCCATACCCACGTGTAACCATCCAAAGCTTGGATCCCCGTATGAGAGAGGGCATGTACCATTTGTCTGAGTAGGAGCTTTCCTAAAACAGCACCGCTACGTCAGTGTTCACTTCTTCCCTCTGCCCTGCTGCCATCCAGCCTAGTGCATTGTTCTGTAGCTGCCAGAATGGGGAGAGCGGACAATTGCTACCAAGCTGTTGCCATGGACAGCTCGCTGCTCCTGTCCTTCATGAGTAGCTAGCTGGTTCTGTAGAAATGGTGCATCTAAAATGTCCTTTACCAGAGATTCTGTGCCACCTGTGTGTGCGTGTGTTTTAATGTCAGTGTTTTTTCTCTTTGCATTTGTGTCTTTCCAAGGGTCAATATAAGAAGGCAATAGCCAGTCTGCATCACTTAGCAGCTCTCCAAGGATCCCTTTCTCAGCCACAGATCACAGGACAGGGGACTTTGGAACACCAGAGGGCGCTCATTCAGCTGGCAACCTGTCACTTTGCACTGGGGGAGTACAGAGTAAGTACCTGGTGGCTCAAGGGGCATTCTCAGAGACTCACCATTGTGTTCACCATTGAGTGCTCAGCCATTCACAGGAATGCAGCCCCCTCCGCACGCGCTGTCTGCCTCTGCGCTGTGGCAGCTGCCGTTCGCTCAGAGCCTCACGCTAGTGCCTGTGTCTTCTCTACTGCAGATGACATGTGAGAAGGTCCTGGACCTGATGTGCTACATGGTGCTACCCATTCAGGACGGAGGGAAACCACAGGACGAGCCCTCCAAAGTAAAGCCCAAGTTTAGAAAAGGTAGAGTGAAGTCTTGTTCTCTGTCACAGTTGTTTTAGGGCCGTGGCCGAGACATGTCACAGTTCCGAGTGAGGTCAGAGCACTGTGTGCTGTGGAAAACGAGCCCTCCAGGCTGTGTCCATAGCAGCTGTGGCTCTGCACCTTCTCCAAGCCCTGAGTCCACTTCGTGAGTTTGTCTCGGAAGAACGTCCCTTTGTGCACTAGGTGGCATTCTGAGCTTTACCTGATGCCACATTGCTAGGAAAAACTAATGCATAGCTAATCATCTAAATTTTCATCAAGGAAGTAAGAAATAAATATGCAGATTAAATATGAAGACAGTAGAAGACGGAAATAATCATTAGAGCAGCACTGGGAAAGTGAGTGAGGCCAAAGGTTATTTCTGTGATAATACGCATAAACTTGGTACAGCCCTAGCAGGTTTGACCCAGAAGACAGAGGCCTCAAATTAGAAATATCAGGAATGAAGACAGTATCACAGCAAATCCTGGTTACATCAAAAGAACAATAAGAACAATTTTATGCCAAGAAAATTTTTTTTATGATTTATTTATGTGCATTGGTGTGGGGGTGTCAGATACCCTGGAACTGGATTTTTAGACAGTTGTGAGCTGCCATGTGAGTGCTGGGAATTGAACCCGGGTCCTCTGGAAGAGCAGTCAGTGCTCTTAACCGCTGAGCCATTTCTCCAGCCCTATGCCAAGAAATTTTAAAAATTAGATGCAGTAGGAAAGTTTTTGATAAGCACATCTTATAAAAGAAATGACACAAAACAAAATAGAAATCTGTTATTATAGCAAAAGGAAATTAAATTTGGTATAAAAAAACAAAAACAGACAACACAGACTGGAAAAAGCAAGGCTGTTCAGCAGTGGTCCTGAGTGAGGGCAAAGGAACAGCTGTCCTGTGCTTCTGAACGTGAGTGTATGCGTGGAGGACAGCATTGCCGGGAAGATGGCCTCATTACCCAGCGGTCCCTCGTTCCTAGCATCACCTCCAAACTGGTCTTTACCCACTGGCTCGTGGCTTCCAAATAGAAATGTTCTCTGTTGATGAACTGAATATTCTTGTACTTTGTGTACAGAGGAGGAATGCTGAAAGTAAATGGATGCTTCATTTTAGATATGTACTGTGTTAAGGAGGATTCATGTGTATAAAAAGGCATTTATTTTTGCTACTTCTTGTCTGTGATTACAGGAAGATTTAAGATATAAAGAGTACAGGCCATAATGAAAAGGATTGAGATCTTAGTTTAGATGTCAGTGCTTAAAGTTTTTCCTATAAGTACACATGAAGTCATATATAAACATGTTTGTGTTTAAAGTGAAAAATTAGAAATCTCATGAACAGGCTGTAGTGTCTATAACTGGATGACTGGATGGGAGTCGTGTGTGTGTGTGTTTATTCATGTATTTATGTATGTATGTATGCATGCGTGTATGTGTGTGTATATGTAACAATAGAATACCACATAATCCTGGAAATTCCTTGACCAGCGCTACATGTATTATGACAAACCTGAAACACAGAAGGTGGAGTAAAAATGTCAGTTTACAGAAGATACCTATATTATGACACCATTTGACTTAGTAGACTGAAAACTTGCCAGACATTTCTGTGTGTTGTTTGTAAATACAAACACCTGTAGCAGACACATGCAGATTGCATAGGAGTGACGTCACCACACTCAGAATTATGTCTGCCCTGGGACAGGAGAAGAGGGTGACATTAAGATACTATAAGGAGCTTCTTCTGGGCCAGGCGGTGGTGGCACACGCCTTTAATCTCAGCGCAGTGGGGGTGGGTGGTGGGGCAGAGGCAGGCAGATCTCTGTGAGTTTGAGGCCAACCTAGTACAAGAGCTAACTTCCAGGACAGACTCCAAAGCTACTGAAAAACCCTGTCTTGAATTTAAAAAAAGAAGAAGAAGCTTCTACTGGTTTTGTGGTAATTTAAATCTTTAAAAATTAAAGCCAGATGTTAACATTTTATAAAACCAAGAGACAGGGGGCTGAGAGATAGCTCAGCAGGAAAGAGCACATGGTGCCCTTGCAGACGACCTGAGTTAGGTTCCCACCGCCCACATAGCAGCTTATAACCATCTGTGACTCCAGTGCAAGGGATCCGAGATCCTCTTCTTACCGCTACAGACACTGCACACACGTGATGCCCATATAAACATACCGGCTAGATACTTACACACAGAAGCTGAGTGACAAGCACATTGGGTTTGTGAGATTCCCTCTATATAATGTTCTACATATCTGAAATATTTTATAATATTTACTTAGTAGGGTAGGAAAGAAAATTGAGAAATGAGGGACTGGAGAAATGGCTCAGCAGTTAAGAGCATTGCCTGCTCTTCCGAAGGTCCTGAGTTCAAATCCCAGCAACCACATGGTGGCTCAGAACCATCTGTAATGAGGTCTGGTGCCCTCTCTGGTCTGAAGGCATACACACAGACAGAATATTGTATACATAATAAATAAGTGAATATTAAAAAAAAGAAAATTGAGAAATGAAATCTTGAGACCAAAAATCAGTGTCATCATCACAAAATATAATTGTGCTGTGTCGCGAGTTCTGCAGCTGTTGTTTATCTTACTGAGGGAGTGAGTGACACGTTTGTCAGAGCCTTTCTCTTTGACGGTAGCATTCACTAACAGTTTGGCCTTCTGCTAGGTTTGGATCTGAAGCTGCTGCCCTGTACCAGTAAGGCTATTATGCCCTACTGCCTGCACTTGATGTTAGCGTGCTTTAAGGTGAGCTTAAAATGGAAATAGCAGGAAACGCATTGCCTTTGAAATATGTCTTGGTAAGCTGGCACGACTAAGCTTTGTTTGCGGCTGTTTTGGACTTTACCAGGCAGGTGGAAAGTTTTCCTGTCCTAGGAATTAACAAGTGTTCTTTTGGCTTTTGGTGGTTTTTGGGTTTTTTTTTGTTTTTTTGTTTTTTGTTTTTTTTAGTTCAGCTGCACTAGGCAAAGGTGAGCAGGAAATAAACCCCATCCTTGAGAAGGGTAGGGGTAGTATGTAGTAGAGCAGACAGACAAATTCCCTTGCCTGCTATGGTTGGTATACAGTAAAAAATTTTGACATTGTATGTATCAGAATGTATTAGCTACAGAAGAAGGCAATATAAATATTTATTAGGGTCATAGATGTATGAGGAGTTAATTCTTTTAGACATGAAGGTCACCACCAGCAAAGGCCTAGTAGCACTGGGAAGCTTCCAAGACTCTTGAAGACACAAACCTTGGCTGCAGTGGAGTGGAGCCTTGGGGTGGGGTTGTCACTGTCACATTAGCTTGTGTGCAAAGGGTAGCAGTACTGCTTACTACTTTATGCAGTGGTCCCACACTAACTTAATCACTAGAGCTGCTTGGGGCAGAGAAGCCTTCTGAAGTGTGTTTTTTTGCAGCTGTCCATTTCAAACTGAACCTTTAGCCTTTTCTGTAGTTCACACCTTATTGCTTGCTATCTTTCCTTCTTCCCAGTGCCATCTCAAGCCTTCTACTACAGCTTCCTGCCCATCTTTCCACTCACCGTTGTTTCCTAAAAGATGTCTCTAAGGTTGAGAAGATGACTAAATTGGTAGGGTGCTTGCCCAGCACCCACGAACCCTGGGTTCAATTCCCAACACAGCATAAACTGGGGCATAGTGAGACATACCTATAGTCCCAGCACTTGGGAGGCGGAGGTAGGAAGATCAAGAATATCCTCAGCTATCTAACAAATGTAGGGCGATTCCTGAGACCCTGTCTTAAATAAGTAGAACAAGAAAAACCAATAACAAAAGTTCCTGTTTATTCTCTTCACTATGTAGGAATACTCAACTTTATCTCTGATTCTCAAGCTCAGAAACTCCCAGTTCACTTCCCCTGTTCATGTCCAACTCCGGTATAAAGACGTGTCAGCCTCATGTGCTGCGCCCTCAGAGGGAACCTGGGGCCTCCTTTAAGTCCACCCTCCTTAGAAGGGTGTTGTTCAGCAACAGTTTTGTTATTTAAATAGTAATGATTTGTAGCCTATACTGACATATGGAGCCCCTTTTAGGAAGTGATACTTGGTGTGCCCTAGATGTCCTAGATTTATTTTTCTGCATGAAATTTTGTCTTACAGCTGAGAGCTTTTACAGACACCAGAGACGACCTGGCCCTGGGCCATGTGATTGTCCTGCTCCAGCACGAGTGGCCGCGGGGCGAGAACCTCTTCCTGAAAGCCATCAGTAAGATTTGCCAGCAGGGGAATTTCCAGTATGAGAACTTCTTCAGCTATGTTACAAGTATCCTTTGTCTGGATTAATCACAAGAACTGCCATCATACTGTGTGAACCTCTGGCAGTACAGATACTGCTTTTACCAAGTGTGGGAAGGGAGGAGTGAGGATTCGAAGTGATGCTGTGGCAGGTGCTTGGTGAAAGTCAGTGACGTTTCAAAGATAGAATTCAGGGAATCGGGACTGTCGTTCTAGCTAAGTTCAAGAAGGCAGCCAAGATGCTTACAGTCAGAATAGCCTACAGGTTCTTAGCAAGCCTAGGGCAGTTGGTTTAGCATAGCCTGCAATAGTTCCTTGGCCTTTATCTGTGGAAAAAGTGTCCGCTGTGGCCTCTCCTTGGACAGAGGCTGCCCCTGGAATCAGTTGTTAGCACTAGGCCTGTGCCATGACAGCTACCAAAGGGTTTACGCTGATGAGGCAGTGTGGCTTTGTGAGCTGTTCATGAGGGAAGACCACCTTTGAATTGAGGGGCACCCTGGTTTAGCTGCTTTCATTTCACCATTTCTCAGAGTCCATTCCCTCAGTTTGCAGGGTATGTGTGCTACATATGTCCCAGTGCCTGAGCAGTGATTTTTTTTTAAAAAAAGATTAATGAAAGTTATATAACTTTCCCCCAGAAGAATGCACCATCTAATATTTCACATGGGATTTTCTGGGTTCTCGGACACTTCCTTTCTTGAAGCATCTGAAAGACCTTGTCTGCTGGGTCTGAAGAAATCATCTTTCTTCTTATGACTCATACATATCCTGTCAGCCAGACCATCCTTCCCACTCCTACTGCCTCTGATTTCTTGAGAAGAAATTTCTCATGGCCATGTAGAACCTGTTTCAATATCTTCGTAGGAAAACCATGTGTTAATGCCTTTTAGTCGGATGGGTTTGGGGATTGATGGCCCTGGGTTACACAGCCAGCCCCGCCTGGCGGAACTTGTACCGAGAGTTCTTCTCATAGGGCCATTTGGTTAATGTGAAAATCAACACCTGTCAAGACCTGACTATGGTGTTAGTTGGAGGACAACAGCAGCTTCCTCATCTGCTGAGAGCCTGTTCTTTCCCTGGGAGACCGGGACAGCTTGTTCCTTGTTGGTTGACCTGAATGTGGCTGAAGACATTGACATGCTGGAGGAATTTGCTTATTTAAGGACCCAGGAAGGAGGGAAGATTCATCTGGAGTTACTCCCAAATCAAGGAATGCTGATCAAGTAAGTAGACAATCTTTTGTTCTTTGAAGCTCTGTGCTCACCTTTCGTGTGCTTGCATGACTTCTTTGTAAGTTTCTGTACTTTTTGTAAGTTTAATGGAGAGGAATTCAAAACTGGTCTCTGTTTTCGAGGGTCCACATGATTCTAGGTGTCTTTTAGAGACTTGTGCTTCTTAGCTACATTTCCTGGGGTGGGGGGGGACACAAAACCATTGGGGTATTTTTGTTACTTTTGAAATTTTTTACTAGAGATTTTTCTATATGCCTTTTCCTTTCTGAGATTTGGTATTCACTTCTGGTTAGACATAAAGTGATTTTAAATGAATGCAGCCATGCTTAACATGGTACTGGATGGGGCTACAGGTTTCCTTTATAACTGTGTCTGAAGCCCTTCCAAGCTTCTCCATGGCTTACACAGCTCAAAGTGAACGAGCTGGTTCTAGTGCCTCTAAAACACGCCTGCCCCAACAAATAATTGTGCAAGCGTTTGAGCCCAGGTGTACCCCTAGCCCATAGGACACTGCAGAAAGCCCACGTTGTCGCAGATGAGAACCTAGTGGCCATCCATGATTTTTAAATAGCTCATAAATCTCGCTTCTACCCTCAGTCCTCATTGCAGTTTGGCTAAGATCCTCTCTACTGTAAGCGCCATGTGCACTTTATACACTTCCTTCTGGCTTCCTGCATAATCAGTGTGTCTGTAAGTCACTGTCAAAGCGAAGCCAAGAGACTGAACCCAGAGCAGGGGGAATGCATGGCTGAGACTGGAAACCTCATCCATCCCTCAGTTTGGGCGGAAGCAAGTCTTTAGTTATTGAAAGCCATAGTCCTCACTTTGTCTTTGTAGAGTCCTAGGGGTGTTGGAGGAGCGAGGTAAGAAATGCTTCTATTAGGAATTTGGCTTATGATGGGCGTTCCTTCCTCATTATACCTTACCAAGAGTAGGGCCCAGTGGAATCTTCCCTAAAGAACAGAAGATCCCCTCCCCATGCTGTAAGTGATATTGTATGTCTTCAACATTTCTAATAGGGAACTGAGGTGATGTTTAGGAGCAAATGAGGCCCTTTGTAGAGCGCTTAATCAGGATGTCCCAGACACTGTCTTCTCCCCTTCTCCATCGACTACTTTGGTTTGATGATGAACCAAAGTCATGGGGAATATAAACTGTTCCAAGTGTCGTTAACCATGTGTGAGAATAGATTACTTCTATATGTGGAAACCCAGGTAAACTGTTTTCTTTAGGAACTCCTAAGTTCCAAAATTGATTATGCAAACATATCTTTAAGAAAACTTAGTTCATCAAAAGCTCACCATTCAAATTGTCATAATATGTATGGTCTTAGAGTCAGACTCTTCCTACAGAGGGCTCCATCTACAGAGAATCGCCCCATGACTTAGACAATGCTTGGCTATCTGTGGCAACATGAAGGAATGGCTCCAGTCACTGAGCTGGGCCTTTCTTTGCCCATGTTGTCTTGACTTGAACAGTGTTAACCTGCACATGTCCCGAGGACTCGGAGTCAAAGTTAGGACCTGTCAGTTCCAGTGCTGCTGGCGCTGGAGGAGGCTGCTTGCCCAAGGAGGCGTCCGTCCTGCTTTCCAGGGCTCCCCCACCTTGATCAACCTAACTGTAACTTCCTTGAACTTTCCTTAGAAGACAAGCCTCCTAAAAACCCACAGTTGATTTAACCTGGAAAAAGGGTTAGGGCTTGTTACCTAGTGACCTGACCTTGTAGGCATGTTCTCTGTAAGGGTCTCACCATGGATTGAAATCTATATTTCAGATAACCTATCTCTAAATGATGCCAAGAGATTCTAACTGCTAAGACAGAGCTTTGACTGACTGAGGTGTGATTAGACTCTTGAATAAAACTATCTATATTCCTTTTCCCTTGGGTTCCAAACAAATTCTCTGAAGCCATTGCAGACCTTTTGGGTGGTCCCTCCAGATGAGTGGCAGAGATGTTGTGAGCAGTGTACCTCTCCTCCCCTTGGGGTAAGGTTGTGAGTCCGTCCTAGTTGTAGCATCTCGGATGCAAGCAGGTACAGTACAAACATGGGGCACCTGGTGCCAGGCCAAAGGAGGCATAAGTTCTTGGTTTGTTATATAGGTATGTTGTTCTGACATGTGCTAAATGAGAGAACGTTTTTATGCTGATATCCTCAGTACCATAGCTGCATTAGACTAAATCAAAAGGGAAAAAAATCTCTTGAGTGATCACCAGCTAATGTGTTAAATCTTCGTTACAGAATTCTGCAAGACCATGGCTCCCAGCCTTGTTTTTCCCCCAAATCTCAAACACCCTTTCTTTATTGAAAACATCACCAGCCCTTCTGGGTCCTCTTTGAAGGACCTCTCAGTTTGGGGCTTCAGTCCTGCTAAGGTGGCTAGCCAGTGTCTCCAGGTGTATTGCTGGGACCGGCGTGGGCGTGAGAAGAGTGAGTGAAGGAGGCTGGGTTTTGAGTCCTGTCTTCTCAGATATTCCCCTCCCACTGCCATCTCGTCTCCCTCTTCCTCACTGATGCCTTTTTACTCCAAGTCACAAGTGGGAAGAGCTCTGGGACCAGGAGCCAAGATGCCTCTACACTGGCACCAGCAGCGGGTGCGGTGGGGCCCTCAGCCTCTCCCAGACCCCCTGAAGACACAGCACGGCCAGGGCTTGTGGAGGTTAAAGTCCCTGTGCAGTCGCTGTCCAGTCCTGTGTATCTTCTCCGCAGTGTTGTTTTTGCGGTGCAGGGTGAGCTGGTGTGGGTGTTTGAATGCCGCTGTTTGCTGTTTTTTAAAGGCCTTCTAGCCCTCCCATGGGGTTACTGCAGCAGGAATTCTTACCTGTGCTTCAGCCCAGCATACAGACTGCTGACAGGTACCAAGTGGAAAACACCTGCTCATAGTGTGCTGTCTGTCAACATGTTTTCCCGCCATGGTTCCGGCTCTGTCCCTCGGTGCTCTTTTCATGCTTTATTTATTTGTTTTTAATTTGTTCTGCATTCCTTGGCAAACCATCTGGTTGTAAATATTGTAACATTTTTAAGTTTTTTTTTCATGAGTTGCCAGTGTGTTTGTGTTGAATTTAAAAATCATTATGGATCTGGGGGGAGAAACAAGTTTGCTAAAACTGCATTATCTAAGTGAGTACCAGAGGAAGTGCGAAGCTGCGATTCCGTTCTCATGAAACCCAAGGTTTTGAGTCATGAGTATTTAAATACGTTGACATACATGTACCACAAGCAAACTTTTATTGTGGATTTCCATATAATGATCAGGACTTTTTTGCTCTAAACAGATTTTCACACAGCTTTCCCTGCCTTAAAGCAGGCTGCTTTGTTTCAGACCTTACCTTTCTGAATTGGCAATATTTAATAAGTTAAAATGATGCCATCCTACTTAGCTAGGTTCTCCTCTTCTTAAGCCATATCTGCAGTCATGTGCCATGTAACACCAGGAATACAGCTATCATGTACCATGCTATTGCATTGACTCAAGCCAAGCTGCTGTGTACCCAGGCTGTAGGGGACCAATGCAGCCCATCACTGTGTGTGGAGCCTGACTGTAGTTGACATCATCCAGACTTGCATAGAGGCCCTTATGCATACATAATTGTTGTGCATCTGTCAATGTATAGAAATGGTCCTCTGCCAAGCAGAGTGCAACAGTTAATTGTGTCTTTAGGAGTATTAGGGAGAGTTTGTCCTCTGAAATATGGCCTGTAGTTGCATGTAACTTGTCTGGTTTTGGGTTGCAGCCCAGGGACCCAGGACAGAAGTTATCGCAAGGCAACATAAAACACTGTGCACTTGTTTGTGCCCCAGGAGACCCAGACTGAGTTAGTCTCCATGCAGACCTGTTTTCCCGCTCCCTTCTGCCTCCCTATAAAGCCTTTAAGAGGCGATGGTTGTTGCAGCGCTGTCTTCCCCGGTCTAAACAAGCCTGCACGGCGGTGTTGCCGCTCCTGCTCACTTCCTACGCAGTAATGTGCCTTAGAGACAGGAGCGTTCAGGGTGGTAGCCACAGCCTGTTTTCTCACGATGTGAAAGCCGTGTCACTTGGAAGAGTCAGGGCATGGGGTGGGGAACAGATGGGTTTCGTTTGTCTAAAACTGTTACGTTACCAAACTAGCAGCCAAAACTCCTCTGTTTGTGGTTGAGTCCACTGAGTTTTGCTGACTTTTCCTTTCCTCTGTTCATGTTGTCCTCACTTTATGGGATTCTGTTTGTCCTTTCCCGTCCTAACGCACGGCTCTTGGGGCACAGTTAGACACCTCTTGGCTTTTGCTCCCACTAACCCACCACAGACAACACGCACCTGGAAGGCTCTGCTCTTGAGAGAACCTCACAGGCAGTGGGTCTCCCTTTCTAGCCTGTGGCACGGTTCTGTCTCAGGGCCCCAGGGCCCCTACTTTTTCTGCAAGAGTCTGGCTGGACACAGCACTCACGTTTCTGTGGAGAGAGGCCTGACTCAGCACCCCAGCAACTGTGTGGAGCATGAGTTTTTGTGGACCAAGGCCCTGCCAGAGAGCTCCGTGGTGATTAGGACGCACTTGGTCCCTCCTCCTGCTGTTCTCTCTGGAGTCTGTGGCTTGGTCTCCAGCACAGTGAGGCCAGTGAGAATGGAACCTAAAGCACCCAAGGCACTGCGTTGTGTGAGCTTCAGGAGTTCAGAGGTGAAGCAGGTGACATTGCAGTGGCTATTGGCTGTATGAATGACCCAGTCTAGGGCAGGAAAGATGTCTTCCTAGTATGAGACTGAGAAGGATGGACAGGAGTCGGTATCTGGTTACAGCTTTTCTTTATAAATTTGGTGTAAATATGTGACTCCACTTAGCTGTGAGGCAGGTTGGTTCCTACCCAGGTAGCTCTGGGCTGTGCTGCTATTCTCACCGTGGTCTCCTTCTGTCTCCCTGTCGCTGACCTCAGGCACCACACGGTCACTCGCGGCATCACCAAAGGCGTCAAGGAGGACTTCCGCCTGGCCATGGAGCGCCAGGTCTCCCGCTGCGGTGAGAACCTGATGGTGGTCCTGCACCGCTTCTGCATTAATGAGAAGATCTTGCTCCTTCAGACCCTGACCTGACAGACCTTTGGCCGCCCTCTGCCCAGCTGTGTGACCAGTCTGCCTGACCAGGACTGATAAGAAGCAAATACCCGAGTTCTAACTCCCTTCCTTGGTTGCGTAAAAGTCGGTCCCAAGAGTGTGGGAAGTTTTTTCTATTTTTAAGAGTTTAGGTTTTTTGATTTGTATAAAACAAGAATCAATCCATTTTGTAAATAAAAGTCCTAAAACTTGACATTTTAAGAAAACTTTTATTTTTCAATTTTAAGTAGGGTATATTTGTCTTATTTTTCTAAGCATACAGCAAGGGGGCAAAAATCCAATGGGGAAATGAATTTTATTATATACTTACATGATGGAATATGTCTTCTGTGACCTCAGGTGTGTTTTCATTGATTACTTTGGTAAGTATTCTATGTCATGATAATGTTTGACCTTTCATTTTGTGCACAGTTGAACTTGAGCCTGTGCTATCCCTGCTGAGGGTCTGCTAAAGGAGCGATGCTACAGAGTCTCTGAAAAGATAGGGAAGAAATAGGGGAACCAGCAAAGGGGCAGGGCTCTCTGAGGCCTCAGGAGGTCAGTGTGGCCGGGGCAGTCACCTGCACCCCTGCCCTGCCCTATACTTGCATATGTGATGATGCACATGTGCAAACACAGACAGACAAATATACACACACACACACATGCACATACACATGCACACATGCACAGGAACCAGAATTACATTTCCTGGGTGCTGTATACTGCCATGGACTAGGTTGTTCGGCAGGTATTTTCTAAGGATTGGCATTTTTATTTCTTCCCAAGGTCGTTCTGTGTATCCTTTAGGTCTTAATGTAACCTACTTAGGCATAGACCTTAGGTGTAAGGCATTTTTTTGGCTAAATGAACTGTCATGGTTTGAATAGTATCACCCAAAGGTCATTCATTGTGTTCAAACTGGTCCTAACTCCATGTTAATTTGGAGTTTCATACATTTTAAAGTGATTGTTCACAGACTATTTCTTGTTGAAAAGTCTTTGTAGGTTCCAGCAGGTGTCTTTAAGACAGTGCTGGAGAATACAGCAGCAACCTGGGAGAGCAGTAAGTGATTTCGTGGTTTCGGTATATTGTCCACATTCCATTAATGGACCGCAGTCACACAGTAGTTTGTATTTAAAGTTACAGTCCTAACAAGATGCCAAATTAAGATCTGAGTGACATTGCAGTGACCTTGAGCACGGTGGAGAATCTTTCCTTTTGTCCAGGGGCAACCCCATGGTAAGTCACCCCGAGAAAACTAACTGATGAAGAAAGATGCAACGATTCTTTAACCAGAACTCCAAAGCCAAGCAGCCAGCTGCCCAGAGGTGAGCTTGTCAAGCGCACGCTCCCAAGAGTCTGAGTTAACTGTCTAAGGTACAGTCAGTGTCTGCCCTGGGGTTCTGTTTGCTGTGCTTGCAGATGCTGCTTAGCCCAGTGTGAGCAGGAAACTGTTATAAATTCAGTACAGCTTTGCCTTCTTACTGTTTTTCTTGTTAAACTTGGAATTGAAGATAAAACTGAACAGCAGCTCGATGGTTTTAAGCAGAAGTACAGAGAATAGCACCGGGATGGCTTTCCTCACAGCCTAGCACCGGGATGGCTTTCCTCACAGCCTGACTCTGCTTCCTTTTTCATCCAAGCCCTCAAGTGGTTTTTTGCCTGGGATACACTTCTGTGACTCAGGATGCTGTGGAGAGGCTCTCTCCTGAGAACTGGAAACCTCAGGTAAGGGTCATGCTGGAGCTGAGCAGTTCACCACAATTCAAGTGAAAATTAACTTTGGTAGGCCAAGCTGTAGAGACAGCCATTAGCTTTTTAATATCTCAGACTCTCATTTGTCAGTTATTTAATTATAATAAAATAATGCTGGTGTTTGCTAGCTCTATTCCAGTCTTTATGACATGTGTTTCACATATATTTTCTCATGACAACCCAGTGAGGCGGTGAGAAAGTGGGTGAGTACCTGAGACTTGTTTCTGGTATTGAAATGAGACCCGGCCATTCTGTTGGGTTCTCTGAGAGCTCCCCATGCTAGTGCTGTGCTTTGTGAATAGCTGTCTAGGAGAGAAGAGTTGGATTTCTTACTACAGAACTTGACAAGTGGGAGACTACCACTAGGTCCCTGTAGACTAGAAGCCTGAGTCAATGATACTTAACAGACATTTAGAAATGAAACCCAAAAGAAGGGGGAGGGTGTTAGTGAGACTTTGCAGAGACAGAACTTTTTAACTAGACCGGGAAGATGAAGTCGATTTTGTCAGATTGCTAAGCATCCAATCCTGTTCTGTGCTCACAGGAAGAGGAATTTAGGCACATAGAGGTATAGTAATGAGCACACAAAGGCTGGGGCTGTAACTTAGTGGTGGAATCTTGTTTAACATGTTCAAAAGCCCGGCTTTGATTTTCAACCCTGGGGGGAAAGTGCATGTGATCAATGCAGATTCTTTCCATGTACAAAGATGGTGTCACAGCCTTGCCCTGCTAATGTGTGCTGACGAAGTAACTCCTTATGAACAAGACGGCTCCATTCCTAATTCACTGAGTTGACAGCTCATGATCATTGCCCAGAGCTCCTCCCCCGTCAAAGGAAAGCAGTAACTGACTCACATCTTCATGAGAGCGGCTTCCCGGCCCTCTGAAGATGATTGACCGTCTGCTTCTAATGCACCAGTGCCGTGATGGGGAGTTTTTAAACCAGACGGCAGCTCCATGTGTCTCCTATAGTCCTACCACATAGATTGGATCCAGCAGAATGAATGGTCCTCACCCTACTTTATTCTCCTCTTTTTGTTCCATCCTCATGAATGATTTTTTGCTATTTTTTTTTTTGCCTTTTTTTAACGCTTCAGCACAAATTGCTCAGGTGATTTTTTTTTCTTCAAAGGATAACAAATGAAGTTGTAAAGGTGCAGATCCAGTCTCAAGGCTGCCACAGCCATGCTCTCTTAGTTGAATCCTTTGTCTTTGACAAGCATCTGGTGACCAGCAGCCACTGGCTTTGCTAGCCCCAATCTCTCTGTCTCCTGCCATTTTCTCTTCCAGAAGGACATCAGTCATACTCCATGGAGACCTCACCTAAGCCAGCTGCGCCTGTGAGATTTCAACATGTGATTTAGGGAGAATCGATTCAATAATCCTCCAGGAACCATATGCTGTTCTTCATTGATGTTTGTTTATAGACTTTTTAGGACTGTATTAGGTTTCTCATTGCTTTGACAAAAACGCTGATAAAAGCAACTGGAGGTGGGTTTATTTTGACTTAAAGTTTGAGTGGATACTTTTGTGACAGGCAAGTCATGGCCGCAGAAATGTGAAACAATAAACAGGAAGTGAGGCCTGACTTTAAGACCTCACTTCCTCTGTGCGACTCTATCTCCTGAAGCTCTACAACCTTCCCTAACATCACCAACAGCTGGGGACCACTGAGCAAGTGACTTGAACCTATGGGAGAAATTTCACATTCGAGCCATGGAGAATATAAGCTCCCCATGCCTCACAAAGACATTGAAATTTTTTAGCACCGTCTACATTCTATTATAAGACAGGCTACACAAAGCAGAGGCAAGTGCTTGCTATTAAGAATTTATGCATTGAATATTTCTCGTGAATATGTAACTTGAGGTGCCAACATATATAAACTTACCCAGGTGGGAGGATGTATATTTAGACTGACATGTTAATCATTTTTCCTCAAGGGCACCTCGAAGTAAAGACAAAGACAATGAAGTATTTCTAGCTCGTGATTAAAAATCAAACCATTACTGCTATCTAGGGAGAGATGTTCTCCTTATATAATAATTGCTACCTTTGTTTCTTTTTACATTTTGGAAACTAAAATCTATTTGAATGAAATAAGAAAAAGAATATAATGATTTTATTTGGTGTTTCTTTTGCTTATAAATTGAGCTTATACTTAAACACCTTGATTATCTCTGTTTATTTGTTAGCAACTAAGGAGACAAAAGTTTAGTGGTTAGATGAATTTGTTAAAAACATTGGCAGGCAATCCATTGGATGCATAATGATTAGTGGAAGAAATGAAGGGTTTTTAAATCATTTTTTCACTTGGGATTGGGGGTTATGGGAAGGGCCAGTGAGTAAGAAATGTTTGATAATTTCTAAGTGACAGTAAGCACTTCTGCAGCCTGTGCCCTCCACAGGCAGAGGCTGTGGTTGTGGCTGCTGGGATCTGGAGGTAGGGACAGGACCAAGCCGACACACAAGTGAGCATTCCACGTTAAATCTACTGTCTTCTCAAATGACTTCTCAGCCCTCGCCAGCCCGTTTCCTGACTGAGTTTGTCTTATTTTATACCTCTATGACCTGCCAGACTTGACCTCCCATAGATCCAGACTGCCGTAGAAAGAGGAATGAGGACACATACGTGGCAGCTGTATCGATATCCGCTGATATCAGCACCAGGTTCCTTCACCAAAGTGGAAGGATGTCTGTAGCACTCATTACCCCAAACCATTGCGGTGCAGTAACTGACAAATCTACTTTGGAGCCTTCACATCAAGGGGCGGTGGCATCTGTTAATTTGGAGTCTCTCAAGTTCCAATGTCTTGTCCCTCATCAGAAAATCAAAGAAAGGTGACATTTGGGGTCCGAGATGACATGAGTGTCCTGGGAGCAACGATAAGCCATTCCTTACAGGTTTTCCCACCCGTAAAATGATAGAGCAATTACATTTTAGAATGTGTACTATAAAGGATTTATCATGCTATCTCATGAAAGCATTATGAAGAATTGGAATATGGAAGAATTTTATAGAATTATAAGTGTAATCTACTTATAGTTGCCAAAATGACAATTGATACACATTATCACAACTGATTGTATAAGTGGTCAGTTTATTTAGTGATTGTTGATCTTTTATGACATATATATATATGTATATATTTGAGACACAAGATTAACTTTTTTTATTATATTAGGCATGGTGGTGCATGCCATTGATCCCAGCACACTCGGGAGACAGGCTGTGAGTTCAAGACCAGTCTGGTTTGCATAACAAGTGCCAGATCAGCCAGAACTGCATAGTGAAACCCTCAAAACAAAGAAGTTTTTGACTGTGTTTATGTGAGTGGGTGGACACACGCCACTGCATCCATATGGAGGTCAGAGACAGCTTGCTGAAGTTGCTTCTCTCCTACCATGTGGGCCCTGGAGATTGAACTCAGGTTGGCAGGCATGGTGACAGATGCTTTCACTGCTGAGCCTCTTCGTCGCTCCGAGATAAATTTCTAACTTGCCTTTCTAAAACTTCAATCTCCTCCTATGAGTAAACGTATCCTCGTTTATAAACTACACGGTGAAGTCTTTGTGGAAGTATTCCTACTTTACTTTCCGAGAAGTCTATGTAAATAGCTGAAATCAAAGAGCAAACTTGAAAAGATTTTGGAATAGTTAAGAGATAAACAGCCTCAAAAAAACAAAATGCCTCCCCACCCCGGTCCCCACCAATTAAACCTAAGAACTTGCTGATGAAACCCAAGAAAACGCGGCCTCTCCCTCTCCCGGTGCCCTGCTCCTGGAGAACTTCCGACTCTGTCCTAAGTGTGTGTTAAAACCGTTTCATTAAATTCCAACTCCACTGTGTTTAAAAATAAAAGAATAAATATTAGATGTAAGGAAAAAAAGGTGACAGTAAATTGGAAGGGTTGACGTCTTCCTTCTGATGATAATTGAAGAAAACCATTTGCTAGGCTTACCTAAGGATTTCATCCTCAATGCAGTAATGGGGAGACATACAGTCCTTAATTACAGAGTGTGCCAGCCTAGTGTGTGCATATAAAGTGTGCCAGCCTATTTGTGTGTGCATATAAAGTGCCAGCCTATTTGTGTGTGCATTTAAAGTGTGCCAGCCTAGTGTGTGCATATAAAGTGTGCCAGCCTATTTGTGTGTGCATATAAAGTGCCAGCCTATTTGTGTGTGCATATAAAGCAGTTTTCACAGCTCATACATTCAGTTCCTTCTTCAGGAAAGATTGCATCGTTACAGATTTGGCAAGCGTTCCTATGAAAGCAATAAGAGTTCCAGTCACTATGATGTTTCTATTACAATGCAAGTGCCTTGGCTTGTTAATTTATTTACACTGTTTTAATAACTTCAAAGAATTACATAGTTTCCTGAAACATTTTTTCTTTCTCATAATAGATTTATATATCTAATACCCCTTATTCAAAAAAATTTAATCATATGGGAAAATAAAATCCTGGAAAACTTTAAAGCCTCTATGAAGCCATTTCTACCTCTGATTTTCATTTCAACTTCAGAACTTCCAGCATGTGAGTTTTTAAAGTCATTTTAAAATACAATACTTAAAACTATACATCATGAGTCTATGACACAATGGATTTTCAAATTTAACCCAACTGAATTCGGTGTCACAGAGGGAACTGCTGGATCCCCTGAGACCTCTGTCCCAAAGACAGTCCCAGTTCTCAGTAAGCACAGAATACTTCCTGGATTTCTGGTCTCTCAGTCTGCATTTTGTCTTGTAATATCATTCACATTGTACATTTGGGAACGTTTCTTATGTAAATGACTACATGATAAATCTTTGGGGCTTCCGGGACCCACATTTTAGCCTTGCTGTATCCACTCCTCTCTGCCATTAGAGTGCAAAGGAGAGGCAGAAGAAATGTCATTCCATGTATAAAGTATGCTTCTTTGTTTATCTGCAAGACGTTTCTTCTCATGTCTGGGTTTCGCTACTCAGAGCATCTCACTTTGAACAAAAGACAGCAATTATCCTTTAGGCATTTGGTCTATTTGCTTTAAAGCTCTCTATTCATCATTTTGTGAGGGCTGCTGAGCTTTAGAAAAGAAATAATTCCCCAGGCACTATTCTTGGAAACCTGTTTTTCAGTACTTGTTAAAAATAGGAAGACAGATTTTATTCAAGACTATCGCAGTATGGAAGAGATTGAATTCAAGTAGATATTTGTAGCCAGTGGGCAAGTGAGGAAGCTGTGGAACTAAGAGGAACTCGGGCCAGGTATGAGGTTTGAGATAGAGCTGAGCAAACTGATTACAAATGTGAGCTGGATGCTGGGGCCAGGGTAGAGTTTAGACAACTAAAACCTTCTGAGTGAAATTCTTTTCAGAAACTGATTTCAGCAGACTAAGTCAGAGGCCTAGTGGAGACAAGAGGGCCCAGGGGACACTAAAGTGTGGCCAAGAAATGGACACAGCTGGTTCTTACTAGTTAGTGTGACTATTGAGTAACACATTGCTTGTGACCCGAGTGTTTGGTTTGTGTCACTGTGACATAGTGTCTGACAGGAGCAACTTAAGGAAGAAAGGATACATTATGGCTTATGGCTGCAGAGGATCCAGTGAGTCTTGTGAGGGCTTGGAGGAGAGAGAGGCTCCAGTCATTCATGCCAGGGGAGCATTCCTGAAGACTTTTATCAGAAACTGTGGTTGTAGCTGGTTGATTCTTGGGTCTCAAGTCTATTCCGTTTGTCTATGGGTCTGTTTTTATGCCAGTACCATACTGGTTTTGCTACTGTGGCACCATGATCGAATTTGAGATCAGGTTTGTGATACCTGTAACATTGCTTTAGGTGCAGTATGTCTGTCTGTCCTTCCCTGTGAATCTTAGGATGGATTTTCTAGGTCTATGAAGAACGCCACTGGAATTTTAATGGAGATTACACTGAATCTGTAGATTGCTTTCACTAATACAGCCATTCCCTCAATATGAATTATGCCTATCCATGAGCCTTAGAGTCTTTCCATCTAATGATGTCTTCAACTTCTTTCATCTATGTTGTGAAGTTTTCATTGTAGAGGTTTGTTCCTAGGTATTTTGTTATTTCTTGAAGCTACTAAAAAAAGGAATTTCCCCTGATTGTTTTTATCTATGAGTTTATTATTGTTATATATAAAAGTTACTTAGTGATGTTTATACATGGATTTTGTGTTCTATTAGTCTGGTGAGGGTCTTTATCAGATCTGAGAGTCTTCTGGGAAAAAAAAAAAAAACATCCAGGCAGCGGTGGCACATACCTTTAATCCCAGCACTCAGGAGTCAGAGGCAGGCAGATCTTTGAGTTCTGGGCCAGCCTCGTCTACAGAGAGTTTTTTAGGACAGCCAAGGCTACACAGAGAAACCCTGTCTCTAAAAACCAAAGAGAGAGAGAGAGAGAGATGTTTTAACTATGAGATCATGTCATCTGCAAAGAAGGATAAATTGACTTCATTCTTTGCTGTTTCTATGCCTTATTTCTTCCTCTTATAGGTAAGGCTTTGAACATTATGTTGAATAAGAGCCCAGGGAGTGGGAGCCTTGTGTTCTAGATTTTAGACATAAAAGTAGGTGTTTTCCACACCTAAGACCACGTTGGCTCCAAGTGTTTATGCCGCATATATCCTTGATTATGGTGAGTTACATGCACTCTGGTGCTGCTTTCGTCAGGACTTTCCTCCCCGGGGGAGGTTGAATTGGTTGGGGACTTTCTGCACAAGTCTTGATGCCAGTGTGTTCCTGTGGAAATGTACAGACACACAAGAGAATTTCATGCCACTCTAAGGAAAAAGAATATCACAACATTTGCAAGAAAAAGGCTGCCACTGGAAGTAACTGTGTTGAGCAAAATAAGCCAGCCTCAAAAAGACAAGCAGCATTTGTTCTTTCATATTCAGAACCTAAATTTAAAATTCTGTGCTTGTGTGTGTGCGTGTGTGCGTGACCACCTATGTGTGTTTAAGGAAGGTGGGAAGTGGAGAGGATGATGGGGACTAGCAGTGAGAGAAAGAGCCTGATGGAAAATCGGTAGTACAATGACGCACGTGCGTGAAGAACGTAGTACAATGACGCACGTGCGTGAAGAACGTAGTACAATGACGCACGTGCGTGAAGAACCTAGTACAAAGACACATGTGCGTGAAGAACATAGTATAATGACACACGTGCGTGAACACTATAGTATAATGACACATGTACTGTACATGAAGAGGCCTTGTTGAAATCCATTACCTGGTGTGCTGATATAAAAAGTTAATTGGAGAAAAGGATTACGTGGATCTTCATGCTCACACTGGGACATTCCAAGCCTCTCTTATAGTCCTGATCAAGGAGGGACAGCTGCCTGCCACACGTCCAAGAGTGATGTGTTTGTCTTCGAGGACACCAAGTGGCCAAGAGAACTTTAAGAGAACTTAGAAGTTCTCCAGTGAAAAGGCCCATGAATGATTGATCAAAAGCAGGCCAGTCCCTTTCCAAAGTGATCCATGAACATAGCCAAAAGGGGGCAGAAACACGAGTGGAGAAGAGGAAATGAGGAGACCGGTGTCATTGATTTCCCATAGTTCTTAAATGCACTATTGTTTAGTGTTAAGCTTAAATAAAATTAACTTTATACACATTGAGTGGTTTTTTGTTATATAATTTGCATTTTGTAATACAATAACAGAATTTTACAGCCATCGGGCCTAAATTACAATATAGATAAGTAAAACATTGAAAATGAATTTTTAAAACGTCACTGACAGAAATAAAAATTACATTGACCATTTAGAAAGTTACTAATGATGCAGGGTACGCTCCTGATACTCTGGCAGCTTCCGAGGAGCTACAGCGGAAAGTCCACAATCAACCCACACTGCTCTGGCTCCGACTACTCAGACCAGGCAGAAACTTTCTTTTTTAAGTGGGAAAAATGTATAGCAATTCCTATCCAAACAATTGAATGAGATGGATAAAAAAAAAAAGCAAAAAACCAAAAACAAAACAAAAAACGTGGTTTTCAAATACTCTACTTGCCTTTGAAGGCAAGCTCAAGAAGTTTCCACGATCACCAGGAGGTGGCACTGTCCTCTTCTCGGAGCCGGAGCAGCCTGGCTCGTCCAGCCGCTTGGAGTCCAGGTGTGGTGTTTGTCGTCTTCAGGGACCAGAATCTCAAGTGGATTGATCTTTAGCAAGAAAATTGTTCATTTCTGCAGAGTCTGTGTAACCGCAAATAGCTCCATACTGGCCACACTAAACTGAAATCATCAAATTCTCTGATATGGTCCATGTTTCTTGGGTGTTTGTTAGTAAGCAGAGGTGAACTCATTAAACTCTTCTCTTTCCACGGAGATCTCTGCCTGCAGGGCAGCCCAGCGCATTTCCACAGAGATTCCTACCTGCAGGGCGGCCCAGCGCTTTTCCACAGAGATCCCTGCCTGCAGGGCAGCCCAGCACATTTCCACAGAGATCTCTGCCTGCAGGGTGGCCTAGCGCATTTCCACAGAGTCAGCTCATTTATTTATTGACTTTTGAGCTCTTGTTTAATAGTACAACGTTTTGAGAACACAAAGGTTATTGGGTATGAGAACAGAGTAGACACTGATTCTAGGCAGAAGTAAGCAGTGGTGTGTGTGTGGCGGGGGGATGTTGCTGTCACCTATACCGGTCTTGGCTTATTTGCATATGTGCATGGTTTTGATGTGATGTGCACATGCATGTGGAAGCCAGAGGCTGATATCGGGTATCTTCCTCTCCACTTTGTTTTTATTTCTGAGACAGAGTCATCTTGTTGGACCTGGAGCTTGCAGATTTGGCTGTCACAGCCCCGGGAATCCTCCGGTCTCTGCCTTCTGAGCACTGGGGCTGCAGGCACACCCCACTTTAGGTGTGTGTGAGGACCAAACTCAGGTAAAAACTGAATCATCTCCTCAGCCTTTTCATTCTTTGAGTTTAGCTCTTGGAGCAATACAAGGAATGAGTTTGTGCTCGGGGTTTCCGAAGTGCTACTCACCCACAACGGCCTGATCAATTCCTGTCCTGTGCGGTCCCTGAAGTCGGCTCTCCGCCTGCCCCTGCTGCACTTACTCTGCCAGTCCTGGGATCTCTGAGCATCTGTAGCCCATCAAATCTCCCCACCCACCCCTGACAGCTTCTGACAGTTACCTCCCGGGCACCCACTCACAGTCACTTTCTGTCTCACCCACTCCTGACTTCAAACTGTTCCTTCCAGACGGTGTGTTTCTGCAGGAAGTCCCCTGCTGGCCGTCTTCAGCGCATTCTTTTCCCTGTGTGGAAAGCTGTGTGTTGGTCTTCTGTGGGTTAGGAACTGGGTGAGGATTCCTGCCTGCCTTTCTGTTGGTGAACTCTCCAAACTATTTGTTCCCCAAGACACTCACTCTCTTTATCGGTTGAGGCTTCCTGGGGGTTTAGTGGCAGCCTTTCACCTCCCACAGACAGAGGCTACACAGTAGGGCACTGGAATAGAGAAGAGGTGGATGAATGAATGTTTATCACTGGAGTGTGCACACCAGACATTTGATGACTGTGGAAACCAAAAGAAACTCGTTTTTATTTTCTGATTTTAAACAGTTTGGCATTAGTCAGTGACAGAGGCCTACCATACTCTCATTATAATTGAGACATGTGAATATCGAGTTCCTGCTCTCTTTATACGTCCGGGCTGAAAAAGCAGCTGCTGGGGTTTGAATGACAGAGACCAAGAACCTCCCTGCTTTGTCTCGAGCTCAATTTCTCTCTCTATAGAAGAGACACCGTAGTATACCTGTTGGAGCCCTAGCACTAATCGGGATTCCTTGTCTGTTCTGAAGGTCTCTGATTTCCCCAACAGCTCTGACGGTTTTGTTAAGCAGAGTCACAATAAAGAGCATCTGGGAAGAAAGGGGCTGGATATGGCATTTGCTCAGGGATCGACAGGTTACGGCAGATAAATTTAAATGCATTGTTTGTACCAATAGAATCAATTTGAGGGGTCCGTAAGGTGTAGGAAAGAAGGGAGTCAATCCATAGGATTGTTTGGAATTATGCACTTTCTCCTGTTATGATTGGTGGGATGATTAAGTCATTCCTTATCAAAGATATATTTATTCAGGCTAAAAAGCAAAAATAAAACAAAATATGTGGTGGGCGGGTGAGATGGCTGGGAAGCTGGGAAGCTTACTATGCAAGCCTGCCCGCTTAAGTTTGATCCACGGGGCCCACGGTGGAAGTTTGGAACAAACTCCTGCTGGCTGTCCACTGCCTTGAAGTCATGCCCTGTGCACATAGGTTGCTTCTCCCCCACCAACACACACATTGCTTGTCTTGATTCATGAAGCAGGGAAGAATTTGACAAACTTTTGCCATATAGAGCCTTGACCACTGGAAGTGGAGAGTGGGGAACAGGGTCTCTAACCCTGAGCTCGACCACAGCACATTGCTCCAGCCGGGTGTATCCCAGCTAGTTCTTACTCTTGCTTGTGTCTTTCACTCAACACAATGAAATACCGTGGGTAAATTTGTCTTGGTAATACCAACCTTGTGCATCACAGGATTAAAGTCAAATTGTCAACTATGCATTGTTCAACACACTGAGCATCTACTCAGTGTTGTGTGGCAGGAGTACAGACCCAGACAAGACCTTAAAAAGTGAGGAGGGGAGTTACTCATTTGATCCATTGATTAATCAATAAGTAAACCACTGAGGGAAAATGCAGGAAGTGTGAGTACAGAGAGATTCATATGGTGAGGGAGAATTGTCTGTGTTCTGTCAATCATGTTTTAAATAAACGCTGATTGGCCAGGCAGGAGGTATAGGTGGGAAAACCAGACAGGAAGTGGAAATGATGCAAAGAGAGCAGGAGAATTCTGGGGAGGAGGAAGTTGATTCCTCCCACTCCTGCCCAGATCACCGAAGCAGCAGGATGTGAGCTGCCCCACTGAAAAAGGTACTGAGCCGCATGGCTAAAATAGATCAGAAAAATGGGTTAATCAAGATGTGAGAGTTAGCCAGTAAGAGGCTAGACCTAATGGGCCAATCAGCTTTATAACAGAGATCATGTGTGATTTTTCTCTGGGACTAAACAGCTGGGGGGCCGGGCAGGAAAGAAAACACAAACAAGCAGCCTTCTCATGTTCCATTCATAAGGCTGGCATCTGGCTTATGTCTGTAGAGTTTGGATGCACTTCCAGCTGAGCTTTGATGAGAGGAGCAATGATAACCTTACTGAAGTTGGAGGAAAGTATGCTCTGTGTAGACTGAATTAGCGGCACAAGGCTCTCATGTCCAGCCAGAGCTGTATCTTCAGACAAGCCCCAGTCTTGAGCAACTTCACAAAAGGGGAGAGATGCAGGAGAAAATGGCAGGAAATGGGCAGAAGTGTGACTGCATAAGGCTTCCTCACAGGAGTCATTGTGAGTTTCTTTGATGTTGATAGTTTTGTAATGAATTACATGTATAGGCAAACCCGAATACATCACAGATGTTCCTCAGGAACGACAGAAGCATCCTGAGTTCAGCATCATTAACACGTAGTAAACTGCCGTGCTTCGGCGCTGAGTTACACACAGAAAGTTTTCCACCTTTTCACTAGAGCCTCCTCTTCAGCCTCCTCAGCTCCATCACTTGTGAAGTGGCTGTCTCCTCCTTATTTCCCCCTGTTGTAAATCCCGGTACTTTGAATGAACGCTCCAACATGCTGAGAACTCTTGCCCAGTGTGGCCAACGGAGTAAAAGTAACTGAAGCACCAAAACCCACATCTAAGTCCTTGGAACTGAAAAAGAAATGAACAAGATGCTCAGAATCTGGCATTTCCAGTAAAGCCAAGTCTGTGTCTGGAATGTTGTAGACTCCTTATGAGTTGTAAGGTCAGTTGTTCAAACATAAGATGTCTGGAGACTGATTTAAGAAATACATGGAGATCAGAATGACTGCTCCAGAGAGAGGGGATGTTAGCAAGTCTGGAGACTGGGTTGCTTTGCTCATTCATGTCTCATTCAATTCCTGCTGGATGAAGTAGAGACAGAGCAAAATATACATACATATACACAAGTCAGGAAAAGCAAAAATATTTTTTAAATCTACCGCAGAGAGATTCCAAACTTGAAGACGTCAGTTGTCTCAACCTTTCCAGCTAACATCACAGTTGAGGCCTAGCAACTCTGAGATGTCTTGTTTGCTGACATTAACTGCTTGTCCAAAGCTCCACAAACTCAGGGGGCTAAAACCAACTGAGGCGATAGAGTGGCCTTGTAGTTTTGTTTGGCTCCCTTTTGCTTTCAGCCCAGCTTTCTAGCATGTCCTATGTAAGCTAGGACTCATTATGTATTACAGACTCATTATGTAGGACTTGCTTTTCACACCAGAGGACTTACTATACCTTTCTGCCCTTTGCCATGGAGCCTACTCTAGGCCACTTTGGACCCTCTTAGACTGAGCTGCAAGAGCAACCTTTGTGTTTGCCAAGGTTCTTGAGAGGAATAGAACCCTATATGAAGGATGATTTCCTCGTCTGGCTTATACAGTGTGGTCAGGGTGTCTAACGGCAGCTTCCTGTATACTGAGAGGCTGAAGATGGTGGCTGCTCAGTCCATGATGTTGGAGCCTCCGCAGTCCCAGTCTGGCATCAAAGGCCTGGAGGATTCCTTTACTACATCGGGAGGCTGAAGAAGGTGGATTCTAATGTCATCAGCGGTGGCATGACAGCTCAGGCACAGGCAGCTGAACTTCCCAGTACGGCGTGAAATCTAGCAGCCCAACAGGAAAAGCTGTTCTCTGACCTCCATGGTGGTGAAGCCTGCACAACCATGCCTTGCCCCTCACTGTCAAAAGCTACCATCACAGATGACCTGGGGCTTCCCACTTCAGTTAAGGCTGTCAAGAAAATCCCTCATAGGCATGCCCAGAGATTAATACGGATCAGTGGTTTGCAGCCTGTGAGTCAGACCCCTTGGGGGTTGAATGACCCTTTCACAGGGGTCACGTAGCAAATATTCTGCATATCAGATATTTACATGGTGATTCATTAAAAGTAGCAAAATTACAGCTACCAAGTAGCAATGAAATAATTTTGTGGCTGGGGCTCACCACAATATGAGGAACTGTATCGAAGTGTTGGAGCTTTAACAAGATTAAGAACCACTGCTCTAACTAACCTGCCCAAGTGTCTCCAGAGCCTTGCTACTCAGTGATTCCAGCTCCTGCCAAGCTGATAATATTATCTATCGCAGCCTTGAAATGCCCATAATTCAGAGCTCCCAACAGTGGTCATTTGGAGGCAGAACTAGCCTAAGGGTTGTAAGTAGGTGAATGCTGTGGCCTTGTGGGGGATGGGTCTGCCTGTTGTCACGGGATCCTAGGAAGTCCCAGGACAGTGAACTCTTCAGTCCAATCCCAGGCTCTCGCGGGCCACTCTCACTCCACTTTCCATCTTCCCTCTTCCCTTTCTCCTCCCTCACGCCTACTTCCTGTGGCCCCTTCCTGGCGTAGATTTTATTGCCACCTAACAAATCCACCTTGTCACCAGACCTTTATTACCTATAATAAAAGTTATCACCTGCCCCGTAAGTCAGAGGTCAGGTGGAATTGACTCCTGCAACCCAAACAGGCCTTAAATTTGTACTGTCTGCCTGCAGCCTCCCAGGTGCTGGAAACGTGAGCCTGCAACATGTGCGTTGCAAGTCCTTGCCGCGTGGCTGCCAGCAGGAGTGGTGGGGTGGGGTTCGCAGCTTTTGAAAGCCATGCCCAGGTTTTGTTTCTTAGATCAATTTTGAAGTTAGAATATAAATTAATGGGCTTCTCATGCTATATGCTGTGTGTGTGTGTCCTGGTGTGTGTATGAAACAATGTACTCAGCCGTTGCTCTTCTCCTTACCAGCTGCCGTCTCTGCCCACAGCACCCACCCCACCTCTAGCCCCCTTTCTGGTCACCTTTCTGCTGGCAAATAGCCCCCACCTTCCTTTTGCCTTCAGGTCACACCCATTCACCAGTCATTCCCGCCCACTGCACGCGGTTCTTCCCCACCCAAATCTCCATTTTCAAAGCCAGTGTGAAAGTCGCTCATCACTGCCAAGAGCGAGAGGAAACTTTCTACTGTTAAAGGGCTTGTGTAATTAGATTAACCTGATTTGAGTAATCCTGCTCTTTGGCTTAACCCAACTGACTTTCCCTTCCCCTTCTACAGTGTTACAGAGTCCCATGATCTCAGTCACGCTCCCTTGTCATAGCCGATCCCACAGGTCAGGGTGGGAAATCTTGGGGTATCATTTTCAAAATCTAGCTTAACACATTTCCCCACTATTCTGCTTGAACTCAAATCCTCTGTCTCCAGAACCGAGAGAACTCAAAGTAGGGTATCTCATGAATGTAAGAAATGGCTGCTTTCAAAGGTTTAGTCAGGGGGCTAGAGAGCATGCAGGGTGGCTAAGAGCACTGGCAATACCTGCAGAGAACCTGCATTCGATTCCCAGCATCGCTGTTGGGCAGCTCACAACTGCCTGTTCCTCCTGCTCCAGGGGGACCAGATACCTGTGGCCTCCTCAACAAATACGAGCACCCACAAGCACATACCTGTACATCAATACACACATACAGTAAAATAAACACATCCTAATTATCCAGCTGAGATTTTTAACACAATCAAAGGTTTTAGAGGCATCTCCTGACTTGTCATTTTCATGGACTTGAAACTTCTAAGAAAAGTAAGCGTTAAAAATACAATTTCTTTGTATGTAGGTGTTTATTTTTTTTTTAAAGAAATTTATATCCCAGCTGCAGTTTCTCTCCCTGCTCTCCTCCCAGTCCCTCCTTCCAGCCCTTCTGTTCCCACCGCCCAGTCCACTCCTGTTTCTCTTCAGGAAAGCGCAGAACCCTATGGATATCAATAAAACATGGCGTATCAAGTTGTAGTAAGACTAAGACCCTTCCCATGTGATGATGTGGGATGTCCTTCTATATATTTGTTGTTTTTATTGATTAATGAATAAAGTTGCTTTGGCTTATGGCAGGGCAGAATATAGCCATGCTGGAAGGGATATAGAGAGAGAGTAGGCAGAGTCAGGGAGCCGCTGTGTAGCTGCTGAAGGAGCCAGATGCTGGAACCTTACTGGTAAGCCACAGCCTGGTGATGATACACAGATTAACAGAAACGGGTTAATTTAAGATGTAAGAGTTTGTTAATAAGAAACGTAAATTATTGTTGTAATTAATATAGTTTCTGTGTGATTATTCAGGTTTGGGTGACCGGGAAACAAACGAGCAGTCTCCACTTACAATGTGTTAAAAAAAATCCAACAATTTCTTAAACCTCCTTAAGAACATATGAGTTATTTGGCCCCACAGACTGGCAGCTCTTTGCCTGTTGATCTGATTTTTACAACTCACCCACTTCATGCTTTAGATTTTTGCTTTTGCCCTTAGACGCAGTAGGCTTATCACACTCACCTCATTTATTCCTTACATGATGCCTGAGAGACTTTATTACCCCAGTTTTATGACCAGGACTTGGCTTCAGAAATTTCTAGGGTCCCACAACAATAACAAAGTTGTTTGAAAAGCCAGAACTTCGAGTGGCCAGCGGAAAGCTGCCATCGAATTGCAGACCGGGTCTCAGGCCAACCGCTTTCCTTCCTCTGGTTCTCTATACCCTGGTGAGACCAATGCACAGAGCTGGGTTGTGGCTCCTTTCATTTTGTTTTTGGCTTTTTGTGTTTTGTTTTGAAACAGGATCTCATTATATAGCTCTAGCTGGCCTGGAACTCTCTATGTAGATCAGGCTGGTCTCGAGGTCATAGAGGTCTGCCTGCTTTTGCCTCCAGAATTCTGGAATTAAAGGCATGCACCAAAAATCTTAAAAACTCAGACCATCCCAGACCTGCTACCCTCTAATGAATTTGGAACATTGTCATATCTCTAGCATTTTGGTACCTCTACAATTAGATGTTCTCTATGCATCTAGAAGTTTCCACAATAGATTCTTTTCCTCAGTAAACAACACTAGGAAAACTGACTTAAATTTTAGCATCAGGAAATAGTTCAGAATCACTGCTGCCCAGTGATGGACCAGGTGCCCAGTGGAGCAAGGGTGGCTTGCACAGATAGCAGAGTGGTTCCCAATCACTTTTAACAGCATTGACGAAGGTCCCAAATAAGACGTGCTGGAAGGTTTGCCCAGAGGCATGGGAAGGCTGAGGAGATGTCCTCAGACACAGAGCACTGTGAGCAATGAGGGAGCACTTGCCCTTCTCCTGGTCCTCCTCAGCCTCTTCAGCCTCTGCTGCTCACTTTCCTGGATCAGGAGTTCTAGCTGATACCAACAAATGATGCTGAGGAATGACTTTACTATCTGAGGGATTTTTTAGAATATACTCAAAGTTTCTAGATTTGATATACAATATAATACAATATATTCAACCTGATAATATATTCAAACAACGTTTCATTGTTACTGAGAGTTATTACAAGTCAGTCTAAATTATCTGAGTGTTGTGATGAGAGCCTGTAATCCCAGATGGAGCAAAAGGACCTGGAGTTCTAGGCTAGCCTGGGCTATGTAGCAAACAAATAAAAAGTAAATGGAGTGGAGATGTGATTCAATGATAAAGTGTTTGCCTAGCATATGCAAGGCCTGAGTTTGATCCTGAGAACCAAAAACCAAAACCAAACAACTCTCAAATGATCAGTGTGGCTTTTGTTGTTGTTGTTTTCCCTTTTTTTTTTCTTTTTCTCTAGTTAGAGAGTATAGGAAGGAAATTCATGCAAATCGTAAAAGGGTCCAAAAGCAAAAAGTAGAATTTCTACTTTATTCATATATTTATTCATAGATGTCCTCGTCAGGCTTGGACTTACCAGGGACAAGAGTCCCTGAAGGTTTGCAGAGTCTAACCAAACAGGACTGTAGAATGGGCCATGAAGTCAGGTGCAGAAAGAATAAGATTAGGTCTGTGCCTAGCAATAGAGGCCTACTAGATGTCTTTGCAACTGAAGGTTCCCAGGTCACTGGAGGGCAGACGGCACTGCTCAGAGAGAGTCAGGCAGGGCTCCGGGCTTCTCCTGGCACCTGGGCAGACCCTCCTGCTCACCTGCAGCACAAACAGCATGGCCCTGGAGCAGATCTGGGGATAAACCTGGTAACAGCTCTGGCGCTTGCTAGCGTGTTAGCATTTTTTTTTCTCCAACATTGGGGTTGTCTGGAAATTTCTTTGTTTTCAACACACGCATGGAGTTCGAAATGTCAAGCCGTTGTGAAAATGCTGTCCCCAGCCTTCCAATGCCCAGCCAATAAGGCAAACAGCAACCCATGTGAATTGAGTAAGATAAGGGCTTATTTTAAAATAGAACAATCTTGCCCCATAGAACTTGTGTCACTGGGAAGACTGAGAAACAGCAGAGAAGCATTTTTATAGTTTCCCAATAGTCGTAGAAAAGGTTAAATAGAAGGGACAAATTGCCTAAGATCATTCCTCTCCAAAATACAAAGCAGCAGTCACAGATGGCAACTATCCGAACCCAGGATGTTCTGGAATGAACAATAGAAAAGTGTCTGCTGGAGCCCAGCGGCACAACCATGAACATCTACAGTGTGAGCTACGGAAGTGGGGAATGGTGAGTCTTTAGCCTGTGTGGACAACACTCGTGAGCAGGGATAGCATAGAAGCCTAAGGGAGAATCAGCTTCACCATGCAATGTCATTAATCACTATTAGCAGTGCCTTTTCCTCTATACTGTTCTATCATTGAAACAGAAGGCTCATACATTGTTTTGCGGCTCAGTAAACCTCAAGGTAGATATGGAAGTCTTCACTCGATAACGCACCTGTCCCAACATCCTACCAGTAGCAACAGCTGTGGCTCCCAGAAGGCCACACAGAAACCCGACAGGTCCCACGACTGTGTGTCTTGTGAAGTCAACTGACAGCCATCTCCCTACTTCCTAGATCCAGAAAGAAACAACTCACAGACTCCAAGTCCAGGTGCATGTCCCTTGTACGTGTCCAGAGGTCAGAGGTCAAATGAGTCTTCACTATCAGAGGGCTGCACTTCCAAGTCAGTGTTCTGAGAGAGTGTTTGCTCTTACATAAAATATTGTCGATAGTCATAGGAGTACCACAGTTATTCAAGATTTACTGATGTCCTACTGTGTGCAGGCCCAAACCAGAGACCAAAGGTCTGGAGGTAATGGAGGGCTGAAACCCTTCCCCCAGACTTTGTCAGTGAGAAGAGAGGAGAGGAGAGGGAATTCTTCACACTCACTGGAGATAGGGAAGATGTTCTTGGTTCAAAGGGCAAAAGGAAGAAAAAGAAAGTGGATTTCTAGAGGCTCCTGTCATGGCTCTTGTCTGCCTTTCTCCGTACAGTAGCCCCTAACGAGGCCTCTTGTCCACCTTTCTGTGTACAGTTGCCCCTAACTTAGCCTCGGGCTATCATGAGTCTGAGCATTTGATTTATGATTGTAACTTGTTGTGCAAGGGAGATTGTTATATAAATGTGGCCTGGGTTCTTCAGTATTTGGTCATGTGAACTCTGGAGCCATGTTTTCTCTGGTCCAAGGAATGAAGCAAGCCTAGCTACTCTCCACCCATAAAACATGATTTGGGTGGAATAAAAATGCAAGAATTGAAATGCTCCCCCAAAACATGAGTTGCTGAAATAACAACCATACTGTTTTTTAACTCTGAGGTGTCAAATTCTGATGTCCCTCATAATTAGAGCTTTCCAAATCCACTAGGGAAAAATCAAATCACCTAAGGCAAAAATCAGAAGTGCTGGAGGAGAGGTAAGTGGTATTTGCTGTAAGGATGAGTCGGTAGGACAGCAGCTGCACCTGAGGCAACGCCAGGATGATTGACCGCTGGGCTTGGTTTCCAAGCAAGACCCTGAAATGCAAGACCCCTGTTTGATGTGGCCACACTGTCAGACAGCCCTCTTGTTCCTCCACAGCCAGCCGGGGCAGGTTACAAACAGTAATTGGGCGGCACAGAGACCCATCGTGAGGATAACACAGTCATCACATGGCCGTTGGTCTCCAAATCTGGAAAATGAGAGAACTTAGGCAGACAGTAGCCATGAGCCCCCGGCCTTGTAAGGTGACTCCTTCGAGACAGCATAACTCGATCATGACTGTTCTAAAACTTCATTCCTTCAACACATTTTAGCTGTGTGAATTAAGTATGTATGTGTGTATACACGTAGATATATAAACATATATGTACAATAATCAAAGAAAAAGTGGCTTTAAGTTGAGTAGAGCATAGGAGGGGTTTGAGGAAGGGTAGCTGGGAGGTGCTGGGGGAGGAAAAGGAAGAGGAAAGTGATATAATTTTAACATTTAGTAAAAATTATTTGGAAAATAAAATAACCAGGCGGTAGTAGTGTACATGCCTTTAGTTCACTCGGGAGGCAGAGACAGGTAGATCTCTGTAACTTTGAGGCCAGTTTGTTCTATAGAGTAAGTTCTGGGACAGCCAGGACTATGCAATGAACCCCTGTCTTGAAAAACCAAAAAAGGAAGAAAGGAAGGAAAAAAAGAAAGATAAAAAATATAATAAAATGGTGCCACTTAAATAAAATAAAATAAAATACTTTTGATGTCATGAATGGATTCCTACTTTTGAGAGACTGGATTCGTCTCCAGGCGTGAATGAGGTCTCATGGGACTGTGTTAGTTACTAGGAACGCAAACTGTTCCACAAGAAACCTGGACTCCGGCTCCCTCCGTCGGCAGCCCGTGCTCCTGTCTCACGTGTGTTTGTTTTCCTTCCTGTTTTTCCATGACTCGTGAAGCAGCATGAGGTCCTCACAAAAAGCTGAGCAAACGCCAGCACCGTGCTCTGAAATTTCAGAACCGTGGGACAAAGTAAACCTCTTTCCATTACAAATCCCCAGTGGCAGATGTGCAGCAGAAACCGGATCAAGGCACCCTAGCCTTGGGAAAGTCATGATTCAGGTCCCATCTCCACCCAAGGGGCCAGGAAAAGGAAGAGATGTGATCAGCCACTTTGCATGGCTCTAAGTGATTCCTGAACATGGAT
Organism: Myodes glareolus; assembly: GCF_982192425.1. NCBI lineage: Eukaryota > Metazoa > Chordata > Mammalia > Rodentia > Cricetidae > Myodes > Myodes glareolus. Next base: position 6,608,238 of record NC_142048.1, on the reverse strand, counting down.
GACCTTTGCTTTGCTAACCTGCAGAATGAATGCACCAGTATACGTTTTGTTTACTCTTGAGTGCATTAGGAGGAACAACGAGGATGATCAAGGAATATTCTGTGAACTAAAAATAACAATTTAACTTCAGTGAGGAAGGAGCACGAGGGGCGGAGCCCTCATCACCAAGGTCTCCTGTGCCATCCTCACCAGCATTAATGGGCTCCCTGGTGAGGGTGGGCACACTAGGCCTCAGAGGCCTCCAGGTTAGTTAGGAATTTGGACTGGGCCTTGTTACGCCCAGTACCTGAGCCTTTGAAGAGTGGTTGCTTTCATCACACTCGATGCAGGGGGAAAGGACACTTGCATGAGTCTGCTCTCCCCGCAGACAGGACAGTCATGGGTGGATGTCGTTCCTTTATGCCCTGTTCTTAGCGGGCCTGGGTATGTAAATTATAAGTGGTCCTCGCACTGTAGAAAGTGAGATATATATTTATAACCCTAGAATCAAAGTCTAGTCGGAGTCCTTTTAAGCTGGTCGGTTCCTCTGATCCCTTGCTCTGTAGAGAGACAAACAGACTGTTGTTCTGACTGACACAGAGGTTTTCTGCGATGACCCAAGGACAGGATCGTGTTTTGGTCTCCCTGTTGTCCAAACTCTCATTTTACCAATCTTCCGCTGTCTTCTGCCAACGTCAAATGCCAGTATATGTGTTGTCACTTTTGGGGAAGTTGCTGTTTCCAAATGATCAGCCACAAAAATAATTCAATGGGGGCTGGAGAGATGACTCGGTAGTTAAGAGTTTGGCTGCTCTTCCTGGCGACCCAGGTTCAGCTCCTAGTGCCCACATGGTAGCTGATAATCATACCTAATTCCAGGGAAATTTGATGCCTTCTTCCGGCCTCCTCTGCGTTCATGTGGTACATGGGCCTACACACTTAAATAATAACTGAAAAGTAATTAAATGGGGACTTAAATGAAAGGAGAGCTGTGGGGCGGTGCAGAGGAAGGGCTCCTGTAAAGTTCCCGTCAGCAGAGTGAAGTTCCGTTTCCTTTAGAGACTAAAATGAGGGAAGTCTTTCCTAGAGCAGCAGGGGTGAAGACAGAGCTACAAGCTCTGAACACCTTCAAATGATGGTAACCATTTCCTCTCGTGTCTTCATCCTCTTAGGCTGGAAACCTGGATCCCGGTGAAGTTATTGGAAAACAAAGAGACATTCTCAGAAAAAGACAGAACCAAGTCCACTCAGAACTGGTTCACTTAATGCTTCTGGTTATTTGGACACTTCCTCAAGATGCCTGTCCCAGTCCCGCTGACAATTGTGTCACTGTAAGGGCAGCAGCGGTAATGCATGTGAGGAGGGCACAGTGTACGAAGGGCAGTCAGACAGCACTAAAGGTGTGTGCTGAGTGCTGCTCTAATCCCAGCACCGCGGAGGCAGAGACAAGAGGACCGCAGCCCACCTGAGTTCCAGGCCCACGAGAGACCTCCCACCAACGAACACAGGTAGAGCGCACCTAAAGAACAGCCCGTGGTGTTCTCGCCTCCACGTGCGCACCCACACACGTGCGCACCCATACATGTGCACATGTGCCCCCATAGGTACCCAGACACAAACACATTCTGTAATTGAAGGAATTTTCACTGTGCAGGAGGGTTTCTCTGCTTTGCCCTACAGGGTTGCTCTGACAAAGCTTTGTTGAGGTGGCACCATGTCTCACCATCACCCAGATCACTGGGCATTAGATGGCAAACTGCCCCCCAAAAACAAAGGGACAAGGACTAGTGACCACCAACTGGTTGTTAATCCTTCTGAAGTTTTTGTTTTTTCAATTCCAGCTAAACAGGTATCTCCAGAGTATCTTAAAGAAAATGCCCATCGGAAGCTAATTGCAGGATGTGCGTGCCTGCAACCCCAGCATTTAGGAAGGGACACTAAGCAAAGAATGTCTTGTGTTCCAGGCTAGCGTGAGCTACAGAACAAGACCCTCAAAAGAAAATATCACTAACCATTAAAAAAGGTGAAGTACTGAGCAGGTTTATCACTCGGTGGGCTTTTCTGAAGTGCCACAAGAGGGGCAGGAGACCGAGCTCCCCTTCAAATGCCAGGCTCCAGGAAAGCCACCAGCACAGAAGTGGCTCCAGTTAAGGGCCAGCCCCCTGGGGTGGTTGGCACCAAACACACAGGACACATTGTGTCCCGGTTGTCAGTCCCCACACAGGGAAAAGGCGTCCTGCCTCTGGGTTCCAAAGACACTTCCTGCTGCACTTCTCGGGACTGTGAGTCTGCAGGGCTGAAATTCTGAGCATTAGGCAAAGCCCTCACATGTCACCACAGCAGAAAGGAAGCCAACGCTCTTGCGTGAGACACACTTCCCATTCAGACGTCAGCACAGTTTCAGAAACAATCTCTCTGGGCCAATATGCGGTGCAGCTGATTTCTCCACCATTTAAATCATTAGCCTCAAAGACTGACTTTTGGGGGGAAGCAAACGTACATTTCCTGACATTGCATTATCATGCCTTGGGATGGAAGCAGCATCTTTAAGAAAGGACAAACAATCCCTAACTCCAGCACTTAATAATACATGCTTGGGTCACCAATTCCTTTCGAAACTGATGCCAAAGGCCTGGGAGATGACTCAGTAGATAAGGACACTTGCTAAGCAAGCTTGAGGAAGGGCTAAGGACCTGTAACTCTGGAGTTGTGGAAGAGATCCTGTCTCAAGGAAAGAAGGCACCGAATAGAACCTGATATCCTCCTCTGGCCTCCATGAACATATACATACGTCCGTGTACTCACTTGCATACGTGTTCATTCATTACACATACACACAATGATTCCATCTGATTTCACATCGCCCTGTGATGTAGGTAGGGGGGCACTGCTGTCTTATATTTATAGAGGAAGAAACTTAGGGACTTGGACTGGTTAGAGAAATTGTAGACCCCCAAGGTCACCCTGCCCTCAGCAGCACTGGGAACCCATGCATGGAGCTTCTGAAATCTCACGAGCTGCAGCTAATTTTGGACTAGATCTATAAGGGCAAACTATGATTGGTTTTTCTTTCTTCATCCAAATGTTGCACAGAGTAAACATCAGCAAACATTTACTGACTTCCCCTTTTATTTAATTTTTGGAATTAACATACAAGTAAAAGGCTCCCATATGGTATTGCCAACACACTTTCTCTCAGCTGTTCCCTCCCTGACCTCTCTGCCCTGGATATATTAAAAGTCTTTTTTATGTGACGAGTGATGGGAATGGTAACCTGAACATGGCATAGAACAATTGTGTGTTTATGTGTCAACATGTAAAGCTTAGCTAAATCAGTGACTACATTTATTTTTGGCTTTCATTCAGCTATATTGACAGCTTACATGGAAAGACTGAAGAGGATCATTGCCCTGGGCTCTCCATGCCCTACCCTGCCACTAAAGGTCTCCTGTGACTGAGAGAGCACTGGGGGATGCACACAGCAGTGCACTTTAACTAGATAATAGTGTCAAGGAAAGCTTGAAAATGTCCTGCCTCGAACAAAGCCACGGGGCAGACGAAGTCTTCCCTGGGTTCTACCCAGCTCCCTAACCCCTAAAGAGGGTGAAGCATCACACACGTTCATCACTCAGTGGGCTTTGTGAAGTGACTCAGGAGCACCAGGACACCATCTCCTGCAGGTACCCGGCTGCTCCACATGGCGGGTGCTCCTGGCTGCTGGGTCAGGATGGGAACTCGTGGCCTGGCAACCGTGACTGAAGGATATAACTGATCATCTCACACGTCTTGCCTGCCTACTGAGCAACACACACACACATAAAATTACAAACACACACACATAAACAAAACCACATGCACATACATACATGCACACAGACACAGATATAAACACACAGGAGCACACAAACACATTTACACACAAACATAAACAAATATATCCAAAGACAGATTATACAAATGTGTACACATAATATACACAGGAACATAAACACAAATACACTCAAACAGACACACATACAGCCATACACACAAGTTCACACAAGACAAAAAGACAAACATTGACAACACAATTCACACAGGAACATAAATACAAAACACAAAGACATAGTTGCACAAACACACATTGTTGTGATCCAGCTGCCCTCACTTCCCCTGACCGGCAGGGAACTTCCTTGTGGTCTGTAAGTGACAAGGATGTTTGTGTTCTTTCTGGCTGGTGGGTCTCCACAGAAGGAGTAGAGGTATAAAAGGTTGGGTTTGTTTAGGTAATCATTCACACTCAATATTCATTGCCTTTACTCAAGTCATGACACCCTGACCAAGGGATGAGATAAACTGGCTGGCTACATATTCATCTAGTCTCTGTCCCTAGATCCAAAAGTGAGGGCTAACTCTGCTCTCAAACACTGAGCCATGTTGAGACAGTCTAAAAAAGGAGATGTTTATACCAGAGTTGCTAAATTACTAAAAGAAATTACCACTAAATGTATTTTAAAATTACAATTTAAATTTAATTAAAATTAAATTAAAAGAATTACTAATAGAAAATTACTACTAAAATGGACATTAAAAAGACAAAATGAAATTTTGGTAATGTTAAAATAAGTAAGTTAAGAAAAATTTGGGATTTGCCTGTTAAAAAGAAAGAAAACAGCAGTATAGTATGTTCAGGAAGACATAGACCTAACTCAGTATTCTCAGAGGTGTGGTCCCCTCAGGTCTGAAATAATCAGCAGACCTCTCCCATCTTCCTGTACTGTACTGACGTAAAGAAAAGACATCCTTGATACCTTGGTATCTGCTTTTCACAGTGAGCCTCATACTATTAAATTTATATATAAGGAGCCTGGCTTAAATACAGTACTGGGAATTTGTCTATACTATATTTTAATATTTTCTCTCTCTCAAATACAGAGAGAGAGAGAGAGAGAGAGAGAGAGAGAGAGAGAGAGAGAGAGAGAGAGAGAGCTCGCCTTGGTTTCCTTTTCCCTTTTTCTTTTGAAATACAAATGACCTGGAGCTCACCTCTAGGCGGTGGCTGACTGGATGTCAGCTCCTAGGGATCTACTGGAGAGCCGGGGTGAGAACTGCTGTTCATATCCCCAGACCCTCACAGATGTTAGGTGGACATGAAAGCCCATCGGCAAGTCTAGCCTCAGAAGACACAGAAGATGCTCAGAGCAAGCTGGTAACATAGTGGTGAGCTCTTGACTGAAGATCTTGCCTCAGTGAATATGGTGGAAGAGCAATCAAGGATCACATAGATGCATGAACATGTGCACACCCTGCACAGGTCCTCACACGTAATACAAAATATACATGCACAATGCACCACACACACAGGAGAAAAATAGAAGAAAAAAAAAGAGTGTTTCAGTTATATCTATGCCTGAATAGTGGAAGCCTGTTTATCTTGGCTGTCATCCAACATAATGCTTCCTCTTTGACATTCAGGAAATTCACTGAATGAAAGAACACAGTTTTGGATACATCTATGTTGGTATTGAATGCTTTTTCATTTTGTGTAAAAAGGCAGAGGACTTCCCTTGTAACGCAGGAATAAGATTTAATATCTCATCACAAACATTACTATTTAATCATCTCTGTAGTAGAAGTATGACAGAAACACTATTCAAGTCTCACTGTTGTTTTCTTTTGTTTTTTATTACTTCCGCAATAGGTGACATTTAGGAAGTGGGAAACCTAGAAATGAAATTCTTTTGTGCCTACTTTGCTGAATGAATGTCAAAATAATGTCTATCCCTACAGAGACGGGCCAATAAATTCCCTGAAGACTTTGTCCCAGAAAATAATGTGTAAGACACAAACTTATGTGTTGTTACTTTGATGCTAAGTGACTGGACAGTCCCTGGGAAATAAAAATGGGAACTGTGTGCAAAAAATGAACTGGTCAGCGTGTGATCGAATGAGCTGGTTGCTTCGACGTGAAGGATGTCTCCTGAGAGTAGACAACCACTGCTTTGGGGAGCACCTGAAATTTGTCCCATTCATTTATGGGACAGGAGGAGTGAGCAATGCCTTCCTGCCTCCTCCCATGTCCCCATCTCATTGACAGTCAGCTCACTTCAGTCCCCACAGGCCTCCTGGGACTTTCAGCTGCCCTCTGGTCTTGTCCAAGCAAAAGCACAGGTATGGTGGTCTCTCCTTGTCAGTGGGCACATAATGCTAGCAGTAGCATAAGCTATTTCTAGAACATTCTGGTCAATCAGCAAGGTTACTGGCTGAGGTTGGAAGCACAGGACTGGGAACAGGGACAGAGTGACAAAGGTACAGAAGTTGGGTCCTAGTGCACACAACCACACCTGAGATATGAGTTCCTGTCTCGCGTTTCTAGCGGTCAAATGGCACTCGCCTCACTGAGCCTTACACCCACTCAGGGATGAAATTTACTTCTGTCTTCATTTAGTCAAACAAATAGCTGGAAAATCAATTAAAGTCATTTTTTTCTTTTTTCTTTTCCAGCCCCTTCCAATGTTCCGCTAAGCAGTGTTAACCCAAAATTTAAGTATATTTCTAACAACTAGTTGATGGTCAGTAAAGGCTTTTGAGAGTCATACACTGAATACGTAAACATTGACAACAGACTTCCACGGTGTCTGCTCTGTGTGCAGCCATGACGGAGGAGGTGGCAGAGGGAGATGATTACATTAAGTGAATGGAGCTGACCGAAGAAGGACAAATACTATAAGCTTTTTCTCATGTGCTTTCTAGCTTGCAGATGGATACATAAACTCATGTAGATATGACATGAAAGCAGTGTGAAATTAAGGGAACTGGGAACTGGGAACTAACGGGAGGGAAAACAGAGAAAAGGAACAATAGAGAGCTGAGCACTCCTAATGAGAGGAATGCCACTCTCGGGCACTAACAGGTTTTTAGGGAGTGAAATGAAAAATGCCAACTATGGGGATGGCTTGTGTTCTTCTGAAGGACCAATCTGCATAAAGAGAAATGCAGAACATATATATGTATTCCAATTGTTCCCAGGTGGAGGTGGCATGGGGAAAGGTTTGTAAAGGGCACAATAGGAAAACACTTTAAAGAGGAAAGGCTGGAATGTGATGCTCCGGTTGAGTCACCTCAACCTCCAAATGACTTGGAACTCTGTGTATTTGTTTTGGGGGAAGGAGGAAGGCAGAGGTAAACAGGGGAAAGTGATTTCCCAGTTAACCAACTACTAGATGGAAACAAACAAGCCAGGCACAAGCCAGGATGTGATCAGGAAAGACTTATGCATTCATTGTGTAGCAGGGATTCACCACAGGCAAACCAGCAGTCAGTATCACTAATACATACAGATGCAGAAACAAGGAAAGCCTGAAACCGGAACCCAGCTGCACCTTGAAAGTGTTATAAAGCACGGTGGACTGGGACTGGTTGTCAGGGTGTCCAAGATTTACAAATCCATAAACAGACACCTTAGCAGAACGGATGTTCATCCCCGCAGGTGCAGAACAGGAGCAAAATGCAACATCACTCGAGATTTAAAAAAAATCTCCACAGAAAGTAGGTATAAGGGAAACTCCCGTCAGCAGAACACAGGCTGTGTATAGAGTCCACAGCTAACACGCTAACTAAAGCAGAGATTCTGAACAATTAATTCCTGCTTTCACTAGTCCTGATCAACAGCATCCTAGAAAGACTAGTCAGTGTGATAAGGCAAGAAAACGCCATGGCTCTCAAGCAGACAGGAAGAAGTGAGGTTATCTTTGTCCGTAGAGCGCATGACCAAATGTGTAGACAGCAGTGACTCACAGCGGTGGTGGCAGCAGCAATAAAACCTGTTAAAATAGGAAACACGTTTAACAGTGTCAGAATCAAAAAAGAAAAAAATAACCTAAAAGCATGTGTCATTTCTATAAGAATTCATAAGAGCGATAAAAGGTCTGAGCCATGCCTACTCAAACAGTTATTAGAAAAAAAAAAGTCAGTAAAAAGACAGATTAAATAGCAGGTTCCAACCAAAGCAAGGTTCTCTAGAAGGAAGAGGACGGGAAGGAGGAGGCCTGTGTTAAGCCAGGCTCTTTAGAGCTCTTTGTTCTTCAGGAAACCTCCAGGGTCGGGGAGAACACGTCAATCTTCGAAAACCAGCATCCCCAAATTTTCAAAGCACCTTCCACTTGCCCCGTGTCCACATCCACGTCACATACGAGAGGCATTTACCCCAAAGCCCTGACTGAATAAAGAAGTCTCAACATTCAGGCCCAAAGTCTGCGTTGGAACCCGAGGCAAACTCCTTTGATCTGGGAGACAGAAAAATCAAAGACAAAGTCTAAAGCAGGATGTGGGTGATCGAGCCTGCAAATCCCAGCGCCTGGGAGCTGAGGCGAGAGGATTGCTGCAAATCCAAGGCCAATCTAGTGCCTTGGACATCCTGGGCTAGGGCACGAGAGAGACCTTTTTCTTTCCTCTTCTTTCTAGTTCTGTAATTCAAAGGTGAGACAAGGTTAGGACAAACGTTCCTATTTCAAAAGGGAGAGGAGTACTCGGTAAAAATCCAGACTGAAGTCCAGCAGCGAAGGAGGCGAAGCTCAACCTCCAGCATCCGTGAAGCTTAGGAAGCTGGGAGGGGTCCCGAGGCCTCAGGAAAACTCCGTAACTGTTGGCTGAGGTCTGTGGGCAGCTTTCGCAGTCGTACACCGATGGTGTTCACAGACTGACAAGCTACACAGCGGGTGGCTCTGCCGTCCTGAATCTCAGGACGAGCACTGCACTCTCTCAGCTTCAGTTGGCAGTGAAGAACCACGGTGCCCCGGAAGTAGACCTCTCCCAGGCCCAGCAGGCTCTCTTTTGAAATCTCAGTGAGAGCCACTATGACCCTATAACTCTTGCATGCTGTCTGCCTGCAGAATCAGCACACAGAGATGCCAAAGCTCACTGATTACACCCTTTGGAGCAGTACCATCGGCCACCCCGGAGTAGCCTCGAGTGCCTTGCTGGACACGAGGGAGCATGCAGGGAGCCCATGCACAGCACAGAGACCAGCTCCTGAAACACGTGACCCCTGGTCTGCCATGGGCTAGGCTGCCCCACAGATTCCTGCGGTGACATCTGGACATTTTTCTTTTCCAGTTTCCTTGCGTGCAGGACTTGGTTTCTCTTCTCGTGGCTGACCTCTTTAGAAAACAATTGCTGACCGTAGTCTTTACTCCTCAGTATCTGCTTGTTGTGGCCTTTTTTGGATAGACTGTGAATTTTCTATATATTTTTGCTGTGTTCTTTTTGTTGTTGTTGTTATCTGTTTGCTTGTTTCTGTGTGTCCCTGGCTGTCCTAGAACTCACTCTGTAAACCAGGCTTGCCTTGAACTCATAGTGACCCACCTACCTCTGTCTCTGGAGTGGGGTTAAAGGTGTGTGCTCCCACTGCCCGGCTTGCTGTGTTCTTTGTCATTTTCCCTCTGCCTCATGGCATTGCTCCCAAGTCCTCCTGCACATGGTCTGAAGTCTTTGATGGCTAGAGTTCTCCCCTTAGGTTTCCAGTCCTCTGAAACTTCATCTTTCATGAGCATATGCAAAACTCAACTATTGTCTATGCTCCTTTATTTAAAATAAATAAATATTTGATTGTAAGTTTATAATAAATCACCTTATATGGTTGTTTTTTCCGTCCAATTTCAATTCCTAGTCTTGCTCGTTTTTAAAGATTTATTCATTTATTTATTTATTACACAGTGTTGTATCTGCATGTATACCTGCACACCAGAAGAAGCTGCTATATCTCATTACAGATGGTTGTGAACTACCATGTGGCTGCTGGGATTGCACTCAGGGCCTCTGCAAGAACAGCCAGTGCTCTTCCACCTCTGCTAGAGGTGTCTGTCAGACTCCATGCGCCACTATCTAGGCCATTTATAATCCAGCTCGCAATTCTCCTGCCTGCTCTTTACCTGGGGATAAATCTGATAACTATGAGTCCACATTTTAGGACATTGTTAGAGCAAATACTCGCTGTTGATGTAGGTTTTCTGGGTTGGTCCAGTTCCTACAGCGATACTAAAAGAGAAGGGAGGTTGTTTTATTAGGTTGCAGTATCAGAAAGTGAAGACCAATATCAGGAATTTTATCTCCAAGGCCTTTGGTGAAGGCCTTCCAGCAGGTGAAGGGAGTGAATGCTGAGCAAGGCATGCTGTCCTGAGGGTAACTGCTGCACCTCTGCCAAGGACAGTCCTGCTAATGATCTGACCACCTGGTACAGTCATCGCAAAGCTTCTACCACTTCAAGGGAGAGCGAAAGTCTCCAGCACAAACCGCTCTGGGGGTCAGTGCCTTAGGGGCCTGGGAGCACTGAGGAATGGGGAATGCAGAAGTCAGAGGATGTGAAGGAGTGACACACAACACTTCTGTCTGCAGTCGCCACGCCTTTCCAGTCTTGCGCACACAGCAGCTACGCACATGTGCACAGACTGAGCCTTCACCACTCCACCAGGGGAGGAAGAGTGTCCATGATACCCCATGCTTCCTGAGAGTGTGTTAGCAGTTAGTGATTGTAGAAAGGCAGTTTTCTCGTATGGTGTGGTGTAACCACTTGAAGTTGTCCGTGCTCCTGCTCGTACTGAAGCAAGCATCTAACTAAACCCAAGTGAAAAAGAAGTCTTGAAAGTAGGAGGGGAGAGGGAAACAAGAAAGGGAACCAGCCGGTGGGTGAGATGGTTCAGCATGTAAAGGGACCACCAACCCTGATGACCCAAGTCCATCCCTAGGATCCATATAGAAGGAGAGAGCAGAAACCCACAAGCTGTCTTCTGATTTTCACACATGTACTGTGGTGTGCATGAACTCACACTATACCTATACACATTACACACACACACATGTGCACACACACACATGTGCACACACACACACTTCTGTATGTGCACATGCACATGCCATAAATAAATAGAGTGCAAAATAGAGAAAATATACATGACAAAAGGAAACACGTTCTTTGAAAACTTGGCAGAAAACAGTGTGTAACGAGGTGAGATGGTTCACGTAGAGCTGTCCGAGTTTGAAGTCACAGCTGCTGCTAACAGTCATGTCTGAGTGGGGAGAGAGTTATGTCATCTTTCTACTTTCCTGAGTTATATATGCAATAAAACATAGGCATAAGTATTACAAAATAAATAAGTAAATACTGTTCAGAATTGAAAAAAAGTAAAAAAAGGAAGGAATGAAGACAAGAAGGAAAAAAAAACTTAAGACATCGGGTCAGTTGAATTTCAACAGAGGCATCAAAGTCACTTATGATCTTAACCAAAGATCGTATGCCTTTATTTTATTTATTGTGTGTGATGTGTGAATGTGTCTGTGTCGTGTGTATGTATATATGTGTGTATGTGTGTGTGCGTGTGTAAATGTACTGTGTGTGGGAATGTGGGTGCATGTATGTCATGACTTATGTGTGGAGGTAAGAGAATTTTTGAGAGTTGGTTCTCTCCTTCCACTGTGGATTTAAGGGATTAAAACTCAGATCATTAGATTTGAGCAGATTTGAGCTGCCCTTACACACTGAGACATCTTGCTGGCCCCAGAAAAATATATTTCTAACAGTTAATACTGAAGCAACTTAATGTCAGTCTTTAAATAAATGTAAATCAAAACTATAATGATATTTCATTTTTCATTAGTTAGGAAGTCTATAATCAAAAAGACAGGTGATAGCAATTGTTGGTGAGGGTGTAGCAGTGTCAGAATCTCAAACAGGGATGGAGAGGGCGTCACATGATATAGTCATTTCAGAAAAGAGTCTGTGATTCCTCAAGTGTTTCAACTTAGGCTTACCTTTGAACACTAAGAAAATCCCACTAATCAATAGAAAAACCCGTGAGCAAGAACACCAGCAGCGTTACTCATAGGAGCTTTAGAAGGGGGCGGAGAGTTCACCTCCTCATCAACCGACAAATAAATAAATAAAAAGTAGCAGAGCCTGGTAATGGAATATTGTTTGACAATAAAAAGGGATGAAGAATTGACTCATGGTTCAGCAGACTGAATTTTGAAACATACTAACTGAAAGGAGTCAATTACAAAACAAAATATACATAAGTTTCCATTTATATATAATGTTCACAATAAGCAAAGCTGTAGAGACAGAAAGAAGATTAATGGTTGCCTAGAAACGGTGTGTCCATATGTCAATAAAGCTATTTTAAAAGGGGTGGGGTGAGATGGCTTAGCAGTTAAGAGTCCATACAGAACTCACAGAGGACTGAGTAGCTCATAATGTGACACCCTCTTCTGAGCTCTGAAGGTGGTACCTCTACACACATGGCACGGGGGGCGGGGGGTCGGGGGAGGCAGAGGCAGACAGTGAGATAGAGCGGCACCGGAACAGAGAGAAAGGGGCTTCAGCGCACGGCACAAAGTACTAGGCAGGGCTGCAAATCTGAATGGTATTGAATGACCAAAAGCTAAAGTACGAAGGAACGACCTGCCAGGGGCCCTTTCAATGGTCCGAGCTTTAGCAATGGCTGCAAAAAAGTCTTCTGAGACTTTTCAAGGGAAAGAGAGAGACGCTGCAGCTATCTCACCCAGTTCCCCCAGGGACTTGTTAGTCTGAAGGCCCAGCAAGACGCCCCGCTTCGTTCATATTTAAACTAACTTTCTCAGCCTTGGCTGGCAGAGCTGTGAAGCTGGGAGCTGAGCTGGAGATTTCTGACTCTTTGCGGCACTGTAGAGCGGCACCGCCCCGCGCCCGTGGGATCTCAGTCACACCCTACACTTTGCTCCATGCTGCGAGTAGACAACTGAGAAGAAGCTGCTTAGGGAGGAACCATTTATTTTGACTGGCAGTTTGAGGGGGCAAAATCCATCATAGCAGAGAGGGCCTGGCAAGAAGCTGGTGAGGTCGCCAGTCACATGGCTGCAGCGGCCAGGGAGTAGAAGGCAGCTAGGAAGTGGACACTTTCTGCCTCACAGAAGCTGTGGCGATTTGAATAAAAATGGCCCTCATAGGCTCAAAGAGAGTGGAGCCATTAGCAGGCGGGGGCCTTGCTGAAATAGCTGTGGCCTTGTTGGAGGAAGAGAGCCACTGGGGGCAGGCCTCGAGGTCTCAGCCAGGCCTGGGTCACTCTTCTTCCTGATGCTCTCAGAACCGGAAGATACAGAACTCTCTGGTACTTCTCTAGTACCGTGTCCACCTGTATGCCTCCCTGCTCCCCTCCCATGGTGACAGTGGACTAAACCTCTGAAGTCGAAGCCAGCACCCAGCTAAATGTTTTCCTTTCTAAGAGTTATGGTGGTCATGGTGTCTCTTCACAGCAATAGAAATCCTAACTAAGACAGTCACTTCCTCCAGTGACGCTATACGAGCTCTCAAAACAGCACCGTTAGCTGGTGGCCGAGTGTTAAACACCTGTGCCTGTGGGGACATTTAGCATTCACGCCACCTCATGCCTCTTCCTTCAGCTTGACAGCCAGTTACGTCTGGACCCAAACGCACTTGGGTACTCAAACGCGTCTGGTTGAGAACTACAAGTTTGTATGTATGTTTTTATAAGTGGCCCTAAGTGGTTTGCATAGCAAATACTTAGCTAGCCAGCTCCCTACAGGGGCCAAAAGCGTTTGTTCAGAATGCTAGTTGTTTTGCATGGTGTAAATACTCCCTCAGTGGTTACTAATACTGTCATCCTGGCTTGCAAAATAACCATAGAGTCAGCAGCCAACTTCTACCAGCCAGCTCCAGCGCATTGCAGATAAGGGCATAGCGTTCTGAGGGAACATTCTATCCTAGAATATCCGCCGCTGCTGATGTCAGCCCAATCGGAGGAGCCAGGCTCCAAAACTCCAACTTCCATGGTCTCCATTCGCTGTGGAACCTCGCCTTCTATTCTCAGGCTTCCCCACAGAGTGCTAACCAGATGTGTTCCACTTGAGCTTTCCTTCACCGAAGCTTCCGGAGCCCAAGTCTGAAATGGAGGAGGCACCCTCATTCCAGCTGAGCTAGGAGGCTCCTTATTTTCTCCTGTCCAGTTAAGCTAACAAATGGGGCTCAAGGCCTCTAGAGAAAACCCTTACTCATGTAGGCTGAAGGTCCTGGCAGATTCCACCCCTCTTACGATGCTGTTGAGTAATAAGTCAATTGGGTTGAACTTCTGTAGCATGAAATGGTCCAAAGAACAGGTCTCGAGGAGAGCGTACGTGGCAGCATAGAAGCTTGGACACGGGCCAGTGCTCTGTATGTCTTCTGGGAGGAAATGTGGTGAGGGAGGTGCAGAGTCAGAAAGCAGGGTCTTCAGGAATGACTCTGAAGATCCACCTATATGCTCCTGTTTCTGGGTGGCTGGGAATCAAAGGTGGGCAGAGCGCAACCCTGAGCTTGAAGCCTGGGTCATCACCACTATGAAGCCTGATCACAGGCAATGCATTGCATTAGCATTAAACCATTGCAATATGTGAGTGGACAGTGTGGGGAGCTGGTGCTGTAGAATATGGAAATAATTTTGACAAGACAATGCCTTGGTTTTACTTAGGATGACAAAAATTCATTGAATACTTACAGAAGGGTAATTATTAGTAACACTACACTAAAACACCAATTCAAAGAGAAGTGAATGATGTCTCTGGAAGTATATCAGATGCTGTATATATGTGTACAAAAATGTCGTAATAAAACCTATTATATGAATAGCTAATTGCTGTAGGAATTCCCACCGCCAGCGACAGCAGCCTTTAAGTTGCCCGCCCACTTGGACTTGGCCTCTTATACTATGCCGATGTAAAGCGTGCATCCAGCCTCTTTTCCGGCTGCGGGATTCAGCTGCTGTTTCCCGTTCCAGCAGAGGATTGTGATCTGTGAGTTATCCCTAAATAAATAACCCTCTATTATAGTCAATTCTGAGCTAGTGTGAGATTTCTGTTAAGCATCCGTCTTCACATTGACATTACAGGGTTTTTTGTTTGTTTGTTGTTGTTGTTGTTTGTTTTGTTTTTTGTTTTTGTAAAACCTCCACCACAGCACACAGCAGAACTAACTGCGTAAGCACCACAGGGGAGCTAACTGCGTCCGCCCTGACTGGCGTCCCTGCTGTGTGGCACTTGCACAACTTCTGGTTTGTGCCCTCCCCCCCCCCCCCCCCCCCCCCCCCCCCCCCCCGCTCCTGAGTTCTGGGCTTCTTGCTCCGTGTAATGTGCAGGCTTGTGTTTCTACACCATGTGACAGCCAAGTTCTTGGCCATAGTTGGTATCCAGAGAAGTCGCTACCCTGCCAGACCTGCTGCCGCTACCCTAACAAAACCTCAGAATCTGCTGCTCCTTTCTTTTGTAATTATGTAGATCACCTGAGAAGAGGTGTGAACTCCAAGCTAGTGACTGAGCTGCGGATGTGGCTGTAGTCCTGCTACCCTGGAAACAAAATGTTAATGCACTTTCACCTTAGTTTACCTTGGGGGACAAAAGGTGTTTGGAGAATAAAGGCGGGTGATCTTCAGGATGAATGAAGCTCTGAGACTTCCTTCCTATTGCTGTGTGAATTGTGTCTCAATTATTCCCGTGCCTCCACACCGATCCAGAGTGGGAAAAATAGTTTGTTGGGGCATCGGACTCCCACAGTATGGAATTGACTTAAGTGGTTTCCATCTGTCAAGCAAAGCATATTTGTCAGTATTTAGCAGTATTACCAGCACCAAGGCGGGGGAACCAAAGCCGGTCAGGACTGTTCCTGGCACCAGGTTGCTGGACAATAAAGATTATTATACCCAAAACAATTTACCAGATCTCATAACAGGTAATTAATAAATCAATAAACTTGAAAGTTATATAATTGCAGACAACATTACCATTGAAACTTTTAGCAACATTTTTGCTAATACTATGGATTGGGTTGTATTCTGCAAATAAATAGAAAATGTGACAGATCTACGAGCTGTCAACATGGTTATTCAACCTATGGGCCCTCTAGAATCTGGAAGTCCTCTGCCTTCTCTATTACCAAAATGAGGGCCTCTTATAGTTACTGATTTAAAAGATTTCTTTTTCACTATGACTTTAGAAGAAAAAGATAGAGAAAAATTTGCCTTCACAGTGCCTACTTATAATAATTCTCAGCCTACTAGGAGATACCAGTGGATTGTCCCTCCACAGAGAATGCTCAACAACATCACCCTGTGCCAATACTTTGTAAGTCAGCCATTGGAAATAATACATAAAAATTTCCTAAATCTATAATTTTCCATTACATGGATGACATTTTGCTATCTGATTCAAACATAGATACTTTAGAAAGAATGTTTGAAGAAGTAAAGAAAGTTTTGCCAAAATGGGGATTACAAATTGCTCCTGAAAAAATACAGAGAGGAGATTCTGTTAATTATCTAAGTTATAGAATAGGTTTACAGAAAATTAGAACACAAAAGGTACAAATTAGGAGAGACCAGTTGCAGACTCTTAATGACTTTCAAAGATAGTTAGGAGACATTTCCAGTCTACAACGGACTGTTGGGATAACACCTGATCTAATAATTATTTTAAACAAAACCTTAGATGGTAACAAAGACTTCAACAGTTTGAGAATTAACTGCTGAAGAGGAAAAAGAATTGATTGTTGTTGAAAAAAATTACAGGAAGCACATGTGGATAGGGTGAATCCAAATCTTAATTGCATTTTAATCATATTGCCTTCCAGAATTTCCCCTACTGGAATTTTAGTGCAGAGGGAAGATATTGTCTTAGAATGGATCTTTTTTTTAACCACATAAACCAAATAACAATTTAAATAAAAACTTATGTGTAAAAAGTTTCTTAATTAATTATAAAAGGTATATTGAGATTTTGTCATTTAGCAGGTATAGATCCAGCAGAGATTATAGTGCCTTTTACTACTGATGAAATAAAAAAAAACTTATGGGAAGACAATGAACCTTGGCAAAGGGCTTGAGCTATTTTTTTTTGGAAGAAATAATAGCAATTATTCCAAAAGTGACAGACTTAACCTTATAAAGAGAACTTCTTGAATTTTCTCCCCAAATTGTATGTGATGCTCCAATGACTGGAGCCTGTACATTTTATGCTGATGTAAATAAATCAGGGAAGGCAGGTTACAAATCAGAAGAATTAAATAAGACAGAACAAAGCCCTTATAATTCTGTCTAGAAGGCAGAATTATATGCTATTCTCATGGTGCTAGGGGATTTTAAAGAACCTCTGAATATAGTTACTGATTCACAATATGCAGAAAGATTTATCTTGCATATTGAAACCGCTGAATTTATACCAGATGATACAGAATTGACTTCATTATTATTATTTACACAGGTTTAAGACATAATCAGGAATAGGCTTTGTCCCATATATATAACACACATCCAATCTCAAACAGGTCTGCCGGGGCCTCTATCACAAAGTAATGCAGAAATTGATCAGTTACTGATTGGAGAGTGTTGAAGGCCTCAGAATTCCATAATGTCACGTCAATAGCAAAGGCTTAAAGAAAAATTTTTCCAATACATGGCAACAAGCTAAGGAGATTATAAAGAGATGCCCTACTTGCTCTTTCTATAACCAAACACCGCTACTTGCAGGGACTAACCCAAAGGGTACTCAAAGGAATGAAATCTGGCAGATGGATGTGTTTCATTTTGCAGAATTTGGAAAATTAAAATGTGTACACCACACCATTGACACTTATTCAGGCTTTCAATGGGCAACTACTTTCAGCTCAGAAAAAGCTGATTCAGTAATCACATATTTATTAGAGGTTATGTCCATCATGGGTATACCTGCACAAGTAAAGACAGATAATGGTCCAGAAATGAAACAGGTTTTTTTTTGCTTATTATAATATAAAGCATATTACAGATACACCAAACAATCCTACAAGTCAAGCAGTTATAGAAAGATCAAATAAAACTAAAAAGAATATGTTAAACAAACAGAAAGGGATGTAAAATGTCCCCAGAAATAGATTACACAGTGCTTTATTATCCTTGAATTTTCTTAATGCTAATGAGAAAGGAACAACAGTAGCAGAGAGACATTGGATAATAGAAAAGTCTTCTGAATTAAATCAGCTGGTGTATTTCAATAATGTGTTAACCTCACAATGGAAACCAGAAGATGTGCTACGTTGAGGAAGGGGTTTTGCTTTTGTTTCCACAGGGGAAGAAAAACTGTGGATACCATTGAAATTAATAAAGATTCACTTTGAAAAAGAAATTTATTGAGAAAGAGAAATGACAGCTCATCCATAATGTTGACAACCGTACAGGTGGTAAGGAAACTATATAGGGTTGGGACAGGGTTCTGACCTTGTCTTTACAGGAACATTCACATCTTCAAAAATTCAAGAGACCCTGGATGTTTGGATGCTGACAGAGGGAAAAATAACTATCCAATAAGGATCATCAAGGAAAAGGATTATCACCTGTAAGGACAGATGATCAAAACACATAGAGAGAGAGCAGGCTTTGGAGTTTGACAATGGCTCTGTCCTCTAAATTGAAGCATGTTGTTAAAAGAAATATTCAGAGTTTTTGTATCATGTCAAGGGCCATCTGGTACGGGACAGAAAGGAAAAAGAATTTAGAAAAAAAATTACTTTTCTTCATACCTATTTTTGTCTCTATCATACCTTTCATTGAATATATATATATATATATATATATATATATATATATATATATATATACTTCTATATAAATAATGTTTAAGTTTTCCACAATGAACAATGAATTTTCCTGCAGTAATCTTTGAAATTTCTTGGAAGAAAATGGGACACCACAATAGCACCTCCACCTGGTTGATATGGCATCATTATGCTGATAGCGCTACTACAAGACCTGTTTTGGGTACCAGTTGCTCAAGATGGTTCCAACTTGGCTAACTGAAATGGTGCACTTTTTTACAACGTTTTGGTCAGAACTCCACATAGGAACCTCAGAAAAACTCTACTGAATACTCAAAGACTATTTGCAATTATACCAGACAGTAATCTTGAAATTTAACCATCATTTTACTTTCACAAGATCCCATAGAAAGAATATCGTCCCCATGACAACTGAAAGTAATTCTAGAGGACAACGTTCACTCTCCAAACAAAGTTTGTCCTCAGGGTAGGGACATCATTTAGGGGTTGATTATAATTGTTATGGGGGGGAGTTAGGGGAAAATTATGAAGGCTCAGGGATTTCTTTGAAAAAAAAAGAGAGGAAATTGGATGGGATAATAGATCAGTGTGAGCTTATTCACACTAATAATAATAGTGAGTAATGGAGTGAATACTTGTGAATTTTTCTTTATAGGCAATTTGCATTGGTATAGATTCTTGTATATTGATACAAACTGAAATTATATTGATTATGTTCCTATTTTGTCTACAGTATTTGTAGATCTAGGCAAAGTTATTTTGTCATATTGTATACATACATGCTTCTACCTCTGCCCTAGACATTTTTTATATTGATATAATTTTAGGATATATTTATCATATTGCAATATACATTTCCACTTCTGATAAAAATACTTATGCATTTTGAGATTGCTTTCCTCTTTTGTTGCACAGTTGTTTAAAGATTGTTTAATATTCTAATATGAAGTCTTAGCCTTTAAGTTATATAGGTATTAAGACTCATAGGTCAATAGTCACCCATGTTTGTCATACTTATAGTTAGACTAATCAGGTTCTTTAGATACATAGAGATTGCATTCTGCATAGATAGGTAATCTTCAACCACTTCAAAGAGCTGTAGGATATGGCATTTAAATAATTTAGGGTTCTGTTGATGTGAGACACAATTGCTCCTGGAAGTACTGATCTATTCCCGAGAGAATGTTGAGTACCAAAGACACTCCACTTGAAGCTTGTTTTCTTCTAGTAAAAACTGGCCTTTGGGCAAGGAACTGCCCATGCCTCGACCGCTGACAAAATGCACAATGTCTGGACAGAAAAAGCAGGATATAAGACAAAAGGACTGTCAAATCTTGCCAAGACAGGGTAAGATGGTGTAACATGAAGGCCTGCTTGTTGGGGCTTCTGTCTCACCCAGTACCCCACAACCAGCAAGCCCCAATCAAAATCACACACAGGACTCTATAAGATTATAAACTGATTGACCCATTAGCTCAGGCTTCTTGTTAGCTAATTCTTACATCTTACAGTAACCCATAATTCTTGTCTGTGTTAGCCATGTGGCTCAGTACCTTTTCCAGCTGTCAGCTCACATGTTGCTTCTTTGGTGGTCTGGGAGGGAATGGTGGAGGGAGCTTCCTGCTTCCCAGAATACTCCCATTCTCTTTGCTCCACCTCTACTTCCTGTCTGGTTTTCCTGCCTATACTTCCTACCTGGCCAATCAGCATTTATTTAAAATATGATTGACAGAATACAGACAATTCTCCCACACCAAGATGGTTTTGAAAAATTTCCTGCCTCTGAAAATGGTCTGTCAGTTATTCTAGGCCTTAGCCAAGGTTGGTTGCTTCAACATTGCTAATAAGACTTTGGGTGATTGCCCAGGTAGCCAGTTGTCTCTGTCATTTGTTGCACATTTTGGAAGTTGCTTGATTGCACTTTCTGTTTCCTCAAGAAATATTATTTCCCTTTTCAGGTCTTTGATGGGGTTGAAGATTAGATAGTTGTAGTTACTTTCCTCTCTTGACTTGGCCAAGTTGTTTATTATACAAAACTTAAACTCATTAGGATAGGATAATTATTGAAATGTTTATTACATGTTTCTTGCTTGATATTGTTTATGCTGGTTGTAATTCTAATTTTTATACCTGGTATTTGTTCTTATTGCATATAACTTTGTATTAGGCTTAGAACTTTCTTATTTAAACAAAAGGGGGAGGTGCTGTAGGAATTCCTACCCCTAGTAGTCTTTAAGTTACCCACCCAAAACTTAAAGGCTTTTATACTATATATGATGATGTAAAGTGTGAGTCTGATCTCTTTTCCAGCTGTGGAATTCAGTTGCTGTTCCTCGTTTCAGCAGAAGACTGTGATCTGTGAGTTACCCCTAAATAAATAACCCTCTATTATACTCAACTCTGAGCTAGTGTGGGATTTCTTTTAAGCATCCTTCTTCAGCTAATATATGCCAATTAAAACTATTAGATGTTAAACAGTATTGCTGGTATAATCAATCACACATGCCTATGACAATGTAAGGACCTGTTTACACTGACTTCAATAATGAGTAGGAACATATCACCACTTTCATTCATACCTAAGTTTCTTTAAGGCTGCAATGGGTTTTGTTAATTTTTTAATTCTGGCCTTTTATTTTAACTCTTTCCAAGGAAACTGTAACATGAAATTATTTTAAAGACAAGTTAACTACCTTTGTGACCTATACCTGTTTTCACCTCTTAAATGCTTAGTTTTAAGTTGGGAGGTGGTGGCGCGCACCATTAATCCCAGCACTTGAAAGGCAGATAGGTGGACCTCTGTGAGTTTGAGGCCAGCCTGATCTACAGAGTGAATTCTAGGACAGACTCCAAAAACTAGAGAAACCCTGTCTCAAAAAAGGAAAAAAAAATGCTTAATTTTATTTGATTGCTTACTAAATGAAAGAAGTCAGCTACCTTCCTCCCAGTCCCATCCCTTGTGCCAGCTCTGTGGTGATAAATATCTGGAGATTGGGGGAGTCTCTACTTTGGGAGGCTGCGATGCTATTAAGTAGACAAACAGGAAATGACATACAAGGGCAGAAGTCATAAATGAGGGCTGATAACACTCTCAGAAGGAACTTCAGGACTTGGCAGTTGTCACTCACTCAAACTCACTAACGGCCTCCTTGCTGTGCAGACTACCAGCTGCTACCAGCTAGACTACTAGCTCACCAGCTGCTACCAGCTAGACTACTAGCTAACCAGCTGCTACCAGCTAGACTACTAGCTCACTAGCTGCTACCAGCTAGACTACTAGCTCACTAGCTGCTACCAGCTAGACTACTAGCTCACTAGCTGCTACCAGCTAGACTACTAGCTCACTAACTGCTACCAGCTAGACTACTAGCTCACTAGCTGCTACCAGCTAGACTACTAGCTCACCAGCTGCTACCAGCTAGACTACTAGCTCACCAGCTGCTACCAGCTAGACTACTAGCTCACCAGCTGCTACCAGCTAGACTACTAGCTCACTAGCTGCTACCAGCTAGACTACTAGCTCACTAGCTGCTACCAGCTAGACTACTAGCTCACTAACTGCTACCAGCTAGACTACTAGCTCACTAGCTGCTACCAGCTAGACTACTAGCTCACTAACTGCTACCAGCTAGACTACTAGCTCACTAGCTGCTACCAGCTAGACTACTAGCTCACTAACTGCTACCAGCTAGACTACTAGCTCACTAGCTGCTACCAGCTAGACTACTAGCTCACCAGCTGCTACCAGCTAGACTACTAGCTCACTAGCTGCTACCAGCTAGACTACTAGCTCACTAGCTGCTACCAGCTAGACTACTAGCTCACTAGCTGCTACCAGCTAGACTACTAGCTCACTAACTGCTACCAGCTAGACTACTAGCTCACTAGCTGCCTCTACATTGCTCACACTGTCCGTGAGAATCAGCGTTACTCAGACAGCCCACAAAACTAGATATCCCTAGCTTACAAATGAGTCAATAAATGTAGTAATTTTTTTTATGATGATGGGGTGCTATAGGGTAGACTACAATTGGACAGACGAAGTGATGCATGCTTCAGTGTGGGTGCACCTTGGAAATATTTGGCAAAGCAAAGTAAGTCAGTTAGAAACCCCACATATGTAGATCTAATCTTACGTTTATGAGATGATAGATAGAAACCACACATATGTAGATATAATCCACTTGCCCAGGGATGGCACCACCCACAGTGGGCCCTCCTCCATCAACCACTAATTAAGAAAATGACCTAGAGGCTTGCTTATGGCCTAATCTTATTGAAATATTTTTTCAATTGAGGCTCCCTCCTCTCAAATGATCATAGTTTATGTCAAGTTGACATAAAATGGCCAGCACACACATCTCTATGAATACACTAAAGGTCATTTAATTGCCACAATCACCAATTTATTTTTATTATTGAGACAGGATCTTGCTAAGTTTCCCAGACTGATCTTGAGATCCTGAGTAGCTGGGATTCCAAGTGTTTCCCATCACACACAGTTCCATAATTATATAATTTAATGTCTTTTTTTGTGCGTATGGGAGGGGGGATCTGTGTGTGGGTACACATAGTCACACATGTGTGCGTGCACTGTCTGTGCATGACTGAGGGGGGATCTGTGTGTGGGCACATATGTGTGGGTGCACTGTCTGTGCATGACTGAGAGGGGTCTGTGTGTGAGCACACACACTCACACATGTATGTGTGCACTGTCTGTGCATGACTGAGGGGGGATCTGTGTGTGGGCACATATGTGTAGGTGCACTGTCTGTGCATGACTGAGGGGGATCTGTGTGTGAGCACACACACTCACACATGTATGTGTGCACTGTCTGTGCATGACTGAGGGGGGATCTGTGTGTGGGCACATATGTGTGGGTGCACTGTCTGTGCATGACTGAGGGGGATCTGTGTGTGAGCACACACACTCACACATGTATGTGTGCACTGTCTGTGCATGACTGAGGGGGGATCTGTGTGTGGGCACATATGTGTGGGTGCATTGTCTGTGCATGACTGAGGGGGATCTGTGTGTGAGCACACACACTCACACATGTATGTGTGCACTGTCTGTGCATGACTGAGGGGGGATCTGTGTGTGGGCACATATGTGTGGGTGCACTGTCTGTGCATGACTGAGGGGGATCTGTGTGGGGGCACACACACTTACACATGTGTGGGTACACTGTCTGTGCATGACTGAGGGGGGATCTGTGTGGGGACACACACACTCACACATGTGTAGGTGCACTGTCTGTGCATGACTGAGGGGGATCTGTGTGTGGACACATACACTCACACATGTGTGGGTGCACTGTCTGTGCATGGTTATGGAGGCCCAGGCTTGACACTGGGACTCTCCCTGGATCTGTCTTCACCTGATTCTCTGAGGTATCATCTCTTGCTTCCAACCAGAACTCACAAATACAGGGAAGTCTGATTAACCACCATGTTCCAAGGAGTCTCTCTCTCCACCTCCCAGCTATGGAATTACAGGCAACCTGAATGTATGTGTTCTCAGGAGCCCTAAGCTCCAGTCATCACAGCTGCACGGCAAGCACTTTGTCCCCTGAGTCATTTTCACAGTCCCATAATAATACACTGTAAACAGCTGGCCTGTGTGAGAACAATCTCAGTGTGTAAAGCTGCTGTGTGTCATTAGTTCCTACAGACAATGCTCTCAGACCAGTGTCTGACACACAGTAACTGCTGCTCAAAGACTGGCTTGTTATTATTGATGTCATATAGCAACAAGAGACCATTTTTCACTTGCTAGATTAGAAAATATTAAAAGCTTCAGTAACACACAGTAATGGGAAGAATATCTGCACTTGGAGTCTCCTTCACTGTAGGTGGAAATGTAAATTTTGTTGTCTCATGGCTTTGCTTATCAAATAATAAATATTCATATTTTGGTTCAATAATTTAAGAGAATTTCTCTCTGCTCCTTCTGGCAATGCTTAAATTACCAAAAAGACCTGAAGAATTATTAATATGTGTCTGCTTAAATAAATGATTGTACAGTCATACGAGAAAACATTATGAGGCTGTAAAAAGGAAACAGGGACTTTGTGCAATGAATTTACCTTTAAGATATATTACAAAGTAAGAAAAATTACAAGGCTCATGGTGGGTTGACATTACTGTAGAAAGTAATTTATGTATGTGATAATAGATGTTTACACACACATTTATATTCATATTTATGATTATATTTATTTGTATGGAATTTATGAAAGGAAACAAAAGGGAATTAGTAGGTTTTGGAAATCTCAGGTCAAAGAAAGAGTTCCATTTGATTCTACTTGATTTTGTATGGCTTGAAAATCTGGCTTTAGTAAAAAACATACTTTTTCTTTTGTTGAGACAAATTGTCAGGTAGCTCAAGCTGATCTCAAACTGAACAAGTAGCTGAGGAGGATCTCGAACTCCTGATTCTCCTACCTTTCCCTCTTGAGTGCTGGAATTATAGGTATATCTCCCCAGACTTAGTTCATGTGGTGCTGAGGATGATACCCAAGGCTTTGTACTCGCTGGGTAAGCACTCTGCCAAGTAAGCTACAGCCTCATACCCAACAAAACATCACTTTTCAAATGAGAACATAAATTAGAAGAAAGAAGAAAAAGAATTAAAATTAGGAGAACTCCAAAGCAAACGAACTGGTGTCTGGTCACACTTTCCTCAGTGGCACTGACTCCCACATTGACTTCTTATGTTCCACCTTCCCTTCAGCGCTATGAGAACCTCACCAGGCATGGTTCTCTCCTCACCACTTACAAACTCACAACGAGAACACAAGTGCTCCATCAACAGTACTAGAGCTCGTGTACAGGAGCTGTGGGCTGTGGTGGGCTGGGCCCTGGTGGTAACTTGATTGCAGCAAGAAGATCTCACGCTTTAAGAGCAGACCTACAGTGTCCTCACGCTTGCGGCCTGCTGCTGGACAGTGCGGGACGCTTTCTGCTGCGGTAGCTGAAGAGCTCTTGGTTTGGAGCTGGTTAATAGATCCTGAGACACAGCGGTCCCGTTCCTTTTCACACCTACTTAATCATCCATTTTTCACTAGGGGTAAATCGCTGGCAAGTTTATTGTTCGTTGAAATGCCCAAGAGAGTAATTGCATCTTTGGTTATAGCTTCTTAATGTTGAACATTATTAGCAGAATATATAGTCTTGTGACAACATAAGAAGACTAACTTTTTAACATGGGTCTCATGGCCAATGACACTCGACATTCATTGTTCAAGGCCTGGCACAGTCTTTCTTCAACTGAGTGACATAGTGCAGAGCTGGCGCCAGATGTCTGGCGATGACTTGACGGCTGACGAGTGCGCTGTAGTTACCCGGATTGTCTTCATGGTGATGGCTGGTGCCTTCACTTCATCCAGCTTCTCTGATGCATCTTTTTCCCCCCAAGATAGGGTTTCTCTGTAGCTTGGAGCCTGCTCTAGAATTTGCTCTGTAGCCCAGGCTGGCCTCAAACTCGCAGAGATCTGCCTGTCTCTGCCTCCTGAGTGCTGGGATTAAAGGCATGCGTCACCACCTCCCGGCCCTGATGGATCTTTGCAAACAACAAATCAATGTGTATATTAAGCAAAGAGGAAAATACTGGGTGGATTAGGTGACCCTGCACTAATCTTTTAGTAAGATCTATATGTCATTGCCACAGCTCTTCAATCCCACCAATGACGTCTATCCTCCATGCTTAACTCCTCCTTCATCTGTACGTAGGAACACTGAATTCTGCTCACCCTGTGGGAAACATCATCATTGTGCTGCAAGAAAATATAGACGTTGAGAGAAACAAGTTTTGTTAAAACAAATACTGAATTATTATGGTTATATGTTTCACTTTATTACTTTCATGCAACACTAAGTATTATATAAATTGTCTGTGCACACGTGTGTGTGTGTGTGTGTGTGTGTGTGTGTGCAGGTGCACTTGGCCAGGCCTGTGTAGCAAAAGGCTCACATAGAACAGAGCCATCTTCCCCTATGGTTCTCCACCTTCCTGGTGTCTTTCACTGAATCTGGAGTCCAGCATCTAGAATGGCTGGCCAGCAGCTCCCAGGTCACCCTGTTCCTTCCTTCTGTGCAGTCCTGGAGCTACAGGTATGCACCATCACATGCAGAGCTTTATGTGGCTGTTGGAGATCCAAACTCAGGCCCTCATGCCCACACCTCGGCCCACACAGCAACCACCTCACCCACTAAACCATCGTCCGAGCCCTATCTTAAGAATTTTAAGAGCACCCTCAAGTCTTCTAAATATATAAGGTTGATAAGATATATCCCATCTGGAAATTTGACTGTCTCTGTTTTCCGATAGCTGAGGTTGACTCTGCTGTAGACACAGCTCACAGGTACAGTGGCCGTCCTGGGCATCACAGTGTAGGATGGAGCCGCGCCACAGGATCTCCGGTGCTCACTGTTACCGTGCTGATGGAGCACTGAACTATGACAGCCTCACAAACCGTAAGAGTCCCTAGAATTAAACTTTGGGATGATTGTGTTCTAAGATACTGGAGGCGATTTTTACATGTTTGCTAGAAAATTTCTGTGAAGGCTTAAGTTACTTCAAGCAATCTTTTAAATTTCATTTGTGATATGATAATGCTTAAATTTTAATCACAGAGCAAAAGCCTTGTTTGTTTGGTTTTTTTTTTTAACAAGGTTGTCATTTAAATATGTTCCCCTTGCCCTTCACGTATATAAGAGTTTACACTTTGAACTGTGGCAATCAAACCCTGTGCTCCTAAGGAGTCTTTAGTTGGCATTCTACATACTGTGTTTTGCTTTACTTTCTGTAAAATTTGCAAGTAAATGTTGTGTGTGTGTGTGTGTGTGTGATATCCCAGTTCAAAACAACGAACTTTTGATATTTTCAGGAAAATGGATGGAACTGGAAATCACTATGTTAAACAAAATAAGCCAGATTTAGAAAGAGAAACACCATGCTTTGTTTCATATGCAGACTTTAT
Source organism: Myodes glareolus (assembly GCF_982192425.1). Classification (NCBI taxonomy): domain Eukaryota; kingdom Metazoa; phylum Chordata; class Mammalia; order Rodentia; family Cricetidae; genus Myodes; species Myodes glareolus. The sequence goes on along the minus strand of NC_142048.1, from coordinate 6,580,692 downwards.
CTTTAAGTATATGTCTGTCTGTGTGTGTGTGTGTGTGCGTGCACTAATGCATGAGTGTATGTGCATCATTAAACTATAAAGGATATCATTAGAGGGGAGGAAGAGCCTTCCAGAAAGAGGGGAGGGAGGAAAAGAGAGGGTAATAGAATGTATGAGACAGGAAAGCAGAAGGGGACACCATTTGAGGGGGGAAGAGACCAATAAGAGGCTAGGAGGCAAGAAAGACGGGGAAAGCAGTAGGGATGGAGAAAAATTGGAGTAAATAATAATGTCAATTTGCAATAAATCTTTATAATATAATTTATTCATTTGTATGTCAAATTAAAGATGTAGAATAAGCAAGTCAAATGTGTTCTAAACTTATTTTTGAGATGTGGTACTGCAAACATCAAGTCAGCAGGGGGCGCCACAAACACCTCCTTTGCTGTGTGAGGCCACACTCGGCTGACCAGGGTTTTGGGTGGGGTCTAACTGCGACATCACTGTGGAAAGCATTTGTGACTTTGTGTATTCATGTTATTAAGTGGGCTTCCCATACAGACGTTTTTAGAAAAAGGAAGGAATCTGGTTATAAATGAACATGGGCTAGGAACTGTCGCTAGTGAGACATTCTTTTCAGTTCTGGTGAGCTGTCTCCTAGGAAAGGCTTAATCCTCTCTACCCGGAGTGTCCCCCACCCACACAGCACACACCACACAGCCTGGGTTAGCAACACCATTGCAGTACACTGGCTTTGGGGGAAGCTTTGTTTTCTTCTTAAAAATTGACTTTTATTCAGACAAAACAGGGTACTGAAAATCCTTCCTTATTATGCATTTGTGTGTTCACGTCTATATATTTGCTGTGACTGTTGGCTGTTTATTGCTTTAGGAAATAGAGATTGCATGACTCTCCACAATGCAAGAAAATCCTTAAGATGTGTCCAGATCGTTTTATATACCATAGCTTTATACCATATATACCATCGTTTATACCACAGCTTCACAGTCTGAAGCAAGCCCACATTCCACTGCAGTCAGAGCCCCAGTCACACACAACCATGTAGGGTAGAGGGTGGGGGCTAGGCTTGTAGGAAACTGGTTAAATACACTCCTCATTGTACCTTTGGCATCTTTCAGACTTGACACTCAGCCTGGAAAAAGAAACTGCGTTTAATTTCTCTGAAATACATGCTTTGGGATTCTTCAGCACCGCATCATGGAGTGAGAGGTTAAGGTAGGATCTGTGCCCAGAGCCTCCACCTACCTCCTGGGAGCCCAGAAACGTGCGCCATCATCACTAGCAGGTTTATGGCTGCAGGTTCACAGCTGCGGGGTCTTCACGTTGCCCCTCCCTCACCACCGCACTGGTCACCAGTGCAGCTGAGGTCAGCTTGAAGCCCCATCCCTCACTAGCTACAGTTTAACCCTGCGATCTGGCTAGGTGATGGCAGGAAAGGAAACATCTCGATTTGTTGCTGCTGTTTTTAATTTGGACTTAAAATTGACCCAAAACATTTTAAAAATGTATATGGGCCTTATGTAAGTGCTCCCCATGCTGGGTTCCCTTGGGAATCAGAAGACGGTATCGGATCTCCTGGAACTCCGGTTATAGATGGTTGTCGGCCACTGTGTGGGTTCTGGGAATCCAGCTCAGGACCTCTGGAAGAGCAACTAGGTCAACACTCCAGCCCTAAAATATTGTCACATTTATGAGTTTGTTCTGACATTTTCTCTGTTAGCCATGCGTTCCCGTATGAAATGCATGTTGAGCCGTCAGTGTGACCCCAGCATTGATGTTCTCCTAACCTTCTTAGACATCTCATCACATTTCAGTTTTAACAGGGAAAACACAGAATAAAATCTAACCTAAAGTATTCATTCACAAAAAAGTGTGCTTCTCTTTATGGCTTGCAATTAAAATATTAAAATTTAACATAATAAATACATTACCTTTATCTCCTGGAACTGCCAAAGTAGAGGGTGCACACTCTGTGACTTCAGGATATTGTTATTTAATCTTTGGGGAGTTTCATTTTCTCCTGTCTGTAGTATGGGAAAATTATTCAACTCTGTTACAACTAAAATCATTAAATGAATAAGAGGGTGAAAATTACCCAATGTGCAAATAGCAAGTCATCAGTCAAAACCATGACAGATAGACAGACAGACAGATGGACAGACAGTGGCTCCTTAAATCTGGAATCTTCAATTTTTTTTAAACTTTATTTAACTTTATTTCATGTGCATTGGTACAATGATGTCACATTCTCTTGAACTGGAGCTACAGACAGCTGCAAGTTGCCATGTGGGTGCTGGGAATTGAACCCTGGTTCTCTGGAGGAGCAGTCAGTGCTCTTAACCACTGAGCCATCTCACCAGCCCTGGAATCTTCAATGTTTTGTAAGCTATAATATTTGTTTTGGTTTTTGGTCTTTACTTACATCACTTTTGACTATAGCAGATGCCAAAGTGCCATACCCTAAAGATATTACTTTGTTAACATTTAAAAATGCTCAACTTTCAACACCTTTTTTAGTATATGACAAAGCAAAAGTCAATTTTAGAAAAAGTCAAGCCTCAGGCTTTGCATGGCCAAATAACCTTGTGGAGGTTTGGGCATCAGACTCAGTGAATGCACACAGGATCCTGACCCAGAGCTCATGTGAGCCTCTGCAGGGAGAACTGGGGCACATGACCAAGGCCAGCACAACCAATCCTGACGGAATGTGGCTGCCACACCCACCTGCCCACCACTTGTCCCCTGGAGAGGAGCCAGTCTGAATTCTGTGTTAGTTCTTCCTGGAAATCCCTGTGCTGGGTAAGGCAAAGTGACAATACGGGACAATATAAACCAGGTTTACACTTATCAACAACTATATATATGTATATATACACATATACATAATATCCATATATGTCATACTTAACTATATATAATATCCATATATATCCATACAGATATATATGCCATATCCAACTCTTGAATGCTTTTTGTGGGTTGGTTAGCCAGAGAGATCATTTTGGAAATGCATTATGTGCATCAGACACCCCTTTATTAATCTTATAAAATTTTACAATTCTCTGAAAGTTACATGCAGAGGGGATTTCGGTTTGCAGTCCTATAAAATCACATTCATATTTGAAGCTGGGGTGTGTGGGTTTTCTAAATAAAGCGGTAGGTATTTCTGCACTTCTCTTTCTATGTCTTTTACTCCGATGTCACGTTTTAAAACCAGAGCTTCCTATATACTTCTCTTGGAGGTTGGCCACATTCTAGTTAGGCACCCTGACATATCTTCTGCCATTTCCAAAGTTGTTCTGAGGGGTTTTGCTCTTGTCAGCTTTCAAGATTCACTGGAAGCTTTGGAACTGGTAATGACTGTGGATGATACACTGTTTAAGGATTGCAATGCGAGATGATACTGAGAAATGGGGACAAAACTCATCTACTGCATGCTTAGCTTTTATTTTATAGTTTTGAAAACTTGAAAAGTGGGCTTATATTAAAACTTAAGGTGTTGTGTGTGTTACAGAGAGTTGAGATCAATAAAGCGAGCCTGTTGGAGGTTCTGATTTTTTGAGGTGGCTTCTCAACATTAAGGTGGGGAGTTCAATGTTTATTTTCTTTCTAGTCAGCATCCTTTTCATTTAAAAAGATACACGTGTTCCAAGTTTTGGGTCAGGCAGACAGAGTGCACGATGTGATTTTATCTTCTCATTCTACATACATGTTGTAACGCACTTTGCAAAAGCTCAGTGCTCATCTGTGCAGAGTACAACTCAATATCAATGCATCTAAAAAATTGTACAGTGGTAATCATAATGGAATTCAGAATATTTCTGTCAACCCCCCACCCCCACCCCCAGCGCTCCCTATCCCTTGACCCTGGGCCATCACTAATTTATTTCCTGGCTTCTTTCACTGAGAATACAGTATAGCTTACAATATTTGACCATGACCTTCTGCCTCTGAAGATAAATGTTACTCTTGCGTTTCTTGCCGAATTAGAAAATCCAGTACAATTTTCCTAAGGCAAAAATTAGAAACTAGTTAACGCAAGTGGGCCTGTTCTACCACAGAAGGAAATCCGTATTGCCAACGTTAAAAACCAGACTGTGAAAGCAGCAGGCGCCCAGCAGTGCACGTCACAAGGTCTCTTTGGCGCGGGGTAAAGGGGCAGAGGGTAAGGCAGAAAGGAACTCCGAATTTTAACAAAGATGATCCATCAAAAGGGGGCAAGGGATCAAAGTGTTGGGCAGCTATCTTTTAAGAGCAAAACTTCCTCCCCTCAGAAAACTGATCCTGGAATACTTAACGTAAATCAGTGTAAACCTCTCCTCCGTGTCTCTACAGGGGTCCCTGGGGAGCGGGTTCCTCAAGGGTAAGTAAAGGAACTTAAACACACAAGCAAACTTTCCCTCTCGCCCTTTCCCCTTCTTCTCGCTGGCACCGCTGAGCCTCGCTACAGTTTGCTCAAATATTTGGAAGTGAATTTAGAGTCCTCCCCCCAACTTATGATTTTATAGCCAATAGGTGATGAGGCTTATTTGCATATTTCCAGTCACTTAAGCAGCAGTGGGGTGGAAACCGTGTCAGACTAGATTCCTCCTCCTTCTCGGAGGAATTCTGCCCCTTCCAGCTGCCCTGCCCTCCCCCTTTAAAGGTTGACTTGCCCTGCGGCGCTCACTGCGCTCCAGCCCTCTGGCGCCTCTCGTTCACCCCCTGGCTACGCCGATCCGCTCCCGCCCGTCTGCCCGCGCCGAGCAGTTCCCGCAGCAAAGCCGAAGTCGCGCCTAAAGATGGAGAGCAAAGCACTGCTCCTGGTGGCCCTGGGAGTGTGGCTTCAGAGTCTGACCCCCTTCCGCGGAGGGGTGGCTGCCGCAGACGGTACGTTTTGCGCGCCAACACCGCCTCCACCTGCAGACCCGGCCGGGACCGCTTCCTCTGCGTCTGAAGATGGGAAGGAGAAAGTTGGAAGTGGCGCGCTCTGGGGCTCCCCGGCGCAGCAGGGAAAAGGAGTCCGGGAAGGGTGCCTGGGTGGATTTCAGGAGGGGCAAGTTCAGGAGGTGCTAGGTCACGCTGTGGTCTCTCTCTCTCTCTCTCTCTCTCTCTCTCTCTCTCTCTCTCTCTCTCTCTTTCTCTCTCTCCCAGATTCCCGCTCTGTCCCTTGCTCTCTCCTGCCTCGGGCTGTGGCAGGGAAGGGCCAGGGGTGTGACCGATGCGACCGGGGGAGCCGTGGGGGTCGAGCGGTGCAGTAGCGACAGCTGAAACCTCCCCCATAGAGAGTGGGAGTGTTGAATGCAAGGCACGCGGGTCAAGGTGGCTCTAACTTGGATGGGACCGTGGGTCAGACTCCTCCGGAGGCGGGAAGAGTAAGTCAAGTGTGGTTTCATTAGGGGTGGGAGTGGAAGGACGCGTTGCCTGCATCCCGGCTGCACAGGGCATTGTCTCTCTCCGCGCAGGGCTACAGCAGGGAGTGGGAGTGTTAGGTGCTGCACTGAAGCGCCAGGCGCGGAGACCCAGGACCCAGCCTCCTGCACGCGTTTCTGCGCCGGGGAGCGCTCGGATCTCCAAGTTCTTGCGCTCCGCTTAGCTCAGGACACAAGAAAGCCCAGCAAAGGGCGGATCCTTTGGTAAACGTGGCTCAACCACCAGCGCTCTGGGGCTTCTGGCTTGGAGGTTGCCTGTAAGCACTCTATCCTTCAGCCCTGCCGGAAAGGCTCGCCGGAGGCCAGGCGTTCTGCTAGCTGAGAGAAAGCGCTGTTGTTTAACTTTTTTTTTTAGATTATTTATTTATTTATTTATTTATTTATTTATTTATTTATTTTAGCATCTCAGACACAACTGCTGTCACAAAGGCCGTCACCTACAGGTGACAAGTTACAAGGCTTCTCTTTGCCTAGAGAAAAAGACTAGGGTCAATTGCGAGTTTCTTTATGGCCTTGAAGTCGAGACCTGCCCACAACTGAGAAGCCTTGTAACTTGAACCTTGATTGAGCTAACAGAGCAGAGACTCAAAATGTAACTGAACCCAGTCATAAAAGGAGGCTGGTGCTTCCTTGTGTTGCTGCTGGTGGAATCGCCCGCAAGGGTGGTGTCCCCTGGAGGTGCTGGAAGGAGGCACGTCCGCCGCCTGATTCCAGTCTTAGTGGAGTCTGGGACTGCCGCTAAAAGCGAACTTTATTTCTGCGTGTAGTTCTAAATGTCTTTGCTGAGTTATCAAAGACAAGAGAACCCATCCTGGAGAACAGCAAGGAAGATAAGAATCTCGGGTGTTTGGGACTGCTGAGATTGTGCCTTTCCTGTGGCACGTTGTCTTTCTGCGTAGTTTGCCATTCTGCTTAAAAAGAAAAAATAAGAGAAAACTTTCCATTCTTATTCCAGAAAGCACATCACAGTATAAAACTGCGTTTAGTGTAAACTCCGTCGGGGTCTTCTCCATCTTCAAGTTTTGCTAAGGTTTCCTTAGAAGGTCTGGACCCAGCTTCTCAGCCACTTAGTGTGTCACCCTTGTGGGGTGAGCTGCATGGGTTCCAACATTAGGAAAACTGGCAAGACTCAACGTGCCTGCGGTCCTAAATTACACTTTAATTTAAATGGACACCCAAGTAATTGTGCAATCATTTTGGATTTTAGCCAACTCCCGACTTTCCTGCAATAAAATGTATTAGGGAATATTATGCCGAAGCAGATGTAAAATTATTCTCTCTGATCATCTTTCTGTTACCTGCCCTTCATCGTGGGCTTCTTCGTCTAGCCCCTTCTCTTGCAAATGGATTCACCTAGGGGATAAGACAAGAAAGGCAAGGCCCAGTTTGGAGTGACCCCAACTTCCCTTTGGGCTCCGAGAGCTTCCTTGTTTGCTCTTGATTCCCCCCTCCCCTGCGAACAGTGTGTGTGTGTGTGTGTGTGTGTGTGTGTGTGTGTGTGAGGCATTGCCCTGGACCGCCTTCTTCCTGGAGACTCTTCAGCCTCTCCTGGCCCCTGTCAGGAGAGCAGAGAGCTAAGAGAGAGTACAGAGAGGAACCTGCTCCATGCAGTCCTCTTCCACCTGCGCACTTGCAGGATAATATCAGAGTTAAATAACCAGTAATGACAGCAGAGCAGCAAATGCCACTGGAAGAGAGATTGACAGGGGAGTGGTTGATTAATAGCTGCATTGAGAGGTTGGGGGGAGTCAGTTGGGGGAAGAGTCGCAATGGAAAGACGCTCAGTTTCTCTCACTGAATGTATTTTTAGCATAGCTTCCCTTCACTGCTACACTGTAGAGAAGACTGTGATACTCAGTTGGCTGTTTCTGTTCTGTTAGATTGTCCAACACCTGATGTTGGCCTTTCCTTTTTCTTCTGTTTATTTCCACATTATTACCACCAAGGCTGCTTCTTTTGGTTTGCTTGTTTTGTTTAGTTTTTGAGGCAGAGTTTCTCTGTGTAGCTCCGGCTGTCCTGGAACTCATTCTGTCAGCCAGGCTGGTCTCGAACTCATAGAGATCCACCTGCATCTGCGTCCTTATCCTGGGATTAAAAGCATGTGCCACCATCACTCCGCTGGATACATCCTTTTATCTGGGAAAATGTTCTGGCCATCAGAATGGTGGTTGGTGCTGGATCTGGGTCACATATTGTAAAAAAGAATTCAATATAAGCATCATTATTCTGCAGGTCAGGAAACATCATTTGAATATATTAATAATTCTCTCTGCACCTATCTGTCTCTGTCTCTGTCTCTCTCTCTGTCTCTGTCTCTGTCTCTCTCTCTGTCTCTGTCTCTGTCTCTCTCTCTGTCTCTCTCTGTCTCTGTCTGTCTCTGTCTCTGTCTCTCTCTCCCTCTCTCTCTCTCTGTGTAGACTTTGGAACCTGATAGGAATTTGTCACAGGAGGTCCGTGTCACACCCACTCTTTGCCAGGTTCAAACTTTTCCAGTTTCTGAAGGAGTAAATAATAGATTATAGCTTACTCTGACACTAAGAGTTTGAAATTGGAAATTGAAAAAAAAGAAAAACCTTCCCCTGTGCCCCCTCCCATGCACTCTTGCAAAAAAGCACACCCCACTGAGAGCAGGGTGTGACTTCACATACCTGTAAGGACCATTGAGAGCGTGTTTGTGAGGCATAGCATGGCTTTAGTGCTAATAAGTGTTAGCTTGTTCATGTGGAACACTGGCTAGGGTGGGAGGAGGGGGTGATCTTGGGTGATGTAACAGGTGTAAAGTTCACACTTCTACCAGCTGATTCTTCATGTTTTTCCTAGGCTGTTTTCCTGCACTGACTGTACTACATCCTAGGCATAACACCCATTTTAACCTTTGAATGAATAAAGATGTCCTCACTGCTAACTGGCTCAACAGGCAAAGCCACTCTGGGTCTAATCCAGGGCCATTCATGGCACCTGCTCACTACCTTAGTGTGTGTGTTCTGGAGAAGTCAGGTTCTATGCAATACCACTCTGACCCAAGTTATAGACATTTACAGAAACCTTTAAAAGGCAGGGTCAGGTTTTTGGGTGGTGGGATGTCTAAGTGAACGACTGTGAGTCTGGTCCTCAATTCCAAATAACCTTTTCTTGAAATCAGTAATTTTCTTTTTGGAAAAATTATTTTAAAAATTAATTATGATGAAAAATCCCCAGCCAGAACTTATATTTTATTTTTCCCTTTCTATTTCAACAATTCAATATAAAGGTTTTTATTTATGTATAGATATTTCTAACTGTGCTTTTTCATATTTATTTATTTATTTTTACAAATTGATCACTGTTTCTCCTCCTTCCTCTCCTCCCAGTCTGTCCCCCACCTCCATCAACTCCTCTTCCATTTCTAGTCACAAAAGGGCAGGCCTCCCGTGGATATCAACCAGACATAGCATATCAAGTTGAAGGCTAAATGAGGCGATTCATTGTGAGGTTATCCTAAAAACCAGCACAAGAGTCAGAGGCAGGCCTTGCTCTCACTGTTGGGAGTCCCACAAGAAGACCAAGCCACACAACTGTCACATATATGCAGAGGGTTTAGGTTCGTCCCCTGCAGGCTCCCTGACTGTCAGTTCAGTCTCTGTGAGTCCCTATGAATCCAAGTTCATTCTGTGGATTCTGTGGGGTTTATTGTGGTGTCCCTGACCCCCTGGCTCCTACAATTCCTCCTCCCTTCTTCTGCAGGGTTCCCTGAGGTCTGCCTAATCTTTGACTGGGGGAATCTACCTCTGTGGAACTTATATTTTAAATAAAAGAATGGAACGGCCTTCTTTGGGCGTTGCTTTTCCCAGGGAACCTAGTAAAAGGCAGCACAGTGGGATGAGAGCAGAGTCACTGATCACATTTCCCAGTTTCCTTAGCAACAGCCACCTCAGATTAGCTGCAGCTCCTCTGCCACCGCAGCAGCCAGCGTAGGGTGCGCCTGGGTAATGAACCTCAGGGGACCATCCCTGGAGTCTTCTTACCATAAAATTTGCAGGCAAATGAATGGATCTAGAAAACATCATATTGAGTGAGATAACCCAGACCCAGAAACACAAATATCATATGTACTCACTCATAAGTGACTTTTAGACATAAAACAAAGAAAAACCAGCCAACTATTCACAATCCCCGAGAACCTAGACAACAATGAGGACCCGAAGAGAGACATACATGGATCTAATCTACAAGGGAAGTAGAAAAAGACAAGATCTCCTGAGTAAATTGGGGGCATGGGGATCATGGGAGAGGGTCGAAGAGGGCAGGGGAGAAGAGGGGAGGTGGATGGAGAAAAATACATAGCTCAATAAAAAGAATTTAAAAAAGTAAAATGGAAGAGATTTAGACTGAGACATGGGTAGTGCCACAGTAATCTCAATTGTTTATTTCCTGAAAATTTTATAGAGAAACATTCATGTTTTATAATTTTTATAGTAAATAGGTAGACTGTGTCTATAATTTGACCAAGAAGTAAATAATTTTCTCTACGTCTTTTGTGGCCTGTTTCCTGAAAATGGTCTGATTGTATTGGCACTATAACAGTTTTTATTTCCATAATAATCATAAGGACTTACCAGCATTTGGATACATGTTAATATATCAGAAGCGAGCTTTATCATCTCTCATTATCCAGTTTAAGATTTATTGTGAAGAATGAAAGCTCCTTTACTGGCAGATTCACTGTGATTTTACTTATTTATTTTGGTTTTTAGAGATCGACTTTCTCTGTGTAGCGTTGGTTGTCCTGGAACTCGCTATGTAGACCAGGCTGGTCTCGAACTTAGAGATCCACCTGACTCTGCCTCCCTCGTCCCAATTGCTAGGATTAAAAGTGTGCCCTTCCACCACCCAGCTAAGATTTGCCGTAATTTTAAAAGGTTTGACTTCGTGTGAAAGATTCTAAGGACAAAAGGAAGAGGAAAGCTACCTAGGGAACACACTGACCATGACTCACACAAGCCATGGTGTCTTTGAACATTCCACCCTCTCGAAATGGCTTGAGACAGCTCATATTGCCATTGGGAGAGGAAAGGCTTCCTCGGGCTCTCAGCTTTTGTTCTTTTAAAATTCTGATGGGGGAATCCCTTCTTAAAATGATTCTAATTGTGTTGTTATAGGTTCTGGGTTCCAGATACAAATGAGTCTAAATGTTATGTTATGACTGTGTTGTAATTAGATATTTAAAGAAAGCAGAATAGCTCACAGCATAATGAGAACCGTGCCACACAAGGGCAGGTCCCTCCAGGATCATGGACCTTGAACTTGAAGTCCTGGGTGCTAGTCTACCCTCCCTTTCCTATCTTAGTCAAGTCACTTGAGACAAGATGAAATGAAGGAATTCCCATACAGTAGCTCACTTGTGTGAATTAAATGCATATCCACATATTTCCTAACTGGAAGTGGGCTGAAAGAAAGACTGGCAGTCACAGATTGCTTAACACACAGTTTAGGTCATCTCTGTCCTCTTCGTCCCTACTGGGACATCAGTCATTCTCTTGCAATCCATTTTCTCATATATATATATATATATATATATATATATATATATATATATATATAAACATGTAATATATATTGGGTTTTTGAGACAGGGTTTCTCTGTAGTTTTGGAGCCTGTCCTGGAACTAGCTCTTGTAGACCAGGCTGGCCTTGAACTCACAGAGATCTGCCTGCCTCTGCCTCCCGAGTGCTGAGATTAAAGGTGTGCGCCACCACCGCCCAGCATCTTTTAAGAATATTTTTTATGTGCATGTGTGTGTGTGGTGCGTGTATGATGCTTGCATATGTTCAGACGCACATGTGTGCATGTGAATATGGAGGCCTGAGGTTGATGAAAGTGTCTTTCTTGACCACTCTTTCTTCTTATTCTTTGAGGCAGGGTCTTACAATCAAACCCAGAGCTCACTGATATGGTTATTACTGCCACTTGCTCTGAAGACCTCTCCTGTGCCTTGTGAGGCTGGAAATCCAACAGGTCACGGCTCCCACCATGCATTTACAGGAGTCCTGGGATTCTGGACTCAGGTCTTCATGCTTGTACAGACCCGTATTCATTTTTTGAAAATATCCTCTAGAAAAATCAAGGGCATCGGTGGCATTGGCTGTTTGTGAACCTAAAACCTCTAAGTCCCAAGTAAAACGAAATAGCAACCCAACCACGATTAATCTCTCCAACTTCCTTTCCTGTAGCTGGAAGAGATTTTACAGACATCGAAAGTAAATTTGCCCTAAGGACCCCTGAAGACACAGCTGAGGACAATTGTCACCTCGTTCCTGGAGTAGGAGAGTCTGTGTCCAACTGCCACTTCAACCACAGCAGCAAGACCTTCGTGGTGATCCATGGCTGGACGGTAAGAATGGTTCTGGGCGGGGTTAAGGTCAAGTAGATCCCAGTTCTTGGAAGCCCATGACCTGTACCTGTCTGCTCTCTGACAGCTTTGTTCAGAGCCTGAGTAGAGGCAATCTTGGATCAAGGTAGTCCCTACAGTTCCAGCCAGGTTCATGAACTCTTCCCTGGCTGACTCCCACCTTTGGTTCCGCACAGTGCCTGGCTGGGGCCCTTGAATCCTCTGTGGAGGTGGGAAGAAGATGTTTACCAGGAGATTGTCATGGGAAAAGGCTGGAGAAAAGCCTTAGGAAAATAGTTCACTCTACAAAGTGTTTGTCTTGCAAGCACAGGACCTTAGTTCTATTCCACTTTAAAAAAAAAAAAAACCAGTATAAAAAGCAGGGCACAGAGTCACACTTGGACAATTTCGGGGAGGCAGAAGTAGAGATATCCTTGGGGCTCACTGGCAAGTGAGCCTAGCTACTGGGAGAATGCTAGATTGAGACCCCCATCTCACAAAGCAAAGTGGGCAGTTCCCGAAACCAACCCCTCGGACTGTCTCCGACGCACCCATGCAGACGCATGCACACACTTAAGAAAGACAGGAAGAAAAGTACAAGCTATGGTTAAAGCTAATTATTTAAAATATTCATAAATGGCCCCTCCCAAATATGCCAAGTAGTTGCTTTATATAATGCTGGTCTTATGTAAATATTTTAATTTACTTTTGCAGTTTTCAATTTCTAGTGAGCCAGTTGCATTATTTGCTAAAAATAATTTATATTATATGCATGGCTAAAGATGGGTCATCTTCCTGTTAGATACAACTTTTGAATGCTAGAACTGGGTACTGAATTCCAGTGAGGGAAATTAGGTAAAAATTATGCTTATACAATGATGTATACCAGCTACCTCTTCCCACATACTGAAGTGATCTTTTTATTGAAACCATCGGGCAAATACCATTGTTTCCATGGATATGTCAGCAACAGGACTCACACAGATGTGCTTTTTAAGATGTACCCATTTACTAGTGAACATAGTACAGTATATAGCATACGATGAAAGTCTAAGTCCCTAACATAGCCGCAAGTAGGACAAAGGTCTTTGAGGTGTTTAGAGACATTTTGGATGTGCACAGCATAGCTCTTAATGATTTCTAAGAAGTTTGAACTCAGTGAGCAGCTTCTGCATGGGAAGCAACTGTGCACCACAAGTCTTAAGCATCTCAATCTCACCCTGACAGAATTTGGGGCTTTCAGAAGCTGCGGGAGGGTGGGGAGAGTTTCCCTCCCTTGCTAAGATGTCACGACTAAAGTAACTTCTGGACGTAGTGCCAGATGCCGCCCCTGGCCCTGCTGCCTCCCTAAACCCAACCGTGCTCCTCAGGTCATGGATCCTATTGTTCTGAGTTCTCGGCTCAGGCTAGGTTGCTGGCCAAACAGCCCGCGTTTCCCTATCACACGGGCTTGCCTCGTCTGGAATCGTAATAAAGCCAGCTGATCATGGCTTATCAAAGCAAACACAGACTGGGTTCAGTCAAACCACCTGCTACCCGGAGCAGAGTGGGCTCTGGTTTTTCTGTCACAGGCTCGTAAGAAGAGAAATCTAGGGCTGGAGAGATGGCTCAGAGGTTAAGAGCATTGCCTGCTCTTCCAAAGGTCCTGAGTTCAATTCCTAGCAACCACATGGTGGCTCACAACCATCTGTAATGGGGTCTGGTGCCCTCTTCTGGCATGCATGCATACACACAGACAGAATATTGTATACATAATAAATAAATAAATACTTTTTTAAAAAAAAAAAAAAAAGAAGAGAAATCTAGGAAACGAGACCTCTCCCGAGTCAATGACAGTGCTCAGCTCCCTCGGCCTCTTTTGTTTTTTTTTTCTATCTGTATTTATGTCGAACCAAAAAGGAAGGATTAGATTAGTTGCTACTGAGTATAGCTAAGTCGGTCACCTGCCCTTTGCCAGACAGCCTGACCTGAAAATGCCGATAGAGAAAAAGGTACAACAGAACCCAGACAAACACCTTACCAGAGATAAGCTTCCAGGCCACTCAAGGGCACAGACTCAGGGAAGCCAGGACCTTCTCTGTCACAGCAGGACAGCCGCATACTCCCTGGAGCTTTGTGCTTGCTGGTTCTCTGGTGCGATGGGGAAGGTGACAGCCATTGTAGTTAGCATTACATTCTGAAGAAAGGCCACTGTTTTCTCATGGCCTTGCTTTGGAGCTGTGGAAGGCAGTCAGGGTAGCAGTCAGGAAGGGAGGTAGCTAACACACACTCTCAACCTGGACTTGAAGCATCCCATCTGAGACGCATTCAAAGAGGCTTAACTGGATTCCTGGTGGGCTGATGCCACCTTTTCACCTTGCCTTCTTCGTTTCCTCTCTAGTTGTAGCGCTGACGCTAGGCCGGCGAGGAGACTTCCAGCAGACTGGTCGCAGTGGAAATGTGTGGGGAACTCTGCGTCCTCCTGGGCCAGCCGTGTGGTGCAGGTGTCCCAGAATGGCCGCAGTTAGTTTACAGAACTGATAAACAAGCGAAGTAGAACTATAGTCCGTATCTCGAGGGCTGGCCTTGCCCCAGCACAGGGCCCAGAAACTAGGTGAAAAGTTGTGCACTTTGTCTAGGGCACCGAGTGAAGTGAGCTTCATGGCTTCATAGTTTAGTCTAGTAAACACATAAACAGAAAATGGAGTCTAAAACAGCTTATATCAGAAGTGTAAGACCCCAAGTGGAGCCAGTAGATCTGTGTCTCCAAGGTTCCCATTTCTCTGCTGGTTCTTGTAGGTCTCCATTAAGGTACCTTAAACAGATGTATCATAATATTCTAAGTTCAGGGCGACTCAGAGGTTAAGAGCACTGGCTGCTCTTCCAGGGGTCCTAAGTTCAATTCCCAGCAACCACTCGGTAGCTCACAACCACCTGTAATGAGATCTGGTGCCCCCTTCTGTCATGCAGGCAGAACACTGTATATATAATAAGTAAATAAATCTTCAAGGAAAATATTCTAAGTTCAGTGAGTAACTGATAGCCTTTACTTTGGCTGCAGTGTGACCTGACCCTAACCTCCTTAGCAAACCATTCTTTATTAAGTAGTGCATTACATCCCTTACAAACATCTTCCTCTCTGGTTCTGCAGTTTTGAATGTGGAGCCTTGGGCTCTGTACACGCAAGCCGAGCACTAAGCCACGGTACAATGGCCCTGCCCTCCTCCCATTTTTGTTTTTGAGCCGACCTCACTAAGTTCCCCAGTGCTGACCTTGAAGTCATTCTGTCACTGAGGCGGGTCACGAACTTACCTTTACTTCACCCTCCAGAGTTGCTAGAATTATAGACGTGTCTGACCGGTCTGGCCTTTAAGTCAGCTCTTCTGGGAAACATTTCCTGGCTTCATTGAAAGTAATTAAACAACTTTTCTTTTCTAAAAGTGTGTAATTTGGCTGTAAAGTTTTAATACATTGGCCCTGACCTTTTTTTTTTAATAGGGTAAGTTGCTGATGTCACAGTAATTGATACAACATAGTTTTTAAAGCGAGTCAATCCCCAGCCTGCTGTTCCCGAGGTCAGCATCTCCCTGGTGTGCTCACAGTTGCCCTGGGAGGGGAAGGAGTAGGAAAGAGCTAGAGGTCCCCTTGCGGTCCAAGTTTTCACACTGAGTCAGTGGGCTTCCATGCAAGCTTGTATCCCTCATTTCATGGTGTCATATTTACAATGTATTATATCTAGAAGAAGTCACACACCATCTTTTTTCAGGTGACAGGAATGTATGAGAGTTGGGTGCCCAAACTTGTGGCCGCCCTGTACAAGAGAGAACCTGACTCCAATGTCATTGTGGTGGACTGGCTCTATCGGGCCCAGCAACATTATCCAGTGTCTGCTGGCTATACCAAATTGGTGGGAAATGATGTGGCCAGGTTCATCAACTGGATGGAGGTAAGACTGAGGAAGGGAGCCTTCTGTGCTTCGGATAAAACACTTGACGAGAGCTAGACAGTTGGCTGATTTCCTCCCCTCCCCACCAAGATCTGAGGTGTTTCCTGAAACATTTCAAATTTTCAGAAGGGCATTTTTACGTTATGGTAAGTATGACTAGAATATACAGCCAATAAATGATCCGGCCCTGCCTAATCCTTTGATATTTCAGGAAATAGTTCTGATGGGGCTAAGAATCAAGTGGGCAGCATAAACAGAAGCTTATTTTGTTTCTTGTTCTTGTTCTTCTTGTTCTTGTTCTTGTTCTTGTTGTTGTTGTTGTTGTTGTTCTTCTTCTTCTCCTTCTCCTTCTCCTCCTCCTCCTCCTCCTCCTCCTTCTTCTTCTTCTTCCTCCCGCTCCTCCTCCTTCTCCTTCTTGGACAGAGGAAAGGTGGCATGTTCAGTCACCACTTTCCACACCTGATGGCTGTCATAGGCATTATATATGGTTTTGACTCTTGTTAGAAACCAACCTCTTTGACAAAACTCTTAATAATGTTTAGCTGTTAGAGAAGAAAAAGGGTCCAGGTGATTGCTGAGACCCATGTAGTCACTCTCCTGGTTTGGAGCCGAGATGAACTGATGCAGGGAGACAGTGGGTGGAATGTATAGGATATGACATAGATAAGGAATCAAAATTGGAGTTGCCTTCAGATTTCACCCACCTCCTTCTCTTAGGGGCCACACTCTGGAAGTTTGCTTTGAAGGTTTTGGGGGGATAAGGAGAAGTTACTACTCTGACAGGGCCAAGTTATTTAAAACAGGGAATTGGATGCAAAAAAATATACTTTAATCATCAAAAATGGAAATTCACTTCTTGGCTCTCTTGCTAGTCATATAAATGAGCCTGGAAGATCCAGATCAGTGTTTTGGGCCCCAGGCTTCCTACTTGTTGTCTTAGCTAGTTTTCTGTTGATGTGCTAAAATGTCATGACCAAGGCAGCTTAGAAAACAAAGCATTCAATTTGGGGCTCAGGTTTTCAGAGGGCTGGAGTACCTGACCATCTTGGTAGAGAACATGGTAGCAGGCAGGCAGCATGGAGCTCACATCTTGAGGCACAGTCACCAGGCGGTTAGAGACACTGGGAAGGGTGTGGGCTTTTGAAACCTCAAAACCTACCCCTAGTGACATACCTCCTCCAACAAGGCCACACTTCCTAATCCTTCCCAGACAGTTCCACCAGCTGGGGACCAAGCCTATGGGAGTCATTCTCATTCAAACCACCACACTTGTTGATGCAAAAAGTTAAGCCAAATGTGCCTGTGATCACTTTATTTTTCTTGTTGTCTGCCTTAGTCATTGCTTGGGTAACTTCAAAGAATAACAGGATGCAGGATATTTGGACAAATGGATAATGCACAAAAGTTTATATGTACACTTTTATGGTATACACTCATCTATTATATATACATACTTATTTTTATTTATAAATAATACACTTTTAGATATCTGGAAAAATTCCTAGTTTCACCCTGTTATTAAAGAAATCTCAACACCACAGGATATTTGTCTCTTTTAACTATAACATGAAATCAGTAAAATTAACTTACAGTAGTGCCAACACTTTAAAACCAATATTTATTTTCATTTTGCTACATCAAGACTTTTTTCATTTGTTCTCCCCCAGGAAGAATTTAACTACCCACTGGACAATGTCCATCTCTTGGGATACAGTCTTGGAGCCCACGCTGCTGGGGTGGCAGGAAGTCTGACCAACAAGAAGGTTAACAGAATCACTGGTAAGAGGCATATTTTGTTCATTTATCACAAGATCCAGTGTGACCATCATCCTGAAAGAGAATTAGAGCTACTTCCACTAGGTACCCAAATGCGTGTACCCGATGTTCATCATCTCTTGTCTCAGCTCTAACTTTCCATTCACTGGTCATGGCATTGGAGTGGATAGGAGCATTACAGAGCCCCACACACTCCTCTGCTCCAGCTGAGCTAGCAGACCGCATATATGCCATCCCCTCTCGCATCAGTACCAGGGAGACTGGCAGGACTGATTCTAGAGAGCATCAGGAATAAGGCAGTCATCTAGGAAGTGGCTATAAATGGCTTGGTGCAAAGAGAGCCAGAAAAGAATTAATCATGGATTAAAGGTCTTCCCCGACTCAGAAAGAACCTTCAAGAAGAAATCAGGCCACTGGGTGTGAAAAATCACTGTAGACTGGTCAGTTTCAGAGATCCATGTTAGACCTGAGGATGCTTGTGATACTAACACTCGGAATGGGGAGGTAGGAAGTTCAAAGCCACTGTCAGCTACACTGTGTGTTGAAAGCCATCTAGTAACAGGAGCATCTGGAGACAGGTGGAAAGTTGGGGGAGCTCAGATATGTGGGCCACAGTAGCGTACATCTGTAATCACAGCATGATGGAACTTCCGGCAGGAGGATCAAGAGTTCGAGGCTAGCCTGGGAGAGTGAAACAGCAAGGGAGTGATCGAATAAGACTCCGTTTTAGAAGAGCTATGTCTATTTTTTCTGACTATTAGTCACTGGAAGAGCCAACTCATAAGACAAGGAGCGATAAGAAGTCAAGAGCCTTCCGATTCCATTACAGCAGGATGCTGATATAAGGACCAAACTTGTGGTAGACTTTAAAATTCATGGCCCTCTTCTTTCCCACCAAGGCTTGGATCCGGCTGGGCCTAACTTTGAGTATGCAGAGGCCCCCAGTCGCCTTTCTCCTGATGATGCAGATTTCGTAGACGTCTTACACACATTCACCAGAGGGTCACCTGGCCGAAGTATTGGGATCCAGAAACCAGTAGGCCATGTTGACATTTATCCCAATGGAGGCACTTTCCAGCCAGGATGCAACCTCGGAGAAGCCATTCGTGTGATCGCAGAGAAGGGCCTCGGGGGTGAGTAAATGGGAAATCACGTCAATGGGAGTTTTGAGGCTTAGGTCTCAATGCCATTGTGTCCTGTGCACTGCCTCCACAGTGTGTGGCTTCAGTGTACACACTTGTGGGGGGGAAGGATGGCTCAGAGGGTAAAGCACTTGCTGAGCATGTGTGAGACTCTGAATTTAGATCACAGAATCCACGTAAAAGTCAGATGCAATTGTGCCTCTTTGTAACCCCGGAGGTCCTACAGTGGCACGGGAGGTAAACAGAAGAATCCCAGACGGTTACAGGCCAGCTAGCCTGAGTACTCAGTGGCAAACAAGAAACTTTGTCCTAAACAAGGTGAAAGGCAATGACCAAGTCTGTCCTCTGACCTCTTTCTGCTATTAATTTAACAGTTATCCCCTTTATGATGTGGTTTCTAGAATTATGTCTTTGGAACCACCTGGATGTGGTAGACAATTTCAACGAGGCAATGGTTGTGTTAAGCTGGAGGGAATAACGTCTGCCTCGGGTGTCGCCTATTATTGGCATAATAAGCATTCATAAGTGTAGGATGGCAAGACGTAAAGGTTCCTTGTCAACCTTTAACAGTCAACCTGACAGTTATGGAGGGAGGTGAGGACATGTCCCAAGGGAGAACCTGACACCAAGTCTACCTAGTGCAAGGTCTCTGGAGAACGACTTTTCCCCATGTCTCTGTGCAGACGTGGACCAGCTGGTGAAGTGCTCCCATGAGTGCTCCACTCATCTCTTTATTGACGACTCTTTCTCATGTCTCTGTGCAGACGTGGACCCGCTGGTGAAGTGCTCCCATGAATGCTCCACTCATCTCTTTATTGACAATTCTTTCCCATGTCTCTGTGCAGACGTGGACCAGCTGGTGAAATGCTCCCATGAGTGCTCCACTCATCTCTTTATTGACAATTCTTTCCCATGTCTCTGTGCAGACGTGGACCAGCTGGTGAAATGCTCCCATGAGCGCTCCATTCATCTCTTTATTGACTCCCTGCTGAATGAAGAAAACCCAAGCAAGGCTTACAGGTGCAACTCCAAGGAAGCCTTTGAGAAAGGGCTCTGCCTGAGCTGCAGAAAGAATCGTTGTAACAATGTGGGCTATGAGATCAACAAGGTCAGAGCCAAAAGGAGCAGCAAGATGTACCTGAAGACTCGCTCTCAGATGCCCTACAAAGGTAGGCTGGTAGCTGTGGGAAGGAGGAAAGTTGGTCAGTGCTGTCTCGGTTATCATGAGCTGATTCTGTCTACTGGAACAGAGTTAATGAAATATTGTTACTAAGTCTTGAACCCTCAATTGTACCTCTGTTGATATAGAAGGATCTTCTCTAGTCTATTTATCTAGCTCTTGATTTCCATCTCAGAAAGACCCCAATACTCAGCCTAGAGTATGCAGCCAGCCTTCTCTGTGACCAGCTATTAGTACTGGATTTCTAGCCAATCTTAAACCACCACTTTGGGATCATAAGATCTAGCCCTTTGGCCCAATTCAGTCTATCGCTTGCTTTTGTAAATAACGTTTTATTCGAACATGGGCAGACACATTCCTTTCCATATTACCTAATACTGTCTTCCTACCACAAAGGCAGACTCAAGGAATTGTGACAAAGCCCACACAGCCCACCAAGACTAAATTACTTACTCTCTAGAACTTCACAGAACACGTGTCACATTTTAAATTCGCTTTACACAAAAGAACAACCAACATTCAAGTATCTCAAGAGTCAAGGTTGCCGTAATGAACACCGTTACCAGAGCAACTTGGGGAGGAAAGGCTTTGTTTGGCTTCACCTTCAACCTCACTGTTCATCATCAAAGACAGTCAGGACAAGAACTCTAACAGGGATGGAACCAGAAGGCAGGAGCTGATGCAGAGGCCATGGAGGGGCTTACTAATGGCTTGCTCCCCATGGCTTTCTCATACAATCCCGGACCTCTCGCTAAGGAGGGACACAACGCACAATGGGCTGGGCACTACACATCAATCACTAATTAAGAAAATGCCCTAAAAGTTTGCCTACAATCTGATCTTATGGAGACACTTTCTCAGTTGAGATTCCCTCCTCTCAGACGACTATAGCTGTGTCAAGTAGGCATAAAAGTAGTCAGCCCACCAGGGAAGCAAGAATGTGCCAAGGCATATGTCCATCTCACCATGAACTCATTTCCAACTTGGGCTTAAATCCTGACCTCTTGCTTAAAATGAGACGTAAAGATATACAGGAGGAAATGAGCAGGGGATTGTACTGCAAGGTGCATCTGGTGACAGGGACTGATTTTGGACAAACTGCCTTTGTCTGGGTGGAAGCCTGAGGTAAGGGCCCTTATTAAGGAACAGTTTCCTCAGATGAAGTATCTGCTTCAACAGTACGTTGCAGGTGTGCAAGGTGACCCAGATGGTGGATCACATGTTATTCAAAGAAATCTTGCAGGTCATGAGAGAACTTTCATTCCCTCCAACTCTAGAACCAGGTGTAGGTATGTAGGTACCTCTAAAAACATGGTAGGCTTACACAGGGTCGTCCAGAGCTCTGTCTGGATTTCCTAGAGACACATGACACTCCTCACCTCCAGCCTCTCCTGCTGTGACCTAGAGCACTGCCTTAGACCAGGATGATTTGTCTTTACTTTCAAATAGTACTGGGGTTTGGCTGTTTTGTTTTTCTGTTTTTACTTGTCTTATTTTCATTATAAAATGAGATATAAGGTAGGCATAGTTGTGCGTGTCTGTAATCCCAGCCCTTGGGAGGTAGAGGCAGGAGAATCAGGAAGTCAAGGTCGTCTTCAACTTCATAGTGAGTCTGAGGCCAGTTGGGTTTATATGAGATCCTGTCTAAACACACATATGCACACACACACACACACATACACACACACACACACACACACACACGTACACACACACACACGTACACAATATGCTTAAAACAAATAGCAAGACTAAATAAAGAATGTCACAAGAAACTACAATAAAATGTGCTGAAATGTTTTTCAGGAATATAAATATCCAAAGTAACATCAAAAAGCGCATCAAGTCTGCACTTCCAATAGAAAGAGTTTCCAAGCCACTCGTGCGGTCCAATGTGTGCCTGTCCTGTGCTCAATTGCTTAGGGACTATGATGTTTCCATGAAGATTAACGTTCCTTCCCTTATTCCGATGTTCTCCCCTCCCGTACAGTCTTCCATTACCAAGTCAAGATTCACTTCTCTGGGACTCAGAGTGACAAGCAGCACAACCAGGCCTTCGAGATTTCTCTGTATGGCACAGTGGCTGAGAGTGAGAACATCCCCTTCACTCTGTGAGTATCTCCGGGGACACCTCCAGTCTGTAGCTCCTTGCCAGAGCGCTCCATCTGGGAAACAGAAGTGCACGCCCCACCCCCAAAAAGAAACTCCAGTTTTGCCGGGTGGTGGTGGTGCACGCCTTTTATCCCAGCACTCGGGAGGCAGAAGCAGGGGGATCTCTGTGAGTTCAAGGCCAGCCTGGTCTATAGGAGCTAGTTCTAGGACAGGCTCTAAAAGTTACAGCGAAACCCTGTCTCAGAAAACACACAAAACAAGAAACTTCAGTTTAAGAAATTGGAATGTAGCTATGTGTGGTGGACCGTGCCTTGAAATTCCAGCACTCAGGCAGAGGCAGCTGGACCTCTGTGGAGTGCAAGGCTAGTCTGTTCCATACAGTAAGTTTCAGGACAGCCAGGGCTATACAAAACTCTGTCTCAAAATACCAAAAGAAAAAAAAGCCAGAAATTAGAATTTAAAAATGGAAGCCTTGCACCACTTCATATGAGCAAATACTGTTTTCTAGTCTCTTTACTTTTGTTTGCTCTCTACTTCATGTTCTTTCAACATTTCAGGTCTTCATTTCTTTTGTTAAAAAAAAATAAGCAATGACAAAATAGTTACATTCCCTGGGAGGTGGTGCACTCTCCAAACAACAGTGTGTGGGCCCAGCATCCCCAAGAAAGACAGACAGGAAGAGAGAGAGGAAGGAAGGAAGGAAGGAAACAAGGAAGGAAGGAAGGAAGGAAGGAAGGAAGGAAAGGGTGAACAATTGTAACAGGAAGCTACTCTACAACATGGACAGATAAATAGGTAGATAGATAGATAGATAGATAGATAGATAGATAGATAGATGGATAGATATATTGATGAATAGATAGATAGATAAATAATAGAGAGATGATAGATAGGTAGCTAGCTAGCTAGATGGATAGATAGATAGATGAATAGATATATTGATGAATAGATAGATAGATAGATAATAGAGAGATGATAGATAGGTAGATAGATAGATAGATAGATAGATAGATAGATGATAGGTAGATAGACTGGTAAATATAGACAATGTTATAGATAAAAGGCCCATGACAAAGCATTACTCCTTATTCTTAGGGAAAATTTCAAGCTACCATTTACTAATTCCTAAATAAACACATCTTCTAAACTGCACAGTGACTGGGCAGTGACTGAACAGGACACACATACACTAGGTGTATTGTTGGCTGCTAGAACTTTCCATGCCAGGAAGGCAGAGAGGACATAATTTTCCGTAGCTGCAGTTACAAAGATTAGGAGGGGTTCTTTTACAATGCATCCTGAAGATAAACTCAATAGAAGATGATTTTTTTAACATTGAAGTGTGGCAGATTTATTATCATGCAACACTTAGTACCACAAACTGAGTCAAGGGTCATGTGAGTAAATCCTCATGTCAGTAAAATCAATATAGCCTCTAAAAATCAGAATTCTTGAAAAGTAGGTAAAACATGAGGAAAGTAGAGAGAGCCAAGTGGAGAACTGGAGATACACTTTGGAATTACGTAAACATATGTTCACACATGTATAAATTAAAGAGGAATATGTGGGAATAAAATTGGCTAACAGGCATCTTCCCCTAAGAACTGTACTAGATAGTTTACAGTGTTAGGAGGAATTCTGGAACACCGGAGAGCGGTGTGGGATCTTATGATCGGCCAAATGCTGCTGACTTTCATCTTGGGCATGTTCCACATTTTTAAAATAGCACCCAGACAATGAAGCCATTTACATCTAGGGAGGAGAAAAGGCTGATTTTTGAAAGTAACCAAATTTATGAAATTTTCCCTCAGGCCTGAGGTCGCCACAAATAAAACCTACTCCTTCTTGATTTATACGGAGGTGGACATCGGAGAACTGCTGATGATGAAGCTGAAGTGGAAGAGCGATTCCTACTTCAGCTGGCCGGACTGGTGGAGCAGCCCCAGCTTTGTTGTTGAGCGGATCCGAGTGAAAGCAGGGGAGACGCAGAAAAAGTAATTGAGCCGGATGCTTCCCCACACACATTGCCCAGCCCCTTGTTGTTGAGCGGGATGCTTCCCCCGCACACATTGCCCAGCCCCCTGTTGTTGAGCGGGATGCTTCCCCCGCACACATTGCCCAGCCCCCTGTTGTTGAGCGGGATGCTCCCCCCCCCCCCCCCCCCCGCACACATTGCCCAGCCCCCTGTTGTTGAGCGGGATGCTTCCCCGCACACATTGCACAACCTCCTGTCATTAAGAAACCTTCCCAGAGCCTTCAGCACGCAGGTGGAACTTTAGGAAACGGTTTCAGTCCTGTGGGACCTAGTTAATTATTCCAGAAATGCTTCCACAATAGTCTTTTATGGCCACACCGAGGAAGAAGAACAGGCTGAGCATCGATCATGCTTGGGACTGGAAGGGTCTGGACTCGCGTTGTTTTTTATTTTCAGATCTTAGAATAGTTGTCTATATATAATGAGATATCTTGGAGATGGGACCAACTTGTGTTTCACGTTGGTCTTGCACACATAGTCTGCAGGTAGTTTGTACATTTTCAGTGACTGTGTGTTCTGGCCCCAGTGGCCCACGTGAGGTCAGGGTGCAATCCCGCTTGGTGTTCAAAATCTCAGAGATTTTGAAACATTTGGGAATTTTTTGGGTTGGGGTTGCTTAGCCTGCAATATATCTGTATTTCAAGTAAGGAACATGTAAACCCTGAGCTGACCAAAGTTATTTGGAATTACAGCTGGGATCTGAATTAGGCGATCTCAGTATTCATCGAGCACTATTTCCTGTAAGCACAAAATAGTTACAAAACAGGGAACAAATCTTAGAGATGATGTCATCGAAGGGCTGAAAGTAACTCTTTAAGAAACAGGGGATTCTCAGTCCACCCCACACATATCTATAAAATAACCTGCATAAAGGCCTCCATACAATTGAAATCCTCACAAACATGTTCAAGGATTTTGCAAGCATACCATTGATAGAAACAACTCTTTAAAGTAAAATTGAGAAGTGATTTCTTCTTCTTTTTTTTTTTTTTTTTGGTTGTTGTTTACAAAAGCTGTTAAGACCACTATGGATAGAAAAATTCTTCAAGCCTTTGTTCCCAAAGCAATTGGAGACTGACGTCCTAATTCTCTGACAGCAATTCTCAGAGGTGACTCCTCTACTGGTCAGACCTCCTGAGTGAGATATGACCCCCGTGTCACACTTAACTTTCAGAAATGTCACCACAGTTAATGTGATCATGAAAGACTTAAATGATCCCGACCAGTCACCCATTTTGAGCAGTTGTTCTTATGTTCTTACTGTTCCGTGCTCCGTCTACTTCTTCCACAGGGTCATCTTCTGTGCTAGGGAGAAAGTGTCGCAACTGCAGAAGGGAAAGGACTCTGCGGTGTTTGTGAAATGCCATGACAAGTCCCTGAAGAAGTCTGGCTGGTGAGCATCTTGACCCCAGCTCCCTAAGCCTTCTCTCCACGTGGCCTCTGCTCTGCTCTTTGCCCGGAAGTTCTTGCAGACTCTCTCTTTAGGGGTCTCTCTTAGCCCTTCTTTCTTATTGTATGGTCGCTTGCTTTATTTATTTCTTTTAACTCCTTAATATTCCTTTTTTTTTTCTTTCTTACCTTGCTGACCTTCACCCCAGATATACAAGTTAAATTTTATGTTACCTCTTGAACTGCCCGCAAGCCTTCACTTTTGCTTTCCCACTGCTGCAAGTCTGTTAGCTGCATAGATTCTGTCTGAGGTAGGGAGCGTGTGACAGTGGGGTCAGCTCCTCCTGCGATACATCCAGGGGTGACAGTGTCTCATATCAGCTGTAGCCACATGGTGATATTCTTTCTCCCACTGCCGCAGACGCCAGGACAAAGGACCACAGGGGATACCTAAACTGTATCAAAACCTCAAAGATGGGGAGAAAGTGGAATAAGTATACAGGAAACCGTTCTCCCATCTCAAAACAGCTGCTGGCTTGTCCTCCATGACCTCTAGGGCTAATCCACATGGCAGCTGGCTGCAGAATCTTTCCAACACGTCAGTGCTAAGTGGAGACCGAGCATGTGACCTTCCATCTCCTCTCCCAGTTCTCAGGATATGCTGTTTTCATTCCGCCCCTCACGCCCCTGCCAGACTCCAAGTGCTAATGGGTTACACTTGTTAAAAGAAGAATATTAGATAGTGCCACAAGGCAGTGCCACGGAACCTACAACACAGGCTGACCACAGAGTCACTGGGAAATGGGAAAAGCACTTGCTTTTGCTTTATCCTGATTCATAGATTATTATAGACAAAGGCACCAAGTAAAAATTGCCTCTTCAGAAAAAGAACCTGTGTGGAACACCTCCTTTAAAATGTCTACTTAACTATAATTTATATATGTTCACACTATAGATAGATGAGGAAAAACAGACATTAACAAAGTACAACCAATAAGGCCTTACCGGTAACATTTGGCATGTGACTAACAATTTGATTTATATCCTTTACCGCTCTACATATGTGACATCTGTATGTTTTCATATCACAAACGTAGAATTATGACAATGATTGAAAAATGAGACCATGTGGCTCCTAATGCCATGGGGAATAGCTGCCAGTATTAAGTTGGCAAAACGACTCTCAACTAAGGGCAGAAATTTCCACCCCACCGTAAGCGCTTTGCCACTTACAGATGGCAGATCCAAGGCACCTTCACACTTTTCTCCTCTCTAAAAATGGGGACTCCAGTAGAAAAATTTACTAGGAATGTGAATGCAGTTATACACACCTACCTTCCCCCCCGAACAATCTGCAACTTTATAAGTAGATATGTGAATATAAAAACAAAATCTTTAGTTATAAATATAAACCCAAAGCCTCATAAAATAACCTCAACTGTTTATGAAACATTCTGATCAGACTGCTTATGAGAAACTCCCTAAGAAGTCTAATGACACATCTTTAGTCAACTCATAGAATTTCCAAACAACGAATGCAAATTTGCAGGCATTTCTTGCAATGCACTTTATATTTAGGAGAGCATTATGGGTCAGACTAACAGTAGCCATCAGGGTTTCACCTCACAGGATTGCAGTCTACCACCCCCTGTTCACTCTTCAGAAGGCTCACATTCCGAGAGAGGAATGGCAGGCTTTTTGTTATGTTTAGCGTCCAAGGAAAGCTTTGTGACTTCAGTCACACATGACAGCCTTCTGAAGATGATGCTCAAACAGGAGCCTACCTATAAATGCATCAAATCTGTCTACTGCTCTGGGCATCCTGCTTCCCCAGAATTGTCATCTTCAGCTCACAAGCTTTGCTCTGAGTGTGACTTGGATACTTCTTCTTCATGACGGTGGTGGGGTGGGCCAAAGGTTTGTAGCGGCAAAGCAGATGACAAATTGCCTTTCTTCTGTTTTTCTCTCAGAAACTGGACAGACCAACAAGAGAAGAAAGCACATGAGCTCTTTGAAGACAGAAGCAAAGAAAGTAAATTTTATAAAAAAAGAAAAAGATACCCTTGTTTGGGTGTTTGAAAGTGGGTTTTCCTGAGTATTAATCCCATCTCGATTGTTAGTTAAATTAGAAGACAGGCTCAAATACTAAAATGTGACTAATACAAGGTGAGGAGTCTCGTGGCCGATAGCATGTCTTCCAGCATCAGAGGGCAGCAGATAGGAGAAGCATGACATCTTTTGTCCCTTTAGAAGGAATCATTTGTTCCCAATAAATAAGACTCCTTTGTATGGCCCGATTGGTCATGGTCAAAAATTAGTGCGGGCTTCTTATTTTGTTAGAATTCTGGAACTTTATACTGAGACCCTTTCCAGGGTTTTCTCCAAGTCTAATATAGATGACACTTTTGTGTCATGAGTCAAATCTATTTCTTTAGTAGTTGAAACACCTGTCCTTTGAAACTAGCTTTTTTAACCATTGGGATGAAGCACACCTGATTCCTCCCCACAAATAATGAACAACGTGTGACTTATCAAAAACAATGGAGGCCAGAGCTCCCGAAGTCCTGAGCCTTGGTCTCACCATAACAAAGTACAAGTCAACAGAGATATAGAATTAGATTGAGAAATTCTTAATAGACTTGAATTTTTATGGCTTAACCTCTCCATTTTTCAAAAGTTTGTTTTGTATTTGAACAATGTTCTCTGGATAGATGTTGAAAATGAGTTTATGATCCAGGTGACACACCAGTCGAACTGAAAGAAAATAATGCCTACTCTGATTTCACTTTTACTTTTTGCTTTTTTGAGGAAAAGTCTTATTTGCCCCACTCTGTAGCCTAGCCTGACTTAGAACTCAGCTATGTTGTTCAGGCTTGCCTTGAACTCACAATGATCCTCCTGACTTAGCTTCCTGAGGGCTGGGATTGTTAGCATGAGCCACACCCGGCTTGATACCATAATTTTATTATCAGAATTCTTACTTGTCTTCATCAGCTTGAACACATTCACTAGCCAATGGTTAGCATTTAGTTTGGGACTCTCCTCAGCCATGCCTCTGCCACACCTCGAACACATCATGTTCATTTCTAGTTTAGATGGGATTAAGTTCAAATTCGGCCTCATGCAAAGTACAGACTTTAGATCAGGACCATTTGACAAGGTGAAATGACTAGGAAGTACGCTTATCAATGCTTGTAAATTGTTGTGTACAAAGAAGGGAGTCGCCACCTGTAGTAGCCACAGAAAGTGCCAGACGGATTGCCACTGTATTCTTTTACTTAAAAAAAAAAACTAATCAAGAGTGAGTAAACAATTATTTATGAACTAGATCTCATATTTTCAGAAGGTTTTTACTATATATTAGTATAAAGTAATAAAGGAGTCCCATGCAGAGGCTGTTTTTGGGAACACAACTGTGAACCTGTGGGTGTCTGAACACCTACCCACGTGCAAAGCCCCACAAATGTAGTTGTCATTCAGGGTAATTTGGAAAGGAGAGAGTCATGGGATGTCCTGGAAAACATCAGAGAAGTAGTTCCAGATAAGTTGGAATGTCAGCGCTTGCTAGGGGAAGGGTGGTTGTACCTATGTAATATAGGACAAAAGTGACTGATTTCATCAGGTTTGGAGTCATTGTAACAATAAAATGATGTACAATTTGTCACTGGCATCCCCTTTATTACTAGCTCATTGACTCTGTACTTTTGGGTTTGGATCAAGGGCTCACAATTTTAAAAAATCCAGCCAACCTGTACATAGCACTGAACATTCTGGCTTCTAAAGACAGTATATGCGTATGTGTGTATATACACAGACATATGTATCTCAATGATGCTTTGGCTTTAAGTTTTATTTATTAGCTGTAAATATATGTGTGGGTGTGTAAGAGAGCTTGTAAACACTGGAAAACTTGTGGGTACCTGCAGTGTAGATTTGTGGTGCGAACTGTGTGTCCGTCTCCATCAGTGAGCTAACTTACTCTGCTCAAATAGTACAACGAAACAGGCTTTTAAAAGAGGAAAAGAAACTCAGCTATGTGAAGAAATGGAATCTGCTTTTAATAAACTTGACAACATTGTATCTTGATACTAAGTCCTCATTTTGTATCATTTTAGCCCTTCTAGAGTCGAGGCAAATTAGATTTACTTTTAGGGCAGAATCAGTACAGAAATTTTGACTGAGTAACCACAGTACTTGCTAAGGCATAGAAGCAATGCAAGTTTCTCATTAGATGTGTGCTGATCATCTACTAAAATCAAATGAATCCAATCTATCTCAGCTCCTCTCCTCTACAACAGCGCACATGTCCAGACTTCCCAGTAAGTTACTGCTACACTGTGGATGCCAAGAAGTTCCTCACATCGCCGATCTCCCTTTTAGTCCCACACTGCTCTAGACAGGGCTCGCCATCTGTGGACTAAGTGTGCGTGCAGGTACACAGAACAGGGCGGACAGTGCAGGCATCAGTTTCCAGAGTTGCTCCAATGACTGCTGACACTTGGTATTAACACACCTGCATCGTCTCTGCCTTAAAGATCTGTGTGATCAGGAGCATGCTCATTCTAAAACTCAGATTATTAAGAACTTTGGCTTCCACTGGGGTCCCTCTTTCATGTTGACTGTCCTGGTGCACTCTAGAGAGGACCGCAAGGCACCCCCTGCATCTCAGAACTCACTCTGAGCTTGCGAGTGATTTGAGATCTCTCCTTCACAACCAGTCAGGCTTCCTAGGCGGAATCTGGTGACCGACAGCTTAGTTACAACCTCAGGTGGGACCCTGATGCTGCCCAATGCTCCCTGATTCTTAGCACGCAGAGACTGTGAATAAATGTTTTCACCTATCAATTTGGAGGCTAGATTTTTATGCAGACATAAATGACTAGGATACATAATTCACTTTATCTGGTTAATTTATTCCTTGTAAGTCACACACTTACAAGTCCATTATTTCAAAAGAAACAGGGAAGGTTATGCTTTGAAGATTACACTTATCTCTAAGCCTTTCATCAGTATTCTGAAAAACCATAACTGTCAGCATCATGGGTTTGATTTTCATCACTTTCTTATCCCTCCTTCCTTTTCTTGTTCATATAGGATATGTTTTATGTTGTAATTATTACAGAGTAAAGTGGGATGTTCTCAAGGAGGTGGGAGTAGATAGTAGCAGAAGAGCCCATGTTGTGATATAGACTTCCGTTGGGGAGGTGTGGACAAATGTGTACTTGCTCCAGATGGGAGCTAAACACAGACCAAAGCCGTGAACTACAAAGCCAACTTAAACCAGTGAGTTTAGTGCAGTTCCGTGCAGGAGTGTGGGTGAGGGCTTTGCTTACTGGAGCTTGGACAACTCCCAGGCAGCTACATCACTGAAATCACTCATCAAAGCTACAGCCCAGGGACTCTGAGTGACTTACAGACAGCTTCTCGGGTTGAAGAGTCTCTTTCCTTGCCAGCCCTTACTACTTCTGTTAGCCTTGGGAGGAAGAGGCCTTGCAAGTTCTCTAAGTTTCAAGGTGCTCTTGAGTCTTGTGAGACTGTACTTCCTGAATCTTAAGAAGCCTTTAGATTCTTGAGCCATATCAAGTTTCCCTCCAGGATGGAATGTTCTATGTCAAAGGGAATTGCTACTCAATGGAACATCACCGTAATGTTGTTTTTACTACACTTTTCACAGGATAGGATTGTTTATGAGCTTTGGAGCCTGTCCTGGCACGAGCTTTTGTAGACCAGGCTGGCCTTGAACTCACAGAGATCTGCCTGCCTCTGCCTCCCGAGTGCTGAGATCAAAGGCAAGCATCACCACTGCCCAGCAGTGACAGCAGTCTTAAATGAGATCTGGAGCTAAAAATAACTGAATTACAATCCGAATTCATTTCCCTTTTTCCCATAGCATTCCCTCCAGGAAATTGGTTCCACACACAGAATCTCATGAAATTCTTGTGGTTGGGGAATTCCATGACTATTAGCTGGCCTCCTTCCCCTGCCTTTCCAGTAGCGTAATTGCAAGTTGGTGAGAGGTTTGTTTTTGTTTTGTTTTGTTTTCTAGCGTTGAAGGCCTGTAGTCAAGTGTCCTTCAGCACAGGGGCTTAAGAGTGGAGTCTTTGAGGTGGAGTCTTCCTGGAACGGACAAGTTCTAGGTGAAGGGACAGAAAAGCTGACTGGCATTGCATCCCAGGTGCTAGCCAAGCTTACTGAATGTGTCCCCGTGGTTGGTCATTACACTGGTGTGATAAATAAGTTGTCTCATTTAGCCTAGATGACTCAGCACTGGGACATTCTAGAGGAAGAATGTCCTGAACGCTCTCCTAGAAGCCTGGAGGATGTGGTACAAGGAAGGAAACAGAGAAGAGAGATCGCCTTCAAGCCTTCTAGCTCCCTGCACTGCAGATGGGTTTCCTTTGTGATGCTCATTACCACATAATCCACAGGAGACCCGCTGTGCTCCCAGACAAACGACAGCAAATGCCCCTTGCCAAGTCTGAAGGAGGAGACTGAGTCCTGCACCAGCTTCTAGTCCAGTGATCCTCCCGGGACTCAGAAGCCTTTACTGTTTGATTCCATAACTATACCTCCCTGACCTCAAAAGTGTTGCTGGCAGTATATTATTTTCCTCTCTCTTCCTTCCTTTATATTTTCCCCTTGGCACTGCTGTTCAGACTCGAGGCCTTCTACATGCTAGATAAACATCTGTCACAGTCATGATGCCCTTTTTTGAGGGGGGCATTCAAGACAGGGTGTCTCTGTGTAGCCCTGGCTGTCCTGGAACTCACTCTGTAGAGCAGACTGGCCCTGAATTCATAGAGATCCTTCTGCTTCTGCCTCCAAAGTGCTGAGGTTAGTGGCACCACTGCTGGTATTGTAGAACTCTAAAACAACTCTAAAGCCATTTCTGACAACTCTCAGGCCAATTTTGAGGCCTCTCAGTAGTGCTCCCCCCCCCCCGCCCGGGATCCAAGGACCTAACAACTACACATGCACGTACTGAAATGTTGGAAACTTTCCATCTCCCTGAGTCCTTGTGAGTGTTCTCCAAATAGAGCTTCATTCCTGGAATTGGGACAAGACAACCCACAAATGTCCACAGATGTTTTGACTCAGTCCCTGGGAAAGGGGCAAAGTGACCCTCAGATGTTCCCTCTTACCTCACCTGATCTGGCAATCGCTCTCCAGCCAATTATTGGTAATGGCCCTTTGAATAAGTCAATCATAATAGTTAAAGAACAATCCCTAGCCTCCCCCTTGTTTCTGGCTTTTTACTTTAAAAGTAGCCTGTACCAGCTATTTGGGGTCTTTCTGGCTTCTCTAATGCTGAAAGACCCTGCTGCGACGGAATTAATAAAATCCTCATGCTTTTACATCAGCTGTGGTGTGAGAGGTGGTCTCTTGGGATGACTCCTCCTCGGTGATTGGACTCTAGGGTTCAACAGTATCACAATGTTCATTTTGTGCTTTAAATTTTTATTCTTGTTTGGGGCTTGACCTAGCTGTCTGTCCTTAAACTCGTGTTCCTCCTGTCTTTCTGTCCTTTAAACTGAGATTCTAAGTATGTGACACCATGTGCAGACTTTCCCCAAGGTCTTGCTCATATCAAGCACATGCTTTCCAACAGTGCTGTGCCCAAGTCCTGTCAGATTTTGCTTCCTTCTTGCCTTAAACCTGAGCATGCTCTTAAAAAGTCTCTCCTGAGTTCTTAAGGTGTTTAACGATGACTAAGTCACTAAAATTTTAGTCAAGGCATCTATTTTGTTCATTAACCACACCATTCTACAAGTTATTCATGTTCCACACTTCAGGAGGACCTTAATCTCGTCAGCACTAAACCTGCACACTGGGCAGAAGAAATGGATTGGCAGACTCCTCTGCAAACTTCATGTGGCTGCTTTAGGATACTAATCCATTCTGGCCAGACATACTTGAATTTGGCTTTGCAAATGTTTTCCAACAGCAAAGTACATCTAAGGAAGTAAAATCCTCCACTTGATTTTCTTAGAGTCTTCTTATTAGAGATTGTGTTACAATAGACGGGGGGGGGGAGGGGGAAGGAAGCCCCACAAACATAGATTTATGGATAAAAGTTATTTTTAGAAAGAGCCATAAAAAGGCTATATGCCCAAGGTTGAAACACAAGTTGTGTGACTTTTGCTTTTTGGAACATGTCAAAACAAGCAAAGAGATGGGCAGGAAAACAGAGGTGTGGCCAAAACAGCTTTATATACTTACATTAGTGTTGAACTTGGGGACATCTCAGCAGAGCTCCCCTGGACTCCATTTTGGTCTATGATGAATGAATCTATCAACCTCTACCATGACGAAAGAACACAGACCTCAGACTACTATAAGCCCAGGAAGGAACCTGTAGAGTACTGTGGAGAACAGCATCCTTCCTGCAAAAGAGAAGAGACTTATATCTTCACGCACACCACAGCCTTCAGAGATGAAAACAGAAGTAATTGCTGGCTTTTTCTTCTAAGGGCACAGGAGAGTTGTTGGAAGGGAGGGGAAGAAACTACCCAGAACTGAAAGAACAATCGTTGACAATAGAGTTCACAAGGCTAGAGATGAAAAACAAATTCTGTATTGATTCAGATGAAAAATTGATTCTCTTCAGATTCTCATTTGTTTTGGAAAACTTCTTTCATGGCCTGAATCCTCACCATGTGGAAGATGCAGTATTTGTCTGAACATCTGTGGGTGAGAGGGATGTTCTAGTGAGAAATGTAACAATCTACCTTGTCAGATTATGGGTCAGATGGCTGAAAGGGGGTCAGGGGGCACACAGACATGCAAATAAGTGAGACAGCTCGAAGGCTGCTAGAAATGCTACCCATGAGGTACTGGGATGCTTGTTCCATAGATAAAATGCCTCTGATGCATGCGTAAGGACCTGTCTGGGTACCAAGTCCCAGCATTTGTACAGTAAGATGGAAGTGGAGGCTGGAGAATACCTAGAAGCTCTCAGGCCAACTATCCTGAGGATGGAGGTGAAGACTGACACCCAGAGTTGTCTCCTGACTTCATATGCATACAGCAGGAGAAGCACACCTGAACTCGTGGGCAGGAACACAGAGTCCTATGTGAACACAGACTCACACACACACACACAGACCACACACACACAGACACACATATACAACACACACACATACAACACACACACACACATGCACTTTTTTAATTAAGAAGAGAAATGCTATTGATATCTATGCTGGCTTTGAGTTCTAGATGGCCATGTCGCTTGGTTCTGGGGTAGCAATGGACACAGAGGAAGCCCTCATCAAGCGTGACCTCAGTATAAGGGAGTTTTCGGGTCTGAACATTTACTGACACATTATTTATTGTTCCCAAGATTCTTACTAACCCTGACTTTGACATTCAAAGCTCAGACAAAACAGGAGGAATCAGGTCAAGCTGTAGGTGCAGACTTGAACACAGACTAGGGCAGTAGCTAAATGGGCATTGAGTTAATCGCTGGGCAGAGAAAGGCTCCTTGTTCCTGTACTGACAGTTACATGCACAGCCCTGGCTGACGGGGTCATGAGGGTGGAATGTCTTCTCACAATGCTGCACTGAGGCCTCCTTGGGCCATTTGAGTCAGAAGCCTGTGAAGAGCGTCCTCGTTGTCATGGTGATGGAGAATTTGTTCACACTTCAAATGACTGTCAAACATTTTTGCTTCAGATTCTGATTGTTTCAAAGATTAACTATACTATTTTCAAAATTGCACAGAAATGTGCTCACAAGACAAAAGTTTAAGTGAAAGACGGTTTAGAAAGCAAATAATGTTCTGGAAGATAAAATGAAGGAATAAAATATACACAATTCAAAAAGCAGAGAAGTGGAAGGGAAACAATATACAAACAACACAAATTAAAAATAAATTACAGCACACTATGCCTGATCTAATCATATCCATCATGTTAATGTGTTTATAAAGACGCCCAAATGAGATGCATAGATCACTGAACAGCTTAATGATAATGCTGAGTACCCGGAATCCTCGCCTATTGGAGACAAGGATGTGCAACAATGCACAAACAGTTTAAAATAACACCTAGAAACCATACAGTCCCCATTCCCATGTATTAAACATTAATGAAGAGAAGTGAGAGCTTATACCCGCTAAGCTGTGTGAATGGTCACAGCACCTGTATCTGGAACAGCTATAGACCCAACACAAGCTCCTATCACTCAGCAAGGATGTAAGCACATTGATCTGTATTACCCTGAAATATAATGGAAAGAATTGTTAACACTCAACAGCACTAACAAACCTCCAAACAGTCACACTGTGTAAAAGAAACCAAACAGATAGTCCACACTGTGTCCCTCTGTGAATTTAGAGTTCTAGTAACTACAAATTAACCCATAGAGACAGGAAGCAGGCTGGGGACTGCCTGAGGACCAATTGGGGAAAGAAACAGAAGCAGGAATTACAAAAGACTCACGAAGTCGTGGATATGTTCATAATCTTGTCTGAACTGAGGGTTTCACCATCGCCTGCTTATGCGGCTGTAAAAGCTAGGGTTCGAGACAAGACTCAACGGTTGAGAGAGCTGCACAACCTTGAAGACATGCTTCAAGTCCCCTTGACGCACATAAGGAACTGGGTGTGGCATTGCGCGCCTGTCGCTCCAGTGCTATAAGGTTCGAAATGGGGGATCACTGGGTTTGCTGGCTGCCAGCCTAGCCAATAAATATGAGTTCCATGCTTTGAATGAGAGCTGATCTCCAAAGTGTAAGGTAGAAGATGGAGAAATAGGTGTAGATTGGAGGAGGACACCTGACACTCTCCTCTGAGCACGTGTGCAGACACTTACACACACACACAGAATGCACCACACATACACGTGTGTAACGCTATTGTGCAGCAATTGCCTCAGGGATAAAACTCCCAAGTATGGAGCAAAGCTTGCTAAGACTGGCATATTAAAAGGGAGGTGAAGCAACAAAACCTTCTAAGGAAAGTGAAATAATCCATTCTTCTGAGACACTAGTTATGTGTAGGAAATAACAACCCAGTTGCTTCAGGAAATTCCTGAAATTGACCAAATTCACTAGGCCTCTCCCTTCCCAGGTATAGCATATATAAAGGGCAAAGATTGCTAAGAGCTACTCCCAGACAACCTGAGTTGCCGAGAATCCGCCTGGGAAAGTTTCAGACCAGCCTAGACACTCCCAAGAAACAGATCAGTCAAGATTCTTGCAAAAGGCTGGGACCCAAGCTGCCTGGAAGAGGTTCAGATCAACTGAGCTGTCTGGGAAGGACAGTCTCCAACATGATGATCTGCCTGCAAATTGGGCAGGGCATTCCGGGTCTCCGGTTTTTGTGTGCTGTCACTCAAGTCGGGACAGTTTTTGGTCATGTGACCGTCTTTGAGTTCTTTTCGATCCTATAACCTTTCCTCCACACTTCTTTAAGTAACTCCAACAAAATTCATTGGTCCCGCAAGTTGGAATTTGGTGGTATCCTTACTTTGATTTGTAGTGGGTTTTCTATTCAGGGTGAGGTGAGTAGACATTTATTCAAATCTCTTCAGAAATTGTGTCAAACAGCAACATGCATAAATACACACGCACAAATGAGAAAAGCAGTTTCTTTTAAAAGTGAGAGGGAAATGCAAAAGTTAGAGATGTAGCTTGCTATGGGTCAGTTATAGCTCAATAATATTCTAAAACCAAAACCAAGAGGAAGGCAGATACACAATATTTGTGCCCAGACATAATAGAGATGAATTTATTTCTTATAGAGACCCCCCCAGCTCCTGGAGCCCAAGTCTCCAAAACAGAAAAGGGGTTTCACAGTCTCTCTCCCCCGGAGGAAATACAATGCCTAGCACTTGTGGCTTTGATGCAGCATTTTGTCTAAGAAATCATCCCACAGTGCTCACCAGAGAGGCTGTAAGTCCCAAACCACCTCCATCTTCTAGAGAATGTGTGCTACCTAATTGGACAGCACTGTCTACCCTTCAACCCCCACAATCTTCTACAGTTCCTTCTGAAATTGGGTTTGTCCTTAGCAAGGGCCACCACTACCCGCTTCAGTCTCTTGTCTGAACACAAGCTTGGCCTTGTTGCTCTGAGACGTGGCCACTTCCGGAGCACACTTTTTCCTGAAGTTCTCCCACAAACTCGTTATTTCTCATCTTGCTGCTTGGCCTTAGAGTGGCTTTTTTAATTCCATTTTGCCACTTCAAGGCAGAAGGCTTTTCCTTCTCCCTTCAATGAAGTTTATGTCAGCGAAGGGGCTGGTTAGTTCTTGTCAACTCCACACAAACCTTGAAGTATCTGTGAAGAGGAGACCACAAAGGCCTTCAAAATTCTGAGGAATTGCCTCCGTCAGATTGGCCTATGTGCAGGCTGTGGGGTATTTTCTTCTTAGAGATTGATGGGGAAGGGCCCAGTTGATGGTGTGCTGTGATACCCCCAGGCAGGTAGTCCTGGGTTGTATAAAAAGGCAAGCAAGTGATGGGGAGCAAGTTGGGAACACTGTCACTCCATGGCCTCTGCTTCTGTACCTGCCTGTAGGCTGCTATCCTGACTTCCCTCAATGATGGGCGGTAACTGGGATGTGTAAACCGAGTAAACCCTTCCTTTCCCAAGTTGCTTTTGATGGTGGTTGTTTGTTACAAGAGGAAGCAGAGTAACACACCAAACTTCCTGCCTCCTATTTTTTCCTTGCTGCAGGTTTTTACAAATGTGTTTTATCTCTAATATCATTTTAGCAAGTTGCTCGCTCGCTCTCTCCAGCTCTGGTCCTGTCACCATCCCTACTGGTTTAAATACCCGCGCTTTGGAGGACTAACGAGACGGCTCAGTGATTCAGACTGCTTCCTGCCCTTTCAGAGGACTCAAGTTTGGTTCTCAACACCCAAGTTGGGTATCTCACAACAGTCCATGACTCCAGCCCCAGGAGACCTGACACACTCTTTCGGTCTCTACAGGAACCCATCCTCATGTGACATGTACTTATACATACATCTCATGAAGAAAATGAAAAGTAAGCCCCTCCTTTTTGAGAAAGGGTTCTCTGTGTAACAGTCCTGACTGTCCTGGAATTCACTCTATAGATCAGGCTAGCCTCGAACTCAGAGACATGACAGCCTGTCTCCCAAGTGCTGAGATTAACGGAGTGTGCTACTACCACCCGGCTAAAATAGAAGTCTTTAAGTACCCATGTTGTGACAGATTTTGTTCTCAGACATAGTCCCCACAGCATCTTTCCTTCCTGATGTGCTTGTAGTATTTTCTCATCAACACCATTAAGAGTTGGAGTCTCTCTTCCCACCCCTCCAATTTAGTGGGCACAGGCGTTGTTCCCACGGATAGAAGGTGACATAAATGACTGCCAGCGTGGGTCCTGCCCTTCACTCGCCCTCTAGCTTCTTCATTCTGCATTTTAGACTATCATGCTTGGAGAAATTCCCCTGGGAACTCAGCTCTCAGAATGTAGACAGTCGGAGTGACATGAAAGAGGGGATGTTGGCACTCTGTGCCAAAGCCTTGCTGAACTCCTAGCCAATAGCTGGTGTCATCTGTCAGGCTGAGCCACCTTGGACTTCTAACCAGGTAGGGATTCAGAAGGCAACCATTCCAGCTGGCATCTAGATGTCACTACAGGAGGGACACCAAAGGAAAAATGCCTAGCTAAGTCCAGAAAACTACAGTACTTACAGAAATAATAAATACGGCCTGGTTGAGGATGTACTAACTCAGTTGGTAGACTTCTCGCCTGGCATGTATAGAGTCCTGGATTTGATTCCTAGTGTTGCATACACCAGGCAAACATCTATCATCCCAGAACTTGGGAGATAGAGGAAGTACGATCAGAAGTTCAGGGTTACCCTCAGTTACATAGCAAGTTTGAGGATATGTAATTGAGATACTTCCTTAAAAATATCTTTTAAACTGGACCTCGAGGGGCTACATTACACCACGGAGAGTTGGAATTCATGCCCACGGCACATAAATACGCCAGCCCTGGAATCTCTCCCTCTGGTCTCCTCCCATGGTCCTACCTTCTAACGCACTTTTGCGCAGAGCCCTCCACTCATATCCTACAGCTTGCTGTTCCTAACTCCTAACTTTAGTTTCCTCTCTTCTTTGACTCTCCTTCTTCAGTCAAGCTAGTCTTTCCACTCTAACAATTCCAGCGAACTCCAGTTTGTCTGTAGCCTTCCCTGCTGGCTTTCAAGGCCTCATTTTGGTCCTTAGTCAGTTAAAAGCCTATTTGTATCTGGGCTACTGAAAATTATCTATCGACAATCTTTTGTTAACCAAGTTTTCTTCTAGGGAAAACAATCCAGAGTACATACAAGTGTCTGTTTCCAATATAGTCTTGCAGCCCATCCCCTAGGGAAGAATTTGAGCCTTGGGCAAAGCAAACTATGACAACCAGAAGGTAATCTGATAGCCATGGCGCAGGGCACAGTGGCCCAGGATGTTTCCAGCAAGGTTGCAGTGGTTTGGATCTTAACTGGTCCTCAAAGCTCAGCTATTGAAGGCTTTAGGGAAAGGA
Source organism: Myodes glareolus (assembly GCF_982192425.1). Classification (NCBI taxonomy): domain Eukaryota; kingdom Metazoa; phylum Chordata; class Mammalia; order Rodentia; family Cricetidae; genus Myodes; species Myodes glareolus. Next base: position 6,540,839 of record NC_142048.1, on the reverse strand, counting down.
ATTTTGTTAAAAACACAAGTTCTTATTTAGCTTTCCATATATCATGAGGTGAGCAGCTCTGTTTCATCACGGACTCCCTGCCCTGGTCCACTGCCTCACCTCAAGTCCAGAAACAACAGAGGCAAGAGTGTGGACTGAAACTTCCCAAGCCATGACCCAAAACAAAGCTTTTCCCCTGGACGCCGATTTTCTAGAGCCCTTTGTCACAGTGACAGAAAGATGCCTAACGGAAAGGTTTTTATTCATTTGCATGTACATGCATATGAATGTGTATATGTGGTATATGTGTGTTTGTGTGTGTGAAGGAGAAAGTGAGTGGTGTGTGTGTGTGTGTGTGTGTGTGTGTGTGTGAAGGTGAAAGTGAGTGGTGTGTGTGTGTGTGTGGACCCAAAGTTGACATTAGATGTCTTCCCCCAATAGTTCTGTTATTTATGGAGGTAGGGATTCTTGCATATCAAATGTCACCATACCTGGCTGGCTTTGCTATGAGTGCTGGGAAATCCAAACTCGGTCCTTCCAGCTGCATGACAGCTACATCCACTAAGCCATCTTTTCTCTAACAGGCATTTATAAGATTGAGTGAATAATCAGTCGATAATCCTTTACACTTCTGGAACATGGGCTACCCATTGGTAGTGGGTACCTTAAGTCTTCCAGTTGACAGATATTTACCAGATGCCCTCTATATCAGGCGGCCGTAGGGTGCTAGTGTCTCGGTACCTCCTGCAGCTTTGCGCCGCACAGGGAAGTCTAGGAGAGCTGGCCTAGGGCAAGTCTTCATATGTGTCATGTACTCAGAAGGAAATGTCTTTCAGCAATATCTTCATCTGCCCATAGTGGTGTCTTTTGTTAATTCACACAATGCCACTCATGTCGAAACTAGACTTAATTGCTGCCCTGGGCCTCATGTAAATTACTAGTGAAAAACTTTAAAATATTGAAGGCTCCCAGAAAACTGAAAGAATAAAACTGCGCTGTTACTTCAGCCTGGTGTTGTTGGTGGCCTGAAAGATGGCTCAGAGGTTAAGAGCATTGTCTGCTTGTCCAAAGGTCCTGAGTTCAATTCCCAGCAACCACAAGGTGGCTCTCAACCATCTGTAATGAGATCTGGTGCCCTCTGGAGGAAGAGATCTGGTTAGCCTTCCTTATGAACTTAGACCATGAAACCCAATATGGACAAATTCAACAGAACCGCCATATACGGGCTGCCCATGCATGTTTCAGCATTGCCAGGGCATAAATTCGTCCATTCATTCATTTGTTGCCACCACTCTGCTTTCAGAGATGGATGTTTGTCTCGGGTCTCACTTTCTCAGGTGAGCAGCAAGTCACCTTGATGGCAGTCTGATGGGGAATCTCAGTCAATCACATTCGGCTTAAGGTGTGTCCCCCTGGGGCCCACACAAAACAAATAAAAGATCAAAGTGCCTTGCCAATTCCTCTCTTTGGTTCCCTGCTCATCTGGTGTTCCTGGGATCTCTGTGTAAGTTTTCCCCTTTTATTAAAAGCTAAATCTTTTTGCATTGAGGTGGCCTGGTGAATTATCGATCGACCACGCCCCTTCAGCAGTCACTCTGTCATTCATCTACTTACTGTTTTTTTAAAAAGACTTGGGCCAGCAAGTGATTGTAAAGGCTCTTGCTGCCAGTCCTAGAACTCTCATTGTAGCAGGAGACCACTGACTCCTCATGCTGTCCTCTGACATCTAAAAGTATGTCATGGTGTGCACATGGGCACACAAGCACGTGCATGAGCGCGCGCACGCATGCATACACACACACACACACACACACACACACACACATTTTTGTTCTAAATCTTTCTAGCTCTCCTTTGTTTCAAATCTCCGTTCTAGTTCTCTCTTGATTCTTTGTTCACCTAGCTTAAATACATTTCCACAAGAGGCTTGAGGCAACAAGAAAAAAGTTACAATAATTACATATTATTGGTCACAGCACATTCCTTGGGTAAGTGATAAGGGCAGAGCTGTTTACCATGGCAACACAAGGTTTCAAGGTTTCTGGTGTAAGACTGTGACCAGAGGCTTGGGCCATGGTGCCCAGTGAGACAAGCTGCAAGACATAGGTCTTTATCAGCCAGACTTGGCAAGCAAAGAATTGGCATGATTTTTTAGGTTGCTTTGTGTTAATAACCTTGGTTACACGTCTGCAACTTCCGTCCTGTGCATATCTGCAAAGTTTTTAATTTATGATCCATTTAAGAAACATTCAACCTAATGAACTAATTATATTCTCCCTCCTTCTGCTCTTCATCTGGGCTTTGGGAGTTCAATCCAGTGCTCCAATGTGGGTCTCTGTCTCTATCTCCATCCCTCACCAGATGAAGATTCTATGGTGATATGCCAGATATTCATCAGTGTGGCTATGGGAGAAGGTCAGTTCAGGCACCCTCTCCTCTGCTGCCCACGGACCTAGTTGGGGAAATCCCCTTGGACACCTGGGAACCCCTCTAGAGCCAAGACTTCAGTCAACCATAAAGTGGCTCCCTTAGTTAAGATAACTTCTTCCCTGTTACCATATCCACCCTTCCTCCATCTCAATTATCCCATTCCCCCAAGCTCTCCAAAATCCCCCCCTTCTTCCTTCTCTCTCGCCATCTCCCCTTCCCCCCAAGCCTCCTGCTCCTAACTTTTTCCTGGTGATCTTGTCTACTTCCAATATCCAGGAGGATAACTATATGATTTTCTTCAGGTTCACCTTCTTATTTAGCTTCTCTAGGATCACAAACTATAGGCTCAATGTCCTTTGTTTACGTCTAGAATCCACTTATGAGTGAATACATACCATATTCCTCCTTTTGGGTCTGGGTTATCTCACTCAGAAAAGTGTTTTCTGTTTCCATCCATTTGCATGCAAAATTCAAGATGTCATTGTTTTTTACTGTTGAGTAGAACTCTAAAGTATATATGTGCCACACCTTCTTTATCCATTCTTCTATTGAGGGGCACCTAGGTTGTTTCCAGGTTCTGGCTATTACAAATAATGCTGCTACATGTTTGTAATAGTTGAACAAATGATTTTGTAGTATGATTTGGCATCTCTTGGATATATTCCCAAGAGTGGAATTGCTGGGTCCTGAGGGAGATTGACTCCCAGTTTCCTGAGAAACTGCCACACTGATTTCCAAAGTGGTTGCACAAGTTTGCATTCCCACCAACAAGGGATTAATGTTCCCCTTACTCCACAACCTCTCCAGTGTGGGCTATCATTGGTGTTTTTGATTTTAGTCATTCTGACAGGTGTAAGATGGTATCTCAAAGTTGTTTTGATTTGCATTTCCATGATCACTAAGGAGGTTGAGCATGACCTTAAGTGTCTTTTGGCCATTTGAACTTCTTCTGTTGAGAATTCTCTGTTCAGATCAGTACCCCATTTTTAAGTGGGTTAATTAGAGCTCTAATGTCTAGTTTCTTGAGTTCTTTATAGATTTTGGAGATCAGACCTTTGATGCGAGGTTGGTGAAGATCTTCTCCCATTCAATAGGTTGCCTTTTTGTCTTAATGACAGTGTCCTTTGCATTGCAGAAGCTTCTCAGTTTCAGGAGGTCCTCTTTATTCATTGATTCTCTTATTGTCTGTGCTACTGGGGTTCTATGTAGGAAGTGGTCTCCTGTGCCCATGTGCTGCAGACTACTTCCCACTTTCTCTTCTATCTGGTTCAGTGTGGTCAGAAAGGAAGGCAGGACTGTGAGGGGTGCATCCACCCATGGAGACTGTGGAACTGATCTAGGGGGAGCTCACCAAGGCCGGCTGGATTGGGTCTGAACGAGCATGTGATCAAACCGGACTCTCTGAATGTGGCTGACAATGAGGGTGGACTGAGAAGCCAATGATAATGACACTGGATTTTGATTCTACTGCATGTACTGGCTTTTTGGGAGTCTAGTCTGTTTGGATGCACACCTTCCTAAGATGGAGAGCGGACCTTGGATTTTCCACAAGGCAGGGCACCCTGACTTCTCTTAGGACTGGAGAGCGAGGAGGAGGGGGAGTGGGGGGAGTGGGAGGGAAATGGGAGGATGGGAGGAGGTGGAAATTTTAAATAAATAAATAAATAATTTTTTTTAAAAAAATGAGTTAATTATATGTAGCTTGAACAATAGAAACAAAGTAGGCTTTTAAGTGTCTTTACAGTCCCCATGGGGCAGTAGATCTAGTTATAAAGCACATCCTAGTATATTTTCTATATATGAAAATAATACATCTTAATGAAAAGTCATCTTTCTAACCACCCACAGATATATGTGCCCATATATTGAGATACAATCATGAGATTGCACATACACAACATATGGAATTACATACTACAGTGCAGGTATTGGGGAAACACCATAGTTGCTTTAGCAAATGTAAAACTACTGATAGTAATTACAGATAGCAACAGTTTCCAGAGTCGATGATCCCATAGGCCTTGCCTGGAAAGAATTTTCCCCGTCAGAGAATCATTCCTCTGGTGGGTTGACATCTGAATGCTGCGACTCCTATGGGCTGCAAGTACACATAAATAAATAAAGCATCTTAAATAGTCCCAAAGAGTAAAAAACACATGTATTTACATTTTTACTACTATCTGTTCAATGAACCAGTATATAAAAGAACAATGACTATCACAATAAGTACTTTTTGAACTCTGACCAACATACAGAAATGAAATTTTCACTTCACAATGGTCTACACATAGTGGGGGCAATTGAAACTGACCTGTGTACTCATTCTTCCTGGAAACAAAAAATGTTCTAAATATACATTGCTTGATTCATTAGAGTAAATTTCTCAAGAATGTAACAACCATGAGTATTATTAGCATTAGGAAGCATTTCTGCTATATGTTCTAAAAAAAAGGAAGGAAAAAAACAGGAACTGAGATATTGTGTCTCCCCTCAGAAAAGCCATTTGAAAAAAGTGGGTTGCTGAACTGGGGTTAAAAAAGATAAAACAATGGAAAAGAGAAGTTGGAAAGAAGGAAGAGAGACGTTTATGTTGTATTATTTCAATAGCTTAATAATTTTTTTAAAACCTATGTTTTAACTTCTGCACATCCCAACATCATGTGAGGCTGTGTCATACACCGAGGACAGGCATCCTGTAGGTCAGATAGAGGCTCTTTGCAGTGTTTACATGACAGTGTAGACTCAGCACTTTGCAATTCAAATAAGGACTAAGGAATTAGCAATTTAACTCTCAGAGGTCTTCAGGGTGACTAACACACAAATGATGTAGAACATCTACTGTAGGAGGGCCCAGCACATTATGGGTGGTGCCATCCCTGGGTCTGTGGTCCTGGGTTCTTTAAGAATGTGGGCTGAGCAAGCCCTAGAAAGCAAGACAGTAAGCAGCACCTCCCCAGGGGCTCTGCATCAGCTCTGGCCTCCAGGTTTCTGTCTTGTTGTCTTGTTTGAGGTCCTATCTTGGCTTCCCTCAAGAGTCTGGGATTTGAGACACATAAGCCAACTTGCTTTTGGTCATCATAGCAATAGTAATCTTAAGACATAATGCAGTAATAATATATGACAAAAAGAACAAATTTAAAAATATTTAGAGGCTATCAATACTCATTTCTAAAAAAAAGATAGACAACTAACCAATAAATACCTGAAAATGTGCTCCACATCTTTAGTCATGAGGAAGGGCATGCACGTTGCCCTCAGAACAGCTGCAACCATGGAAACAGAATAACAAGTGCGAGTGAGGGTCTAGTGAGAGCAGAATCCTCATGCGTTATGGTGGGGAAGAAAAAGTCAAGCCACATTTGAAAGCAGACAGTTGCTTAGCAACTTAACAAGGAATTACCATACACCCCAACAATCCCTTCTGGTTATACATCCTAGGGAAATGAAAATAAGTTGTCAACACAGTCATTTATGGCACCCTTATCCACAACACGGGAAAGGTGAAGTAGTTCAAATGTCTACGAGGAGAGAGAAAAATGTGGTATAAATAGCAACAAAATACTGTACTTGAACACTTAACCTTAAGGGCAACAATTCAGTCAACACACACACACATACACACACACACACACACACACACACTAATTTGACTGCCTTTCTGTGAATGTCCAGAATAGGTAAATTGTTACTAAGGCAAGAAGGAGAGGTAGGGATGGGAAAATAAAAATAAGCAAAAATACTTAGTTGCTTAACATTTAGTATATTATTGGTAAATGTGTAAAAGGTGTTGCACATTTTATATTAAGTAGCTAAAATTAAGAAAAACACGAATTAAATTCTAGCAAAAATGCTGAGCAGCTAGCTGTCTCTCACAGTGTTGGTGGCAGCAGAGAAAGATTCAGTCACGCTGGAAAAGGGTTTTATCAGTTCTTAGAAGTTAAAGCTGAACATGCCTAGGGCTCAGATTCTGGTGCAAGAGAATTGTCTGTATTCTGTCAATCATGTTTTAAATAAACGCTGATTGGCCAGGCAGGAAGTATAGGCAGGTCAACCAGACAGGAAGTAGAGGCAGGGCAATGAGAACAGGAGAATTCTAGGAAGGAGGAAGCCCATTCCTCCGACTCCTACCCAGACTCTGAAGAGGCAAGATGTGACCTGCCCTGCTGAGAAAAGTACCCGAGCCACGTGGCTAACATAGATAAGAATAATGGGTTAATATAAGCTACAAGAGCTAATAAGAAGCCTGAGCTAATGGGCCAATCAGTTTTATAACTTATATAGATCTCTGTGTGATTTTCTTTGGGGCTTGCCAGCTGTGGGGTACCAGGCGGGACAGAAACCCCAACAAGCAGACCCCCTCATGTTACAAGATTCAGTTCCCCAGTATTTATTTATCCGAGATAAATGGAAGTGTACATCGACAAGACCCATGGTGAACGCTCATCGAAGGTGTGTTTGTTTCTACTGCTCCTCTAACAAACGCCCCCCCCCCCCATGCTCCCCACTTAAAGCAGCAAACCTGTTACAGCCCTGTGATCGGAAGTCGCTGCAGTTAGGCTTCTGCTGAAGTGCTGAAAGGCACTGCTCCTCCGGGCATCTCCAGCCTCAGTCTTCACTCTGATTTACAAAGCTGCCTTTCTTCTGGTGGCCGAAGGTGTAGTATCTTCTTCCCACACCCCTTATCTTCTTGTCCTTTCCCTGTGAAAACCTTTATGATAAAAATTTTTATGATTGCAGACACTCTGAATAATTCAGGAAATTTTTTTTATCAGAAGACATGTAATTCCAAACTGTAAACCCACTTTTTCTTTAAATACAGTCCCTGGAGAATATGATTCTGATGTGTGGGAGGGTGCAGCTTAAAGGTAGATTTTGCAGGCCATATAGGGACTTTTCTTGAGCTAAAAACTAGGGGAAAAATGTCAAAAGTTGAAATATTTCATTGAAGACAAATTATTCTAAATTACACAAATATATTTATTTTCTCTCTCCTTGATTACCTTTAAACAGGAAACATGATCACCTATGGGAAATGAGGACAAAACTGATTTTTTTCTGAATACCACCCATCTTTCCTCTTAGAGGACTGATTGGGCTTCTGAGACCTGGGGAAAACAAGCAGCTCAAAAGCATTATGGATAATGAGAAAGTATGTGACAGATTAGTCCCCTTTATCAGTATACTCTGAAGTCAGTGTTTATGTGGCTCAAAAGAAGCCATCGTTACATTTTTAGGAGTTTTGTGTTCAGTTTCTAAGTTCAGCTGTCATTAAACCTGGAACTGGAGAGATGGCTCTGTGGTTAAGAACACTGGCTGCTCTTGCAGAAGGCCTAGGTTGGGTCCCCAGCACACATACGCAGATCATAACCATCTGCAACTCAGCCTCCAGGGAATATGGTGCCCTCTTCTGCTCTGTGGGGACCAGGTATGCGCATGGTGCTTGGACACACATGCAGACGAAATATTCATGAACAACAAAAAATAAAAGTACATATATCTTTAAATAATACCACATGAATATAAAATTAAATAAATAGTGTTTTAAACAAAAGTAATAAGTAGACAAAACTTCCTAATTCCCACCTGTTACGGTTTGCAGTCACCAATGGCCCTGAGGCTGTGTCTACGGTTTGTACACACTGTATAATAGCGTGATTTGGTTCATTTCTTAGCAAGTCCGTGTTTCATAAATGACATCATGTCCGCACTTGCCAATTTCCCTGGTGGGACTATTTACACTAAATATAGCAAGTACTATAAATCAGGGGTCGATTTATTGTGCTGTGGGTTACACTGAGCTAAGGATCTGGTAGGAAATATTACTAAGACATCAAGCTTCAAGTGGGCTGTGACTATTGCCTTACATGGTGAATAACACAAAAGTTACAAAATAATCCTGGGGAGGCCTCACAAGGCCCTAGGATGAGGCTGAATAGCACTGGTGGCTACTCAAGGAGAAATAGTTGATTTGCTTTAAGGGCATGGGCTCTCATAGGTGGACCGGCCGCTAGTGGATACCACACCCATGTACAGCACAAATTGAGTTCTCTGGATTATTAAAGAAAGAAAAGAGGGGGCTGGAGAGATGGCTCAGTGGTTAAGAGCACTGGCTGCTCTTCCAGAGGGCCTGGGTTCGACTCCCAGCAACCACATGGTGGCTCACAACCATCTGTAATGAGATCTGGTGTCCTCTTCAGGCATGGAGGCATTTTGCAGTCAAAACACTGTATACATAATAAATAAATAAAATCTTTAAAAAAAAAAAAGAAAAGGAAAGAAGACCTGAAGCTGGGAGTGGGAGTGGAATGGGGGAGGATCTAGGAGGAGTTTGGGGAAGGAATGGAGGATGACTATGATCAAAATATATTATAAACACTATGAAATTTTAAAAGAATTAATAAAAATATTATATTAAAAATTAAAAAGAAATACCTACTCAATTGTTGCCTAGTTGGGAAAAAGAAAAAGTCTCATGTCATTTGCAAAACAAGAATTCTGATGTACTAAATCTTCAGTATTTCACATCACTTGGTAAAATAAGGGAGAAATCTCCATAAGATTTAGGGGAGAATCACAGCAGGAGAGAAGCTGTTCGGCCTATGCTAATACAATCCGGTCCTCATCTAGTGTCTCCAAACCCCTTCCTAGGAGGCCTTTGCCACGGATGCTTTCCACTGTAAGTTATATTTAACACTTGGCACAAAATGGTCTCCTCTGGGAGATGGGCCACAGCAGTCAACAGATTCTAAAATAAATAAATGAAATGTTTTGCCTAAAGAAGCAAAACAACTTACAAGGAGCTAGCATAACAGATGAACGGACTGGCAGGAAGTTTTAAAAGTGCATCCTAAAAACCAACCTCCCATTATGAGTCATTTGAGTGTGTGGGAATTATCCCACCGGGTTCATTTTTCCACGTCTGAGGAGCTCTGGGACCCACATCTCACGTTAAGAGAATTAAATCCAGAGGAACATGCTACATTGCAGAGACTTCACTGGCTGTACTCTTGAACAAGTCATAGACACTAACTAAGAAGCCTTTCACTTCGTATCTGCCTCAGTGTCCTGCCTGAGTTCCTGGTCCGTGCGTGTTGCGGTGTGATAAGCAGCTGGGTTGGGTCATTGTTTTAAGAATGTTGTGCTATTCGATGACTCTCATAGTTCAGACAAGTCATTTCATGCCTGAGAAAGCCAAGGGTCAAATTCAGAGGCCAGTGTTTTAAACCTTACCAGTTTTTAAATCCCTTAACTGTGTCCATCTTATTCCCAAACCATCTGGATTTGTTATAAGATGGGAACAATAGCTTTAAGATCAGGATAAACAGAGGAGCTCACAGAGACTGATACAAACCCACAGTCTCTCACTGATCATGGCTGCCAGAGAGATGAGGTGTGTTGAATAGCTGCCAGCCCAAGTTTCATGTATATTTTTGGAAGCAAATGTTTAACTTGTGTTAGTTGTTTGTTTGATTTTCTACATTTCATGGCGATTTAGAAGCACAGGTTACAAGAGGGGTCTTCCCCCAAAGTTGGGTAATTCCTTAGAGAAGGGAAATGATTTGTATGGGAATATCCCCTTTCCTTTGCAAACCTAACCAGTTCTGGGCTGTGCCCTAGGGAACGCATCACAGATGCCAGTCCATGGTGCCTGACCTGAAGAAATCTGCCATTTTCATTTTTGATGCTTACATCATAAAGGCCAATGTTGGCTCCCCGGATAGGGTTAGGATGCTATAAGTTGCTTGTCTCTTGGCTGTGACTAAATAGCCAATAAAAGCAGCTTATGGAAGGAAGGGTTTGCTTTCTGTTCCATTCCACACTGCACGGTCCATCGTGGTGGGGAAGGCTTGGTGGCAGGAGTAGGCAGCAGCTCGTCATACTGTGTTCGCAGTCAGGAAGGAAGGAGTGGTTGGTGTTGCTGCTCAGCTTTTTTTCATCCTTTGTGTTGAGCCAGATGATGAAATTGTGCAGCCCACATTTAGGGTAGGTCTTCCTGCCCCAATTAGCCTAATGTAGAAAAACTCTGAGATATACCCAGAGAGATGTTTCCATGGCAACAAATCCTGTTCTAATCTCCAGATGAGCCATCATAGGTTCATTCATTGTTATTTATCTCTTGGTTATACAGAGAGAAGGAACAAGTTGGCCAGCACTGAGTGCTGCTCTTCGGAATGTGGTTTGTCCCCTAAGAACTAAAAATGACAAATAAGTTTGTTTCTGAGTTAGGGCAGCTTTTGAAGATTGAAGAGAAGAGGGGGACTGGCGAGATGGTTCGGCAGTCACAGGCACCTGCCACCAAGCCTGGCAACCTGGATTCCATCTCCAGAGCACACTGCGGCACACACAAACAGTAAATACTTGTTAAAAAAAATCAATGAAAGAGGAACAGGAGAGTAATGGAGCATGGAGATAAGACATATGTGCTCCAAGACATGGGCAGACGGGAGCCGGAATATAACTCAGTTAATAGAGAGTTTGTGTAGTGGAATGAGGACCTGGATTTGAGCACTAGCACTTTGTAAATCCTGGTAGTGCAAGTCTATAATTACAGCAGTCAGAAGGAGGATCCAGAAGTTCAAGGTCAGCCTCTGCTACACAGTGAGTTTAAGGCCGTCCTGTGATACGTGAGATCAAGTTAACAGGAAGGAAGGAAGAGAGGAGGAGGGAGAGAGAGAGGAAGGGTGGAAATCTATAGAAGTACAGACCCTGATAAAACAGACTTTCAACCCCAAAACATGGGACGCTTCATGGCTGCGGCTGGCGTAGATGGGTTCAAGGACGCGCATGCTTGGACATACCTCCCAAAGCCACGCTGCTGGGTCCTGCTAGAAACTCACTTGCCCCTGCTTTCCGTTTGTCAATTTAACAGAGTGCTTGCCCATCTCTGCTGATGCATTTCCTACACCCAATCTCCCTGGCCATGGGCTGAGGCCCCTCTTGTGTGTTCATGGAAAGCTTGTCCCTCACAGCCTTCCCCCACTGTCCCTTGCTCTCCTGCTAGATCAAGACGTGCATGGGATCTCTAAGTGCACTCCTCCTGCAAGGTGTGCCGTCAGTGCAGCAGGACACGGGCTGGCAGTGCTGTGTGTGGCCGCCTGCAATGGCCTCAGTTCTTCTCCAAGACATCAGAAAAAGATGGGTTTCTTTGTCCCAGAAAGGAATTTCAGAAAGAGCTGATGAGTAGGAAAGTAGAATTGGAATTGGAAGAGAGTCTAACATTAAATATAGAGTTTCTCTCTCTCTCTCTCTCTCTCTCTCTCTCTCTCTCTCTCTCTCTCTCTCTCTCTCACACACACACACACACACACACACACATATGTAGCATGAGGGGGCGGCTTGTTGGGGTTTCTGTCCCACCTGGCACCCCAACAAGTCGGCAAGTCCCAAAGAGAAATCACACACAGGACTCCATAAGGTTATAAACTGATTGGCCCTTAGCTCTGGCTACTTATTAGCTCTTATAACATATATTACCCCATTATCCTTATCTATTTTAGCCACATGGGCTCAGTACCTTTCTCAGTGTGACAGCTTACATGTTGCCTCTTCGGTGGTCTGTGCAGGAGTGGCAGAGGAACCTCTGCTTCCCAGAATTCTCCTGTTCTCATTGCTCCACCCCTACTTCCTGTCTGGCTTTCCCGCCTATACTGCCTGCCTGGCCAATCAGCATTTTATTAAAATATTATTGACAGAATACAGACAATTCTCCCGCACCACACACACACACACACACACACAGAGAGAGAGAGAGAGAGAGAGAGAGAGAGAGAGAGACAGAGACAGAGACAGAAACAGAGAAACAGAGAACAATCTCAAGAGTCTAGTGGCTCTTGTTATAACTAGACCTCCTCCCCTTACTTCTTGGTTAATGTCCCTAGAGGTGCCTGGATAGGATTGCGAACTAGTCAGAACTGGGTCACATGGTGGTAGACAGGGGTTAAAACAGATCTTTTACGCTAAATAGAAATTCCTCTGACAGTACCAGATAATCACAGCTTTATAACTGGGAGGGGGCTGATTTAGTTATCCACTCTGATGCCTGAAGCTTGACTCATTGATGTTTTAATATCCTTCCAAAAGATTATTTTTATTCTTTTCAAATTATGTTGTTCCCATGTGTGTGTGCATGTGTGCATGAATGTGTGTGCATGTGTGTGATGCACATGTAAATACAAGCAGAGGCTAGAGGTGAGGGATCCCTTGGAGCTGGAGTTACAGGCAGCTGTGAGTTACCTTGTGCTGGTGCTGGGAACTAAGCTCAGGTCCTCTGGAAGATCAGAAAGCACTCTTAATTACTGAGCTGTCTTCACAACCTGTGGCATTTTTACTTGAAACATTTCTATATAAAGAAATATCTCTAGATAGGCAATCTTCAAAGGAAATGTTAATTTTCTGGAATTCTTGATTCTTACCTGGTGAGCAATTTCTCCTAGACTTTGTGGTAAGAATTCCTTTTCCCTTCCTATTTCCTCTTAGTTCCCCCTGTCTTTCCACCCTGTCTCATCTGTCAAATAACAAGGACTTTGTAAACATTTGCTCAATGAACAAAATTAAAGTCAAAGATCTGATAAGAAGGTTGGACTTTATTTGGTAGACACTGGGGAAACGCTTTGGAAGACACTAAGGAGAGTTTTTGAAGTTTAGAGTTACGAACTGGGTATGGTACATGAACAAAGCAAAAGGAAGACAATATAGATTTAGATTTTCAGGCAATTAATGAGACCCGATCTCAAAACCAAACAACCAACCAACAAAGCTGGTATGAGGAGCTCTGCAGACAAAAGTTGTAGAAATCTAGGGGGGCGACGGGCTTGTTGAGAGAAGGGGCTCAACAGGAGAGGGGTGGGTGAGAGGGTAGTGGGTAAACATCGTCAGCCCATACTACGTATGTGTGTATGATTGACAAAGAATAAGTAAGAAAATTAAAATTCTGTTTAGGGATATTTCCCTAGAAATATATAAAAGCAATCTTGAACAAAGACAGGCTTAAAAGCAGCGATTCTACAGTAATTCGGGAAGGAAACGTGGCTGAGGGAGATAAATCAGCAGCAATTCACGAAGAGATAGTGAGTGATTGAGCAAGGTCCGGAACACAGGTGAGGGGCAAAGGAGAAGGGAACATTGACAAACGGGCTTCAAGTTGACCGACAGGAAAATCCCAAATCAAAAAACAAAACTAAAACATACTGGAGGAAACCCAGTTTTGAACGTGATGATGGACTTAGGCTCAGCAAACAGAACATGAGTGGGTGGAAGTTCACCTGCCCGAGAAGCAGGAGTTCAGCAGAGGTCAGCAGCCGCTTAACTAAATAAGATAACAGACGGACAAAACGAGCGAGAGACAGCAAAGCCGAGACCTCTGTGGATTGCTTAATATCGGAAAGAGGAGGTAGAAAAGGAGCCACTGAAAGAACCTCAAAGAAGGAGAGATGAAAGCAGAAGTTACTGGCCAAATGGACAGACTGTTCTGGAAATACATAGTTAAATAAACAGAGGAGGCAGTCAGAAGAAACTCTGGGATCGAACAGTCACAACCAAGAATGACTAGACCAGATCCCAGAACTGGGGAGGCAATCCAGTAGGGCTAAGGCCTTGTGGTTCACAGAGGATCCTAATTCAGAGCCCTAGAACCCACACAAAGCAGGATGTGGTGTCCTGCATCTGTAATTCCAGCACTTCTACAGGGAGATGGGAGTGAGAAACTGGGACTCCCCAATGCTTGAGAGCCAGTTATGCTGGTGTACACAGTGCAGAAAAGAGCAAAACCGGGAGACCCTGTCCCAAACAAGGTGGAAGACATGGACCAATATTGGGTGCGGTCCTCTGAACTCCACGTGCACAAAGGCATGTGTACACCCGCACGCATTCACACTGATACACACACACACACACACACACACACACACACACACACACACACAGAGAGAGAGAGAGAGAGAGAGAGAGGCAGAGACAGAGACAGAGACACAGAGAGAAATACAGAGAGAGATATTAAAATAATTAAATAAGTTTGAGGGAAATAAATGAATAAATTTTCTAAAATTTCTGGACAAGTTTTGCAAAACAAAAAACAAAACAAAACCAAACAAAAACAAAATAGAGAGAATATACCAACCCAACGGATAGGGTGAAAACAGTGTGATTTTTTTCTTCTACTTAAGAACATACAGTTAGCCCTACACATCGGTGAAAAGAAAGGATTGTTCCAGAGAAAGTGTGGAGTGTGGAAGCAATTGCCAGACCTTGAAGAGTGGTGAAGTCGAATGATGGCCAGGCACAATTTCTTGAGTTTCTAGACATCTTGACAGGACTAGAGGGAACCTTCATCTGACAATAGATGGGGATAGAGACGGAGACCCACATTGGAGCACCGGACTGAGCCCCCAAGGTCCAAATGAGGAGCAGAAGGAGAGAGATCATGAAAAAGGAAATCAGGACCGTGTGGGGTGCGTTCACCCTCGGATACAAGGGGACTGATCGAATGAGAGCTCACCAAGGCCAGCTGGACTGGGACTGAACGAGCATGTGATCAAACCGGAGTCTCTAAATGTGACTGACATGGGGGCTGACTGAGAAGCACTCAGTCAATGAAGTCAAAGAAGTCAATGGCACTGGGTCTTGTTTTATCTGCATGTACTAGCTTTCTGGGATCCTAGAATCCCAGATTGTTTGGATGCTCACCTTCCTAGACCTGGAGGGAGAGGGGAGGAACTTGAACTTCCCACAGGGCAGGAAACCTTGACTGCTCTTAGGACTGGAGAGGGAAGAGGGGAGGGAGTGTGGAGGGGGAGAGGGAGTGGGGAGAATGGGAGGGTATGGGGAGGAGGGGAGGAAGTGGAAATTTTTATAAACAAATAAATAAATTAATTAAAAAAATAAAAAAAAGAGAAAGTCATCTAGTGGGGGGGAGAATGAAGGCCAAAGTGAAAGCCAGCATTTCTGAAACAAAGGAAACAGTGAGTCTGGAGTTCAGGGCTCGAGAAAAGCACTGCTGAAATCACATCCCTTGGATTTACTCCAGAAGTTCTACGGCGGCCACTGAAGTGTATTCACGTGCCCAACATCAAGTGAGCTTTCTCTAAATGCAGCCTTGAGGGTGAACAAAGAGTGGGTGTGGCAGCATTCGCCTGTCATCCCAGCTCTGGGGGGGTCTCTGAACTCCCAGGCCAGATGGACATAGCAAGATCCTGATAGAAAGGAGAGAGAGAGAGAGAGAGAGAGAGACAGAGACAGAGACAGAGCCAGAGCCAGGAAGTGAAAGAGAGAGAGGAGGGAGGGAGGGGAGAGAAAGCAAAGAAACAAGGGAGAGAGGGAGGGAAGGAAGGAGGGAAAGAGGGAAAAATTATTGAGAGTGGAAGAAAACAAAGGCAGACATGAGAAAGCAGCAACAAACCAGTTTGGGATGACGTTCTTCTTAGAAAGTCCCCTGTTGAGACAGGAAGAGGCAGTAACACTTGCCACCTTGCAAGCATAAGGACTGGGTTCAATTCCCAGAAGCCACATTAAAAAGCTGAGCATGGTGGCATGTGCTTGTAATTCCAACACTGAAGAGGCAGACACGGGCAGATCCCTGGGTCCTGTTGGCTGCCTGTCTGTGAGCTTCAGATACAATGGGAGACTCTGTCTCGAAACATAAGGTAGAGAATGACTGAGAAAAGCCATCCAGTGTTGCCCGCTGGCCTCCATCTGCATGTGCACACATGTGTATATACAAAAAGGAGAATCTGTCTTATGTCCAGTCCCAATTAGCACATTCATCTCAGTAGCCCTGAGGACAAATATATGGTCACTCCAAATGTGTCTGCTCACTCCCGTCTGACTTTCTCTGGCAAACGGTTCTGGCAAGCTTAGAGCTGGGCTTGGTTTTCTTGGAAGCAGTCAGCCCTGTTTACTGTCTCTGTACTTGGAGAGCAGCCCATCAGGCCTGGCAGGAGCTATCCTAAAGTGAGGGGAAAGAGGTTACAGCTCTTTCCCCCCCTGAAAATTAGAATCTGCTGAGTTGTGCACAAAGGGACAAAGATCTTCCCTCCCTGACAGTGGTTCATCCTGAAGTAAGGTGAGGCTGATGGAGGTGTTTGTTTACATGCTCCACTGTCTCCAGAGAGTACTAGAAAGAACTTGGAATTGCGCTGATAAATGCAGTGACGGTCTGCTGCTGGATAGATGAGTGTGTTTGTGAGAATACAGCTAATAAGCTGATTCAGCATCTTGGAAAGTAGCACCTACCCCTCCTCCATCCTTCCTCATCCTTTTCCCTTCTCTCTCCCCTTGTTCCTTCTTCTCCCTGTGTATTGAGCACACTGTGAAAAAGATAGCCCAGCCAGTAACTTGGACAGCTTAAACCTTGTTCCCAAATATGAACTCCCTTTCCATCCAGAGTTTGTTCATCTCTTTACCTTAAAAGCCCTGGCCCTTTGGCTTCTCCAGTGAGCCCGCCTCTTCCTAAGCTTGGAAAGCCAGCTGCCCAGCACAGCTCTCAGGCTTCAGGCCTTGCAAATTCCTGCTTTTCCTAAACACAAACACAGGTCATGTTTTCAGTATTTACCATCCTGATTTATATCAGACATTAGATTGCATATTTTGCTTGCTCAAATACTGAAGCTTGAGAGGAGACTGGTGCATTTTGGGAATATCCCCCATAATAGATTACAGATGTTCAGTAATTACCACTTGTTTAATTCTTGTGCTAAAAAGAATTTCTGGCTATTCTTTATTTACATCTCTACATAATTTTTAAAATAAAAATTCTACTCCATAAAATAAATAAAATATCAAAAACTCCTACTGCGTTTTAACCAGGATTGCCTTGAACCTACAGATCTTTGTAGAGAAGATTGACAGCTATGCAATATTGAGCCTGATGGTCTGCGAGCATCTGTGATGATCTGTGAGCATCTGTGATGGTCTGTGAGCATCTCTGACGGTCTGTGAGCACCTGTGATGATCTATGAGGATCTGTGATGGTCTGTGAGCATCTGTGATGATCTCTGAGTGTCTGTGATGGTCTGTGAGCATCTGTGATGATTTGTGATCACCTGTGATGGTCTGTGAGCATCTGAGATGATCTGTGATCACCTGTGATGGTCTCTGAGCATCTGTGATGGTCTGCGAGCAACTGTGATGATCTGTGAGCATCTGTGATAATCTGTGATGGTCTGTGATGATCTGTGAGCATCTGTGATGATCTATGAACGTCTGTGATGATCTGTAATGGTCTATGAGCATCTGTGATGATCTGTGAACATCTGTGATGATCTGTGAGCATCTGTGATGGTCTGTGAGCATCTGTGATGATCTGTGAGCATCTGTGATGATCTATGATCACCTGTAAAAATCTGTGATGATCTGTGAGCATCTGTGATAATCTGTGAGAATCTGTGATAATCTGTGAACATGGTGTTCACCTGCTATAAGTCTTAATTCCTGAGATAATTTTGCAGTTCTTAAGATACAGGTTTATGTTTACCCAAATAGAATCACAAACTCACAAAAATCCTATGTTGTAAAAAACAAAACAACCACAAAAATACCAGTTCTGAAAACACAGCGATGAAAAAAAACACCTAACTTTTCCAAATGGACAAATGATTCAGACAGTACCTCCAAGAAGAAATATAAATGGCAAATGAAACCATTAAAGAAAACCAGAGTCAGTGGGTGAAAGCATGTATTGCTCTTCCATAGGGCCTGAATCCAGTGTCCAACACCCATGCTGGGCAGCTCACAACCATCTGCAACTCCAGCTCCAACTGCACTTGTATACACACACACACACACACACACACACACACACACACACACACAGAGAGAGAGAGAGAGAGAGAGAGAGAGAGAGAATTTAAAATAAGTGTTTAAAAATCATAAATCTTTTGCAATCATTCTCACGTACATTACATCCCAATGTAGTTTCCCCTCTCTCAACTTCTCTGTCACTCCCCCACTTTCACTCTCCCCCAGATCCATTCCCCCTCCATCCACTTCCCTTACAAAACAGAAAAAAACAGGTCTCACAAAGTTATCGCATAACATCGCATAACAAGATACAAAAAGACTTGTAGGCACGGGCCAAGTGATGGTGCACATCTTTAATCCCAGCACTTGGGAGGGAGAGGCAGGTGGATCTCTGTGAGTTTGGAGCCAACCTGGTCTATAAGAGCTAGTTCCAGGACAACTAGGGCTGTTATACAGAGAAACCCTGTCTCAAAAAAAGTAAAAATAAAAAGATTAGGCACAAACCCTTACATCAAGGCTGCACAAGGCAACTCAGCAGGAGGAAAAGGTGCCAAGTGCAGACAAAACAGTCAGACACAACCCTATTTCCACTGTTGGGAGTCCCACTAGAACACCAAGCTACACAATTATAACACATACACGGAGATACTAGTATGGATTCATAGAGAATCTGTGTTTGTTGCATCGGTCTCTGTGAGTCCCTATGACCCCTACATAGCTATAAAATCATAGTTCTTCAAAAAAGGTTGTCAACTGCTGTGGGGCAATGGCCTGTACCCTGTCACTTGTATTTTAATAAAAAAACTGATTGGTCAGTAGCCAGGCAGGAAGTAGAGGCAGGGCAATGAGAATTCTGGGAAGAGGGAAGTTTCAGTCTGCAGTTGTCACCCAGATGAAGAGGAAGCCAGACACAGATTAAGCAAGATGTGATTGCCTCGCCAAAAAGTGCACCAAGACACATGGCTAACACAGACAAACCTTATGGGCTAATATAAGTTATATGAGTTAATAAGAAGCCTGTGATACTAGGCCAATCAGTTTATAATTAATGTAGGCCTCTGTGTGATTTCTTTGGGACTTAAAAACTGCAGAAACTAGGCAGGACAGAAACCTCAGTCAACAGTCAACATAATTTTATGTGAGAGAAACGGATACTCATTATGTTGATTATGGAAAAAACTATCTCAGTGAGTGATAAAGCAATAATTACAACACAGCGTATAGAATTAAATGCTATGTATATTTTTGATGTTATTGTAAATTATCTTACTTTAAATTTCAAATTCTCTTTGTTCACTGAAAGTATATGGGCATATAGTTGACTTGTGGGTATTGTTTTTAAACCCTGAAGTTCATTCTGGCAACTATCTGCACAGTCTATAGAACAGCAATTTTGTGGTTCTACATAAATCACATTAAGTAGAAATACAGACAATACTTCTGCTCTACAAATGGATGTTTTGGGGTCTTACTGACATAGCGTGATTAAGGGCTGCAGCAAGAGCAGTAGATGGCCACTATTGTCAGGGAAGGGAACTCATACAATGTTAGAACAAAACAGACTTTGTCCAAGTCAGAATATAGCTACTTCACCTCAGTTGCTAATCAAGGACCTCAGACATGCTCATGGCATGGATAACAGGATTGGTCACAAGGCTCCATCATCATCTAAAATCACTGAAATGCTTTTATTTAATTCTATGCTAGGAGACCGCAAGCCAAATTCACAAGGGCTACTCAGAGACAACCATAGTACCTCAACTCAGGGTAGCTACAGCCAGGTCAATGGGAATCCCTACAGACTGACAGCACTTGACTGTTTCCTTTGCTCTCCATTTTTCAGGTGCGTTCTTAAGTAGATCTATGGGTTTGAGCAGACTAAGGTTACATATTTTGAGCAATACTATGTCGTATACAATCATCAGGATGTCAGGAGACCCTGATGTCACGCCAAACCTGTGTAGCTCTGTTAATTCATTGTTAGTTACAGAATAATGATAGTTCTTTGTGGCTCTAAGAGGGAATGATGAATTTTTAGCCCCATTTAGGTAACTATGAACTCACGGGTTTAAACCAATTGTAGGGCTTCAATTAATGATAGTTAGGACCCTATAGAACTCTTCCTGTGAATTCTCTACCCTTGCTCTTATTGACGAGTTCATGACACACTCTGTTCAGTTACTCTTCTCAAATTGTTCAAAAACCTCTTGGCTTGTCTGAGCCCTTGCTTCTCAATAATTGGATCTACCAGTTGGGGGCCATGCTTTAACACATGAATCTATTAGAAAATCAGGGTACCAGCTGGGGGCCATGCTTTAACACGTGAATCTATTAGAAAATCAGGGTACCAGCTGGGGGCCATGCTTTAACACATGAATCATTAGAAAATCAGGATACCAGCTGGGGGCCATGCTTTAACACGTGAATCTATTAGAAAATCAGAGTACCAGCTGGGGGCCATGCTTTAACACATGAATCTATTAGAAAATCAGACTGTTCCCTATTCTCAGTTGTCTCTTATTGTGTGGTTTGCAGAATGTGCCTTTTCCCGAGAAGTTCCGTTTTACAAACAGCTTGACTCCATTTGATAATGAAGGATGATTCTGTACTCGTATGGACATATGAGCAGCACCGTCTGACTGGCACCGCCTGCACAGCACAGACTGAGAAATGACCTGTCCCTGGGAGTTTAAATGGTACCCAAGGTTTTCAGAGTTGGCTCAGCAACTAAGAACACTTGTTTCTCTTGCAGATGGCCTGAGATCTGTTCCCAGCACCCACATGGTAGCTCATAACTGCCTGTAACTCCAGTTCCAGGGGATCTGATTGTCGTAAATGAGGAGCAGGCTGTGTTCCTGCCGCCCGGCTAGCTTAACCCCGAACTAATCACAGAAACTGTATTCATTTAAACACTGCCTGGCCCATTAGTTCTAGCCTCTTATTGGCTAACTCTCACATCTTGATTCAACCCATTTCTAATAATCTGTATCTCACCATGAGTTCGTGGCTTATCGGGAAAGATTCAGCATGTCTGACCTGCAGCTTCGTGGCAGGCGGCTCTCTCTCTCTTCCTCCTTTCTCCCAGCATTCTGTTCTGTCTACTTCGCCTATCTAAGCTGCTGCCCTATCAAAAGGCCAAGGCAGTTTTCTTTATTCAACCAATGAAAGCAACACATAGAAAGAACATCCTCCTACACCATCTGATGTTCTCTTCTGGCCTCTGTGGGCACTAAACATATACATAGTACACATACATATATACCAGCCAAACACTCATAAACATAGGTGGATAGATAAATAGATGATAGATAGATAGATAGATAGATAGGTAGATAGATAAACAAAATCTTCCTTTAAAAAGAGAAAGGACTGGACATGGTACCATTTACTTTTAGCCCCACACTCAGGATGAAAAGTCAGTTGGATCTCTGTGAGTTTGAGGCCAGTCTGGTTAACATAGTGAATTCTAGGACAGCCAGTACTACATACTGAGAACACCCAACACTGTGACAGAGACAACCACTACTGTCTTACCATTTTACCACTGCGAGTACATGTGCGTGCGTGCGTGTGTGTGTAGAACAACTTTTATAAAGAAAAGCACTTAATTGGGAGCTTGGATTAAAGATATGTGCTACTTGCTCCAGTCCTTCTCTATTTTAAGTCAGTTGATTTCAGCTTCAAATAAACTTTACGCCTACGAAAGTGGGGGCAGGTTAAGTGGGTTCCCATGAAGACAAACAAGCACCACCAGGGAATACAGCACATGGGGCTCCCAACGCTACAAGTCCAAATATTCAACTTTTGTAAAAAGAGACAGACTGTGCCAATCCCAAGTGTGCCTCTTTGGCATAAATGTTCATTTGGAAAATCAAGGATACAGGGGTAGCTCAGAAAACAGAAATTGCTCTTTAGTAATCGGAGCACACATGGGTAACCTGACGCTCCTGTCAATAGAAAAGCCGGGGGTTTCTCTCTATCACTGTAACAAAACTTTCCCTGGTTTAGGACATTTTCTGGGCTTCTCCCGAAGCTGACTTTCGCTGAACTCCTCCTTGTTCTCCCTCTCCTTCTCTTTTCCTTCATCAGTTGAAAGTCATACATCATTTCTTGGAGCTTTATTCATTTGTCCTGGCTGTATTCCATGAGAAAGAATTGGAATTCAAATTTGAGTATCAACCGGCAGATCTCCATGTGTGTTTCTCTGGCACTGGTGAAGACGGAAGCTTCAGGGGAACCAAGCAACCATGAAGACACAGAGCGAAGTTCTAGTGCCAGCACAGGAACTCCCCGTGGACACTAATGTTACTGGGGAAACTGTAGTTTCCTTTTGATTCTTAGCCACACCAAGAAAAGAATTTACAAATTCGAAAGAAAATTTATGGATGCTTGTGTTAAAAGAAAAACAACAGTATAGGAAAGCGGAAAGTCTTGACAGTTGCCAAAAGAAGAGGGTGTGGAGAAAATTCCATGCCTTTAAAGTTAAGTATGGAGGTCAGAGAAACAGAGGGTCAGGGAAATACTTAGGAATGCTGAGCTGCAGATCTGAGCTCAGAGGGAACTCAGATTCCAGGTATTTGTGTCCAAGCGCAAAAGATTGTACCAGGGACACAAGGTTAAACATAGAAACAGAGACAACTTATTAAGAAAGGAAAAGCATTCCCAAGGATGGGAATAGGGCACTGGGTTATTGAGCGAGGAACAAGCCCAAAAGCTCTGACCCACATGGCACCTGCCCCTTTATAGGGCATGTACACAGCATGAACCCCCTCTCTGAAGTTTATATAGTGGGTCTTTTCTAGGGTGTGCCTGGTTCATTAGGAGATGCTCAGTCTGACGACACAGACATATGGGCACAGCCATGTTGCTGCCTGGGGTTGGTCTGTAGATCCCACAGCACAGCCTGCCTTTGTTCTGTCTCTTATATAAACCTTACCCTGTATATGGCAACTGCCTGCCTACAACTGGATAGCGACTCAGGTTTATAGTAAAATAAATTTGGAAATAAAATTATATATATATATATATATATATATATATGTATGCAGCTCAGGTAAGGAAGGACTGACAGTCTTCCTCTGCAAACTGGCTCTTTTAAAAAAATGTGTGAATCTTTATTTATCTTTCTCTGGATCCTGCAACACTAAGATCTTCCTATATCACAAATTCTGCAGAGTTAGAGAGGAACTTGGGTCTCTCCCAAGGGGATTGCTTTAAGAGAAAGTCCCAGACACAGACTTCCACATCAAGGCCAGCAGGACTTTTCTGGGTCTGGTCAAAGAGGTTGATGCTGAGTAGGATCCGGAATTGATACGAATGATATGTTGAAGGATTAAGATATTCGGTACAATAAAAAAAAATTGCTCTCTGATTTGGTCAGCGTGTGTGTTGTCCATCTTGATATCAGAAATCAACAGCTGGCCTGGTTGTTTTCTACACGAGAGAAACTTGTAGTCCCTGGGAACCTTAAGACCATGAAATCTGAGCATCCCACATCCTGCTTCTGGTTCTCCAGATTTCCTAGATAGACCCTGGCCAGGCACCCTTTCTCCCTTTCATCTTTCTTACAAAGGGTGAGACTGCCCCAAGCACTAACATTCCTAGAGCATTGATTGAACTGCTACATTTTAGTGTTTTGAGGAAAAAATGCAAGTTATCATGATCCAAAGAGCCAGTGATGCTTTCCCCTAAATACTAGATTTAAATCAAAAGAATTATCTTAATATCCAATAATGACTTTGGAGGAAATAGTGTCATGGGGCCTAACTCTTGCTTTGAAAGTCTTTCTAGAAAATTTGGTTCATGTCCCTTACTATAGACTGGGCATAAAGAAAAGCGTTTAAAAATTCCAGTGGTCAGAAGGTTACTCTGGGCCAAATTCCTTTCCCTAACTCTTGTGATGTGCACATGACTCCAGCAGTCCCTAAAGCAGCTGTGCGGTTGGTGTTGAGAAATTTTCTGTAGAATTATCCAGCTTACTTGTAATTGTTGCTTGTTTGTTGTCCCCGCTGCCCCCATGCAGAAAGTCTAAAGAGACAAACAAAAGGCCCCACCAAAGACCATAATTGTTATCAGCTGGAGTCTTATATGATCCAGTAAGACAATGTTCTCGATTTTTCTCCTATTAGAATTAACAGGGGAGATTTGACAAATGCCATGTCTGGATACAACCCATGTGAGCTAAATCATCATCCACAGGGTGGGATTCAACTAGCAGAATCTGTATTTTTCAGATTCCCCTAGGACCTAGGGCCTATGTGATTCCCATGTGTAGCTATGTTGTAGTACTAAAGGGACCAACAGAAATGGTGATACAAAATTTTATAATGCAGGTTTCTAATAGAACAGTATAGGATTCTTTACAGGGAAAATCAATAGAATGAATATGTATTAGAAGAAAACCTATTTACATTGGCTTACATGAGACACTGGATAGTCTAGCATGCCTCTTTACACACTGGAGAGTCAGACAACTTGGCAGCTGCTCGGTCCATGAGACTAACTTCCTTAACAGTGCCCATCTGGTGCTGAAGCCCTGGAGGATTCTGGAGAACTGCTGGGCTCCAGGCCCCATGGGAAGGCCAAAGAAGCTGAGTCCCCACAATCGCAGCTGCAGCAACAAGGTAAGGGCAAAGGCAGGCAGAAAACAACAGCTTCTCCCTTGGACATCTGGGCCATCACCAAAAGTTGCCAAACATTTCCCCCCCACCAAAATTAATCCTCCCAAGATGCATCTTTACAGATCTGTCCAGAAGTGTGTCTAAGTTATGCCAAATTTAAACAGTTGACAATCAAGATTGGCCATCATGCTTAGAGCTTCCTGTCAAGTCTCTGTGAAAATTTCAATGTTGAAAGAGATCTTTGTACACCATGTAGTGTCCTTCGTTGTATGTCATTTTGCGGTTGTTTTTTTACCTTTTCATGCCTGCTCTGAATGTGACCGCGACGGCGCATGTGGAGTTGTAGAAGGAGATAGTCATATGGATATAGTTGAGATGACCTACTAGATATGTATAAAATTGTTTGTTTGCATACAGCTCATCTTTTTTAATAGATTGTAATCCCCTTTGAGAATGGGGATTTTGTATTTCACTGCATCCCCCATTGCCAGTCTCTGAAATGTTTTTCCTAGATGTTGTGATAAAATACCCAACAACAGCAAGCTAAAGAAGGAAGGGTTGTTTGTTTGTTCGTATCATGGTTGGAGGTTATAGTTCATTGGGGTGGAGATTGAGGCCATTGCTCACACGGTGTCCATAGGCTTGGCACAGAGACCGAGGAAGGCTTACGGTCAGATCACCAGACAGTGATCTTTTCCTAGTTCAGGATCCCAGACCAAGGAATGGGGCTGCTCTCAGTGGGCAGGTCTCTCCACCTCTGTTATCTTATTCGAGATAATCCTTCAGAGGCAGGCCCAGAGGCCAGTCTTTCAATGACTCCAGGTTTCAAGTTGTCTGTTGAAATTAACCAGCACATTGCTCCACCTTGAGGACGGTTCTTCTTATCTCCTCCTCTTCCGAACTGTGCCGTCTTAAAAGGTGAGCAAGCATGCTCCTGCGGCCTGCCTCTGCATTCCTCCCGAAGCCAACATGGTAGTTTGTTGGTAGTCAACCCTCGTGACATGCTCACACTGTTCCATGGTTTCGTAAAACAATTGTTTTTTTTTTCTCATCTAGCCTTTTAAAAAGGGATCTTGCACTTTTGCGAGTACATCTGGGGAAGAAAACAATCCTATAAAAAGATTGAAATCTAAATTACACTTTCAGTGACAAATGTTCCTTCTCTGTGACATTTATTAAATGTCAGCAGCACAACGAGTGCTTGGCATATCACATTTGCTTCTTTTAAAAATGCTCAATGATGTAGACAACCTACTGTTCTATTACTTCCAACAGGGAGAGGGATGATTGTGACCACAGAGTGGTCTATCTTATCTAAATAAATCGTCAAAATGTTGCTAGTGTTTTGAATCTCAGGGAGGTTTTTCAAAACACTAGGTTAATTTAAATAGAGGGAACTGTTTTCTAGCGTCACACCCATTACTTCTTTAAATCATTTACTTATAAATAAACAGACTAAGTAGAGACATCCTGGTTCACTCAGGGCTGCCAGTTCCCAAATGTTCTAAGTGGGAATCTCCCCTATTGACAGCAGTGCTGACAGGAACACGGAGACTCCAGAGGGATCATGACTCCCTGAGCGTCTCATCCTGTGGCGAGCCTGTGAGGAAAGAGAGGCTCACTGTTTATGAGCCTGTAAATCGGCTCTTCCCACATATCAGCTTTATTGCTGACTGTGAACATTCCAGATTATGGGATATGAGGAGTGCATTTCTGCTGCTGACACATTCTATAGTATTTTGTAGTAAAATCCAAATGACTGCTAAAACATGAATATGCTAATTTTGCTTACAGTCATTGGCTACCCTCCAGGGACCTTTCCTGCACTGTAGATGAGCCTGTCAGTGCGAACACACTTGTAGGGAGGGTGGGGTGTACATAAATATTCCGCCTGGTGTGACAGGCTCCCTGACAACTGTGATGTTCCTCTTACATTTTTACGTCAGTGCATGTTATCAAAGACTAAGCTATTTACTTATTTAGCAATTTGAGTTTCCCCTTACTCTACTTCTAGTAAGTTTAATTAATACGGTCTCCAGCAGAACATTCTTATTTTTCTGTTAATTTCAGTTCAGGTAATCATTATATTCTATTTGGTCTGGAATTATCATGTTATGACCGGTTCCTTGGGTTCGAATGTCTAGATTCTGTACCTTAACCAGAGTGGAGTATCTAACTCATAATTATGACTTCACTCTCCTGATTGCAACTGGGCTTAACTGCTTTCTTTTTTCATGTCTAACTCTTCATCTCTCACATTTTAGGTGAGAGTATTAAGAAATAGGGCAGGTGATTAGATCCATTCCTGGGGAGGAATAGGGTTGCCATTTTCATGAAAGGGCTAGAGGGAGCCTTTTTGCCACTCTTGCCAACCTTTCACGTGAGAGTCCCATAGCCATAAAATATCTGTGGACAATGGCAGCTCTTCTGTGACGTCCGCTGTGCTCCTGCTTCAGCCGCGGACATTCCAGTCTTCAGAAGCAAGAGCAAGTGGAAGCCAATTCCACTACCGAATCGAAGATGTCTCACTCTAGCAATGAGCAAAGACTAAGATAAGCCCTCAGCCCATTGCCTTCAGCATAAAGCCAGAATGTAAGAGTTCAAGAGAGAAGTACAACTCCCCTGGTAGACTCTTAGGAAATAACAATAATGTAAACATCAAAAGTTAGTACTCAAGGGATTCAATGAAAACTCTACCCAGAAAAACGTCATAGATCCAAAGAGTCTTCTCAATGAACAAGAAGTGAATAGAACCTTGTCAAGAAGTCAGAAAATACAAATAAGTCTAAACCACACAGGAAGACAGAAGCACAAAGATAAATATAAAAATGCATCAAGAAGCAGAAAAAAACACGACTAATAAATAAATATAAAAGGTAAGCCTTTTAAAAAATTGAACTATTGTCTTAATTGCTTTTCTATTGCTTTGATAAGATACCATGACCAAGGTAAATTATAGAAGCATGTATCTGAGGATGCATCCAGGATTGCATGACAGGGAGCATGGCAGCAGGCAGGAACCTGAGCAGCACCTGAGAGCTCACATCCTGATCCACAAGCAGGAGACAAAAAGAGAGACACTGGGAGCTGCAAAAGTCTTTTGAACTTTCTGAGCCGGTCCCCAGTGCCACGCCTCTCCTAACGAGGACACACCTCCCAAGCACTGCCTCCAGCCAGAGAGGAGTACTGAGCGAGTCTATGGAGGCCATTCTCATTCGAGCCACCACAACTGCAGCATAATCACATGAAAGGTCAGACATACAAACTCACAAAGTTTAAAAAGGGCTGTTAGGAAAAGAGGCACAGATACAGAGAATTGAAAATTATCACAAACAATCACAAAAAATATTGTGCTAAACTCTATATAAATAAACTTGAGAACTTCAAAAATGAATAAATTAAAAAACAATAAGTCTTTAAAAATACCCCAAGAAACAAAGCCTAAACATAATAACTTACCATAGCAGAAATGATTCTCAGAGAGTCTCCCTCCAGTTGGTTCCACAGAATTGTCAGAACCCCCTGCCCTGCCCAGTGCTGTGGATTAAATTTAGGGTTACAGCCATACAAAGTAAGTGTTCTACCACTGAATGACATCCTCAGCCCTCGTTTTATGATTTTAATTTTGGGACAAGTTCTCACTAAGCTGCCCAGTCTGGCCTTGAATCCATTCAATAGCCTGAATGAATGAGAGAAAGGAGAGTAATAGGGCACATAGAGAGCGTATGTCTAACTAATGCACATGTTTACCTGGTGAATAGGCATATATTGAAAGACCTCTAGAGCGGGAGACTCTCACTCAAGTCTCAGGATAACACGACCCCCCCAGAAACTCATGAGAGACCATCCTTGCTGCAATCACACGAGGTTTATTGACAGGACAGGAACCAGTGCGCTGGGGTCAAAACTCATTTCCCACACAGGGGTAGAGAGTTTGACCCCGAGTAGCTGGGAGAGGGGGTATTTAAGGGAAGAAACCACAACCCAGTAATCCAAAGGTGGCAGGGAGGGGGCCATTGGAAAATTCCGAAAATACCAGGGATCATTGAAAAATTCCGAAAATACCAGTGATAATCGCAAGGGGCTAACTCCCTGTTTCTCAAGATTATTCTCAAGATTGTAATCTAACTTTATCTTCAGCTAGTTCCTGAAACAGAGTTACTGAACCAGCTAACCTAGATTTTTGGCTCTTCTCTTTCTGCTAGATTTTTGGCTCTATTTTTCCTGCTAGAGGGGTCTGGATTTATCCAGGTCTTTCAATATAATAAAACAGTGTTTCAAATCATTGGAAAATATTTAAAATTCTATTAACTAGTAAGTGCTGTTTGAACAATTGTTAACCACACAGAAGAGGATATTTATCATGATTTCATATATTTTTAAAAAGATTTTATTTTTATCTCCAGCCAAGTAGGCCAACCTGTTCCTTTCCTCATGGGGGCCTTGTAAGAAAATACATCAGCCAAAGGGATGTTCTTGGAGTTGATAAGGCATTCCTGGGTATAAGATGATCAGAAGCCATAACAAAGGTCAACGCCTGAAACTACATTGGCTTAAAGTATATCTGCATCTCCACATGAGAAATGGAGACAAAAATTAAAGGGGTAGGGCTGGAGAGATGGCTCAGAGGTTGATAACAATGACTGTCTTCCCAAGTTCAATTCCTAGCAACCACATGGTGGCTTACAACCATCTATAATGAGGTTTGATGTTCTCTTCTGGTATGCATGCAAACATACAGGTAGAACACTGTATATATAATAAAAAATAAATCTTTTAAAAAATTAAAAAAATAATTTCTTATAAAAAAAGGAGTACCTATAAACCAACAAATTAACTTCTGGCAAATTATTAAAGAAATGAAAAAAATGCAACCAATTATTCACAGACAAAGAAATACAGTTTTAAGATTTGTGAGATTGTATTCCATTTCAGACTTAAACATAATAGCATAAATGAAAAGCAAACTAAAAAGAAAGGTAATATCTTTCAGAAAGAGAAAATTTAATTAAAAACTGTATTGTTAAAAATGTGGGAAACCCAACTTCTTAAGCTGCAGATAGCAGGCTGTATGGGAACAAGTTGTCTGGAGAGAACTTGATCAATGCGGTGTCTTTTGCAGAACTGAAATTTGATGCACATCTTCCTCATTGTTCTAGCACTCTAAAGAGATACCATGACCAAGGCAACTCTTCTCAAAGAACCCATCTAACTAGGAGCTCGCTTACTGTTTCAGAGGCCCCGTCTGCCATCTGAATCATGGTGGGGAACTTGGTGGCAGGCACGGCATCGGGGAAGTAGTTGAGAGCTGCACCCCGATCCGAAGGCAGAGAGAGGCAGCCTGAGACTGGCAATGGACCCCAAAGCCCAAAGCCCACTTCAGGGAAAAACACTTCCTCCAACAAGGGCACACTGCTGAATCCTTTCAAATAGTGCTGCTCCCTGGTGACTAAGCCTTTGGGGGTCATTCCTATCCAAACCACCTCAATGCATATACATTGGATCAGTAAAGCGTCAAGTATTTGTTTTACATATAGGATACATGTTCTTACATGTGTGAAGTTATAAATGGACACAAATGACAATTACTGTATTGGTATGATGACAGAAAGGCTGTACGCATTTACTGGTCTGAAGGGTTAAATAAATTATGATGTATTATTGTTGTATTCTAAAAAGAACTAATTTTGTATGTGATAAAATGGGAAGACCTGGAAATGCATTATGACAAATAGAGAATATGTTTGTTACCTCTTGTGGGTGGGAAATATACAAAACTAGATTTTTTTTTTTGGTTTCCTGCTTACAACTTTATATATACATGTATGTATATGTGTATATGTGTGTGTGTGTGTGTGTGTGTGTGTGTATACATTATTTTGGCAAAACAGTATGTATTTGCCCTGTACAACATGATACTATAAATTATATATAAACTATGGAATGACTAGACTCAGCCAATTTACAAATGAAATGCCTCACATACTAGAAATTTTATAAAATATCTCCATTGTCTGAAGACAACTTCTACAAAAGTACAACACATTATTAGTCAGTCAGCATGGCAGATAGTAGCCCTCTTAAACTTGCTCTTTCCTGTCTCACTGCAAGGCCGTACCCTTTAACAAGTCTCCCGGGTTCTCACTAACCATGCAGCCCAGGACAGTCTATTCTACTTTTCATTTCTGTGACCCAACGTGCATATGAAAAATGGTTAACATAGTTAATCTTCATGGACCTGTAGATCCGGTGAGGTGACATCTCACAGGGTGCCACGGAAGCGGCGCAGCAGTCAGAAGCTCCTGCCGTCAACACGGATGAGCTGAATTCTGCCCCCAGGTGGGAACTGACTCCTGAAACTTGTCCTCCGGTCTCCACATTCACACTATGGCACACACATGCCTGCACACACACAGACATGGTACACCGCATCACACCACATGCAGACGGAAGTTTGAGTGAGGACTAGGGGAAAAGAGAAAGCTTACATACTGTTGATGGGAATACAAGCTAGTCCACCCAATCAGAAGAGCAATATACAATCACATGACTCAGAGATCATCTGCCCGGTCTGTATCCAGAGGAGATAAAAGCAGTGTGAGTAACAAAAACTACCATGGTGTGGGAGAATTGTCTGTAGTCTGTCAATCATGTATTTTAATAAAACGCTGATTGGCCAGGCAGGAAGTATAGGTGGGTCAACCAGACAGGAAGTGGAGGCAGGGCAGTGAGAATAGGAGAAGGCTAGGGAGGAGGAAACTTCCTCAGCCACTCCTGCGCAGACCACCGAAGAGGCAGCATGTAAGCTGACAGCTGAAAAAGGTACCAAGCCACGTGGCTAACATAGTTCAGAATAATGGGTTAATATAAGCTATAAGAGTTAATAAGAAGCCTGAGCTAATGGGTCAATCAGCTTTATAACTTATAGAGATCTCTGTGTGGTTGATTTTCCTTGGGAGTTGCCGGTTGTGGGGTACCGGGCGGGAACAGAAACCCCAACAAGCCGGCCCTCATGTTACACTACCATGTTTATAAAAACGGTGTTCACATAGTTTATTAAAAGATAGGTTTAATAAATAAAAGTTTATTAAAAAACACTGTCCACTGTTACCAATGGAGTCAACTTTAGTGTCCATCAGTGGAGGCGTGGATAGGGGGACGTGAATAAGTCCCTCTGAGTCCTGTGAAACGCTATTCAGTCATGAGGAAGGCAGTCCTGTCATGTGTGGCAACATGAAGGAATCCAGATGTTACTGTGTTACATGGAAAAAAAACAAAACAGACGGGAAGACAATGATCTCATTTGCTGTGGAAGCTCAAAGAACTATGCCTGTTTTAGGATGCACTGGCCCTTCCTCCTCGACCCCTCCGATGACAGAACCCTCAGACTAAAAGTTAGTGATTCTGGGAGAGAGAAAGTGCCTGAGCTTTAAAGGACAGAGACCAGCAAGGACATCCCTTCCCTGTGTCCCTAGGGTACCTTTGAAGTTTTGAGTACAGGGATGAATTGTTTTTCCGAATAAATAAAAACCAGCTTAAAATTTATCCATTGAAAACCAACAGGAAAGCATTGGTTTTTCAGTCCCAAAATGAGATACCTGCACTGGAGAAAGTTAGAGCTGGGAAGTGAAGCAGGGTGTTTCAGTCTTTGGCGCTGATTTTTCTGGGGAAAGGAAGCCTGCTGCAATTGGTTTTGATTACGTAAAGAGCGCTGCAGCAGAAGGCACTCCCGGCCAGATACGGTTTGTCTCTGCTGAGTCTGCAGCAAGGAATTAGGGCAGAGGGGACTGGAGTTAGGAAAAATAGCAGTGGAAAAGTGTTCCGCGCTGTTGGTCTTTGTCAGGGCTCGAATATTAGGTCACTGGACCGTGTTGTTTGGGGGTGTTGCTTCACGTTGTCTTTATCTTATCTGTCTGTTGTTCAAACACAGGGAGAGCCTCCAGGGTTACTTCAGGCCACCAAGAATGTGAAGGCGTAGGTTACTGTGGGGGCCGCAGGCGTGGGTTAGCCTGCTTTCATATCTAGCGGGCACTGGGAATCACTGAGGCAGCAAGAACAGCCTTCCCCAGGTCGTGGGGAAGATGGAGTACCACAGAGGGCAGCCCAGGGAAGCCTTTCTAGGTGCATTTAGAACGGACTCTAGATTCATCTCCAGATGTGTCTAGAGGTTAAATCCCAACCCTCATTGGATGAGTGGGAGAAAGTGCTGTGTTATTTTTGAAAAGAGGAAAAGAAGTCAAGGCGAAGTTGACGGAAATGAAGGGGAAGGCAAAGTAGATTGACTTCCTGGTGTTGTCTCTGTCAAAATACTGAAGAGGCAAAGACTTGAATTTACCATCAAATTCTCTCCAAGGATTGATTCCTAGTTCCCCGCCCTCGGTTTGGTCCCCCCCCCCCCAAGAGTCACCCAGTGCCAAGTGCACCTGCACATTCTCTCCTTGTGTCAGGGCACCAGAAATGCGCCCCCACGGGTGGGTGGGTGGGGCTGAACTTCTGTAGCCTCTCAGAAACGCTGAGGACAATATGGGTCCCCTGTCTTCTGCCAGCAGTTCAGGTTAAGATACAGGCGTAAGAGGTGTAAGAGCTTTGGGGAAAATAAACATTTCCCGTTGCTGTGGAGCTTGTTATTTCTCACCTTAAAAAGTTTTGAGAGAGGTACTGGTGGGATGAAAACTTGAGACCAACTCCTGCCACGAACACAGGCAAACAGGACATCAAGGGACCGGTGTCACTGGGAAGAGTGAGCCGGAACTCAGCTCCAGTTTCTCAAAGCCAAGGCCGTTGAACTGCAGCGCCCCCTGGGAGGTCCCTTACAGATATGGATTGTGAAAGAGACCCAAAGCCGACCTGCTTTGGGAACTGGATTTGTCTGGAAGGGAGAAGAACTTCTTTTCTGGACACAAGGAAGTTCATATCTAAGCTCCAGAATCTAAACTCAGGAAAGTACTAAACTTTCCTCCACTCTAAACTTGACCTTTGAACCTCATCCAGGATGTGCATTAGAGGAGAACTAGCCCAAGAGAAGGTTAGGAAGTGGGGTGGGGTGGGGTGGGGTTGAGCCGTCATTTGTTGCAGCTCACCCACTGCTTTGCTCTGCTCCTCACGGGGTCATTTTTACACTTCTCTAAGCTTTCCAAAGCCCCAACCTAAAGGTTATTCTTCGCCCATCTGCCTGGAGCCCTGTCCCAGCAGAACAGCATGATTACACCATGTACTTCTCCTCCCGCTGGGGCTGATTTCCTACATGTGGGTGTAATGAGCTCTGCAAGGAGCTCCAAGGGGAAATGGTGGTGGGGTTCAAAGACCCAGGTTCTGGTGACTCCAGCAGCAGAGAGAACAGCACATCTGGATGTGATGGATTTTCCACAGCCCTAGGTATGAGTCTAACTCCTCTGAACATCACTAACCGCCCAGGAAGACTCAGACATGACTATAAGGGAGAAGAAGGGATGCTCATGATGCAGGAAACCCTGACTTCATACAAAAGGGACCTGTGTTCTGTTTAAAGCAAGCTGGTCACCTTCCCCAAAACTTTTCAGGATCTGTGAAAGCCTTTCTATTTTTATACGTAGGAATCCCAACCTCACCACAAATTAAAAATATGATAGTATGTCCTCAATCTACAGTAAATATTTTTTACTGTAGTAAATGTAATACTGTAGTAAATATAGTAATGCATTCTATGTACACAGTTAATTCATATTTGGTTAGTTAGGAAATGGGGTGTGGGGGACTAACCTGAAGTTGTATTTGAGTGAAATGGGGCTTCTGTTTATGTGTTTCAGATAGCATCTCACGGTGCTGCTTTGCCTGTCCTGGAACTCACTATGTAGACCAGATGGCCTCAAACTCAGAGAGATCCACCTGCCTCTGCCTCCCAAGTACTGGAATTAAAGGTGGGTGTCATTATCCGCATCCCTTGGTTTGGGTATTGCAGTAGACTATCTTTTGTTAATTCTTTAACAATTTCAACACTACATCTTGATCACATCCATCCACTATCAATTACCCCCTCCCACTCCCCCAAACCACCTTCAATACCCCATTCCTTGCTTTATGTCCTTTCCCCTTTATTATATTGTAATAAGGTTTTATAGGTATTTTTTCCTACCTTTAAAAATTAGTGTTTTAGGTTAGCAGGCAAGTAATGGATTTCATCATGGAATTCCCATACACATATGCAATTATATTTTGTCTTTGTCTTCATTCTCCTCCACCCCACCTCAGCTGTCCTCTGGCTGGTCCCTCTCTTTCCCCATAAAGCCAGCCCTAGATGAACCTTCCTTCTATGCTGCTGATGTTATGGGGTATTCACCAGAGAGGTCCACTTGGATGCGGGGTTCAAGCCATTAGAAAGTCTTCATTACCCAGCCAGTGACTACACCGGGTGTTTGCCACCCAAGTGCAGTTCTGAGCCTTTCATGGAATGAGCTTTTCAGCACAGAAACCACATCCTGAGTTAACACAGCCCAGTTAGCAAGAACAGTAAGCCAGGAGCAGGACTGCAGAAGCTAAACAGCAAGCTGAGTACATTTAGGGATTTTACCAGAACTGCGGACTTGGATGGATTAGGTCTTCGTCCTTGTTTATGCAGGTGGTGCTGTCTAGGTGCTACGTTCCAAGGCCTGAATCATGGCATCAGTTGTGCTAAGGTTGGGGGGCTACTAAGGTCTGGGGCCTGTTACATTCCCCGCTCGTTCTGTGGGCATGAGTCAAATTGTGGGCTTATCTGGGGGCAGGAGGTGATGGTGTCCCCTTAGCTCTAGTAGTTTAAAGTAATTTCCTCAGTTTTACACAGCTGAGTAGGCAGCTATGCAAGCAGGGTCCTATAGTGAGATCTAGGAGCAAAGGTTGTATGTGGGAATCCTAACCTAACCAAAAAATACAAATGTGATAGTAACCCCTAGCCACGGCCGTAAGAAGAGTAACTAATCATGGGGACCGGGAGAACATCCATGCTAGCTGATAAATCCCTGATATCTCCTCTTTTTTTTTTCCTTTTTGTTTTGTTTGTTTTGTTGTTGTTTGCTTCTTTAAGGTTATTTCTGATCATGGCTAAATTTTAATCATTCCTGACTGATTGGCATAGAAGCAACAATTTTCCCAGTGCCATTCAGAGACATCCTTGTCTCATAAAAAGGTTCACTCTTCGATTCTGAAGATCAACCTCGGCTACAGACTCTAACCTGGCTTCCAGATAAGAAGCAGACATTTTAGACAGAGCAAGGTTTACCTAAATATTGAGTCTTTAAAGTTTTGTTCCTCAAAACTAGACTGAAGTTCCAACTGCAGCGAAGCCCACAGTGCCTGTCCCACCAACAGGGGAATGAGAATGGGGTCAGCTCACCATGCACAAGGAAGCCTAAAATCTAGATTTAAGTCTAGAGGCCCTGCCTTCTTCTCCATTGTAGATGGACACCTGTGGATTAACATACATGAGGATGAGAAGGTGTGCATTTGCCAACTTTGATTGGTTGGGGCTTTGTGGTTATTTTGTTTTTTGTTTTTGTTTCTTATCAATTAATTTATTTATTTATTAAAAATTTCCACCTCTTCCCCACCTCCCTTTTCCATCCCCCTTCCCCCTCCCCCTCCCTCTCTAGTCTTGAGAGCAGTCAGGGTTCCTTGCCCCATGGGAAGTTCAAGGTCCTCCCCACTCCATACAGGTCTATAAAGGTGAGCATCCCAACAAACCAGGCTCCCACAAAGTCAGTCCATACAGTAGAATCAAAACCCAGTGCCATTGTCCTTGGCTTCTCAGTCAGACTTCATTACCAGCCATGTTCAGAGTGTCCATTTTGATCACACGCTCCAACACTCCCAGTCTAGCTGGCCTTGGTGAGCTCCCATTAGATCAGTCCCATCGTCTCAGTGGGTGGATGCATCCCTCATGGTCCTGACTTCCTTGCTCATGTTCTCCCTGCTTCTGCTCCTCATTTGGACCTTGGGAGCTAAGTCCAGTGTTCCAATGTGGGTCTCTGTCTCTATCTCCATCCATCGCCAGATGAAGGTTCTATGGTGATATGCAAGATATTCATCAGTATGGCTATGGGACAAGGCCAGGTCAGGCACCTTCTCCTTTGCTGCCCAAGGAACAATCTGGGGACCTCACCTTGGACCTGGGAACCCCTCTATAATCAAGTCTCTTGCAAACCCTAAAATGGCTCCCTTAATTAAGATATTTACTTCCTTGCTCCCATATCCATCCTTCCTCCATCCCACCCATCCCATTCTCCCAAGCTTTCCTGAATCCTCCCCTTCTGCCTTCGCTCTACCCATCTCCCCTTACATCCACTCCCCCCACACCCCCGTGCACCCAAGTTTTGCCTGGCAATCTTGTCTACTTCCAATGTCCAAGAGGATGACTATATGATTTTCTTCAGGTTCACCTTCTTATTTAGCTTCTCAAGGATCATGAATTATAGGCTCAAAGACCTTTAATTATGGCTAGAATCCACTTATGAGTGAGTACATACCATATTCCTCTTTTTGGGTTTGGGATACCTCACTCAGTAAAGCGTTTTCTATTTCCATCCATTTGCATACAAAATTCAAGATGTCATTGTTTTTTTACCGCTGAATAAAACTCTAATGTGTATATGTTCCACACCTTGATTAACCATTCTTCTACTAAGGGGCACCTAGGTTATTTCCAGGTTCTGGCTATTACAAATAGTGCTGGTATGAACATAGTTGAACAAATGCTTTTGTAGTATGATAGGGCATCTCTTGGGTATATTCCCAAGAGTGGAATTGCTGGGTCCTGAGGTAGGTTGACTCCCAGTTTCCTGAGAAACCGCCACATTGATTTCCAAAGTGGCTGCACAAGTTTGTATTCCCACCAGCAATGGATGAGTGTTCCCCTCACTCCACATCCTCTCCAGCATAGGCTATCATTGGTGTTTTTGATTTTGGCTATTCTGACAGGTGTAAGATGGTATCTCAAAGTTGTTTTGATTTGCATTTCCCTGATTGCTAAGGAGGATGAACATGACCTTAAGTGTCTTTTGGCCATTCAAACTTCTTCTGTTGAGAATTCTCTGTTCAGTTCAGTACCCCATTTTTTAATTGGGTTAATTAAAGTTTTAGTGTCTAGTTTCTTGAGTTCTTTGTATATTTTGGAGATCAGACCTTTGTCTGATAAGGGGTTGGTGAAGATCTTCTACCAGTCAGAAGGTAGCCGTTTGGTCTTACTGACAGTGTCCTTTGCGTTACAGAAGCTTCTCAGTTTCAGGAGGTCCCATTTATTCATTGTTGCTCTTATTGTCTGTGCTACTAGGGTTCTACCTAGGAAGTGGTCTCCTGTGTGCCTATGTCTTGTAGACTACTTCCTACTTTTTCTATCAGGTTCAATGTGGTCAGATTAATATTGAGGTATTTAATCCATTTGGACTTGAGTTTTGTGCATGGTGATAGATATGGATCTACTTTCATTCTTCTACAGGTTGGCATCCAGTTATGCAAGCACCATTTATTAAAGATGCTTTCCTTCTTCCATTGTATACCTGTATAAAATCAGGTGTTCATAGGTTTATGGGTTAATGTTTATGGGTTAATCGAATAGAATGGTCTTCTATTCGATTCCATAGGTCTACTTCTCTGTTCTTATGCCAATACCAAACTGTTTTCAATACTGTAGCTCTGTAATAGAGTTTGAAGTCAGGGATGGTAATGCCTCCAAAAGTTCCTTTATGGTATAGGATTGTTTTGGCTCTCCTGGTTTTTTTGTTTTTTCATATAAAGTTGATTATTGTTCTCCCAAGGTCTATGAAGAATTTTGATGGGGATTGCATTGAATCTATAGATTGCTTTAGGTAGAATTGCCATTTTTACTATGTTGATCCTCCTAATCCAAGAGCAAGGGAGATCCTTCCATTTTCTGGTATCCTCCTTAATTTCTTTCTGCAAAGACTTAAAGTTCTTGTCAAATAGGTCTTTCACTTCCTTGGTTAAAGTTACCCCAAGATATTTTATGCTATTTGTGGCTATCGTGAAACGTGATGCTTCTCTGATTTCCCTCTCCACTTCTTTATCCTTTGTTTATAGGATGGCTACTGATTTTTTGGAGTTGATCTTGTATCCTGCCACATTACTAAAGGTGTTTATCAGCTGTAGGAGTTCTTTGGTAGAGTTTTTGGGGTCGCTTATGTATACTATCATATCATCAGCAAATAATGAAAGTTTAACTTCTTCCTTTCCAATTCGAATCCCCTTGATCCCCTTATGTTGTCTTATTGCTATTAGTAGAACTTCAAGCACTATATTGAAGAGGTATGGAGAGAGTGGACAGTCTTGTCGTGTTCCTGATTTTAGTGGAATGGCTTTGAGTTTCTCTCCGTTCAATTTGATGTTAGCTCGACTTACTATATATTGCTTTTATTATATTTAGGTATGATCCTCGTATACCCAATCTCTCCAACACCTTTATCATAAAGGGGTGTTGAATTTTGTCAAATGCTTTTTCAGCATCCAATGAAATGATCATATGGTTTTTCTTTCAGTTTATTTATATGATAGATTACATTGATAGATTTGTGTATGTTGAACCAGCCCTGCATCTCTGGGATTAAGCCTACTTGATCATAATGGATAATTTTTCTAATGTGTTCTTGGATTCGGTTTGCCAGTATTTTGTTGAGAATTTTTGCATCGATGTTCATGAGAAAGATTGGCCTGTAATTCTCCTTCTTGGTTGTGTCTTTGTGTGGTTTTTGGTATCAGGGTAACTATAGCTTCATAAAAAGAGTTTGGCAATGATTCTTCTGTTTCTATATTGTGAAATACATTAAGGAGTATAGGTATCAGCTCTTCTTGGAAGTTCTGGTAGAATTCTGCATTAAAACCATCTGGTCCTGGGCTTTTTTTAGTAGGGAGGTTTTTGATAACAGCTTCTAATTCTTCACAACTAACAGGTCTATTTAGATTGTTCACTTGGTCTTGGTTCAACTTTGGTTATGGTACTTATCTAAAAAAATGTCCATTTCTTTTACATTTCCCAATTTTGTGGCATACAGGCTTTTGTAGTAAGGTCTAATGATTCTCTGAATTTCCTCTGTGTTTGTGGTTATGTCCCCCTTTTCATTTCTGATCTTATCAATTTGCATGTTCTCTCTCTGTCGTTTGATTAGTTTGGATAGGGGTTTGTCAATCTTGTTGATTTTCTCCAAGAACTAGCCATTTGTTTCATTGATTCTTTGGATTGTTTTCTGTGTTTCTATTTTGTTGATTTCAGCCCTCAATCTGATTATTTCCAGTCTTCTCCTCCTCCTGGGTGAATCTGCTTCTTTTTTTTTCTAGAGCTTTCAGGTGTGCTGTTAAGTCTCCAATGTGTGCTTTCTCCGTTTTCTTTAATTGGGCACTTAGTGCTATGAACTTTCCTCTTAGCACTGCTTTCATAGTGTCCCATAGGTTTGGGTATGTTGTGTCTTTATTTTCATTAAATTCAAAGAAGACTTTAATTTCTTTCTTTATTTCTTCCTTGACCCAGGGGTGATTCAGTGGTTGGATGTTCAGCTTCCATGAGTTTGTAGGATTCCTGGGGGTAGCACTGTTGTTGAATTCTAACTTTAATCCATGGTGATCCGACAAGACACAGGTGGTTACTAAAATTTTTTTGTATCTGTGGAAGTTTGCTTTGTTACTGAGTATGTTGTCAGTTTTCGATAAGGTTCCATGAGCTGCAGAGAAAAAGGTATATTCTTTCCTCTTTGGGTGGAATGTTTTATAGATATTTGTTAAGTCCATTTGATTCAATACCTCCAATAATTCTCTTATTTCTCTGTTAGGTTTCTGTCTGATTGACCCGTCCATTGGTGAGAGAGGTGTGTTGAAGTCTCCTACTATTAGTGTGTGTGGTTTGATGACTGCCTTGAGTTCTAGAAGTGTTTCTTTTACATAAGTGGGTGCTTTTATATTAGGGGCATAGATATTTAGGACTGAGACTTCCTCCTGATGAATTGTTCCTGTTATGAGTATGAAATGTCCATCTCCATCTCTTCTGATTGATTTTAGTTTGAAGTCAATTTTGTTAGAAATTAGAATGGCCACATCTGCTTGTTTCTTAGGTCCGTTTGCTTGGAAAACCTTTTCCCAACCCTTTACTCTGAGTAGATGTCTGTCTTTGTGGTTGAAGTGTGTTTCTTGTAAACAGTAGAATGTTGGATCCTGTTTTTGTATCCAATCTCTTAGTCTGTGTCGTTTTATAGGTGAATTGAGTCCATTGATATTAAGTGATATTAATGACCAGTGGTTGTTGACTCTGGTTATTTCTTTTTTGGGGTAGTAGAGTTTGTGTGTTTCCCTTCTTTGAGTTGTGCTTGTGAAGGGTCGCTAGATATCTGAGTTATTGTAGGCAGTGTTGGGAATGTTGGATACCTTGAGTTGTGATTTTCCTTCTATTACTTTCTGTAAGGCTGGATTTGTGGCTACGTATTGTTTAAATTTGTTTTTATCCTGGAATATTTTGTTTTCTCCATTGATAGTGAATGATAGCTTGGCTGGGTATAGTAGTCTGGGCTTGCATCCATGGTCTCTTAGTTTCTGCAGTACCTCTATCCAGGACCTTCTGGCTTTCATGGTTTCCATAGAGAAGTCCGGTGTAAGTTTGATAGGTTTACCTTTATAAGTTACTTGACCCTTTTCCTTTGCAGCTCTTAATATTCTTTCTTTAATCTGAATGTTTTGTGTTTTGATTATTATATGGCGAGGGATTTTTTTTTGATCCAGTCTATTTGGTGTTCTGTATGCTTCTTGAAACTTCATAGGAATATCGTTCTTTAGGTTGGGAAAGTTTTTTTCTATAATTTTGTTGAATATATTTTCTGGGCCTTTGATCTGCAATTCTTCTACTCCTATTATTCTTAGGTTTCGTCTTTTTATTATGTCCCAGATTTCTTGAATGTTTTGTGATGAGAATTTGTTGGATTTTCTGTTTTCTTTGATCAGAGCGTTTATTTTCTCTATGGTGTCTTCAGGATCTGAGATTCGTTCCTCTATCTCTTGTATTCTCTTGATTATGCTTGTTTCTGTAGTCTCTGTTCGTTTACCTAGATTTTCCATATCCAGCCGGCCCTCGGTTTGTGTTTTCTTCATTGCTTCCATTTCAGTTTTCAAATCTTGAACTGTTTCCATTACCTGATTGATTGTTTTTTCTTGGTTTCCCAGGGTGTCATTTACGAATCTACTCATTTCTTCAAACTTTTTGTTATACTTCTCTTCCATTTCTTTAAGGGAGTTATTCATATCCTGTTTAAGGGACTCTATTGCTTTCATAATGACACTGTTTTCCACTTCTTCTGGAATAGGGTGTTCAAGTCCTTCTGTTGTAAGATCACTGGGATCTGGTGTTTTCATGTTGTTTTTCAGATGGTTGGAGGAATTCTTGCCTTGGCACCTGCCCATCTCTTCCTTCAAATGCTATCCAATGGAACTTCTGGTACAGGGTCAGGTTCCCTTGTTGGCCAGGGACCTTGCCCTCTGATGGATCATCTTCTACAGGATTAGTGCCCCTTGCTGGCCAGGAATCTCACTGACTAAAGGCCTACCTTGCTGCCGGCAGGCTATTAAAACAAAGGAACTCCCTCCTGCCCGGTTCACTCACCATCCTGACCCAGTGCCCAAACAGACTGAGCTGGGGGATTTTATGGCCCCGAGAAAGGGAGGGAAGAAGGGAAAGCCTTTGTGGTTATTTTGGCAGACACTGCTGCCTACATGCTGGGTTTTGAGGCCTGAACGGTACTTCCTTCATGGCGTCAGTTCTGCTTATGTCTCGGAATCTGTTACACTGACTTTCCTCTCCAAGTCCTGGATTGAGTTCACCTACTTTGTTGTATACTCTATGAAGCCATTGATCATTTTATTAGCACATTTTTTTTCATATCTTCATCCAGGGATTTCCAGCCTTTCTGGAACCCACCTACCTGATGTCACTACCAACACATTTGAGAATTTTCTTACCTTTGACTGTCCTGGAACTATAAGCATCTGAAAAAGCATTTCCACAGTGCAACATGTCATTCATGGAAACAAATCCATGTTCCCATGCATGGTTACTCATGTTTAGCTTAGAATAAATGATCTCTTATACATACTGGAGCAAGAGCTGTGCTTATATTAATAAAAGAAATAAGTGTATTAGCCATAAAGTCAGGACAAAATGCTTGTAAAAATATAGTTAGGTCAGCATGGAGATTAAAGTCAGCTGACAGATTGCTTGCTTGGTATATCTGAAAACTTACAGCAATCATGCCTGTAAACCCTCCACTCAGGAAGTGAACCGGAAGGATAAGGTCATGGTCACCTACACAGCAATTATAAATCAGCTTGGGCTAAATGAAACAGTGCCTCAAATATAAACAACATGTGTGCACATGCGCACGTGTGTGTGTGTGTGTGTGTGTGTGTGTGTGTGTGTGTACTTGGAATTGACTCTGTGAGAGCTAATCAGATGGTTCAAAACCTGCCTGGAAAGTGATTATTAAAATTCATTGCATTTATTAATAGAATAATGAAACAAAGCATAATTTAAACTAGACTTAAAGAGAACTAAGTTTTAAAGCTTATTATGATAATAAAATAATAGTCAAATTCATTCAAAGTAGCCAATACTAATTTTTGCTATTGCCCAAAGGCACCCATGCACATCAATCAGCGTTCTTCTCCCTCTTATTCTTCTCCAGGTCTCTAAACCCCAGTTTTCTCTGCCCTAGGGTCTTGGTGGTGAGTTCTGATGCCAATGTTGTTAGCCCATCAGGAACGAGAGCTCTGACTGTGGACTCAACGTTCTTTGAAGATCGACATTTATCTAGAGGCAGATGACTAGAAAATATGTTTGGGAGACTTTTCCACATAGATCCAGCTGGGGAGGGGCATGAGGGAAAGACTATAAGAGCAAGAAAGAGCTTTGTGTAAACAGCAACATGAGGCTGAAAGGATGGCTCAGTTGTTGGAGAGATTATTGCTTTTCCAAAGGTCCGAAAACTCAGGTTCCAGCTTCCATGTCAGGTTGCTCACAACCACCTATAACTCCAACTTCAGGGGATCTGATGTCATTTTTTGACCTCTGCTGAGACTCACACACTTGTGGCACACACTCATACAGACATACATAAATAAAAGCAGTTTAAAAGATTCTAAACTAAGCTGGGCAGTGGTGGCACATGCCTTTGATTCCAGTACTCGGGAGGCAGGTGGATCTCTGTGAGTATGAGGCCAACCTGCTCTATGGAGCTAGTTTTAGGAGAGCCAAGGCTACACGGAGAAATCCTGTTCTTGAAAAAAACAAAACAAAAAACAAACAAGAAAAGAAAAAAAAAACGATTTAAAATATATAAAGTGGAAAAATAGTTAGAAAGACACTTGACATTGGTCTCTGACCTCTGCATACATACATACATACATACATACATGCACATGCAACATACACACACAAACTGCAATGAACTACCTTCGTACCTAACATATTAAAGATTAATAATTCTGATGTAAGGCAGGAGAGATAGCTCAGGGGTTGAGAACTGTGGTTGCTCTTCCAGAGGACCAGGGTTCAGTTCCCAGGACCCATGTGGCAGCTCACATTTGTCTATAACTGCTGTTCCAGGGGATCTGGCGCCATCTTCTGCAAGATCCTGCATGCATTATGCAACCACACAAATATACACATAAAGTAAAAAGAAAAACAAGCAATTTGTCTTCCTTAGGGTTTCTATTGCTGTGAAGAGACACCATGACCATGGCAACTCTTATAAATAAAAATATTTAATTAAGGTGGCCCGCTTAGAGTTCAAAGGTTTAGGCTATGATCATCATGGCAGGAAAAAAGGTAGCATGCAGTCACGTATGCTGCTGAAGAAGGAGCTGAGAGTTCTTACATCTTGATCTGCAGGCAGCAGGAAGGGGTCTGAGACACTGGGTGTGGCTTGAGCATATATGAGGCCTCAAAGCCCACCCCCACAGTGACACACTTCCTTCAGCAAGGCCACAACTACTCCAACAAAGTCATACCTCCAAATAATGTCATTCCCTATGAGCTTATGGGGGGGGGTCAATGACTTTCAAATTACTACCTATTTTTTTAAAAAATGAAACCATTTATTAAAAGAAAGAATTTTGATGCTATTAGTCTCAAATAATATGTAGAAAACTTGAAAATTTAGTACCATAGCTTAGATCAAATTTGTATAAAAAGACCACTAAAACATGTTCACAGATA
Source organism: Myodes glareolus (assembly GCF_982192425.1). NCBI lineage: Eukaryota > Metazoa > Chordata > Mammalia > Rodentia > Cricetidae > Myodes > Myodes glareolus. The sequence continues at coordinate 6,495,869 of NC_142048.1, read as the reverse complement.
CCAAATTGCCCCATGCTGTTATGCCGAGATTTTCATATAAAAAGCAGTGTAATGGAAATGGAAATACAGATCAACTATACTGTAACACCTAAGTCAATATGCAGAGCCTGCTTCAACATTAAAATAGAAACACAAGCTGAGTACAGTGTGCTTGCCTTTAATCCCAACACTGGGGCAGCAGAAGCAGGAAGATCTCTGAGTTCAAGGCATCCTGTTTTACAGAGTGAGCTCTAGGACAGACAGGGATGCACAGATAAACTGTCTCGAAATAAAACAATACAAAGCAAAACACTCATAAATACAAAGGCAAGGTACAGAGGCCTGTAGACAGCATGTGGGCTGGCTAGTCTTTTGTCAACTAGAATCAAACCTAGATGTATCTGAGGAAACCACAACTGAGAAAATACCTCCAGAAGCCTGACTGTAGGAGAGACCCGCAGCGGAACACTGGGCTGAGCTCCCAAAGTCCAGTTCAAGAGTGGAAGGAGTGAAAATATGAGCAAAGAGGTTAAGGCCATGATGGGGACACCCACTGAAACAGTTTACCTGAGCTAATGGGAGCTCACTATCTCCAGTCACATAGGAAAGGAACCAGCATAGGACCAAATGTGCTTAACAGATGCATAGCTGGGGCAGACTGCAGGGCCACTGGCAGTGGCACCAGGATTTATCTCTACTGCATGTACTGGCTTTTTAGGATCCCATTCTCTTTGGATGGATACCTTGCTCAGCCTAGATATAGTAGGGAGGGTTTGAACCTTCCCCAAAGCAATGTGCCTTACCCTCTCTGAGAAGTGGATGGGGGGGGGGAGAAGGAGAAAGTAGGAAGGGGGAGTAGAAGTAGGGGAGGGAGTGGGAACTGGGATAGATATGTAAAATGAAAAAATATAGTTTTTCTTTTTTAAAAAAATAAAATAATATGAAAAAAGATTGACCTGTAGGTAAGTAAGCCTGTGGGTCATTTTCTGAATTAGTGATTGATGTGGGAAAACCCAGCACACTGTGGGCAGTGCCATCCCATCGTAAGTGGTCCTGGGTGTATGAGTGAGTAGGCTGAGAGAGCCACGAGGAACAATCCAGTAAGCAGTGTTCCTTCATGGCATCTGCACCAGCCCCTGCCTCCAGGTTCTGCCCTTGAGTTCCTGCCTGACTTCCTGGAAACTGAACTATAAACTGTAAGATGAAATAAACTCTTTTTCCACAAGCTGCTTTAAGACATTAAATTCATGCATTTCTATTAATCTAGTATTGCCACGAGGCTGTGGCTTACCAATAATGTTCTGGTATTTTTCTTCTTCATCAGTTACATGGCATCTCCTTGACTCCACCTGTTCTCTCTCTCTCTCTCTCTCTCTCTCTCTCTCTCTCTCTCTCTCTCTCTCTCTCTTCAGATTTCCTGCCTGGCTTTACTCTGCTAAACCATTGGTTGAAACATCTTTATTCATTTAGCCATTAAAAGCAACCAAATATACAAAAAGAAATACCACATCAGACAGCATACACTATTAAAATGTCATTTCAAATCCACAAAAGAGTACTTTATATGGCTTAGTTGATTAGATAAATAAACAACTTAAATTTTAAGTCACTATACTCAGTTACTAATGGGAGTGACCTCTAGGGAGGTTGGGGATGGGGGAGAAGAAAATGGGAGGAATGAGGAACAACTTGAAGCTTTGCCAGATATCTGTAATGTCATAGCCTTAAAAAGATCCACTGAGTAAATATGGTGGAATGTCCAGTGTCCCTTTAATCCATTCATGGCATGTGACCATTATTATTTGTCTTGGTTTTATATTTAAAATTTTCAAAGAAATTGGAAGAATAAAAGCAACAATAAAATATAATGTATAATATCAAAATATATATTTCACATCAAAATGCAAAAAAGAAATCAAAGTGTCTTTGCTGCTTGATTTTTTTTGTTTGTATGTTCAAGTTATTGACAGAAATAGCTTTCCATGAGATTGATATGATCAAGGGTGCCGGGAGCTGGGCAGTAGGAATGGAATTTGGCAATGAAGGAACAAATAATCCCTAAGCATGAGAGAAGGTGGATGTGGCAGCCCAGTGGTATCATGTGTTCTTCTTTTGCTTTGACAGACATTCCAAAGCATGACTCAAACAAATACCTTCAACAGCTGCTTGCTGCTGGCATTGTTTTTCTACGCACTTACTTCTTTTTTGTCTAAGTTGGAAGACACTGATTTGACTTGAACCATCTAATGCCTGGAATCATATCTGTGACAAGATAAACACTGTTCCAAATCAATGAGAGAATATGAGATGCAGAGGGAGAATCCTCACCAAAGCCAGGAAATCTGGGTCTTAATCCAGTTTTAACTAGCTGTGAGAGATCTATTAACATAATTTCATTAATGATGTGGGCTTTTCTCTTACCAGTTAAATGGAGGAATAAATTCAATAATAAATACTATCTAAGGTCATCTTGGGCATCAACATGCTACAACTATCTAGCTCTTGATGCTATAACTTTTATACTCAGAACAAATAAACTAACCAAATAAACATATCTTAGTTTCAAGTGACAAAAGAGAAAACTTTAAAATCTGAAGCTAAAGCACTGTTTCCGCTTTTGTCTAACATTTGATTATTTATTTTGTGTGTGGGGTACAAATGCATGCCATGGGATACAGCTGGAAGTCAGAGGACATCACATGTGAGCTGGTTCTTTCCTTCCACCATGTGGGCCTGAAGGATATAACTTAGGTTATCACAGTTTGCAGCAAGTGCCTTTAACCACTGAGCTCTCTTGATTGACTGAGTTTCTGTTTCATTTGTTTGTTTGTTTTTATTAATTTTGTTAACACTGTCAAGACTTGCATGGAGAAAATAGGAGAACCATATGAGAACTTTCTGAGATGAAACCCCACATTCATAGAAATTAGGTTTAGAGTTTGGTTTTGTTTTCTTGTTTGGTTGTTTGTTTTGAGACAAGGTGTTTGCTTCATAGCACAGGTTGTTCTGAAATTCACAATACTGTTATCATAACTTCACAAGTGCTGAGAGTATAAGATGTACAACCAGTTAAGTATCACACATTTTTATGGACCTATTAAAATATTTTTAAATTATATTAAGATAAATCTAGATGAGCCTTCCAAGAAAAACACACATGAGTACGTATCATAAAAGAGACCTGTAGCATGAATTCTAATTGGTCTCATTAATTAATAATTGGCCTTAATAATAAAAACCCAGAGGCAGATATTAAGGGGGTGAAAATTGAAAGATCAGAGAAGCCAACCACTAAAGAATTCTTACCTCTGTGAAATCCTCCCTCCAAAGGGGTGACCCTGTCCCACTGAATGCTCTGAGCTTGTGTCTCCTCCTGCCTTATGTTTCTCTCTCCACTCAGTCAGTCCCTTCCTGTCTCCACCTCCCTAATGCTGGGATTAAAGTCATGTAACTCCCAACTACTGGGATTAAAGATGTGAGCCACCAATCACCTGACTTAGTTTCTCTTTTAAACTGGATCAGTTTTGTGTAGTCCAGGGTGGTCTTGACCTCACAGAGATCCAGCTGTCTTTGCCTCTCAAGTGCTAGCCTCTATGGCTAACTAGTGTGGCTAGCTCTGCATTCTGATCTTCAGGCAAGCTTTTTTGTTACAACACAAACAAAATATCACCACAATTCCCCTTTTTGTCTAAAATAAAAAAGAAGGCTAAGACTAATATGTGAAAAAAACTATATGCAATAAGTACAATAACTTTATACAATATATAGGCAACAAATACATCAACAATATGTAGTCCATTTACATTTGACAAATTCAGAGAAAATACTCCATTATCTATCCTATCTTGGCGAGTATAAAGTCTTGTACATAGTTCACTTTCTATCCTAACTTGCATTACCATTCAAAACTATCTTTTGCTATCTCTTAATCTTATACTCTTTACACCTCATTAGTGAGTGTCTTTTTTGAGTCTGGTAAACAAGGAAAACTATAGTTATCTAGTCTTCAGCTCCCTCAGTGACCCAAGAAGAAAATAATATTAACTGAGTAAGCAGGACGAGTAAGAAAATACGTTCCAAAAAATGTGAAAAATTGCTGAAACAACTGTCTGCCTGGACAGTCATCCAAGGTTTCTGTGCAATGTTGGGACATTCCTCTTCAGCCTACAGGCCTAGAATATTTAACAGTCTTTTCTGTGAAGCAGGATATTTGAAAGACTGTCCCATCTTGTCTTGGAAAAGTTCAGCAATCACTTTCTGTGCTGTCCTGCTTGTCTAATTTTGACAGCATGCTATCAGTAGTTGAGACAAGAGCATTTTCTTTCCCTATGGCTTACTTTGGTCACAAAGAAAGTAAAGTCCATGTGGAGTTTCTTCAGTGCCCATCATCTTCTCTGAAGTAGATTGGTGCTGCCAGGAGCAGACATACCTCACTGTCATAAAAAAGAAACTATGTTATTAAAACATCTTAAATGCCATATTCTGCAGATCTCTGAAGTGCTTGAAGACAACCTGTCTATTTAAAATATATCTCTGTTTGACCTTGAAAACATACCTACTGTGACTACAAGTTCAATTGTAATAGGTGACTAACTACTAATCTACTTTCCTTATTATCTTAAATAGTTGTTATTAATAACTTTCAGGGACTAGAAATTTGCATTCATTGTTAAATGAGCTGTACAGGTACAATACCTTGAACAAGGTTAGAAATGTGTGTACAGTATGCTCTAAGAAAAATAATCTTAAATTTGTATCAACATCCAAAAACCATATCAATGTAACATATTTAAAACTTGTAGCTGCTTTTTTGGTTTAAAAGTAGATTTGATAATCTACCTTTTAATCCTATTCTTATGTCCTCACTTTTTCTTTTCAAAGTAGATTCAATAATCTACCTTACATCCATCATATCTATATTTCCCCTTTTCCTTTTCAAGGCAAGAATTCTGAATCTAATCTCCTTTGTTCAACTTTTTTCCTGATCATTATCAATAACAACTTGTAGCCAACCACTCTAAAAGATGATAAATATCCATAACCCATTGACTGACCAAAAATCACCCACCTCACCTCTTGGGACTATAGGTATTGTATTCCTAAATATGCTTCCTGCTGTCTGGGGGTGATAGCATCTTTAGGGAATCCTGAAAAAAAATAGGTTTATTGTCAAGTCCTGGGAGAGGTAGCCTTATCATATGTTGTCCAATCTCTATGCAATAGGAAAGTCTTGGTTAGAGTAGTCTAAGTAATGAGGCTGGATCATCTCAGCTGGTCGCCTCTAAATGGTCCTGAGCAGTTTATAGTCCAAAGATGATCTTTAGGTGGTGTTATTCATCTTAGTGGTGTTATCATAGTCCTGGTGGATCATCATAGTGGGGCCCATCCTCATTTTGGAGACTTCAGAGGTCACTGTTAGGCATGGTCATGGTTCACCGCAGAAATTTTAAATATTTTAAATATCATGTGCAGCAGATATCAAAGAGGTTAAAGGATCAGTATTTGTTCTGTACATCCAGGGTACAAAAACTTAATTCCTAGTTACCTGATTGAGAATCAAACCAGAAATCATATACAGCAAGCTAGATGAAACCTTTTTATAGAATTAGTTAGTACTCTATAGGACCATTAATATTATGACAAAAAGTTTAAAATATGTGCGTGTGTATGTATGTTAATCTTATAAGTTTTGAAATAATATTTATATCTCAAGAAACACTTTAAAGAGTCAACATAAAACCAGAAGATTATGAAACTAATGACAATAAAATAGTCCCTAAATTTTGATTTTTCTTTTCTTGCATATCAGATAGTTCTTCTGACATGAGACAGAGATTTGGATTTTATTTTGACAAGTATGTTTGAGTTTAGAACAGAGACACAGTCCAACCCCAAAGCCAGCTTTAATTTTGATTTGGACTGGGATTACAAAAAGACCATTTGCATTTTATGTCTGTGGAGAAAAGCAGAAACAAACATTTGGGAAGGTTTATGAAATTTTATCCTGTTGAAAATGATGTATCAATAGGCCAACTTATTTTTTTTCTTGGGACATTTTTTTATGGATGATTTGTCCTTTTTCTTCAGATTACTTAGCTGGATGCCTTTATTCTCCTGAAAAGACAGAAACAAAACCCTTCCCTAAACCTAATTTTGGGTAAGTTCCCTTTTGGCAAGTTATCTGTTCAAATGAAAAACAGTTGTTAGTTTTTTTGGTTAGTTTAGATTAAATGGCCATGCTGTTTGATGAACTACTATCTTTTATAATTAAGAGATTTCTCTTATTCAAATCTAATCTTTATCAGTTTTGCTTTATGGTTTCTTCTGAAATGTTTGTTTTATTTTCTAAAGCTGTTCTATCATCCAAAGCAGTATGGTTTCTTACAATTTCTTTAATTGCTCTGGAAAGGAGTTCCCTTTACAATTACAGGAAACTACTGGATCGAATTTGACATGGGGGCCTGTGAGAAGCCCCTCAGGGCGTTTCCTAAAAACAAAGGGTTTCCTTGACTGTTCCTTGTTGATCTGCTCTCATTAGTCCAATGCCTGCCAGTGCCACAGCTTCTGCGTAATCCAGAAGGGAAGGATTTTCTGTTTGGATTATGTTTAGAAAAAAACTTTGTTTCTAGAAATGCCCTGGTTACAATTCCTTTTAGGTGACCTTGTTTACCAAAATTGAAGCATTTGGCTTTTTTAATTTTCTTCAAACTCTGGAAATTACCTCTCCTATCCAAGCATTATCATGATCCATGAACTCAGATCAATAGGTTCCTGAGTTGCTGTTAATGTCATATTAACATCAAATATGGATATCCATGGAACTTTGCAATAAAGCAGGACCTGCCTCCCTGTCACAGTAACCTTGACAGAAAGTGGTTTTGAAAAGAACCGATTGCCTAGAGGTAGAAAAATGTTGGCATGATTTAGTGTTTCCCTCTGGCCAATGATTTCTCTCCACTGCCCTCTGGCTTGACCCTTATTCCCTGTGAAATAAACAGGTTGTCTTCTCTTCCCTCTGAGGACAGCTGGTGTCATCTCTCCAAATCGCCTTCCAAGGCAGACTCCCAAATTTCAAGGACTCACAGTCTGTACTAGACTGTCTTTGGGGCATCTGAGACCAGTCCGCACAGATTCCCGGGAAGCTGAGCTTTGTTGACGTGAAGGGTCAGAAGCCTAATGGGTGTAATAGAGCTTATCTTTTCACAGTGTGTTTATGAGGGTGGAGGAATCACAGGGATGTTAGACGCGGGAACTGATAACCGTAGCTACGACCAATAAGCTGCGAGGAAGAAGATGGAGACAAAAACGCCAGACTCGGTTCCCTACCCCACAACTGTACTCCTTTAATCGGGACTCGTGGGTGGCTCTCACATTTGTTCTAGAAAACAATTGATGAGTCATACTAACAAAATATAACAAGTCAGAGGATATGTGCTATTTAAGGAACTAATAAAGTCTAGTTTGAGAAACATAAATATTTGTAACAGCCATAATCTCATTTTTGTTATTCTATAGGTAAATTTTTTATATTTTTTTCTGATTTCATCTAGGATTTATTCATTTATTTAGTTAATTATATTTCCCTTATTTAGAATATTTCTATCCAACGCTTTTAAGTTTTTCTCAATGTGCCTTTTAGATCTCTGTGTGGAGTCTTTGCATGTACTGCTTTGGGGGCTGTTCCTTTGCCTGTTGCAGTAGTAAAATAGTCTGAAGAAAATGTTTTAGGGTTGAAGGGCGTGGTTTGAAGCAGAGACTGAGGAACGCTGGTACTCAGCTCACTTTCTCCTTTTATTCAGTCCAGGACCTCAGCCCATGGAGTACTTATTGTTCTTTAAAAATAATATGATGTTGGGAGTGCCCCAAGCGGCCTACAAGCCAGGCAGAAGCTGCCGCCAGAGCAGTACAGTTTACCGGCGGCAGAAGAGCTGGTCCCGTCATGCAGCAGGGGAGAGTCAGGTAGGCAGGTACGGCAGATAATAGTAAACAGACATAAGGAGAGACATAAAGGTAAACATTTATTACTTAAAGAAAGGGAGACATAAAGACATGGAGACAAACATAGAGAGAGAGAGAAAACACATGTGCACACAGCAAGAGATGGACAGAAAAGGGGAAAGCCAAGATGGCAACGAGGTCAGAAGTGGCTGGAAGTGGGCGTGGCTAGTTCTTAAAGGGACCATAGCAAAGGAATAACATTCCCGGATCCTTTTTATAATAAAAAGTAGAAGGTTAGACAGTACAGTTTGAAGGAATTGGGGCGGCGAATTCTCAAGGCTGCTTCTGGCTGATTTGTGGGCATTGTCTTTGGGGCAGGGGTGAGGAAGATCCGAGAGAAGCTGGGTGCTGGTCACATTTTGGCATAGCTGGTCTCTGCTCCCGACAGGTGTCTGTGGCATGGAAATGTCTGGTGTCCCTTGGATCCAATTAGGGTATTGGCAGAACAGAGGACAAAGTTAAATTAAGAAAAAAAAATTTTTAGGACCAGGGAATTGAGGGGTTATGTATCTGACCTGTTTATGGTGGGTTCTTTAATTCGGCTCCCTGGAACTCATAAGAAAAATAGAAGTTTAATGGTTGTGACATATTTTTATTTGGTGAAGTAACCTGGCAAAACCTCTCAGCTATCAGACTGTCAGAGATCTTTGAGAAGGATAAGATTTTACTTGAGTTATTGATTAAACAATGACAGAGAACTTACTTGGTTGGCACCCAGAGCTACTCTTTTGGGTCCTCCATCGTCGCTGAAGGTTGTATTTGACCTTTGTTGTTTAGTGTAGAGCCTGTCAGGCTTTTGAAGACCCTGTGGGCTAAGAAATCTGTAGGAAGACAGACCTACCTTACCCTGGGCAGCTAGACTGTCGATTCCAGTGATTTTGTCCACGTTTGGAGGTCTCCAGTTTAGGTGAAAGGCAGTTTTTGTCCAATGGTCAGCGCTTGGCAGTCGAAGCAAACTGCAGATGGACGCTGGTCTTTGACCGTTTGTCTTCTGTCTTCTTGGAGGAAACAGAGTGCTTGCTAGGAGTCAACCTGTCTCTTTTTGTTATGAAAAGTTTTTTTAAAATAATTAAACATTTAAATATCACATTCCCCAGATCTCTGAGCAGCTGAGGGCTGATTATTAGGTATAGCTGCAGTATAGAATCTGTCTGGAAGGTTAGGTCTGAGTTTGACTGTACTGACTCTTAACAGGTAAGATTCACATTTGTAAAAAGACAGACAGAAAGAAAAAAAACTGTTTAACATTAAGATTAGTGGCAGAACTGACAATGGTAGAAAACAGCTTAAAAGTACATACCAGTTTAAAATATGAGATTTATGATTTTGTAGTCTGAAACGAGATGAAATGAACAATCATTATACATAGAAAGATTGAATAGGAATTAGGCAGAGTGCATGCTTCTGATGGGCCCTATCAGAAAGCATGTCAGTATGCAAAACACCTGTAATCAGAGTTAACGAGAATACCAAGGAGGGGGAGAGGAAAGGCAGGACATAAGAATGAGAGAGTTTGGTCGAGTGATCTGGCTCTCAGTGAATCTAGCGATAAAGTCACCTGACCCCAATGAACATGGTGGCAGCCACGTGTTGCGGGGGGGAAAGCTACAATTTTTGAGCTGTTGTTGAGCTGACATGCCGAACCATAAGCCGCAGAGGGGAGCAAAAGTCTGGAACCGAAAATAAAAACTGCACCAGGTCACGGCTGGGATGGAAAAGCCAGCGGCTGCCTGCCATGGACGATTGCTATCCAGAGTCTGAATCGTAAAAACCCGCGCAACGAACGAGCACCCAGGACCACGTGAACGAGCGTCCTCGATTCACGGGTGGGGAGCTATGGGCCTAGCTGGATAAACCAGAGGCCGGGGCGGCTCCATAGCGGCGGTACGACGAGAGGAGAGAAAAAAGAAAGAAAAGAAGTGAAAATGAAAAAAGATAAAGAAACTGAGGACCCGGTCCCCAGACGAATGTCGAATGCACAGCACGGGAAGTATGCAGTGCTAACGCAGGCGGACCAACCCCCGGCGTCGTCCAAACACGATGCCGGTAAAGGAAAGCAACCGTCTGTAGCAGAACGAGGAGCGACTCACCAATTGAAGCCGGTGTTTTTTGTAGGAATGAGTCCAGGCAGTTGGCGGTGTTGAGAAGGCCCTCGGTCCCGATTCAATCCCGGAAGTTGGTGCTCAGAGTCCCAGACGAAAGTTGAAGCTGGGACCCTGGCCCTTGGCAGGTGAATCTGTTGAGTCCGCGGCACCAATATTGTTCTTTAAAAATAATATGATGTTGGGAGTGCCCCAAGCGGCCTACAAGCCAGGCAGAAGCTGCCGCCAGAGCAGTACAGATTACCGGCGGCGGCAGAGCTGGTGCCGTCATGTAGCAGGGGAGAGTCAGGCAGACAGGTGCGGGCGGATAATAGTAAACAGACATAAGGCTAGACATAAAGGTAAACATTTATTACTTAAAGAAAGAGAGACATAAAGACATGGAGACAAACATAGAGAGAGAGAGAAAACACGTGTGCACAAGGTAAGAGATGGACAGAAAAGGGGAAAGCCACGATGGCCACGAGGTCAGAAGTGGCTGGAAGTGGGCGTGGTTAGCCCTTAAAGGGACCATAGCAAAGGAATAACAGTACTGCCACCAACAGTTAAGATGTGTCTTTTTACTTCAATTAGCCTAATACATATGATTCTTCATCAACATGCGCAATGCTGGGTCTCCTGGGTGAGGCTAGATTCTGTCAAGTTCATCCTAACCATCCAAATCCCATCCCTTATCAACTTGACACCAAATCAATCACTTTTAGGCCATAAATTTTTTTCCCAGTGACCCCATAGGCTTATGGCCAGCTCATAATAAAAAAGGCATTCAGTTCAGCTTCCAAAGTTCCCATGGTTTTAATAGCTCCAGTGCTGTTCTAAGTCCCAAGTTCAAACCTCCTCCGAGACTCAACACAATCTCTCAACTGTGAGTTCATTCCATTGCATTACACAACAAATTACAGGCAGAAGAGATGGCTCAGTGGATAAGGGTTCTTTCTGTACAAGCATGATTCTTAACCCCATCACTCACATTTAAAAAAGATATCCAGGTACAGCCACACATGTCTGTAACTCTGGTGCCGCGAAGCATAAAAGACAGGAGCGTTTCTGCATCTTCCTGGCTATGAGCCTAGTCAAAAACTGACAAACTCCAGGTTCCGTGAGAGATCTTGTCTCAAGGGAATAAAGCAGAGTGATAAAAAATGATACCTGACATTTTACTCTGGCTTCTGCAGTCTCTCTCTCTCTCTCTCTCTCTCTCTCTCTCTCTCTCACACACACACACACACACACGCACACACGCACGTACGCACGAGCGTGCTACATCTTCCAATATGCATTAGCATAGACTAAACATTCCCATCCTCAAAGGCCAGAAAGCAGCAGAGAAAGCTTCATCACATATTCCAGCTCCTTATCTAGCATCTGGGATTCGTGTTGGGATGGTCTGAGCTCCAAGGGCCTAAGAACCACTTTGCTCAAGTCTGCCTCCTGAAGCTCTTGTTGGAATGAGTCTACATGCACTCTGTACATGCAGTTTTCCTCAGCAGGCATTCAGTGATACTGGCATTGCCAATATCTTGGGGCTTATCCTTAGCTCTTAGGTTTCATCTTCACAGCTTCATCCTCAGAGCACCCATCCTGCCATACATCACCTGCCTCGGCATGTCTTTGAAATCACGGAGCAAGATTCCATGGCCCTCCTGGCCTATGCCTTGCATGTAATTTTAAGATTGTTTGAATTATTTTCCACTGAAAAGGAAAATTGATGGTACAATCCATCATGCGAAGGACGGTTGGTGGCAGGACTTCAGACAGCTGGTCAGATTGCTTTCCCACTCTGGAAACAAAGAAATGAATATTGGCGCTCAGCTCACTTCCCCTTTTTATTCAGACCATCAATCAAATGGTGTACCAACAATTACAGTGAGTTTTTCTACTTCAATTCACCTACTAGGTAATCCCTCATGAGCAGACCCCAAGGCTTATCTTCTAAGTGATTCTAGAGCCTGTCAAGTTGACACTCAGTATTAAACACTGCACAGACAACATGGCTTTCTGTAGGATGGGGTCTATCTCCGCTTACTTGTTAGAGTTTTTAGATCATTCCCAGCAGTATAGAGGTTCTTTCTGAGTTTAGCAACACAATTAAAATGATATATTTAAAAATTTTTCAAATTCTTTTTTGGATAATAGTTTATTACGTGTAACTCAAACACAGTTGCGTCATTTCTGACTAAATATGATAAAAGAACATTTGTGCACACAAATACTCATACCAAGTTCCAGTGGGATTTTCCTGACAAATAACTTAATGGGTCATCCCTGCAATGTGGCTGTTTGTGTTGACAGTTTACATTGTTTTCTTAAAACCTCATTAGTTTAATGACTTTTCTATTTTGATATGCTTTGAATTTCAAATATTTTCTAGTACTCATTTGTTTGAAGACTTGGTTCCCAGGGGGTGTTGGTGTTTTTAGGGCCCGTGGAACCTTTGAGATGTGAGCATTGACAGCTGTATATACACCTCTGGTGCTGTCTGCTTGCTCTGCTCCCTGATCAGCCACAATGTGGAAAGCTGCTCTCACACTCCCACTGCCACAGATGCAGCTGCTCTGCTTTGATGCTCGGAAACTGTAAGCCAAACCAAAGTCCGTGCCTCGTGCAAATTGCTTCTATCTGTTATTCTGTCACACTATAAGATTTTACACAAGTCTTTGAAAAATGTTCGTTCAAAAGACTTTGTGGCAAAAGTGCCACAATGAGAAGCAGTGACAAAGAGAGTATAGAGATACACAGAGGCAATAAGAGCTTTGGAACCACATCAAACTAAAATTGTGCTTTTCCTCTACTGCTTTGTGCATGAACTGAATCAAATCACTGAACTCTGAAAATCAGGTTTTTTCACCTGATATTTTATCCAGCTTATTAAAAAATGTTTACTGAGCTCACAGTTTGAGGGTTTAAAATCTGAGACTGGCCAGGCCGCATTGGCTGGGCTGCTGATGGGAGTAGAGAGAGTTCCATCAGAGCTGGAATATATGCCACATCTGGAGCTAAAGCTAAGGGAGACTGGGGTCCCACAGTCCTTCTCAGGGGCTCATTCCTGGTGACCCAAGGACCACTCACTAGCTGCACCTGCAAAAGGTGCATCGTCTTTGATAGACACTCAACACGTCAACCATAGTAGCAACAAAATGAGAGAATTCTTATTCAGAGAATTGTGAGACATAATAATAGTGACTGATTGGTATTCAGAGAATTGTGAGGCATAATAATAATGACTGATTGGTATTCAGAGAATTGTGAGACATAGTAATAGTGATTGACTGGTATTCAGAGAATTGTTCACAGGACTGCCTCATAGATCTTTCTACAATGAAAGAAATTCTCCATCTTATATGGTGGACATTGCAATCAGTAGTTGAGGAATTGATATTTAAATGAAACTTTATTTTATTTATGGGCTCATGTAGTTATTATATTAAGCATCACATGTCAAGACTATGCTCAGTTTTCAATAAAATAGTCATTGGTAACAATCAATAATGGAGATCCCAGCTTCCATCCAGAGGGCCATCGGAGGGGTGAGTTTGCTTCAGGCCCGCAGCAGGGGCCCGGCGAGGAGGAGCTCGGATTTTCCCCGACCCCATAGATACCCAGGTCAGCCTGCACTGCTGGCTCCACCCTGCTAGCGCCCCCGCCAGCCATTCCAGCTTTCATCCAGAGGGCCATTGGAGGGGTGAGTTTGCTTCGGGCCTCTGGCAGGGGCCCGGTGAGGAGGAGCTAGGACTTTCCACGACCCCATAGACTCCCAGGTCACCCTGCTCTGCTGGCTCCACCCTGCTAGCGCCCCCACCAGCCATCCCAGCTTCCACCCAGAGGGCCATCAGAAGGGTGAGTTTGCTTTGGGCCTGGGGCCCGGCGAGGAGGAGCTCGGACTTTCCCCGACCCCATAGACTCCCAGGTCAACCTGCGCTGCTGGCTCCATCCTGCTAGCGCCCCCGCCAGCCATCCCAGCCTCCAGCCAGAGGGCCATCGGAGGGGTGAGTTTGCTTCAGGCCCACGGCAGGGGCCCGACGAGGAGGAGCTCGGACTTTCCCCGACCCCATAGACTCCCAGGTCAACCTGCAGTGCTGGTTCCACCCTGCTAAACTCTCCCGCCTGCCACCCCAGCTTTCATCCAGGTACAAATTTCTATATTTCTCCCTTCCCACTGGGGCCATAAAATTTCCACAGCTCAGCTGTCTTGCACACTGGGCCTGCTCTGTAGGCGCATCCCGGAAAGAGGGAGTGCCTGTGCTTCAATAGCCTACCTGAGGAAAGGTAGGCGTTCTATCAGTGAACTCCCTGCCCAACAAGGGAACCTGACCCGATACCAGAAGTTCCAATAGAGAGCATTTGAACGAAGAGATGGGCAGACGCCAAGGCAAGACCTCCTCCAACAATCTGAAAAACAACATGAAAACACCAGATCCCAACGACCCTACAACAGAAGGACTTGAACACTCTAACCCAGATGAAGGGGAAAAAAGTGCCATTATGAAAGCAATAGAGTCCCTAAAACAGGATATGAATAACTCCCTTAAAGAATTGGATGAGAAGTATAACAAAAAGTTTGAAGAAATGAATATAGAAATGGATGAGAAATATAAAAAAAAGTTTGAAGAAATAAGTAAATCCATGAATGATACCCTGAGAAACCAAGAAAAAATAATCAAACAAGTAAAGGAAACAATCCAAGAATTGAAAACTGAAATGGAGGCAATGAAGAAAACACAAAACGAGAACCGGCTGGATATGGAAAACCTAGGTAAACGAACAGAGACTACAGAATCAAGCATAACCAATAGAATACAAGAGATAGAAGAACGAATCTCAGATTCTGAAGATACCATAGAGAAAATAAATGCTCTGGTCAAAGAAAACAGAAAATCCAACAAATTCTCTTCACAAAACATTCAGGAAATCTGGGACACAATAAAAAAAACCAAATCTAAGAATAATAGGGATTGAAGAAGGAGAAGAACTGCAGATCAAAGGCCCAGAAAATATATTTAACAAAATTATAGAAGAAAACTTTTCCAATCTAAAGAACGATATTCCTATAAAGGTTCAAGAAGCATACAGAACACCGAATAGACTGGATCAAAAAAAAAGTCCCCTTGCCATATAATAATCAAAACACAAAACATTCAGATTAAAGAAAGAATATTAAGAGCTGCAAAGGAAAAAGGTCAAGTGACTTAAAAGGTAAACCTGTCAGGCTTACACCAGACTTCTCTATGAAAACCATGAAAGCCAGAAAATCCTGGATAGAGGTACTGCAGAAACTAAGAGACCATGAATGCAAACCCAGACTACTATACCCAGCCAAGCTATCGTTCACTATCAATGGAGAAAACAAAATATTCCAGGATAAAAATAAATTTAAACAATTCGTAGCCACAAATCTAGCCCTACAGAAAGTAATAGAAGGAAAATTGCAACCCAAGGAATCCAACATTGCCATCACTGCCTACAATAACCCAGACATCTAGCGACCCTTCACAACCACAACTCAAAGAAGAGAAACACACAAACTCTACTACACACACACACACACACACACACACAAAAATAATAAACGGAATCAACAACCACTGGTCATTAATATCACTTAATATTAATGGACTCAACTCACCTATAAAAAGGCACAGACTTAGAGACTGGATAAGAAAACAGGATCCAACATTCTGCTGTTTACAAGAAACACACCTCAACCACAGAGATAGACATCTACTCAGAGTAAAGGGTTGGGAAAAGGTTTTCCAAGCAAACGGACCTAAGAAACAAGCTGGTGTGGCCATTCTAATATCTAACAAAATTGACTTCAAACTAAAATCAATCAGAAGAGATGGACATTTCATACTCATAACAGGAACAATTCATCAGGAGAAAGTCTCAATCCTGAATATCTACACCCCTAATATAAAAGCACCCACTTATATAAAAGAAAATCTTTTAGAACTCAAGGCAGTCATCAAACCACACACACTAATAGTAGGAGACTTCAACACACCTCTCTCACCAATGGACAGATCAATCAAACAGAAACTCAACAGAGAAATAAGAGAATTGCTAGAGGTAATGAATCAAATGGACTTAACAGATATCTATAGAACATTCTACCCAAAAAGGAAAGAATATACCTTCTTCTCTGCAGCTCATGGAACCTTCTCGAAAATTGACCACATACTCGGTAACAAAGCAAACTTACACAGATACAAAAAATATTAGTAATCACCTGTGTCTTGTCAGATCACCACGGAATAAAGTTAGAATTCAATAACAATTCAAATTCCAGAAAGCCTACAAATGCGTGGAAGTTGAACAGTCAACTACTGAATCATCCTTCGGTCAAGGAAGAACTAAAGACAGAAATTAAAGTCTTCCTTGAATTTAATGAAAATAAAGACACAACATACTCAAACCTATGGGACACAATGAAAGCAGTTCTAAGAAGAAAGTTCATAACACTAAGTGCCCAATTTAAGAAAACGGAGAAAGCATATATTGGAGACTTAACAGCACACCTAAAAGCTCTGGAAAAAAAAGAAGCAGACTCTCCCAGGAGGAGTAGAAGATTGGAAATAATCAAAATGAGGGCTGAAATAAACAAAATAGAAACACAGAAAACAATCCAAAAAATCAACGAAACAAAAAGTTGGTTCTTGGAGAAAATCAACAAGATTGACAAACCCCTAGCCAAACTAATCAAACGGCAGAGAGAACACTCAAATTAATAAGATCAGAAATGAAAAGGGGGACATAACAACAGACACAGTGGAAATTCAGAGAATCATTAGATCTTACTACAAGAGTTTATATGCTACAAAGTTGGAAAATGTACAAGAAATGGATTGGTTTTTAGATAAATACCATTTACCAAAGTTAAATCAAGAGCAAGTGAACAATCTAAATAGACCTGTTAGTCGCGAAGAATTAGAATCTGTTATCAAAAACCTCCCCACCAAAAAAAGCCCAGGACCAGATGGTTTCAATGCAGAATTCTACCAGAACTCCCAGGAAGAGCTAATACCTATACTCCTTAATGTATTTCACAATATAGAAACAGAAGAATCATTGCCAAACTCTTTTTATGAAGCTACAGTTACCCTGATACCAAAACCACACAAATACACAACCAAGAAAGAGAATTACAGACCAATCTCACTCATGAACATTGACACTAAAATGCTCAATACTGGCAAACCGAATCCAAGAATACATTAGAAAAATTATCCATTATGACCAATGGGATGGGCTTCATCCCAGAGATGCTGGGCTGGTTCAACATACGCAAATCTATCAATGTAATCCATCATATAAATAAACTGAAAGAAAAAAACCATATGATCATTTCATTGGATGCTGAAAAAGCATTTGACAAAATTCAACACCCCTTTATGATAAAGGTGTTGGAGAGATTGGGTATACGAGGATCATACCTAAATATAATAAAAGCAATATATAGTAAGCCGACAGCTAACATCAAATTGAATGGAGAGAAACTCAAAGCCATTCCACTAAAATCAGGAACATGACAAGGCTGTCCACTCTCTCCATACCTCTTCAATATAGTGCTTGAAGTTCTAGCAATAGCAATACGACAACATAAGGGGATCAAGGGGATTCGAATTGGAAAGGATGAAGTTAAACTTTCGTTATTTGCAGACGATATGATAGTGTACATAAGCGACCCCAAAAACTCTACCAAAGAACTTCTACAATTGATAAACACCTTTAGTAATGTGGCAGGATACAAGATCAACTCCAAAAAATCGGTTGCCCTCCTATACACAAAGGATAAAGAAGCAGAGATGGAAATCAGAGAAACTTCACCTTTCATGATAGCCACAAATAGCATAAAGTATCTTGGGGTAACTCTAACCAAGGAAGTGAAAGACCTATTTGACAAGAACTTTAAGTCCTTGAAGAAAGAAATTGAGGAGGATACCAGAAAATGGAAAGACCTCCCCTGTTCTTGGATAGGGAGAATCAACATAGTAAAAATGGCAATTCTACCAAAAGCAATCTATAGATTCAACGCAATTCCCATCAAAATTCCATCAAACTTCTTCACAGACCTTGAGAGAACAATAATCAAGTTTATATGGCAAAACAAAAAACCCAGGATAGTCAAAACAATCTTATACAATAAAGGATCTTCTGGAGGCATTACCATCCCTGTCTTCAAACTCTATTACAGAGCAACAGTATTGAAAACAGCTTGGTATTGGCATAACAACAGAGAAGTCGACCTATGGAATCGAATAGAAGACCCGGGTATTAACCCACAAACGTATGAACACCTGATATTTGGCAAGGGAGCTAAAGGCATACAATGGAAGAAGGAAAGCATCTTTAACAAATGATGCTGGCATAACTGGATGTCAACCTGTAGAAGAATGAAAATAGATCCATATCTATCACCATGCACAAAACTCAGGTCCAAATGGGTTAAAGACATCAACATTAATCCGACCACATTGAACCTGATAGAAGAGAAAGTGGGAAGTAGTCTACAAGATATAGGCACAGGAGACCAGTTCCTAAGCAGAACCCCAGGAGCGCAGACAATAAGAGAAGCAATGAATAAATGGGACCTACTGAAACTGAGAAGCTGCTGTAAAGCAAAGGACACTGTCAGTAAGATCAAAAGGCTACCTTCCGACTGGGAGAAGATCTTCACAAATCCCTCATCAGACAAAGGTCTGATCTCCAAAATATACAAAGAACTCAAGAAACTAGACACTAAAACTCTAATTAAGCCAATTAAAAAATGGGGTACTGAACTGAACAGAGAATTCACAACAGATGAACTCCGAATGGCCAAAAGGCACTTAAGGTCATGCTCAACCTCCTTAGCAATCAGGGAAATGCAAATCAAAACAACTTTGAGATATCATCTTACACCTGTCAGAATAGCCAAAATCAAAAACACCAATGATAGCCTATGCTGGAGAGGATGTGGAATGAGGGGAACACTCATCCATTGTTGGTGGGAATGCAAACTTGTGCAGCCACTTTGGAAATCAGTGTGGCGGTTTCTCAGGAAACTGGGAGTCAACCTCCCTCAGGACCCAGCAATTCCTCTCTTGGGAATATACCCAAGAGATGCCCTATCATACTATAAAAGCATTTGTTCAACTATGTTCATAGCTGCACTATTTGTAATAGCCAGAACCTGGAAACAACCTAGGTGCCCCTCAATAGAAGAATGGTTAATAAAGGTGTGGAACATATACACATTAGAGTTCTACTCAGTGGTAAAAAACAATGACATCTTGAATTTTGTATGCAAATGGATGGAAATAGAAAATGCTTTACTGAGTGAGGTAAGCCAGACCCAAAAAGAGGAATATGGTATGTATTCACTCATATGTGGATTCTAACCATAATTAAAGGTCTATGAGCCTATTATTCGTGATCCTAGAGAAGCTAAATAAGAAGGTGAACCTGATGAAAATCATGTAGCTATCTTCCTGGAGATTGGAAATAGACAAGAGTCCCAGGTAACCTCGGGTGCATGGGGGGTGGGATTGTTGTTGGAAGGGGAGAGGGTTAGAGAGAAGGGAGTAGGGGAAGAATGGAAAGCTAGGTGGACTGGGATGGGGGAGGGAGGAAGGATGGTTATGAGATCAGGGAAGAATATATTTCAACTAAGGGAGTCATCTTAGGGTTTACAGGAGACTCGATTATAAATGGCATCACAGGTCCAAGAAAATCCCCAGATTATTCTCTGGACAGAAGAGAGGGTGCCTGAAACGGCCTAGGCCCATAACCATACTGATGATTATTTTGCTTATCACCATAGAACCTTCATTTGGCGATGGATGGAGATAGAGACAGAGACCCACATCGTAACACTGGACTTAACTCCCTAGGTCCAAACGAGAAGCAGAAGGAAAGAGAACGTGAGCAAAGATGGCAAGATCAGAGAGAACCTTCATCCCACGATGGATGGCGATACAGATGGTGACCCACATTGGAGCACCGGACTGAGCCCCCCAAGGTCCAAATGAGGAGCAGAAGGAGAAAGAAAATGAAAAAGGAAATAAGGACTGCGAGGGATGTGATCACCCACTGATACAAGGGGACGGATCTAATGAGAGTTTACCAAGGCCAGTTGGACTGGGACTGAACGAGGACGCAATCCAACCAGATTCTCTGAATGTGGCCGGATTCTCTGAATGTGGCTGGCCGGAGTCTTTCTGAAAAGCCATTGACAATGACACTGGGACTTGTTTTCTCTGCATATACTGGATTTTGCGGATCCAGTCCGTCTGGACACTCACCTTCCTGGACCTGGAGGGAGGCGGGAGGAAGTTGAACTTCCCACTGGGCAGGAAACCCTGACTGCTCTTAGGGATGGAGAAGGAGGAGGAGAGGGAGTGGGGGGAGTGGGAGGGTGGTGGGAGGAGGGGCGGAAATGGAAACTTTTATAATTTAATAAAATTACAAGAAAAAACAATCAATAATGGAGAGTGTATATTCACTAATCCAAGAGAGTCTAAAGCAAACAATAGAACAAAACAAACAAAAATCACTGTAACAAAACAAGGATTCTCATTAAAGTTTTTCTGAGCTTGTTTTATGAGATCTTAAAACTTATTTACCCAATAACATGTAACCATGACCTTTCAGATTGCTGCTGGATTGCGTCTCTGGGTCCTTTGCCTCCTCTGAGACTCGGCACTGTACCAGGACACCTCCTCACTGCTGCCAGATGCCAGATGTAGAACAAGAAAGGGTCTTCCAGAAGTAGATTAAAAATCCTGTATCTCCCAAACCCGAAGCCCCCAAGTTACTAAGCCTACTTTTTTAAAGTTCCCAAGAGAGTATTGTTCAGGTGTCTGAGTTTGGTCGTAGGAGTGAGTCAGGCCCTACACTCCCACACACTTTGTTCACCAAAGACAAAACAGACATCAGACTCTTTAGTTCAGCCAACAAATACTGCTGCAAGAAACTTCCTCACACGTTTCCTAACAGCGACTCGACGCCAGTTGCTAAAAATACAAACCATTTGGGGCCAAGTGACCTTGGAGACCTCATGGTCTAAGTGACTTGGACTTCAATAGCTCTGATGCCTCTGAACTTCTATGACTCTCCGGCTCTGAAGTGATGGTTTTAATCACGAAAATTCCTTGTTTATGGTTCTGCGTCTTCTGAGTAATTAGGGTTGATTTTAAAGCATGATAGAAGCAGTTAATTAGAGATTAGTAGTGTACTTTAAAAACAGGATGTGAAGAATTATAATTTTCTAGCAATCCTAAACGGTTGCAAGAAACAATGGAAAGTTAACCAGAGTCCTGAACAAGTATGGCGGTATAAGCATTATGCTGTGGTGAGTTGGTGTCTATAACTGATACTTAGTAGTCCCAAGAGCACAACAAAATTGCCAGGATTAGATTATTGAGGTTGCCAGGGTCTGTACATTCTATTGAGAAAATGTATATCCATAATGTAATTTTCCCATATTACCAGAGTTCATAACTATTACCCTTTGGTTCTCTCTCTAGTATTCTTCACAATATGCTAGAAATTTGTCTAATCTATGGTAGAGTATTGGTGACAAACCTTCCCTATTTATGAACAAGTTATTTGTTTGGTCCATGGCTTTTCAGCAGAACTCGAAAGAAAGAACATCTGTATGGGTGAACTCATGGGCCCGCTTAGTTGCTCAGCTCTACTAAACAAACTTTAGAATCCTCACCAGGTATTGAAGGGTTCATCTCTCCAGGGATGCAAGGCTTGCAGGGCAAACACCTAAGACTCAGCAGATGATGTAGAGTGTGTGATTTACCCTCCTTGGGAAGAGCGGTGTGAGCATGGCCCGATGATCCTGACCTCCCTCCACAGGACCAAGCTTCTGAACCACTCTTTTCAATGTCATATTCTTGCTATAAAACTGAATAGGTTCATAGCTTCAGAAGCAAGACTGCCTACAACACATCAGGCATAGGAATGATGGGTTAGCACTACATGATCAAGAATTCACTTGTTCATTTCAGAAGTGCTTCTGAATACATACCCAGTTCCACCAAAAATGCAAACTCTAGATACCTGCAAGTGCTCCTGAAGAATCCACTATGCCAACAGTGCTCTGGCTGAGGAAGACACGGTTGTTTGGATGGTGATGGCTACCTTGACTGTCAGCTTGACAGGGTGATTAGCAAAGCACATCTCTGGGTGTCTTCAAGGGATAATCAGGTAATTATTCCCAGGGATAATTAGATAATGAGAGTTCTGACCTAATGAACCGTATAATCTATTGATGGATTATGAGAGGCGGTAGAACTATACACAAGATAAAAGATCAGTTATGAATGAAAGAGAGTGAACAAATCCGTTAGTTGCCAGAGAGGAACAAACTTGCTGGTGGCTGTGGTGGCTATGCTTGCTTGGTGACTTGCCTACGTCTGGAATGAGCTACAATCCAGAATGGAGGACACACCCGTGTGAGATATGTTTTGCTTAGTTTGAAATGGGTGGATCGACTTGTGGCCTGGACCGTTGAGGCAGGGAGATACATGCCTTTAATCTGATCCTGAAGTGGGAAGGCACACCTTTAACCTGAGCCACTCCTTCTAATGGAAGTCTATATAAGGACTATAAAGAGATGGATGAAGGAAGATTTTACTCTTTGCCTGCTTCCTCTCACCTTTGCTAGCAAATTTATTCCTTCACTGGCTTTAAAGTTTACTTTTCTGGGATTCCAAAATCTATTGAAGACTAGCTGAGACATCAAACCTTGTAGATGAATTCTAGAACTATTTGTAACCAGCCGTTGTTAGATTAGCTAGATCATAGCCTATATGTCATCTAATAAAATCTCTTTATATATATATAAAGAGATTTGTTTGCTGGATAGGGGTGATCCATGAATTTAATCCCAGCACTTGGGAGGCAGGCACAGGTGGATTTCTGCAAGTTTGAAGCCAGTCTGGTCTTCAAAGTGAGTTTCAGGATAGTCAGGATTGTTATACAGAGAAACCTTGTATAGAAAAACAAAAAAAGAAAGAGAGAGATTCATTCTATAAGTTCTGCTACTCTAGAGAACTCTAATAGAGTGACCATTAAAATTCAGTCTAGTTTAGCAAATGTTTGTTGCTTATCAAGTTGTATATTTAACATTGTAGTGGTGTTGTAATGCATGGACCACTACTGATTGTAGGCATGTTCTTTCACATATTTGGAGTATTTTGTAGTGGGAAGGAAAAAATAAAAGATAAATATCAATGTAATCTGTTAGAACCCGCCTTCCTGTGGATATCCACACCTGATCCAGGCGCGTGCCTTCCCGAACTCGGGCCCATGAGAATGGACAATTGTCCTGAGGGTTAAAAACAGACACACACAAAAAGAGACCTTTGCTCATTTACCAGGAGTAAATGGCAACTTTATTAAACTCAAGTCGGGTATTTACACCAGTGGGCAACCAGGATCAAAAAGGCAAGGCCTCCTCCCAACAAAAGCAGGAAGGAGAATAAAGGCCCCAGTAAAGGAAAACTCCTCCCACCCAGAGGGGGCTGGGGAAACTGGCCTCTGTGGGAGTTTTTCCCCAGGCAGGTGGTCGAGGGTACAAGGCAATGTCAGACAGGTTAGATGGGCCTTGGTGCCTGAGCTTCTTTGAGGCAGGTTGAGAAATTACCATTTTAAAGTAAAATAGATCCCTCAGGCTAATGTACCAGGCTGTAGCAGAACCAAGGACGGAACTAGCAGGAAGCTTAGCTGGTTAGCGTAAACATTATTTGCATCCAGTATTTTGGCCTCAAGGATCAGGGAGGACAGGGTCCCACAGTAATCCTATTGAAAATAATTGGATGAGACAATTCATAAGCCCACCTGGGTACACGACACAGAGAGAAGTTTAGTTGAAGGAGTTCATGACATCTATTGGATCTTCAAAAAACCAGCTGAGAATTTGAAGACAGATAATAATTACTATATAATAAGAATTTGACTGTATTTGACTATAAAATGTAGTCCATGTGATTCCTATCTAAAATTTTGTTGGAAGTGTCTTAACCAAACTATACCCAGATTCATTTTGGTGCCCTTCTCCACATCATGGCTTAGCTCACTTTTGCTTTGTAAATAGTTTCTTTTAAATATTTTAAAATGTGTTCTTGAGACTGAACTCAAGGTTTCTGGGGAGAAACCAAGAAAAAAGAAGCTAAATGAACAGTAAGAAAACATAACCTGCCACATTGTAGGGTACATCTCTTGTAAAGGTCTTGATAGTTCATGTGCTCATAAGTTGATACTTTATATTTCATAAATTAAGGGATAAAGTTTGCCTTTAGGTCCTCCACAGGAAATGTAATGGCTGAGGCTTAAGTAGAATAATGAACAAGAAGAATCCAGGACCACAGAATCAGAGGTAAGAAGCAGTTTCATTGAGAAAGGACCGAGCATCCTCAGTGAATACATTGAAGAGATGGCAGAAGCACAGATTCATGGTAACACAGGAAACAAACAATCTGTCTCCAAACTCTTGGTTCTGTGGTTTCCAAGATTCTCACATTCCCCCTGCAAACCTAGAAGTAGGGAGGGAGCGAGGGCATGGGAAAGTCCATGACTGCAGTCACCCTTCTGTAAACTGAAGCAATGGTAGGGACACAAAGGCCCCTGAGAACGCAGCTGTTTCCCTCCCTAACAGTTCTGACCGCCACGAAGGAGAATTCTGTGAGAGGAAATGTGTTTTGTCCATAACCAGGTTTATTAGCTTAGCAGATCTGTTTGTTCAATAGATGACCATTCCAAAGACTCCACTCATGGTACTGGCTAAGAGCAGTGATCTCTGGAAACACTACTGAAGACCCTACAAAGACAGTGCATATAAAGACCGTGCAGCCTACAGTTTTGGAGAATTTAATGTAAAAACAAGAATCAAAGATCAGTGCTCCCTGCCTGAGACCATGAACTGACTTCCTTGAAACTACATAGGGTGGGACACTGGAGATACCATGAAGACTGAGATGACTTCCAGACAATCTATGTTCTATGTAGGGGATGCCAAAAGTTAAAACTGGAATATGGGGGCTGGAGAGATGGCTTGGTGGTTAAAAGCACTGGCTGCTTTCCCAGAGGCCCAAGGTGTTGGTTCAATTCCCAACACCTTCATGGCAGTTCATGACTGTCTGTAACTCTAGTTCCGGGCATCCGACAGCATCGTGCAGACACACATGCAGACAAAACACCAATGTACATAAAGCAAGATAAATATTAAAAACCTGGAAGAAGGAATTCTCCCATTGAGGTCAGACGTCAAGAGAGGGTCTGTATAAATGAGGCCCAGTCAAAGATGTATATAACCAGTACTCCTCTGTGTCTATAGACAGTAACGTAAAATTTTAAATGAGATAATCCTTTTACAAAAGGATGGAAGATATTGTGGTTTGAGCTTGTCTCCTTAAAGCTCATGATTCAGAAACCATCATCAAAAAAGTGAGGTCCACATTGTTGTCCAGTCTTGCTATGCTTGGCCCATCTCATTGTCTAATACCTTCCTCTACATTGTGATACCAGCACAATAGTCTTAGATTTCCCAGCCTCCAGAATTGTCAGTTAAACAAATCTGTGTTCTTTATAAGTTACCAGTCTGTTATGTTCAGTAAGAATAAAAGAAAATACACTGAGGTATGGGATAATTACTAAGAATAAAATTAACATTTTCTCTACTTATTGACTGTTTGTTTCTTTATAAACTTTATTTTATTCATTATATTACTATTAGCATTATTGTGTGATATATGCTTGTGTATACATGCATATGCCACAGTACACATATGTAGATCAGAGGCCAACTTCATGAAATCAACTATCTCCTTTACATGGGCTTCAGAGCAAGGAGACCAGCTAAATGAGCTGAGAGAAGGAAGAAGGGTTGGGAGGTAAGAGAAATAGGAAAAAGAGGAGAAAGGGGGGGCCTTTGTGACCTTGGAGACCACATGGAATTGTGGGCAGCTTCATCTGTCTGGTCTCCTTGCCATTTCTCTAGCACTTTATCCTGGTACTAGAATTGTTAGAGCCAGAACCCAGGTGATGGCAGATCTAACAAGCCAGGTTCAGCCCCCTATTTCCAGTAGATGTCTTAGTTAGGGTTTGTATTGCGTGAAGAGACACCATGACTTGACAACTCTTCTAAAGGAAACACTTAATTGGGTGGCTTGCTTACAGTTTCAGAGGTTCAGTCCATTTTCATCATGACAGGGAACATGGTGGTATGCAGGCATATGGTGCTGGAAACATAGCTGAGAGTCCTACATCTTGCAGTCAACAGGAAGTCAACTGATAGTCATACTGAGGGAAGCTTGAGCAAAAGGGACATCAAAGCCCACCCCCACTGTGACACACTTCCTCCAACAAGGCCACACCTCCTAATAGTACCACTCCCAGTGAGGGCCACTTCTTTTAAACTGCCAGTCAGTCAATTTAGAGAGACAAATGAGAGTGGGAAACAGCAGACGAAGGTTTATCCAGTGTAGCCCCATTGGGAAGAAGGACAAAGAGGTCCTCTGTACCCTCTCAGTCCACCATCAGGATCCCAATAATAGAAGGTATAGGTTTGCATAGAAGGCAAGAGGGATGCACACCTCAGTCTGGCCAAGGGTGGTCCTGCCCACCATTGTTGCCTCGGTCTCTCCTGCAAAGAACTCTGACAAGTTGTTAGAACTGTGTGACATTTCTTCTCAAGAGTCAAAACTCTCCCTCTGGCTGACACCAGGGTTTAGATTCTACTTTCTCCCAGCAAGAGATTCCTGGGGAAATTTCACTTTCTTGGGTTCTATTATCTCAAAACTCTGATAAGCAAGGGAGGATACAAACGTCTCCCTAGAATATAACCATTCTTTCCAGAACGGCTATATTCCTTCAGTCCCGCCACCATGGCTATATTCCCCCAGTCCTGCCGCCACTGCTGTGCCTTAACACAGTCTCCCCTCTGCCTACACATTCTGCTGTAGTCTGTCAGGTTGTGTGTCTCTCCTCTTCCTCTATCTTATTTAATGTCAAAATTTCAGTGAAACTTGCCATAATGTGTGCTAGTGAAAACTGCCCTCTTCCTAGCCTTCCTAACCATGCACCCTATTTTATTTTATTTTTTTACCTGAATTCATCTGCAGTTATGCCTATACCCCATTCTCTACTAATGTTTGGAAGTATGGGTTTTTGTCTGCTTTGGATTCTGCAAGGAGAATAAAACTTTGGTAGGCATTGAGAATGTCAGATGCGTGAAAGGGGGAACTGTGAAGACACAGACGCCTCCTTGGCAGGAAACCTTTTGCAATTCAGCCGCAATGCCCACAGCCAGCGAAGTATCTGGTCAGCACTTGGCTATCCACCCACTTGACTTTTGCTCTGTTTCCTTTGGAAACTGCAAGGTACTTCAATAAAATTTTGATTTGTGCCCATTGGCTGCTGCCCAGGAAAGAAGATCAGGAGAAGCAAGGTCAGATGTCCGTGTTCGCTTACCTACTGGTGAAAGAAGAGACTTGAGAAGAGAGGAGTTGGTTGAGTGGTGTAGGATGGGCTGGCTGTGGATTGCAGGGGAGGAAAAAAAAATCAAAAACCAAAAAACAAAAAAAACAAGGATTCCCTTCTGTGTGGGTATAGCAGAGTGTTTCCTTGGCTTTCAGTAAAATGTGTCTTGTTCATTGAAAGGTGATAACAAAGTCCGCTCCCTTAGGCTTCTTTGTCTTGTTTATGGAATATGTTGTTTGGACGCAGCGGCCTAAGGAAATCTGTGATTATGGCTCTGCTGTGAAGCAGATCTAGAGTTCTGCCAGCAAGAACTCCGTTTCCCACTGGGAGTCATGTTCTTCTTTGGAATTATATTCTCTTGGCCTAGAACAGTGCTAAATTGCTCTCAAATGGCTCGCGGCTAGGTCAGGTTTTACGTAAGGACATGGTTACCTCAGCAGTTCTTGTCCAAGCCGGGCTCTGTCCACTGGGAATAAGGGAGTGACGGAACTGGGCTCCTGTGGAGCTTAGGTCTCTGACCCAGTGAACATGGTTTAGTCAGGGTTTGAATGCTCCCACCACATGAAATTATCTATAGGATTCAGAGGCTATTCAGAGGAACAATAAATCAGGCTCTGGAGTCAAATGGCCCTAAGGCTCGTCACTGCCTCCTAGCTGAGGAGCAAATGAGCTAATCCAGGGAAGACTCCACCTTCTCCTCTCTGCAGTGGGAACAAAGCTGCCCGTGCTAGCATGCTCTGTGATGGCCAAGCATGGTAACCGATGCATGCAGATTCTTCTTCTTAGTAATTGGTGGTCTTCCAAGAACCCAGGGCTTATTTCATTCATCAGAACAGGAGGGCATACAGAAGGCAGGAGAAGGCAACAAGCAATGGTGTCAGCTGGTGAAACTCTGGCTGAAGTGACAAGATCGAGTTCAAGATGTCAGCCTCAGACCTGTTTATCTGCAGGTGAGCAGGAACAGCTTCTGTAGGAAGCTGAACCAAACTCTGAGACTACGGAAGGTGGCCCTCACCCCATCTCCTCCTCCCTCCCTTCCTCCTTCCTTCCTGATGTGCCACAATCACCTGCCCTGTACAGTGCCTAACCTAGGTTGATGAGGTGTTCTCTGTACCTGGATGCAGAAAGCCCAGGCTCAAGACCTAGAGCCAGTCTGTCCAGTTTCAACAGGGGAGTTATGCAGAGGAGCCTGCTCTCCCCTGTATAAACTCCGTGACCTTAAAGGGGCTGCTTGGACTCGCTGTGACCCAGTTACCTATTTGTAAAGAAGAGGTTTACAATAATATCTACTTTGTAAGTGTGATATAAAAATTGAATAAAGAAATTAAGAAATGGGAAATACCTAAAATGGCTCCTCGCACATGGACCTTTGGGCTTCCCTATTATTAGCCAGGAAATAAGGTGACTGTAGATCTATGAGGGCCTATGAGAGTCACTAAGGCTATTCCCTGTATTCACTGGACTTCGCCAGCCCCGTGCCCCTTGCCCTATCCTTCCTCATCCATCACTCAAATTTTACACCTTCCCTGATTAGTAGAAATTATTTAGCTGTCCATGTGTGACCTGGACGACTCAGCTTATTGTCATAGGTGTTCTTTGCTAGGAGTTTTGGTTGGGGAAATTGGGTATTTATCTTATCACAGTCTTACTGTGTTCAGGAAACTAACACTTCGTTCCCTCAGGAAGGAGACACCAGGAGTCTTGGTTCTGAGCAGGGTCAGCGCAAACATCTGCTATCACCACAGAGAATCGGGGACGAACTGTGCGTTCCACAGGACAATGGGAACCTGGAACGCGCAGATGCTCTCGCCATCAGCGGAGGACAATGCTCAGCTGACAGAAGTCGGGAGCCTGGGACGCTACAGCTCTGTGTCCCGTGTGGGAGACGTCGGGATCGTTGATCCTCAAAGGGCCAATTTCTCAGCTATTGAATGGGAATTACAAAGTCAGCTTCATGGGTCTGTTGTTTTACTGTTTGCTGTTCATTTCTTTGACTTGTTGTTTTAAGAAATAGTCTTGCTGTGTAGTCTTGGCAGGCTGGAACTTACTGTACAGCACAGGCTGGCCTGGGATTCGTGGCAACCCTCCCCATTCAAACTCCAAGTGCTGGGATTTGAGAGACCTGCCACCATGCCTAGTTTATAGGTTGTTTTAAGAATTAAGGGAGCTGGAGGTGGGGTTGTGAATATGGTTAAAGTACATGATATGCACTTAGGAAAATAGAATGAACTCCATTATTTTGTGTAACTAATACAAACTTTAAAAAGCCTAAAACTTGTCGGGTGGCGGTGGTGGCACATGCCTTTAATTCCAGCACTCAGGAGGCAGAGGCAGGCAGATCTCTGTGAGTTCGAGGCCAACCTGGTCTACAAGAGCTAGTTCCAGGACAGGTTCTAAAGCTCCAGAGAAACCCTGTCTTGGAAAACAAAACGAAACAAAACAAAAACCCCCAAAAGAAAAAAGAAAAGAAAAGGCCTAAAACTTAATTTTAGAAAGTGCTAAGGAAGCCGTGGTTCCTGGAGAGGCCTCAGGTACCATGGAAAGACTGCAAGGTGTACTGGTGCTGGCTGCATTCACTCCTGCTGAGAGCCTCAACACATGGAAGGCCTTAAATCCCAGCTTCTTCTCCAAAGGATGGAACTTCCTGATTTGTCTGTTTTATGTGGCTGTTTTATGAAGTGATTTATGGAAGTTGTTCAGAAAACAAAGCGCACACAAGGCAGCACAAAGAGAGATGCCCGTCCTCTCGCCCCAGAGTCTCACATTGCCTCGCCACCCACTCCTCGTTTCTTTCTGACCTTGGGGGTACAGCAGGGGGCATCTGCACATTGCAAAATAAAGGTATTCCTCTTTGCCCCCCTTAATATCAAATTATTACCCCCTGTGCCCATTCTTCTATAATTTGTTATTTCCTTTTAATATAAGAAACACTTCCATATTATTACATAGAAAACCTTCTAATTTTTTTCCTTATTTTGTAGCCATTGAATGAGTTCTTTTGTATGGCTCTACTATCATTTAAAATAATGATAATTCAATAAAAAAGTCCCCATTGAAGGACATTGTAGCAACTAGTGCCCACATAATGTCATAACTGTTTGACTTTCAATTAATTTCTGAGGCTCTTAAGACTGGCAGACATTTTTCCCCATTCATGGAGGCACAGAACTTAGTATTTCCTCACTAAATGCTTGCTGACTCGATGGAAAGATCTCATAGCTTCCGAATTATTCACTGTGGCAGAGGAATTCTTAATCCCTTTGACAGCAGGATCTTTGAACATCTTGACTTTATGGGTGCTGGTTACATCACCATGATTGCTTGACAAGCAGATCTAACCCTTTGCTATCCTCTCTTAAGCAGCAAAGAGAGGAGTGTTATTGCTGATTTGGCAAGGTTGTGGTCAGCGATCTAAAAGAATAGAAACTTGTGTCTAGTGTTATAACTAAGCCATTCTACCTTTCCTAAAACTCAGTGTGGTATAATTAATTAATCATCCACCAAATAAGAAAAACAGTAGAGGTTGAAAACAGAGTCTTCATTTTTACTTCATTTTTACCCCTGAAGTTGATAATTCTCTTATCTTGGACTCTTATTAAAATAAGGCAGATAATAATTGAGGGTGTAGGTGGGTGGAGTTTACTTTCCTTTTTTTTAATTTTCTCACTTTTTTAAGTTTATTTTTTAAAAACAATCTTTCTTTTTATTTTCCATACCACTCCCAGTTCCCCCTTCCTCCCCTCCTCCCAATTCCCCTACCTTCTCCCCATCCACTCCTCAGAGAGGGTAAGGCCTCTGTCACATCTCTTGAGGCAGGACCAAGGCCCTCCTTTCTGTATCTAGGCTGAACAGGGTATCCCTCCATAGGGAATGGGCTCCAAAAAATCAGTTCATGCACTAAGGGTAAATACTGGTTCCACAGCCAGTGTCTCCACAAATGGCCCAAGCCACACAACTGTCACCCACATTCAGAGGACCTACTTCAGTCCTATGCAGGTTCCCCAGCTGTCAGTCCAGAGTCGGTGAGTTCCCACCAGCGTGGGTCAGCTGTTTCTGTGGTTTCCCCATTGCGGCCTTGACCCCTCTGCTCATGTTATCGTCTCTCCCTCCCTAGGACTCCAGGAGCTCAGCTTTCTCCATCCGCTTCCATCCGGCACCGAATGCAGAGCCTTCTTTCTAACAGCATCATGGAGATTGGGGCCACTGACCCACAAAGAGCACGGAAACCAAGTGGTAGAAGTGTTCATAAACACAAGGACAAAAATCCAAGGAACATGATCCAAAACTTGG
Source organism: Myodes glareolus (assembly GCF_982192425.1). Classification (NCBI taxonomy): domain Eukaryota; kingdom Metazoa; phylum Chordata; class Mammalia; order Rodentia; family Cricetidae; genus Myodes; species Myodes glareolus. The sequence continues at coordinate 6,464,031 of NC_142048.1, read as the reverse complement.
GGTATGGTTATCCTGAGGTCATTAGATTTCCTTCTGGGTTGACCTTGACTTGCTTTTTGTTTTTTGAGGGTTTTGTTTGTTTATTTTTGTTTTTGTTTTTTTGCATCAGTTGTGGGTTGAGAGATGGGAGAGACAGGCTCCTTTGCCACTTCCGCCATGGCTATTTTGACAGAGGCATGGGGAGACCAGCTCCCACACATCCGCATTTATCATAAAGCTGCGGCCTTGGAACAAGAACAATGGATGGCTCCACACCTGTTGTCTTTTTCCAGCCAACATCCTGTGCTGAAGCCCATGTTCTGGCCATAGATTTCAAATCCTTAACTGCACTGCGAAAGATCTAGCTGTCTACATTAGATGCATGGTTTTAGCCAGGAGATACCTCAGACATAGCCAGTTCTATTTGTGAGTAGGTAAGACACACTACAAATTCATAAGCATCTAGTTTTTTTAAAATTTATTTTAAACAGCTTTATTGAGGCATGTATAATAAAACATGTGCCTTTAAAGGGTGAAATATACTGGTGTTTTAGTGAATTTGCACTTATCCGCCTATCATCACAATTCATTTCTCCAGAAAGATTCCCTGTGCCTCTTGTCAGTCAGCCTAATGGGCCCACACAGTTCTAATCTACTCTCTGTCACTAAAGACTTGCCCTTTCTGGTGTTTTCATACAAACTGGTGCATATCCTGTGCAGTCTTTTATGTCTAAGTGCTTTCACCACCAGAAGCATATAATTCTTACTTTGGATTCACAATGAGCATGAGACAGGAGACTCGACCCTGAAGTATTCTTGTTCCAGAATTCCTGTTTCCTCACATTTACTTGCAGGAACTCATTACATAACTCTAGCTGACCGAGAACTACCTATGTAGATCAACTTGGCCTCAAACTCAGAGAGTTATGCCTGCCTCTGCCTCACAAGTGCTGAGATTAATGGCAAAAACCACCATGTGGGGCTGAGCTCATGCTGGGGCCTGTGGTTTATGCTCTCTAGCAATTGGCTGGACCTGAGAGGGGAGTATGTTGTTAATAGGGTGTCAGGTTGCTGACCAATTAAAACAACTAGCTGACCTTGTAGCTCCAGTTTCAGCCCACGTGTGGATCCTCTAATTTCACCAATTATTATGGGTCTTTTGTCTCATTTGGTTTGATTGATCTTAGTCACTTAGTGTTGCTGAAATAGAATAGCACAGACTCAGAGACCTGTAAGAACAAACATTTAAGTTTTCTCCAAGATTGAAACCTTCCGTCCTCCAGAGAAGTTCTTTAAAGAAAAAGGTAAGCAACACAGGCACCTTCAAGAAGTCCCCGAAACTGACCGGATCCCTTAGGCCCCTTCCTGCCAGAGTAAGCAGTACAGGCTGAGAGCCCTGTCAGATGGAAGAAAGAGCTGCAAAGAAGACTCTCAGACCAGACTAGCTGCCTGGAAGAATCTGAAATCAGCTGAGCTGCCTGGAAGGGCTTCAACCAATGAGGCACCGGGAAAGGACACTCCATCCCAGGGAGCTACCTGCGGGCTGTTCAGTGTGCCCAGATTGCCAGTTTTGTGAGCTGTCATCTATTCCGGGCTTCGGTGACACAGCTGCCTTTGAGTCACACCTGCTCCTGTAAGTAACCCTTCACCCACATCCCTTTAAGTAACGCCAATAAAATTCCTTAGTTCATCAAGTTGAACTTCGGTGGTTTCTGTACTTTGGTCTGCCATGGGTTCCCCATCTGCGGTGAGTAGACATGTGTGTTACATCTCCCCAGGAAACATTGTGCCACACGACAGAAACTCAGATCGATCTCTGTGAGTTCAAGGCCAGCTCAGTCTACATAGTAAGTTTCAGGACAGCCAGGGCTATGCAGCAAAACTCTTTCTCAAAAAATAACAACGAAGAATATACAAAATTCAAGTTAGGCATCCTGGCACATCCCAAGAGGCTGAGAAAGACGGACGGCAAGTTCAAGGGCAGCCTGCAGTACACAGCACTTGTCAGGACAGCAGGGCAGGGAGCGGGCACACGAATAAAGAAATGGAAACATGAGTGGTTACACTAGGATGAAATGGCTGATGAAGCAGAAGTGGTTTGCTCTGTGTTTAAGAGACCAGAGATGGGGACAGACACTGTCAATGGCTCTCCTCTGATCCAATCTCCCCCACTGCCACTTTCTCCTCTGAGGGCACTGCAACCTGAAGGCACACGTGTGCCCAGCCACCAGGCTCCAGCCAAGAATAGGCACAGTTCTTAGAACTCGCCACTTCCATATGACTCTTGCCTTATCACTCACCGCTAATTGCCAACTTCCCTGCTGGCAGAATTTGCCTCCTGCCTGTGCTTCTCTGAACTCTGCCTGACCTTGACATCCATCTGAACAGCCTGGCTCTCTGTCTGGCACTGCATCTGCAGGCAACGTTCATGTTCCAGCTGTTTACCAGCCCCAAGTCCCTCACACAGACAGCTCTGCCGCTACCGGTCTCTAATCTCTCAGGCTCTTCACCTGGGCCACGATATGGGCCCAACGAGAGCCAGACTCCTCCTTGGTCCTAGGCCCAGCCACCCTCACGTGTTCTCCCTCCCCCAGATGGCCCAGGACTGGCTGTCCCTCTCCTCAGGACGACCTGGGTCATCTGTATTCCCTGGACGCTTCCTCCACAGCTTGGATTGAGGCGTAGGGGACAGCTGGGTCAGCGCAGGCATAGACAAATGATTGTACATGCTCATTTCCTTTTCCCTCTTCGACCCCTCCTGCAGCAAGCCAGCAGCTCAGGCCCTCGCTGCCACCACAGACCTCAATCTTACCAACAAATTTCCCCCCTGATTTTTTTTCTGTTTGTTGTGTCTATTTTCAGTTGCTACTGTAGCAGATTACCACAAACTAGGTGGCACAGAAAACAGAAATTTACTCTTTTATAGTTCCTGAAGCCAAGAGCCTGAACTGAAGTTCGGCAGGCTTGGCTCGGCTCCGAAGCTTCTGGGGGACAATGTGTTCCAGGCCTCTCTCCCAGTTTCTGGAGGCTGTTGAAAGCCTTGGCATTCCTTGGCTCCCCGAATCATATCTGTAAGCTTTGCCTCTATTTTAGCATAGATCTTTCTGTGCACTGTCCTTATCCCTGTATGCACTGTCCTCCTCCGTATGTGTACTGTCCCCCTCCCTCTGTGCACTGTCCTCCTCCCTCTGTGCACCGTCCTCCTCCCTCTGTGCACTGTCCTCCTCCGTCTGTGCACTGTCCTCCTCCGTCTGTGCACTGTCCTCCCTCTGTGCACCATCCTCCTCCCTCTGTGCACCATCCTCCTCCCTCTGTGCACCGTCCTCCTCCCTCTGTGCACCGTCCTCCTCCCTCTGTGCACTGTCCTCCTCCCACTGTGCACCGTCCTCCTCCCTCTGTGCACCGTCCTCCTCCCTCTGTGCACTGTCCTCCTCCCTCTGTGCACCATCCTCCTCCCTCTGTGCACCGTCCTCCTCCCTCTGTGCACCGTCCTCCTCCCTCTGTGCACCGTCCTCCTCCCTCTGTGCACCATCCTCCTCCCTCTGTGCACCGTCCTCCTCCCTCTGTGCACCGTCCTCCTCCCTCTGTGCACCGTCCTCCTCCCTCTATGCACCGTCCTCCTCCCTCTGTGCACCGTCCTCCTCCCTCTGTGCACCGTCCTCCTCCCTCTGTGCACCGTCCTCCTCCCACTGTGCACCGTCCTCCTCCCACTGTGCACCGTCCTCCTCCCACTGTGCACCGTCCTCCTCCCTCTGTGCACCGTCCTCCTCCCTCTGTGCACCGTCCTCCTCCCTCTGTGCACCATCCTCCTCCCTCTGTGCACCGTCCTCCTCCCTCTGTGCACCATCCTCCTCCCTCTGTGCACCATCCTCCTCCCTCTGTGCACCGTCCTCCTCCCTCTGTGCACTGTCCTCCTCCCTCTGTGCACTGTCCTCCTCTCTCTGTGTACTCTCCTTATATCTAGGTTCTGTTCAGCCCTTATATTTAGAGTCTATCCTAATCTAATAAGAACTCATCTTTATCATTCTTATCTAATTAAACACACAAACACCCTATTTCCAAATATGAGTATATCTTGCACATCCATATATATCCATATACAAGGGTTAGGGAGATGTGAATTCTGATAGTACACATGTTAATGCTGATCATCATGACAAATATTTCAGAATAAAGAAACAACTTAGATGGAGGAGGTATTTATTTGGCCAATGATTTTAAAGTTTGTAAGCATGGACACATGGTTCTGTTGTTTCTAGGTCCCTGGTAAAGCATAGTTAAGGAATAGTTTGCTCACCTCCTGGCAGCTGGAAAGTAAAGTGACAAGCAAAGAGGAAGGGATGAGAGCAAGACATACTCTCCACTGACCTGCTTACAACTAGGTCCAACCTCCTGTCATCTCTACTGCCTTCCAATAAGGCATCAAATGTCATCAAATTATGAATAAATTAACAGACTATTCCATTCGTGAAGTCAGAGCCCACAATACCCACCCTCTTCCCCAAGGCCCCACCTCTGAATCCTTGCTTGCTTCAAAGACCAAACCTTCCATACATATGGCTTTTAGAGGAGCCAATAAACTGGCCAACCGACCGACTCTTCAGGACATCTAACAAGAGGCATCCTTTCCCTTCTCTCACCTTTTTGTCCGGGCCAGATTTGTGCTGTCTGTGGGACATGCGTTGAAAAACAGCTGGGTTTTCATACTCCTTGGCTTACTCCTTGAGCAGACAGCTGGCCTTTCTGTGGGGCTTGTCTGATCCTAGGACCATCTGAAGTGTTCACTTCATCCCATGTAGAATGTATTGTATGAAACTCACTGATATGGTACAACAGAACAAAATGGTTTTGATCAAATACTGTGTTGTATGTTTTTGCTGATATAGAATCTTGCTATGTTGCTCAGCTGATCTCAAGCACAATATTACTATAGCATGTAGGAATATTCTAGAGTCTGAGAGAAGGAGGCAGAGCAGCAGAGAATCCTTTTAGCCATCCTAACGAATTGTGTGTTTGCTCTGAAAGAAATGGGAATAAATTAGCATATGCCTGATGAAATATTTACTCTCTGTAGAATTGTCTTATTAAAACTGTTGCCCTAAAGACAGGAGGTGTGGCTCATTGATTCAAAGCCCTTGCTGCTTGTGCTGGATAGTTTTATGTCAACTTGATACAAGTGAAAATCATCTGAGCGGAGGGAACCTCATTTAAGAAAGTGCCACCATAAGATCTGGCTGCAGGCAAGCCTGTAGGGCACTTTTTAAATTAGTGGTTGGTGGAGAAGGGTGGAGACCATTGTGGGTGGTGCCTTCCATGGGCTGACTATCCTGGGTTCTATAAAAAAGCAGGCTGAGCAAGCCATAAGAAGCAAACCAGTAAGTAGCATTTCTCCATGGCCTCTGTATCAGGTTCCTGATTCAGGGTTCCTAACGAATAAAGAAACTGCCTTGGCCTGTGATAGGATGGAGTAGAGCTAGGCGGGAAAAACTATACTGAATACTGGGAGAAAGGAGGCTCAGTAAAGAGATGCCATGGAGCCACCAAAGGGGAAAGACGGGAGCTGGCAGCTGGAACCTTGCTGGGAGGCCACATACCTCATGGTAAAATATAAAATAATGGAAATGGGTTAAATTAAGATGTAAGCGCTAACCAATAAGAAGTTAGAGCTAACAGGCCAAGCGGTGATTTAACTAATAGTTTCTGTGTGGTTATTTTGGGAGTCTGGGCAACCGGGAAACAAACAAGCAGCCTCTTAAAACATGTATGCAACAAGTAAAAAAAATTATAGGAGGAGATTGAGGTAACTCCTAGCTGTAGAGAGCGTTGGTATCCTTGGATTTGGCACTCTGGGAAGAAGGAAAGAAATATACAAAGTAAAGAAGAATGGTTTCCTTAGGACATGTTAAATTTGGTTTACTAACAAGATTGTCAAAAGAAGGTGTTGAGTCTAGCAATGTGGGTCTACAGCTCAGGATAGAAAATTGGATTAAATAAGACAACATGTAAAACATTTAATTCAGCATTTAGACCTAGGTGCTAAGCCCATGTTGTATTTTCTCATACATAAAGCCTGTAATGTGATCAAAGTAAATTTGTAAGGCTGTCTTAGCACATTTCAAAGTACAGCCCCAAAACACTGTGAGAGGTTAATAAAGATTGGGGGCAAATAAAGAGATCCAGTCTCTGAAAATACTTCTTATTTCTGTGCATCAGTATAAAAAAATTTGACTTTGGGACCAGAAGATCCTTCCTTCTGAAAGGGTGAGTGTGAATCCAACTGAACGCTCCAGAAAGGGAGCACAGGCAACCTCCATTCCCCTAAACTTTCTGGCCATTCAGTGGGGGCTTCTCTCTGGCTACTGCCTTTCTCTTCTTATTCCATCCCAGCATGCCCCAAGCACCCCTTTCCCTCTGTGAGGTCATAGGTATTATTCTTTTGGTCTGGTCCCTTTAAGGGCAAGCCACGCCCACTCCCAGCCACTTCTGACCCCCTCATCACCATCTTAACCCCCTTCTGTTCCCTCTCTCAGGGTGTGCACATGTGTCTCCTCTGTCTCTATGTCTCTATGTCTCTCTGTCTCTCTGCCTCTTCTTTAAGTAATAAATGTTTAGCTTTATGTTCAGCCTTATGTTTATTTACTCCGCCGTCTGCTCACCTGCCCACCTGACTCTCCCAGCTGCAAGACTGGTATCAGCCTGTCCAGGACATGCTCCCACCAGCTCTGCCGCTAGCCAGCCGCGGGAACCTGCACTGCTCTGGCGGCAGCCTCTGCCTGGCTCGCAGGCCGCTCGGGGAACATGCCAAACATTATATTTTTAAAGAACAAAACTCAGAGTAAAGGGTTGGGATAAGGTTTTTCAATCAAATGGACCTAAGAAACAAGCGGGTGTGGCTATACTAATATCTAACAAAATTGACTTCAAACCATAATCAATCAGAAGAGATGGAGATGGACACTTTATACTTATAACAGGAACATTTCATCAGGATGAAGTTTCAGTCCTGAATATCTATGCCCCTAATATAAAAGCACCTACATATGTAAAAGAAACATTAATAGAACTCAAAGCACACATCAAACCCCACACACTAATAGTAGGAGATTTCAACCTCTCTCACCAATGGACAGGTCAACCAGACAGAAACCTAACAGAGAAATAAGAGAACTGATGGAGGTAATGAATAACAGACAAATATAGGACATTCCACCCAAACAGGAAAGAAGATACCTTTTTCTCAGCATCTCATGGAACTTTCTCGAAAATTGATCACATACTCGGTAACAAAGCAAACATCCACAGATACAAAAAAATTTTAGTAACCACCTGTGTCTTATTGGATCACCATGGAATAAAGTTAGAATTTAACAACAATTCTACCCCCAGAATGCCTACAAACTCACAGAAACTGAACAGTCAACTACTGAACCACCCCTGGGTCACAAAAGAAATAAAGAAAGAAATTAAAATCTGCCTTGAATTCAACGAAAATAAAAACACAACATACCGAAACCTATGGGACACTATGAAAACAGTGCTAAGAAGAAAGTTTATAGCACTAAGTACCCATGTAAAGAAAATAGAGAAAGCACACATTAGAGACTTAACGGCACACCTGAAAATTCTAGAAAAAAAAATGAAGCAGATTCACCCAGAAGGAGTAGAAGACTGGAAATAATCAAACTGAGGGATGAAATCAACAAAATAGAAACACGGAAAACAATCCAAAGAATCAATGAAACAAAGAGCTGGTTCTTTGAGAAAATCAACAAGATTGACAAACCCCTATCCAAACTAATCAAAAGGCAGAGAGAAAACGTGCAAAATAACAAGATCAGAAATGAAAAGGGGGACATAACAACAGACACTGAGGAAATTCAGAGAATCATTAGGACTTACTACAAAGTCCTATATGCCACAAAGTTGGAAAATGTAAAAGAAATGGACACTTTTTTGGTACCCTATACCAAAATTAAATCAAGACCAGGTGAACAATTTAAATAGACCTGTTAGTCATGAGGAAATAGAAGCTGTCATCAAAAATCTCCCAACCAAAAAAAGACCAGGACCAGATGGTTTTAATGCAGAATTTTACCAGAACTTCCAAGAAGAGCTGATACCTATACTCCTTAAGGTGTTTCACATAATAGAAACAGAAGAATCATTGCCAAACTCTTTTTATGAAGCTACAGTTACCCTGATACCAAAATCACACAAAGACTCAATCAAGATGGAGAATTACAGACCAATCTTGCTCATGAACATCAATGCAAAAATTCTCAATAAAATGCTGGCAAACCAAATCCAATAAAACATCAAAAAAAATCCATTACAATCAAGTAGGCTTAATCCCAGAGATGCAGAGCTGGTTCAACATACAAAAATCTATCAATGTAATCCATCACATAAATAAACTGAAAAAAACATATGATCATTTCATTAGATGCTGAAAAACATTTGACAAAATTCAACACCCCTTTATGATAAAGGTCTTGGAGAGGTTAGGGATACAAAGATCATATCTAAATATAATAAAAGCAATATAAAGCAAACCAACAGCTAATATCAAATTAAATGGAGAGAAACTCAAAGCCATTACACTAAAATCAGGAACACGACAAGGCTGTACACTCTCTCCATACCTCTTCAATATAGTGCTTGAAGTTCTAGCAATGGCAATAAGACAACATAAGGAGATCAAGGGAATTTGAATTGGAAAGGAAAAAGTCAAACTTTCGTTATTTGCAGATATATGATTGTGTACATCAGTGACTCCAAAAACTCTTCCAAAGAACTCCTACAGCTGGTAAATACCTTCAGTGATGTGGCAAGATACAATATCAACTCAAAAAAATCAGTAGCCCTCCTATACACAAAGGATAGAGAAGCAGAAAGGGAAATCAGAGAAACTTCACCTTTCACGATGGCCACAAATACTATAAAGTATCTTGGGGTAACTCTAACCAAGGAAGTGAAAGATCTATTTGACAAGAACTTTAAGGTTTTTGAAAAAAGAAATTGAAGAGGACACTAGTAAATGGAAGGATCTCCCATGCTCTTGGATGGGTAGGATCAACATAGTAAAAATGGCAATTCTACCAAAGGCAATCTATAAATTCAACGCAATCCCCATTAAAATCCCAACAAAATTCTTCACAGACCTGGACAGAACAATAATCAATTTTATATGGAAAAACAAAAAACCCAGGATAGCCAAAACAATCCTATACAATAAAGGAACTTCTGGAGGCATTACCATCCCTGACTTCAAACTCTATTACAGAGCTACAGTAATGAAAACTGCTTGGCACAAAAACAGAGATGTTGACCAATGGAATCGAATCAAAGACCCAGATGTTAATCCACAAACCTATGAACATCTGATTTTCGACAAAGGAGCTAAAAGTATACAATGGAAGAAAGAAAACATCTTTAACAAATGGTGCTGGCATAACTGGATGTCAACCTGTAGAAGAATGAAAATAGATCCATATCTATCACCATGCACAAAACTCAAGTCCAAATGGATCAAAGACCTCAATATAAATCCGACCATACTGAACCTGCTAGAAGAGAAAGTGGAAAGTAGACTGCAACATATGAGCACAGGAGACCACTTCCTACATATAGCCCCAATAGCACAGACAATAAGAGCAACAATGAATAAATGGGACCTCCTGAAACTGAGAAGCTTCTGTAACGCAAAGGACATTGTCATTAAGACAAAAAGGCATTCTACTGACTGGGAGAAGATCTTCACCAGACCCTCATCAGACAAAGGTCTGATCTCCAAAATATATAAAGAACTCAAGAAACTGGACATTAAAATTTTAATTAACCCAATTAAAAAATGGGGTACTGAACTGAAAAGAGAATTTTCATCAGACGAAGTTCAAATGGTCAAAAGACACTTAAGGTCATGTTCAACCTCCTTACAGGGAAATGAAAATCAAAACAACTAACTTACACCTGTCAGAATGGCTAAAATCAAAAACACCAATGATAGCCTATGCTGGAGAGGTTGTGGAGTAATGGGAACACTCATCCATTGTTGGTGGGAGTGCAAACTTGTGTAACCACTTTGGAAATCAGTGTGACAGTTTCTCAGGAAATTGGGAATCAATATACCTCAGGACCCAGCAATACCACTCTTGGGAATATACCCAAGAGATGCCCAATCGTACTACAAAAGCATTTGTTCAACTGTGTTCATAGCAGCATTATTTATAATAGCCAGAACCTGGAAAAAATCTAGATGCCCCTCAATGGAAGAATGGATAAAGAAAGTGTGGAATATATACACATCAGCAGTAAAAAAAAAAATGACACCTTGAATTTTGCATGCAAATGGATGGAAATAGAAAATACTATCCTGAGTGAGATAACCCAGACCCAAAAAGATAAATATGGTATGTACTCACTCATTAGTGGACTCTAGCCATAAACAAAGGACATTGAGACTATAGTACGCAAGCCTAGAGAAGCCAAACAACAAGGTGTATCCAAAGAAAAACATAATATAGATCCTCCTGAAAATTGGAAGCAAACAAGATCGCGGGGCAAAAGTTGGAAACATGGGGGTGGGGGTAGGGGCAGGAATGGGGATGGGAGAAAGGGAGAGGGGGAGAGGGAAGGGAGAAAGGAAAGACTAGGGAAAGCTTGAGGGAATGGGAGAGAGGAGATGGAGGAAGGGCGGATATAGGATCAGGGAAGAAGATATATACATTAAGGGACCCATTGTAGGGTTGGTAAGAGACCTGGCTCTAGAGGAGTTCCCAGGTGTCCATGGGGATGTCCCCAGCTAGGTCCTTGGGCAGCAGAGGGGAGGGTGCCTGAACTGGCCTTGCCCCACTATCACACTGATTATTATCTTGAATATCACCATAGAATCACAGATGGAGATAGAGACCCTCATCAGAGCAACAGACTGAGCTCCCAAGGTCCAGTTGAAGGGCAGAAGGAGGGAGAATATGAGCAAGGAAATCAGGACCACAAGGGGTTGGTCCACCCACTGAGACAGTGTGCCTGATCTAATGGGAGCTCACCAAATCCAGCTAGACCAGGACTGAATGAGCATGTGATCAAACCAGACTCTCTGAATGTGGCTGCCATTGGGGGCTGACTGAGAAGCCATTGATAAAGCACTGGGACTTGTTTCTACTGCATGTACTGGCTTTTGGGACCCTAGTCTATTTGGATGCAAAGCTTCCTAGGCCTGGATGTAGCAGGGAAGGCCTTGGACTTCCCACAGGGCAGGGTTCCCTGCCCTCCGTTAAGGAGGGAGGGAGAGGGAGGAGAGTGAGTGGGGAAGCGGGAGGGGAATAGGAGGAGGGGAGGAAGTGTAAATTTTTGAATGGAAAAAAATTGACTTTGGGAACTTCACTGTAAAGGGGTGAGAATCTCCATCTGTTTTTTACAAAAGCTTGCTTAGATCCCCCCCCCCCCGGTAGCCGTTAACCCTTAACCATTCAAGATATGGCCTTCTATACCGTTGGCAGTAAGAGCAGACAAGAGCACTAGCTCTAGCATGCAGCCTGATTTAGCCCCCACCCCCTTTGCAGACTGCCTTTGGGTTCCCTGGGTGAATTGTTTTAGATGACTCCCTTCAGAGTTAAATTTTTATAGCTTATTGCAAAAGTCTCAGCAGAAGCTGGGCTCTTGTCACTCAGACAGAAGGGTTCACAAGAGAGCCACCAAAGAGCCCAGGCCTGCTCAATATATCCTCCATCCCAGAGCACGGGACGTCTCGGAGATATCCCATCATCTGATGGATGGGCACCCATGTTTGCTGTGGTTACTTTTCCAGTGTTTCCTTTTCAGTCAAAGGTCAGTGGTTTCCCCACTTCCTGCCCTGAAGACTGACAGAGGAAGAAGAGAATTGCAGAAACAGCTGGCTGAGGAGCCTGGCGCCTGGAGATAAATCAGTCTATGGGCAAGGAGTGAGTGAATTGAGGCACCACTCTGGGGTTCAAAACCCCTGGGACCCTAGAGTCCTGAGAAACAAGAAAGGCAGCTGCCTTGAACTGCTGACGCCAGAGCTCACTTAAGTTCACACCCGCCCCTGCCCTTCTCCAAGAGGAAGTAAACACTCTGAAGGAGGCTAGGTGAAGCAGAGGAACACTGTGCTCTGGTCCCAGAATTTCGGGTGGAGGGAAGGTCTGTTGGGGACCTAGGGAGTTCACATTTCAGTTCTGCTTACGGACTCCATGGCCTTAGCTTTCTTACTTATGTAGCTTTTCTTACTCCCCTGACATACCTCAGGGGCCTGTCTAGAAGTAGGAAGATCACAGACAGAGAAGCAAAGCACAGGACCTAACATGCGGCAAGGACTATTTCCCGACATGCACCTGAGATTATCTCCAAAGCAAGCTGTTATGATCTGGAATGTTTCTAATAGGTTCACGTTTTCAGTGCTTATCTTCCAGCTTGTGATGTTACACTGAAGGCTGTGGAGCCCTTAGGAGGTGAGCCCTGGCTAGCAGAAATAGGTCACTAGTAACCCTAGCCCAGTGGGATGTGCTGGCAATCCCTGTATTAGGTAGGGAGGAGAGTCAGTAGGGTCAGAAGTTTAAGGCAAAGCTCAACTACACAAGAAACTTGAGACCAGCCTGGGCTTAGAGACTTTGCCTCAATAAGCAAAACCAAGAAGAAGGTCATTGGAAATTGGTCCTTTGAAAGTCATATCCAACCCTGGTCTTTCTGTTCAGTAACTGTGTGAGGAGCCATTGGTGCACCTTCTCCCACCCTGCTTCTTTCATTATGATAGACTGACATCCCTCTGAAACCATGAACTTCTTTCTTTAAGGTGTCTGGCCACAGCAGAAAGAAAGGAACCAACGCGGAGTCATAAACTTGACCTTACCATGTAGACCTCAACAAGAAACTTCAATGTGAGGTGCGCACTAGGGGAAAGGAAGGTTGTACTCTCTTCTTCATCCTCATTCTCACGCACACGGAGTGACTCTCTTGCAGAACTCTGGTAGGGTCAATTAAGGAAAAGGAGAAAGAGATACCAAGACAGAAAAAGACACAGAGACAGACAGACAGAGTTACTCTGAACTGGAACCACCAAGCTCCAGGAAGAATAAGCCCTATGGAATGTTCCTTCACATGTTCTCAGCCAGCCACAGTCCCAGAAATGTGTTTTGGATCACTGGTCCTTAGCATTGTCAATGCCAGAAGTGATTTTGCTGCAAGCAACTATCAGAACATGTGCCAGGTCATGGAATCTCCCCCCAGGTCCAGCAGTTCTAGGAATTAGATCTAACGGGAGAGTCAAGCTTCCTCGGCTTCCTCAAACCTTTGGGCAAGTGACTGTCATTCCCAGAAAGGAAAAGTGTCCAAATGTTTTCAGATACTTCTTTCATTTCTCCCTTAATGTTTACTGTCCTTTCATTATACACCAGGCAACTGACAAATACTTTAAACCCGTGAGTACACTCACCATCTGAAGCTAGTCAGATCGTGTGTGGCCAGATACAGATCTTTCCATAACCACACTTGCACGCTCCTTAAAGAATGTTGTGGGCTATTTCCTCTTTGCTTGTTTCCCACGCATGTGGATCTAACAGAGTTCCCGGTATGCGCCTTGCTAACCATACAGCTGGCAGAGCTGCTCGCGGAAGCCCCGCACGCTGTGTCCTGTGAAGACCATGGCCATCTCCAACACTCACAGTTCTGCCACTACAGGCTGCCTGTATTGCCAAGGCTTGTGTTGTGGGAAGATGAAGGATCTCTGGATGAGCTGTCACCAGCACTTCCCATGCTCAGATGACCTGTGCGCCTCATCTGGTCCAGTTCCCTTCACGGCCTATCGCCATCCTATAGAAAAAGCCCACTTAGTCATAAACACATCAGTTTGGCCTCTGCTTCCTTAATCTAACGCAGTGGTTTTCAACCCTGGCTACATGTTGTTTATTAAAATCACCTGCAAACCAAAAATGTTATTTAACAAAGTATAATCTGGAGAGCATGAAAATGATACATCGATGCTTTTAAGAATTTCAAACAAGAAAGGAGGTTATTGAAGACACTGATTCATTCATGAGTTTTTCAGAGAGAGCTCAGAGCCTGACTGGGGGGCTGGAAAGCTAGGAGGAATAGTCAGCACCCCTTCTGGTAGGCTGTCCTGCAAAGAAGGTGTCTCCATTTCCACCTTCACCTGAGAACATGCATCACATGGCCTCCTACAGCTTTTCCGTGACAGACTAAAAATTAGCGTTACAGCAACACTGACTGCTTAGGTGATGTCAGTTACATGAGTTTGAACACTGAACACGGACATCCCCATTGTCCCACACATAACTCTTGAATTTCTCCTTCTTCACCACACACCCCTTCCCCTGTTTCTCCAGCCACAACCCGTCTGCTCTGCATCGCTGTGACCTTGTCTTCTTGGCAGCAGGATATAAACGGAATGGCACGGTGCGCAACATTTGACACTAGATTCTTCCCCCTGCCCCCCCCACATCGTGCCCTTGAAATTGGTCCTTGCTGAGGCACAGAGCAAGTCTCTCTTTCCCACTGCGGCAGCGCAGAGTGCCCGTGTGCGCATGTTTATTCTTCAGCTCCTGTGCTGATGGATGTCTGGCTTGCTTCTGGCTTCTGCTTAGTAGTAACAGCACTGTAAACATTCATGCCTAGGTGAATCTAAGTTTTCACTCCTCTTTGTTTAACACTTTAGAGTAGGATTTCTTGTTCCTAAAGGAAGAAATTATCAAGATGTTTCTCAAAGTGGCCACACCATTTCCTACATGCCATGTGTGAGAGCCGTTGCTCATACCCTTGCCAGAGTTTGTTATTGGCAATTTTTTTTTCAGTTTGGCCATGATCATATGTGTGTGGTTTTTATTTGAGTTCTCTTTGCCACTTTTTAATGCTCCCTTAGGATTTTATGGCATAGATCACTAAACAATGACAAAAATTGGATCTCGATTGCCACTACCAAACTTACTGATGCTCCTGGCACATAGGTGCTTTTTTCACCTGTTATTGTGGGTGTCCTGTCTGTTCCCACCAACTGTTCAACACTCTGCCTAGATGCTGGATTTTATCTGCTCTCCCGCAACACAGGGGCATTCCCTCTATTCTCTCTCTCTCTCTCTCTCTCTCTCTCTCTCTCTCTTTCATCATCATCATCATCATCATCATTTATCCTATTAGCAGGTCATTATTATAAAAAAAACATACAAATTCTGTAACCCTAAACCCCCAGGTCCTGCTAAGAATGCCCCTGCTCTAAACCAGCCTGTAATGGTATCATTTCAAAGAAGGAATACCAATTTGGAGAACACTGAGAAGGAAAATTAACCATATATGTAGTGTGTTAAGTCCAAGGGTTCACACACAAAAAGGTATGCATAAATAAACACATTCTAACACACGCATGATCCCACACTCATACATAAACAATCTGGCCTTGAGATAAATACTGTTTGGTTTCCAAGTCAAAATAAATAAATAAATTGTGTTATATTTATCCTCTGGAACAAATCTTTGGCTTTTAAAATGATTTCAATTTAAAAAAATAACAATTCAACTCCATAGGGATGTTCTTACAGAAATCAGTTGGCCAGTTAAACTTTTAAAACTGGGTCATTCACAGTTGAGAAATAACCAAGCATAGAGCACAGTGGGTTGGGACCAAGCATTCTTACACTCAAAACAAATTTGTAGTTTTAAGAAAACAGTTCATAAAATTCTCACATTGATTTCTTTGTCATTTTCAAAATTTTACAATTAGATCTTAACAATTTTAGAAAATTCACATTAACAGCAAATATGTTGTCCTTAGCTAAAAGCTTCATAACTTACCCCATCCTAAGGTTTTTAAATCTCTCTACATAGAGTTTCCACTTCTGAGTTTAGTTCTCCTTGGAATTCTGCATAACTACACTGCTTAGGCTCTCAAAACGAATCCACAGATGTTACCACAGCTGTATCTGTAGGATCAAGCTTTTTAGGAACGAGGTTTACATTTTTCTGGGTTTTGCTTTTTTATTATTTTTTATTAATTTGCTTACTAAATTGTTCAAATATCCTTAGGACCTCGATACCATTAGAAAAGCCCCATTTCTTCCTCTATCCTTTCCATAAATACTGGAGCCCGACTATGCTATACTCACAGAAAGCTTGCCAGGTTCAAAACTAAGCATGAAAGTGTGCTCTTTTTTTCTTATAATTATTCTGTATATTGCATCCATTGCCTTTCTCCATTTGACAATAAGAAAATTAGTCCTGGAAAGTTTGATACAGTTTTTCTGGCCATGTGAGTCTTTAGTCCAAAAACTATTATTTAGCTCATTGTTATACATCTATGAATAAAAACAAAAAGAGTAACCAAAATTTCCTCTTTAATTCATGCTAGAGAAAAAAAAAACCCAAGTAGATGGTGTCTTCATTAAGAAGCCTGCCACCAAAGGACATGACACAAAATGGCGGCCTAAAGAATGGGGAAAGATTTTCACCAACCCCACATCTGACAGAGGATTGATCTCCAAAATAAAGGAAGAACTCAAGAAACTAGACATCAAAATACCAAACAATCCAATTAAAAAAATGGGATACATATCTACACAAAATTCTCAACAGAAGAAATTGAAATGGTTGAAAGAATTGCTCAGCAACCTTAGTTATCAGGGAAAAGCAAATCAGAATAACCCTGAGATACCATCTCACACCTGTTAGAGTGGCTAAGATCAAAAACACTGATAACAGTCTATGCTGGAGAGGATGTGGAGTAAGGAGAGCATCCCTCCATTGCTGGTGGGAATGCAAACTTATACAACCACTTTGGAAAACAGTATGGCAGTTTCTCAGAAAACTGGGAATCAGTCTACCCCAAGACTCAGCAATACCACTCTAGGGCATATAACCAAAAGATGCTCCATTCTACCAAGGACACTTGCTCAACTATGTTCATAGAAGCATTATTCGTAGTAGCCAGAACCTGGAAACAACCTAGATGCCCCTCAACCAAAGAATGGATAAAGAAAATGTGGTACATTTTGCAGGCAAATGGATGGAAGTAGGAAAAAAAAGTCATTCTGAGTGGGGTAACCCAGACCCAGAAAGACAACATGGTATGAACTCACTGTTAAGTAGACATTAGATATAAAGCAAAAGATAACCAGGCTACAATCCTCAGCCCCAGAGAAGCTAGGCAACAAGGAGAACACTAAGAGGGACACACATGGACCACCCAAGGAAGGTGACATACATAGATCTCCTGCATAAACTGGGAGTGGGGCAATGAGGGAAGGGGCTGGGGGTGAGAACATGAGGGAATGGGTTGGTCGAGTTGGGGAAGGGACTGAGAGAGAGAACAATGAAAGAGACATCTTGATAGGAAGAGAGATTATGGTGCTAGGGAGAAACCTGGTGCTAGGGAAGTTCCCCGGAATCCCCAAGGATGATCCCAACTGGATTCCTAGCCGTAGTGGACAGGGTACCTGAATGGGTCTTCTCCTGTAATCAGACTGGTGACTACCCTGATTGTCATCACAGAATCTTCATCCAGTAACTGATGGAAGCAGAGGCAGAGATCCACAGTCAAACACTGAAATGAGGTCCTGGAGTCCAGTTGAAGAGAGGGAGGAGGGATCATGTGAGCAAAGGGGTCAAGACCATGATGAGGAAACCCGCAGAGACAGCTGACGTGAGCTAGTGGAAACTCAATGACTGAACTGACAGCTGGGGAACCTGCTTGGGACCCAACTGGGCCCTCTGAATGTGGGTGACAGCTACGAAGCTTGGTCTGTTTCTGGGACCCCTTGCAGTGGGACCTGGATTTATCCCTGGTTCATAAAATAACTTTTTGGAGCCCATTTCATATGGTGGGATACCTTATGCAGGCTAGATACTGGGGGAGAGGGAACTTGGTCCTATGTCAACTTGATACGCCAGGCTTGGTTGACTACTCATGGGAGGCCTTACCCTCTCTGAGGAGTGGATGGGTGGGGGAGAGGTGGGGGTTAGCGAGGAGGGGAGCGAGAAGAAACTGTGATTGAGATGTAAAATGAATAAAAAATTAAAAAGATAAGGAAGACTGGTAGCTGGGCAGTGGTAGTGCCCGCCTTTAATCCCAGTACTTTGAAGGCAGAGGCAGGCAGAGCTCTGTAAGTCTGAGGCCAGCCCGGTCTACAGAGTGAGTTCCAGGATAGGCACCAAAACTACAGAGAGAAACCCTGTCCGGAAAAAAAAAAAAAGAAAGAAGAAGAAGGTAGAGATCTGAGATCTAACCTAGAGATCTAAGGAAGACGTGTTGTGGCTGAAGAATCCAGGCCTTGACAGGTGTCAAGCTAATTTGAGGAATGAAATGGATGCTGCTGTTGCTGGAAAAGACCCAAGTATGTGGGGTGGGAGGGAAATGAGGAACATGCTAGTGAGAGGCAGATCTCACGGGGACTTCTCAACTTTGCAAAGGATTTCGGATTTTCTCCTGTTTACAACTGGAAGTCATTGAGAGATGAATAAGATGCTGTGTTCTGACTCAGGCATTAGAAAAATCACCCCACGGATGGTGGGTTCTTGAAAGGGTAAGAGTATAGCAGGAAAATCAGTTACGGTTGAGAGCTAACCTGTGTGAGAATTGATGCTGGTGACTTGGACGAAGGCCCTCAGCAGCAGAAGTAAGAGAATGAATATTCAGTATTCAGACACAGTGCTCTTGAAGGCACGTGAGACATTTACTAATATGTCAGTGTGTGTGGTTGCAAGATAGCAAAGCTGTAGGTCTCAACATCCAGATGCATCAGTGTGGTGAAGTATTGGCTGGGGCAACTATTCTATTTAATTCCTATTTCAGGAATTGCCTAGAAGGTGTCACGATGTTTCTAACTTGAGGACTTGCTTTGCACCCCCCCAGCACCATTTAATTATTAATAATCACTCATAGCGCTGCATTTAGCTCTACTCCATCTATTCACTTGTGCAGTCACTAATTTTTCAGATGTGTGTGTGTGTGTGTGTGTGTGTGTGTGAGATGTACATGCATATGTTTGTGAATGGTGGCACGCATGCCACAGCACGCCTCTGACAACTTCAGTGTCCGCCTCACCTTCCACCGTTTATAAGACATGGTCTCTCTTGTTTGCAAGGCATAGACTAGGCTAGTTTGTCCAATGGTCTTCTGGGAATTCTCTATTCCCTGCCTCCCATCTTTGTTAAGAGCATTGGGATCACACATACACACACACACACACACACACACACACAAACCTTTACCGACGGAGCCCATCCCCAGCCCTATGTTCTATGATTTTTATTACTGTCTAATATTCTGGAGTGGATCCCACAACAGCACATGTGCTTTATCCTCTCAAGGAATGTGGTCAAGTGGAGCACACACTTAAGAGTCTGTTATGCTGCATTGAGAACGATTAAAATTGCAGATGGACTTGTTATTCGGCTGAACTGGCAGCGAAGAAACTGACTCAGTTAATCCAAGTGGGGCTAGTGTGGTTATCAGGGCCCTGGGAGGAAGAGAATGGAAGGAAGAAAATGTGTGTCCTTGATGTAGCAGGGAAAGGCTGAGTCAGGCACTCTTTTCTTCAGACAGAGTTGGGCAAGAGTTGAGGATCATGGATAGTTCTAGAAGATTCTTCCCACAGCCTCCAGATAAGGATCTCCTGGCATGCCGGCATTGGCCCAGCGGAACTTTGGATATCTGACTTAGTCTAGATCTGTGAGTTAATAAACCTGTGTTGTTTCAATCCATCAGGTTTGCAGTAATTTGTTAGAGCTGGGGGCATTTTGATGCTTCTTGTCTTCTGGCTTACAGAAATACAGGACAAATCTGGGGTTTATGATCAGGACTGGGTAGCTGACTTCTTGATTTTGGAAAACAGACTTTTATAAGCTAATTCCAAATTGTTTTCCAGAGCAGTTTGAACCATTTTGCCTCCTCACCAGCAACATATAAGAACCATGACAGGTTTTATTTTCTTCAATATTTCGCAGTGCTTAAAATGTTAATTCTTTATATGTGTACGTGTGTGCAGACAGTCACATCACATTCACAGTCAAGAACACAGGCAGAAATTAATGTGCTCATCAATGCTCACTTGCTTGCGTATGCTCGGCTCAGTTTCTCCACTCACACATTTCAGGAACCTCCTGCCTAGGGAATGGTGATGCCCGGAGTTGGTTTGATCACAACCACATCAATTAACTTGATTAAGACAATGACCACAGGCATGCCCACAGACCAACCCAATGTAGACAATTCCTCATTGAGACGCTTTTGCAGGTAAATCTTGGTTGTGTCAAGTTCATGTTAAAGCTGACCATCACAGATGTGCTGAGAGACAGAGATACAGCCCATTCCTCCAGAGTGGATAATCATTCTCTTTTCTCTCCACTGCTTTGCCACTGATATTTTATTAGCTGAGAGACAGAGATACAGCCCATTCCTCCAAAGTGGATAATCATTCTCTTTTCTCTCCATTGCTTTGCCACTGATATTTTACTAGCTTCCCACACTGGATCTGTTTTGTGGTTCTTTGTTCTATCTCTGTCTCAATACTACACTTAAATTTTTATTTATTTTATTTCATGTTTATGAGTGACAAGCAGTGAGTCGTCCCTGCTTCTATGTAGCTTTTAATTTAGGGACAGAAAAGAGATGGTGAAAAACTTCCTAACAATTCAAAACAATAGCTACTTAAAGCTTGAAATATGACTTTTTATAAAAGATACATCAATGTAAGATTATTCCATTTTAGTCCAGAGACCAGAGAATGACTAGAGAATTATGTCTATAATTTCAAATGTGCTTCCTTGGGCCCTGACAGGAATCCATGTTGTTACAGCAACTGAGTAGGACTGGTATTTCTAGCCATGACCTTAATCATTATGAAAAAGACTGTTCAATGTGGTCTATGCAAGAGGCTTTAAAGATGTATTTTAAATTGGTTGACATTTAAAAGAACTAGGATATTTGTATGTTAACGTTTATAGAAAATATCCTTGGAAGCACCTTACTGCCCCACAGATTCTGAGTATCTCAAATTTGGTATGCTTGGGGAGAGAAGACCAGAGAAGGTTCCCTAGGAGATGGTCAAGCATTCCTGCTACCCTGGGTAACCTGATCAAGTTTAGCCCATAACCTCTGTCCTGTTGAGTAGGTTCAAAGCTCTGCTTCCCTGAAATCATGTGCCTCGTTCCCTTTTTGTCTGAGACGAGTGGAAGCAGAGTTCTGCACTTACTCCGCCTCGGCCTCTAATTCTCAGCAAAGGCCCAGGGGTTGAAAGCGTAACTGAGTGGCAGGTCTAGATGAGCTTTGAGAAACACCCCTTTCTCCTTTTTATTCTGTGTTTTCACTCAAAAGCGAAAGTCTTGGGTGGAATCGATGTACGTATCTCATTCTTGCTTATAGCCACCCTTAGTGGCCTTTATCACTCGTGATCTAAAGAATGGTGCTCCATTAGTTCAGTGTATGGATATTCCAGCATTTACAAGAAATTTTTCCTTTCTAATTGCTAAAGTGAACTGTTATTTCAAATCAGGCAACTAAAGATCAAAGGTCCATTAACCAGAGGAATGTTGGGGTTCGGAGAAGCCCTGTGATAAAGGAGAGCTCATACCTGACAAGCCTCAGTTTACCCATCTGTAAATACAGAGATAGTTCATGTTTTACCTGACTCACCAGCTTGTTTTGAGAATGGAGTTAAAGCAACATTTCTATTCTTAAAAATATTTGTTCTGTGTGCATGTTGTGGAGGACGCATATCTCTGTCACAGTGTGTGTGTGAAGGTCAGAGGACAACATTTGAGGAAGTTGGTTGTCTCCTTCTCCTTCCACCGTTTGCAGAGACTGAATTCCGGTCACTAGGCTCGGTGGCAGTTCCTTTCCACCCCAGGCCGTCCCACTGTCCCTGGAGCAGTATTTCTAAGGACTGCTTCATTGTAAGATTTACTTCCTTGCCTGCTTTAGAAAACGCAAATCCCCCAGACTCTAATACTTCCCAAGGAACTGGTAATTCTTACTACCAGTTAAATCCAAGACCCATGAAGAAAGAGAAGGACACAGTGTGTAAGATGAGGAATCTTTTAGGAATTTAAGATTTTTCTAAATGTGCAATGTACAAAAAAGACTTCTAAAATTATTTTACATGTGAGTCCTTCTCTTGACTGGTGTGGCTCTGGCTTGGGACCCTGGTTCTGGTATCCATCCTAATGCAGGCAAATTGGGGAACAGTGGCTTCTCTTACTTCCAATAACGTTGATTTCATACCTGCCTGGTGACTGAACGACTCCCTCCTGTGAGATTCTTTTCCCCCCAGTCATTCCCACCTCAGTTCCCAGGCTCTGGTGCCTGAGCTGAGTAGTGTTCGACCAGTTCAGACTTCAGTCCATCACCCTTAGGAAGGAGTCATATTCCCAGCCATATAAACGTGAGCAATTATTACTTATGAGACTCTGCATCCATATAAAAATTATCAAAAAACAAAGACGCTAAAAATACTCAATAGTCTAGTTGGGAGGATAAAAATTCATGAATAGGCATATAAACTCACAAGGAGTCACCTGATAATTTAAAATGAGAACTACGAATGGCCTGTGCTGTGGACATGGATGAGGTCACGGCCCTCTGGGCAGAGCTGACACAAACACCGCAGGAAGCCTTCATTCTGATCACTGTCTGTGACAAAGCTTTAATTGCTTTAAGTAAAAAATAAAGGTATGTATATTCTTTAAATCTAAGGACATTTATATACTATATAAAATATCAGGTATATTTTATATATTATATAAAAATGTAGTAAGTCATATAACTAACATGCTTTATATATTCACTATATAAATATAATTATATACAATGTATTTTATCTATTTTATTATGCATATTATACACAACCTACTTTTAAAATCTAAATGACAGTAATGAAAAAGAAACTCTCTTCCCCAGCTAAAGTCCTAGTCATTTCTGCTCAGTAGCCAAATTGGTGCTATCAGCGTGTCATTTTCAAGAAGCATCCTCCAGGGTCTGGAGAGATTGCCTAGTGGCCACAGCACTGAGTGCTTTTCGAGAGGACCCACACGCTGACTCACAACCATCTGTAACCTCAGTGTTGGGAACCCCATTTCCTCTTCTGCCCTGAGCAGGACCAGGCATGCATGTGGTACACAGACATATATGCAGCCTTAGAATCTATACACATAAAATAATAAAAATAAAATTAAAAACCACTCTGCAGTGCCCATACATATCCACAGACATGTTTTCACACACAGAGCTCACACTTAGATTTGTCGCCCTTAGTGTGTCCTATTGACCAGTCCACACTGGCCCATATAAACTGCCCATGGATTTATGCCCATTGAGCTTCACCTATAATGGTGCAATCAGTCACTCTGCCATTTCTCATGTTGAAGAGTATATGGAGAGCTCTCAGAAAGTTGCTATTAATTATTTACTAAATAATAATTCAGCGACAATCATCACAAGTCCCTTGTCACACATCCCATGTGCACCCATAAGATTCCTATAAATAGAGTGGCTGGATACTATGGAATTGTGAAGGATACTGTGGAAGCCCTTTCTTCACAGCGTAGCTGGAGTGCACTGTCTCCCTGTACTCACTAAAACACCCTTCACATCTTTTACACGCTGACAGGCAATGGTGGAGCTGGGCCATTCTGCAATGAGGCTGATCTCAAGAGCTTTGTTACATGTTCATTTGTCCCTTGGCAATTCTTACCTATTTGTATCGCTTCTTTCTCTATTTTATTAGACTGACATGAATCAGTCCTGAGGTTGTTGGTGAATTTTGAGTGTTGCACTAAAAAAGAAAAAATATGGATTTTTGTCAAGGCTTGTTTCTGGAAGTATCTTAAGAACTGCAATTTAGTTCCCAGCCAGGTGTTACTTTATAATCTCATCCCTGAGTACTTGGAAACTCAATGGAGGGAGACGTTCTCCTGGCCCTCTCATGCCTTGCAATGCAAGGATAGACCCCACACACAAAGCTTACTCAGCCCTCGGTGTTGACAGTGCATGACTGTGTAGTCCCTGACTAGAAAGTCTGAGTAGCAAAGAGACCACACATGGAGGAGGTGCTTTGAGAGGCCAGCACTGTCCGTGAGCCTCTGCTCATACCCTGATGCAGAGCCAACTAACATCTCCTCTCACATCTGCAGGACAAGAGCAAGAGGCGGCCATTGCAACCCTGATGGTCTGCGCTGACTCCCATCCCCACTTCTTACAAATAAACTGTTGCTTGCAAATGTCTTGTTTGGTTACATTAAAACAAACACATGGAGAAACCTCAATATTTTTCTTCCAGAAAAATGTCTTGAGAAATTTTAACCATAAAACTTCTTCAAAAGCGAAAACTTCTTTGCAGTGTGAAGGTTCATAATCACAAGCAGTGAACTGTAGGCGGTGGGAGCAGAGGGAAACCACACTGGACTGATTATAGAAATGGCCTTAATGTTAGGGAGCTTTTCTGGTCTTGAAAAAAAATAAGCAATGTTTCTTTCTGAAAAACCACATCTCTGAACTCATTGTGGCCCTCCCTTCTCAAAGTGGGCTCTATTCTGGGATCCTATACAACCCTCAGGACATCACAGTAGGGAGTTAACAAACAAGTGACTACACATTAAGAGAAAAATAAGCATACCCATGCATCCACAGGAGTGCGTCAGAGTCGCTAGCGCTTACTTATAACATTTATTTTGTGATTTATACAGGCCACAGGTAGAGTGAGCTTTCTCACAGATTCTTCACGTAGCAGGTCATGCTGCACCTGTGACACACCAGGAAACAAGGTGCGCGAAGGGTGTGCTGACTGCCACACAGCTCCTGAGTGGGTAGACTGCAGGAAGGGGTTGGTCGCCAGCATGTAAGACATGGCGCTGCATCTACGCTGTGGCTTCTGCTCCTGCTGTCACACAGCTCCATCCTCCACCCTTTTGTAAAATTTTTCTTTCTTTATTAATTTTATTCTTAAAATTTTTATGCACAAAATTTTATGTGCATAAGTGCCTCACCTGCGTGTGTGTGTGTGTGTGTGTGTGTGTGTGTGTGTGTGTGTGTGTGTGTGCCACATTCATGCTTGGCACCCATGGAGGTCAGAAGAGAGTATCAAATTCCCTAAAGGTTTTGCCGAACTATCATGTGGTCACTGGAAATGAAACCGTATTCCTCTGCAAGAACAGCAAAAGTTCTTAGCCACTGAAACATCTTTTCGTCCACTCCATCCTCTTCTTATTCAATCTCCACAATACCATTTTATAACCATGAACATTTATAGATATTCATATATTCTTAATTTGCATGCAGTGATTGCACGCATGTGATAGGATACAATGTGACACGGACAGGGAGTGATGATCAGGTCAGGGTAACTGAAATATGCACCACCTTGAACCCTTGCCATCTTTATGCTAAAAACAGACAAAAACCTCTGTAGCCAAAGGAGATGAGCTCAGAGTGCCGGGCCCAGGGCCCTTGTTCCCTGTAAAATATCGTATGATGCACATTAGTTATGACTGCATTGCCTCAGCCACCAGGTTCCTTCACTGTGTGGTGCTGCATCATCTCCCCTCTTCTGCAAGTTGGCATTGTTAGCCTTTGTTGACAGGAGATTGCAGAAGGCACTGCCACAGGAATCTTCCTCTTCCTAATTCTGCAGTACTTCTTTCTCCTGACTCTTCCAGGGCGTGATCTGTTAGACATCTGAAAGAAGTGAGTGTCCACTTCAACAGCTCACTCCTTTGGGGTCTAAGGTCAAGCAGCATCCCTTGGCGCCTTCTCAGGAAGCTTTGCAGCGGGCTCTGAGAGCGCCACCTCCCCTTGTGGAGCCCTCCCTGGCACCTCAGAGGGCAGAGCTCCAGCAAGCTCTGCCAACATGTTGCCTGTCAGCTTTAGGGCCGAGTAGTGAGCCGTGCCTGGGCTCTGAAAGAGGCTAGCATCTCAAACGTAAGAATCTAAACTGCTTTCTCAGCATAGAGTCTAGAGGATTCTCTTTCTTCATTGTTGATTCCTCATGACCACAATATCTTGTTGTGAGTGATAACTCTATTGAAAGTAAACTTTCTGTGTTCAGATGTCTGTGTGTGGTTGGTCCCTGAATAAGCTACTTGCTGCCTTGACCGTATGGGCATTAGAGATATTTATTCAAACCATACTGAGAAGAAACACCTATGAAAGATACAAAGATTGTTTCACAGCATAGAACTACCTATGCTTCAATTACATCCCTGACTGTTCTAGGCAGTTTTCCTTTGTTTGTTTGTTTTCTTTTGTTTTGTTTTTTGTCAACTTGACATATACTGGAATCACTTGGGAAAAGAGAACCTCAATTAAGAATTGTCAGTGTGGGATATTTTCTTGATTAATGATTGCTGTGGGAGAGCCCAGCCCAACGGGGGCGGTGCCGCTGCTGGGCACATGGTTCTGGGTCATGGAAGAAAGCGAGCTATGCTGAGCAGACCAGCAAGCATCCTTTTATGGTCCCTGCCTCTGCTCCTTCCTAATTTCCAAACGTGAATTCCCTCAATAATGGGCTGTGATTGGGATGTGTACACCAAATAAACTCTTAACTCACCAAGTTTCTTGTGGTCATGGTGTCTATCACAGCAATAGAAGGGACACTAGCAAGGGTCCAACTTCCTATCCTATCGGGCTTACTGTTTCCGTCATCTCCGCATCTTAGCAGACCCTTCTTCTAGGGCCAGAGGATCAGGAGCTATCACGACAGCGAAGCCACAGAACACGCGTATGGCACTTCACATGTGTGAAATTTGTCAACTGTAAAACAACTCCTGGGACATCCAAGGCAAGCTTCACAGCCTCTTTCCTAAGAAGGAAAAGCTTGTCACTGGGAAGGTTAAATGACTCCCAAGGGCAAGTGATGGGAGCTAAAATCTAAGACTAAGGTGGATGCTTTTTCAATTCCTCGCTGTGTTCCCGTTTCCTCAGCAAGGGCACGTCCCTGTGCTGAGGAAGAACAGAACTCAGGAAGTGAAGAGTGTTCTTTAGGAAGGGGCTGTAGGCTTCTTGGCACCCTCTGTCATCTTAGAGCAGAAGTCGTTCTAAGTGCTGGAGCGGCTCCAACTAAGCCACAAAAGGAGAAGCAAGAACTGAGGGTAGGCAGGACTGGGGCGGGAGGGCAGTAGGCATGGGTCACACATTCTGGCTGAGTCTGATAAGTCCATCCTCAGCAGGAGCTAAGGCTGTGCAGAGGAAGGAGCTAGAGGTGGGTGGGCGGTAGTGGCTTTGCTGACCCTGTTCCGTGGGAGATTTCCTCTTGTCACCTGAGAATGCGTTCTTGATTTCCCTCATGTAATGGCTTATAACAGCAGAAAACAACTGCACACATCCATGCCTGAACTCGGTGAGGTATATTCTTCATCATACTAGGCTCTCTCAGGATGTGCTGAGTCTTGAGAAAATGCACCTGAAATTGTTATTTTAAAAGTTAAAGTTTGTGGACAGCCTATTAAGCGTACTCCAGGCAGCAGAATCAGAAGGACAGGCGCTGTATAACGGCACCCTCCCCCACCCACGCCCACCCCCTCCCTGCCTGATGTGAGCATTTGTCCTCTCTAGTCAAACACTAGGGAGAATGATTAACCGTTCCTTGAGTCACCTTCCCATCATGGAAAACATGTTTCCTCTTCTCTCTTCCCCTAATGATTCAGCTGTTACTTCCCCCACTCACGACTTAGCAAAGCAACTAAATTCCTTCTCTAAATCTGGGCTCCCTAGACAATGAGAAAGCTGCACAAAGGCACATAAATAAACCTTATTTTTAATTTTTTAACAAATTGTGCTAAGAGTCAGACCCAGAGAGAAGTTGGTCACTGGGGTAAACGTGACAATAAGAACACACTGTGCGTACTCACTGCCTCCTTCCTGTCACCAGCTTCTAACACCCTTGATGGCCACGATTGAGATAATCGTGACAATGACTGGCAGTTCTTATTAGCAGGGGCCAAATTGGTCTGTGTTTTATGTGTGATTACATTTAAATCTCAAACAGAACACAAAATACATGTGGATAAAACATGCTGCGTTTGCCCAAACTGAGCAGGTATGGGCTTCTACCTGGAGGCCTTCATCTCCAGTGTGCCACAAGATCCGCACAGCTTCCTACCTCACTTCAGTTTAATCCCTCAAACCCGGACAAATATTCCTCACATCTCAGAAATATTTGTGGTTTTCTTTTTTAATTATATCTTTTACTCTTTCAAACCTTTTATTAAGATATTGATTTTATTCTTTGATAAAAACTGCAAAAAATAGTACACAGATTCTGATATAATTTGCTTGTACATATAAGGACCTGAGTTTAAGTCTGAGAAATCATGTGCTATTGCTGATCATGATGATATGCAGTAGGAATCCCCACATTGGAGGCAGAGAAGAAGGATCCCTAGGGCTCGCTGGCCAGCTGGTCAGCTAACCTAATTAATGCACTCAAGGCCAATGACTCTGCTTCAAAAGATGTGGATAACATTCCTGAGAATAGCACCTGAAGTCTTCATACACACACAAACACACACATGGACATATGTGTACCAGCACTTATATAAACACACACACACACACAGAGACACAAACACGAAGCCTATTGTACACTAGAAGATTCCTCAATGTAGCCACAGAATAGTGATATATCATTTTGCCCCCTCCTCCAATTTGTGATACGCCTCAGATGAATAACCAAATCTATTGGGCCGCACTGCCCATCAGGCCTCTCTCCGTGCTGGTCTCCTCTTCTGTGCACAGCTCTTGCTGGATGGAGGACATGCTTCTTCTGATGTTTGAAAACTAAGGACAGCTTTGCTCTTTTGCATGATTTTGTTTTTAAATTTGTTTTTGTACTAGTTCTTTATTTGTCAATTAATTTTGAAGCAGGTTATGAGAGCTTTATATTTATGAAAGAGAGTAGGGACAGGAGACACCCAGGGCATCTTTTGATCACCCAGCCCTCCACCATTAGCTTACTGACATACTGATACCCTGAACCACCAAAGCTTGCATCTGAATATTTTGATCAACATTGTCAACAACTCTCAGAAATAATTTCTGGGTTTTGTCTTCTAAATGTTTACATACACACACACACATGCGCATGCGCGTGGGCACACACACACACACTTATACTAACATACCTCAAGAAAAGTGGATAAATGTTCTAAGAAGGAATCTGGTTGATCCAAAGGTAAGAGAATGACATGAAGACTGTGTAAGATAATTCCCGTTGGAGGCTGCAAAGAAATCAGATACACCTCCCCCAACCCCACCCCCAATGTCACTGTGACAGGCCTGTGACATCTACACCTCCACTTGGCTGGAGCACATTCTAAGGAATGGATTGCTAGAACATAGGTCTCTAGACTGTAGCTCATAAAGAGCTCTGGGTTCAGGGCTAGGAAGAGAGACAGGTCCTGTGAACTTGGTAAAATCCTATTAGATTTGTATCAGCTAGTTACATGTTTTATTCATAATCTTTTGTGAATCATGGCTTTTTGTTTTTAAAGATGGCCTATTTTGAGCCCTTGTATAGGTACATTCCTGTTTTTGTGACAAAACAAAAACTTTAAAGTTGTCCCAAACTGAAAAATTATGACTATCAGGAGTATGCTTTGTTTTAATCTGAGTTACCACCATTACTGTGTTTGTTTGTTGTAAAGGTGGACATTCAACGTTCATTGCAGTTTTCAATAAGAAGCAATTGAAAAAGAAAACAGAGAAAGCCCAAGCCTGGCAGCACCCCCTTGCCTGCATCTGCCCCCTCTGACGCCTTAGGAATGGAGAAAAGCCCGAGTCTGTGTGGTGTGTCTGAGACAAAAGAGGGGGGTTGAAAGATACTTTTGTTTAAAAGTAGAACAGCAAATGAGGGAAAGTTCGCTGCTATGCGGTTTGCACGTCCAACCCTCCACACCCCCATCCCTGTCCCTTTCTCCTGATTGCTTCAGAAGTTGGAGCAAAGCAACTTTAGACTTTAATCACAAACAATGATTTTCCACCATATAAAAACCCAGGTAAGACCATTTTCATGAATGACTGTTTTCATGGGTCAGTTACTCAGAGGAGGAAGTGGTTTCCTTTAATGGAGCCTTTTTTTATCTTCTTTAATTTTGTATGTGTGTGTTCCTGTGTGTACGGTTGCATATATGTATGCATATGCATGTATGTGTATGCAAGTGAATGTCAGAAGTCAACCATGGATGTCATTATTCCAGTACCATCCACCTTAGTTTCTGAGACAGTCTTTCACTAACATGAAGTTTACTGTTTAGGCTAGATAGACAATCCACTGAGCCCCAAGCCTTCCCCTGCCTCTGTCTCCCGAGCACCAGGACTAAAAGTGTGCACTGCATCTGGTGTTCTTACATGGGTTCTGAGAATCAAACTCAGGTCCTCACATTTATGCAGCAAGTGTTTTACTGATTGTACCCTCTCCAGCCCTCAGGGCTTCCTTTTTACAATGTTTGGGAAATACTGCAGATAAAGTCAGAAGACTTAGATTACCATTCTGGATCTGCCGCTCACAAACTACACCTTCTGGAATGTCTGCATCTCTGCTTACAGAGTGAATGCTTCCCATTTTGTTTGCAGTAGATCAAATAAGGAGATGTCTATGCTGTGAGGTACCACATACATGTAAGATTAGGCATGTCTCATTAGCAGCTTCCGTTTGCATGTCTTGGACTAAATCTCTATTTCTCGTAAGACCCATGAGGAATTCAGAGGAACCATAATACAATCCCTAGAAGACTTTGAATATCATTTAAGACTCTTCCTTAGAAGCAGGTAGAAATAGAACTCTTGGTCTCTATAAACACAGCTCATCACATTAAGACATGATGTTGCGTCTCTGTTTCTCTGAGACCCAAGGTCTAAACTAGATGACTGCTTGGCCACCTTCCTGTCTGGGACTCATCTGAATAAGAACCACATATGAGGAGCCATCAGCCTGAGTATTAGAAGCAAGGACATCTTTACCATATGGAGGCTAAGGAGATAACAGTTTCTTGTGGAAAAGTCAAGGCAGAAATAAGATGAAGCTCCAGCCCAAGATGAATGTAGGTTAGAATCTTCCCACTCCTGCTGCAGGGTCTTCTGTGTTTCACTCGACCCTTCCCTGCCCTGCCCCCACGATCGCCCTTTTGTGTCCTGTGTCCTTAGAATACCAGCTATCCCTGTGACTGTGCTGAGGAGTTCCATCCAGAGGGGTGAGTGTCTGCTATCCAGGGCAGACTGTCCAGGAAGAGAGCACAGCCCCCCCCAGCTCCTGCTGCAGGGTCTTCTGTGTTAAACTCAACCCTGCCTTGCCCCCATGTTCGTCCTTTTGTCTGCTGTGTCCTTGGACTACCAGCTATCCTTATTTCAGTGTTGAGGAGTTCCATCCAGAGGGGTGAGTATGTGCTATCCTGGGCAGACTGTCCTGGAAGAGAGCACAGCCCCCCCCCAGCTCCTGCTGCAGGGTCTTCTGTGTTCCACTCGACCCTGCCCTGCCCCCACGATTGCCCTTTTGTCTCCTGTGTCCTTGAACTACCAGCTATCCCTGCTTCAGTGCTGAGGAGTTACATCTAGAGGGACAGGAACAGTTCCTGCTCCTGCACTGAAGAGATCCACCCAGAGAGTCAGTCACAGCAAAGACTGAACCAAGACACCAAGACTCTCCTGGCTCCATTTGAAGGAAGAGTTGGGCAGGCGCCAATGCAAGAATTCCTCCAACAACCTGAAAGGCAATATGACGTCACCAGAATCCAGGGATCACGAAACTAGAAGAATTGAACACCCTACTCCAGAAGAAATAGAAGAAATTGACTCTAAACAGAACTATATGAAAATAATAGAGGAACTTAAACAGGAGGTGAAAAACTGGCGTAAAGAAATGGAGATAACAAACAAAAAAGTAGATAAAATGAATAAATCTCTCAAAGATACCAAAGAAAAACAAGAAAAACAAGAAAAAGCAAACAGGTAAGGGAAACAGTTTAAGACTTGAAAAATGAAATGGAGGTAATGAAGAAAACACAAACCAAAGGCCAGCTGGATATGGAAAATTTGGGTAAATGAATAGGAACTACAGAGACAAGTATTACCAACATAATACAAGAGATGGAAGAAAGAATCTCAGACACTGAAGATACTGTAGAGGAAATAAACTCACTGATTAAAGAACAAAACAAATCCAGCAAATTCTTAACACAAAACATCCAGGAAATCTGGGATACCGTGAAAAGGCCAAACCTAAGAATAATAGGTGTAGAAGAAGGAGAAGATTTACAGATCAAAGGCCCAGAAAATATATTCACCAACATTGTTGAAGAACACTTTCCCAATCTAAAGAAGGATATTCTTCTGAAGGTACAGTAAGCATACTGAACACTAAATAGACTAGATCAAAAAAAAAAACCATCCCCTTGCCTTATAATAATTAAAACACAAAACATACAGAATAAAAAACAAATATTAAGCGCTTCAAGGGAAAAAGGTCAAGTAACATATAAAGGGAAACCTATCAGAATTACACCTGACTTCTCAATGGAAACCTTGAAAACCAGAAGGTCTTGGATAGATGTGCTGCAGAAACTAAGAGACCAAGGATGCAAACCCAGACTACTATACCCAGCAAAGCTTGCATTTACCATCGATGGAGAAAACAAGATATTCCAGGACAAAAACAGATTTAAACAATACATAGCCACAAACCCAGCACTACAGAAAATACTAGAAGGAAAATCACAAACCAAGGAAGCCAACAACACCCGTAATAACACAAGCATCTGACAACCTTCCACCAGCACAACTCAAAGAAGGGAAACACACAAACAATAGCACCAGGAAAAATAACCGGAGTCAACAACCACTGGTCATTAATATCACTTAATATCAATGGACTCGACTCACCTATAAAAAGGCACAGGTTAAGAGAATGGATACGAAATCAGGATCCAACATTCTGCTGTCTACAAGAAACACACCTCAAACACCAAGACAGACACTAACTTTACTCTGGTAAAGGGTTGGGAAAAGGTTTTCCAATCAAATGGTCCAAAGAAACAAGCTAGTGTGGCTATACTAATATCTAAAAAATTGATTTCAAACTAAAATCAATCAGAAGAGACAGAAATGGACACTTTATACTTATATCAGGAACAATTCATCAGGAGGAAATCTCAATCCTGAATACCTATGCCCCTAATATAAAAACACCCACATATGTAAAAGAAACATTACTAGAACTCAGAACATACATCAAACCCCACACTCTAATAGTGGGTGATTTCAACTCTCTCACCAATGGACAGGTCAACCAGACAGAAACTTAACAGAGAAATAAGAGAGCTAACAGATGTAATGAACCAAATGGACCTAACAGACATCTATAGAACATTTCACCCAAACATAAAAGAATATACCTTCTTCTCAGCATCTCATGGAACCTTCTCAAAAATGGATCACATAATTGGTAACAAAGTAAACATCCATAGATATAAAGAAATTGTAGTAATCACCTGTGTACTATCAGATAACCATGGAATAAAGTTAGAATTTAACAACAATTCTAACCCCAGAAAACCTACAAACTCATGGAAGCTGAACAGTCAACTACTGAACCAACCCTGGGTCATGGAAGAAATAAAGAAAGAAATTAAATTCTTCCTTGAATTCAACGAAAATAAAGACACAGCATACCCAAACCTATAGGACACTATGAAAGCAGTGCTAAGAGGAAAGTTCATAGCACTAAATGCCCACATAAAGGAAACAGAGAAAGCACACATTAGAGACTTAACAGCACACCTGAAAACTCTAGAAAAAAAAAGAAGCAGACTCACCCAGGAGGAGTAGAAGACTGGAAATAACCAAACTGAGGGCTGAAATCAACAAAATTGAAACACAGAAAACAATCCAAAGAATCAATGAAGCAAAAAGCTGGTTCCTGGAGAAAATCAACAAGATTGATAAACTCCTATCCAAACTAATCAAACAGCAGAGAGAGAACACACAAATTAACAAGCACAGAAATGAAAAGGGGGACATAACCACAGACACAGAAGAAATTCAGAGAATTATTAGATCTTACTACAAAAGCCTGTATGCCACAAAATTGGAAAATGTAAAAGAAATGGACTTTTTTTTAGATAAGTACCATATACCAAAGTTGAACCAAGACCAGATGAACAATCTACATAGACCTGTTAGTCACAAAGAATTAGCAGCTGTTATCAAAAATCTCCCTACCAAAAAAAGCCGAGGACCAGATGGTTTCAATGCAGAATTCTACCAGAACTTCCAGCAAGAGCTAATACCTATACCCCGTAATGTATTTCACAATATAGAAACAGAAGAGTCATTGCTAAACTCCTTTTATGAAGCTACAGTCACCCTGATACCAAAACCACACAAAGACTTAACCAAGAAAGAGAATTACAGACCAATCTCACTCATGAACATTGATGCAAAAATACTCAATAAAATGCTGGCAAACAGAATCCAAGAACACATATAAAAAATTGTACATGATGATCAAGTAAGCTTCATCCCAGAGAGGCAGGGCTATTCAACATATGAAAATCTATCAACATAATCCATCATATAAATAAACGTAAGGAAAAAAACCCATATGATCATTTCATTAGATGCTGAAAAAGCATTTGACAAAATTCAACACCTCTTTATGATAAAGATCTTGGAGAGATTATGGATACAAGGTTCATTCCTAAATATAATAAAGGCAATATACAGCAAGCTGACAGCTAACATTAAATTAAATGGAGAGAAATTCAAAGTCATCCCACTAAAATCCGGAACAAGACAAGGTTGTCCACTCTCTCCATATCTCTTCAATATAGTGCTTGAAGTTCTAGCAATAGCAATAAGACCGCATAAAGAGATCAAGGGGATTCGAATTGGAAAGAAAGAGGTCAAACTTTCATTATTTGCAGATGATATGATAGTGTACATAAGCGACCCCAAAAACTCTACCAAAGAACTCCTACAGTTGATAAACACCTTTAGTACTGTGGCAGGATACAAGATCAACTCCAAAAAATCAGTTTCCCTCCTATACACAAAGAACAAAGATACAGAGAGGGAAATCAGAGAAACATCACCTTTCACAATAGTCACAAATAGCATAAAGTATCTTGGGGTAACTCTAACCAAGGAAGTGAAAGATCTATTTGACAAGAACTTTAAGGTTTTGAAGAAAGAAATTGAAGAGGATACCAGAAAATGGAAGAATTTCCCATGCTCTTGGATTGGGAGGATCAACATAGTAAAAATGGCAATTCTACCAAAAGCAATCTATAGATTCAATGCAATCCCCATCAAAATCCCAGCGAAATTCTTCACAGACCTTGAGAGAACAATAATAAAGTTTATATGGCAAAACAAAAAACCCAGGATAGCCAAAACAATCCTATACAATAAAAGTACTTCCGGAGGCATTACCATCCCTGACTTCAAACTCTATTACAGAGCTACAGTAATGAAAACAGCTTGGTATTGGCACAAAAACATAGATGTTGATCAATGGAATCGAATTGAAGACCCAGATCTTAATCCACAAACCTATGAACAACTGATTTTCGACAAAGGAGCTAAAACTATACAATGGAAGAAAGAAAGCATCTTTAACAAATGGTGCTGGCATAACTGGATGTCAACCTGTAGAAGAATGAAAATAGATCCATATCTACCACCATACACAAAACTCAAGTCCAAATGGATTAAAGACCTCAATATTAATCTGACCACATTGAACCTGATAGAAGAGAAAGTGGGAAGTAGTTTACAAGACATGGGCACAGGAGACCACTTCCTAGGTAGAACCCTAGTACCACAGACACTGAGAGAAACAATTATAGAAATGGGACCTCCTGAAACTGAGAAGCTTCTGTAAAGCAAAGGACACTGTCATTAAGACAAAAAGGCAACCTACTGATTTGGAGAAGATCTTCTCCAACCCCTCATCAGACAAAGGTCTGATCTCCAAAATATACAAAGAACTCAAGAAATTAGACACTAAAACTTTAATTAACTCAATTAAAAAATAGGGTTACTGAACTGAACAGAGAATTCTCAACAGAAGAAGTTTGAATGGCCAAAAGACACTTAAGGTCATGCTCAACCTCCTTAGCAATCAGGGAAATGCAAATCAAAACAACTTTGAGATATCATCTTACACCTGTCAGAATAGCTAAAATCAAAAAACACCAATGATAGCCTGCCTATGCTGGAGAGGATGTGGAGTGAGGGGAACACTCATCCATTGCTGGTGGGAATGCAAACTTGTGAAGCCACTGTGGAAATCAATGTGGCGGTTTCTCAGGAAACTGGGAGTCAACCTACCTCAGGACCCAGCAATTCCACTCTTGGGAATATACCCAAGAGATGCCCTATCATACTACAAAAGCATTTGTTCATCTATGTTCATAGCAGCACTATTTGTAATAGCCAGAACCTGGAAACAACCTAGATGCCCCTCAATAGAAGAATGGTTAAAGAAGGTGTGGAACATATGCACATTGGAGTTTTACTCAGTGGTAACAAACAATGACATCTTGAATTTTGCATGCAAATGGATGGAAATAGAAAACATTTTACTGAGTGAGGTATCCCAGACCCAAGAAGAGGAATATGGTATGTACTCACTCATAAGTGGATTCTAGCCATAATTACAGGACATTGAGCCTATAATTAGTGATGCTAGAGAAACTAAATAAGAAGGTGAACCCCCCAAAAATCATATAGTTATCCTCCTGGATAATGGAAGTAGACAAGATTGCCAGGCAAAACTTAGGACACGGGGGTCTGGGGGGGGGAGTGGATGTAAGGGGAGATGGGTAGAGAGAAGGGAGAAGGGGAGGATTCAGGAGAGCTGGGAGCTGGGGGAATGGGATGGGTGGGATGGAGGAAGGGTGGATATGGGAGCATGGAAGTAGATATCTTAATTAAGGGAGCCATTTTAGGGTTTGCAAGAGACTTATCTCTAGAGGGGTTCCCAGGTCCAAGGAGAGGTCCCCAGATTGTTCCTTGGGCAGCAGAGGAGAGGGTGCCTGAACTGGCCTTGTCCCATGGCCACACTGATGAATATCTTGCATATCACCATAGAATCTTCATCTGGCGATGGATGGAGATAGAGACAGAGACCCACATTGGAGCACTGGACTTAGCTCCCAAAGTCCAAATGAGGAGCAGAAGGAGGGAGAACATGAGCAAGGAAGTCAGGACCACGAGGGGTGCGTCCACCCACTGAGATGGTGGGACTGATCTAATGGGAGCTCACCAAGGCCAGCTGGACTGGGAGTGTTGGAGCGTGTGATCAAAATGTTCACTCTGAACGTGGCTGGCAATGAAGGCTGACTGAGAAGCCAAGGACAATGGCACTGGGTTTTGATTCTACTGCATGGACTGACTTTGTGGGAGCCTGGTTTGTTTGGATGCTCACCTTTATAGACCTGGATGAAGGGAGGAGAACCTTGGACTTTCCACCGGGCAGGGAATCCTGACTGCTCTTAGAACTAGAGAGGGAGGGAGAAGTGAGGAAGGGGAGGGGAAAGGAGGCAGGGAAGAGGTGGAAATTTTTAATAAATAAATAAATAAATATGAAAATAAAAATAAAGGAAAAAGAAAGATTTAAAGTTCTTGTCAAAAAAATCAAGGCAAAAACGTTTTGCTGTTTTATTGCATATTTATTTTTTCATTTTTCTTTCCTTCTTTTGTAAAACGTGGGTAAGGAACTTGGCTAATGAAGCTTTATCGGATCCTCTTTAACCTAAAGAATGTGTCTAGCTGTTCTTGCCAAATAGAATGAAATTCTTTTCCCATATTCTCAGGGGGCAAATAGTCATATATTTTAGAAACATCTGGCCCAGGGATGTGAATTGTGAAATGCTTTTCAGAGAATTATCCAGAAATATCTGGTTTCAATGGACAGTGAGAGTTATGTTGTTGTTGTTGTTTGGGTTTGGAAAAGTGAATCTCGCCACACAGGGGAAATGAATAAGAGAAAATATGAGGAACTGGGCTGATTTCCTCTGAGTTTGAGGCCAGCCTATTCTACACAGTGAGTGCCAGGCCAGTAAGAACTACATAATAGAACCCTGTCTCAGGAGGAGGAAGAGGAGGAGGAGGCGGAAACACATCTGAGTCAGCTGATTACAAAATGTGTGCTTGTAATTCCAGCGCTTGGAAGACAGAGACAAGAGGGTCAGGAGATCAAGGCCTCAACTGCACATAGAGTTTAAGACTATCCTGAATTATGTAGCATAACCCTGTCTTGAAAATGAAATAAATAAGTAAGCCGGTAAGTGCTTCCCTAACCTGATCTCAAAGGTCCTTCATAATTCTATCTCGGCATGCCTCTCCTTCACTATTTCCTACTGGGGTTCAGTGTGGCACTTACCTCCTTACCACCACCTTTGCCTACCTGCTCAATCACCCCCTCTTCTGTCTGTCATCCATACATCCTCAGAATAGCTTATGCTTTCCCAACATCTCCTGCTTCTTTCCTAAGCTTTCCTGAACTTCCTTCCCCGGTGAAACCCACCTCCTCCTTGGGAATACAGCTCCTTCCCACAGCCACAGTGCCCTGTCTCTTGACTATTAGTAACTTGCTGTCGTTTGCATTCAGTCTCTGCCAAAATGATAACCTCTAACACTGCTATAGCCTGAATGTTGGCATGTTCCCACTTAAGTGCTGAAGCCCAATGTGATGGTGTTTGGAGATCTGGCCTTTAGGAGGTTGTAAGGTCATGAAGGCAGAGCCCGCCACTGACTCGATGAGTTCCATTAGAAGAGACACCCTTCACAAGCGCTTACTGAAGAAATACCCCGTCATCTGCTAGGAAAGAAGAGAGGCTTCACCTGGCCATACTGACATCCTGATCCCACAATGCCAGCTTCTAGAAATATGAGAAAATAAATTTCTGTTTTGAAAGCACTGGGCTTACAGTTCTTTGTGATGGTCACCGGAGATAACTAACAATAACTTCCCCCTCTCTTGTTTTGTCTCCTACCTTCCCAACAGGGTGGCTTACTGTCCTGGAGAGGAGGAGCTCACATACTGTAGCATCTTAACATGTGATTCAGTGGCTCAGCCCTCAAATTCAGCCCAGTGTTCTGATCAGGAGAGGAGAAACCTGTCTACTTTTGTGGAAGAACGGCTTTAAAAATAGCTTAAGCTAGGCACTGTGGTGTGTGTCTGTAATTTCAGCACTTGGGAGGCAGAAGCAGGAGGATTGTTGTTAGCTGAAGGCCAGTCAGGACTGCATAGCAAGACCTTGTGAGAAGAAAATGAAGATGGTGGTGATGATGATGGTAACAATGAGGATGATGATGATTCAGACCAAGCTTCGTGCTATAGGCCTATAAATCCCAGCAGTTTGGAAGGAAAGGCAGCAGGATCATGAGCATACGTCCAGCCTGAGCTACACAGAAAGACCCTCTCTTAAGACAGAAACAAGAGCAAGCACACAAGAAAAAGAGCTGGGCACATAGCTCAATGGTGCCATATTTGCCCGTCGAGCATGCCCACGTTCAATGGCCAACACCTTAGGGAAACAATGGATAAATAAATTCAAGGCCGCTTTTGTATCTTGAAGATTGTGTCCTAACTAGAATAATGCTTCCTAAAAGTAGCGACTTGAGAGGCTGAAGAGATGGTTCAGGGGTTAAGGGCACTTGTCGCTCTTGCAGAAAACCCAGGTTTCATTCCCAGCATCTACAAAGTGGTTCACAACTAGCTGTGACTCCAGTTCCAGGGGAGCCAATGACCTCTTCCGGCACTGGGCACACATGTAGACATACACACAAACAAAACATTCACACATACAAAATAAAATAATAACTGTGAAAAATCTTATTATTATACTTAAGACTTCAGTGTCTGCGCTAAGATTTTCGGTTGATTCTCTCAGCGCTTGAATGTTATTCAGCCTTCCTTACGGTTGATAATATTTTAAATTAGTTTCTCATCTCTCTGGCTCATGAGAGCCCATAGCCTACCTTCTCTCCATCCTGCACATGGTTCTTCACAGCAACAGCCTTTTCTCTATTATCATGAAAGCCAGTGCCAGCCTTTCTTTCAACTGAGTGGCTGAGATTTCCCAGGAAGCTAAACCAGAATTAGTGAAGTTTAACACTTCAGAATTAAATTCTTAACCCAGAAAAGCTTTATCTTTTTTGTTTGTTTGTTGTCAATATAACCTGTCCTGCAGTTTCCCCTCCCTCCACCCCTCCCCCTCCCCCCCTCCCCTTCAGATCCATTCCTCCATTTCCCTTCAGAAATGACCAGATTTCCTAGAAATATCCACCGAACACAATACAAGATACAATAAAACTATGTACTACACTGATATCAAGGCAATCCAGTAGAAGGGAAAGAGTCTTTTCTTTTTTAAAGAAAGCAAGCTATCCTTTTTTTTTATTATTTTACATACAAATCCCAGTTCCCACTGCCTCCCCTCCTCCCATTTCCTCCACCTTACTCCCAACCCACCCATCCCCCAT
Organism: Myodes glareolus; assembly: GCF_982192425.1. Classification (NCBI taxonomy): domain Eukaryota; kingdom Metazoa; phylum Chordata; class Mammalia; order Rodentia; family Cricetidae; genus Myodes; species Myodes glareolus. The sequence goes on along the minus strand of NC_142048.1, from coordinate 6,423,566 downwards.
CCACTTCTCAGAGAGGGTCAGGCATATTGCTTTGAGGACCAAGCCCCTCCCTACTATATCTAGGCTGAGCAAGGTATTCATCCAAAGAGAATGGGGTCCCAAAAGCCAGTATAAACAGTAGGAATAAATCTTGATGCCACTGCCAGTGGTCCCACAGTCTGCCCCAGTCATACAACTGTCACCCACATTCAGAGGAACTAGTTTGGTCCTATGCTGGTTCCTTCCCTGTCTGACTGGAGTTAGTGAGCTCCCATTAGCTCAGGTAGACTGTTTCAGTGGGTGTCCCCATCATGGTCTTGACCCCCTCTTTGCTCATATTCTCACTCCTCCCACTCTTCAACTGAACTTTGGGGGCTCAGTCCAGTGCTCTGCTTCAGGTCTCTGCCTCTGGGAAAAGGGTCTTAAGAGCAGACTAAAGAATCAGAGACACCCCCATTCCCACTGTTAGGGGTCCCACAGAAGTATCAAGCTAACAGCCATAACATTTGATTGCTGCTTCAATGTCTGTGAACCTTTACGAGGCCGGCTTAGATGAAGTCTGTAGCCTGTGTTCTGCTGTTCTCAGCCCCTCTGACTCCTACATTTCTTCCTCCCCTTTTCCACAGAGCTCCGCAAACTCCAAGGGGGAGGGAGTTACAAGCTCCAGTGCAGATCTTCAGTTTGGGCTCTCTTTCCACCTAATGTTTGCCTGTGGTCTCTGCATCTGTTCCCATCATCTACCTTCAGGTAGCCTCTCTGGTGACAACTGGCGTAGGTGCCCATCTATGACTATATAAGGATGCTGTTAGGAATCATTCCATTGACTTTTTTTTTCTATCATAGGTCTCTGGGCTATCAAACAGCTGACTCCTGGTCATGCAGGCAGTTGTGGGCCTTGGCTCCCTCTCGTGGTGTGGGCCTCCAGCTAGACCAGTCATTGGGTGGCCACTCTTAGATGCCCTATGCCTTCATCACGCTAGTATATCTTGCGGGCAGGATAGACGTAGGCTGAAGGTTTTGTGGCTTGGTCATTGTCCCAGTCCCACTTCTGAAAGCCTGGCCTGGTTACAAAGGATGGCTGCTTCAGGCTCTGAACAGATAGTGGTCTGACCAAGGTGAAGCCAGCACTAGATCTGTCTGCACGCTGCCATGTCCTGTCACGGTGATGATGGACTGAACCTCTGAAATGTAAACCATCCCCAGTTGAATGTTTTCCTTTATAATAGTTGCTGTGGTCATGGTGTCTCTTCACAGTGATAGAAATCCAAACTAAGACATTAGTCCTCTATCTGATGTGGATTAGGTGAAAATCTTTTCCCATTCTGTAAGCTGTGATTTCATGCTGTTGATGGTATCCTTTGCCTTACAGAAGTTTCTCAGTTTACTGATGTCCCGTTTACTGATTGTTGATCTTAGCTCCTACACTGAGTGTTCTGATCAGGAAGTTGTGTCCTTTGTCAAAGCATTTGACATCAGTCCTCACTTTCTTTCCTATCAGGTTCAGTGTGTCTGGTTTTGTGTTGAGGTCTTTGATCCACTTGAACTTGAGTTTTGTTCAGGGTGATAGATATAGATTATTTCCTTTCTTCTACATGCAGATAGCCAGTTATACCAGCACTATCTGTTGAAGACGCTTTATTATTTCTGCTATGTATTTCTGGCTCCTTTATTGAAAGTCAGGTGTTCTTGGGTCTGCGAATTTGTGTCTGGGACTTCTATTTAATTCAATTGGTCAACATTTGACACACGAATCAATGTGTCTGTTTTTCTGTGAATACCATATAGTTTTAATTACTTTAGCTCTGTGGTACAGCTTGAAATCTGGGATGGTGCTACCTCTGGAAGTTCTTTTATTATACAATAATATTTTTTGCTATCCTAGGCTTCTTGTTTTTCTATAGGATTTTGAATATTGTTCTTTCAAGGTCTGTAATAAATTGTGTTAGAATTTTGATAGGGATTACATTAAATCTGTAGATTGCTTTGAATAGGATTGCCATTTTTACTATGTTGATCTTACTGATCCTAGAGCATAGGAGATCTTTCAGTCCTCTGATGTTTTCTTTACTTTCTTTCTTCAAAGATTTGAAGGTTTTTTTTTTTTAACATACAGGTCTTTTGCCTGGTTGGTTAGAGTTAAGATATTTTGTATTGTTTGTAACTATTGTGAAAGGTATTGTTTCCCTAATTTCTTTCTCAGTTCATTTGTCATTTGCATATAGGAGGACTACTGATTTTTTCTTTAGTTAATCCTTTATCCATGCACTTCACTGAAGGTGTGCAGCAGCTATAGGAATACCTTACTAGAATTTTAAGGGGCTGCTTGTATATATTAGCATATCATCTGTGAATACCAATACTTTGACTTATTCTTTCCCAATTTTGTTGCAAAAGGAGCGGCAGACTGCATTCCTGCCAGGATCCCAGCTCTCCAGCTAGTTTAAACCCGAAATAATTACATGGAGACTATATTCTTTTAAACATTGCCTGGCCTGTTAGTTCTAGCCTCTTATTGGCTAATTTTTACATCTTGATGAACCCATTTCTAATAATCTGTATAGCACCATCACGAGGTGGTGGCTTACTGGGAAAGATTCAGCATGTCTGACCTGGCGGCTGGTTCCATGGCATTTGACTGTCTCTGCTTATTTCTCCCAGCATTCTGTTCTGTCCAATCAGATGTTCTGACCAATCAGGCCAAGCAATTTCTTTATTAATTAACCAATGAAAGTAACACATAGACAGATGACTCCTACATCACAGTTTCTCTCCCCTGACTCCTTCAGTTGTCTTGTTTCTCTAGCTAGAACTTCAAGCACAATACTGGATAGATATAGAGAGAGTGGACAGCTGGTTTTGTTCCTGATTTTAGTGGAACTACTTTGAGTTCCTCTCTATTTAATTTGATGTTGGTTGCCAGCTTGCTGTAAATAGCCTTTATTATGTTGAGGTATGTTCCTTGTATCCATCTCATGAAGGGGTATTGAATGTTTTGAAAGCCTTTTTCAGTATTCAATGAGATTATCATGTGGGTTTTTTCACTCAGTTTGTTTATATGATAGATTACATTGACTGATTTTCATATGTTGAAACATTCTGTATCTCTGGGATGAAACCTAAGTTGGTCATAGGGGATGATCTTTTTGATGTGTTCTTAGATTTGTTTGTTTGTTTTTAATGTTTATTTATTATGTATACAATATTCTGTCTGTGTGTATGCCTGAAGGCCAGAAGAGGGCACCAGACCTCATTATAGATGGTTGTGAGCCACCATGTGGTTGTTGGGTATTGAACTCAGGACCATTGGAAGAGCAGGAAATGCTCTTTACCGCTGAGCCATCTCTCCAGCCCCCTTAGATTTGTTTTTCGAATATTCTTGCATCTATGTTCATAAGGGAAGTTGGTCTGTTATTCTTTTTTTTTGTTGTTGAGTCTTTGGGTGGTTTGGGTATCAGGGTGACTTTGACTTTATAAATGAATATAGTAATGTTGCTTCTATTTTTTTAAAAGTAATTTTATTAAATTATAAAAGTTTCCATTTACGCCCCTCTTCCCAACACCCTCTCACTCCCCCCCCCTCCCTCTCCTCCTCCCTCTTTGTCCCTAAGGGCAGTCAGGGTTTCCAGCCCTGTGGGAAGTTCAAGTTCCTCCCCCCTCCCTCCAGGTCCAGGAAGGTGAGTATCCAAACAGACTGGATCCCAAAAATCCAGTATATGCAGAGGAAACTAGTCCCAGTGTCATTGTCAATGGCTTCTCAGAAAGACTCCGGGCCAGCCACATTCAGAGAATCCGGCCACATTCAGAGAATCTGGTTGGATCACGTGCTCCTTCAGTCGCAGTCCAACTGCCCTTGGTAAACTCTCATTAGACACGACCCCTTGTATCAGTGGGTGATAGCATCCCTCGCAGTCCTTCGTCATTTTCTTCGTCCTTCTGCTCCTCATTTGGACCTTGGGGGGCTCAGTCCGGTGCTCCAATGTGGGTCTCCGTCTGTATCGCCATCCATCGCCAGATGAAGGATCTATGGTGATAATGTTGCTTCTATTTTTATTTTATAGAATAGTTTGAGGAAAGTTGGCATTTTTTTTAATTCTTTGGTACTTGTCCTCTTTGAAAGTCTGATAGAATTCTGCACTGAAACTGTCTGGCCACAGGCTTTTTTGGTTGGGAAAATTCTAATGACTGCTTCTATTTCTTAAAGGTCACAGGTCTATTTAAATTGTTTACTTGATCTTGATAAGTGGTATCTACTGAGAAATGTATCCATTTATCCTAGGTTGTCCAATTTTGTGTTGTATTGGTTTTTAAAGTATGACCTAATGATTCTTTTAATTTTCTCAGTGTCTGTTATTATGACCCCATTTTATTTCTTATTTTATTAATTTGGATAGTCTCTCTCTGGGTCTTATAGTTAGTTTGGATAAAGGTTTATTGTCTTATTAATTTTCTCAAAGAACCATTTTTTTGTATTTTTCTCTTTGTTTCTATTTTATTGATTTCAGTCGTCAGTAGTGTCCCTTCCTTCCTTCCTTCCTTCCTTCCTTCCTTCCTTCCTTCCTTCCTTTCTCTTTTCTTCTTCTTTTTTTGTTTTTTTGAGACAAGTTTTCTCTATAGCTTTAAAGCCTTCATGGAACTTACTCTGTAGAGCACTTTCCTTGTGTCCCCTAAGTTTGGGTATATTGTGCATTCTTTTTCACTGAATTCTAGGTTGGCTTTCATTCCTGTCTTTCTTTCTTCCTTGACCTAGTAGTCATTAAGTAGAGAGTTGTTCAGTTCCCACGGGTTTGTAGGTCAGTGTGTGATTTAAGCTTTAGTAATATTTCTTTTACAAATGTAGGTGCCCTTGAGCTCAGAGCATAGACATTAAGAATTGAAATGTTCTCTTGGTGGATTTTTTTCTTTGATGACTGTAAACCACCCTTCCCCATCTCTTTTGATTAACTTTGGTTTGAAGTCTATTTTGTTAGATATTAGAATGGCTATACCACCTTGTTTCTTAGATCCATTTGCTTAAAACATCTTTTCCAAACCCTTTATTCTGAGGTAATATCATTGATGTTGAAGTATATTTTTTGCATGCAGTTAAAGACTAGATCCTGTTTTTGTAGCCATCCTATTAGTCTGTGTGTTTTTATTGGGTAAGTGAGTCCATTGATAATAGAGAGATCAATGATTCATAGTAATTGGTAATTTCTGTTTTTGTTTGTTTGTTGCTGCTGTTGATGGTGGTGGTGTGTGTATGTGTGTATGTGTGCGTGTGTAGTGCATTTCCTTTCTTTTGGTTTTGCTAAAGTAAGATTATTTATTTCCTATGCTTTCATGAGTATTGTTAACCCCCTTGGGTTTGAGTTTTACTTCAAATATCTTCTGTATGGCTGGATTTGTAGATAGATATTGCTTAAACTTGACTTTATCATGAAATATCTTGTTTTATACATTTATGGTGATTGAAAATTTTGCTAGGTATAGTGGTCTGATCTGCCTTCTGTGGTCTGTTAGTGTCCGCAGATCATTTCTCCAGGCCCTTCTCATTTTTACAGTCTCAGTTGAGAAGTCGGGTGTGATTCTGATAAGGCTGACTTTGTATGTTACTTGGCCTTTTTCCCTTGAAACGTTTAGTATTCTTTCTTTGTTCTGTATGTTTAGTGTTTTGATTACTATGTAGCACACAGACTTTCTTTTATGGTCCAATTTATGGTGTTCTTCAAGCTTCTTGCATCTTTATAGGCATCTCCTCCTTTAGGTTAGAAAAATTTTCTTCTGTGATTTTGCTAAAAATATTTCCTGGACCTTTGAGCTGGGAATCTTCTCTTTCCTCTATTTGTATTATTCTTAGATTTGATCTTTTTATGGTGTCCCAGATTTCTTGGATGCTTTGTGTCAGGAAATTTTTAGATTGAACATTTTCCTTGACCGATGTATCCATTTCTTTTATAGTATCTTCTCCACCTGAGATTCTCTCTTCCATCTTTTCTATTCTGTTGGTAATGTTTGCATCTATGGTTCCTGCTTACTTACCTTGATTTCCCATTTCCAGAATTCCCTCAGTTTGCATTTTCTTTACTGCTCATACTTCCATTTCCAGGTCTTGAACAATTTTATTCATTTCCTTCACCTGTTTGTGCTTTCTTGGATTTCTTTAAGGGACTTACTAATTTTCTCTTTAAGAAATACAATCATCTTAATAAAGCTGGTTTTAAGATGTTTTCCGTGAGCTTTCAGTTGTGTTTGAATACTCAGGGTTGCTGTAGTCAGAGAACTGGGCACTGGTGCTGACATACTGCCTTGGCTGTTGTTGATTTTGTTCTTATGCTGGCCTCTAGGATCTGGGTTTGTGATAATTATAGGTCTAGGTGCTGATTTCTGAGTTTGTCTTTGTTGGATGGGTGTTTTGATTCTTGGTTTCTGTTTTCTCTCTGGTGTTATAGTTGGTGTAGCCTGTGGTTGAGTAGGGGGCTGGACTTCTGGCAGCCGAATTGGTCTCTGGTAGAGCAAGAAGTCTCTTTTTTAGTTTTTAACACACATATGACTCTTGAAAAGGAAAAAAATATTTGTTTTTAAAAAGACAAAACAAAGCAAGTTTCTGAGGGCTGGATTCTGACTTCTGTCCTTTATCTAAGATGAGATGTTGATAGTTTCCCTGCATAATGATACATTCTAGTAATAACAGATCGGGGAAAGACTGACGTCTTGGTTCATGCTCTCTTGCTAAAACTGATGCCACACACAGGGCCATTTACAAAGGAAATAAATCTCTATATCTCAGGCTTCTGGAAGTCCAAACACATGGTGCTGGCACCCACACGGCACCCGAGGAGGGTCTTCCTACTGTGTGATGCATGGTGAAGCCTTACTATTGCCAGAGAAAGCATGACAGAGAGCTCTCTTTTTATAATTGAGTCACTCCAAAATGACCCATCAGTCTTCCCATCCACTAACCCATTAACTAACTTGTCAGCTAATCCCTGAACTAATCCATTAATGAAGCAGAGCCCTCATGACTCAGTCACCTCTTAAAGGTGCCACCTGATCTCAGCATTTCACAGTGGGGGCCATATTTCAACCTGAGGTGTTGGCGGGGAGGGCAGAGAGGGCATTCAAACCATAGCAACTGGACTCTCTGAGAGCTCACTCTTCTTCTTTATAAGTCTAGGAATGGTTCAGCCATCACAGCAGCTGACGGGGATATATCGAGATTTATGTGGAAGTGCAAGCCCCCCTAAACCTCTCAGGATTCAGAAGGAAAGCTATAGCAAGCAAACACTGACTAAGAGGTGTGAGAGTAAGCAAATTTTCTCACATACATCTTTTCATCATGTCCCATTGCTCTTCCTCTGTTCTCCCCAAAGCATTTTCACTGTACACCCGATGACCTCTCTCAATGTTCCTCCCAGTCCTACAAGGTTCCCAGTTCCTATATCCACACAGACATAATTAACAATTCTTTGGTAAAGAACAATGATACCAAACATGAATTTCTTGGAGCTAACAATTTCTTAGGGATAAGACTGATAAAGCAGGCACTTTGTGTCTCGGAGGGGGTGTGGCTGTGAAGCCACCAGGCAAACAACAGGAGGATTAATTAAGGATGGTGCTTTAATTCAGTACAGAGTTCTAAGAAGAAGAAAAGGGGGGGAAGGGTTGTGTGTTAACTACATTTGTGGGGTTGGTTAAGCTGGAAGTTTGTAATTGAAAAATGTAGAGAAGAAGGGAAGAAAATCCCTACAGTGTTGTGCGCTCTCTAAGCACTTCTGGTCAGGCTGGAAACATAGCATTTGCGGTAGCCATGGCAAGCAGCGTAATCCATGGGAGGAAAGCAGATGGCGCTTGGCCCCCCAGTTAAGCAACAGAGTGATGTTGATGTAGGGGTGCTGTGTCCGTTGGCACCGAGGTGAGAAGGAATTCCTTTCTCTGGGGTTGGTTCAGCAATCTAAGCTTTGCTGTTGTATGTTTAGTAGTAAAGGCAATCCTCCCACCTCAGACTCCTGAGTGCTTGACTTACTAGTATCTGACACCAGACCTAGGCCGAGAGTGCCTTTCTCAGAGTCCTAGAGATACTAGTTTGAAAGTGGCCCATACATGGAGGCTGGAGTGTAGAGAAGCAGCCCTGAAATCCCTCCGAGTGTCCTATTAGCTAATCCTTTACTGCTCCTTGTCAAGGGGCCTCTTACTACTCTCCCTGTTAGAGTCCAAGATGAGCCCCTTCATTGAATGACCACCCAGAGTTCTAGAAGTCCATACTATAGAACTGGAGATGGTGTTCAGTGTTCAGAAAATCTCCCCCCTCTACCCCTTTTCCCCTTCAAGCCCTCTTTCTCTCTCTCTTTCTCCAGGCTTCATCTCTCCACTCTAGGTCATGGGTTCAGTAGATGACTGGGGCAAAAGGAACACCCCAGGGCTTTCTTACTGAGGTCCACCAAGCTTCTGCCCTGCAGGTTCCTCTGCCACACAATGACTCTGGATTGAACTCAGGGTCTCCATGGCCCAACTGTCCTCCCTGGGTATTTCTATGTATACTTAATATCCTCAGCGTGTATGTTTAAATCATGTTGCTGTGTGCAACAGTGAAGGCCACTCAGAGCAGCATAGAAGAAACATTTTAAAAGGAGAATGAATTGGCAGCCAAAATTCTCAAAAACAAAGAAGCCTTGGTAATGTATCTACCCCACCCCTATATTTAAAGACTCCCAGAACTCAGAGGAAGAAAGGCAGAAGAAAATGAACTCTGCTGTCTGCTGTAATGGAAGTTTTCTAGCATACTTCTGAAAATATCTCAGTGATTCCAGGCCATAGAGGAATAAGATTTGGAACAAATTCCCTATAATCAAGAACCCCAAAGGATCTAAAGGTGCCAGAGCCCAACAAGCTTGCTGGATGGTTATAAGCCAGTAGCCAGCTTGTCACTCCTTGCTACAGACAGCCTTGGCTCTGTGACACAGCTTCCTAGGCCATGATGATCCTGTCACCAAACATGCAACCCAACCCACTTGATGTGAGCCCAGAAATGCCTCAAGGAAAACAAACCACCAGCCTAAAGAGAAATCACACAGCTTTGCACTTGAGGTAACTCATCATTGCTCTGTTGGACTTGGAGTCAAGACCATTTCAATACACCCGCAGGCACTGTCACCAGGAAGCTTTTGTTCTCAAGAGCAGAGTAACATACCTCAACTCAGCAATGCCGATGGGAGACTGGGCAATGAGAATCCCCCATGTGGCCACTCCAAAGCACATGCAGGCCCGGTAAGAAGTGTTTGTAGGAATGGTTTGCTCAATATTCCAAAATTTACTTTTCCTGTGTCTTGTCTATGAGTACCATGAAGGGGTGGTGTGGAAGAGATGTCTGAAATTCGAAGACCAGTTTAGACCTATTCCTCCAGGTCTGCTGAGCTTTGCGGCCACACATGCAGAGCAGCGTTCATCCTGCCCTGGTACCAGCACTCGTGCAGATCCAAGCCCCTTTCACAGCCCCTCCATGCGCCTACAGAGTGAAAAAGACAAACCTTTCCTAGGTCTATCCAGTTCTGGAAAACCACGTTCATGTCCAAAGCCCTGGCCAAACGCTGTTCAGAACTCAGAACACAGACAGCAGCAAAGAGTCCTCCCTCCACTGCTGTTACTCCCCCATTCTCCTCCACTGCTGTTACTCCCCCATTCTCCTCCACTGCTGTTACTCCCCCATTCTCCTCCACTGCTGTTACTCCCCCATTCTCCTCCACTGCTGCTACTCCCCCATTCTCCTCCACTGCTGCTACTCCCCCATTCTCCTCCACTGCTGTTACTCCCCCATTCTCCTCCACTGCTGTTACTCCCCCATTCTCCTCCATTGCTGTTACTCCCCCATTCTCCGCCAGCCTTATACACTACCAGCATTGCATAAAGTGTGGGCTTTGGAACCAGAGGTATAAAATGAGGACATGACTGCTTCAAGGTATGGTTGAGGGAAAGGTTTTCTTGCAGATATGAGGGAGAGCACAGTCAGGGGCATCTGGAAGAGTCCAGAGCAGGGAGAGAAAATAACGGCCTAAATATGGCCAGTGGACTGCACAGGGCCATGAAAGGAGAGAGAGTAAGAGAGGAGGGTCAAGAGACAGTGACAAGAAAGAGATCAAGAGAGAGGGGGGGGATCACAAGGACACGTGGCTGAAATGGTGGAGTTATCTAGGATGAGAAGTTAGGGGAAAGGAAAGTTCATGAACTGGAGAAGTTTAGGGAAGAGAGAGGGGAGAAGAACTGAGTAGCGCCATGGGGACTGAAAGCCAGCTTCCACTTTGCACACTAGAAGACGCCAGTTTCTTTTGGCCCTGACAAGCTTCTTGGAAGTTCAAGCCTCCCTGGGCTTGCTGGTTAGCTTCCTGTCAGCTTGGCATGAACTAGAGTCATCTGGGAAGAGGGAACCTCAACTGAAAAAGTACCTCCATAAGCTCACCACTGGGCAAGTCTAGTTCCTAATTGGTTAAGGCTGATGTGGGAGTGTCCAGTTCACTGTGAGTGGTGCCACCTCTGGATAGGTGCTCCTGGCTGGCATAAGAAAGTAAGCTAAACAAGCTAGTTAGCAACTTACTTAATGGCTTCTAGCTCAGTTCCCTCCTCAAGCCCTGCACTGACTTTCCTTCATGATAGACTGTAAGATGAAACAAACCCTTACTCCCCAAGTCACTTCTGGCCATGGTGTTTACCACAGCAATAGAAAGCAAACTACGGGAGCTGGAGAGGTGGCTCAGAAGTTAAGAGCACTGACTGTTCTTCCAGAGGACCTGAGTTCAATTCCCAGCAACCACATGGTGGCTCACAGCCATCTATAATGACATCTGGCTCCCTCTTCTGGCCTGCAGGCATACATGAAGGCAGAACACTGTATGCATAAATAATAAATAAATCTGAGAGAGATAGAGAGAGAGAGAGAGAGAAAGGCCCCATCCACAATTTCCTGGAAGAATTTCTGCTGGTCTCTTCTCTAGGGAAATCTTGTGAGACATCATCATTGCAGAAAGATGAAAAACATGATGTTTATTAAAAGCATACGTGCTAACCTCAGCGAAATGTTGCTAGGTAACAAGAGTTGTGTGCAGCCTGGCCAACTGTCTGCAGGGGCCTGGACCAGTCATCTGTTGTTAGGTTCCTCTTAGGTCAGTGACTCACACAGAGGGCTTTCTAAGAACAATGGTGGACCCATTTTCCCTCCTAATGGGAGATGCTTGCTTTGCTTGCAACTAGTCTCTCTCCCCTGGCTTTCCTCTTGCCAAGTCAATAAAATGAGAGCATTCCTCAGCTTTGTCTAGCAGTGTACTAAAGAAAGACCAATTAGCCACAGTGAGGAAACTTGGCCTCGATGAACCCAGCCAGAGCCACGGGTACACAAAATAGAAGCCATCTCCCCAAGCTAAAAAAACCTTGTCATCAGGAACCCCCTTCTCAGGAGAGAGTATGAAAATAAAAAATAAACTTAAAGTTAAGTGCCACATCCAGTACGGGGTGGGAGACTCATGTAGCCACACGCACCTTCATTTCCCTGGAAGAAAGCAGAGACTCAGAGGTGACCCTGCCCTGATGTGACTACAGGCAAGGCTGGATCTGGCCCCCAGGTCTGTTTACTTCTTTCCCAGGACTCAAAGCCTTCATGCAATGCCTCATCCAGGGCTACATAAGAAGCCCAGAGTCATTTAGGTAAGCGGGGCCCATGGCTCACCGGACAGGATTTGAGAGTTGCCACCAACTGAAGTAGCTCATGAACAATTGCCTGGAGCCCCTGCCACCATTTTTCCTTTGAGTGATTAATTTTCAAATAGACTTGTCTTTATTCTGTCTCTTCCCACCCACTGCTACTTCTCCATAGTCAGGAAAGCATTCAATCTTCACCACCAAAAAAAAAAAAAAAAAAAAATCCAGTTTCCCCCATCTCTACCCGACTCCCTTCGCTGCCTTTTTGAGACTGCAACTCCTTAGAAACGGGAATGGAAGCCACTGCACATTCTAAATCCTCTTTTATCCTCGCCACGACTGAAGTAGGCTTTCCTAAATGTGGCCAGACATGGATCTTGTCAATCTTCTTTCTTCTTGGCCCTTTGTTCAGTGTTACTGGCCACTGCTTCCCTGAACTGTCTTCTCTGCCTCAAACAGCCTCCCTTTCTTCCTGATTTATCCGTGCTGCTCTGATTCATTCTGCTTTGTGACTTGTGCAGCACCCTGGTCTCTTAACTTAAAATCTCTGTTCTCCTGGACCAAAAGAATCACCATAGTGTCCATCATTCGGGTGGAGGCAGGAAGGTGTACACTTTGACCCCTCTTCCTGTTCCTCCTTCTCCATATTCAATTAACAAAGTTTTATAAATCCTGCCTTCTTTTGGTCACCTCCTCTCTTACCGTTGAATGTCCCTTTTTGTTATTTACATTAAGACACCTAACTGGTCTTCCTGATCTCATAGTGAGAGATCTTTAGAAAAATACAAAGTCAGCTGTGGTGGCCCATACCTGTAACCCCAGCCCTCAGGAAGCTGAGACATGAGAATTGCTGTGAATTCAAGATTGGCCTGGACTACACAGTGAATTCTAAGCTATTGAGTAGTGACTTTTAGGCCCTGTCTTTAAAAATCCAAAAATAAAATAAAACTACAAATATACACATTGAGGCAAAAGTAAGACATTTAATTCAGCCTTTGAAGGTGGTTCCAGGGCTCCTCCTGGCACACCAACATCCTCTGGTTCTTGAGATTCTTAAATAAAATAATATTCCCTCATAACCCATATATATTATCCTGCATTCTTTGAGCTATCTCTAGATTACCGTGGTGATTAGTGTGGAGCGTGAACCCAACAGAATCCAGAGTAACTGAGGACACAAGCCTCTGGGCACGCCTGTGAGGGAGATTTTATGTGAAGTTTGCTGAGATGACCTACCCTAAGGGGACACAGTGCCATTCAGCGGGCTGTAACCCAAGGCTGCATAGGAAGCAGAAAGCTGGCTGAGTCTGACAGCTGGTGTCACGTGACCAGCTGTCGTGATGTACTGTGTCCTCAAACTGAAACAAAGTAAACTCTTCCTTGTTTACTTTGCTTTTGTCACTTACTCTAGCAGAGCAGCAGACAGGTAACAATGTAGGTATTTACATTGATACAATGTAAGCAATGTGGAAGCAGTTGGTGTACTGTACTGCTTAGAGAAAATAACAAGAAAAGAAAGAAAGAAAGAAAGAAAGAAAGGAAGGAAGGAAGGAAGGAAGGAAGGAAGGAAGGAAGGAAGGAAGGAAGAAAATAAGCTTCTGCACGTCCAGTACAGACAGGAATCTCACAAGCTCTGACTCCCTGAGGCTCTCTGCTGTCTGTTGAGCTGGTGAATGGGCTGGCTGCACAGGGCTCCATGGGGGGTTAACTATCATCCCAACTGACTGGAAATTTAGGCCTGAACTTCCTGGGTTCCAGGCAATCCTCTTTGGAAAGGAAATTTGCTGCTTCCCACATCTAAAGTAACTTTAGGTCCGTTCAACGACCTGACGCCCCGCCTCTCCCCCACCGTCTTTGCTCCTCAGCCCTCCTATCATCATACACCTATCTTCATGGCTGAATATCCCTCTATCCAGGTGTCTCCCCACCCCCACCACGTTCCTCCCAGATCAAACACTAGTCTTATGTTGGAATGCCAGGGGCTGATAAGTGTGCACATGCGTGGAGAGCAGAAGACAGCCTTGGTCTATTCCACTTTGTTTTTGAGACAGGGTTTCTCAGTGGCCACAGATGCTCAGCTAGCTGGACAGCAAGGCCCAGGGATCCTCCTGTCTGTCTCTTCCTCTCCAGAGGTGAGATTACAAACACACATACAGACATACATCACAAACACACATCATCATCATCATGTCCCCGAATTTTTACGTGGGTTCTGATGATCAAACTCAGGTCCATAAGCACTTCATGACAGGACTATCAACTCCTCAGCCCCAGTCTTGTTCTTCTAGAGTGCAGCTGTGTCTAGCATGGTAATGGATACACCCTAAGAGTTTCATAAATGATCATGGTGACCATGGAAGTAACCAAATGAGTGAGTTAGTGAGTGCAAATTGCTCTTTCCAGGACTTTCTGAAGGCAAGAGATGGAGAAGGCCAAGGCAGAGCACACAATAGCCCGCTTAAGTCAGGGAATCATCCATTGAACTCAAATGCAGGATCTGTCAAATACTGGCTTCCTTGGGTATCCCAGTATGTCAGAAGTTACAGCAAGCCAACAGCAGGGTCTGGACAATCCGTAAGGTCTAAACTGAAAGGTGACCGCTGGTAAAATCAGCAGCCACTTCATAAATTTCCCTTAGGCCCTTTGTGAAATAACTACCTCACAGGGTTGGTGGATTGGGGTTATGAGGAGAGAAGAGGAAATCTCTCAAAGTCAGAAAGCTTTGTCCAAGAAGCTTCAACAGTGTGGTTAGGGCTCCACCTGGTGAATTTACACAGAATGATTAAAGTTCCCACTGAATGTAATCCCAGCGCTCTAAAACTGAGTTCCAGGCCAGTCTGAACTGAACAGAAAAACAAACAACAACAAAAAAACTGCCAAACAAAAACACACTATATCCAAAACAATCCTGAATAGTAAAAGAAGTGAGGGGCTAGCACTGTCCCTTATTACAAGCTGTACTGCAGAGCTGTTTCAAGTTTTGCTACAAATGAAAATAGCCTGGGATTGACATTAAAACAGACATGCTGATCCATGGAGTCAAACAGAAGACCCAGACATAAATCTACACACCTAAGGACCCCTAATTTTTCTATATATAAAAAAAGCTAGAAACACACACTGGGAAAAACACAGTGTTGCTAACAAACTGTACTGCTGCATGCAGAAGAATGCAAATCGATCCATACTTATCACCTTGCACAAAACTCAGCTTCCAATGGATCCAAGACCTCGACATAAACCCAGATACACGGACCTGATAGAAGAGAAAGGGAGGAAGAGTCTTGACCGCGTCGGCACAGGAAAAGACGCACTGAACAGGACACTGTTAGCATACGCTCTAAGACCAACCGTCAATAAAAGGGACCTCATGGAATTGAGAAGCTTCTGCACAGCAAAGGACATCACCATCCAGACAAAGCGGCAGCCTATAGAGTGGAAAAGAATGTTAACCACCTACCTATGTGGTAGAGGACTAATATTCAAATACATAAAGAACACAAAAAATAGGTAACAAAAAATAACCCAATTAAAAAAATATGGAGAAAGAGACCAGATGAGATAACCAAGTAATGGGGAGACAGAGTGCCAACTGATCATCTTTTGTCACCAAACAATTCTTCCAGTACCAGGATTGGGTTACATTTAGTTGAGTTTTTGGCCAAAGAGGTCTCATGGGAACCTCAACCCAGGCTGTTGTTACTCTCCTCATACACAGGCAAGGTTCCATTGCTGAAGGCAACACCTATAGAGCTCATTGAACATAGAGAAGTCAAGCTGATGCCTACACAAAGTCTTCACCCCTATGGTATGGTAAAGGACTCTTCATACTACCATAAAAAAGTAAACACCAAGCCAACCACAAACCGTTCACCTACAGTGGTCTCTTGCCTGCAACATCCCCTAGGGCGATGGAGGCACAAACCTGTGGGACTAACCAGCCTGATTTGACTTAAGGCCCAGTTCAGGACATGGAACTCATACCCAACACTGTCTGGGTGAGCAAGAAACTGAGACTAGACAGCTCAGAGCCCTAGGGCACTAACAAATACTATTGCTGTAGAAAAGAAAATGTAGCAATAAAATGATTCGTGATGATACTCTGGTATACTGATAGATCTGTGTCCTACATAACCATCATCAGAGAAATTTTCTCCTGCAGAAAATAGGGAAAACAAAAACAAAAACCAAACCAGAGACCCACAGACAGACATTATGAGGACAGAGACCTTGGAACACTCAGCCCTAAAGGGAATATCTCCGTCAGACCCCCATTTAGGGATCAGAGAGCCCTCAGAAGAGGAGACAGAAAGACTAACAGCCAGGGGGGAATGGAGGACACCAAGAAAACTAGGCCCTTTAAATGCACACATGAGCTCACAGGACTGAAGTAGCATCCAGAGGGCCTGTCTGCATGGTTCTGCACCAGATGGGGTTCTAGAGCTAAAAGGAGAACTGGACACAGCAGTCCAAACCCAAAAGCTATCTCTAATCAATAGCCACTTGCAAATGGAAATGAAAACTTAGTTTCCAACAAGGGAGTCTCACTGGGAATCCTAACCTCTCTTAAGGGTAGGCCGCATGCCCAGCAGTAGATAATCAACAGAAAACAAACTCAAACGCATCTTTGGAGGGTTCTTGTCTCATAATGGCACACATAAGGTTTTCCTTTTTTAAAAAAAAATTATTTATTTTTTATTTTTATTTTATTTATATTGATTTCTCTTTTTCTACCCTACAGGTTCTTTGCATATCTATTATGGCGTCCAGTTTAGTGGGGGTTTGTTTTGGGGATTTTGTTTGTTTTTGTTGTTTTGTTGTGGGGGTGAGGCAGGCTTTCTCTGTGTAGTTCATACTGTCCTGGAATTTGCTATGTAGACCACACTGGCAGGTTCACCAGTCTCTGCCTCTTGAGTGCTGGGATTAAAGGCATGTACCGCCACACCTGACCAGGTCAGTGTTTCTATGGAAGTCCTGAGTGTGCAAATAAGTAATGGATCTGAGTGTGCAAATAAGTAATGGGTCTGCTTCTTGTGCTTTTCCTTGGGCTCCTTTCCTTCTGTGTGTTTATTTTGTCTTGTTGTTACACCAATGTATTAGTTTTTGTTTTAATCTTAAATTTTATTATTATCCCTTAAAAGCCTATTCGTTTTCTAATGAGGAACAGAATGGGAGTAGATCCAGCTGGGAGGAGACGTGGGGAGGAACTGAGAGAAATAAAGAGAGGGAAAACCATAATTACAATTTATTATGTAAGAAAATAATCTATTTTCAATAAAAGAGAAAATGTCAGAAGTAAATAAAATAAAACAAAAGCAAAAAGTAAAAGTTTTTAATTCTCTGATTTTTCTTATTTACGTGTGTGTGTGTGTGTCTGTGTGTGTGTGAATACCTGTATTTGTTTTCTGTTGCTACTATAACAAGTTGTACAAATCTGGTAGCTTAAAACAATACATTTTTAAAAGGAAATTCTTACTGTTCTGTAGAATAGAAACTCAAAATAAATATCGCTGAGCTAAAATTCAGAAGGCAGGAGGCATTCTTCTGCAGGATGAGAGTTTGGGGGAATCGGTGTCCTCACTTTTCCCAGTTTCTTGAGACCTTCATGCTCCACAGCTTCAGAATCCCCGGACCCTTCTTTCTCTGGCTACACTTTCAGACTCTACCTCAGCTGGGATAGGTTCTCTTCCATTAAAGAGTCCACCCCCCAAAACCCAGGATAATAGTCCTACCCTACGACTCATAAACACCCCTCCAAAATCTCTTTCACCACAAAAATGTACGATATTTTCGGCTTCTAGAGATTTTGATGTTATTGGGGGCTCAGGTAAGGACACCCCGGAATGGTGCTCAGACTGAGGAAGTAGCTCAGAATCCAGGCTCCTCCCACCTTGTCTGCTTTCTCTGCTGAGCACAGAAACAGACTCACTCTGGAACTCACTTATCTGACCTAGAGGAGAAGTCTTAAACCCTCCCCGCCACCACCACCACCAAGAATCTCACCAAATAACCAGGGAAGTTTAACTACCCGGGGAAAAGAGACGCTACCTTCTCCACGCCTAGGACACCTGCCTAGACAGCTTTGCCAGTTTTTCTTCTCCAGACAAACGGAGTACTCTACCGCTGAGCTGCACCTCCGTCCTCTCCACCCCTTGACTTGTCATCTATTCTTCTGAGGGCAATTCCTGGAGATTGCTTAAGAGCCTTTATCTACCAACCCGGTCAACCTTTGTTCCTCCATACATTCCTTTCCCTTCCTCTTCCACAGCTTGCTGACTACACCCTCCAGGGAATTCCAAGCCTCTTCCTAACCAGGTCCCCTTTCTTCTCTGTAGCAGAGGAATTATAAAAGCCACAAGCCTCAGAGCCTTTAGGAGAGATTAATCCTTTGTTCTGGTCTTGCCCAGTGCACTCACCGCCTCTTCTGCTCCTTGCAGCAACTCTGGGCAGCCAGGGAAGTTTGGTTACCCAGATTTATACATAAAGGTATCTGCTCAGGCTCTTCCAGGGCCTAAGTCCTCCTAAAAGAAATGTGCATTTGCTATCCTGTGATGTGACCTAGCCAAATCTGTATTCTCAGCCTGAGACCAGGATTTCTTCTGAAATGAAAACCCAAAGGTAAGCTAACAAAAAACACCTGGATCCAAGATGGTTGTCAGAAAGGTCACCAGAAAACCTACAATTTCATTCTAATCTAATTTCCATACTAAGTAACACACAGGGGACGTTTGTTTGAAAGCTGCAAATGTTCGCTGTTATTTTCTGCTTTGTTTAACTCATTTGGATCTGGCGAGCACTGAGCGGATGGAAGCAGTATTTGCAGCACAGACGTCGGGCTCCAGCTGTCACCCAAAGCTAAAGCCTTCAAACACCCAGTCAGCTCCGTTTTGGAATTGCCCCAGGGAGAAGACAGAATCTGTAGAAAACAAAACCCCACCCATTTGTTTGGAGAGCTGGGAGGAGAGAAGGGCAGGGGCTTCAGCAGACAAAGTAGGGGCCAAGAAAGCCTACAGAAAACTGCTCTAAGGACAGGAGCTGGCTTCTGCCTGTAACCCCAGCATTTGTAGAAGCAGGAAACCTGAAAGTTTGAGGCCATCCTGAGCTGTACAGTGAGATCCAGTCCGGACTGCTCTACATGACAAATACTACCACCCAAAAAGTACTTTCTTACTTGAAACTTGTAGTATAAAAAAAAATTAAGCATGTGCATACTTCTTCATAATTATAATAAATTATAAACCTTCAATAAATGACCTAATCAAGTTGATCAGAAGGATTTGTCTGGTTTCCTTTTGGGATGCCTTTTTCAATTTAGCGTGGAGTCTACTGTCCTCTTCTGGAAAGAATGGAAATTGAAGCTTCCTTGTGATTGTGCACGTGGAGATCTGAGGCCACGTTCACTGCGAGAGTGATGAGAGTGAGGTAGAACGGGCAGGTGGCTCCAGACGAAGGAGGAGCATGATGAAAACTGCTAAAGGTGGCAGCATCATGGCATGCTTCTTGAAATATGAAGGAAGATTTCTATGGCCCATTTAAACTTGAATAATAACTCATTTAAAACATGAAACTGGCATGATGACTTGGTTCATAAAGTATAAGATGTGCAAACATGGGGATCTGAGTTAAGACGTCCAGAACCCAAAAGCTGGTGTGACTGCACTGCTGTAGTCTGTGTTGGGGAGGCACAAAAGGAGGACCCCTGGGGCTTGCTGGTCAGCCAGTCTACAGCGTCCGCCAAAAAACAAGATGGAAAGCAATGAAGAAGGCACCTAATGTGAACGCCTACCTTCCACAAACATGTGCACACACATGCGCATGCAACTGTATACATAGACATCAGGAGAACCTCTGTGCATACTATTCATGAGCAGACAGCCTTAATAAGGGCATTGACTGAACAAGGAAGGGACGCAGACTCGGGAGTCACGTTGGCCTGAGTTCAATACAGGCTCTGCTCTTCATTGTATGAGAAGTGAGGATCTGAAGTCAAGTTCATCTTTTAACATCTCACACTCAGTTTTTCATCTGCAAAATGGTGCCGTCATGTCAAACCCAGTGGGACAACGTGAGAGGCCATTTAAGAGTCCCATACATCATGAATTTCCTCTTGAGCCATGTAGTTAAGGAAAATTATTAAAACCCGCAGAAAAAAAAATGAAAAGGTATCTAAGTTGAAAAATACACGTGAAAGTCAGCATGGTTAGTGGGGGATAAAATAGAATTAAGGTGCTTATAGGAGTGGGTGAGTAACTGGGATAAAACAGAAGGGAAAATGTTTTCTTTCATCAGAATATATATGTGTGTGTGTTTGTGTGTATCCAAATTTATCAAGTACACATTTAAAACTTACACATGTTGGATGTTACACTCCAATTAAAAAAAGTGGTGAGGAGAGAAGATGAAAAGAAAGGAAAGAAAACCATTGGGGTGGGGTGGGGGAAACCTTAACTGTGGTGTCAAGACAAGGATCTCAGATCTTTAACCCTGCCCCACCACACCCCTCTAAGTGTCCTTGCACCACCTGTGGACTCTGGAGCGAAAGGGGAGAGAGCCTCCTGCAGAAGCTAGGAGGAAGTCCTGCTGATGCAGCCCTGGGCAGAGTCAAAGCAGGTGAGCCTGTGACTTGACCCAAGGAAAGGGGAAGTTGGTGGAGGGAGAATGAAGCCTCCAGAGGAAACAGATTCCAGAAAAACAAAATGTGGTAGAAAAAAAATTAAATCCGGTTCCACCCCCAATTCAGCAGTTAGAAATAATCATGCAAAGAAGTATCATTAACTTAGAAAGTCATGATAAAACTGTATTTGGAAGATGAAAGGCAGGAAAAGGGACAGCAAAAATATTCAATGTCCATCTACTATTAAAGAGAAACAGTAGATTATACCAAATCAAGAAAAAGCTGGGCAACTTCCATAATATAATAATTCTTCTATAATGATAATATTATTCTAGTAATAATAATAAACAAGAATATGAAAAAAGAGTTTGAGAGAAGATGCAGAGACCCACAGCCAAACATGAGGTGACTCCCTCAGAACAGGGGGAAGAAGGATTGCAGGAGCCAGAGGGATCAAGGACACCACAAGAGAACAGCCCACAGAATCAACTAAGCAGGGTTTGTAGACTCAGAGACTGTGGTAACAATCAGGGAGTCTGTGCTAGGTCCTCTGCATATATGTTCATGGCTGTAGAGCTTGGTGTTCTCGTGGGACTCCTAACAGTGGGAATGGGGCGTGTCTCTCTTTCACCTGCTCCTGGGACCCTTTTTCTCCTACTGCGGTACTTCGTCCAGGCTCGATTTGAGGGTTTATGCCCAGTCTTATTGTAACTTGTTATCCAGTTCAGTAGATATGCCCGGGAAGCCTGTTCTTTTCTGAAGGGAAAAGGAGGAGGAGTGGATCTGGAGGAGAGAAGAGGTGGGGTGAGGGACTGGAAGGAGTGCAGGGAGGGAAATGATGTATGAAAGATGACTAAATTTTTTAAAAAAGAAAGAAAAATAATAATGAAAGAAAATAGAGATGGGATTAATTAACCATAAAAAGAGGTTTAAAAACTGCTAAAATTTTGAAGTATTTTTTAAAATTATTTATATGTATGTATGCACATCTATGTTTGCTATAGGCGTGCATACAGGTGGCCATGGAGATCAAAAGCAATTGCTGAGCTGGGTGGTGGTGGTGCACACCTTTAATCCCAGCACTTGGAAGGCAGAGAGAGGCAGATCTCTGTGAGTTGGAGGTCAGCCTGGTCTACAAGAGCTAGTTCCAGGACAGGCTCCAAAGCCACAGAGAAGCCTTGTCTTGAAAAAAACAAAAATAAAAACAAACAAACAAAAAAAAGCAGATGCTGAAGTTACAGGTGGTTGTGAAAACTGCCCAGGGTGGGTGCTGGGAACTGAGCTTGGGTCCTCTGGAAGAGCACTCTGAAATGCTGACCCATCTCTCTAGCTCAAAACCATTGCAACTTTAATACGTGTCCATTGGTGGAATAGCAACACACTGTTATAGTATAACTAACTGCTCTCTGGTTGGATTTGAGGCCTGTTCCACAAGACGGTATCCATGCCTACTATTGTAAACCCAGTCAAAAACCCATGACTGAGGAGGTCTTAGAACCTCCTCACAAAGGAGTAGAACAAACTACTCCCGCAGAACTAAATTGACATGTCCTCAAACCATCTTCTAAATATCTGCGCTCATATGAAAAACAAAGGCTACTCTGCTTTAATTAAAGACGTCTCTTTCCCATGAGTGGAGGTAGACATGGGAATCCATGGCTGCACAAGATGCTAAGAATTAGGCTGTTGAAGTATCAGCCCTTAACAACACATCTGTAACATCTGCTTAAGGCTTGGTGGTCATCTTGGAAGAGGAGACAGATAGACTCTAAGATCTGGGAGACAGAGAGAAGGTTATGAATTCTATCTTGTAGGCATGACATGGCCTTGACCATCATGAACTAACAGCAGCTGTGCTTGCTGGCACGAGGCCTACACAAGACTGTCCTGGTCAACAGTCAGCCACTGACTGAGAAGGGCTTCATGGACTTGCTGTCGAACTATTGGCAATTAAAGGTTCTAGACAGGGAGGCACAGTATCTAATTGCATACCAACTGGTACACCCATCATCCAACCCATGGTCACACAGATGGCCCTAGTTAAACTCAGCCCAAAACAAAACAAAAAGTCATGAATGAAAAGATGAGATCTGTAAGGAAGTGGGACTTGCATGGCTGGGAGTGGGGTAACAGAGACTTAGGGAGAAAATAACTATATACCATATAACATATATGAAATTGTCAAGGAACAATAGCTATTAATAAAAGTCTGCTATATTTTTATATGTGAGGCACTTTCTTTTTAACTCTGGTCATGCATCATTTACAGTCTGTCAATCCCTTATGACAAAGGGGTGTTTAGGTATTTTCCTGGCTGTGTGAACATGAACTTAGATAGAGCCTAGCCTGGTGGGATAGGCCTGTTATCTAGCTTCACAGGAGAGAGGCAGGAGGATCATAAGTTCAAGGGATGTGTAGGATATAGAATGAATTCAAGACAAGCTGGGTAACTGAAAGAAAACAAAGAGGAAATGATAAGGACTGGAGGGATAGCTCAGTGTTGCGGGAGCTACTTTTGCTCCTTCAGCAAATAGCCTTTGAGGTACCAGCCCACTGGGATGTGGAATCTTTTGCTTTAAAAATAAGGGCGGACGGCAGCTCTCTCTCTTGCTTGCTTCCAATTCTGCTTCTGGCTATCAGACGCTTTTCCTGGTCCTGCAGGAGGCTGTTGTCTAGGATGGTGATCTGTAAGTTTTTCCTTTTAAATAAATAACTCTTTTATTAATCTTAATTCCAAGTTGGTGTGGGATTGTTTTGTTTTGTGACTTCCTTCATTAGCTCAGTGTTCGAGTACTGGCTTACAAATCCTGGGTGTGGCCCAGCAGACACCTAGGCTACATGGCATAGCCTTCTTTGTTCCCAAGCCACAAATCTACAGAGCTCATTTCTGTAACTGAATACTGGAGACAACGGCAGAACAAGTCAAGTAGCTTCAAAAGTGATTAAACAATTGAGTATCCAAATGTACCCAAATAAACAAAAGGCTGTGCAGTACGAAAGCCGCAATGGCACTCCCGTTGGGGCGTTTCCCTTAATGGAGCTGGCAGGGTTAGAAAATGCTCTGGGAGTCAGGGACTGGGTGAGAAGGGAATTGGAAGATATCACCATACCCTGCTGAAGACTTGATGAACCTTATACACATGGGCTTCACTACATTAATTTTTAAAATTATTTTAAATAATAAACTAATTTAGGGTTCTCTGATATTTTCACTTTAAAAAGATTCTAACTTTTCTAGATTTTAAAAATATTTCTATCAAAAAATACTTAGCTAAAAAACAAATGGACTGCACAAGTACACAAATGTGTTTTTCTAGACGAGCACAGCCATGCGTGACTGCGATTACAGCACGCAGAGGCTGGGGCAGGACTGTTGTGAGGTCAAGGTAAACCTCTGTCACTTAGGAAAACATCTACAACATGCCTCCAACAAACAAAAGTAAGTTCTGTCTTTATGTATTCATTGTTTAAATTTGTTACTACTTTCAAATTTAAATTTTTATTTTAAAACCTTTTAAAATAAAAAACAAAGACACAAATACGTGCATTAGCCAGGCCTGTGGAGGGCCAGGACCACCATATCACTGTCTTCTACCTTTTTCTCACTGGAAGGTCTCCAGATGTGAGCGCTTGCATGGAGCTGACGTCACTGCTGCAATAACAATGCCTGAACCCTTCTGAACTCATCCTGGAGGACCTACCTGGGATGTTTTAAATATTCTAAGTAAGGGCTACAGATGGAGTTCATATTAGATGCACGAAGTTAATGGTCCCATCCCAGGCACCAATATAAACAAAGTGTGCTGCCACGGGCCTGTAATCCCAGAACTCACTCCAGAGATTAAGTAAGGAGGATCAGAAGTTCAAGGCCAGTCTGGCTATAGGAGACCCTGTCTCAAATGTACGTGTGTGTGTGTCTGTGTGTGTCTGTGTGTGTGTGCCTGTGTGTATCTGTGTTGGACCCAAATTATCTCAGGGCCAATACCTTGAGGCCTGTAGGACAGAAAAAACCCTTGTTTGAGTTTGAAGGACAGTCTCAAAACTACCATGTAAGGATGAAACAGCAAATTCTAGGTAGATGCCCCTCCAGCCCAGAGGGAGGGCTTGGCTGTCTCTCATTAGCTGGAGGTTTCCTCACATCACACAATGTTACTTAACCTGTGTAAACTGACACTCACAGTAACAAACTGAATTCCTGCTTTGACTTGACTCGGTATCATGTCTGATTGTCCTGCAGTGGGGTTGCTGAACGGGCAGATAGTGCACTCACTTTTTCCTGGGGAATAGGCTAAGGAAGGCTGGCAAGTCTCTCTCTCTCTCTCTCTTTCTCTCTCTCTGTGTGTGTGTGTGTGTGTGTAATCATTATAAAAGATATACCACAAGGGCTGGAGAGATAACTCCGTGGTTAAGAACACTGGTTGCTCTTCCGGAGGACCAGAGTTGTTTACCTTGCAACCACAAGAAGGCTCACAACCTTCTGTAACTCCAGTTTCAGGGGATCTGATTTTCTCTTCTGGCCTCCAAGGACACCAGACGTACACATGGTACACAGTTATACATGCAGGCAAAATAGCCATACACACAAAAATAAATTTAATAAATAAATAAATAAATAAATATTTTTAAAGTGCAACATGGTACATACATAAACCCACTAACATAGCTATTTATTGTCATTATTAAACATCACACACATTAACTGTGCTCAACTTTAATGTGACTGGCATGGAAACTTTATATGCACAGTATCTCCACAGAGAAGTGTGGTATTAAGACAGATCAAAATCACTGGGAGACGGGAATATTTGAACTTTATTATAAACTCATGGACCCACTATCATGTTGAATCCACCATTAACCAAAGTATCTTCATTCGGGAGACTGTGTAATGATTCAGCCTGGAGGACAAATCTGAACAGACCTTCATCACCCTCTGCTTACACTGTGTTCTTCATCCTCTGGAACAAGAATAAAAGGAGGAGGAAGAGAAAGGAGAGCAGGGAGGGACTGATGGAGAAGGAAGGCAGGTAAGAGCAGAAAGAGAAGGAAAAGGAGACATGGAAGTAGGGAGAAAGGAGAGGAGCGAAGAAAACAGGGCAGGGGGGATCACAGTTGTGGTTCTGAGGCGGTGGTGCAGTGCTGGCTGCTTCTCAGCTTTGCTAAAGCCTCCTTCTTCACTGAGGCCCTGTCCCTGACTGTCTGAAAGCCATCCCAAAATATCACACACACAGAGTACACACAGAAGCCATGTCTGCAGAAGCGCATGCTTCGGCACAGAGACGGGAAAGGACAGTGTCCGGGTCACGGAGACAGGTGGGACAGGGAGATGTGTGAATTAGTAAGCTCTCTTACACTGTGACTAACCCCTGCAAGGACCACTGAAGGCTCCTGGTCTCAGAGGGTCCCTGCCTGTGGCTAACGGCCCTACAAATGGGGCAGAATGTCAGGATGGCACATGGCAGAGGTCCTGATTCATCTAAAGGTGGACATGAAGCAGAAGACCAGGAAGGAACCGGTACAAGACAGCCCCGTGAAAGACCCCCACCCCTGTGACGCACTTCCTCCAACTGGGCCTCACCTTACTGTTTATAAAACCTCCTAAAATAACACCATGAAGTGGGGACCAAACACTCAACATATGAGTCCCAAGGGGGAGATTTCATATTCAAACCCAACACTGTTTTTACTCCTACCTTGGTTCTGTACGAACCCTCTTCTATCAAACTCCTTCCAGCATAACTGGAGAATTGTCTGGCTGTATTCTCCCATGATCCAGAGAGTGTTTGTCTTGTATACAAGGTTATAGGGGTGAATTCCGGAGACCCAATTGCTTAATCTATATGGGTCATAGTGGCCCATGAAGTTCTGCCTACCCAGCTACCACGAACAAACACTAGAGATCCCTAAGATTTGCTGCTGCATGTCATCTGTGGCATTTGAAGTGATATGTGGACAGGTTACATTGCCCTTCTTTCGTGACAACCTCAGTGGACTTACACACACGTGACAGAGTGCAATGTTTCTCTAGCAGTCACTTCTGCAGCTCACGCCTTACCATGGAAGGATGAACCCATGAGTGAGACAACACAGCAGCCCAGCTCACTGACACTGTAGGGAGACTCCACTGTGAAGCATCCTGAGGTTCTGAGACCACTATAGCCAGACCTTTCTAGAAGGTGTACGCCATGTTAACTTAGCTTCTTGGACTTGGGTTCCTCCCCATATGGAGAGTTTCCCTGCCATCACCCCACTTGGCTTCTCCGTGTTCTCCAGCTCCTCCTGTCTGCCTCTCCTCTCTATGAGATGCAGACATGCTACACCTTTGCACCGGAGAGTGAAGGCCTTTCAGGCTGTCTCCACTCTGAGACCATCCAACATCTTTCTGGCATTTTCTTCTGCCTTCTTTGTTTGAACATCATTGTGTGTTCCATGAGCTGCCTCCTTTTCTGAGGAGAAAAGTACATTTCGGTTGTTTCGTGGGGCGGATCATCTGCTGCTTGGAACAGCTGCTGCTTTTACAGAAAAAGCCTGGGGTCTCGTTCTCACTGGGTTGACATTTTCAGCTTTTGAAGATCGTCATGACCCCTGCCAATGTCTGATCCTTACCATGCATTCTTCTCTGGTTCCTTACCAGCCACTAATAAAGGCTAAGTTTATCCTCGAGATAATGCCTGTTAACTCCTTCCTTTGTTTTGAAATGCACATTAACTGCCCCTGTAACAAGCGTGACTTTTATTACAAACCCCACCCACACGGCTGTGCTCCCTCCCTTCCCTCTTTAAAGCTCTGGCGGCCTGTATGTTCTCTCTCTCTCTCTCTCTCTCTCTCTCTCTCTCTCTCTCTCTCTCTCCCCCTTCATCAGGAACTATGGCTTAGACATTCAGGTAAATAATTTGCTAATTTGACCTTAGATGTCTTCGTAATGTGAGAAGCATGTCATCTGCACTAAACGATACAAGTCTATCTGGTTCTGCAAAGCAAGGAAGTCTAGTTTAAAGCCAAACTCCCCCAAACACATCTACTAATCACATATTTATTGTCTAAGTGACACAGATTCACTGAGAGCCAGCCAACATGGGTTCTAATGAATCAGGGTTTGTCCAGCTCCCAGGGAAGAACACAATAATCCAGGTGTCAATCCAGGTCAAGACTGAACACCCCTGTCGAACATCAAGGTACTCCACAGCATCCTCTCTCCACCTCTGTCTCTGCTTTTATCTCCCACCCTGACCTGAGCATGCATAAATAGCATATACTAACTTGGGTTGTTTGTAAATTTTATTCTGTTTGCTTAAACAAATGAGAACTACTTAGCCGTGGCTCCCATGTCCTTGAGGCTCTATCACCCAATAACCATTTCAAAATGTACAAAATTTCATGCTATTTACAACACCCAGTGCATTTTCCCACACACCCTCTCCTGCCACAAAGAGGTATCTGGCTTATCATGTCTGAATTGGATACTGCCTTACTCATTGACACGTGTGAACAATGAACAACTTATTCTACTCCAAGCATTAGGAAACACACACTGGGAGACATTTCAAGTTTCTTTTTGCTTCACACAGAGAACTCTTGAGTCTAATAATGGGGTTAGTTTTGGTTTGTTTATTTGACTGTTTTGTTTTCTATCCTTAAACTAGTTTTATTTTTAAGAGTATAAGAGGTTCGGGAAAGATACAAATACACATGAGAAATCACAAAAACAGATGTAACTCAAGTCTAAGAAAGCTGCTTATTTTCTCTTGATTACGTAATGAAAACATTAGTAAGACCTTATTTAATGAGGGTGAGGTCATTTTAGCACATACTCCTACATGTAAATATATATGTGAGTATATATATATACATATACATATATATAATTTCTTAAATAAGTAAAAGACTATATATTGAAGCTTAACTTTGGGGGGGGGATATCACAGGACAGAAATCAAATCTCATGACCTGTTGGAAATATGTTAGAGAAAACCAGGGAGTAAAGCAAGGCTTGCCATTTGTCCCTCTGGTTCCACAGGCTCATTGTTCATCACTGCCTGCAGGAAGTGAGTCAGCCCTTGCAGAACTTGTCACAACTCAACTTTAATCAGCCCCACTTGGCAGGAAGCAGCATTGTCCTCCCACAAAAAGTGGGCCACCTAGGCTGTCAAAGCACAGAGGGAGAGTGGTAGGTGGCACAGGTGAGTAAGGGCAAGCCACCAATGAGAAGGGAGGAAGGGAGACAACTAGCTGAAAGGAAAAATAAAGCCCATTGAATGCCCCACAGTGGTCTGGTCCCTGGTGAACAGGTGGTCCCTGGAATCCAAACCTTACGGAGTCATCTGGATGGGGTGCGGGCATCAGCTACTCCTCACTGCCAGAATAATCGCTGTTCTCCCCCAAGGGAAACTCCTTTGTGGGCTTCTGGGTTGCATATATCTGGGTCTCCATGGGACATTCCTGGCTCAGAATAGCCTACAGCAAGAGAGAAGTATAGATATTACTGCATATCTTTGACCATCTGTCTCTTGGAAAAGAAACTAGCATATCCAAGCCTAGTGTCAGAAGAACTCAAGATGTAAGTATAGCATTCTCTCTCTGCCTTGTGGGAAACATCTGATACACTTGTGCTTGAATATTAGCTTTAGTAGGTAAAAGGCATAGCAAGAAGCTGGATGGAATGGGTACTCCTCTCTCTAAGCCTCCCTGACTACTTCTGTTCCTTTGAGCAGCTTCTACATCCTTCCTGAATCCATGAGGCCCATAGGGCTGCTGGGGTATTCATGCTACAAGAAGTACTAAATACCACTAAATACCATATTAACTAAGTAATACAGTGTGCAGGATCTTTTTGCCTGGAGACTATATATTTTTTTTAACTTTAAAAGACATAACCTCAACATTTACGGAAACAGGACTGAGTAAGCTACCTAGGCCAAAACAAGCCTGAGACAGCAAACTCCATGACTGAGCCAGCAACCAAGGCCAGGGCAGGCCTGAGACAGTGAACTCCACAGGAGCAGGCATACATCCAGACCAGAGACATTTACAGAAACAGGTCTGAGCCAGTGACCTAAACTGGACCAGGCTTCAACAGCAAACTCCACAGGAGCAGAGCAAATCCCGGGAGCACTGAGCAACCTCCAGGAACACAGAGTGGCCAATGGGGTGACTGGAACCACTGCACTGACTGCACCACAAGGAGCAACCATCTGAGTCTTGGATCCACTGGTGCTGTGGAACAATGGTCTGTACCCTGTCACTTGTATTTTAAGTAAACGTTGATTGGCCAGTATCTAGGCAGGAAGTATAGGCTGGGTGACCAGACAGAAGTAGAGGTGGGGCAATGAGAATCCTGGGAAGAGGGAAGTTTCAGTCTGCAGTCATCACCCAGACACAGAGGAAGCCAGACACAGAGCAAGCAAGATGTGACTGCCTCGCTGGAAAGGTACCAAGCCATGTGGTTAACAAAGATAAGAATTATGGGCTAATATAAGTTATAAGAGTTAATAAGAAGCCTGAGCTAAAAGGCCAATCAGTTTATAATTAATGTAGACCTCTGTGTGTTCCTTTGGGACTAAACAGCTATGAGACTTGGTGGGACAGAAAACTCAGTCAACACACTGGCACCTGGAAGATTGATCACCAAAGTCACAGACAGCCCCAACTAACCAATCAGAGAAAAGATGGGTAGAAAAGGTAAGAACACACTCAACATCACAAAGAGCAACATGACACCAGTAAAAACTAGTGACCCTACAACAGCAAGACTTGAACAACCAAGTGTAGATGAAGCAGAAGAAAATGACCTAAAATATAACTTTAGGGAAATGTTTGAGGCCCTTAAAGAGAAAATGAAAAATTCTCTCAAAGAAATGGAGGAAAAGACAAACAAAAAATTGGAAGACATCAACAAATCCCTTAAAGAAAACCAAGGAAAAAAATCAAATATATGAAAGAAACTATTCAAGACTTGAAAACTAAAATAGAGACAATAAAAAAAACACAAGCCAAGGGAATTATAAACATAAAATCACGAGAGAATAATCAGACACCAGAAATGCAATCATAAACAGCAGAATACAAGAGATGGAAGAAAGAATCTCAAGTGTTTAAGATACAATAGAGGAAATAGACTCATCAGTCAAAGAAAATATTAAATCTAACAAAAGCTTAATACAAAATATCCAGAAAATATGGGACGCCATAAAAAGACCAAACCTAAGAATAATAGGTATAGAAGAATGAAAAGAAGTAAACTTCAACTCTAAAGTACAGAAAATATATTTAACAAAATCATAGAAGAAAACGTTTCCAACCTAAAGAAAGGCATGCCTATGAAGATACAAGGAGCTTACAGAACACCAAATAGAGTGAATTAAAAAAAAGTTCCCCTTGCCACATAATAATCAAAACACTAAGCATACAGCATAAAGAAAAAATATTAAAAATGGTAGAGGAAAAAGGCCAAGTAACATATAAAGGCAGACCTATTAGAATTACACCTGACTTCTTATTTCATTGGAGACAATGAAAGCCAGAAGGTTCTGGCCAAGCATTATGCAGACATTAAGAGACCATGGATGCCAGCCCAGACTACTATACCCAGCAAAACTTTCAATCACCAAATCAAAATATTTCATGACAAAACTAGATTTCACCAAAATCTAGCCACAAACCCAGCCTGACACAAAGTACTAGAAGGAAAACTCCAACCCACAGGAATTGGCTACATCAACAAAAGCACAGACAATTGATGATCTCACAGCAGCAAAACCCAAAAAAGGGGAAAACACACAAATTAATATCACCAACAATGAAAACTAAATTGAAAGGAGATAGCAATCACTGGTCATTAATATCCCTTAATATAAACAGACTCAACTGACCTATAAAAAGACACAGGCTAATAGATTGGATACAAAAACAGAATCCAAACTTCTGCTACATACAAGAAACACACCTCACCCTCAAAGACAGACATTGCCTCAGAGTAAAGGGTTGGGGAAAAATTTTCCAATCAAATGAACCTAAGAAACAAGCTGGTGCAGCTATCCTAATATCTAACAAAAATAGATATCAAACTACAATCAATCAAAAGAGACAAAGAGACATTTCATATCAGTCACAGGAAAAATTGACTAAGAGAAAGTCTTAATACTGAACATCTATGCCCCAAATACAAGGGCACTCTCATATGTAAAAGAAACACTTCTAAAGCTTAAGTCATACAGTAAACCCTACACACTAATAGTGGGAGACTTCAACACTCCCCTCTCAGCACTGGACAGGACAGTCAAACAAAAAAATAAACAGAAAAATAAGGGAACTAACAGATGTTATGTCTCAAATGGACTTAACAAACATCTATAGAAAATTCCATTCAAACAAAAAAGAATATACCTTCTTCTCAGCACCTCATGGAACCGTCTCAAAAATTAATCACATACTTGCTAACAAAACAAACCTTAACAGATACAAAAAAAATGGAATAACCCCATGTATCTTATTGGATCACCATGTCTTAAAATTAGAATTCAACAGCAACACTAATTCCAGAAAGCCCATAATCACATGGAAATTAAACAACACTCACCTGAAGCATCAATGGGACAAGGAAAAAATAAAGGGAGAAATTAAAGACTTCCTAAAATTCAATGTAAATGACCACACAACATACCCAAATTTATGGGACACAATGAAAGCAATGTTAAAAGGAAAGTTCATAGCACTAAATGCCTACATAAAATCCCACACTAGTGAATTAACAGAACATTTGAAAATATTAGAACAAAAAGAAGCAAACGCATCCAAGAGACTAGATGGCCAGAAAAAATAAAATTAAGAGCTGAAATCAACAAAATATAAAAGAAAATAAAAGGAAACAATAAGAAATCAACAAAATAGACAAACCTTTATCCAAACTAACCAAAAGACAAAAAGAGAATATCCAAATTAACAAAATCAGAAATAAAAAGGGAAATATAACAACAGATATGGAGGAAATCCAGAAAATCATCAGGTCATATTTCAAAAACCTGTACTCCACAAAATTGGAAAACTTAAAGGAAGTGGACAACTTTCTGGATAAATATCACCTACCAAAATTAAATCAAGACCAGATAAGCAAATTTAACAGACCAGTAACTGCTAAAGAAATAGAAACAGACATCAAAAGTCTCTCAACAGAAAAAAAGCCCAGGATAAAATGGTTTCAGCTCAGAATTCTACAAGATTTTCAAAGAAGAACTAATACCACTCACTCAGTTAAGAACACTCCTCAAATTATTCCACACAATAGAAACAGAAGGAACATTGCCAAACTCTTTTTTGGAGGCTGCAATTACCCTGATACCCAAACCACGTAAAGACATTACAAAGAATGAATGAAACAGAATTACAAACCAATCTCACTCATGAACATTGATGCAAAAATACTAAATAAAATACCGGCAAATCGAATCCAAGAACACTTCAGAACTATCATCCACCATATTCAAGTCAGCTTCATCCCAGAGATGTGGGCATGAATAAATATATGAAAATCTATCAATGTAATCTACCATATAAACAACTGAAAAAATAAAAAACACATAATATCTCATTAAGGGCTACAAAGAACATACCTAAACATAATAAAGGCAATATACCTCAAGTCAATATCAAACTAAATGGAGAGAAACTCCCAGCGATTCCACTGAAATCAGGAACAAGACAAGGTTGTCCACTCTCTCCATATCTATTCAATATAGTTCTTGAGGTCCTAGCTAGAGCAATAAGACAATAAAAGAAGATCAAGGGGACACAAATCAGAAAAGAAGTCAAACTCTCACTATTTGCTGATGATATGATAGTTTACATAGGCGATCCCCAATATTCTACCATGAAACTTATGCAATTCATAAACACTTTCAGCAATGTAGCAGGATACAAGATTAACTCAAAAAAAAATCAGTAGCTCTCCTGTACACAGATGATAAAGGGCTTAACTCTACAAGCATTAGGACTGAGCTTGCGTGCCCAGCGCCCATATAAATGAGTGTGCATGGTCATAAGCCTGTAATCCTAGTACTGGGCACAGAGATGGGCAGGTCTTGGGAGCTCTCTGGACAGCCAGCCCAGACCAAAGGGCAAGGTTCTAGGACACTGAGAGAGCCTGTCTCAAGGCAGTAAGGCAAGGAATAAAAGAAGACATCTTCCTCTTATACACCAACTTCCATGCACCATACACAGACCAAAACAAATCAAATGAAGTTAATGTTTTAAAAACACATCATCAGATAAGGATAAAGGCAGACTGGAACACATGAGCGTGTGAGTGGGTGAATGAATGCATGCAATGGAATGTTGCTATTTCTAGAAGAGACAGCTTAGTAAACTGAGTCCTGCCATAGGAAGCATGGGATGCTTTTTACAGCCGATATTTCTAACTCTTAGCAAGGGTCTCACTTTCCTTTCCTTTCCTTTTCTTTTTAGTTTAGCTTACTTTTTTTTTTATGAGTAGGTCTTATGAAGGCGAGGATAGCCTTTAATCCATATGTAACTGGGGATGACTTCAGCTTCTATCCCTACTACCTCTATTTCTCAAATGTGTGTGACCATGCCTTCTCCTCATTTTCCTTCTTAAGATCCAGATAATCGGGGACCTAGTTGCCTAGGGAAAGAAGGGAAAGTGAAGGATGAAAGGAAGGATAGTGTGTTAGGAAGAACAGAAATGCTACAAAAGAGAGAGGAAATGAGGTCAAAGGGAAGGGTCAGGGGAACCACAGGAAGAAACAGACATGTATATCATTCAGCACTCAGGGTGCCTTACTAGCTTCTCCTCCTTAGCTGGGGGGTTCTGCAGAAAGCAGCAGAGAGGGGCATAGACGATATTGATGACACCAATGATGACCATGAGCCAAGGGAAGCCGATGACCTGTACAATGGCACCTCCGGTAGATGGGCCTGTGGAAAAATAAAATTCCGAGTGTTTGTTGAATCAGTCACCTGAAAAACATTATGCTAGGGATTGTGGATAGCCACACCGACTGTAGAATCCACTAATTTCAGAGCCCTAGGAGAATAAGACCCCCAGTTCAATACCCAGGTAAGCTACAATGGAGAGGGTTACTTGGGCCTGGGAGCTCTCATCTGCCCCCAACCAACATACCTATAGCAAAGCCCATGCAGAAAGCCACGTCAGCGATGGCGTAGACACTCCCATACACAGAGGTGTGGCGTAGGTCCACCAGGTATCCCATGATGGGCATCAAAGAGGAATCCACCATGCCTGTGGCCAGAACAAGCAGGATTGTGTAGTCAGCTTACCCAAAGCTACAGCATCTCCCTCCACTCTGCCTCCCTGGCCTGCTGTCCCCACGCTCAGCACCAACCCAGGCCCAGGTAGGAACCATACACCCAGCTCTGTTTGTCTGCCTGCATCCCTCCATTCCTGCCTTTCCACTAGCCTCTTCTGATGGGAAAATGCGGAGGGAAGGAAGTTTTCAAGGCCTTTTTTGTTTTGTTTTGTTTTTTACTTTGAGGGACTACTTACCTATGGCAAAGCCAAGGCCTGCATTAGGGCCAATGAGACCATAAATGTTGTGAGCCAGAGGCACCTGGAAAGGAACAGTAGAGTTCAGAATGCCGCTGGGATTGTGGAACAGGGGCCAGGGTTTTCACACGACAGGTATTTGAGACAGGTGCCACATTCATTAGCTCTGATTTCTTACACCTTCTTTAAAGAATAATCTTTCTCTCCGCCTTGACTACATGAAAACTGAACTGGCACCATCCAAAGTTATGAAGCCAACAAGCAGCAAGATCAAGTTTGAACCTCAGAGTCCACTCGGTTATATCATAGTCAGGGATCTCTTCTTGCTCATCATCTGCCAGTCTCTACCAAACACACACTGCTGTCCTCACCCTTCGCTGGAATGGTCATCATTTGACACCATCAAATTTGCTTGTTATTTATTTTACAGAGCCCAGGGCCTTGTTCAGGGTAGGCAAATGCCCCACCTGCCCCTTCTTTTATTTCTTTTGAGATGGGATCTCATTAACTTTCTCAACATAGTCTTGAACTTACTCTGAAGCCCAGGCAAGCCCTGAACTTCTGATCCTCCTATCTTGGCCTCTGGGGTAGTTGGCATTAAAGGCCTGCACCACCAAATTAAGCCCCAACATTTTATTGGAAACTCCAACTTGATAGGCATTGTAGCAAAAAGACAAAAAATAAATCCAACAGTTAACAGCAACGGGAGAGACTGGAGGCACCATTTGGGTGCCACAAAGGCAAGCTAAGGCATGCATTCACCCTACCAAAAACCTGTCCTTCCCTTTAAAGCTGTGTCCCTACCCTTTCCTTGGCACCAGTTACCCAACCTCACGATTCCATCGCACAGTTCTCAAAGGTTTATAACACCATTTAGCATTGATAGCTCCTTATACTTATAGGGCAGCACCTCAAGAGGTGCTCATCGCTATCGATGGCAGGGCTGACTGACTGAGGGCTTGTCATGTGCCCGCTCCACACTGCAGCCTATGTGATCACCTCAAACATCCTGTGAGATGCAAGCAGAATCCTGAGCAGGGAGGAGACATGAGTGGCTCAGGGCCACACAAATGGCAAGTGACAAAGCTAGGATGGAGGCCTGAGCCCGTGCCTATCACCAGGGGTTCCAGCTCATCCTGGGTACAGTGCTCACAGATCTACAGCTCGGTTCTCATACTCTTGAGCCTGGAGATAAATGAACTGATGGACTCCACTGAGAATATGAGACGGCAAAGACCTGGGCTCTTGAAGATGTAAATCCCTGCTATCCGTTTTCTACCAAATTTTCTAGTTCTAGAGACTGAGCCATTGATGGGACCTGCCCTGGTGGCTGGTGGGAATTGTCATAGGAAATTGAATAAATGGATTCACAAAACACCATTGGCTGGCTCCAGAAATAGATACCAACATGTTTTATTTCACATGTCTATGTGCACAGCCTCACACTTCTGGATCCTCCCACCCATAACCCTATTCCTCTCCTTTTCCACCTCCTTTTGATGACTTGCCATTTCAGTTGATGGCATCTTCTCCAGCACCAATTTCTTCTGTACACGTAGAAACAGTTTTCTAGAAGTTCCTACCAAGTCAGCCTACTGCCCACTTGAAGGAAAATTATCTTAAAATGTCTAGTGTGCTTCCTTTGTCAACTGGGTCTTGTACTTACACAGAGCAAGCTGATACCTACTGCCACCATTCCCACAAGGGAGCACAGCCACCTGGAAGAGAAAAGCCATCATCACACACTGTCTGCAGGGAGATGGCTACTGCTTGCCACCTTGGCCAGTCCCCAGACCCTAATTCCAGCAATCCCTTAGATTAGGGGAGGGAGCTGCATAGAGACCACAGCAGCAGGTCGAAGCCTTTCTGTCCCTGTCCTTCTCTTGACCTCATCTCCTCCCTGCCCTCCTAGCTCTTCTCATAGCGGAGTCAGGAGTAGCACCGTGGGCTGCATGCTCGTTTCCCTTAGACCTAATCTGCTGGTCCCAAAGACACTCGGCTCTTGGGAGCTGCTCATGCACTTGATTACTGGTGTTTGCTAGTTCAGGTTGCTTCCTTTTTATAGTTTTTATTTATTACCATTTGTGTATGTGTGTGTGTGTGTTGTGGGGGGGCTGGTGCAAGAGGAGCACACCACAGCACGCATGCGGAGGTTGGAGGACAACTTTGTGGAGCCAGTTCTCTTCTTCTGCCTTTATGGGGGTTCTGGGGTTTGAACTCAGGTCTCTTAGACTTTCGAGGACAGTGCCTTTACCCACTGATCCATCTCTACAGCCCAGTTCAGAATCTACCTATTCGTATTATATGTGGTCTTATAAATCCATCTCAAAAACCCACACGAAATACGCATACCTCTTCATACCTATAACAGTGCTTTCAAATGTATTTATCAAATCTTTGAGCTGACTGATTCAGAGGGGAGAGACTTGGTCCTGCCTCAGCTTGGTATCCCAGACTTTGCTGACTCCCCAAGAGAGGCCTTATCCCCTCTGAAGAGTGGATGGTGAGGTGGAATAGGGGAAGGTGAGGAGGGGGGAAGAGAGGAGGGAGGGGGAACTGGAGTTGGAATAGAGTTTGACAACTGTTGCCCCAAAATACATACCGCCTTTTTGCTTCCTTTTGCAGCTGTTGGCTATTGGGGCAGCATTACCTCTTTGGCTAGCAAGGAAGGGCTATTTCTATGTAACCACTGCCTCATCCAAAACAGTCAGCTCAGGATAATCCATTGTCTATACTTCCCCCATACCTGCCCATCAACCTCCCTCACAGCCATTTTTATCCTTGTGTCCTAGACTGTCTCAAAGAAGTTGTCCCAAGCACAGGGAGAAGCTCAAAGGCCGCGTTAGGCGATAGTTCAATCATTCTTCCAGTTTCCCAGGCTACATACCGACCCATCTTGTTGGCCAACACACCGAAAAGGTTCGTGCCAATGAGGTAGGCCACGCTGGCAGGCAAGAAGGCCAGACCTGTGGAGAACACAGAAGCTTGCCTTAGGATGTGCTCAACTGAATCTAAAGCACCTAATTTCCTACAGCTCAGCAAAGTACCCCTGATACCTCCAGGTCCCCAAACCACTTTGGTGCATGCTTTGGAGAGAAATCTTTGTAGTTCAAGAGCAGGGGTCTCAGGACCCGTGGCCCTGCTTCCCTCAGGAACAAGACTGTTTTTAGCCTCAATACATTTAATACGCGCCCAGCTCCCAGACTCTCTAGCAAGTGACTCAGTGAGCCACTGGTTATCATCACAAGGGTAGGAGCTTCCTGGGAAATCAAGTCCCTCACCCGCGTGTGACCTGTCCTCTTGTTGCTTTGCCCGTGGTCTTTGCCTTTCTGAGCCTTGGCTCCCACATCTGAGTAGAACAAAGCCGTTACTCTCTCCTGCCAGGTAACAGTGGGAGCTAGCTGGAAAGTGTGTCATTACCTGCTATCCTGGTCACATACCTTTATGACAGAGTGAGATGATCTGGAACATGGATTTGGAGCATACAGTTTGGGGTTCAGTATGTGGCTTGGCCACTTGTGGACTATGTGACTTGGACATTTTACTTATTATTTCTGAGTTCTTCCTATACCCCAATATTTTTCCTTCTTTCTTGTGTTCTTTCTAATGAGCTTTCACCATCTGACAGATATTCTTAAGGCCAGTGATTGAGCAGTAAGTATTGAAGAACTGGAGAGATGGCTCAGTGGTTAAGAGCACTGGCTGTTCTTCCAGAGGACTCAGGTTTGATTCCCAGCACCCACATGGTGGCTCACAACTGTCTGTAACTCCAGTTTCTTGGGTACCAGGAGCATATGTGGTCCATAAAACATATAGGCAAAACACCCATATACATTGAATATACAATAAAATATTTTTAAAGATAAACACAGAAACAAGTACAGTGCAAGTCTATAATCCCAGTATGGGGTGGTCCTTAGGAAACACAGCAAAATGTACTGCATTCTCAATGAAAACATTGAACAAGAGGAGCAGAGCACTATTTTAACAAAAAAATATAAAAAAGAAATAGAAAAATACAAATATTGTCACTTTCTCCAAAATCAAAATATATGCTCAAATGGTTTAATGTGCCTATCAACTACGACAGTGTCCATTAACTGGTAGGGTAAGAAGGCAAAGCCGAGTTCTATAGGCACTGAGACTTAGGCACAGGATCCTGTGGAGGCGTTTGTTTGATTAAGCAGTTAGCAGAGAAGCATCTTTCTACCTTTTTGCCTTGCAGAACTACTTGGGATTACGTGGCCATTTTCTTGAGACCGTCAATGACTTATCTACTAGGCTGAGTGGAGAAGTTGGTAAATTCAATGTCTACATAGCAAGACTCTGTCTTGACCCAAACAAGTACAAGCAAATGAACACAAAAGATGATCATAACTCAAAGGGAGCTCATGTTCAAGGAGAGATTGATAGTTAATGCTAAAAGAAATCATTTGATTGTGCTAAATAATAATGCTAAAATAAATGCTAAAAAATTAAGTGAAGAAAATAATTTTGAAAAAAATGTGAAAGAAATGTCATGTAGCCATCTGTCAGAAAGACTGGAGGAAAGGCAACCATGCATTTGGGAAGCCAAGGAAGGCTGGGGCAGGGGGTGCTTAAGCTGAGAACTGAGCAGCATCTATCACCAGCTCAGAGGCTTAAAGGAGAGGCCACTGGGTGTGCTGCAGGAGCAGGCGGCTGCCTGGGTGCCTAGGACTGTGAGCGGAGAGCCCAGGAGGAACTTCAGAGACAATTACACAGCCCAGCTTAGGTTCTCGGAAGTCTCTTAGACAAATGGGTCCACAGGACAAGAGTAAACCCAGGGACTGTGGAAAACATCAGAGTCTTGGAAGTATTTTTAGAGCAAAGGTGTAGAACTTTCTCTCGCGCATGTGGGGACACAATGAGAGTGAGGGGAGAGGAATAAAGAACTAAAGTTTTTTGTTTCAATCAACTGGGCGATGGAGAGGGGGAAGATCGGTGGGGAGGAAAAGTCAGGGGGCATGAAGGGCTTGAAACAACCATGGGGAGGGGCCAGACAGGTAGATATACAAGGGCAGGGCTCCAAGAAGAGATCATGAACGTACAAACTCCCAACTCGCTGGTCTCTACTTCGTTTTTAACATCGTGGAAGTGGGGACTGAAGAGATGGCTCATCAACTGGGAACACTTACTGGTCTTGTAAAAGATCTGACTTCTGTCCCTAACAACCAGGCTGAGTGACTCCCAACTGCCGTGCTCCAGAGGGATCTGACCCTTCTGGCCTCTGTGAGTACCTGCCCTCGCGTGCACATGCCCACTGCCACACACAAATATTTATAGTTACAGAGATTTTTCAAGAGCACATACTCTTTTTGTTTTAATATTGGAAATGGGTAGGATTGCCTGCAAAATAGATAACCTAATCTGCACACCACAATCTAAGATTCCTTTACTTTCTTTAAAACCCTGCCTTACGGAAACTCACTCTGTGGACAAAGCTGGATCTGAACTGGCAGAGATCTGCCTGTCTCCTGAATGGCAAGATCAATGGTGTATGCCACCACACCCAGTTTAAAATTCTTTAGATATGTGTATTGGTGTGTGCCTGCTCGTCCATATGTGGTATGTGTATCAGTGTGTGCCTGCTCGTCCATATGTGGTATGTGTATCAGTGTGTGCCTGCTCATCTGTATGTGGTATGTGTATCAGTGTGTGCCTGCTCATCCGCATGTGGTATGTGTATCAGTGTGTGCCTGCTCGTCCGTATGTGGTATGTGTATCAGTGTGTGCCTGCTCGTTCATATGTGGTGTGTGTATCAGTGTGTGCCTGGTCGCCCATATGTGGTATGTGCATCAGTGTGTGTCTGCTCGTCTATATGTGTACCATGTCTATATGTGCACCATGTCTATATGTGCACCTTGTCCATGAAGTGCCATCAGAGGACATTAGGCCCCCTGGAACTGAAGTTATAGATGATTGGGAGACACCATGCATGGAGTGGTGATGATGATGAAACCCTGGTCCTTTGGGAGAAAAATCTTCTAAGAAAAATTAGTAACTGAGGATGGTGAGGGTGAAGACAAGGCATGTACAGAAGTGCATCTGGAGAAATATAAAAACAGAAGCGTTGTTTTGGAAGGAGAAAGAAAGTATATAACCAGCAGCATGCAGGAAGACCATTAGCAGAGAACATACTTTAGATTTATTTGTGCCTGTGACTATCAGGTGAGAGCTGGGCATGGTTGCAGATGCTTTCAATCCCAGATACTCAGGAAGCTGAGGCAGGGAGACTGCAAGTTCAAAGCCAACCTGGGAAAGTTAATGTGGCCAATCTCAAAATAAAACTTAAAAGGCTGGAAATTAACTCAGTGGCAGATGTTTATCTAGCATATTGAGATCCTAGGTCTCTACTACTGCAATAATAAAGAAAATAGGGATGGATTTCATGGCCAGAGCAGTTGCCTCGCATTCATGGGGCCCGGAGTTCAATTCTCAGCAATTCGAAAATCAAAATAAGATAAGGATATCTTGGCTGTATGTTATACTGCTGCTCTCCTCGCTGTTTCCGGCAGAATCAGGGCTAGAAGGTCTAACCAGGGCCAGGTTCTTTTTGCCAGAAGAGAATCTTGGAATTCAAAAAAAACTTTGAAAGGAGCCAGGCGGTGGTGGCACACGTCTTTAATTCCAGCACTTGGGAGGCACAGACAGGCAGATCTCTGTGAGTTCAAGGCCAGCCTAGTCTACAGAGTGTGTTCCAGGACAGGTTCCAAAGCTACAGAGAAACCCTGTCCAAACAAACAAACAAACAAAATCTTTGAAAGGAAGTGACTTCAGCGCAGGGCTCTAGAAGCCAAACTGAAGTCTTTTAAGGGCAGGGAGGACATGAGCAGTGTCCTGAGGCCAGAGGACGGTTAGTCTAAGCGAGGTTAAACTGCACAAAGAATGTGGAAGGTGCGAACGAGTTTGCCTGGAACTGAGATTCCAGAGGCCACAGGATTAGCAGAGGTGTTAGCAGCAAGGGCGAACATAAGATTGTGTGGTTAAATTAAAGAGGAAAGGATCACTGTGGGAGAGCATGCCGAGAAAGTGGGAGCCTTCGGTGTCCACAGCCTCATCCACCAGGACAGAGATGCCACTGTCTCAGGACAGGAAGAGCACTGGAAAGAGCAAGTGTGACAGTTTTTGTGGGAGAATGGCTAACAAAGAGGTCAGTGGTTGGCATCAAACACTGCGTGGACTTCAAAGGACTTGTGAGTCTTTGAAGGAGAGCAGGGGAGAAATTGTCTGGAAGCAGCCAAGGAGAGCAAAGCCTGGAGGAGCAGACTGTCGTCACGGGCTCTCGGAGACCCCATGATGCTCTCAGGGAAGGATCCAGCTTTTCAGTAAGGGTGAGAGGGGCAGAGAAGAAGAAGGCATGCTGATACTTGGTAAGGTTAGGCAGTCCCACAAAGTCCAAGATTTGGAAGGGCCATGGCACACTCTGTCAGGGCAAAAGACTCTTTTAAATAAAAACTTATAAATGGGGCTGGAGAGATGGCTTAGTAGGTAAGAATATTGCTTGCTCTCCCAAAGGTCCTGAGTTCAATTCCCAGCAACCACATGGTGGCTCACAACCATCTGTCATGAGGTCTGGTCTGCAGGCATACACACAGGAAGAATATTGTATACATAATAAATAAATACATAAATAAATAAATATTTTTTAAAAAACTTATAAATGGTTTGTGTGTGACACCCCCCCCCCCCCCGATGTAGATTCATGTGCTGGAAACTTGGTCACCAGAAGGTTTCTGTGGATAGAGAAGAGACCTTTAAGAACAAGGTCTATGTTGCAGATGTAGCTCATTTGGTAAAGTGCCTTCCTGGCGTGAGCAAGAGGCCCTGGGTTCTATCCTTAGTACTGTATAATCTGGACCTGATCACACACACCTGGAAACCCACATTCTGGAGGTAGAGGCAGAAGGATCAGAAGGTCATTCTCAACCTCAGATACATAGTCTGTTTGAAGCCACAACATGAGACCCTGCTGGAGTTGGGAGCAGATCCTTTGATTGGCAGAGGGATGTTCCTAGGGACAAACTAAGGTGGGTCCCATGGGCCCCCAGAACTCTCTGAGAATGAGCTGAAGGATGGAACTGCATCCTGAAATGTACATGCCGCTATCGTCCAACAAAGTTCTTGTTAAAGCCAGCACTGTGCTATTTGGACCATTCACCTCCAAAACTTCCTAAATAGTTGACGTCAGCCTACCTTGGGTATTTTGGTGTAAAAATAAAATCAATTAACACAGGAATGGAATGGATGTGATTCATCAAGAAAATACTACATAGGCTTTCATCTCTCATCAAAAAAATCTTCTTTCTGTAGCAGGTGGAGGCTATTACAAAGAACCACAACTGATCAAAATACAGAGAAATAAGTGATTTTTTTAAGCCCATCCCCAAATGGACAGAGTAAGAGAACCCTATACCCTAAGCTCATGGAACATTACAGAAAATTGCAAGAACCCGAGGACAAGGAGACTGTTGCCAAATACTGTGTTCTGGATGTCACAGGAAGCTGCTCAGGAAAACTCAACACGGCTGTCTGCACAAGGCAACGCCAGTCAGTATTTCAAGGTACGTGGGGGAAGGACTCACAATGCTCCACCCCTGGCTGAAGATCTACGGGCATGAGAAAGAAAGTGAATCCGTTTTCTACAGGGGGAGCCCTTCTGGAAAGATTCTGAGTCTAAGCAGTCAGTCTTATACCCGTGAGCATATGGACAACAGTATTGGACTCACAAACCCACACATACGCATGTGCACACATGTATACATGCATGAGAACATACACACACACTGGAAAAACAATCATTAAAGACAAAGACATCATTCTAAAGGGAGGACAGGGCAACATGGGAAGAATTGGAAGGGCTGGGGTGGTTATAGTAAAAATATATTGCAGTTACAAAATTATTTTAAAAAATTAAAAATGTTTATAGAAAACAAAAAATAATACAACAAAAATTAAGAACACACTACATATCTTTTCCATTGGCTTGACATGAAAGCGGTGCCCTGTAAGCGCTTGTCTTAATTATTATCGTGACTTGGGATGGCCAGGGTTAACTCAGTCCACGGCCAAGCGTTCCCCCTAACCAAGCCCACCAGAGTGACTCATGGCTGACTCTGGCCTGAGGATCTGTTTGAAACCAGCAGTGTGAGTCTCCGTGGATCTCACTAGTCCCTCCCTGTACCACTTTGGGCCTCGAGGAAACAATATAAGCTAACAGAAAGCATCATGACCCTGATCCCAAAGCCCAGTGTAAACAGTTGGCAGGGCCTGGCAGCAGCCTGTTTGCTTTTAATATTGTCTTCTGTGCAGCAGAAGTGAGGCATGCTTTCCCGTGTTTGCCTACTTTATCTGCGCAGGCTGGCAATCTGTTTCAGACTGTACCTGTTTGTTTGTGTGTAATTGCTTTTGAAAGTTTAGAGGTAATAACTACTGAATGGTTTAGCTGATCCATAGAAAGAGGAAGCTCTCTGCCTAGCTCCCTGTCTCCTTGACATCCTTGTAAATTGTGTGAAATTCCCTACATGAGGCTTTCCTCAAACATGCCCTTGTCCCATGGCACCTGACTCTCAGGGGGTATTTCAGCAGTGCTTTGTGTTCTAGGCTAATCAACACCCCCATGCCATTCACAGCCTGTCTTCAAGGGTGGATCACACACAGCCAAGGCAAGATGAATTATTAGCTTAGGAAATCCTATAACCCACACACTACACTAACCTCCCTCAATTAAGTACAAAGAAGAAGGGCTTGAAAGATAGTTTTATTTTTACAAATGAAAATGATGACAGATATGGGAGGTGTCTCTGACTCGTCTGTTTTTTGGGACTCTTTCCCTCCTACTAGGTTGCCTCACCCAGCCTTGATATGAGGGCCTGTCTTATTGTACCTGGTTATACCATGCTCAGTGGATATCCCTGAGAGGCCAGCTCTTTTCTGAAGG
Source organism: Myodes glareolus (assembly GCF_982192425.1). Classification (NCBI taxonomy): domain Eukaryota; kingdom Metazoa; phylum Chordata; class Mammalia; order Rodentia; family Cricetidae; genus Myodes; species Myodes glareolus. The sequence goes on along the minus strand of NC_142048.1, from coordinate 6,378,838 downwards.
GAAATGGAGGAGTGGATCTGGGGTAAAGACAAAATGGGGCTAGGAGGAGTAGGAGGAGGGGAAACTGCGACTGGGATGTACTAAAAATAAAAAGTAAATTTTAGAAAGAAATAACGAAAACTTGAAATTTTCAGGCAAATGAATGGATCTAGAAAACATTATATTGAGTGAGGTAACCCAGAGACCCTGAATAACAATTGTTGTATGTATTCACTCACAAGTAGTGTTTAGATATAAAGCAAAGGAAACCAGCTTACAATTCACAATCTCAGAGAACCTAGACAACAATGAAGACACTAAGAGAGACTTACATAGATCTAATCTACATGGGAAACAGAAAAAGACAAGATCTCCTGAGTAAATTGGGAGCATGGGGACCATGGAAGAGGGTTGAAAGGGAGGGAAGAGGAAGGGCAGGAAGCAGAGAAAAAATGTAGAGCTCAATAAATATCAAAAAAAATCAACAAAAAAAAAGAAAAGAAAAAGTGAATTTTAGAAAAGAGTGGGGTGCTCTTGCCACCTTGCTTTGAGGCCCCGTCATCCAGAGTGTAGAGTTTATAGTGCAGACAGCACTGGGGAAGTAGCATAGGATGCTGCACACGGTAACCAAGAGACTTGTGAAGGCGGCCTCTAACTGGAGGGCTGGGGGAGGGCTGCTCCAGGGTGTCATACTCACTAGGACCAGGAGCCAGAGTGGCCAGAACCTCCTCAGAAGAAATGCTATCTGCACCGAGTGCTGCCTAACTCAATTAACTGCCTTGGTCAGAGGCAGTTACAGCCCAAGAAATTCAATTTGAAGGTAAGTGTACAACTGGAGCCCTGCTTAGACCTGGCCCCTGAAAATTAGATTCTCTATTTTTTATGGGACATTGAGCTATATCCGGTTCTTATCAGCTTCCCCTCTGGCACCACTAACCTCTCCCGCCTGTGGTGACTGAGCCGTTTGCACGTAGCCTCTCCTGCTCCCTTGTCCTGGGGTTTCCTGAGGCCCAGGCATTCTCCCTATGCTCACTCAAATCCTCACTCAAGGCCTCCGTGGAGCAGAACACCCTTTCTAGAGTGTGTAAGACAACGGAAGGAGGTGTAGTGGAAGTGTGCTTGGTTGTGGTCCTGCAGCGCACAGGTATAGCGCACACCCTAGGCCGCTCATTCCTACAATCGCTCTGTGAAGCAGATAGCACGCCCAGGCTCATTTCAGACGGTATTCAAGTGCTGCTCATCGTGAAACCAAATCACTTCAAAACAACATGATCCAAAGGCGTGGGAAAATGTTCATAGGCACTGAGGATTAGGGTTTATATCTCAGGTCTCACTAAATAAGATAGCAGGACTCGGGGAAGTGGGGGACCTGGGGGAACTGGGGCTGTAGCTCGGTGATAGAATGCTTGCCCAGTTTGCATGAGGGCCCTGGGATTTATCCTCAGAAGTAGTCAAAAATAAAGAGCAGACAGCATGTGCACAGTTGCCTGGAAACAGAGCTGATGGCCTCAGGCCCATCCGCCTCGGTGGTTGGAACAACACCACAAAATTTTACATAAATTTTATATAAACAAAAGATTCTTTAAAAGTGATGCTATAAGGTGTGGAGTTAATTTTATCAATTACTGGATGACAATCGCTAGGAGACACATCTCTGGGAAGTCTGGGAGGGGTGTGAAGAGAGGGTCACGTGAAGAAGAAGACCCACACTGAGTGTGGGAAGCACCACTTGTAGCCTGTGCCTTAGACAACGACTTTAAAAAGGATGCAAGGTCAGTGCAGGCAGCCCCTGCTCTCTGCATCACGGTACCTGGAGAATGGAGGCGCAGGCCTTCCCCACCAAGGTAGACTATATCCTCCCAACACAAGCTCAGAGGTCTTTCCTGTGACCTCTGTGACGCTGCTTTGTCGGTATTTTGCCACAGCAGTGAGGAAAGTGACACAGAGAGGTTAAGTGGTTTTCACACGTTTGCATTGCCAGTCAATGCTCTGGGGACAAAACCAGGCCTTTGGCTGGAAACACCAAAGAGTTTTACAGAGTACTAGGTATGTGACCTTTCCATGGCCCCCCATCTTTCACAAGGTGACTCTCTGCACAGCCATGTGGACTCAGTGCATGGGTGTGGACATGGGGCTGAGTCCATGAAGGGCGTGTGCTGTCCCTATGAGAGACTGGTGACATGGATTTGATGGCTACTGAACACCTTCAGAAAGGCCCAGCTCACCTGCACGATGCTTCAGCCTTTGGTAGGGACCCAGGTCACTTACCTAGCTGCCACTCGGGGGAACACATGGTCTGCAGCATCCAGATGGGCAGTGTGGGCTCGAGCATTGCAACTCCCATGTTGGCCAGGCAGATGGAACCTGAGAGACAGTCTGTGAGCCGATGGGCTGCCTAAAGCCTGACTCTTCCCACACAGAGGGAAGCCATGGTCAGCTTACCTGCTGCGACCAGGATGTAAGGGTCTTTGAGAAGTGTCAGAAGTGGAGTCCCCGTGACACTCTGGGAAAACAAAGAATAGGCACCTTCTAGTTCTTCAGACTTTACAGGCCTTCTGTTGCCACAAGATGTAAGCTAGGACCTTAGACATCATTGGCTCCTTTACTGTAGAGGCCAAGAAATTCAGGTCTAGGGAAAGGAAGTGACCAGGCTGGTATCACAGCTGGGACAGAGTCCATCTTGTGTGTAAGTCCTGAGGTAGTCAGAGCAGCATACCATGCATTGAATATAATTCCTATCTCCTGTGAATGGCAGCAAGGCCAAGATGGTCAGACCTGTCCAGGGCCTTTCCACTATCTCCCTGAAAACGTTTGTCCTACAGGCAGCATTTGACAAAAGGCAGAGCACTCAAGCCCAAAGGGAGAGCAGAAGGGCTACAGAAGAGAGCTCCTCATGCTGCCCAGGTTCAGCCTTTGATCCATTCTGAGTACGCTGTGCAGTTGGTGAGCTTAAACACCCATGTTCACATGCTGGTCCTAATGACCAATTTTGATTGCCCCTCTCTCTTGACATTACCCTTACACTAGCTACACCTAAACACCCCACCTTCCTTTTGGTGCCTTTACCCAAATTACCACTCTTCTCATCTCTAGAGTTCTCCATCTTACCTGTTCTTCAAGATCAAGTTCAAATTTCACCTTTGCCACAGTGTTCTCTGACTCAGTTGGCAGAACCAAAGAGTCCTAATCTCTGGTGTGTTGTCTACTCGTCACATGTGAGATTTAATAGTCTGGATACAATGACCACATATGATAGACACACACAAGAATGGATAAATTTAGAGGTGCCAAAGCCAAAATTATAATATTGCTACCCCATTTGCAAATCAAAGCAAAGAAATGGATATAAATCGCAAACATATACACAAAGAAGTAAGTAAGCATCACAGTTAAAGACAGGTAATGATTACTGCCAGAGCTGTGGGTGTGCATAGCTTAGTGGTGGAGTGCTTGCCTGGGCTGTGCAAGGCCCTGGGTTCAATTCCTACCACAGACTTTCAGAGGTGAGGAGACAGAGAGAGAAGTCAGAAGAAGTAAAAAACACTACTTCCAACATTATAAAATGCGTGTTTATGGGGCTATTAGCTAAAGTATTATTTGTGATGGCAACATACTGAAAACCCACCAAAATGCACACACAGGAAACAGAATGATGCATTTTCTTCCCTAATGTGAGACATACAACTGCAAAATAGCAAGGGGGTGGGTTTTTTTGGTATACATTATTAAGTGAGGAGGGAAAGGAGAATATTAAGGAAAATATAGAGTATGTTACCTCTTGGAAAAGAAAAGGCGGTAACCACAAGAAAACATACATAAATCATTTAGGAGAAAAACACACAAACATAGAAAGGAATTAAAATGCTTGCTTTGGAGAGATAGAGGTGAAGGAAGCGAAGGGGGAAATAGCAATAGATTAATACCCTTTGAATATATCTTTCTAGATAGCTTTGGCTAGGTAATGGTCTATACACCCCAAAGATACTATACTAATGTTATGAAGTGATTATGCCCTTACCAATTCACACAACAAAGTATTATGCTACATTCGAGGAAAAGTGCTTTCTAGTGTTCCCGCTGACACTCGGGCCATAGTACCATCCTCCGCAGTATGTTCTTCTTATTAGACTTTGTAGACGATCTCACCCCCTTGCTCTTTGTATGTAGAAACTTCTCCAGCTCAGACATATCCTTGCCCTCCCAACAATGTCCAGTCCTTCTCTGCTTCTGTTGCTACAATCGCTTCTTTGACTTCATACAATTCACGGATACTAGGGGAGCTGGCCCAGGTGGACACACGGCCTTGTCCACTGCTACCACTGCTCCTGTCCCCCCAGCACCTTCTTGATCAGCGCTCACACACTGGGCAACTTATTGCTCAATGCTGTACCCATAGCCCTCATAAGACAGCTCGATCTGGGTTTCTCAAGCCATCTTTGTCTTGAAGTCAGAAAAACACAAACTCTGGTATTTCTTAGCTATAAATGAACGATGTTCATCTTGGTTGTCTGGAGGTCTCTGTCACCTTCTTCATTCCACAGAAAATATTTGATTCTTTCTACAGCCCCCTCCCCTTCCATCTTTGTCCAATACCAAGCCAGAGTTCTATGCTATCTCCTAAGTGTAGGCCTGCCTAGAATTCAAATCTGGGGTTCACTTTTCCTGACTTCTTCTTTCTCCTGTGCTTAGCCATGCTATTTATCCCAGAGTAATGGAATATCATGTCCACTTACCTCAGAAAACACTTTGGAAGGCCATAGGATGCAGAGTTGGAGAGCTGAGGAGAAAGGGAGACAGAGGAGGAGTTCTGCTTACTCATCGATTATCTAGGGCTCTGCTAATGGCCGCATAGCGACCACCTTGACTCCCTCAACTTCTTCCTCTTCTCCTAGAATGGGACAGTCCTTGACCCATCTAAACATGTCAAGATAGACACCGTGGCACGATGTGTTTCCAACCTGAGCTGAGCTATTACCTGTCTGGAGGCATTGGCCTTGACTTACCTCCATCCAGAAGTGCCAGAAAGGCCAAGATGAGGAACGGCGAGGACTTGCCCACGAATTCATACATCACACTTCCAAAAGGGGCTCCCACTAAAAGAGAAGACAGCATAGACACCTGCACAGCACCCTCTCAGCCTTTACTGAAGGCCTTGAGGGTGTAAGCTCCACTGAGGCTGGAGGTAATTCTGTCCTCAAGGTATTCCTTTATAGCAAATGAAATTTAGCAGAGCAGGGATTGGGGAAGCAATAAAACAATTGAAATGTGGTAAAATACTCAACAGTAAATGGTCTTGCGCATAAAATACTGTGTAAATCCTAATGGAATGAATCAGAAAGGCCAGGTGGTCACAAACACTTTGCCGAGTCCCCGCATCTGGGTGATGTGCAGGGTCAACAATGAAGAGGGCTGATGCTAATGCAACGCGAGTTATTTTGAGGGAAGATGTGAAGATGAAGATGGTTGGGGCAATGCCAACCAAGGGCTCCAGAAATCTAGGTGAGGTATCTATTGATGTAACCAACAATAGCCTTGTTGGTTATTGAGAAACAAATTACTTTTTAGCAGAGAAAAAACACCGCCAAGAGATTCTTCTGGTAGTATGTACCTTGAAGGCAGAAGGAGTTGTGAAAGAGAACGTGTAGGAGGTTGGTAACAAGAAAAAGGGAGAGGCTAAGCTTGAAAGGATCCAGCGTGTTTGCTCTTCTGAAAGTGTGATAAAGGAGTCTAGTATGACCCACATCCAAGACTGGGTATCCATATGACTACTAACAAAGGACAGGGATTTCTTCCCTCTCTTCTCTACCATGGTGGCTGGTAGGGCATAAGCCAGGGAATACGAGAGTTGAGTCTTTCCCTTGGTAAGCTTGCAAACTCCCTGAGGGCAGAACATTGTCTGAAGCCTTTAACCTCTATGCCATCTGTGTCAGCATGGTGTTTGGCACAGAGAAAGTGCTCGGCGAAAGGAAGCAGCTTGTTGAATTAGTCAGTATGAAGTCTAAACATCAAGAAAAACATAAATATGTTGTTTGGAGCTGGGACTTCTGAGTACAGAAAATCTGAGTCCTTATTCCTGACCCAGCGGTACTTTGGATAGCTCCTTAATCTTTCTAATTCTCATCTCTAGCCTGGGGACAGCCGTTCATCCTTCACTAATTGGCAGTTAGGATTAAAGGACATTACTTCTGTGAAATCAGCAGAGATTCTGGCAAAAGCCCAGGGCTCTGTGGAAAGCAGCAGCTGTGCACAGAAGGAGAGGTGAGGGAAGCAGGAGCCATGATGTGGAGACTTTCGCTCGCTTGGACTGGATGGCCTCCAGGACTTCCCTGGACCCTCCTTGTATTTCACAGCTTCTTAAAGAGACAAATGTCACCTCCCCCAAGTGATCTATCTGATGGAGTCAACACAACTGGGCCAGGGAGGCAAGGAAAATACTTACTTGTCTTCCACGTCAGGGAAGTACCTGCCTCCTGGAGCCATCTACAAAGATGTAGATGTTTGCAACACCCCCATCTCCCTAATTCAGGCCTTCATTTAGGTACTACTTACCCAGAAGCCCCAAAGCCAGGCCCCCCAAAGCAATTCCCATGGCTCTCCCTCGTTCGTAGTTGTCAGTGTAGACACTGGCCAGCATCCCAAGCCCTGCATTGGAAATGACAGCGGATGTTGGCATATGGGAAGTTGCTGATTGCTTTTTACAGCCATTGGTCCCCGCCCTACAATATCTTGAGTCTTTGCTAGATATTTCACTTGAGGGGTCTTTATAAAACTTAGCTCAGAGAATACTAGAAATACTTCCTCCCACAGTTGCCACTCCCTCCTCCCCTACACACAACTTATTATTTTGGTGCTAATATTGTTAAAAACAAAAAGCCTTAGAGAAAGGGCAATATAATAATACTACTGTCTAATTACTTCACGTTTCATAAGGGTTTGTCATTTCCTAATATCTCCTTGCGTGAGGAGGTTACGGACCAGGCCAGGAAAGGAAGATGTATGACTGGACTGTTGTATTCAGTACGGTGGTCAAGGAGGTCAATGAAAACACTAGGCCCCTGAAAGACAAAACCGACTGGGAGCTTCTAGCAACTGTGCCACCAGGCCATTCCATTGTGTGAGGGGCAGAACACAGCAACCTCACGGGATACTGTGATACCTTTGCTTAGCCACACTATAAAAGCTATGATGACATCACTGAAATAACAAGTCCTATTAAATAAAAGCAACGCAAAGGAAAGGCCATGAAGTGGAGTAGATAAAAGCCTGACCTATGGAACCTATGGACCCCTCCCACAAGTTTACAATCACTGTATTCCTGAATGACAATTGCTACCTCCCTGCATGGCATTTTCCTTAGTTTCCTGATATAAATTTTATATAGCACCAAAAGTAGTTAGGTAGTGGCAAGAGGGGTATGTGTGTGTGTGTGTGTGTGTGTGTGTGTGTGTGTGTGTGTGTGTGTGTTTTGCAGCATTACCTGCAACAGATGAAAATGAAGATCCGATGCCTTGAAGGGTTCGGGCTACAAATAGCAGGGCATAGGTGCCAGAGAAAGCAAACACTGGGAAAGATAAGAGTCAGAATGATCCAGGTTGGTGTGAGGAGAGACATTTTCCTCAGTGGGGTAGCCATTAGTAGGGGGCTTGTGCTCCTGTAAATAGCCCCTCACCCATGCTTTTATAAGTAACCCTAATTACACTTGTTGGGTCGCCAGAAAAGACGTGAAAGTAGAAGGGGGCTCACTGGGACTAGGAAGATTAGTGAGGGGGGATGAAAAAGGGCAATTGGGAAGGAGGATGATCAAAGGTACCTACCAAAATGCAAGAAATGACCATAACAAAACCCATTAGTAGTATTAGGTTAATTAAGTCGTCACAGTCAGAGTTAGCAATCAACCTGACATAAGCCAGAGTCATCTGGGAAGAAGTAACCTCAGTTGAGGCATTACCTAGATCAGATTGGCCTGTGGCCATCTCTGTGAAGCATTTTCTTAATTGCTAATAGATATAGGAGGGCCCAGCCCAACACGGGCAGTGCTATTCCTAGGCAAGTGGTCCTGGATTGTACAAGAAAGGTAGCTAAGCACGCCATTAGCAACAAGCCAGTGAGCATCTTTCTTTCATAATCTCTGCATCCGTTTCTGCCTCTGGGTTCCGGCCTTGGCTTTCCCCAACCAGGAACTGTACCCTGCAAGCCTAATAAACCCTTTTTTTCACCAAGTTTCTTTAGGTAAGAATATTTTATCACAACAACAAAAACGAAAATAGGACATTAATAAAACAACATTTTTAAAAAATAATTTTTAGGTCAAAGAAATGACTCGGTGAGTAAAGGTACTTCCTGCCAAGACCGCAACGTGAGTTTGATCATAGAGCCCACAGGGTAGGAGAGAAGCAACTCTTGTAAGTTGTCTTTTGACCTTGATGTACTCGGTGGCATACATATGCATGTGTAATAAATACATAACACAATACATAAACATCAAAAAATTCTTTGAAAAAAAAAAGGAGGAATTAGCAAGCTGACTCAAGTTCCATAGAGGGATAAGTCACTGTTACATGGATTTTTAAGCATGCATAATGAGCTGAGACCCATTGTTTCATAGAATTAACATATGCAAATACAAAAGGAAGAAGAAAGCATGATGATGTTTGCCTTCTGTTCTTGAAGTTAATTGCTTAACTGATGTCACTCCAGCCTTCAATAAGGATGGATTTAGAATTGATAACAAAGCTAAGAGTCACAGGGCATAAATCACATCAGTACCGGTGGAAGGAAGGCGAGGTCTCTGTACTTCTTGCTCAGAGTCTGATATTCTACCCACTGAAATTGAGAGCTGGTACCTATCCCTACTCCTGGATCCGGTATTACATCACATTGCCCCTTGCCATTGCTGGGTCATCCTGGGCCATCTGTTGTGTGCACCTCAAGGGCCATAGACATTGGGTAGAAGACATCTTACATTTGATCTGACCTTTCCCCTTGGTGGAAGATGCTTCCACCAATCAAACTGGGGTTTACTACATGATCCCAAGTGTGCTGCTCTGCTGGACTGTTAGTGGACGTGAAAGAGAAAGAGCACATCAGTTTATGCCTTGGACAATGGACCATCTAGTAGAGACACCAACACAAATGAAACTGCGAGGCAAACTGGAGAGTGCCGTCTCAAACTAAATTACAGGTTGTAGAGAATGTTGGTAGTCCCAGACATCGCTCATCCTTGACTCCCAAACAATATCTCCAAAGGAAAAAAAGAATCCTTCCCAAGGTGTCTGAACCAGACAAACTTTAATCTTCCTGACCACTTATTATAGGTGTCTTGGGTTGTTTTATGAACTTCAGTTACAACCCAGCATGACCGCACCCAACTAATTGTCTCCCAAAAGCACACATTCTCAGTCCCTCCATGTTTAGCCTCCAATGTCCATCCTCAGACTGTCTAGTACCTAGCATGCTTAAACCCCACTATTTTTGTATCTTTATTTGAATGGAGTGGCCAATTTGTCTTTTGTTTCTTTTTTAGTTTCAGAACTGAAAGTCACATTGTGGAGAACCTCAATCCTGGGAAAATCAGGACAGCTGGTCATACTATTGAGAAAAAGCAATCATTTTCATTTTTTTTTCTTTTTTATTTGTTTGTTTGGCTGGGTTTTTTTTTTAAAGATAGGGCTCCTCTTTGTAACAGCTCTGGGTGCCCTGAAACTCAATTTGTAGACCAGACTGGCCTCAAGCACACATAGATCCACCTACTTCTGCCTCTCAAGTGCTGGGATTAAAGGTGTGTGCCACCACCACCTGGCTTCTTTCCATTTTTCTAAATTAATATGGGTCATTATTTGTCTCCCAGTTGCATAAAAAAAAATCCAGATAGGGGCTTTGAGAGTAACGATAAGCACCAACAACTTATTAGTAATTTTGTTTTTTTGAGACAGGATCTCACATATCCTGGGCTGACCTTGAACTCACTATAGCCAAGGATGACTCTGACTTTCTAAGCCTCTACTTCTAGCTCCCAAGTTCTAGGATTCCAGGCCTGTGCCAGCACGCCCAGTTCTTACTTATTTTATTCAAACCCCAAGTAAGTCTTCCATAGGCTACACTAGCAGCCAAATCTATTTTCTTTTGTATAGAATTAGTCTAACTCAGTAGATCAACACTAGTGACCTCACATAAACCATAATTGTTATTCAACACATACAGTTAGGTAAACAAGATAAGGTTTTAATTACTACTTCTTGGCAGAGAAGCAGGCAGCTATTTTATACTAAAGAGGTCGGGCCACAGATACACTTCCTGGTCTTATTTTGCAGGGTATGGTCATGATTCCAAAGGCAACAAGCACACCCTCATCTAGACAGCGAGAACATATTTTATCCTTTATGTGTGTTGCAGGAAAAAAAATAAATGAATTTCCAAGTCACACTGAATGGCCATATTCCTTAATTTGTTCTTTAACACAAGCTGAGTTTATGGAAATTAATGAACACTGCTACTGAACTTCCTAATTTTCTTTTCTTATTGGTAAATTCTCTTTCACCACTTCATAACATGTACACCCTGGCCTTCACCTCACCACCTTCTCCCATTTCCCTCTGGACCCAACCAGCCCCTCTACCCTCACAAATCTCTTGCCTTCATTACCTGGTTTTGGCTTTGTGTGGTGTCCCACAGAGTTTGATGAGGGCCTTCTCTATGACCCTGAGTTTAGAACGAAGTCGCAGCACCTGGTGACTGCTTTTTTTTTTCCACTCTAATTACCCAAGTGTTTTTCCAGTTCTCAGCAAGAACACCCCGTTTCAAGCTCTTGCACTTCAGCCTTCCTTTCACCCCTAAATTTAATTTTGGATTGGGTCAGTTCTTACTGTAGGGGGAAGAAAAGCTGAGGATTCAGAATAGAAAAGAGGATGCGTGATAGAAAACTAAAAAAAAAAATCAAGAGGGAGGGAGAAGCTGTGTCATTCGGAGCAGGCCTGGCATTAACCCCTAGAAGTGGACACCCCCACCCTGTGTGCTTCCTCCTCATGTCTCAGAGTCAGCATCAGGCTTATTCACCTCACTGTTTTGATTCCGCCTCCATTCATTAGGAACATCAAGCTGATGCTGAATGGGTTTTGCCAATTATTCTCCTGTTTCTTTAGCAAATTTGCTTCCCTAAAGTATTACCTTTAGTGCCCTTAGTTAGGAAACAGTAGGATTTGGGACTTTTCTAGTTACTAGGACGCAATATTCCTTTGCTGTTGTTGTTGTTAGTCACCTTTCACCATAGCATACCAAAGGAATACCTTTACTGTAGCATACTGAAGTAATACTATCTCTTTGTAAAAGATGGGAGATTTGCAGCAGTAAGCTTGCTCGAGAGATTAGTTACACACACACACACACCCCTACCTGAACAAGTAAATACACATACACACATTCGTATACGCCATGTTGTGTACATTCAAACAACTTTCATGATTTTCACTGAAGTAAATTAAGAATCTGTTCTGTAGAAGAGGAGAAGGATTCCAATTAGAGGGAAGTGGTTTCTTACGCTATCCCAGCCCCTGTTCAAATGACTACAAAACATTTCAGTCAATGTCCCAGTTGCTTGTTCAGATGTCTTACTTTTCTTAGTGAAGAGAAGCCAATGACTTACTTAGTGTGGAGAGAAACATGATCATAAAGCCAGCAAACATGGGGATGTGATAGCCAATCCTAAAAAACAGAAGTGAGCAAAGAAAGATAACATTGCAGCGGGCATTCATATTCTCGAACGGTATTTTTTTAATTTTAGTAGGCACAGAGATGGGGTTAATCTAAGGGCAATTTTTCATATGTGAGTGCATACACATAAATAAGCATACACGCAAACCTACCCACAGACAAGGCCCCAATGATCCTTCCAGAGAAGGTGTCTCTCAAAACCTCAGGATCGTCTTGGGGAGAACTCCAGGAAGCCAGAGCACAGTTGGCGCTCAGACTGTCCTATGCTCCCCTCCACCCCACTCAAGCCGTGCTCACCGACTGCCAGCTGCTCGGTGCTTCTGTTCTCAGTACTCAGATTCATTCACATCACTGAGAAAATGTGATGCCTAGAGCATTTCACCAACAACCTGCTCTCCTTTGGGATAACAAGCTGACAAACTGCTGGCTCCCCTGGGGTCAGAACACCCCTTCTTTCCTTTTCTAACCAACCTGCATCAGGTTCTTAACCTGTGGGTCATGACCTTTTGGGAGTTACATATTAGATATTCACATTGCAATTTATAACAGCAAAATTACAGTTATTTTATTAGCAACGAAATGATTTTGCAGTGGGGGTCATCACAACAAGAGGAACTGTATTAAAGGGTTACAGCATTAGGAGGGCTGAGAACCACCAACCTATATGAGACCTGGGCCTCTGTCCTAAGTATGTACTTCGTGAATAGAACACTGTGGCATTTGAATAAGAATGGGACCCATAGGCTCATACATTTGAACACTTAATCACCAGAGAGTCACACATTGAAAGGATTGGAAGGATTAACAGGTGTGGCCTTGTTGGAGCAGGCATGTCACTGGGGGTAGACGTTGAGGTTTCAAAAGTCTGTGACAACTCTAGAGCCTCTGTCTCTTTGCCTCTCTCTCTCTCTCTCTCTCTCTCTCTCTCTCTCTCTCTTTCTCTCTCTGTTTATGAATCAGGATGCCTCTCTCTGCTATGCCTCCTATCTGCATCCTGCTGTGCTTCCTGACATGAGGATAATAGACTAAACTTCTGAGACTGTAAGCAAGCCCCAAATTTAAATATTTTTTTCCTGCAATAATGACCTTGGTCATGGTGTGTCTTCACAGCAATAGGGCAATGACTAAGACAGACACTGTGACTACTGATTTACCTGTTGGTAAGAGGTCCTATAAATGGGTTGACCAGAAGTTGCATCAAAGCCTTTGAAGCAAATAGAATCCCAACCCGGACGTTTTCTTCTTCCAAGAACTCTATCCCTTGCAAACAGTTGTTTTTAGGTAGTGAGCCAGCTTCAGTGACTGAAGGAGGGATGGTGCTATTTGTCCATGCTACATGGAAGGGTACATGTTTTTCTACAGTCATCGTGGTGTTGTCAAAGCAGGAGAATATGGTGGAGAAGGCAGAAGAGGTTAGAGCTTGCTGGGAGCTTACAGGACTCCTATGCAAAGAAGAGTTGATCTCTTTGAACTCTGTTGCATACAAGAAGGTGGGCACAATGGGCACTGAAAATCAATGAGGATATGTGAGGAAACTCAAGGTCAGAGGTCCTTTTACCACTACTAAGTTCAAAAGCATTACTACAACGTCCAGTTTGAAGCAGAAAGAAGACTCCTAAGTGACATCATTTAAAGCCTACTAAAGACCATGCCAGCTCAAACCATCCTGTCAGCTAAAGGATCAAATTCTAGCCACCATACAGTTAGTCTTGGCATATTTGTGACATCCTTACTGGTTAATTCATCTACTTGTAAAGAATCATGTATAACCTAAGAATCAATACTTTATGATGATCTATAATGATTTTTCACAGATGGATGCAAAATGGGAAAAATATTCACCCAATACACATATCCCAGCTGAAGTAGAACACAGCTGGCTCTGCCTTTTTGTATCAGTTTCCAGGTGACCAGAGGGCTGGAAAGGCTAAGGGCCCAGGCAGTGTGGTGTGAGAAGCTCTAACTCTGAGGCAGCTCACAGGAATCAAATTCCAGCCCCAGGACTTGCTAATGGGCAGCTTGAACATGTCACTCAATATCTCTGAGTCTTGTTTTCTTTCTGTAAAAGACAGAACCTACCAGGACCCACTGATGTCCAGATTTAATAATTTCTATTGTGGAGATACTAAGATTTCTTATTTGATATTTCAGTGTTTGTGAGAATTTTATGAATTATAGAAGCATAAGAATTGAGTATTGACTGCACTGAATTATCTGTCAGCCAGACAGTGCAGGACTGTGAGGCAGTGAACTGCCCACAGGGCCGGTATTGGTAAGGACTTGGTTATCCTATGTTTGCAAAGACAAGGCAGGAAAAGCACCACAGGTAAACAATGCCCACTGCCCCACGTGTCTCTGGAATCATCAGCAACCATGGGAAGACATAATGGTGAAGAAGTAGATCTTCTTTTCCTGCCAGGCACCTTTGAACCTGCTTTTGTTTGAACCTCTGAAGTTCGACAGCCTTCAGACCCTGCTGCCTACAGTTCCCGCCAACTCTCAACAACCTCCATGTCTTTTCCATATGAAAAACTTAACAAGTCTGCTCATTGATGAAATCAAGCAGGGTACATGCTGCCTGCTGTGACCCAAAGCAAATACATCGTTGACAGAAAAAGCCCCAGACGTACCCACTACAGTGAGCAGCATGTTGTCCAGGAGCAGAGCCACAAACACCACCACCAGCACCAGCTGCCGGGACGCTCTCCCTTCCTTCAGCAACCGCCGAGGAGCACCCAGAACAACCTGGAACATGGCAGGGCTGCAGGAGGCGAGGCTGGGTAGGGAGTGGGAGAATAGGGGCCTTCTCCTCCTGGTGCTTAGGAAAGGTCCCTTGATAGATGTGGGTCTTCTGTCACCTTTGTAGAAGAGGAAGTCGGCCTGGTCCAGTACAGCTCACTGTACAAATCAACAGTGGAAATGCTTGCAAGCAGCGAAAGAGTTTGGATTTTCCATGCCTGTCTGCTCATTTTTTATATATTTCCATATTTCCCATAACACTTTGAATAAAACTTTGCTTACCAGAGATTTGTGTCTGAAATTGCAGCCACCGCATTAAGCAGCTTCCACTGATGCCCAGCCTCCTTGTTTTTCAAACGAGAGACATCAGCTTTTTACCTGAATGGTGTGGGCATCACCTGAGCCATTGCAGACTCGTCTCCTCTAATTTTTAAGTGGTTTTAATTGTGGAATAATGTTTTTAAAGGTAGCTTCATGAGTCAGGCATGGTGGTGCACACCTGTAATCCCAACACCCAGGAGGCTAAGCCAAGAGGACCATAAGACTGGGGCCAGCCTGGACTACATAGAGATTCAGGTCACAGCTGCACAGCAAGACCTTGCCTCAAAAATAACATAAAATACAAATAAAAGCAACTTTATTACTATGCCAAAAATGTTTTATGTTTATCACTATTCAAAAATTGTAGTATAGAAGACTGCATGGAGCCTGCAAACGTATATATCAACTGACAAGCATTAACAGAACAGTTTTAAAAAGGAACCAAAGACTTCACTGCTGAAGGAGCTGAAGAGATTTCTCCTGGGTCACACAATTGGTGCCAGACAAAGATAAACCCCCAAGCTTCTTAACTTGTGTATTTGCATTCTACCTTTTCCTGTGGATATAGGTTTGAAGTGCGCGTACTTTTGTATTTACGCTACAGGACCCTGCTCAGAAGAGCGTGCTGCTGTGTAAATAAGATTCTAACCTGCACAGCGAGTTTCCCAAGCGGGCTTCTCTATCAGTCAGAGTTTCCTCTTTAGGAACCTGTAACATACGTTATCATCAAGTCCCAGTCCCTTGCCTAACCGCAGGAAATTGAAATTTCTAGAAGGATTTCATTTGTTTTTTATGAGGCTTCTGTTAGCGTGCCAACAAAATCAATAATGTAACATTTAACAAAGGACTACTGTCATAAACTGTATGATATGCATATGACGTTACATTCACAGCTGGACACTGGCGCGTTAAAGAAAAAAGGTGTGCTTCTTTTTAACAGGCTAGAAAGATGCACATTTAAGGGCTGGTTACTTTACTCTCTTCCTTGTTGATCATTTTAAGATATTCTGTAAAGAACCAGTTTCGTGAAACAAGCAGTAAATACTTTTGAATGGTTATCGCTGGGATTAAATGTTAGCCTCTAAAGGTAGAAGTACCGCAGGCACGGAGCTGATGCCTTCCAAGCTCTGGGCTAGAAGAATATCTTCCCCACTGCAGTTTTCACCTAAGTGAAACAAAGCCCGAGATAACTTTGAACCAGGGATCACATACTGTGACCTGGCAGCCTTCACTTCTTTGTATAATAAGAAATTTCAAACTACAAACTTACTGAAGACACATACGAGAGAAAATAAGGAAAAGCTAAACGAAAGCAGCAAAAATGAAAAGATGTTAGAGTAAAATAAGTAGGGAGAGAGTAAACATTCAATAAAACAACACCAAGAAAATAAGAAGTCTGTCAATCCATTAGTTGTAAACTTAACAATCAAAATCCTCTAATAAGAAACAGAACTTTTAAGAAAGAATTAAACTCATCCAAAGTGGGAAAACAATCTTACCTTACAGTTCATCTTGATGTGAAGCGCTCAGAGAGAAATTGGCAGCTACTGGCAAGACAGCAGAGACTCTGCTCTCTGGAAGTAGATGTGCTGATGGATTTATTGCTGTCTGTTATTTGAGGAAAGTGTGTGTGTGTGTGTGTGTGTGTGTGTGTGTGTGTGTGTGTGTTTGCGTGCGCGTGCTTTGTCCACAAAGACTTAATTGGAACCTCCAACAGGTTTCATTTAGACCCTTAGCTCCCTGTATCAAAAGCAGACAGGACTGCAGAGGATGGAGGGGGTGGGTTTCCTCCAAAGCAAAGAGGTTGTGCTGGTTTTCATCTGTGCTTATCTGCTCTTTGCTCGTTTAACTCTTGCCTGGATCTGAATACAAACCAAAATGCCAGATAGAACCAGGGTGCATCGCCTGATCTTTGCTACTTCAAGATGCCTCCTGTGCTCCAATTCTTTCCTTAAAAGTAATAAATCTTGAAACATTTATGTGAAGAAAAATGACACGCTTACTGCTCTTTTGCCATAAACTCTAACATCTGGGGCCAAGGAGACGACTCAATAAATGATCTGCCACACGTGCGTAAAGACCTAAGTTTGATTCCCAGCGCACATTTGCTGTAACGCAGCTCTGGAGGTCACAAGTCCACACAGCCGTGCCTAGGTTCAAATGAAGGTATCAGCGGGTCTTTGTTCCTTCTGTTGACTCTGGGGACAATTCAATTCTTCCAGCTCCTAGAGGTCACCTGCGGATCTTGGCTCCTAGCTTCCACCTTCAAAACCAGCAGCATGTGTCGAATTCTCTCCCTCCTTCACATATAAGAATTCTTGTGGTAACACTGAGCGTGCCCAAATATTTCAAGATTAACTTCCTGTCCCCAGGACCTTAATATAGTCATACCTGCAACACCTGTACCTTTTAACATACAGAGAAACAGTCACAGGTTCATGATGTGAGCATCTCTGGGTACCATTGCCCGTTATCACAGGGAGCAAAACAAGTGGGTCTCCCAACATTCCCCTATACCTGTATCTCTAAGGAAAAAAGAGATTATGGCCAAAAGCCAGAGAAGATTTATCAGTAGATATATTTTCTAGCTGTGGGCAAAAGACCTTTTAGGAATCCAGTTGTTCCCTGCCAAGGGTAGCTTAGGTTCTCTGAGGGTTTAGGCATCTCCAGCAGACTGCAACTATCTAGTAGAGAACACTCACATGCGGTTGAGGGAAGATAGAACAATCCCAAGTGAAGAAAATCTATACGAAGATACCACCAAAATAAGAGTCTCGCCCACAAAGAGTTTATGAAAATGATGGCTTGGGGAACTGAGGCCTTCAGAGGGAGGTGTGGATGAAGGATGATCACGCTTCACATTCGCAGAAATAATAGCAACAATGGTAACTGCTGTTAAATGCCTAGTCCATTTACAGCATATTGATCATTTTAGCCATGTGTTATTTGTAATATATATTATATTTAAAACATGTAGATACATTGTCCAGCTGTGCAGTGCTTATGTTCATAGCAGGCCAGCTCGGTCTTCCCAGGTACTGATGAGCACAGGAACGAGTGTTCATCTTCCTCTGGTTCATTTTTTCATTTGTGTGTGTGGGGGGGGTCCAGATACGTGTGTGCCATAACACATGTGTCAGTGGACAACCTTGAATGTCATTCCTCACCTACTTTGTTGAGACCTTTTTGATTTGTCACTGCGCTCACCAGGCTGGCTAGTCAACAAGAAGGTCCAGTGAATCCAAGCCAAGTCATCAGGCTTGGCAACAAGCACCCTTACCATGGAGCCATTTAATGTGCTCTAGAATAAATCTGTGTCCACATATGTAGACATGTACATACCTTTTAGAAGCTGAAAGCAACCCTGTTGCTCCTTGGTGGATGAATGGATAAGTAAATGTGATAAAAAAAAAACTCGTAATGAGATTTTAGCCCATGTGAATTAATCTTGAGGGTATTATGCTAAAAAATATGTCATTCACCACAGGTTCTCTCTTATTTCATCTATATGAGGTTACTAAAATAGTGGAATTCATAGAAACAGCAACTGCATTTTTGCTAGGGTCTGGGGGAGGGGAAATGGGAAGTGGTTCTTCACTGAGTACAGAGTTTCAGTTTCATAAGATGAAAAGTCTTTAGAGATTGACTGGTTGAACCAATGTCAATACATTTAACACTGAATTTAAATTGGTTAAGATGATAGGTTTTATGTCTTGTTTGAAATAACTAAACTTTTTAAAAACTGTATGTACATCATGGTCATATACAATATATATTTGATTATATAATATATTTTCAAAAATACACACACATACTTTTTAAACTGAGCATAATGACTCACATCTATAATCTCAGCACTCTGGAAGCTAAAGTAAGCTATCTCCACAAGTCCAAAGCTGGACCACACAATGAGTTCTAAGACGACCAAGGGTACAGAGTCAATCCATTTCCAAAAAAACAAACAAGACGGAAACTACATATTCCAGCTAGTCTCGAACTAGCAATCCTCCTACCTCCTCTTCCCAAGTATATGAATGCACATCTTAATTCTACATATCTTCCACACAATAGGGGAAAAACTAAAGATTAACTAGTAAAAAGCAATAATTCTATCTAGACATGGATATGCCAGTGGCCTCAAAGTCCTCACAAAGTCCTCTGTTTTTAATCAGAGCAAAGTGGAAGTGTGAGGCTCTCCAACCACGGTTCTGTTCTTTCTGGTTTAGATGGCTGGCAAGTGGGACCTTCAGACAGACAGTTTTTTCTCTATGTGCACGTAAGACAATGACTGGAACTGAGGTTTACATGGCCTGCCACAAAGACTATGGATCCTGTGACTCGAATATGAGGAATTCTCATTTCTTTCTGTTTCCTTTAGCTGTTCAAATATTGAACAATCACTTCATAATACCTCATGTTTAGCAGATGTCAGGGTTACAGGCCCAGACTGCAGAGGCTTGCTTCCCAAATAAAGGACATTGGTTCAGAAGCAATGAGAAGGCTTCTGAAAAAGATCAGGACTACCTAGCGAGGGACTGCAAGTTTCCATGACTGTGGTCTTCGTGACACTGAGGATCTTATGGAATAGAGATGTGTCCAATGGGTAAGGAGTCACCGTGTGTGAACAAAAACAAGTGCTGGATTTAGATCCAGGGAACAAGGCACTTTAAATGCCAAAAACCAAGCCACACATGATAACATACATCCATAATCTCAATACTTGGGAAACTAAGGCAGTTCCAGGAGACCCAACAATCTCTTCTGGATTCAGGGACAATGCACATGGTATATATACATCAATGCAGGAGGCAAAGCACTCATACACATAAATGAAAATAAATAAATCTAAAACAAAACAAAGTCAAGGCCAGGAATATAGCTCAGTCATAGAGTTACTGGTCTAACACACATATGTACATGCCAGCCCAACAAAAATCTATCAGTTTAAACAGAAACCCTTAATGTTTCCCATTTTACTACTGCTTCAAAAGTATAATAGAAGTTCAGCAGGTGAAGCTGACAAAAGTTGGGTCCAGTAGTAGCACACACCTGTAATCTCAACACGTGGAAACCTAGGACAGGAGGATTGTGAGTTTGAAGACAACTTGAACTACATAACCAGAGGTTATGTCAAAAAGTCAAAGGGGGACCCTGAGGTCATAAGATCAAGAGAGCTGTTCCTGCCCCTCATCAGCTGCAGCCCTCAGGAGAGCAGCCTATACCCATCTCCTAGGCAACACAGTAGATCTAGCCCTGAAGATATCAGTGTGGGAGAACCAACACCGAGGGTGGGAAAGCCGAGAAATGGCACCACCTTTGCTCATTGCTGCATGAAGTGAACTAGTTAGGGCAGTGCTGGAGAGCTCACCCTGGTGGAGAAGACAGGAGAGAGTTGGAGGGCTGACCAACCCTGCAACTACCCAAGCCCCAAACCAGGGTTATGTATTGATTGGCCCACCCCAATATCCACTCCATTAGTGATCTCCTGGAACATGGGGGTGGAGGGTGGAGTGGTTGGTCCTGTGGACCCAGGGCTGTAATATCTCCGTGACACAGGGCAGCAACAGGATGTCAGGAAGAGTCCCAGTGAGGACCCAGAGTTGATGGCATAGCAGAGACCAGGGCCTCGAACCAAACCAATGAACCTTCGCGATGAACAACTGCATGTAAACATCCATGTGAAAGGGGATACAGTGTGACTCACTGTGCCACACTGCAGCTTCCATGACGAGATTACGAAATTCTCCCTTTCTTCCTTTTTTTCTCCCCCTTCTTCTCTTAAACTTTGTTTTATTTTAGGGGTGGGTGGGGGGAGGGAGATGGATAAGATTGGGAGAGATGATGTGAAAGACGTGAAGAATAAATAAAAGGAAAGCTTTTAAAAAGGCAGAAAGGGAAGAAGAAGGAAGAAGAGGATCACATTTTGTAATTCAGAAATAATCACTGTCAACATATTATGTATCCTTTAGCATATTTTTGAACTTGTGCACAGTAATTCACAATATTTTGTATATATTATTTTATATATTGGATTCTAACCAATACTGCACTGTGACTTTTTCTCAAGGTTTATAATAGGACTATATCTGGATCAGTGTCTGCAATGTTCCGTCAAACAGACATTCAGCATTTGTCAAACTAAGGAACGTGAGAGGACCATCTTGATCTGTTGAGAGAAGAAAGCCTTGACAAACAGCGTTTGAGTTTCCAGGACGCACACTTCCGCTACCAGGCTTCAGGGCAGCACCACCTAGCAAAGGGACTCCAGCCTCCCACCCTTTGAGATTTGTCTTCAACAGTTGCGCCACTTTTTCTCAGTCGCCAGTGTTCTGAGAGTAGGGGGCCCTCTGCTGTTCCTCCCTTTATCACAACACATTCCTGACACCGTGATAATGAAAGAAACATGGAATAGAATCAGAGATCTCAGTTCTCAGGCCAAAGTCATTTCCAGCTGAAGTCTGACTGTTTCTGACGATTAGGAAAAAAAAAAAGAGGAGGGAAAGGAGGAGGAGGAGAAATTAACCCAACAATAAAGAAGTAATTTTTAAATTTATCTTTTCTTCCACTTTATGTTGAAATATTTATATTTTACTTTATTCCATTTTACATAATATTTTCCTCGAATAGTATTTTTCCAACAAATAAAGAAATATTCACATTATATGGGGAAAATTAAGTCACTGGCATGAGGTCCTCTTCCTTATTTTTCTTCCTCAATAAATATCTGCATAAAAATATAATTTCACGTTACCTCCAGAGCTGCCGAGTGCTACAAGCCTCATTATAAATTCTTAACAAGTCCGCTGTTCAGGGTTGGGGTACCAGTTTTGGGCGGTGAGGAGAGGAGAATAAGGAGTTCGAGGCCAGGCTCACTACTCAGTGCCATAGCAAGTCTGAGGCCAGGCGGATCTATAAGAAATTAACTAAAAATTTCTTAAGAGATACACATAACATAAAATATTCCCTACTGACAGATGGCAAGCGAGAGACAGAAGGAACTGAGAGCTGTCCTAAGGTCACATTGCGTTTTCAAAAGAGACAGCCAACGTTGAAGCTGGTCTTGCTGTCTCATGCTCTGACTACATTCTCTAAGGCTGGGCCAGCTACTCTTGCATTCCTTGGGAATAAAGAAAGGCACCTTAAAACCATCCCATGTAGAAGAGCAAAGGCATGGTACATTTCATTCATCTGAGAGAATATATTAAGTGCTAGCTGCAAATTAATTCCTTAGGTGCTTCCAATAAAAAAAAAACACAAGAAAAGAACTGTTTAAAACAAATTGGTTAGCGTGACAAGTCATTTAGTTCTTAGAAAAGAGCCTCACACAGTGGTTCTCACCTGTGGGTCATGACAGTAAATAGTTGCCTATGAGATGTTTACATTACCATTCATAACATTAGCAAAATTACAGCTATGAAGCAGCAACAAAATAATTTTAAGGTTTGCGGTCACCACAACATGAGGAACTGTTTTAAAGGGTTGCAGCATTAGGAAGGCTAAGAACCACTTTTCTAACACATCGTAATTAATGCATAAAGGTTTATCGATCAATAAAAGTACATGAGTCATCTCAGCCAAGAAATACATAGATTTGCATGGATAAGATACACAAGATCAAGCTAACCAAAATCCCAGCACAGATGGGGAAGCAGCTCCTGAGGATGGCTGCTAATGGGAGAGAAGAGTCAATTTTGTTCAGAAATTTGGTCCCTGCAAGACCACCAATGTAAATGGTCCTACACCCATGCACATACAGGGTACTTGGTAGGCAAAACAAACAAACAAACAAACAAAAACCACATATGATCTTGAGAGGGATATAAAGGCAGAAGATGGGGTAAGTTGAGAATTG
This sequence comes from Myodes glareolus, assembly GCF_982192425.1. Lineage (NCBI taxonomy): Eukaryota > Metazoa > Chordata > Mammalia > Rodentia > Cricetidae > Myodes > Myodes glareolus. The sequence goes on along the minus strand of NC_142048.1, from coordinate 6,356,241 downwards.
GAGGAGAGAAAAGTGGGGGGCTGGATTTGATCAAAATTTCATGCACACATGAAATTCCCAAACAATAAAAAGTTTAAAAGAAACATATAGAACTTACTGTTTGCATTCTTGATTTTTCTTAACACTTCCAACAATTTTATGGAGAAAGATTGAAGGATTGTTATGCATGGAAATGAGAGGCGCTCAAAGTAGACCCCGAGAACTTCTACTTCATTTGTAACACCAACTGACCAACTCTCGGCTGAAATACTTGGGACCAGGAGAGCATGTCTTTTTTTCATTTTGCAATATTTGCATTTACACATGGTTTGTCTCACATACAGGCTCTAAGACTAGAGATAAAACTCATTTATGTCCCATATGTAACCCACATGTGCAGTACACGGGGAATTTTCTAAGAGTAAAGTAATTTTGTGAGTGAGGCAATGTTCTAGGCTGTGGAATTTTCCATCTGTGGCATCATTCTGGCACTCAAAGATTTTGAATTTTCTAGCATTTCAGAGTTTAGAACCTGCACACCACCATGATATACATATGGTTCAGCTCTCAATCCCCTCTTCCAAGTTTAAAAAAAAAGGAGAAAGATTAATTTTCTTGATCAAACACCTCTTTATAGTTGAGACAGGATCTCATGTAATACAGGTCTTCCTCAAACTCCTGTGTAACTGAAGATGACCAAGAAAGAGCTGATTCTCTGGGGTTACTGGTGTGTACCACTATGCCCCCCCCGCCCTTCATAGTGGTCTTCTAATGTCCAAAGGAATTGGACTCTTTTGGTCCTCCTTTTATTAGCTTTCTCATGTTTTTTGGCAACAGTCTCGATGTTGCCACATTTTCTCTTCTTTGGGCTTCTTGAACATGAATGTTGAGTGTCCAATCCCCTAATCCTAATGATTCTTTCAGCATCTCTCCATTCTATACATATTCTCCGGCTTCATTCTTTTACCTCTGTATTCCCAAATTGATGATAAATTACAAATCTTAACTCAGGCCAGTCTAGATATCTTCTTGTGTATTTATCAACGATCTGTGGAAAGCTAACAGGTTTTTTTTTTTGCCTTGCCCTATAACAGCAAAGTTCTTGTCAATTTTTTTTTCTGAGATTGTAAACAGAACCACAATTGATTTCTAGGTTTTTCTTTTCCCACAGCCAACTAGTTTTTCAGTTTACTTTTTTTTTTTTGAAACGCAGTCTCACTATGTAACTCTGACTGTCCTAGAACTCACCATGTAGACCAGGATGTCCCTGAACTCACAGAGATTCTCCTGCCTCTGCCTCCTGAGTGCTGGAATTAAAGGCGTGTGCCATCAGACCAGACCAGCTGCTAGCTAATTTTATCACAGCCACAGAAAACAAACTAAAACACCCTATGTAAGTTCCACCTCCTCAACTGTTTTTCAAGTCTGTTCCTAAGGTAGTCTTCCATACGGATATGCATGGGAGGCAAGGTCTGTTGAACAGATCCACGAGAGAATGAATTCGATAATGGATAAATTGAAATAAATCATAACACAAAGCACTCCATGCTAGATAGGTTTTCTATCCTCTGCTTTTTAAGGCGGTTTTCATAGTTTGACAATAGACATCAGTTGTGCTCGGGCGGTGGTGGCGTGAGCCTTTAATTCCAGCGCTCAGGAGGCAAAAGTAGGTGGATCTCTGTGAGTTCGAGGCCAGCCTGGTCTACAAGAGCTAGTTCCAGGACAGACACCAAAGCTACAGAGAAATTCTGTCTCAAAAAACCAAAAAAAAAAAAAAAATAGACATCAGTTGCATGTATTTTCTTAGGCATATTTCCCTAATTCCTCTTTCTCTGCTTTCCATTGAATCTTTCCTTCTTTTTTGTGCGTGCGTTCTCTCCTTTGCGCACTTCTTGCCTTTCTGGTCCCCGTCGCTTCTTTTCCCGCTCCCGGCCTCGGGGCCGCGCTCCCAGCACTCTGGTCAGCTCCCTGATCGCTCGCGGGCACGCGCGCGCGTACCCTGCGCCACCCCCGCAGAGCTGGAGTCACGAGGCTGGGGGCGGGACGCCGCCGAGTAGGCGGGGCTTCTGTCGCAGCTTCGCAGCGCGCATGGGCGGAGCCGGCCGCACGGGCCTCCCTACTATATCTGCGCCTGCGCCGCGCCGCTGCGGGGCCAGTCGGGACGGAGGAGACAAGATGGCGTTGCGAGCGATGCGGGGGATCGTGAACGGGGCCGCGCCCGAGCTGCCTGTGCCCACCGGTGGACCGATGGCCGGAGCTCGGGAGCAGGCGCTGGCAGTGAGCCGGAACTACCTCTCCCAGCCTCGTCTCAGTGAGTACAGGAAAGGGAGTGGGTCTGCCTGGCTTGTGCTCACCTGTTCAGCCAGCGGGGAGGGGATGGGGTTCATTTCCCTCATCGCGCGGCTCGCACGCACCTCTCCAGCTTTGCGTGAGCATTGCCGTGACTTCGGTGGGCCGAGGACGGGAGCGCTGACTGACATCGCCCCATGGGCCAGTGCACTCCCGGCGATGGCCCCACCCTCCCCGGGTTCCCCGGACCGGAGTATTCTTAGGCACTTGTCTGTCTCTGAGGCCACTCCTTGTCCTTCGGCTCGTGGTCTGCTCCTGGCCGCATTAAATGTCTTTGAGTTGGGAGAACGCTCACTCCCGTGCCCCTGCCCCGAGGACCTCTGGGCAGGTGGACTCGGCAGGAGGTGTAGTGTCATCGCTGACGTGGGCAGGCCCACGGCTAGAGGGAGATGTGACTTATTCTGCAGGGACCGCTCACAGGAGGACACCTAGATACCTGAGAACCTTAGAGCGGAACAGTACCCTAGTCGTGCAGTCCCCCCTCTCATTTTACAAGCGAGACGCCTGAGGTTCTGAAAAGGAGAGGCCTTGCCAGGCTTCAGACATCTAATTATTGGTAAAGGAGGAACCAGAAATCGGGATTTCTTAATCCTTGCTTGGTCTTGTGTCGTTTCTTCCTTTACTCACCAGCTAACCAAATTCAGTTCTGACTGGAAGGTTCCATGGCAAGGCCGAAAAGCTTTCCCCCATATCTGGTGTTATGTGCATAGGCTTACGTGTGATGATTATAAAAGACCATAATAAACGATGTTTAAGCAGACGAGTCGGTCAGTCATTCCCAAAGAAATGGCTCTTGTTGGCTGCAGATTTCAGTTGTGTAGCTTCAGATCTCTTCACGGCCCCCTTGAAACCAGGGAGAGAGCTTTGGAAAGAGACTTCTTAAATGAAGTGTCTCTTGTTTTCCAGGTAATATGATTGCATTTGCACTGGTTAATTGCCAGCCTGGCTCTGTGGGTGGCTCTTTGGTTAAGAAGAATTTCAGATGGAGGGTTTTAGCAAGTCGCCCTCCAGTCTGACTAATCCTGTCCTGAGCTGTCAGTGGGTCATGTGATAACACTGCAGTGTGGGGAAGGGAGAAAACACAGTGGAGACTGACTGGATTGCTGAGGTGTGCCTTTTAGGATTGTCTCTCTCTCTCTCTCTTTTTTTTTGGGGGGGGGGAATAATTGTTGGAGTTAGCCTGTTAGGGGCTCATAGGAACAAAAGGAAACATTGAAAAGCCTGACAGATTTATATCTAAGAATTAGATTCTCATGAATTGCATTTGGTATTAATGCTTTGTTCTGGGCAGAACCCATGGACATTGGTGTGTCTTCTAGAAAAAATGTTATAAAGCTACAGTAGTCTGTTTACATGTAATGAATCACTTAGTGTCAATTCTGAGAGCATAGAATACTCTGGCTATGTGGTAAGCCCTTCAGAGGTAGGAATGGTGTCTCCCCACCATCTGCATGTCTTGGCCAGATGGAGAGTTTGTCCAGAGGGGTGTCCTGCTGACTAAGCTGTCGCTGAAGGGCCGTCAGTTGCCCTCTTTGTATCCCACGCTCACAGTGTCTGACCTCCGAAGTGCTCTGTAAATTCTGTAACTTGCAGTTCATTGTTCTAGTTGTGTAGTGGGTAGATTTTAAATATGGATGGAGTTTGCTTGGCGTTGAAATACTGTACTTAAGCAAACAACTAAGTGAATTTAAGTATCGTCTTTTACTATTTTTTGACACATTTTTATTTTAATCAGTTTTAAATGCTTTCAGATAAATATTAACATTAACTTCAGGTTTATTGGGCTGGTAAAAAGAAATGGAAAGTAAAATATTCAGGCTTGGAATTAGCACCTACTCCTGAACACGTTATTTGACTTTCTGACATCACTGTACACATGCTTTTAAAGCAAAATATTTGAGTGTGTTGGTTGGCTCCACTTTTCTTGACTTGTGTCAGCTCACCTTAAGTGTCTTGTATCATAAAGCAGAGCCCCAGCAAACGCACAAGTAAGGAACTCTGCTTGCATTTCCTCTAGGACTTCTATCAGGTGGCCACTGCTCAGGTTAGTTCTCCGCTCTTGCACAATAAAAGGGATTGCTAGGGATTGCTTTCTGAGTTTTCCTGTTGCTCCTGAGGTGGTGCCTGAAGAGCTAGGGCTTATTGTGCAATGGCTATTCCTTTAAATATGTCACAATCTGTGAGGCTGTTAGTGGTATTGAACAGCCTCTTTCCCTGCAAGAGGAAGAGCCAGTCATCTGACAGAATGTGTGTCCCTTAAAATCTTTGTAGTTTATGAAGTTTTGGTTTTTTAATGGGTTGGTTGTTGAGCAAGTTGTTTGTTTGTTTGGAATTCACTGTGAAGATAATACTGGCCTTGAACTCAAAGAGTTCTGCCTGCCTCTTCCTCCCAATTGGTGGATTTAAAGTCATTCACCACCAAACCCAGCTGTTTGTTTTACCCTGTATCCCTGGTAGGACTGGAACTTGCTGTGCTATAGCAGCTGTCTTCCTCAGCTTCCCAGTAAGTCATAGTTTTTAAATGCTACTCCATAAATGTTTGTGTATCGTATATCCATGCATCTGCTGTTGCCATAAGGGGAATAATTTGTCAGTGACTGCTGTACGGTGCTCTTGGATGCCATACTCTGAACTGATAACCCAACTGCAAGTGGTTGTTCTGGTGAAGGCTGAACGTATTGAGGACTGAAAGGTGGTATCTGATGTTTTCCCTGCTTAGTTTTCTTTTTGAATACTTTCATTGTCGTAGAAAGGACTGACCTTCTTATTTAAACAGTCTGCTTGTACCAATTTCTAGTATAAATGCTAGGAACTGTGTGTTCTCTATATTTTAAGAGGAGTTTCGGGACCATAGAGTAGGAAAGAGCACAAAACTTTGAGTAAGACAAACCTCAGGTCCTCCATTTTGTAGGAAGATTACACTGGTCTTGCTCACCTTCCAGTGTTTCGTAAAGATAAAATGAGATAATCTGAAAATGCTCGGTAGAAGTGTGCCTCCCTCTCCATGGTTTGGTAGTATTTCCACTCTCAGTCTCAGTGTGTCTGCTTACATTACAGCTGTGTGCCTGTTTCACCTGTACCACACTAGATAGCCTGTGAGGGAAAACTGGCTTCTCCGTCTGATCTCTCATTCCCTGCTTGGTTTATCATGGATTCAGTAGCCACCGTAGACTGAGCTGGGCTGCTGTTCTCACAGCAGCTGGAGAAGGGTAGGTAGCTTTGCAGCAGCGATAGAATGTAGAAACCAGGAGAACTGCCTGGCCCACCAAACTGTAACAAATCCTGCACTTTTCATAGCTGAAATTGTGGGTACTCTTGCTACAGAACTCATTGTTTGAGGCAGGGACTCCTAGCACGTAGCCTAGGCTGGCCTTGAAATCACAATCTAAGTGCTAAAATTACTGAAATGTGCTGCCATGCCCAGCCTCGTAGAGGGTGCTGCTCTACAAAGGCTTCCAAATACGGCTAGTTTAGTTTTAGGATTTGGCTCAAGTGCCTAGAGACAGGCTTCATTCGGGTTGACAGGCTTCAGGTGTGTGGGCTAGCTCCTCTGTGAAAATGATTTTGCTCTTGTAAAGCCAGGAATAATATAGCTGTTGGTATTCAGTAAATTTGTAGTGTTTGCTTATTGGCTTTTCAAAGGTCATATATTCATTGTTGCAAATTTAGAATTCTTTTTTTCTATTAAATTTTATTTTTTTTCCTGTTTGTCGTTCTGGGGATTGAACTCAAGACCTCTAAGCCTTGTCTTCTATAGTGGTCTCACCTCTACTGTTTCCTGGAAAAGCCGTGACTAATGCTTTTTCTTGGTCATGTGTTTTTCTTGTGACAGGCAAAACTTCATCGTGTGTAATGAGTTTGAATTTTAACCATGATATTCTTAGCCATAGTTGTCAATACCCGAAATTCAAAGAGAGTACTGTCTTTTTTTAAGTAGAAGAATTTTAAGAATTGGAGGGATTTTAATGAAGTGTTTTGAGAGTTTCTTATCAATCCCATTATCCCCTTCCCTGTGCTGTAAGGCTTAGGGAAGATTTGGGGAAAGTTCAAGCTTCTGTATCTTTAAAAGTGGGTTTCGGGAAGTAATGTAGCTCACAACAGTTCTAGAAAGTCTTTGAAGAACAATATTTGGGTTTTTTTTTTAGTTAAAACAAAATTTTTGAAAGGTTGAAATTACATGTTTTTTTAAATAGATTACCTTAAAGCAGTAAGAGTGTTTTCCTAAAATTGGCCTGAAATGCAGCAAACCTTAACACCCTCATCCAAGATAGTAAAAGACGGTCTCAGTTTGGGGGCCCCTATTGAGACCATCACAGTTCTGAAACACTGACGCAGGTATTTGCCATCTGTGTTTGAATGTCTCAGTATGAAATGGGCTTGCCTTTTCTGTCCAAGTCTGTACCAAGACACTTATTTCCTGACTTTGAGTGAGAGGGATTGGAAGCCCCTTGAGTGGACAGACTGGTTAGTAAGTGGTTTCCTCATTCTTGGGAAGATGGTATTTGTTCCAGGTATCTTTGTCCAAGCTGATTAGAAGATCTCAAATCAGACAAGTGAAACATTCCTGACGAGTTAATAGTTGTGCATAAATTACTTTAGGCTTCATCGTGTATTTTCCTAAGAAATGTATTTCTTTTTAGCTGTTCTGATTATGAAATTTAGCAAATTTCGAAGTTGTCTGCTAAAGTTGCTATTTTCTAACTATCTTGTGGTCTAATCAATATGAACTTTGCCAGCAAGAATAGCTAACTCCTTTCTAAAATGAGTGAGGGGCTGGAAATGTCACACAGAAGTTTAGAGCATTTGCTGCTTTTGCAGAGGACTTGGACTCCAATCCATTTCCGCTCACATCAAGCACTTCTCAACCACCTCGAACTCCACTTGTGGGGATCAGTGCACTTTGGTTTTAGCAGGCACCTGCAGGCCTGTAATATACATAAAATTTGGACAACTATGCATAATAAATACAAATAAAATATAAATAAACATTTAGAATATATATTAAAATGAATGAAAGTAGACTTAGGTGTTTCTTTCTAGGGCACACATTGCATTTAACCTCATAGTAATATTTGATTCTTTTGTTGCTTTTTGCCTGGAACTTAACCTGTTCTACCCTTCCTTTTTTATAGACGGGGGCACTGTGCCCTGCTTTTAAGTATTTTTTTATTGTATATATATTGAAATTTGTTTATGTTCATTTATTTATTGTATGTGTGTTTGTAAGTGTTTAGGCGAGTGCATATGTGTGGGAATAAGGGAACAACTTTTGGGACACATTTCCTTTTGCTGTAGATTGAACTCAGGTTGTCAGTCTTGATGGCATGTGCCTTTACTTGCTGACATCTCAACTCTCTCCTCTATCTCCCTTCCACTCCTGCTTGCACAGCTATCCACCTATTTATTGGTGGGGAGGGGCTAGAGAGGTAGCTCAGTGGTTAAGAGCACTGGTTGCTTTTCCAGAAGATTCCAAGCACCGTACAGCAGCTCTCATTGACCTTAGCTCCAGTTCCAAGAGATCCTCCAACACACTCTTCTGACCTCCATGGGCACTGCACATACATGGTACATAGACATGCATGCAGACCAAACATCCATACACATAAAAATAAAGGTTAAAAGAAAAAAATTAAAGAATATGTTCCTTGACTGGTATGCCTACAATCCCCAGCACCCGAGAAGCTGAGGCGGGACAGTTGCAAGTTCAAGACCAGACTGGGCCATAGAGTGATACCCTGACTCAAAAACAAGTAAAGAGTACTTACTCACTGGGTGAGGTGGTACACACCATTAATCCCAGTCCTCGGGGAAGGGACAGATAGATCTCTGTAAGTTCAAGGCCAGCCAGAGCTACACAGTGACACCCTGTTTAAAAAGCAACAAGAATACCTAGCTTCCTTGACCCTTGCTGATTTTCCATTGCCTGCCTCCTCCTTGACGGTGTCTTTCCACATAGTCCCTGTTGTTCATAGTCATACTATTCTGTATGACTGTACCTTCCCTTCCACATTTTCCTCAGATTTTCTCTGTGAATTTTGTCACTACTTTTTTTTGAGACAGGTTTCTCTGTAGCTTTGGTGCCTGTCCTGGAACTAGTTCTTGTAGACCAGGCTGGCCTCCAACTCACAGAGATCTGCCTGCCTCTGCCAGGATTAAAGGCTTGTCACTACTTTTTAAAGTTGTTAGGGGTTCCTTGTCTGTTTAGCTAAGTGCTTCTGCCTCTGCCAGGATCTTGCCAGGAGGCCTCTGCAAGACTGCCATTGACGCCCCCACCCGTCCCACCCCACGTGAAAAGGGAACTTTTCAAGGGCAGCAGCCTCAGTGCTTCCTTAGTACCCTGGCTTACTTGGAGCAAAAGGCAAATGTTTTTGAAGATGGGCATTGAAAAGTTGTACAGGAGCAGCTGTATTTTAAAACTCATTGAAAAATTTCTAAAGCTTTTTGAGTTCTAAAAGGTAGATGGGGTGGGGGTTAAAACCAGAGCTCCATGTTAGCTTGTGCTGTCACTAAACACAACTCTTTCTTTCCAGCCTACAAGACTGTCTCAGGAGTGAACGGCCCACTAGTAATCTTAGATCACGTGAAGGTAACGGCACGTCCATTGTGTTCTGACTGTTGTTGTACTTCAGATTTCACTACTACTCTTTAAATTTGTGTTCTGAATTGTAAAGCATTTTTTGGTGTGACTGTAAGTATTCTCTGTAGGAAAGAGACCGAAAGTCAGAAGACTGGGTTTAGTGTGGATTCCATTTCACAGCCTCAGGTCCCTTGTCTTCAAAGGTAGAGGAGAGAGTTTAACTTTATTATAGATTTATATGGGGAAAACAGAAATAAAGAGTGTGTTTTATAACCTGAAGGATATTATACAGAGATGTGGCATTTTGTATCCTTTGTTAAAACCTGACGTGTTAGGCATTTTAAAGTAGTATTTTCCCTCTGTACTAAATATTAAACACTTGAATAACAAGTGTAATTTACCTTTGAGAACCTGATGTGGACTTTCAAGTAATGAATATACAAGAACAGATTATCTCAGTGGTGGCTGAAAATCGTCAACAGAATAGTTTGTCCTGCCTTGGTCTTAAGGATCATTGGTTTACATGTTGTTCTTCTGTGTCTATTATGAACTTACTGCTAACTTTAGGAAAGGAGTGGTGGAATCTAGTTTCTCATTGGTTACTCTGAACTAAGCTTTCCACACGATTCTTACAATCAGAGTATCGTCAGAAAAAATACAAGTAAATATTCCAAACAAAAAATATTTTAGAAAGACAAAATGAAAAGGAATTTGACTCATTTCTTACCCCACTAACTTGCTTACATACATGTGGGCGGGGTACCCACTTCAGTCGTACAGCATTGGTAACTAGGTAGACACAGCTACTGTCGGGCTTGGCTGTAAATCAGAGCGTCTCTATTCATTTTCCATAGTCTGCTAGAATAGCATCCAAAGCAGAAAGTTAGTTTACTGACTTACTTAAAAAGGTATACTAAAAAGTAGAAATGAGTAGCCAGATGAGTAAATACAGATTCCTAAGAAATCTTGAGTACAGGGCTTCTGCCCCGAGGAGCTGAGGGTTGTGTGTGTCTGCTTGTGGCTGCATTCTTTCCATCAGTAGAACTCCCAGCTCTCAGGTACTTCGGTGGAGAATTCATTATGTTACTACTGTTGATCGCATTATTGGCTGTATTGACTAAGTCAATCTCCAGTCTCTTTCCCCTCCTCAGACATCAGAGGATGAGGTGTTGGAAACATCTAGCTCTCTAATTGGGTGCTTGGTTCCCCTGACAGTGGACACCCTCCATGGTCTCCTGAAGTGCAGGCCTTAGTGTGGTTGAAGGACTTGCAGTGAATTCCTTTCCTCTCGATTGTTCCTGATACCTAGGAAATTACAGGAGTTTTAGGAGCTCTGGCAAGACCTGAACTAAAGTTAAAAATGATCGGGAGTAAGATGAGAATACTTGTCACCATTGCTGCCATCCTTGTGTTTGACCTTAGCACGCAGTGGGAGAAGAGCAAGAGGGTAAAAGGATGGGAATAATAGCAACTGTCATTGTTCTCCATGAGATTACACAAAAGCTTTAGTCATCAGTACTATTTATTAGACACAGTAATGAAGAGTCAGTTTACAGAAACCAATGTAGCCACTGTGCTAGACATAACTATTATATAGAGAACACCATGAGACTCACAGAAAGGCCTACAAGACTCCAAATACCCAGAAATTTTGTTTTGAGTGGTTCCACTTAACTTTGACTGGATGAGTAGAGTCAAATTTGTAAGAATTGTTTCTGACCAGCTAAAACGGTCAGAGAAAGGGTGAGAAAGCATGGGTAATTAGAAAAGGGATAAACCTGTCCATGTCACAAGGATATGGGACTCAAACACCTGCACAGGGATGATCTTTGGTTGTCTTGTCTTTCATGAGACAGACTCATATACCTCCCCCACACCCAGGCAGGGTTTTTGTGTAGCCCTGACTGTCCTGTAACTGACCGTGTAGACCAGTCTGGCCTTGAACTCAAAGACCCACCTACCTGCCTCTGCTTTCTGAGTGCTGGGATTAAAGGTGTGCATCACCGCTGCCAGCTGCCAAAGACATATTCTCATTACGTAGCCAACTCTGGTGTGAACTTATCCAACTCTGGTGTGGAACTGCATTCCTTCTGTCTCAGCCCTCTGAGTGCTGGGATTATATCTGGCACACATGATTTTTTGACATGGTTAATTGGGCATTGTGAGAAACATTTATGTTAGTCAAATGTTGTTAGAACATTCATTTCCCAAATAAAAATGGAAAATATAAATAGGAAATTAAATCCAGATGTACTTAAGTGAAACATCAGCCTATTAGAAGCCTATCAGAAGACAGCACTGAACCCCCCTTTATGACTGACTATCAGATTGAAGGGTTTCCTAAGTAAAAGATAAAAGAATAACAACAATATTTTTATTCTGTAAAACTTTACATACTTTTGTGAGATAGAAAATGCCATAAGCAGAATTAAGATATTGTTTATAAGAGGATTAATATCCACATTTTCTAAAACCACAAATGAGTAAGAAAGTAAAAGAGTGGCAAAAAATAGAGGGAGAAGAAGATTGTTTTTGTTTTGTTTTGTTTTTTGTGTGCTAATAGGGGAACTGTGAGTTAATCTGGTACTTTTGTAAAATAATTGGGCAAAAAATGGTGCAATTTGCTAGTTACATGTACACGCATTCACCATAGTACATAGCTTGCTGACTTTTGTGAAGCATTATCTGCAAAACCGAGGATTTATTCTGTGATTATTGTAGTGGTATAATATGGGTCAGCTCTGTGTTTCATCAGGTGAGCATCTGAATTGAATATGACGTGGTCATTAGATGATTTTTTTTTCTTTTTGATACAGGGCCTCAGTGTATACCTTGGTTGGCCTATAACTATGTAGAACAGACCCGCTTCTGCCTCTAAGTGCTAGGATTAAAGGCATGTGCTACCACATCCAGCTTGGTTATTAGATTTTTAACTGTGTTAGTTGTGTAAATATTAATGTTAAAATGTTCATTTATTAACATTTTAATGTCTTTAAAATCCAAAGGTCATGTAACCCCTAATGTACAATAATTTGATTGAAGAGATTTTCCCCCATCAAAGAGCATAGAATAATATATCTCTCAATAAATCATGTTGGTAGATTATGACTAATACCATGACAAGGTATTGTGTTAAACATGGGTCAATACAGTAAGACAAGTTGCCCAATGATGCGTCAGATACTTTACCAGTTAAGTATATAAAGCAGCGTCTTATCTGGATATGGTAGCTCGGGAACTTGTAATTCCAGCCCTAAAGAGGTACAGACAGTAGGCTTGGGAGTTTGAGATCATCTTCAATAATATATATAGTGAGTTCAGGGCCAGCTCGGGTTATATTATCCTATCTCAAAAATGAGCAATATAAGGCTAGATGGGTATGTGGAGTAGGAGGGAATCTTTCAGAGGTATACATTCTTACATAGAATGATATATATGTTTAGACTAGGTTGAGTTTATACTTTACACATTATCTTAGTCTGATGGTAACATTACATAGTAACATTTTCTCTTTTTCCTTTCATGTGAGGCCTAGGTGATTACAGGTATACATAGCCCAGAAAATGGACATCACTTTGAGTGGAAGAGACATTGTTATTGGTGATCTTTCTGGGGTCTCAAAGCCTTAAGATATACACCCAGAGGAAAATTAATAAATGTAATTGCTGTGTTTTTGCAAGATAATGCCCTCCTCTCTGTAGCTTGTACTAGTGTGCCTCTTTGTGTGTCAGAAAATATAAGTTGTAGGGACCCAGAGTCCACTCCTTGTGTATTTGTTGGAAGGTGGGAAGGTGCACAGAAAAGGTGAGGTAGAGAAGCATAGAGTATCTTGGGTAATGTATAGAATGCTGATTCTTAATCCTTCACTGTTTCCTGCTTAGTTTCCCAGATATGCTGAGATTGTCCACTTGACCTTACCGGATGGCACAAAAAGAAGTGGACAAGTTCTAGAAGTTAGTGGCTCCAAAGCAGTGGTTCAGGTGAGCATCCATTGAGCCATTTCCTGATCAAAAACTCATCGTGTTCCACAACTACATGGTGATGAAAAGCCACATTCACTGATGATTGGATGCTATCAAAATGATACCCAACTCAGTTCTTTGGAATTTTTTCCCTTACATTTCCTAGTTTTTAATATTATTACAAGGAAATAATGTTTCCTTAACATGTTTCCTAAAAAAACAGCCTACAGCCAGGGTAAGGTGAAATTTCTAAAGGCGGTCAGATCTTAAGTTTTCTTTAGATATTATAAGATGACCAAAAATCCTCAAATTTTCTTTCTTTTCCATTGTACTTCTTTCAATCATCACTTTTATGCATAACTGACACCCGTAGCTCATAAGCAAGACCCTGGGCCTACTAAGTGTCCCTGACCTAAATTCTATTTCCCTTCTGCTTGATTCTTTTTCTTCATAGGTATTTGAAGGGACATCAGGTATAGATGCCAAGAAAACATCCTGTGAGTTTACTGGGGATATTCTCCGGACACCAGTGTCAGAGGATATGCTTGGTAAGTGGACATCTCTCTTTATTCTGCACACAGATCTGTTTCCTTTTAAACACATTTATATAATATCTGGAAACATAAAATATGGATTTGGAAGTCAAGATCTACTCTTTTTTCTCTTTTTGCTGTTGCGTAGGTCGGGTATTCAATGGATCAGGAAAACCCATTGACCGAGGTCCTGTGGTGCTGGCTGAAGACTTCCTTGACATCATGGGTAGGGACAGTAGATGGATTTCAGTACTGGGGAAAGCAACTTTTGACTATTGTGAGCCTTGCCAGAGAAAGAATAATTGTTATGTTGTCATATCAAGTAAATTTTTAAGTACAGCGAAATTCATTGAGTAGTTTGTTGACAGAGGTTTCTGTCCCACCCAGTCCTGCAGCTATTCAGTCCCAAGGAAACACACAGAGGCTTGCATTAATTATAGAGTGGTTGGCTTATTAGCTCAGGATTTTTATTAACTAACTCTTACATCCTAAATTAACCCATAGTTCTTTTCTGTGTTAGCTATCTGGCTTGGTACCTTTATCATTGAGGCATTTCTCATCTTGCTACCTCTGTGTCTGGTGAAGACTGCAGACTGAGTGAGCCTTTCGTCTTCCCAGAATTCTCCTGTTCTGGTCGCCCTGTCTGAATTTCCTGCCTTGCTACTGATCAGTCAGCATTTTATTAAACCAGTTCAAGTGACAAATCTGTACAGGGTACAAGAGCGTTGTCCCACAGCGCAGCTCTGGTCTTTTCATTTTATCTCTCCTTCTGTCCACAAGTAATATGCAGGCATTCTAACGCCTTCCCTTTTTGGAATACATCAGGTCAGCCAATCAACCCTCAGTGTCGGATCTACCCAGAGGAGATGATTCAGACGGGCATTTCTGCCATTGATGGCATGAACAGTATTGCTAGGGGACAGAAAATTCCCATTTTTTCTGCTGCTGGATTGCCGCACAATGAGGTGAGAGCTGGGGTACTTACTGTGTCATGTCACGGGGAAAATCTGTAGGTGCATTGGCTTACCTGGCAAATAGTTGGTATTAACTAGTCACCCAATTCAGGCTTGTCTGTCTGCTCTCTCATTTCTTCTGTATCTTTGTAAAAATAACAGACTTTCGTTGATGAAGTTTGGAGTATTTAAAGTATTCAAGAGTTAAGGATAAGTTGCTTTGCTGTCAGAATATGATTGTAGCAATCCTCAACAGATTGCTGCTCAGATCTGTCGCCAGGCTGGTTTGGTAAAGAAATCCAAAGATGTAGTGGACTACAGTGAAGAAAATTTTGCCATTGTGTTTGCTGCTATGGGGGTAAGTATGGTATTCTGTTTGGGAATAATTTAAGATTAACTGTTATTAGAAAGAAATTATAAATTACACATACATCATTGACTTTGTTCCTAGGTAGAGACAGTGTATCTTGGCATTTTAGCAAAATGAAGGAATCAAATTTCACATGTGACAGAAAATTAGTAATACTCTGTATACCTAATTGCTTTATCCAATTTACATTTTAAAAAGGAATAAAAATGGATGCTTGGATTTTTAAAAGAAGGAACAATTTAGATTCATAGCTTTGCCTTCATCAAAAACAGATGATGAGAATTTTCTTCCCAGCACTGACAAAGTCGTTGATCTTTAGGTAAACATGGAAACAGCCCGGTTCTTCAAATCTGACTTTGAAGAAAATGGCTCAATGGACAATGTCTGCCTCTTTTTGAACTTGGCTAATGACCCAACGTAAGTAAATATGGTCTCTTCTTTCTGTTTGAGAAGATGGGGATCAGAGGAATTAAGGAAGTAAACGTGACAGTGAGATCCTCTTCACTGATGAAACCCTTTGTTTGAATTCCAGTCTGCTTCTTGATTCGCTTTGCAGTCAAGACGGAGTTAATGTAGACACCGAAGCTCATAAAGTGACCAGTAATACTTGACTGGATTGTTAACTGACAACAGACATCATAGATGTTCATAAATAACCTTTTCTTCTTACGTGGGAAACGTGTCACCTGTTTCCTCCCTGCCCCTTTTCTCACCACCCTTCTCAGTTCTGAGAAACGACAAGCGTTTGTAAAATGATTTAACCTTGTGGTCCTTACTGTTCTGTGAGTACACAGAGTAATTGCCTACAGAGGCATCTTCAAAGTAATAATTGGGGTTATTATTTATAAATTCGCCCCCCCCCCCGAATTTATAAGACTTTCAAAGGAGAAATTGCTATTGTGTCCAGAATTGTTTTGGTTCTGGCTTTTGAGTGACCTGGGGCTTGTTTCATTTCAGCATTGAGAGAATCATCACTCCCCGCCTGGCTCTGACCACCGCTGAGTTTCTGGCTTACCAGTGTGAGAAGCATGTCCTGGTCATTCTGACAGATATGAGCTCTTACGCTGAAGCGCTTCGAGAGGTCACTTTTCCTTCCTTCATTTTTTTCCTTAGTCAAACAAAATGAGTCAGTTTGTAGGATTATCTTGACCCTTTGTAAGTTTTTGGGTTTTTTAGTCATGTTTTTGAGCTTGCTCCTGAATGATTGTAGATTATCTTTATTAGAAAAGACAGTACAGGCTTTTTTTTTTTTTCTGTGAACCTGGGAATCTTAGGAGGTAAGATTAAAATTAATAGCCTGCCTAGCACATTGTTACTGTCCCAAGGGTCTAAGAAGTAAGAAAGCCACACAAGCTAGTGATGTTGTTTTACTCCCGGAATGTTAGCCCATTCTGATTCCTAAGTTTAAAAAAATTTTGTCTGTTGGCTTGTCTTGAGTATATGTATTTGCTCATGGAGGCCAGAAGAGGGCATCAGATCCCCTGGAAGTAGAGTTATAGATGGTTGAGGGCTTCCCAGTGTGGGTGCTGGGAACTGAACCCAGGACCTCAGCAAATGCTCTTAATCTTCAGATCTCTGTTTTTAATGATTATATGTTTGTTTTTGTTTTTTTATGTTTCGAGACAAGGCTTCTTTGTCGCTTTGGAGCCTGTCCTGGCATTAGCTCTATGTAGACCAGGCTGGCCTTGAACTCACAGAGATCCACCTACCTCTGCCTCCCGATTGCTGGGATTAAAGGCATGTGCCCAGCCTTGATTATAATATTTTAATAAGTGGTTTGGTCACACTGTCTTTGGATTTTCTTCTTCAGAAAACCAAATGTTTGTTTAATAACAGTTATAACATTATCATCTTACAGAAATTTAGGGGTATTTTAAGACAAATTCCTGGTATCTTTAATAAGTTACTCTTTTGACTACATAAAAAGACTTCTAAGGAAACCTGCTCTCAAATAACCTAGATTTTAAAATACCCAAAATTATCAGCACACTGTCAAAATGTTCACGTTGACTCTGTGAAGGACTAGAGTCTTCCTTCATTGAAACAGATCAATACTTTTGTTAAGGACAACAAAAAGAGTTATGAGAAAAGATTTTTTTTTTAAGATAAGCAGTTTACAAACCTAGATTTGCTTCACATTAAATTGGCAGCATTAAAGTGTTCTGCCAGATGGCCATGGCAGTGTCGTTGTGCATCGCTGACTGCTCGTCTGTAGGTCACACTTTAAGTAGCAGTGCAAGAACCCTACATTAGTAATGCTCTGAGGGGCTTGTGATGGTGGAGTAATGCAGGTACCCACATCCCATACGGTGTCCCTAAGAAGACAGGCGTAGACTCCTGGCTCTGTGATCAGGTTCCTAGATAGCCCAGTCTAGCCTTGACTGACTATGTAGCTGTGATAATCCACCTTGACCGTTTGATCTTCTTGCCTTTCCAAAGTGTTGGAATTCTAGATATATGTCACTAAGCTGAGCTCTGGTTTTTTGATCATGAGAAATTTATCTGAGACTCAATTCTGACTAAATTTGGGATACACTCTTTTGTTTGGTTGTTGTGAAGTTTGACTAATGTGTGAGTCATGCTGCAAGCGATTGATTTTTGCTATGTGTTCCTTGTTTTTGACCTTTTTGGGTCTGTTTTGCATAAAAATGGATTGTTACACAGCATGCCATAGTTAATGAATTGAAAATTTTGGCTTTAGAATTAACACAGTTTGACTTATAGAGTTACAGCTAGAGGGCTTTTTTTCCTACTACATTGTTGCAATAACATTTTAGCAGAAAATCTCATTGTTTTGTTTTCTTATTTCATGTTTTTGAGACAGGGTCTCAGAGTAGTCAGGCTGTCTTTGAACTTATAGACCTCCTGCCTCAGCTTCCCCAGTGTTGGAATTAAATGCGTACAACTATTAAATTTCTTTCACAGAATTTATCTATGCACGTATTTATTATTATCACTCGTTTTTAAAAACATAAGTGAAGACTTGTGAAAAGAGAAGAATTTTTTGTTCTAAAACTCCAAAGATTACTGACTATTCAGAATTGAGAAAAGTGTAATCATTAACAAACTGAAAAAGAAGAAATGACCATGTGAATATTATCACCCTTCCAGCTTCAATTGACTTTCTTATCCATTTTAATTTTTACCTTTTTTATTTATAACCACTTAAATTAATATTTTATTGAATACTGAAGCCGACATTTTTCTTAACTTTTATTCTAATTTCATGCTTTACTTCCTGACCGCAGTCTCTCCTTCCTCTATGCCACCCAGTCCTTCCCCCACATCCCCTCTTTACCCAGATCAACTTTTTTGTTTCTCTTTAAAGAAAAAAAAAGGCAGACTGATAGCCATCAAACATGGCCTAACAAGATACAATAAGATTGGTCACATACCTTCTTATCAAGGCTGGATGAGGCAACCTCGTTGGAGGAAAAGGGTCCCAAAACCAGATGAAAGAGGCAAAGACCCCCCACTCCCGGTTAGGAGCTCCATAAGAAAGATAGATGCAGAAGGTTTGGCTCTGGCCACACAGACGTTCTAGCCAGACGTTTTTCTTACTCTGATGTGAATGGTCTTCTCCGTGCTTGATGTGCTGTCAGGTTTCAGCAGCCAGGGAAGAGGTTCCTGGTCGGCGAGGTTTCCCAGGCTACATGTACACCGATTTAGCCACGATCTATGAACGTGCTGGGAGAGTGGAAGGTAGAAATGGCTCCATTACTCAAATCCCTATTCTCACCATGCCCAATGATGGTAAGTTTGCATATTTGAGTGTACCAGACTTAATCACTTTGGATCTGTGTGTGGGGGGTGCATGAGAGAGAGATGTGGGCCAGGGGAGGTCAGAGGACAGCTTGGCCAGGGCTGGTTTGCTCCTGTTAAACAACACCGTCATTTGAAGAGCATTCCTAATTATCCTTATTACCTTCTGTAAGAAAAGCAGTTTTCTTTCTAATTTGAATTTCAGATTTTCATTTATGATGTATGTTTTAAATGTCTGCTGTTTTTCAGAGCACTGTTTTAGTTATGAAGAATTTGTCTCTATTTAATGTAAGCTGCTTGAATTTCTTGTGAGACAGTCATTTCAGCAGTTAAACGTGCAGTGAAGATCATAGATGTAAAGATTTTTGAGATGTTTGACCCCAGTTTGGGCAAGAAGCAGCTTGCTTGTCCCTGGCCTGTGCAAGCCTACCTACCGTACAACAAGGCTGGGTGTGCTTAGACTAGGGCTCTGAGAGTCCTCTGCCGTCATGCCCTTTTGTCCATGTTTCGTTTTTAACAGCTACTTGTATAAGGCAGTTTGAAAACTAACTCACCCTGGTGAGCACTGTTGGATGCCTTAGAGTGTCTGGTTTGTGTTGAGCACAGAGGAGTGAGTGGAGTGCTGGGTTAGGAAGTGGTGTCTGCACTCACAGTCCGGATGCGTGAGCCACAGCAGCAGCTGTGCTGCATTGGGGCAGAGACCACCTGTTCCAGAGGAGTGACACAAGGGGTTAAACGCTTCCTGCTTGTCGTGGTCTTTGGGTGCTGCTTGAGCACCATGCCTGTGTTCTACGTTTGCATAGAGCTGTGTGCTTAGGATGGGACTTTATGTTTGCAGAAGAAAGCACATAACTAGGAGCAAGTGTTTACTTCATAGAGTGTAGCACGCGTTGGTACTGTTGTACCTGGACAAGTGAAATGGCCATTTACTACAGTAGCTGCTAGGCACTTTGCCCGATGTTTAAACTTCATGAAAATGAAATTTGAAAGTAAACCCTTTAGTTTTATTAGCCATATTCAGGTACTCAGCAGCCATGTGTGGCAAATGCCTTTCCATTCTGCTTCCATATCTTGCTGTGATAAAACACCACCATAAACCGGACAGTGATGGAGCATGCCTTTTATCCCAGCACTCAGGAGGCAGAAGCAGGTGGATCTCTGAGTTCAAGGTTAACCTGGGCTACAAAGTGAGTTCCAGCACAGCCAGAGCTACACAGAGAAACCCTGTCTCAAAGAAGCACAACAACAAAATCCTGTGATAAAAAGCACCTTAAGGAGAAGGGGCATGGTTCAGCTTATGATTCCAGGTTGCAGTCCATTGTGGAGAAGTCAAGGCAGGAACTTCAAACAGACATTGGGTGCTCAGTATCTCCACTGTTTCCCATACAGCTCGGGACACCCTGCCTAGGGAATGGTTCCGGCCATGGTGGGGTATTCATGTCAGTTAATCAGCTAAGATAATTCCCCACAAACCAACCCAACCAAGACTCTCTTCCCTTGCTGTATTTGTTAATTAGAGCTAACCGTCTCACTACTGTGTTAGACAGCACAAATAACATCATCCCAGAGGTGGATTCTCTGGAGCTCTTACAGACTCTCTTCTTGTGAGATTGGCCATATGAGACAGCCATGTGCTTAATACCTGATGTCTTTCTCCGCAGATATCACCCATCCCATCCCTGACCTGACTGGGTATATTACTGAGGGGCAGATCTATGTGGACAGGCAGCTGCACAACAGACAGGTACTGACTGACACTTGAACAGTGCTGTGGGCTTGAAGCCACTTGTTACAGTGTGCTGACTTGATTTGCTTCCTCCTAAGTATCAGCTTGGTGTTTTAATGTGGCTGTAAAAAATGTCATTTCTGTAAGCTGAAATCATGCACTAGGCAAAATGCCAGAATTAAGAATTACCGTTTTTATTTATTGTACCTTTAAATGGGATCAGTTGTCTCAAGGAACTTCTTTTTCGGGGAATTCTATACTAACAGCAGTATATGGTATCGGTCTTATTAACAGAAAAGCAGGATTTTTGCTGACTTTGTAACATTTCCAAAATCAACTTTTATGGGAAATTATTATAATGTTTTTATTTTGCTTATAAAATTTTTGAGTTCATACAGAAGATTGTTTAGATAGATACTGTGGTATCCTAGGAAGTTGTAACTGTAGATTTAAAAAAAAAAGTGCTCTCTTTATGTTTTTCTTTCTTGGATCTGATTCTCTGTGGAATACTGTGTCCCAAGTGTTTCTCACCACCGTTTCTTCCCTAGAAGATACTGGACCTCATCTAGGAAAAAGTGCCTTTAGATTTGTGTGATATGAGGGCTACTTGTGACTGTAAAATGCCTCTGTGTGGTGAAGTTGGAATTTTTGCATATAGTTATTTTCTTTGTTTTCCACCCAAGATTTACCCACCTATCAATGTGCTGCCCTCGCTTTCTCGGCTGATGAAATCGGCTATTGGAGAGGGGATGACCAGAAAGGACCATGCTGACGTCTCTAACCAGCTGGTACGTGCTCCTGGGTGAGGGCTGAGGCTGCCCTTCCCTGTGTCTGCTGCTGTCCTGCCCATAACTCTCCTAGTGCTCAGTTTTTCTTCCCATCTAAGGAGAATTTCAGTGTTGGCTTAATACAGAATAAAACCTCATTGGAACAAAGCAACTTTTTTCACAAGAATAAATAATACCAATCAAGATTAAAATACCAGACTTGGGGGCTGGAGAGATGACTTGGTGACATGACAAAAAAAAAAGAGTATTTGTTGTTCTTGTAAGAGGACCCACATGATGGCTCAGAAACATCTGTAACTCCAGGCCTAGGGAAGTGACACCTTCTTCAGACCTCTGAGGATACCGGGCTTGTATGTGGTTTGCATCAATACATGCATGTAAAACACTCATGCATATAAAATAAAATCCTTAAAAAATAAAACCAAACAACCCACTAGGTTTGGGCAGCTTGTGGTGTCAGACCTGTAATCCCAGTAATCAGGAGGCTAAGGAATTACAGATTGGAAGTCAGCGTGGGCTTCATGTTGACACTATCTCAGAAAGCAGTAATAGCAACAAGAAAATTGCCAAGCTTGTAACTCATTTCTAAAATTTTAAATTTATTTTATTGGATATTCTGCCCCTATTTATTTATCTATTTTATTTATCTATTTATTTATTTTTATGTGTGTTGGTATTTTACCTGCATGAATATCTGTTTACTATACATAAGGTTTAGGATCTCCTGGACCTGGAGTTACAGAAACTGCTTAGCTGCTGTCTGGGTGCTGGAAATCGAACCTGGATCCTCTACAAGAATAGCCATCTGGGCTGGGCCATCTTTCTAATCTACAGTTTTAAATTGTAAGGGGAGGGGGGAGGACAGGTGGCAAGAAGGCTCAGTGGGTAAAGGCATTTGCTACTGAATCTTCCAGTTCAGTCATTTCTGCCTGGATACTTCACAACCAACAGAACACTGGAACTAACAGTTGAATTTACTCTATGAACTCCTTAAGGTCCTTATAGATTGTACATCAAAAAGAAAGAAAAATATCTGACTCTGCAGTAGAAATTGGAGGCCTGTGAAATCACAGGAATTTGAATAAGACCTATAGAAATGTCTTTGGTTCTTCTCTATTCTCTATCCACTGTAAATTCATTGGCATACTAAGGAAGTATATATTTGCGGTGTGGAGGATGTCTGTATATTGCATGTCTTTGACCCCATTTTGGGGGGGATACTATAATAAATACGAGTGTACTTGCTGGGGGCTTTCTGTGATTAGAGCAGGACTGTGTATCCTGAGTTGCTGACATGTCCTCTCTCCTTCAGTACGCATGCTACGCTATTGGTAAGGATGTGCAAGCCATGAAGGCTGTGGTGGGAGAGGAAGCCCTGACCTCAGATGACCTTCTTTACTTGGAGTTTCTGCAGAAATTTGAGAAAAACTTCATTTCTCAGGGTAAGATGATTCCCTTTAAACACAAACAATTCAGAATTGTCAAACCCTCCTTACAAATCTGAGTGCTCACGTTGGTGTCTGCATTTTCTCCTCTAATGAGACACTCCTCCAGGTCTTAAGGCCTGACTTCCCTCTGCCTTCTGAATGTCCTCAGGGAGCTTCTAATTATTATCTCACAAAGCCCAACGCCTTTTCTGCTGTTTTGTTTGTTTTTCTTCCTGAGCTTTGACTGTTACTATACTATAGGCTCTAGTTTGCTGTCTGTGACCCTCGCCTTCTCTCGAGCTCCCACAGCTCCCCTGCTATAAGCATGTCTTTTCATGCTCCAGTAACCAGAATAAGACTTTCCCCAGCTGACCACCTTCCTGCCTGCCAACACTCTGGCCTGTCCACTGGGGTCATTTTTCCAGCAAGTTGCTGGGACTCATCATGTTGGGTTTTTTTGTTTGTTTGTTTGTTTTTTTGTTTTTGAGAATCTCCTGGGTGAGGTGAACTAAGATCATATATATCTGCCACCACTGTTCTCCTCCAACTCCCCCCATAGAATATATCCCCCAACATGTCCCACTGGTTTTTTGTTTGTGTGTGTTTAGTCACTCACTAGTCCATTTGACTGGGCAGCATTCTTAGCCTTGCTTATCCTCAGATCAGATACTGTTCACTTGTAGTATTCTTTCTAATCTGTTTTTGTATTCTCACTACAATGTTTTGTTCAGTAGTTCTCTCAAACTCTGATTTGCTTTTGTATCAGCCAAGCTTCTTAAAAGTGCTGATTCTGACCCAGTAGATAGGAGGTATGGGACTGGAGATTGTGAGAGTTCCTGGTGGCAGTGAAGCTGCAGGTCTGTCGCGGGGTCTGAGGTTCCAGGCCCTCCTCCAAAGCCTTGTTCCCTCATCTTGGCCATATTGGTGCCAGCTTTCCACCACTCACAGCTCAGGGGAACTGTTGATCATTTTATTGGTTGTCTCTCTTCTACAAGGGTTTCCTTATGTGGCTCGTGTGGGTTAAGGCTAGAAATACTCTATCCTTGAGGGGTAGTTACAATAGGTTTGCTACTTTGAGATAACACCTCAAGTGATACACGTAGGATTTATGCACTCTTACTTGCATTATGCAGTCATTATTTTTGAAATCACCTCACACAATGGCATAATTGTTTGAGGGTTATGAGTAGAACCAATATATGGTAACAAGTGCTTAACCACTGAGCTACACCGTTCGTCTTGTTGTAACCAACCTTCCTTCCTTCCTTCCTTCCTTCCTTCCTTCCTTCCTTCCTTCCTTCCTTCCTTCCTTCCTTCCTTCCTTCCTTCCTTCCTTCCAAATACAAAATGGTAAAGTTCTATAGAGAAAGGAACCCAGAACTCCAGCCACTCTTAATCTTGTGGTTGAAGATTTTTGGTGGGGGGGGCAGGATTTAATTCTACTATATTAAACAAAATAATTCGGTTGGCTTATAATTTCAACACTTAAGAGGTGGAGTTTGAAGCTAACCTGGGCAACTCTGTTTCAAAATAAAGTTTTGAAAATCTCTGATTTGTAATATATCTGCTTTGTGGCATTGAGACTTTCCCATATCTGTAGATTTCTGCAAACCTAGCTTTTCTCCTGTGTCCTGGTCTGCTTTCTGCTGACAAGATGTTGGGTCTACTGCATTCATTGTTTAAGGACCTTACTTGTCTGTCTCTGTCCACCTCAACCCTTTACACCTTGGGCCTCTCCTTACCTCTCATCTCTGGGGTACTTTGTGTCCTCATTTCTACATCCAGTCTCGAGTCCAACTCATATTTTCTTTGTTGTATTTTTTGCCTGCCCTAATTGCTAGTCTGTATGTAGGCAGAATACTGAGCAGAATACTGAGTAATGCTAGCCAATTGGAAGTGCTTTGCCATTAATTCAGTGTCAATATTTTAGGTCCCTATGAAAACCGCACCGTCTATGAGACTTTGGACATTGGCTGGCAGTTGCTTCGAATCTTCCCCAAAGAAATGCTGAAGAGAATCCCTCAGAGTACCCTGAGCGAATTTTACCCTCGAGACTCTGCAAAGCACTAGCTACTGCTGCTCGTGTGGCCTCATTGGCGTGACCCTCTTGTGAAGTACTGGTTCTGTTTCCTGATTCCTTTTGCACTCCTCTGCCCCCACCTTGTGCGGGAGTTTACTTACCTGTTACTCTGTAATTAGAAACAAAGGCTAGGTAACGACTGTGCCAGTGTTGCAAGGTTTAAACTGCTATCAGAATGGAAGATCCCCGCCTGGAAAACCTCATCTTCAGCGCGTTCTTTAAAGGAGCCGAGGGGTGGCATGAAGTTTGTTCTGATGTATGTATTTGTACATAGTGGAGCGCTAGTTGCTAATAATGTCTTGTTTGGGTCTCCCAAACCCTACCTCTCAACTCCCTTAAGAGTATCACTGTTTTGAAGTTAAATGCTTCCGTCTCAAATTTAGGGGCAAGGTGGAGATTGGAAGAATTCTCCGTTCAGAAAAACCATGAGGCTCTTGACTGAGCCTTCCCTCTGGAGTGCTGGTGCGTCTGTGGGTCTGTCCTCTGCTCCGCAGATGGGTTTTACTGTCTGCTTGTGCTTTCTTTCTGCCAGTGCTGTGAGTTGGAATTCCTGTGTGGCATCTTTTTTGTGGCTCACCCAGACTCATGCAACATTGCACAGTTGGTACCACCTTGGCAGTGGTGACGTGTCTTGTGCTGGTGATTCCTACTGGACTACAGTCAAAAACCTGAGACTTAGAAAAAGCTGGGGTACCGATCAGAGAAAGCCTCATCCTGTGTTTATGGTGGTTCAGGTCTCCGTTACCTCCTAGATCCTGGGGTGGGGTGTGCAAATGGTGATGACCTGCCCTTGGGTTTGCTGTTATTTTCAACTCTTGTTCAATCCCCAGGCTCTCTGACCCAGCTCCGCCTTTCTTTCATTCCTGCTCCTTCCTGGTGTGAGCCGTTAGCTATAGTCCGCGCCTCTGCCATGTCTGCTGTTGAGTCTGTGCTGTGTGTTCTCAGGTACAGCAGTAACTTCCCCGTTCTGTGCATTCCATCTTCCAGTTGTTTTTCTCTGAGGGGATGGGGGGGGTCAGCATGATTATATTTTAATGTAGAAAATGTGACATCTCGTTATAAATGGAAATAAATGCTAAATTAAATGGAAGTTACCTGAAACGACTGTCTTCTCATCAGAAGGGGACCATCAGCAAGCAAGTGGGTAACTTGAGTCTTCATGGTTGTGACCTTTGTATGAGTGTGGTCTGTGTTGGTGTGTGTAAGAAATATGAAATATTTCATGTTTCTGAGGGCTTGTGTTCAGAAGGCATCTGTGTGTACAACTATAGAGTCTTGTCCATGGCAGCACCTAGACTGCATTTATTAGTGATCCTGTGCAAGTGGGTAGTTTGAAGTGTCTGGTCCACAGGGCAGTCTGCTTTTGAAGTCTCCCGAGGCTGGATTGCAGGCAAGTGGGCTCAGCTCAACAGGAAGAAGACATCAAAACAGTATAGTAGGCAGGTCTGGTGGATCATGTGTGAAGTCCTGACAGGCAGGAGAATCAGGTATCCAAGGTCATCCTCAAATACATGTATTCAAGGCTAATTTAAGGGGCTATGTCATCACAATAAAACAGGAACAACAAAGGCACTTCTTGAAGGAAGTTGTGTAAGAATGTAAGTATAAGGAAATGGTTTTATTTGCTGCCATTTTAAAACAACAAAAGTGGCATTGCATAGCCAAAGTGATTTAGACCAAACCATTTTTCCAGTTCAGGGTTGAGCACCCGTCTCACGCACGCTCAGGGAGCACTGATGCCCTTCCTGGCAGCAAGGGCCTCCATGACTCGTGTGGGGCAGGGAGAAGTATCTTCCAGTCCCTCACCACAGCTCTGTGCCCTCCAGCATTTGTCTGCACACGCGGGCTCCTAGGAATCCAGTCCTCCTGATCAGTCTCCCATACTTCCTGTTTTGGGAAAGCAAACATCTGACCAGCTACCCCTAAGACTGGAGGCCCAGGGGAACATGGTCTATAGGAGTCTGAGGATTGCCAGCCTGGGTTGAATATGCGTGGTCCTGCTGGGCTCAGTGAGTCACAATAAGTGATACACCTGTCACACTGCTTTTCTCCAAAAGGATTTCGTCTCCAGATGTCAAGAGCATTTCATAAACTGAGTAACTAGCAATGGTCCTGTTCCATATCAACAATTTCATTTTTTTCCTTGACACTCGTTATCACACAGAATGGCAGAGCAAGTGCTGGAAACTAGCCCTTCAAACTGACTTCGGTGTCCTTGCATAGCTGTGTGTCTCCCTCCGCATGCCCTCCTTAGGTAGCTGGGAGTGGGTTCCAGCACTCTAGAGCCTAGGATTATTTCTGCCTGAAGTCCCAGGACTTTAGTAGAAGACAGAGAAGGCTGTTGTGGATATGCAGCAGCGTCTCTGGAAGTCTAGAGTCACCAACATAGACAATCACATCAGACTTTTGCTTGGGAAGTGAAGGGAAGAATCTCAAAAAGCATATCCTTGCCTATGTGGCTACATTTACTTCCACAAAGCAAAACAAGCCACACACTGAGTTCTGGAGGGGCTGGGAACAGCTCTGAGTGCCCGTGGCTAGGCAGGCCGTGGCTCGCCAAACCAGTAGGTGCCTTCTGTGGAGCTCCACATGTTGACCCAATGCTGTAAAGAATATACTCTAAAATTAATTTAAAAATTTTTAAACATTTATAAGCCAAACAGGATGGGGAGATGATTCAGTGAGTAGTTCTGTAGGCTTGTGCATAGGCCTGAAGACCTGAGTTCAAGGCCCGGGTCCACAAAGTGGCAGAAGAGACCAGCTCCTAGGAGTTTTCCTCTGACCACCTGTGCTGTAGCACACCCCTGCCTGCAAATAGTCCCTCGTTTCCTGGGTAAAGGAGGGTTTTACCTCTTCTGCCACTGAGCAGTTGAACCCAGATCTTCCCTTGCATGCTGCTCTTGGTGCATTGCTCTATTTGTACACCTATTTGTGCTTTTTCTGGAAGACAAGCAGGATGTAGAGCCTCATCCCTGAGAATCCAGGCCTTGCCCATGTGGGTGGCCAGAAGGCATACAAGTGCTGACCATGGCCTTGGGACCGAGCCAAGTGGTCCAAGTCCAAACCTCACTGTGCTTCGAGTTAAGACATTCTGTTCCTGGGTCCTGTTGAGCTTTTTCCAGGACCTACTCTTCAGCAGCGCTCAGGCATAGCCCTAGGGCTAGACTGATTTCATTCAAGATTTACTCATGAGATACACATTGTGCAGACAGAACTTGAAGAGTGCCGGTAAGCACTAAGCTGTCTACCTGTAACTGCATTTTATCATAGAGGATAGCTGAGCAGTCATGCCTCTGTCCTCTGTCATGTTAAACAACATTCATTTCTGTAATTCCCTCCTCCACACACCATGTATGTGAAATATTATGTCCAAGAAGAGAGAAATTTCCGAGTGTGATGACACATGCCTTTAATCTCAGCACTTGAGAGGCTGATGCAGACAGATCTATGAGTTCTAGGTCAGCCTGATCCACATAGCTACTTCTAGGATGGTCAGACTGCCTACTTACACTTAAGAGATCAGTGTCCTGTGTAGTTCAGACAGTACAACTAGGTAACAGCTCATCCAACAAAAATGGACGTTAGATAACAGTTCTTGTGGCTAACTATGCTGGAGACCTTGCCTAGTTTGTATACGTGAGGCCCTGGGTAATAGTTCTTGTGGCTAGGGATGCCGGTCAGTGCTGGAGACCTTGCCTAGTTAGTATATGTGAGGCCCTGGGTTCAACCCCCAAGCAGCAGCAACGGAAAGGTTCTAATAAACAGCTGCGATCTGAGCATAGTTCTGAACTCCTGTTGTCCTAGCACCCAGGAGGCTTAAGCAGGAAAATGTAAGAGTCTGCACTTTCCAATGGATTCCCACGCCCGACCCAGGCTGCGCGCTTCCTGAACTCGGGCCCACGAGAAGGGACAATTGTCCTGAAGGTTGAAAAAGAAGACACAGACAAAAGAGACCTGGCTCATCTACAAGAGTAAATGGCCACTTTATTAAACTCAAGTCAGATATTTATACCAGTGGGCTAGAAGGAAGGAAAATGCAAAGCCTCCTCCCATCCAGGAGCAGGATGAGAAGATTAAAGCTTCCCGGCCCCTCGGCCCCTCGGGCAGGGTCAGCTAGGGGAGGCAGGCATGGGCCCACTGCTAAGACCTTGAATACAAGTGGAATCACCATAACAAAGAGAACCAGGTTCTTGCTAAGTTATCCCCTCAAGCCAGAGCTAGTGCAGAGACTCCAGGAAGCCGGAGGTCACACGGCCCTGCGAATCGCCAGGAGAGAAGGGAAGAAACTTTGGTAGCTACAGGAAAATGATAATTTTAAGTCAGCCTAGCCTACATAACAAAGCCCCACAGAAGGGAGTAGAAGGAAACAGGAATATGTTCCTAGCATTACCAGTCTGGTGCTGGCTGTTGATCCAAGGCTTCAGTTACTTGAGCTGCTCCTCCAGGACCCCAGAGTAACTTTAAAGCCTCTTCTTAGGAGTCCACGGCTCTGTCTTTTGGTTCATTCAAGCCTCAGTAAGTTCAACAAACACTATTCTTCCTTGTGTTCTCTTCTGAAGTGACAGAATCCCAGGGGAGGATGGGAGACGCAAAGGGTCTGGATGTGAGGTGCAGTGCCCACTGTGAAGTTGAAGAGGTAGCTGACATAGGAAGACTTGCCAGCAGTTTCCCTTCGAGTCCTGTCATGAAAATAAGGGATTCAGTCTTCACTGGTCAGTGTCTGAGTTCATAGGAGCAGCTCATTCTTCAGCAGATGTACACCACGTACTGTACAGTCTACTTATTTAAGCACCATACAGTGGCCTTTAGCATCGTCTTAGACTCTCGTTTCTGTGTTCCCCATAGAGTACTGTGCCCACCAGAAGCCATCCTGTTCCTCCCAGCATTGCCTGTCTCAGGCAACGGCCACTGGTCATCCTTTGTGGATTGCTTGGTCTATTTTGGGATCATAGTACGTTCTTTGTGTCTGTCTCATTTCACTAAGTGTCTTAATGTTAAAACATGTTACGCTTCATTTAGCTTTATTTCTGAATAATATCCATTACTTAGCTATGTTACTTTTCATATATCGGGTCATTGACTGATGGGCATTTGGGTAGTTTACAATTTGGGATCACCATGAATAAGGTTTGAATAGGTGTGTTTTTGTATGGGTGTTTCATTTGCTTTGTGCATATATTATATCTAATGTAAAGAAGAGAATCTATCTTCTCCCTTAAGGGTTAACCCAGTATGTCAGGCCAGGGACCTGACTAGGAACCACCCTAGGAAGACAGATTCCCCTGAATATACTACTTTTCCTTCCCAGAATTCCCTCCCAGGTGCGGCGCCTAAGAGCCACAATAGGTTCTCAAGGGTCTGCGACTTTCTTAAAGAAGAATTTTCCTCTTACCTCTGCTGTTCCCTTCTAGATGCTGGTCAGAGCTTCAGCATACTCCTACACTCTACACTTCCCAAAGCTCTCCTGCCCTGCTGCCAGTGACCGGCCTTTTCCAAGTCCTTTCTCCATTCTCCGTGTCCCTGCAGCTGCTGCCTGCCCTGGGGTTTCCCTTGTCTTCAAGCTTCTATTAGTGTCTATTCTTAAAGTCTTTTGTTAATGAGACTCGGAGCCCCAAGAGCATCATGCAGTGGCTCTGCTGGGACTCCCCAGTGTTGCTGAGTCACATGGGAACTATATGTTTAATATTTTGAAGAAGTAGCAAACCACTTCCTATAGATCCTGCTGGTAGTGTGTGGGACTGGTTGGTTGTTGTTTTAATCTGGTTTGTTTGGGAAACAAGTAACTTCTAGAACTCTTTCTGGGTTTTTAAAGATATACTTAATGTCATTTAAAACAACAACAACAAAAAACAACCCAGATCTTTATGACACTCCCCAAGTGCAGTTAAAACTGAAGATACTAAATTTTGCATTCTAGCCTTTTACTTAATTGCACAGGAAGCTGCATTTCATAAGCATTCTAATAGTTTGATGACTGTGTTATACTATTATTATACTATACTGGAAATATACCATATTCTCTCTCATGTTAACATTTATGTTTAACATTCATGTTAATATTCATGTTAAACATTTAGCACTTTTCAAATTTTCATTTATTCCCTCACAAATTTGTTCATTGATATTTTTATTTTGGAATATTTACTTAAGAGTTTTGAAAGTATAGTACAAAGAATATGAACAGCAGGAAAACTTATTTATGTCTGTGAATTTCTTTTTTAAAATGTATGACAGTTTGGAACTGGAGAGATGGCTCTGTGATGATATTTCATTTGTATTTTAATAAATAAAGCTTGCCTGAAGTTCAGAAAGTAGAACAGCAGCACTGATTAGCCTTACAGACCAGGCAGTGGTGACACAATTTTTATTCCAGTAGCCACACTAGTTTGCCATAGAAACCAGGCAGTAGTGATACAAGCCTTTCATCCCAGCACAGAGAGGAATATAAGACAGGAGGAGACAGCTCTCAGTCAGGCTCAGTCTCATTCTGAGGATTTCTGGAGGCAGGACCGCCATTCCGGACTGAGGTAGAGGTAAGACTCAGTGGCTGGCCGTTTTGCTTTTCCGGCCTTCGGGCAAGCTTTATTTATTAAGATACAAATGAAATACCACTGCAAAGCTCAGTAGATAAGAGCACTGACTGCTCTTCCAGAGGACCCATGTTCATTTTCTACCTCCCACATGATGGCTCACAGCATCTGCAATTTGCATTCCAGACGATTAGATGTCCTCTTCTGACCTTGAGCACTGTGCATGCATGCAGTCACGTTGAGCACTGTGCATGCATGTGGTCGCAGACATGCATGGACGGGGTGGGGGGGGGACCAACCATGCTCAAAATAATTTTAAAAGTTTTTTGCAAACACATGACAATTTATAGTCGCATCCTCTCAGAAGCACTGGTGTTCCTCCTTCAGAACTTGAAGTCGACAAGCTGGGTGTGGTAGTACACACCTTTAATCACAGCACTTGAGAGGCAATGACGGCAATGACAGGCTGACCTCTGAGTTGGAGGCTAGCCTGGTCTACAGAGCAAGTTCTAGGACCATCGAGGGCTACGCAGAGAAACCCTGTTTTGATAAACAAAAAAATAAATAAATAAAAATCAAGGGAAAGAAATTTTAATTTCAAGAAGAATGTTGGAGGTGTTGCAGCATGTATAGACAGTTGTCCATGGGGTCACTGTTAACATGACAGTGTGGTGACTTGGTCAACCTTCACACTGAATCCCTGTAAGCATGACAGTGTGGTGACTTGGTCAACTTTCACACTGTGAATCCCTGTATTGCACACCGGACAAGACATTCCTGGCATTTCAGAAGTCCCCTCTATACCCACTCCCCATCCCACCCCCATGTGCAAACCATCCTGCCTCCTTTGCAGAAAATCCAGTATCCCTAACATCAAGAGAAACTTGATCATCATACAGAAAACATTGCCACAGCCCAGAAAAGCCAGCTTTCTAATTCAGTATGCAAAGATGTTTGCTGTTGGGCTTGGGAAGATTCTCAGTGGGAGAAAGGACTTGTCTGGCAACCTGAGTTCCATCCATGGAACTTACAGAAAAGGAGTTCCAACTCCCAAATGTGTCTGACCACCACATGTGCTGTGGTACGCACACTCACAGAAATGTTTTTTTTAATTGAAATTACTTTAAATTAAATTTACTTAAATCATAGTAAACCACATCACTGCAGGCTCCCTGAATTTCCAATTTTTTGTATTTTGGAAGCCTGGGTGATGTACTTTGCAAAGATATTATTCTCGTGTCCCCAGTTAGGTGGGAGAAAGCAGGTATCCACACGATTTTTAAATCCCAGGATTTCAGTTCAGGTCTGTGGTCAGCACACCTTCCTTGTGTCCAGCATCCCTTCGAAGCCAGTGAGCATCTCTTAGCATCTTGTTCTATCACCAGTGCGTTATCACACCCAACAAGAAGGTAAAATGCTGAGATGCTCTTCAGTCATCACAGCATTAACCCGAGGTAAGATCATCACTAAACTCAAGACTCCTACTGCTGCCTGCTGTGGTGGCGAGTGCCATCTCCACCTCAGCCTAGAGAGAAGGAAATCCTCCTCGACCCTGGAAAAGCAGTCTGAGAACAGACCTGAGCTATTCCACATACACACACACCCCGCTCTCTCCTTCGTGGACTTAGGTTCCCTGGTCTTCCTTTTATGTGGATCCTGCGAAATGCACAGAATAA
Source organism: Myodes glareolus (assembly GCF_982192425.1). Taxonomy (NCBI): domain Eukaryota; kingdom Metazoa; phylum Chordata; class Mammalia; order Rodentia; family Cricetidae; genus Myodes; species Myodes glareolus. The sequence continues at coordinate 6,323,529 of NC_142048.1, read as the reverse complement.
GTGACTTCACCACTGATTAGGGTGATTTGGGCTCTTTGAGTAGGTGTTTCATTCTCTGGCAGTTTTGTGGGAATGAATAGGGCTTCGCCTTACAGCCGGTTCCTCGAAAGATCCTGGGAGCATTGCTGTTCTCAACACTATCCCCAAACTTCTCCTTAACCCCGATATACTTCTGCTCTTCATGACCACACTGAGGTAGGACAGGGTGAGCCACTGTCCTCTGCCTGAGCCTCGGGGAGGTTGAGTAACTGACCCAGATTAGGTGGCAGATCGACCCCAATGCTCTTCTGTCATTTTGTGTCCCTGCTCTGTGTACAAGCTCCCACTTGGTGGCAGCCTAGTGCAGAAAGTCATAGGCTTTGAGAACAGCAGATCCAAGGTGGGATCTGGTTTCAGTCTTAATGATAACTTAGACAGGTTATTGTCTTTGATTCTGCTTAAGCGAATGAGGACAGTGTCCACTCTACAGTGTAACTGCAAACTCCCAGCAGGGTGTCCGCTCCACTGTCTTACCCAGCACGACAAATCTCAGCCTCCATTACTGTGTGACCATAGACCTTTCAATTCATTCTGTTTTGACTTCTTCCTAATGGCGAAATGGATCCATAGCTATTGAGAAGTCAACCCCCCCACACACACATTTTGGGGTCTTCCTTTCTTCCCCTAGAGGACAGTCTGAGCAAGGATCAGGCCCACATTGTCAGGTAGTTATAGACACCTAAGGCACATGAAATCTACATAGAAGCCATAATCTAAAAACCAAGTCAAACAAGACTTCCATCTCAGAAGAACCTGTGCTCCAAGGTGCCCCATAGCCTGCTTCATAGCATCTTGTGACTGATGAGAGCTCCTGTTTTGTTAATGCTGGGACAGAAGCCAAGTGACAGTAATTTGATCAAATTCACACTCCCAGATTGTTCCCACGCAGACCATGGCTTTTTAGGATGTGAAGGTCATGACCAGGACCTTAAGATGTTGAAGACATTCAGTAATTATGGATGTGACCTATGGGGTGACTGATCTCAGGTCTTCAACAATACTGAGGGAGAAGGGCTCAGGACTGACTTTCCATAAGAACAAAATACCGTGGCAAACCATTGTGAGTCTAGTGGGCTTCTTTGCAGTGCTGGTCACCACTGCTCCCGGCCGGATCAGAAGAGAGCGACAGAGCACGGGAAGGTCCAGTCACCCAGAGAGGACCTGTCCTTTCTCCCACATGATGTTCACTGCGGTTCAGATCCTGAGGGTGTGGGGTGGTGGGGCCCAGGGAGCTCTGGCAGCCTCAGGATAAAACAGAATCCTAGGTTCCTGGGAGACCCAGAATGGCACAAGGAGCAACTTGCAGCCTCCAGGAAGCCTTTCTTTGCAGGCTCCATTGCCCTGTCCCCTCTGAGAAAGGGTCCTCTTTCCAAGGAAAGGCACATAGCACGGGAGCCCCAGCACCACACCAGCTGGACTTGCTCAAGAGAGGAGCCATTCTCCCCAGCTCTGGTGGCTTGTTCAGACCTCAAGGTCTAGTCACTATGGCTTGAAAGCTTGCTCACAGATAATGTCTAGACAATTCATCACCACACTGGTCCTGGAAACATTCTCAACAGTGGCGACTGCCATGTCATAGGATCTCGGCAAGTCCCAAGACATTTTTGTCTACCTCTCTGCCGCTCTTGTCACTGCTGGAGCGTGCTCTGCGCTGTTGTTGGCCTGTCCCTGAGCAGGGAGAGGAGACCCTGTAGCAGTTATACCACTGGTCACAGCTTGAAGCCCTTGAAAGTCTGAAGCATATCTTAATCAGCGAAATGTTCCGGTACACTTAGTCACAGACTGATGAATGAGGGGTGTCAGTACTTTTTAAATATTTTGAGATATTCATACATTTATATAATACGTTTCTATCAAACTGGCCCCCAATTCCCTCCTCTCCAATACTTCCCCTACCCCCTCACACTTTCCCTCCCAAGTTAAAGTAAGTCCACTTAGTGCTACTCTTACTAGCTGTGGGACAAACCAGTCATCCTTGAAGAAAACTGACTGTCTCTTCCCCAGAAGCCATTAGTTGCCAATATTTTCTCAGAAGTGTCAGGTTTTTTAAACTTTTAAACTCCGTGATAAGAGTAAAATTAGTTGGTTTTTTTTTTTTAACTGTAACACTTACTGCATTTCCAGTCTTTATCACCAGATGTCAGTAGATCATGCAGAATTGCAGTTGAATTCTTTTGGACAGCGCAGGAAGGTTCCTCCTGTACTTTTCCAGGAGTCCCTGAAGGAAATGTTCCTAGAATTTCCTTTCTCTACCTCACCCTGCTCTCTTTCCACCTGTCTGACTTTGTAGTCTCAACTGTTCTACACTGGGGAACTTCACCAAGGTTTCCTCCCCTAGGGTTGGAGAGCCGTGGCTGGAACTACACTTACTGGAGTCTGGCAGGGATCTAAAGGTTTACTGAAACCAATGGGTTTGATTATCACGGCAATTCTGGAAGCAGCCATGAGTGCTGATGAGGAAACTGCGTAAGGAGAGTTAGAGCCCAAAAATAGTCCCATGGGGCTTTTCCTGCATTCCCCAAAGGTGAAGCCTTAGCTACCTTCCCCTCCATGTTACATGTTACATGTTACCTGGCTTTAAAGAATGCCTTTTCTCCTCTCCACCCTATGACAAGAACCAACGACTGACCTTGCATCTTTCCCCAAGTGCAGAACAAGCAGATGGGGAACAAGGCTAATCCTGGAAGCATACATTCCAAGATACCGAGGGATGCCTGAACCTAGGCTGGCAGCTTTCATTCCTGTAGGAAGCCTGGCCACCTTATGACTCACTGACCTATCCCATTGCTGACTTTCCTACTGCTGGACTTTGACTGTAAGCACTTTGGTACTGTGAACCTCAACTGGTCAGGCACTAAGGGGACTTCCTGTAGTAGTAAACAGGGTGGAGATGCCGATGCTAGCTCCAAGTGGGAGGGAGATGGTGTCAGAGTTTATTATGCTAACCAGAGGGGTGTACAATTTAAAGCTCAAGGAGAGAGAGAGAGAGAGAGAAAGAGAGAGAGAGAGAGAGAGAGAGAACAAGCATCTGTGTACTGTGTGTGCATGTGTGCTCATGTATGTGATACTAGACATTAAGCTGGAGGCCTCACAGATGCTAGAGGATACAGCTCCACTCCTCAGCTCCATCCCAGCTCTTTGTGTCATTTTTACTTTGAGACATCGTTTGTTAAGTTGTCCAGGCTGCCCTGAACTTGCTGCTCAGACAGACTTTGAACTTGATCCTCCAGCCTCAGCCTTCCAAGTTGGTGGTGCAGGTTTGTGCCCCCAGACCAGTTCTGTTTAACACTTCTTAACCGTGGGTGATCTTGGGGGAGGGACATCACAAATAACTACTATAAGGCTGGGTGCTTTTTTTCTCAGTGACAGCCCAACCCACTGCCAGGGGGCAGTGCTACCTTCCCAGACCTCTGTGCATGCCAGTGGGGAGAGTTCAGTGTTTACTTTTTAATTTTATAAACTTTGGTGTTTTAAAAAACTTGCAATTAAATAAAAACATCACACACCAAATTAACCAGACCAGAGTCTATACAACAACACAATGAACACATAGCATTTGCAAACAGAAGCTGGTGAACTGCACATTAAATCTTACACTTCCAGTATTGAGTATATTTCACGAACTTTTCTACAACTAAATCAAAAAACAAAGAATTCGAGCCAGAAAAACCATCAGCTAAATGTCCATGTCCTTCACAGCTGTGCCCATCACGGCATTCGGTCCTTCCTCCTCCCTTAGATTTAGGGAATGTCTGTTGGGAATGGGTAGTTTTTGTTTCCATTTTCTTTTCTTCATGTTATTCTGTACCTACATGCATATTTTTCACATGTGTAAATATATTATTGTCTGCATTACACATATGAAAACGAACTCGTGGCTTTTTTTTCTTCCTGCCATTGTATGATCTCACTTAATATTACACAATCTAAGTCCATTCTTTGGAGCAGAGTAGTGTTCCATTTTACATATTTCCCAAAATTTTCAATACCCAAATGGCCAATTATTTTTGAAGCAACTATTCAGTATCCCTAAGCATCAGAGAAACATAAATTCAAACTACTTTGAGATACACCTCACCCCCAGCCACAAGGCTGTCATCAGCAAATATGACAGCAAATGTTGGGGAGGATGTGGAGAGAAAGAAACTGTTACTCATTGTCAGTGGGGGAGGGGGCAAATAAATATAGCCGGACTGGAGAGATGGTCCGGCAGTTAAGAGCACTTGACTGCTCTCCCAGGGGTCCTGAGTTCAATTCCCAGCCACCATATGAGATGGCTCACAAGCATCTGTAGTGTGCTCAAATCCCTTCTTCTGGTGCGCATGAAGACAGATCACTCCTATGCATAAAATACATGAATAAATCTTTAAAAAGTAAATATAGCCATTGTGGAAAACAGTTTGGAGATTTTGCAAAAAGTTAAAAATTAAACGACCATATGGCACGATTTCGCTCCCAGGTATACCCAGAGAACTACCACAGCAATATCTGCAGTCTGTGTTTATTGCTTCTCTATACAATTGCAAGGAAATGGCTCCAATCTGGCGCTAGATAACTTTATATTTTTATAAGATCTATATTATATGAATATATTCATTTATATACATATATGAATACTAAGTGTTTGGAATATTTCTTAATATTAGCTCCCTGCTGTCGCAAAAATTCCCAATCAAGCCAAATCAAATCAAGCCAAATTAAGAAATATCCAGGTTTAACGGGAGATCTGCGCTCTCGGGTGGCCCCTAGGGGAAGCCAAGGAGCCGCAGAAATGCGACCCCCAGGAGGAAGAGAGGGAGACCACGTGTTCCTCTTTTGGGGGGGGGATCACTTAAATACCCTGGGGAGGGATCCTGACCCCACTCCCAGGGAGGGATCAGGACTTGGCCTGCTGGGATTTGAAGTCCAGACCAGGTCTGGAGGCTGGGATAGATGTGAGGGGCAAGGGCCTATGCTCGCAACTTGACATTAAGTGTTTTTTTTAGGGCAAACCATTCAGCCAACAATTACTCCCGATTTATAGATGTGAAAATGAATAACTGGACATAACCCTTAGAGCACATAAGCCCTGCAATCATCTCTGCTCTATCAGATTCCCAAGCTCTGGCCTTTGGAGCAGATCCCTTCAGTCTGATGTGCTGGTTTGGGCGTCTATTTTTAAAAGATAATTAATAATAATAATAATAATAATAAATAATGATGATGATGATGATGATACTTCTGGGGTTTGAGGTGAGACTGAAGAGGTGAGCTAGTGCAAGCAGCAGGATGACGATGGTGCAGTGAGCTGAGCCTGTACTTCCTCACCACCAAGTCCCTCTCAGTTCGAATCCCATCTGCCCTCCCACCCCCACCCCTTTCTGCAACCTGCCCAGATGCCCCAGGGCTCTTGTCAGGAGGCTACTATTAAACAAAGGGCCACGCCCACTTCCAAAGCCCAGGCGAAGCAGCAGGGACCAACTGTCAACAGCAGGTTTCTAAGCAGATGCAGAAATGGGCCCGCAGCTGCCGCTGAGCACACCAGCGCTCTCTGTTTCCTAATTCCCTCTCCCGGCTAAGTGCTGATTACCCCGCTCTGCCTGGGGCCCCGATCCTCCCAACCACCTGACTTTAGCCGGAGCTGCACGCAGAGCACGGAGCAGCTGGCAGGGCGCACTTCCGGCGAGGTCCTAGCGGGGCAGCAGATGCGAGGCACTGATTATTCCTGGGCGGGCTGCACCAGAGACCCGCATTTGCACTTCAAAGGGGTCTGGCCCCAACGCCCCACTCTGGGGACCCGGGCTTGTTCTGGGGAAAATCAAGTTGCTTTGAGTGAGTTACCCACCCCCTTCCTAACAGGGGGGCGGGTTTAAACAACCCCGAGAAGTTAATGCCCACTCGCTAGACGTCCCCAGGGACCCTCCCGTCTAGCAGCTCTCCTCGGAAGAGTGTATTTCCATCTGGACGCTCACGGGGCCACAGCAAAGCCAGCTCTATTTACACTGGCTGTCTTTTCCCTTTTAAAAGCAGTCTCACTATGTGGCCTTCCTAGAGATCCTTCTGTACCCACCTGTCAAATGCTGGGATTAAAGGTGAGTACCACCAGCCTGCCACTATCTCCGTCCTTTCAACATCTCTTGCTAGGGTTTGAATTCTGTCCCTACAGGACATGCGGATGTCCCTAGTCCCTGAGTACCTAGTCCCTGAGTGTGGTCTAACTTGCCGATGTGGTCACTATAGATGAGATTGGTTAGGATGAGGAGACCACAGCCCTGTGAAGCCAGAAGGCAAGCGACACCTGGGGGTCTGAAAAGTGAAGAGGGAGCCTCTCGCCCCGATGCCCCAGCAGCTTTGTGAGGGAGTGTGGCCCTGCCAAAGTCTCGTCTTGGATTCCTGGCCCCTACAACCTTGAGAAAACCTACTTGTGGTAGGGCAGCAAAGTCTGCAGTACATCTGGTGGCCTGGGAACAAAACAGATCCCTGAAAAGTAAGGAAGCCCTTGGCTTATTTCCTTGAGGAGGAAACTGAGGTCAGGACTGCCTGGTCTTCCTATCAGAGAGAACTAAGGGCTGTGTTCACATACCACATAGCTAGGCAGTTTTTATTATCTCACTGTAAAATGACTTTACCAGAGAGCTATCTTTTGTTAGTTGCAATGACCAGCCCTGATTGTCCCCCCTCTACCAATTCCCCATACATCTCCCCTTCCCCCCCCCACTCTCTCTCTCTCTCTCTCTCACACACACACACACACCCTTCCACACACATAATGACGCTTACAGTAATTAAGATTGACCAGGGCCCTGAAGTCATGTAATAAAATGGAAAGGTTCTCGTCTATTGGCAGCCTCCCTCCTCCGTTCTGCGCATTTGCGCAGAAGGCTGGGTTATAATTACATGTGTTTGTGTCTTAGCCAGACAGCTAATTCCGAGGGTAGAATCCTGGAGCTCGTCCTCTTGCCTCACCTCAGCAAATACCAATTTAATTTGGGAGCCTCTTGCATTGTAGAGTGTTTGGAAATTCAAAAGAAATAGCACAAAGGGAATTAGATTCTTACAGCCGGCAGCCAGGAAAGCTATGTATTTTTCTCCTTACGTCTGTGAGTCAATAGGAGGCACCTGTCCCACAGGAACAGGGCCTGCTGCCAGTTTGGTTTCCACCTCAGAAAGCCTACCCACATTAGAAGCTTCTCTGACACAGTTTCTGCGCAACCCCGGTGCTCGGCTGGGAGGATTTGTAACGCATGCGCTGTAACGCAGCAAGGGAAGCTGGGATCAAAATGAAGGCTTGGGAACCCGAGCATAAATATCCCCAGCTCCACTCCGAGCCCTCATCTCTTCCAGCTTCCTAAGACTCTTCCCTTTCACAGATGCTGGGATTCTCCTTGCAGGGATCGAACACAAATTTTAGATAAATCCTGCTAAGTCCAGGATAAGCCCTAAATCCTGCCTTGACCTTTTGCCAGCTATTGGCAACATGGCTGGTGGTGTTTCCAGAGGGTTTAGGGTACAGTCCTGAATCCTGGCAGCCCCAATAGGTAAGGCTGGGTCTCTCATCCCAATCCACCAAGTGAAGAGAGAAGTAATAATACTGAAAAGTAGAAAAAGGAGATTTATCCAGTGAAGCCACACTGCGAAGAGCAGAGGAGCCAATGGCCTCTAAGTCTGCCTCTTACTTTATTACTGTGATGTTTAAATTTAAGTAGAATGCAAGAGGTTTGAATCTTGGTCAGGGCGACCAAGTTCGTAGTCAGCAGCCTGAGAACTCCTTGCTAGAGACCCCCATTTAGACAGATAAGGCTGGATCTTGACCTTGCTGGAAAAAAGAATGTCATGAGCTAGTGTGAAGCTGAGGTCAAGGTTTTGAGTGCATTTTTAGCATAGATTGGAAGTACAGAGTTTCTAAACAGAGAGGTATTGGGGGAAAGAATATGGTCAACCCCGGTTGCCTAGGTGTGGGGTTCTCAAAGGAGAGTCACAGTGATCACAGGCCATAAGATTGTGGATGCTTTTGGAATGTCCAGTGGGTTCCTAAGTGACCCTGCCCTCTTTATCTCTATTTCTCATAGTTGAGATCATATATAGGTGACTCCCAGAATGTCTGCAATTGGGTTATAATCTGATAAAACTAAGAGCCACTGGGGTTACACAAGGGAGTTTGAAAATGCCTTTTTTCCCCCAAGTCTCTTGTAGCCTAGTTGCCTGTAATGCCAACTGAGGCAGTGACTGGCAGAGGAAGAATCTATTTCTAAGTTACTGTGCTCTTCAGAACATCCTAGAAAAATCCTGAGACACACATGTATATCCACTGACATAGACACATATAAAAACACAAATCTAGAGGCTGGAGAGATGGCTCAGAGGTTAAGAGCACTGACTGCTCTTCCAGAGGTCTTGAGTTCAATTCCCAGCAACCACATGGTGGCTCACAACCATCTGTAATGAGATCTGGTGCCCTCTTCTGGCCTGCAGACAGAACACTGTATACATAGTAAATTAAAAAATTTGAAAAAAAAAAACACATCTATACCCAGTCGTGTGTGTGTGTGTACCTCTAAATATATAATATACCTCCATGTACAAATTATACATGAAGAGCTATACATATATGTATCCACAGCTATGCATATCCATATCTATATGCATATATACACATATTCATTAGCACACATATAGGCGTCCATGAGTATATACATACACACACATAGATATCCACACACAATATATATATATATATCCCACACACATTCATATATACATCTAAACACATAACATACATCTAAACACACACATACTGTGGTGGTTTGAATGATTTATGTACCCCATAGTCTTAGGATACCTGGTTCTCAGTTGTTTGTGCTTAGGGGGAAGCTTAGGAGGTGGCTTCTTGCTGAAGGAGGTACATCAGGATAGGATTTGAGAGTTTAAAGATGTGCTATTTCCATTTAATGTCTCTGCTTTTTTATTTGTGGCTCAAAATGTGAGCTCAGATTGCTTCTCCAGATGCAATGCCTTTCACACGCTTCCATGTTACCCCTGCTAGCAAGGAGGCCAACCTTCTGTCCTAAGTCAACCTAAGTCCAGTAACTTCTCTCATCAGTCACTGAGGCCATGGTGTTTCATGACAGCAACAGAAAAGGAACTAATACTGCCGTGGCTGCACATTGGAGTGACGTCTGTTGGGGTCCAGGCTCGACGGGATTTGCACGTTCCAGGGTAGGGGTGCGTAGGTTAGAAACATTAGAGGGGAGCAGCAGAGACAAGAAAGGAAAGGAACAGAGACACAGCAGAACCGGGAAGGCAATCCAGTAGACACTGAATTCACCCAGGTCTATTTTCATGCTTATGAACCCCAGTCCAAAAATCGGGGGAAGAAGGCAAAAGGCTGCTTTAACATGACACAAAGGACAAAGGAACCTCAAACCACTATATCCTGAGTTAAGCATTCTTCTGTTTAGGCAGGACACGCAGCAGCTACACCTTAAACCAAGAATCCTGTAGGTAGCCACTCCCTGGGTCAAACCTCCTGTCATATCCTTGAAGAAGCAGGAATAGGCTTGAATTCTCTGGTCAGGGAGGAACGGATCTACCTCTGTGGGCCATAACACCAAAACACCAAGTGAACACACCCTAGGTCAAGATATTTTCTTGTAGCCATGTCCTCAGTCAGACCTCTTGTCAACAACCTTGACAGAGCAAGAGTAAGCTTAAACCCTCAGTCAAGGTAGAGCGGACCCACTTCTGTGGGCCCCTGCATAATACACATACCCACAAACATACACGCACACTCAGTCACCCACAACCACATACGCGACACATTCACACTTTACACACGCAATAAAATATGCACCACCTCCTCGTCTACTCCAGTTTTCAGCCTTTACTTAAGACAGCCAAATAAACCTGATTTACTTTCATCATGTGTGTACAAATGTGTGCATGGGGTGCCTGAGTGCAAGGCGTGATTCGAAAACAGGGTTTTCTTGTCCTCGTGCGGCTGGACCCCTGGCAATCTATGAGAAGGAAAATCCCTGCCTAGCTATGACACATCAAAGCTGTCCCCTGTGACGGTGCCCAAAACTCCCATTTCCTTGGTGAACAGATGGCAGGGAGCAGAAGCAGGACTTTGGACTGGGGACCGGACTTGGTTTTCTTTATAGTTTGTGTCTCTCTGTGATGTCAGCTCCCATTCAGAGCTGGCCAGTTGGCATGTCTGTGGCCCGTTCTGCTCGCTAAGTTGGTCTTTGGGACCCAGCCAGGTGGGCTCCAGAGCCAACATGTCCCTAGAAAGCATTAACCCCACAGAGTAGGGCTGGTACCCATCTGATAGGGCTGTCGGAGTTGTCAGTGGTTGAGGACTCCATCCACAAAGAGCCTGACCTTCACTGTCTACAGAGTGGAGGCTTGGAGAGATATCCTTGGGTTCCTTTATGTGGCAGTTTGTACCTCCAGGATGGTGGAAAGCCCGGCAAGGCATGTCAAGGCATGTCAAGGCCTGTAGCTCCACTGGGACATTTCTCAGGACTCAGAAGATGGTGGCTCAGGAACACTTCAGGTCACTCTGATGAGTATGGGGGAGGGGGAAGAAAACTAAGTGACCTTGAACATCGCTGGACATTGCCTTCCCCCCCTTCACTGTGCATAGACCCAACTCTGCCGCCAGCAAGGGAGCAGGCCTGGTGCTGTGGCTCAACCACAGGACTGGATCAACAAGGATACCCCACCTCTCTTTAATGGAAAATGGATGGAGGGCCCAAAAGCAAGTACGCGCCTTGGGCAATCCCCCCAGCCTCAGCCAGACAGCGTCCATCATCATTTTGGTGAATGCTAACAGTGCCCACCCCAGCCCCACTTGTTGAGCTGGAGAGTTCCACTTGAGCTGGGAACTCCCGGCTTTGTATTCCACTTTATGTGGCCCTGTAGTCCAAGAGGGCGCCATCTGAGTGACAAGCCATGCAGGCATATTACCCTGTTATCTTTTAGAATGAAGAATTTGATTTGCTTCACCTGCCACTGATTACAAATTTTGTCATGAGTTTCTTAGCTCTCAATCAGGTGCAATGGAGGCAAATGAAACACGTGTGTGTGTGTGTGTGTGTGTGTGCTCGCTCGCACGCATGCGCACGCATGTAGGTATGCTCTGTGTGTACATGTGAGTATGCTCAGAGTGTGTGTGTGTATATGTGTATGTGGGTAGTTCAGTGTGTGTGTGTATGCGTGTACATATGTGAGTATGCTCTGTCTCTGTGTGTGTTTGTGCTTATGTGTGTACATGTGAGTATGCTTAGAGTGTACGTGTGTGTGTTTGTGTGCGCGCACGTGAGCTCAAGCTGGCACTGTGTGGTAGAGCTAAAATATTAGAGCAGGGAGGGAAACTGTGCTCAGGGTGGTGGTGAGTGAGGGTTCTGATCGTCTCATTTTTGGCACAGGCTGCTGCTTTGAGTTAGGTCACATGTCACTAACTTGCACTGATCTTCTCCCCCCCCCCCCCCCCCGCAGCAAGTCCCTCTTTGTTCTTTTCTTCTCTCACCTATACCCTGTCACCTAGAGCCTTGTCCCCACCAAACCGGTCTTCTAGACTTGAGAGCAGAGAGAGAAGACTGCAGGATGCTGGAGAAGAGAATATCTGTTCTCTCTGAGAGACACTGAGCAGAGAGAGAAGACTGCAGGATGCTGGAGAAGAGAATATCTGTTCTCTCTGAGAGACACTGAGCAGCGACAGGAGCATCGGTGTGGCTGGGCTTCCTCGGGCCCTGCAGCAGTGATTGCACTAACACTCTGTGGTGGTGAGAACAATCAAAGGAATACTTGAGAGAGCAGTTATCACATTTAATGGTTCAGCCACCCTCGGAGTCACAGAGAGGCTAAGTAACTCATGTCACACTGCTCAGCACCAGTCTAGAGGTGAGAGCAGCCAACCCAGATCCTGAGAGGGGCAGGACTGAAGAGCAGATGATTGAGAGAAATCCCTCAGGGCTGATGAAATCCCTTTTAGGGAATATTTTGACCCTCATACTTGTTGTTTATGATACATGTTAGATTCGGAAAGCAGGAAGACCTTACAGAACACTGAGAGGGCTGTGAGAATGGTGGCAGCCACTGAGGTATCGAGAAAAGGTGTGATGGAAGGAGCCTTCACAGCAGGGGGTTAAAGGTCTTAGAATAGGGTCAGAGAATGAATGGAGTCAGTCGTGGGATGGGGCCAAGGCGACCCGATCTACAGTTAACCAGCTTCTTTGACCTTGAAACCATCCAGAGATCTGGACCTTGTCTTCATATATCTACTTGATCTGGAATTCCCCGCTGTATGCTGCAAATGTTTTATTACCATTGGCTAATAAAGAAGCTGCTTTGGCCTATGGCAGGGTAGGAAACCTAAGCTGAATGCAGGGAGAGAGAAGGCAGAGTCAGGCAGACACCATGTAGCTGCCAAAGGAGAAAGATGCCAGAATATTACTAGTAAGCTACAACCTTGTGGAGATACATAGATTAATAGAGATAGGTTAATTTAAGATGTAAAAGCTAACTAGGAATATGCCTGAGCCATTGGCCAAACAGTGTTGTAATTAATATAGTTTGGGTCTGGGCGGTTAGAAAATAAAAGCAGTCTCTGCTTACATCTACTATAGAGAGGGGGCTATACTTCCAAGTGTCTAGGATACTGAAATGTTCTTTGACTCCTTGATAACCTCTGATTGACCAATAGTTGTAGGAAGGAGGGGGACAAGCTTTAAGGAATGGGCGGGACCTACAGGATCCAGGATCTGATTGGATAGGGAGATGAGAGAGTGCCGGCTAACTGACTTGCTTCCAATGTGTAAGGCAAGGCTGGCAGAACAGAGCTGTGCAGGAAGTATGGATTGTACAGCAAGCTAAAACAACATCTGCATAGTGTGACTAATGCCTCCCCAAGCAAACAATAGCAATACTATGTATGGATAAATTGCTTGAAGCCCAACATTTCATTGTCAAATTACCCAGTGAAGGCTGGGGTAAATCTCAGTGGGAGAGCATGTGCCTCGTGTATGCGATTCATCCTCAGTGCTTACATCTGTTTTTTTTTTTTAAATTCACTTACCTAGAAACAAGCAAAGAAGCCATGTTGACTGCAGCATCACTGCAAGGACTGCATCACTTCACAAGACTTCCGCTTTCATGTGTGGACGAACACGTGTGATGCTTGCAGCTTTCCAACGGCTATCAGATGATAGAGCTAGTTTTAGATGGAAGGCAAGTGAGAGTATAGGTTACCCCGGTGGGGACTGCGGAGAGCTGCAGCTCCCCTCGATAGGCAGTTGTCTCCTCAGGCTCTGAGAGAAGAGATTCTCAAGACAAAGGATTTGAGGAGACATCCAAGCGAAGGTTTTCCTTTTCCTGTACCAATGGCCTTGCCACATCCCTTTCAGACACATTGCTGGCTACATAGTGCCCACTACATAGACCAAGTGCCCTCTATACAGTGTGCACTATGTAGACCAAGCTGGCCTCGAACGCCACCTGCCTCTGCCTCCTGAGTGCTAGGAGTGGTGGCCCGTGACTTTGATCTGAGCACTCTGGAAACAGAGGCAGGCGACACCTGACTTGGGGAGAACCTTGGGAGGAGCATGACCTTCCAGAATGGACTAAGTACGTGTTGCTGAAGGAGATGGTCATGGACTGGTGTGGACTGGTCCACTCCCTCCTCGCACCGCACTGCACAGGGTTTAATGCATTTGCATAACAATATCTGCTGCCTCTGGGTGCTGTCTGTGCAGGCTGAGCTGCTAGTTCTCAGAAGAGAACTCTGTCTCTTCCATTCTCTCCTGTTTGGATCAGCAAGGGATGAGGAGGTGGTGTGGGGAGACATCCTTGCTCCCACTTCGCTGCCTCTCTTCAGTGGGGCAGCTTTTGTGTATAAAAATAGATAAATCTTGAAACTTTTTACGTGTCATGGTTCTGGGGTGTCTTGATGCTGGCAGGGTCTCTAAACAAACCTCTTCTGCATGTTACTTTGGCTGGGTCCTGGGTGGTCCTAGCTGGGATGCGGGGATCAGCTACCTTCTTTCTCCAGCAGAATAAGAGGTTTCTGACGTGGCAGCCCAGAGCTTTCAAGAATGTTAAAGTGGAAGCTGCCAAGACTTCCAAGCATATGCTAAAGTTGGCAGCTCCGCTCTCCTGCCTAATTCCCCTGGGTCTGCCCCCAGGGACGGGGAGGGGCCAGTCATCCAGAATGGCTTGTTTTAGTTGGGCTATTGTGAGTAGCACACTCCTAGCTGGGTCTAGGAGGAGGACCTGGCCCCCTTCCTTACCATCAGCCTCTAATGGCCTTCCCTTCCCCAGAGGCATTCTTTCATTCCCGTGGGCCTTTAATTCTCTCTTTGTGTAACCCTTCTGTCGCCTGTCACCATATTGGCTATCTTTTGGGCCTAGGATCTGAACCCCAAACAGGCAATGTTCAAGGTGAACTAAGTGGAATAGTTAATCCCAGGCAGACAGGACAGATGGCAGCTGTGGTGACTGCATCCCCATCTAGGGGCCTGGAAGAGTGGCAAAAATTGCTACCCCAGTCCCCTTGTCAAAAGGCCATATATAATAGACCAAATATTGCCTATGAGATGAGCAGCTGACAGAGAGAGGAGGCGAAAGACTGGGGTTAGGAGGGGGCATGCTTCTGAAGTCACTGGCCCCTGGTCCCCTCCCTCCTTCCTCTGGATCAGCCCAAAACACATATCACAAGTAAGGTCACCAGACTAGTGAAGGCAGGGTTTCCCAGGTCACAGAGGTACCTTCCTCAAGGCCTCTAAGTGAGGACCACCCCAGCTGGCACAGAGGGACATTGCCTTTCTGGCTCCAAAGGGAGAGGTCCGCGGGAGCTGCCTGCCACATTATAGCAGAGGGACAGGAATTAGCTTCAGGAGACAAGAGTGACTCTGAAGACATGAGAAATGGCATTCTTTATTCATAAATAAAAACATAAAATTACCAGAAATAGTTTACAGGGCCAACAAAGAACTTCAAAAATAAAACAAAATGAAGCCATCAAGAGCAAAGCAAACCACAAACAAGGGAGAGAAAAATAACTATGTACACAGTCTTCAAAATGCCAGCCCCTCAGAAGCCAGCCTCCGCCAAGGGCTCCAGAGTGGTCAAAGGGGAAAGCAGGTGCCACCGAAGGGTGCTGTGGTCTGTTATGTGGCATCTGAGGAGAGCTCAGGTTCTAGGGAAATCCCTGGTCCAGCCTGGCTTTCCCTTGGACATCTCTCTCAAGCAAGACACAGTCAGGCTGAAGTCAGGGACAAGAGGGCCAGCAAGTGTCTCTCAGAGGAGAGATGCTAAGTCCTCCAAATGGTTGGTCCCCTGCTGAAGCTCAAGCGCACCTAGAGAGAACAGAACTGAGCGTGGAGGTACCCCATGGGAGTCTGGGATTGCAAGACATGAAGCAGGCCCTTCCTGCAAGGCCATGTTGGCTTCCTTCAGAGGGCAGCAGCATTCCCAGACCAGGCATCTCTGGGGAACGCCTGGATCTGAGAGACAGCCCATGGCAGGCTGGTTGTCTGCCTTGAATCCACACATCCCAGCCCTACTCAATGGCTGTCCAACCTGAGCCTCTCAACGCGGGCACGGACCACAGACAGAATGCTTTAGGGCAGAGATGGAAAGGAAGGCCACAGGAAGGCAAGGCTACTGGGTTACACGTATCGTGAGTTACCCTGGGATCGTGGGCTCTTAGTAGTCTTGAATGGGTGTCTGCCACCTTGATTGTTGGGTAAATCCCAGACAAAGGTCTCAAAGATGACTTGGAGCAGGGTCACTGGGCAGTGTCGCGGGAAGAACTCCCTGTGAGTAGAAGGCACCCAGCACAGATACAGAGTGCAAGGTCTCTGCCTGTGTGCCTGGCCCAGGCATGGCACCCACTTCCCTTTGAACAAGAACTCTATGGCACAGCACTGGGCTTCTGGCTGTTCTTTCAGAAGGTGGAGTCCTACCGTCTAAGGAGAGGCAGCTAACCCCCATCTTGCGCTCCCTCTGTTGGACAGTCTCAATGTGAAGGACTCAAACAAGGCACAGACCGGTAGAGAACGAAGGGCTGGGGGAACAGGAACTTTTTTTTTTAAACTGGGCTATGAACCTTAGTGGAGGTTATGATCCTGCAAGCGGGAGGTGTCATCTTTGGCCTGTCAATTCCAGGTTTAAATTGAGCGTGTGGCTATGGGAGACCAGAGGACAGGGTGACACTGGAAGTCAGCTGAAGAGGCCAAGCCTAACCCCGGGATCAGACAGCTGAGCCATCTAGGGGAGGGGGGAGGCACCCACCCTGCAGACACTAGGAAGGGCAGAAAGTCCACAGAAAGCCAAGGTCGGGGGGCTGGGGTCCACCAGGAACTGCAGCGGCCAGCATTCGGGAGGTAGAACGTAGAACTAGAGTTGGCTCCTGGACTGCCAAGCACCCAGACCCTCCCTTCCATCTCCCATCCCCTGGGTCCCGCCCACCAGGCAGCACATGGCTGGGTGTCCTACCGACAACAGCTGTGGTAAGAACCAAAAATAGAATATGGAGCAGCCTGGCTGCCTGCTTAATCTGGCTTGCCTTGGAAAATACAGAATGGGAGGGGGGAGGGGAGAGACGATAATTTCTTGAACTAAGCGACTGTACTTCCCTCTGCTTCTAGCAGAAGACAAGTCCAGGCTCCCGCGGGTTCACGTGCTGCTCTCCAGACTGAATCTTTACCGCGTAGGGCTCCACATGGAGGCTCTGTGTATGTTCCCTGTCCCTGCTCTGCCTGCCTGGACTACACTGATAACCCCGCCCAGCCTCTACAGAATTCTAGCATAGTTCTGAAGATGCTGTAGGAAAGGGAGGCTAGCGCCTCGCTCCCAGGCACACTACCTAAGTGGATGAGCTACTCTGGACCCAAGCAAGAGCCTCTGTTGGGGGGGACGGGGTTCCATATTGGCAGCTGGCCAACTGAACCATTCGGCGAAGACCCTGCCTTGGCCTCGGCTGTAGCAAATAGGAGGCTCCCCTGGAATGGGAGTGAAGCTATGCTGTCTATCATTTCCATGTACTGCACCTGGGACCCCAATATCTATGGCTTTAAACGGAGTGACCACTGGGGGTGGAGGGGTTGTGCACCTCATTTAGACTCTGAATCCCACTGTGGGCCATGGTTCTCTCCCCTCACCTCTCTCTCTGAGCTCTGTGAGACCCATGAAGATTCTGTAATGCAGGACTGTCCATCCACCCTCTCCTCCCATGGCTTGCTGGCTAAACCGTGTGGCAACCCAACTCCTCCACCTTTGCAGTCGGAGAAGAACAGGCTGTAGTGAGGAGCGTGTCCAAGGCTTCTGGTTACGCATGGCTTCTATCTCAAGACATCCCCGTATGCTTAGGGGATGACGGGCTTGGGGTGACAGGGAAGATGTTTCTGTCCTTGGGTGGCCACTTGGCCTATGGCAGATGTCCCCACCCCTGATGGAGTGCCTTTACCTCTACTGTGAATGAGACCAAAGTGGAGGGAAACATCAACCAGCACAGGAAGCCCCCTGAACACACATCCACGGGCGCTTGGGGTTCAGAGATCAAGGTCCAATAAGCAGCAGGGGTAGTTAGATTGGAAAAGGCAAGAGGAGAGGAAAGACTACGTCTCCACCACTGGGGACTCCTGAGTCTGGGCCCCAGAGGTGACGTCTCTCAGAGGCGCTCAAAATGCCTCTTTGAACAGGCTCAGACCTCCCGGCCTTCTGGGATCCAGTCCCCAACCATCCCTCCCCTAGGCAGCCCCTCAGATCTCAGTGGCTATGATGTCCTCATAGGGAATGTCAGCTCCCTCCAGGTCAATTTCAAAGGACTCCCCTGCCCCGTCCCCACGGGCCAGCTGCTGCAGGGCCTTCTCTAGACGCTGGTTGCGCTGGTACATGGACAGGTAGCTCTGCTGCAGCTGCTTCTGGTACTGAATCACTTTCTCCTTCTCTTCCTTCCACACTAACCGCTCGTGCTGGAAGCCGGAGGACATCTGGTCATGGCCCTGCCTCTCCTCCTTCAGCTCAGCCCGCAGCCGCTCCAGCTCCCGCTGCAGAGCAGGGATGTCCTCCGAGAAAGTCGGCCCCACCCCCAGAGGCCCCAGGGAGGCCGCCTGGGCCCGCAGCTCCAGCAGCTCCTGCTCCAGAATGTTCACCTTCTCTCGCAGCAGCTCCGCCTCGTTCTTCTTCCGCTGCAGTTCATTCTCACAGACCTCCAGCTCCAGCCCTTTGGTGCGCAGGGCGCTCTCCAAGTCCTGTGTCTTCAGATCCATGCCCTCCAGCTTGCCCCGGGTGTCCTTCAGCTGTGCCTTCAGACTGAGGATCTCACTGGCCTTCGTGTTCACCTCCATCTGAGACTCTTTGAGCTGCTGCTTCAGAAGGGAGATCTCGCCTGACTTCTGGCACACCTGCCAAGGGTGAGGTGAGAAAGGGTGAGACCCGGCGCCAGAGGTGATTGGCACCTAACCCAGGTGACATCTCCCTCTCCTAAAGGGCACAGGGTGCTCCTGACAGGGTGCCTTTAACACAGTTCTTGTGCATGTAGACAATCTACTTTTCTTGCTTTCATTTCCAAGCCTACCTCATCTCCAGTTCAGGCTCCACATCCAAGTCTCTGCCCATACCTCAGGCTATATGCAATTCCATAATCAATGTCTTCCTCTGTCCACTGCTCCAGGTACAAATACTGAAACCTTGCTCCTGCAAGTACCCACACCTGCTTTCACCTCTGGGGTGAGACCATTTCACTTTGCCCTGTTGCACCCCAAAGGCTAACCACTCAGTCTGGCTCACAGGCAGTGCCCAGATCACATCTGCCAAATGATGATCTGTGGTCTTCCTCTCTTCCTGGCTTCTCCATCCAGTTAACAATCATTGGCCATCAAAGTTGGGCCAAGAACACAATGAAGTCAGATCATTGTGGCGCTGGGGTCTTATCACTTTGGGGATCATAAGCATTACTTAGGGTCATGGCATGGTTTGAAGTCGTGGTACACACCAACCTACACCTATCAAGCCTGTCTCAGATAACCCCCCCCCCAACTCTAAGAAAGCATGAAAGAAAAGAAAAAGTAAGAAAATAAAAGTGCATGACATGACTCATATGCATGAAGCTCCGAGTTTGGTATCCACCAGGGACCTGCTCCCGCCCAAAGAGGAAGCCTAGTGACTGAAGGCTAGGGCTCGGCACTCCAGAATGAACTACTGGAACAAAACTGGAGACATCATTGCTGTATTTCCATTTCCCTCTCCCAGTAAAGCTCCCCTTTGCTCCCAGCCAAGCACTGACCAATGTAAAGGAGAACGCTTAGCCTCGCCACCACACACAGCTAGAACCTGAATTTCTTGACAAGGTCAAGTCCAGACCCTGACTGTCTCCCAAAGACCATGTGTTAAAGCCCGATTTCCAGTGTGGTAACACTGCAGAGGCAGTAGAACCTCTTAGGAGTAAGGCGCAGAGGAAAACGCTCAGGCCATTGACCCTTGAAGAGGACTGTGGGATCCTGGTCCCTTCTTTGTTCCCGACAGTTGCATGGCCCCATGGCCCAATCATGACATGCTACTTCATCACAGGCCAAAGCAAGTCTGTTTGTTGATTGATCATAAAGCAAAAGCTCCAATACTGTGAGCCAAAACAAACCTTCCCTCTTCACGAATTGCATGTTTTGTGCATTTTGTTATGATGACGAAAAGCTGAGGAACATGCCAAGCCTATACTAGTTTGATGGAGGGAGTTAGGACAGTCACATTGGAGCACGAGCTGTGAATCCTGGTGGGATCACTTATGCACCAGGTGAGGTTGGCACACATTAGCATGGAGCCAACAGGCAATGAGAGGTGTGAACTCCATGAAATGACTCCCAGGGTAAATGCATTTGTCTCCAACAAGCTGAGTTCTGTCCCTGGGACCCACACGGTGAAAAGAACCAACTTTGGAACGTTGACCTCTGACCTCCACATTTGAACTACAGCATGCACATTCCCACCACTCAAATAAGTAATAAAAATGAGAACTTCCAGTCCGCAGCTTCACAGGTAAATCCTAGGACCAGTCTGCCACATGTCTCAGAGGTTAGCCAAGTCCCTTGGCCAGCTATTTGCTATGGTAACTAATCTGTGTGCCAGTTTCCTCAATTATAAACTGAAAAACTGTAACACATCTACCTCATAATATGGTTATAAGGATTAGACAGAAGAACATGGCGCTTCCTAAACTCCCTGTAAATTAGATGGGTTTATGGCAATGTTTCTGTCACTATTTATTACTTATTTTTTATTGTTTTGCTAAGTGTCCCAACTAGCCAACGTAGGAACAAGATCATTGCAATATCCAACTTAGTTCCAGTCTTGACCACCAGGATGAGTGACAAAGGCCAGCACTCAGTACTTATCGCTGAGATGCACAACAGGTCCCTTTCTTCACCCCTTTTGTGACTACTTGTCATTTCACAGGGCAAGGACAGGAAGCTGCAGCAGTCAGGGCTATGCCGCTGACGGTGGGTGACCCCGTCCAGGCCTGAAGCCTGCTGTCCTTCCTCCCATAGACACTTCGGGAGTGAGCCACAGCGCTGATGTGCACACACCCTGCCTGCCTGCCTGGGCCGCGCTGATGTGCACACACCCTGCCTGCCTGCCTGGGCCGCGCTAATGTACACACACCCTGCCTGCCTACCTGCCTGGGCCGTGGGGGCTGCTCAGGGAGCAAAGCTACTTTCCGATGCACAGGATGCATGAAGGGACTCTGCTCTACAGCCAGGCCAGGCTCAAAGAACTCGTTCCAAAAGGACTGAAGGGCTGAAGAAATACACAGTGATGGAGTGTTGTCCTAGCAAAGGTGAGGTCCTAGGTTTAAGCTCCAGTACAAAACAAAACTGTCCCCGCAAAATGCAACTATGTATCTATTCTGCCCTTTTTCTTTTCCCCCTAGGTTTAAATCTCAGCTGATCAAGTAGAAGCTGAATACACCTCAGCAAGTAGGGGCAATTCCCTCACTGATTACCTGCCAGTCATGACACTAATTAGGGCCACTCCCCCCCCCCCCCAGCACCAAATAGACCCAATTCCTTCTCTAGGGTCCTCATATCCAGCAAACACCGGTGTGACTGTGCTTCCCGTCTAGTCTCCCAGAAGTCGGGTCGGCCCTACAGCAGCCTGGCTGGCTGAGCCTCCTCCCTTGTCTGGGTTTTGACTTTCCCGCCAAAAACTAGGCTAGCAAATTCAGTGACTGGGAACCATGAGGATGACGGCGGAAGGAGCAAGAATCATGGAACTGACTCAGGGCATTCCCCACGCCAGTTCATTCCAGAGTTCCCTCCTTAGCCATAAAGCTGTCTTAGCAGCCCAGGCCCGAGCACTCGGTCGGTCTGGGTCGGCAATGCAGATGTGGTCACTGTCGGCAGCCCAGGCAGGACCAGTGCAGTCTTACCTCCCACTGGGTCTCCTCGAGTGCAGGGGCGAAGTTCGTCTTCTCCCGCTCGTAGGACCTCAGCTTGGTCTCCAGAAGGTCCTGCTCCTTCATGAGGCTCTCGAGCTCCTGCCGCAGCTGCCGCTTCTCCTGCTGCAACTGGAGCACCTGCAGTTGGAGCACCTGCTGTGTGCGCTGGCTCTTCTGGGAGGCCGGCTTCAGCTTACCCTTGGGCTCCAGGCACTCCAGCTCGTCCCTGGGGCGCCTGGGCCGCTCCTCGAAGGGCTGACCCGAGACAAACTCCTTCTCGTCGAAACTGCGCTGGAGCTTCTGCAGGGCAGTTTCCCTATGCCGCAGCTTCTGCTCCAGCTCCTGGATGGTGCACTCGTCCGTGGAGAGCGGGGAGCGCACACACGAGGAGCCCTTGTCCACCTTGCCGGGGTGAGCCAGCTTGCTGCCGCCATCAGAGAAGGACAGAGCCTTCAGGCTCATCATATTACTGTCCTGAAGGATGATGCCCTGTGTGATGTTGTGGGCTGAACCCCCAAAACGGCTGGTAGGCCCCACGGGGGTGACCAGAGGATCCAGTTGGTAGCTGCTGGTGGTGCTATGTGTGGGCAGGCTAGACATGGAGTTCCGGCCTGAGTCAGACAGTGCCCCTGAGCACAGGCCTGGCTTTAGCTCCTGTTCCTTGGGCTTATCTGGAGGCATGGGGTGAAGCTGGTGACTGGCACTCTCAGGTGACGAATGCAGGATGGCTCCGGACCGTGGCAGCACAGGCTTGAAGGCAGTGGGCCTCGCTGGCCCCTTGTCTGAGCTCTGGGGAAACAAAGGAACACACACGCTTGAGTGTCCGTCCCACATTAATCTTGCTCACTTCGAGTGCACATATTCCATCCTTGTGAGTATGCTGAGCTCAGACCCCAAGTGAACCCTTCTTGGTTGGTAGCCATGGCAAACCTTGTCATTTGCTCTGGACCAGCTGAGCATAGAACACCTTTCTTGTGTGCATGTGAGTATGTGTGTGTGTACACACATGCCACAGCATGCATGTGGAGGTCAGAGGACAACTTACAGGGGTCAGTTGTCCCCTTCCAGCGTGTGGAAGTCAGGTTGTCAGGCTTGCTGGCAAGCTCCCAACTGCTCAGCTACCTCACCCACCTCAGCCCACAGTTCCTAAGAAACCCTCTGAGGGAAGGAGCTGGAGGCAGCAGCTAAGAGCATAGGCAGTTCTTCCTGAGGACCTAGATTTGATTCCCCACACGCGGAAGGTGGCCCACAACTGTTTTCTAACTCCGGTTCCAGGGGATCTGACACATGTTTCTGGCTGGCCTCTGTGGGCACCAGGCACATACATGGTACACATACATAACATGTAGGCAAAGGTTCATATACAAATAAATAAAAAAACCAAATCTTTAAAAATAATAAGAAGAAAGTACTCTAAGGCCCAGTATGATGTTATACACCTTTGTCATTTAACTTGAGAGGCAGAGGCAGGCAGATCTCTGTGAGTTCCAGGCCACCCTGTTCTATATAGTGAGTTCTGGGTAGCCAGGGCCACATAATGAGACCCTGTCTCAAACAAACAAACACTACCTCTATACCTAAGAACGTCTTCAGTTATGGCCTACGCATTGTGCGAGCACTCACTGCCACCTGGTACCAGCCCGCTGCAGATGTTAGATGGGGACCGGGGTGTGGTTCAGTTAGGACTGCAGGCTGTGTGAGCTCAGCACCTCCTTCCCCTCCTCCTCTTCCAATGGGCCTAGCACGACTGTCAATCACCACTCAGAGTCCAAGAAGATCATTTGGAATAGCATCCTTTCTGGTGCAGTGGCCCTCCACGGAGGGCTGTGCCTTTCCCAAGGCGTTTGTTCAGAAAGCTCTGAGCAAACACAGGCATCCTTCTCAATCTAGGCTGAGAATTCCTGGTCCTAAAATCTCAGACCTGAAATGCTCCAGAATCCGCAAGGCTTTGAGTCCAGACAAGATGCCGAGAGTGGAAGAAGTCTGCACACCTGGAAATTTTGTTTTGTGTATAAATTATTTAAAAATATTATAGAATCATCTTCCACTTCTGTGTGTTAGGCACATAGGAAACAAACGACGGTTGGCTTAGATAGCTCCATGCAAACATTTCACAGACTTGAAGAAACCACCCTGAAATGTCTGCACTCCTGTTCCCAGGCACTTCGGATAAGGGGCATTTAACCTGTGTTTTAGTCATTGAGTGCTGTAGAGTGGGCATGGGAGCTGAAACAAGCTGGCTAGCTTCCAGTGTGCACTAGTGAGGCTCATGGAAGCCTGAGCTGTTGCAGGCAAGGTCTCTAAACACCTAGGGCTCTTTGTGGGCATCCTTACTCATTCGATAACAAAATCTCAGAGCCCTTCTCCAACCAAGGGGACCTGGAAGCCAACCACAGGTAGGGCAGGGATACGAGTGAGAATCCTCATCCAGATTATGTCCCAGCAGAGCCCAGGCAGGTTTGGATTCCCCTCTGCCCTTTGCTGCAGGGAAAACTAAGATTTCTAGGTTAGGGATAGACTTTTGATTTCTGCAGTGAGGCCCAAACACTCTCACCTCTCTGTTCTGGCCTCTTGAAGGCTTAAACACTTAGATCAGGTACTCATCCTTATTACTTCTCATCCTGTTCCAACACCCCCAAACACCTTTGTCAAAGAACCTCACTTACCATATCCAGCTGATTGGAGAAAGGCAGAAGCTTAGGTGGGGTGGCTGGATCAAAATCTACCCCAGCCTGGCCCCCCATGTCCCCACTGGATAGGGCTGTGTAGTCTGGGCGGTGGGAGCCTCGGGCCTTCTGGCTGACCTTGATGTAGAAGAAGTCTTCACTTTTTCCCATTTTGGAACTGGACTTGCCACGTCCCGAGTCTTGGGAGAAGCCAAATCTCAGCAGCCCATCCGAGTACCGGTTGAGCTTCTTGAGGTGGGAGGATTTGCGCAGCTTGTACTGTGAGGCACGGCAATGCTTGCTATGGAAGCTGTGGCCCGAGATGAGGCTGCTGACGCTGCCCATGGCGACGCTTGGCTAAGGGCCTGCAGGGTAGAACAGGGACCTGAAGACACTGTAGCAGCAAAATGTAGTCCTGGTTCAGCCAGGGGACTGTGGTCAGAGCAGAACCCTCTCAGAGCCTGGACAAGCCATGGACCTGGAAAGAGACGGAGGAGGTCATAGATCTAGACACAGCATCGTTATGATGATTTCAGGAGAGTTATTTTAACCATGGAACCTGGATGGTAGATAAGTGTGTCAGTCAGTGCCAGATCCACTTCTGTGAGCATCTCTATCATTCTGATGACATGAGCAGGCCAGAGGGGGGCACCGTTCTCTGCTCTGGGCTCCCAGGGGAAGCTGAATACTGCACAGGATCATGGGCTCTATATGTAGTGTCTTATGGAGAGACAGCCCATACCTAATCCACAGGACCCGTTTCAAGTACTATGCTAAAGAGAAATCAGGATGTTTATGTGTGTATTGGGGTGTGGGCGGGGGACAGTGGCAGAGTTCTGTATGCCCAGGGAGTACTAAGGTTTAGATGAATCCCTTAGTATTTATGTTTTAAAAACTCAGTCTCCAGTGTCATATGTTCACGGCATTTGGGAATGAGATTTGAACTCACTAGGATTAGATGAGATCATGATGCAAGGAGCCTAGTGATGGCATTAGTGGCTCTGTAAAAGGAAGTAAATCCAGGGGTGACCGCACCCACCTATAATTCCAGTTTAGAGGGTAGAGGCAGGAGGATGGAGAATTCAAGGCTACCCTGGGCTGCATATTAAATTAAAGACAGAGAAAGCCTAGGTTTCATCATAGTAAGAACCTGTCTTCTTAGGCAAGAAGAAGGGAACAGGGAGGAAGAGGAGGAGGAGCAGGGAAGAGACACAGGTGGACACTTGTTCTATCTGGAAATGTGCTGCCCTGTACAATCCTCCCAGGGGTGGGGCTAAAGACCACCTTCTCCACAGCAAGAAAGACTTGACCAGATATGAATGCCCAACCCTTCTTGAACGTCTTGAAAACTGTGGCTCAGCCTCTCTTCTTTATAAATTATTCTGCTTTTGGCCTTCTGTCATAGCAACAGTGATGTTGTCGTAGTTGCATTAGAAGAGATCGTAAGAAACTGAGAAACAGGCCATGGGAATCTGGGAGGACAAAGCTTTAAGGAGCTATAAGGGCAAAGGCCTGAGAGCTTGCTGCACGGGACCATCTGGGAACCCATCCTGACTGGACAGCCACCGGGTTGGCAAGAGAGAGCTCACAGGTAGGTCCAGGGAGCAGGACGCTTCCTGAGACAGAAAGAAGGAACGTAAGCAAGGGACAATTTCATGTCCTGTACTATGGAAGGGCATGGTGACAGCCCAATAAAGGGGATGCTGCGGGGTGGGGGTGGGGGCTCAGCTGTTTGAGTGACTATTCAATTGGGCTGGAGTGGCTGGGAACTTTTCGTTGTAATTTCAAGGCTGCTCTGATAGGATTTGCAAAAAGGATTTGATAGAGTGAAAGAAAGAGAAGGTAAGAAGGGCCGGGGGAGGGGGGAGTCTTGGAGGAAGGAGGGCTGGAGGAGGTAGCTCATTGGTAATATGACTGCCCTGGCAACAGAGATGGTATTCCAGAGACACACTGAAAAAAATGATCTCAAAAAATAAAAGTTTCCCTAGGAATCTTGGGGGCAGGATCTGCAGCTCTCCTGACAGCCAGAGGGGGTGCTGCTTCGCAGATTTTACCCAGTTCTGACAACTTATAGGAGCATCCTGCAGTAGAGACTGAGTCTACGATGGACGATGGAAGGGACCACACCTTGACCGGTACTACTTAACTATGCATCCCCCTACCCTCAGTTCAAGCCTCAGACCAGTGACTCTGAAGATGGACTAAGAAGGAGACCACTCCTCACCAGTCCCTTCCCAGCACATCCACAAGGACTAATTTCACTAGAGCTGGTTCCTTTAATTGGCATACTGGGGATGGATGGCAGAGCCTAGCTTACTGGGGCTGCCAAAGCCCAAGCTTTTTTCTTTTTTAATATTTATTCATTTATTATGCATTCAATATCTGCCTACACGTGTGCCTGCAGGCCAGAGAGGGCACCAGATCTCATTACAGATGGTTGTGAGCCACCATATGGTTGCTGGGAATTGAACTCAAGACCCTTGGAAGAGCAGGCAATGCTCTTAACCACTGAGCCATCTCTCCAGCCCCCCCCCCCAAGCTTTTTTTTAAAAATCCTATTAACAGTAGGGCAGTTACCTAGCATGCACAAGGACCCAGATTCTAACCATCTCTAGCATGTACATGAGTATGTGTGTGCATGCACACACACACACACACACACACACAGAAGAAATATAGAGAGAAATAAAGAGAAAAAGCAAATAAATAACTTCAAGAATTAATTTTCTAAACTGTTAATGTTCTTTTATGGAGCAGCCAGAAGCAGGGATTTGTCACTCACTGAATTAACAAAGACCACAAGCTGAGCAACCCTAGGGGAGCTGAGCTGAAGAGCAGGGGTTTGGTTTAAGTTTGTGAAAGCTGCTATGGAAACTGTTGGGTACCTGCGTTTGATGGAGAAGGCGGCAGGCAGTGAGGGAAGGCACGGGAGCCGCACATTTACAGGGAAAAGATGTTAGTGTGCAGAAAGACAAGCCTGAGGATTGGTTCTGAGAGCAAGCTCAGGAGGCAGGAAGGAAGACGAGCGGAGGCTGTCCACGCACAGGAGGACTTCTGGTCGGGGCGCCTCCTGCATTCTGCACATTGCGTCACTTAAAACTGGGTTCTCTCTTCTACTCTGTGAACTCTTGGGATCAAACTCAAGACCTCAGGCTTGGTGGCAAGTGCCTTTACCCGGTGAGCCATCTTGCTGTTCCCATTACACCACTTGGGAAGGTGGTCCCTCCTTTCTTGCACACCAAGTGTACATTTGTGAGGATTATACAATGCTGTGTGGTAAGGCCAGACCCCTGGCTTTGACGGAGAAAGATTTCAATATGAAAACCAACTTCTCCATTTTTTTTATTACAAAGCAAAAATATTTATTGTTTTTAGGGTCTTCCTATGTAGCTCTGGCTGGTTTGATACCAGATAGCCCAGACTGTGCTCAAGTTCACGTTGATCCTCCTGTCTTACTCTCCCAAATGCTGAGATGGCAGGTGAACCACCAAGCCTGACTGAAATGTCCACACTTAAGTAGGAACTGCAGGAAGATTGAAGCATGCTTCAGAGTGCAGTGTGATGCTCGGCACAGGAAATGTGCCCTACAGATGTATCTAGAATAAACAGAAGCCTGTGACAGCATGGTGCCTTCAAAAGCCGTGACAGATGAAGTGTATCTACAATACGGGGCATGTGTGTCTTAAGTCTGAATGCAAATGGGTTCCCACAAGCATATGTGTTTGAATACTTGGTCCCCAGCTGGTGGCACTGTTTGGGGAAGTTGTGGAAACTTTTAGATGGAGATCTAACAGGCAGAGACAGGGCCATATGAGTAAAGAAAGAGGGCCATAGCCAGTTCTAGTTTCACCCAGAGTTCTCTGCTTCCTGATCCACAAGACGTGAGTGGCAGGGCTGCCAATGTGACTCCACGGATAAAGTGCTTGCCATGCAAGAGGGAGGCCTGGAATTCAGATTCCCAGAACCCATAGAAGTACAGGGCCAGCATGGTGACCCACCTGCAGTTCTAGTGCCCAGGAGGATCCTCAGAGTAAATTGACTGGAATTAACAAGTCCAAGGTTCAAGTTAGAGGCCTTGTTTCAAAATAGGGAGGTAGAGAGTGTGGACAAGAAGGATGCTTGCCATCAATATCTGGCCTCCGTGTACATATGGATACATGTGCACCTACATACTTGTGTGCCTGCATACATGTGAACATATACACAGCATGTGCATGCACATGCACACACACACAAAACCGAAAACCAAAAACTGTGAAGAGCCCCTCTGGCCACCAAGCTTTTCCTGCCTCGCTAGGCTGTGACCCTCTCAAACTCTGAGGTGATGGTAGCCTTCCTCTCCTCCTGTACGTTGCTTCTGTCAGGCACTGTAGTGCAGCAATGGGGAAGGTAAAGGATAAACATACTAACCAAATGTGCTTTTGAATGAGAGGTGAGATGGCCAATGCCTTTCCGTTTTGTTCGTTACACACATCACAAACCCTGAGTGTCTACAGTGCAAAACCTTCCAGGCTTCCCATCATTCTCACAGTAAAAAGTAAGACTGCACTCCATATCCTGCGTCCTTCACTGACATCCACAGCCACAGCCGCACTGCTTCTCTCTGTGCACTGAGCGCAAGAGGCTTTGTCCGCTTAGGACATGCTCCCCTGCTGCTGGCCTATCTACCTTCATATGGTTCTATGTATTTCACTCTTTACTCTCAATTCATCTCCTGTTACCCTAGACAAGTTCAGCTCCTCCACTGTGTTCTGCCACCAAACACTATTTTCCATCTAATAACTCCGTTAGCCCACAGTATGCTTACTTTAAAATGTAGTTTATTGCACATTTGTCCAAATTCTGTGGCAACAAATACTTTGTATCTGTGGCTCCCAGAACAAAACTGAGGGCGATTAGTCAGCAGGTCAGAGAGCTACTGTAATGTTGTGGCCTCAGTCAGCTCACCACTGAGCAATGGAGCCTTTGACCTTAGATTTGCACATCACCATCTGCCAGATAAACACAGATCCATGCTATCACATGCTGTTGGGATGTAGACTCAGAGTTGATTAGCTCCTGCACCAGTGGTCAATAAGGTTGAGAGAGAACCTAGAGGAAAAAACAAGGACCAGAGCCTTCAGCCACACCTTCATTTCCTTTAAGTACAAATACCAGGAAGGTTCCAGGAGCCCTGAGCGGCAGCCTGGATGACTTGCTGTGCACGGTTTCATGCTGGGCATGCAGACTTGGGAGAAAACACAGAGCATTAGGAGTAAAAGGAGGGGTGGACAAAGGACAGACAGCTCTGGTCCATACACCCTCAGGTCTTAACATCCAGGGAGCTGTAAAGTTCAGGGTTTCTCTGGGATTCACTTGTAACCAAGCTTAACACTCCTTAAGCGTCCAGACTTACTCCACCATCAATTAGAGAGCATTCCAGCAGACGTGGCTATAATTCAGTCTTATTCTCACCCGCCCCATCAGACTTGATGGCTCTCTCCTCTAAGGACATCTTCCCATGTCTGGGAAACAAGTTTTCATTGACCAAGGGAAGCCATATAACCCAAGAGATTCGTGCGGGGTGGGGGTGGGGGGCGCACTGTGAGTATGGTTAGGAAGCCTAGGCTGCACGCGCTCTTAGGAACATCACAGCTGAGTCCGAATTAGCAGCAGATGTCATGTCTGAGGAACTCCAAAGAGAACAGGAGCCCCAAAGCAGCCTCAGACTCTCAGAATCCCTACTGGGAAATTCAGGACCTCCCTATCCCTGCTCCACCACAGGGCTAGTATTCACCCCTCCTCCAGGTCCAGCCTGCACTGAGCTGGGACTCACTCACTGCAGTAGTACAGGAAATGGGCTAGATAACCAAAGCCCTCGATTTTGACCCTTAGGTGGGAAGAGGAGGATGGCTCTGTCTCCACTCCTGTTCTACACTGTCATCTCCAAAGGAAATCAGGGCTGAAGCAGATGTGACAATAACATTCTTCTTTATCCGCTCCAAAAAGTAGCAGGAGAGGCATGGTGTCGGAAGGGGTTTGTCTGAATTCCAAACCTATGCTCCCCCTTCCCATGGGGCAAAGGAGTTGGCCCTAGTCCATAACGTGCTTTAGGCCTCGGGGAAAGGTTCTGGGTATCCATGCATTCTTATCCCTATTCTCTTCCCACACAGCCAGCGAAGTCACAAGATCAGGAGGAGCAGCCTAGCTTCCCCCTTGGCTCTCCCCCACCCCACTGCCTTCTTTTGCTCTATTAACTACTTCTTTTACCGGGGGGACTTGGCTGGAGGAGGTGAGGCAGGTAGGAACACCGGGGTCTTGGCTGGAGGAGATGAGGTAGGTAGGAACACCGGGGTCTTGGCTGGAGGAGGTGAGGAAGGTAGGAACACCGGGGGTCTTGGCTGGAGGAGGTGAGGCAGGTAGGAACACTGGCTTCTGGTCTGGCTCTCACAGCAAGGCCACAGACCCCTTACTGTTTTCAGGAACAGCTGTCACAGATGCTGTTCACGTGAGAAGTACCCGGTGCTGCAGTCCCCTTACAGGGTCCCCACACAGCCCCCGCATGTGAAGTCCCATGTTTCTGAAGCGACCAAAACGTGGACGCAGGTAGAGACCAACACCTTCATGAGTGCCCAGCCTTCAGTCTTCCCTGGGCTCACTTTCCAAACACAACATGAGGCTGAATTTGGTTCGCTTTTGTGTTTTTAAGACTTCTTAAAAATTTAGGACTCTGGACTGACAGCTGGGGAATCCTGCATGGAACCAGACAGACTCTCTGAATGTGGGTGACAGTTATGTGGCTTGATCTGTTGCCAGGGGGGAGGGGGAAGGGCAGCCTGGGTGCATGAACTGGCTTTTTGGAGCCCATTCCCTTTGGTGGTATACCTTGCTCAGCCTTGATACAGGGAGGAGGGGCTTGCTCCTGCCTCAACTTAGTATTCCAGACTTAGTTGACTTTCCAAGGGAAGCCTTACCTCTTCTAAAGAGTGGAGGGAGTAGAAAGGGGGGGGGGAGGGAAGAGGAAGGGGGAACTGGGGTTGGTATGCAAAAATGAAAAAAAATTTAAATAAATAGATTACTATCTCCTTCATGAGAAAGATGCACCCTATAACCTCTTGGATAAGACTTCTCCAGGTTCCTTGTCCACAAGTGCCTGATCTTTGATTGATCAAAAACGTGAACACACACTCCAACATGAACTCTGGGGGAGAAAGTCTGGCCTTGGCTTATGGACTTGACTTTGCTGTTTCCCTCCGGGGACTGGGAAGATGGGAAATGGGAGCAAGGACAGGGTGACAAAGCGTAGAAAATGAGTGACACGACCTCAGTCCCCTCACAATTTCAGGCTCTGCTGCCCTAGTTCCCAAGATGTGGATGTGTTTGAGACTGACTTCCAAAGCAATGTCCAGGCCAGACATGGCGGTGTACTCCTCAGGAGACTGAGCCAAGACCAGCCTGGGCTACACGGCCAGCCTGAGCTACACAGCAAGGCCCTATCTCAAGGAAATAAGATGGGGATGGGACTCCCAGGTATTTAGTGCTCAGGATACTGTGTCTACTTGGCTGGTCGGGCACCTGGCAATCTACTCTGCAACCTGCATTCTTGTGTTTCATGCCTATATTAACACAGGCTTTTACATCTGAAATCCTAACAACTAATTCAAGTGCTGGAGAGGCTAGGAGCTCGTTTTGTTGCTGGAGGGCCTGATTCAGTTCCCAGAACCCCACATCGTGGTTTGCAGCAGCCTGTGATTACAGGTCTGAGGGATCCAATACCTTCTTCTGACCCCCTAGAGCACCAAGGGGTGCTCAAAGTACACACACACACACACACACACACACACACACACACAGCGCGACACAGACACACACACACAGACACACACGCACAGACGCACATAGACACACACACACGCAAAACACACATTCACAGAAAATTAATTCACAGGAAATGAATCTTATAATTAAAAAAAGAACAGCTCAAGCTTTCCACAAAGTATTGACAATTATTAAATGCTGACATGTTGATTATGGAAATAAAACATGGCAGAGTTGAACACCCCATCCTGCATTTTTCCCAAACCCTTACCCCAAGTTCTCTCCCCAAGGGAAGCCAGTCCCATGAATTTGACAGGAACATTTTTGGATCATAAAGCATTTTTACCATATTCTATATTAATGCTGTATGGTCCTCACAAATGCTATGCTGGTTAGCTTCACCTCCTATACTTGATGTTCCTTTAGATCACAGGGGGGCAAGGAGCTGGCTAGTATTGCCTATTGCCTGGGTACATCTCTAGGGAGCGAGCTGTTTTTCACATTGTAAATGTGCTCTGCTCAAACCTAGCCATTGTGTTGACGAAACTCTCCTATATATGACAACTTTGGCACACCCATGAGAGTTTTTCTAAATTTCTTCTATTGAGGTCTTGAAAGCTATCTAGGTTGTAAAACCTCCAGTCTTTAGGTGAATCCCTCCAGGCCAGCTGACACCTGAGCCCCTGTTTAGCCAAGAGGGAAGGCAGGAAGATGACACCCAAAGCCCCCAAATCACACCCAGTCACAAGAAGGCAAGGGCAGGGTCAGTCACTTTATGGCAGGGCAGAGTCCGGTGACTTGGGTCTTTTTTAAAGAGATGCCATCATTGCGGACAGGTGAGCGGAGCCCTGAGGGTAAAGAATCTGCAATCAGAAGGATCTCTGCAACTCTGCAGCCATCAGATGGAACAAAGAGCATGTCTGTGAGACCTTCTTAGAAACACTTTTGCATGAGTGTGTGGAGGAGGTGATGCTCAGACTGCAGCTGTCTGCCCATCTCTCCGACACCCTGCGGAACAGGCTGTCTGGTCAGGTCGCCATTTCTAGCCCTGTGCTTCAGAGTGCGAAGGACAGGTGTTCTCTGTGAGGAGCCACACAACGGACGGGTGCTAGGCTGGGCATTTGGGAACCTGAGCTTATTCGGGTTCTGCCTCATGCCACCTCTGCAGCCCGCATTTCACTTTCTGGCCTCTGCTCACTGTGGTTCCTGGCTGACAGGGACCAGCAGTCACAGGAAGAAGCCATTCTGCTCCACTCATCAGGCCCACATTACCGCATACCTCACCTGCGCCCAACAACGGACCACAGATAGACTCACTCCCATCCAGTAGAAGAATCATTATCAGTCAGGATCTCCGTTTCCTTGCCTGTCAGACAACCACAGCTGATAGCAACTCCAGCCATCACCCCCAACAAAGGAAACTGTATAGCTATATGTTGACCAAAATTAAGGAAGGAAAGCACTGGCAGACGTGATGGCAGAAACTGTGAATTGACAGGCTTTAGGACAAAGGCCCCGGGGGCATGCATCTGAGAGAGTTCTGGCCTGGGTTATGTGCCCGTTACAATTTCCTGGGCTAGGATCCCTGACAATGTGAGAAGGAAAAAGTGAGCTAAGCACCAGTGTTGTCCGTCTCCCCTGCTGTCTGCAGATGCAATGCGACAGCTGTCTCAGGCTGCGGCTGCCATGGTTTGCCCTTCACACAGCCCGGGGAGCCACCTTCTCCCTCTTTCCCACCCGGATACGCAACCCAATTGCCCCATCCCATAAGGAGCAAGAAAGAAGGTGGATTGCTTCATGAGGCCTCACTGAACCCTCCAACTGGGAGCCAAAATAAGCCCTTTCTCCCTTTCCAGAGTTTCTTTTGCCAAGGAACTTTGCCACAACAATGGGAATGGAAACCAATAGAGTAACTGCCAACCAGACCTTCTGAAATTGAGAGGGAGTGTGGAAAGATGCAAGAACTCCACGCTCTTATGTCTTGCAGTCAGAATAGTGAGACCCGCCAGGCACTGAGGAAATGGCTCAGTGGATAAGGCATTTGCTGTGTGAGTGTGGGGACCAGAGTTTGGTCTCTAGGAGCTACATAAAAACATGCCTTCACCTGTAAACACAGCATGGAGTCAGGAATCAGCAGCCTAGCTAGACCAGCTGGCTCCAGTTTCACTGAGAAACCCTTTGCCAATAAACTAAGTAGACATCAATAGAGAAAGACACCCAGTATCAGCCGTTGGCCTCTACAAGCATGCACCCCCCACATGCATGTGTCAGCACACACACATGCACAGACTCTTCAGAAGCCTGTGTATTTCCCAGTTGCTACAGATGAATTCACAGCATCTTCCAGGCAGAAATGCTTCTGCCTCCAGTAGGAAGTTTGCTCAATCTTGCAGACTCATGGCAGTAATCTGAAGCATCTGCCAGCTGTACCACATTGGAGGACAGGCTCCAGGCATGTCACTGAAAGAGGTCTTTCGGGGGCTAAGAGGCATGTGCCCAGGGCTAATTGAGCGCCTTTTGATGATCTGCCCTCCACCTATTTTGCTCTGCCTGATCCAGCTTTTCCTACCCAGAATTCCTCCCAATGTTTCAGCTCCTTGTCCTTGACCCCTTTTTCATTTGCTTGGGGGTGGGGTGGGCTGGGGATAGGGAGCAAGGCTAGGAAAGAGGTGAGCCCAGTTTGCAAGCTTCAGATGCCTGGAGGGTTCCCTGTGCAGAGCTCAATGCACACTTTCTGAGTGAATAGATGAATGAAAAAAGAGGCAAGAACGGAGGAGGAAGGGGTGGGGAGCGTGGGAGGTGAGAGGCAAGGCTGAGGGTGCCGAGGTGCTAATGGGGAGCAGGCTGTTGGTGGGTTGAGAGCAAGGGCCCACACAGCTCTCAATTAAGTGAGCTTGGATACAGAGACAAGGCAGAAAGTGAAAGGGTAATCACTGGCAGGCTGAGTCACTCCATCGCACAATCAGAAGCAATTCTGCTTCTCACGGCTCTGGAGGAACCAAAAGCCATTCTGCCTGGCAGTCTTTTGTGCAGGTTGGCAGCATTCTGCTGCCAGCTGAGCCTTCCTCCATACCGGTGGGCAGCTTGTGTCTCGGTGGCAGCTGATTGACATCTCTCCTTGGGAATATGATTGCAATCCCAACCTCCCCAATTCAAACACAAAGCCCTATTACATGCAAAGCTCAGGCAAATTCACCCCATTGCCACCAGTGTAACCGCTCTACAAAAGCAAGCCAAAGGCATTCTGGTTCACATGCACGGCTCTGGGTGCCTAGGTGCCAATGCCTGGCAGGCTGGGCAGACGGACCAAAGAACAGAGATTCTGATCTTAGAGAACAGAATGTGTGAGAACAAGAAAGGTTTGACAACTGGCTGGATGCTACCCTACCTTATGTGGACAGACACAAATGATTTTGAGGCAAAGTTCAGGTTGGTAAGAATCTGAAGAATCAGTGATGGAACAACAGTGGGCTTGGAGAAGGGGTATTGACACACTGTTAGCACCATGACATTCCTGGCTCTGGGCACTAGAGCTGGCATTTGGTCTGCATTTGGCCAATCAGATGTCCCTAGGTCTCCATCTAGGCTGGATATGTCTCATGTTCCCTGAATCCTGAAGGTTAATGACTCTGAGGAGCGCTTCTGTGTTCTCAAAATTCTGACTTTCCAGACACTGTTTTCCAGTTCACAAGGAGATCGTCTCTACTGACCTACCCATCCCATTCCATCCCCAAAGCCAGAGACAAGGCGCTCCTTTCTAATGGCATCCCTTGGACATCACAGAGGCAACCCCTCCCCAACCTGGGCCTGAGCCCCATTGGCAGACAGGACTAAGAGGCTGCGGGAGTTGGCAGGCACAGAAAGAATTGGCCCCAGGTCACAGACGAAATGACGGATGGAGAAATAGGTTTGTTTGTTTGTTTTTCTGAGATTGGGTCTTTCTTTTTTTCTAAGATAGGGTCTTCCTGGGTGTGGTGGCACACACAGCACTGGAGAGGAGAGGCAGATGGGGACACAGAAAGTTCCAAGCAGCCAAGGTTACAAAAGTGAGATTGTGTCTCCCAGGTAAAGAAAGAAAGGCAGTGCCTCATGTGGCTCAGACTGGCCTTAACTCACTAGACAGCTGAGGATGACATTCAGTGTCTGATCCTCCTGCTTCTAAACCCCATGTGCTGGGATTATAGGTTCTCCCTATCACACCTCCTTTACGTGGTGCTAAGAACGGAACCCAGGACATCCAGCCATCTAGACAAGCACTCTGCCCGCTGAGCTATATCATCAGCTCTGGAAGAACTTTGAAGCATTTCAGCATTCCACACTAAGAAGCCATGGCAAGGACTATCTGGACCATCAGGAAGCCTACAGGTAGCAGTGTATTCAGCACCATAAGCCTGCTTCCTGTTTATGTCTGTCTTTAACGTCGAGAGAAAGGGTTGGGTAGGAACAGTGTTCCATGAAGAAAGGCACCATTTAAAAAATACTCGGATCAGACTCAAGATGAGATCACATGCCCAGCCTGCACCCCAGCAACCTGAGACAGGTTCCAATGTCACCGGCAGTACCCGAGGCTGGAGAGGGTCAGGTAGAGACTTGTAACTTGTAACAAGAGATGAAACAGAAAAGGTAGAAATCTCTTTGCCACTTACAAGATCCTGAGGAGAGAAACTCCTACGGTGGGCAGGTGTGGGAGAGGAATGGAGGAAATGAAATAAGAGCAGTGAGAGCTGCCTTAAAAGGTTCCGTTTCTCCCTGCTTCGTCCTTCATCACTACACTATGCAGGCTCCTTCTTCGTACCTGCTATGGTGTGTGTGCGTGTGTGTGCGTGTGTGTGTGTATGTGAGTGTGTGTGTGTGTGTGTTGGTATGTTGGGGATATATGGTGAGTGGGTATGACATTTATGTGGTATGCTTGCCACGTGTGTGTTCATGTTGTGTTGTGCCAGGCGGAAGTGGCTGGGTGTTCTGGAGTGGGGAACGCAAGAAAGTTAACTGGTGGACTACATCTTGTAGGAAGCATTGTGAAGCCCTGGCAGAGAGCTTAGCTCAGACTCCTGCACTGGGGCTTATTAAGTTTTGGCTGCGTCCTCAAGGCAGGTGACATTAATCAGCGTGTGTACCCGAGTGTGTTATACCCTGTGCTCCATAGCATGGCCCACTCCTGGTGTCTCTACTTGACTTGAAAACCTCTCTCTGCACCATCTGATGTACCTGAGGGAATGTCACCTCCATCCTGCCTTCTCCCCTCACCCTTCCTCTAGGACTCACCTCTGCCTACATCCCAGGACCTCTGTGCACTTCCAGCCCCAGTAATGCTGCCACATGCCATCACGACTTCTCAGTGACTTTCCGCATGCTCATCTTTCTGCGGGAATGACCCTCCCAGGCAGGTGTGGCGAAGGTGGAGAGGTCCCTTTCCCTCACCATTGCCTGGCTTGGCTGTGTCTGAAGAGAGCACGGCCTGTCCAGTGTGACATCAAATCCCAGATCACACGCCCCCATTGTCTGGGGGCTGGAAAGGGTGGACCAACTGGTGCACAGAGGCTGCTGCCAGGATGCTCAGAGCTGAGGCCTCTGATGCCCACTGACACTGGAGACCCATTGCTCAGGTGTTTTCTTTGCACCTCTATCTCTTTGTGGGTCACAGCCTGAGCAGCTCATTGGGAGTAGGCATCTTGTCTTACTTTCCTCAGGAAATTAGTTAAGTATGTGAATTTGAGTTATCTGTGCCTTTAATTATATCTCATCTGAATAATTAACTCCATCAGAACAACAGACAAAAGCTGGGATGCATGGTAACCTTACCATGTAGATCACAGATCAGCCATGTTTCTTCCAATAAGGACCAACAATGAGTGAAGATGGCAGAGGAAGTTTAGCATCACCATTTTTTAAATAGACAGGGATTATGTAGCACAGATTGGCCTTGATCTTCCTATACAGCTGAGAATGACCTTGAATTTCTGATACTCTTGTTCCTACCTCTTGAGTGCTGGAATTATAGAATTATATGTCACCATGCCTGGGTTAAACAATACTGAATATTAAATCCAGGACTTCACGCATGCAAAGCAAGCACTCCTATCAACTGAACCGCATCCTCAGCCCCACATTTAACGTTCTGTCCACTACAAGAACTCGGGAGGCAACCCGGAAGTTAGGTGCCACAGCCAAGGCATCAGTTGTTCATGTGCTCCCATGCTTGGTCTTATGTCATCTGTTCCTACAAAGACCCTGTGCAGGCATTACTCACAGCATTCGACACAGGGTTTCTTGAGGCCAAGGCTCACTCTTCCTGGACACAGCCTCCTCATGGGGCAGCCAAGCCAAGAACAAGGCTGAGTCTGGCTCAATGTGACTGGTAGGGCAGGCACTACTGACTTCCACCTTCTAGAACCTGTATCATAGCAACTTTTGAAGGGCTCCAGATGTGTCCTGGGAGGAACTAACTGCCTGGAACACCGCATTGTCACAGCATTCCAAATGTGTGGTAGCCACCAGGACCCTATCACGACAGCAGGGAACAGGACAGAGTACTCCTTTACAGAGAAGTTAGATGAGAAAATGGCAGGGTTGTTTTGCCTGAAGTCCCCATACAAGACCATTCTTCCCTCCCAGCTCGCCTCCCATTATCCCAGCTATATCCATTATGTCGCTGCCTTTGAACCATAGTACAAGGAGTCACTGCTGCTACCAGGATGGACTGGACATCTGGGGTCATTTGTAACTACGTTTTCACAAAATCTTGACTGTTGACAATTGTTTTGACCACTGTCCCTTGCATGCAGTTATATATCCTCCTACAGCTTTGCAGGCCACAGTTCAAGACCCTGTGTCCTATGGTGTTTTTCCTCTTTCTTCCCTTTCTATCTCTCTGTGAGCCTACCAGAGTTCTCTACATTCTTCCCGTGCCTACTGGGGTTGTTCAGATGGCACAGGGAAGATGACTGTGTGTTTGGAAGGCACATACCCTTTCTCTGCTCCCTTTTTTCTCCTTTATAATCTAAGACTTTGATGTGTAGCCCCAACTAGCCTTTCTCCCCTAATCCTCCGACCTCAGCCTCCTGAATCCTAGAATAATAAGGCATGCACCAGCATGTCAAACTCTCTGTATTCCTTCTTATAAGAGCAGCCATGGATCACAGCCCAGTGAGGCTTCTCTTTTCTCCCATCTTCGCTGTCAGATAGCAAGCACTTTTATCCAATGCTCTATTCTTAACATGTAGCACAGTTCCTGGCCTAGGATTGAGTATTTAGAAATAGACTCCATGAGTCAGGGTTTCTCTGTGTAGACCCGGTTGCCCGGGAACTTGCTTTGTAGACCTGGCTGGCCTTGAACTCACAGAGATCCACCTGTGTACTGGGATTAAAGATGTGCACCACCATGCCTAGTTTACAATGTTTTCATAAAAAGGAAAGAAGGAAGGAAGGGAAGGAGGGAGGGAAGAAGGGAGGGAAGGAAGGTAGAAGGGAGAGAGAAATAAGGTTCAATGTGGTAGTGTACACCTTTGATCCCAACACTCAGGAGGCAGAAGCAGGTGGATCTCTGTGAGTTTGAGGCCAGCCTGATTTACATACTGAGTTTCAAGACAGTCAGGGCTACTTAGAGAAAAGAACAAACAAACAAACAAAAATCACCAAATGTTTTCATCCTTAACCCCCAGGCTAAGGGAGACCTTGGGGTGAATGTATTCAGTGGCTCTAGCACAGCTGGGACAAACCTGGCCTCAGGATGCACTAGGTGAGTTTCCTGGTTGTTTTCATGTTGCTGAGACAACAGTTGACAAAGCTCCTTGGAAGGAAGTCCATCATGACAAAGAAAACATTTATGCCAGGAAACACAGAAAGGGTAATGCCAGTGTTTGGCTGACTTTCTCCTCATATCCAGCCCAGAGGGTGGTACTATTCCCATGCAAGGTGTGTCTTCTTCCTTCTGGAAATCTCCTCACAGACACACAAAAAGGTGTGCCCTGCCATCTCCTGGGTGATGGCCCCTGAGGCTGACAGTGAAGCTGACATCACAGGAGGCAGAACAGACACAGACCTTGGTGGTACCCTAGGCTACCCTCCAGTCAGGCTGTGGCTGTGGAAGGCGTCTCTAGACTTATGTTAGACCTTCCTGCTGTAGATTCACTGACTGACATAACCCCTACAGGTGTAGGTATAGTCATGGGTTTGTGTGGATGCCAAGTTGTGTTTCAGAAGGATCTAGTATGGACCTAGCATACTGCTGTCCTAATTTGCCTGGCATCTTGGGATTCCTGGAGATAAGACCCTGAGCCTGTTTGTAGGCAACACAGAGTATTGTATTGAGAGGATAAGTGATTCATGAAACTGGGGGCAGGGGGACTTAGGTGTACACGAAGGGATACACCATCCCATCCTTCTGTCTCACGCAGAAGCCTCCCTGCAGACATCAAAGGGTGGGGCAGAGGAACGGAAGAGAACCTGAGTAGGTGGGAGAAGTCTAAAGAGTGGGAGGGAAGGGAGAAAGGGATTCCTCTGAGTGAAAGGAAGACTGGAGAGATAGGTTGAGGAGAGGAGCAGGAAAACAGGTGAAAGATGGAAAGAGCTGGTTGGGTGCGGACAAATAGCCGGAGAGCGAGGGGCTAGTGTGGGGCTCAGAAGAAGGAGCTGGTTGTGATGAAGATGAAGTGACCCAGAGGACCAGGAAGGGTGATAGTGCAGGGCCGAAGCAGAGGTGTAAGCTGAGTGTGAGAACGGCATCACAGCACCCTGCTGCTGGAAACTGATGGATTTCTTTGTGTATATGTCACAATGCTGGATGAACTGTGACCAGAATGAGAAGTCAGGGCTAGGAAGCAAGGTGTGGTGTTGAGGCCATTGTAGAAGTAATCCTAGAGACTGCAGAAAGAAAAGTAGCTTCCAGGGACTGGAACATACATATTCTAATGGTAACAGAAGTGTACACAGGCAGCACATATACAGACAGGTATAGCCACCTACCTACTCCTCACTACAAACACCTCCAAAGACCAAGAGAAGACATACATAAGGCTTTCCTATTATCAAGAAATTACACAGCCAGGAGTGCTGGTACATGCTTGTAGTTAGTACTCAGGAGGCTAAGGCAGGAGCATTGTGAGTTCAAAGACAACCTGAGATAGAGCAAGATCCGTCTCAAAAACAAATCACAAAACAACAAAAATAACTTTTGAAAATTAAAAAAACACATCAAGTACAGCACTCAGAAAGACTCTAAGGCAATGTAACTACAGAAAGATGTCACATTCATGTTGATTGCTACAGCATTCACAATAGCCAAGACATGGGACCAGACTATATATTCACTAGATAAGTGGATAAAGAAAATGTGGTATATACATGCAATGGATTTTTACTCGGCTGCACAGAGAACAAAATGACATTTAAAGGAAAGTTGGTGGAATTGAAAATCATCACGTTAAGTGAAAAACAAACATGTTTTCTCTTCTTTGTGGAATCTAGATTTAAATATGTATGACATGACATATATGATATTAAAATATGATACACATATACATGCATGATATTGAAGTACAAGGGGATTATTTGGAGAGAAGAGGGGATGGAGAGGGATAGGAAGGAAGGAAGAAGGTGGACAATTTGAACAGTGCTATGATATATGCATTTGAAAATGTCAGGCTAGGCAGTGGTGGTGCACACCTTTAATCCCAGCACTCAGGAGGCAGAGGCAGACGGACCTCTGTGAATTCAAGGCCAGCCTAGACTACAGAGCAAGTTCCAGGACAGGTTCCAAAGCTACATTGAGAAACCCTGTCTCCAAAACCAAAACAAAACAAAAAAAAAGTGTCACAGAAAAACAAGCAGACCATATTCTTGTATACTAACTAAAACAATAGTAAATTTTGAAAGGTTTTAGAGCCAGAACCTCACTATGTATTTCTAACTGTACTGGAACTCACCATCTAGGCCACCCTAGTCTGCACTCGTAGAGATCTGCCTGATTCTGCCTTCTGAGTACTGGGATTAAAGTCATGTGTCATGACACTAGGGCCTAAATTTTAAAAAAATGTAAAGAAGCCTTTAAAAGAAATGATAGTCAACACACTGATTTTTTGAGGTGGGGCTCTCACTCTTTGGCCCTGGCTGGCACTACATAGAGCAGTGGCCTAGAATTCACTATGTAGAACAGGCTGATCTTGAACTCATAGAGATTCACCTGCCTCTGCCTCTGAGTGCTGTCACCACACCTGGTGTTGTTAAAACCAGCAGCATGAGAAGCATCTACACACATACACACACGTACATACTCATGCAAGCAAAGAGATCAAACCCAGGCTTTTGTATGAAGCAACAAAATTAAAGCTGATCAATGAGAATCCATTCATGGTGGAAAATCAAAACAAAGAAATAAAGTAATCTTAGACTAGACTTGTGTTGGTTGACTCATTAAAAGGTGCAACGGCTCAAGTATTAAAGATGCCTCCAACACTGGATGCCAGAACTTGTTGCAAGAATAAGAGACAGATATTTATCTTTAATGAAAGATATGCTCTAAGAACTTTACCTGTACATCTAAACTCCCAGTCACCCCAGGGTGCAATCTGTCCCCAAAGCATCCTCTCCTATTTCTACCACCACAGAGCAAGAGTCTGAAACAGAGTTTGCCAGCATCCTGGCACCATCCCAGAGCGCTCTCCACGACTATTGCCAACTCCGGCTTGATGCAGTCTGGAAATTCTGGTACTGGAGGAGAGCCGGTAGAAGGCAATGAATGCAGAAAGGCCAGCCAACTGTAAGGACTGGCGACTGCTGGAGTCACCACTGTACCACTGAGCACAGAGCCTGGCACACAGTTGGAGCTCAACAAATGCTCATTGAGCAAATAGATCAACTATTTGCTCAATAGTTGATTGAACTAGAAGTTATATTTGTAAAACACTAACTCAGTCCTTTCAGTTGGGAAGCCTGGCAGCCTCTCAAACCTCTACCCTTCCAGAAATGAGTTCTCACTCACAACGCTCCACAACCGAGCTGTGCTTTGGGCTGAAGTGCATGTTGTCCCCTGCACAGGCGTTTGAACACTTGGTCCCTAACTTATGATGCTGCCTTGATGGTTGTGGAACCCTTGGGCTGGGAGGCCTGGCTGATGCTCTTAGCCCCTACAAGCTGGCCTTTGCAGACCCTAATGCTTAATATTGGTTGACAGGATTTAGAATCACCTAGCAGACAAACGTCTGGGCATGTCCGTGGAGGGGGCTTCCAGATACATTTTTTGTTCGCTTTTTTAAAATATTTATTTATGTATACAATATTCTGTCTGTGTGTATGTCTGCAGGCTAGAAGAGGGCACCAGACCTCATTACAGATGGTTGTGAACCACCATGTGGTTGCCAGGGAATTGAACTCAGGACCTTTGGAAGAGCAGGCAATGTTCTTAACTGCTGAGTCATCTCTCCAGCCCCCTGTTCGTTTGTTTTTCGAGACAGACTTTCTCTGTGTAACAGTCCTAGCTGTCCTGGAACTAGCTCTTGCAGATCAGGCTGGCCTCGAACTCACAGAGATCCGCCTGCCTCTGCCTCCCAAGTACTGGGATTAAAGGTGTGCACCACCACCACCTGGCTATCTAGTTCTTTTTTAACTGAGAAGATCTACCATGAATATAGGTAGTACCACTATGGCCTGGAATCCTGGACTACGTAAAATGGTGAAAGCTAGCTGAGCACCAGCGTCCATTGCTCTCTGCTTCCTAACTGCAGGCCTAAGGTTCCCAGCTGCCTTGAGCCTCTATCACTATAGCAAACTGTACCCTTGAACTGGGAGCCAAAGTAAACCTTTGTTTCCGTTCTAAAGGAGTGTCTTTATTGCATCTGTCAGGTATTTT
This sequence comes from Myodes glareolus, assembly GCF_982192425.1. NCBI lineage: Eukaryota > Metazoa > Chordata > Mammalia > Rodentia > Cricetidae > Myodes > Myodes glareolus. The sequence continues at coordinate 6,279,770 of NC_142048.1, read as the reverse complement.
CTGGTCCAGCAAGAAGAGTCATTAGCCTATGCGTTACACCAGCCTCTGGCTCTGGCCTGATACTCTACCTAATCCACCAGCATAGCAGCTGCCACTTCAAGCTGCTAGCACCGTGTATGGAACTGCTCTAGCTGCCTTGCCCTCCCAGCAATGATGGACGGCTTCCTCGGAAGCCAGGAGCCAAAGTCACGTTCCTGTAAGTTGATCTGTCAGGTACTTTGTCACAGAGTATGTAACACATCTCAGCAGCTGGCTCTTTCCAGTTCTGGTCAGTCCTTCATCTATCATCAAACGTCCCCAGGCCCTCCCGATAACACCTGCAAATACACCTCAGGGGCTTGCTAAGGCTTGGCTCACCTAGAATCTCTTGTACAACTGACATCCAGGGCTGACACCTCTATTCCACTGAAAGCCTAGTCTTCCTGGCTCATGTCACCCCTCTTCCCAGGAAATCTTCTTGCATTTACCTGGCTGGTTTGTCTGATTTTCCTCATTAAACCAGCTATTTCTAAAATGGCTTGCTTTTTTATCCATGTGCCACCCTTTTAAAGCCTTTGGGATCCTTTTAGATTAACCCTAGTTTGTTCGTCTTCATATACCCAGCTAAACTGTCCATGCAAGGTGGGGGTGTGGTGTAGGAGGGGTGTCAGAAAGGTTCAGAGGATGTGTCAGTGGGTTGCTGTTACGACAACAAAATTGTGACTTCAAAAACTGAACATCCTGTTCCTAACTCATCCTACTGAGAGGCAGACAGGAAGGAGATGAAAGAACCTCATAGCATCTCCTGGGGTCAAAAGACTGCTCCCTTAGGCACTGTCCCCCTCAGCTAACCCCGGGTTTCACCAGGGTTTCACCAGAGAAGACGTGGTCACGCTTGCCTCCTGTATTCAGCCTTTCTTTCAGAACTAGCCCTGCTCTCAGAGGAGTCACACAATAAGGCTGTGCTTCTTCCTGCTTCCATCTGCCCAGTCATCTTGCTAATTGGAGGGACTCTGGTTCCCCTGGCAGCCTGGTTCTGCCAGGCAGAAAGGTCCTCTCTGGTTTTCTGGATGTAGTTAGTGTTCCCGCTGGCCCCTCCTTGGGAGTTCACTTGTCATTCAGGCCTCATGAAAGGCTCCCTTACAACTGCTCATTCACTGGAGTTCATTGTCCCTGGCCATTCATCCACATTCATGGGTATAATTCCTCCAGCAGCCACATGCGCAGGGGCGTGTGCACGTGTGTTGAGACCCCACGTCCCCATTAGCACTGAGCACACTTGAAATAAAAGGCAACGTCGCCTGAATGCAGAAGTGCTCCCCCCGCTAACGGGTGGCCAGTCTGCTGTACTCAAGTTATTTCATGAAATACCAGGAAAATGCATGGCTGCTGAGAGCCGAGGAGGAGGAGGAGCAGGGCAATCCTGGCAGCCAGGTTCTTAAAGCACTGTCGGGGACTTGGGTCCAGATACTGCAGCAGGCTCCATCCTTCCTCAAGCAGCCTATTCTGGGGACCTGCTCCACTAAGCGTGACCCACTCGCACTTCCTAGATGCTTCTTCCACTGCCTCCACTGAATCCTGCTTCATTAACTGGCAGTTTCTCTTTCGGTGTTGCTTGTGGGGGTGGTGCTGGGACTCAGGGCCTCATGAGTGCCAGACAAACGCTCTACCGCCGAGCTAGGTCCCCGGCTCTTCATAACACTTTAAAGAGGATGATTGGTAGATGGTTCTTAGAACTACAGGAAGCAAAGCAAAACTAGGTTCGTGAAATAGGAGATCAGAGAAATAGCCAGAAACTGGACCTTGTCATTGTTCATCTCCTACTTGAGCACTGAAGGACGCCTGCTGGCCATAGGTCCGCAGAACCAGCCTTGGTTCTCCCCGATGCTAGGGTTTGACCGTCTCTGCAGAGCGTCAAGGCCTGTTCTAATCCAGCCCTTCACTGAGGGAGCCTTCCATGGTTCCCACTACTATAATGCTTTGTAGACAAAGCTGTCCTACACATATAGCAAGTTTAGAACATCCCCAGATGCTACTTGTACTCATTCACCCCAAGTTGTGACATTTGAAAATATCTCTAAGTAATGCCACATATTCCCTGGGGAGCAGAATCTTCCTCAGTTGAAAGTCATTGATATAACCATCCTGGGTTTTTTTTTTTTTTTTTAAGATTAGATGATATACTAGCATATGTAGGTGTCTCACATAGCAATCTAGTACAACTGATGATCCATATATATTAGTTCATTTAATACTTTGCAAGTTATCCTTCCATGCTCACCATCAGACATAGTCCACAGACCCGGAAGCCATTGGCTTCTTAGCAATGATCTGCCAGGGCTGCCAAAGCCACTTCATAGACTCAAAGATTTCCAGTGTTGGGGAGGAAAAGGACAGACTCCAGTCGCGGTGAAACTTCAGAGCACCTGATGGGAAAGACTTGGCTGGTCAGTGACTATTTCGGGGCCTGCCTGGATCCTGTTCAGCAGACGCTGTTTGATGTTTGCTTGTCCGGTGAGAAACACCAGAGATAGACCCCATGGAGAGGGCAGCTGGTCCTTCACGGGGGTGTTTTGTAGAAGTAGGTTTGAATCCAGACCTGCCATGACAGAGGCCTTGGGGAAGTCTCTAAACTGCTTGGAACCAAAGTTTTTCTTTCTTTTTACATTTGTATGTTTCTCAGCTTTGGGATGCTGAGAAATTACACTGGATATTGTCATGTTCCACATTAACAATGTTTGGTCGATTCTGGACCACACTGTAATAGTGTAAAGATGCGGTAAGCACATCACTGGTGTGGGTTTGCTGACATTGCTATATGAAAAAGCGCACACACAGCTGTGTGTGGTACCTAGCGCTTGTTCGTAAATGACTGTTGCACTTGTTCTGGTGGCTAATCTTCATCGTTAACTTGACAAGGTTAGAAGCACCTAGGAGACACGAGGTGGGAAGACAGGCCTTGAACGTGTGTGGTACTACTCACTCAGTGGGTTGGGCTCTCAGACTGAATAGAAAGGAAAAAGCTAGCTGAGTACCAGCATTTGTCTCTCTCTGCTTCCTGACTGCAGATGCCTGTGGTCAGCTTTCCCACACGCCTAGACCACGCCTCCCTGCCAGAATAAAGTCTCCCTTCCTTAAAGGCTCTTATCGGGTGCTTTGTTATATCAAGGGCTAATAGCTAATACATTGGCTTATGTGTTATACAATACCTTTATCACTACTTTAGAGTAGATATCGACTACCTAGAAAGAAAAAGTTCACTGTAAACAATATGTAGCAGTCTCATACATCTCTTTATTGCAAAAAAAAAAAAAACCCAAAAACCCTGTGGAATGACTGACCTATACTGTTAGGTTTGTATAAATCACTCTGTGATGAACTCACCTATAGACAAATGTCTTGACATGTCCCTGCCAACAGACAATGCCTGACTATAATGTTTTGTAGACAAAGCTGTCCTACACATATAGCAAGTTTAGAACATCCCCAGATGCTACTTGTACTCATTCACCCCAAGTTGTGACATTTGAAAATATCTCTAAGTAATGCCACATATTCCCTGGGGAGCAGAATCTTCCTCAGTTGAAAGTCATTGATATAACCATCCTGGGTTTTTTTTTTTTAAGATTAGATGATATACTAGCATATGTAGGTGTCTCACATAGCAATCTAGTACAACTGATGATCCATATATATTAGTTCATTTAATACTTTGCAAGTTATCCTTCCATGCTCACCATCAGACATAGTCCCAGGGTGGAGTGTCACAGTCCCTAGAGAAGGGCTTTGGAGGGGTATCCAAGCCAAGTGGTTTCACTAGGGGCTTCATTAATCTCAGGATGAAGAACAGTAGACATCTTCAGATGTTTGGGTATGTTTGGAACCGTGTGAAGGAAAGGGGGTTGTAGTTTGCTATGGTCTAGATTTTTGTTATTGGTGCCTTGTTTGCTGAGGTGCTGGACCTAGTATTTAGCATAAGCTAAACACTGGACTATATTCTCAGTACATTTTCACTGTTTTGTTTTTATTTGAGCGGGGGTCTTAATAAGTTTCCCAGGCTTAGTTAGCCTCAGACTCACTTCGCAGCCCAGCAACAACTAGAATTTATGATCCTCTTAATCCAGTCTCCTAGGCAGCTGGGATACATTTAGACCAACACACTCATACTGAAGCCTAATCAGCAATGGGATGAGGGCCTCTGGGAAGTAGTTAGGTCACGTGGGTAGAGCCCTCAAGAATGGGATTAGCATCCTTATAGAAAGAGGCCCCACGAAGCTGCCTTATAGAGACAGTGCAAGAAGAGACACTCCATGAAGAGGAAACTGGACCCTCACCAGGCCCTGAGTCTGCTGGCGCCTTCATCTTCAACTTCTCAGCCCTCAGAAATTGGCAAAATCATATCTGTTGCATAGAAGCCATGGGGTCTATAACAATTTTTTTGTAGTAGCTCAAACAGAGTAAGACATTGCTGAAGACCCAGAGACTGCAGCAACTTAGGAGTGGCCAGTACGCTTCTGTCTAATTCTCTCTCTCCCCTTTTGCTTTCTCAGAGGACAGAGTCCATGTAGATGAGATGACAAGGACAGTGTGGAGAAGTCGCTGAGAGTTTGTTTGCAAGGCTAGGGCAAAGGAGGAAAGATTTAGCCTATGCAGGCTGCAAGTCTAGGCCACGCAGGAGAAGCTGCCTGCCCTGAATGCCCACTATACATCTGGCCTCATGCTGTGCACAGCCTATGTGTCCAGAGCCAGCTCCCTCTGCATGTGCACAGGGCATGTTGGGTCTGGAGCTTGCACTTCCTTAAGGTGGAGAACCACTGGGAACCTTCCAAATCAGCACCGGCTTCTTCTGCAACAAAACCATCCTCTCCCCCATTTTCCTCTTTAAGGCAAGAATTCTGTCACTCGGCCACATCCCATTTGAGAACTTGCTGTGTAGTCTAGGCTGCCCTGAATTCACATTACTGCTGCCTCAACCTCTCAAGTGTTGGAATTACAGAATTATGTCACCACCTCAAGCATTAAGTTCATGCTCTAAAGTGGTATATTTGCATAGAACCTATTCATGATGTCTCCTGTGTTTTAAATCCTATTTGCATTAACTGTAATACCCACTCAGATGTAAATGCTATGTGAATATTGTATTGCCCAGGGAATCATGACTTTTTTTTAAGTCTCTACATACTCAGTACAGACACAACTGTTTTTCCCTACATTTTTTTTTTGATCCAAGGTATTGGTTAAATCAACAGATGTAGAACCTGAAGATAGAGAGGGACCTGAGAGAATCTGAGAGGCTCAATATGTGTGTGTGTGTGTGTGTGTGTGTGTGTGTGTGCGTGTTCATGGATGTACATGAGAGGCAAAGGTCAACCAAGAGTATCATTCCTCAGGTGTTAGTTTTTGTTATTTCATAATGTCTCATCAAACAGGCTAGGCTAGGTGGTCAGTGAGTCTTGGGCATCCTTTTGTCTCTAAATCCCAGTGCTGGGATAACAAACACATACCACCATGACGGACTTGTTGTTTTTTTATAAACATGGATGTTAGAGATTGAACACAGGTTCTCATGCTTACATGGCAAACCCTTTACCAACTGAGCATCCCCCTGGTACCCCAAACTCTCTTTCTTAATTTTTAGAATATATTGTTATAGTCTGCATATGATGTATGGGTGAGGGTGTACATAAGCCACAGCACAAGCAGAGATGTCCAAGGACAACTTCCCAGAGTCGGTTTTCTCCTTCCGCTTTTCTGTGGGTTACAGGGATGGCAAGTGCGCTGACCCACCAAACCATCTCACTAGCCCTCAGCCTGAACAGCGATGATAATGGACTTGACACCAGGCGGCAGGCTGGTCCTTCAATACTAGTCACTAGGTATATGGCTTTGACTGGGTCTGTTCTCTCTAGGGATTCCTTTGTCAATTTCTCTCAAGCAAGCTGACAACCGCTCCCTCAAGTGCCCTTGGTAGATCTACAGCGCTCAGTGACCCAGCCCACTCTGAGGAGGAAGGAAGGGTTATTGGTGAGCACTCAGCCACCACCAATGCAGTCTCCCACTGCGAGGGCAAGGCCATGCCTGAGCCACACGAAAGGGAGCTGACAGATGAAAGGGGCTAAGCTGACAGGATGAGCACAGGCCAAGGCCAAGGCCAGCCACCTCGGGGATCCTTCTAAAGACTCATGAGTGTACATTTGACAGGAGCTCGAACCAAGGCATCTGAGACAGAGTCCAGAAGAGCAGCTGAAGGGGGAGGAATTTGTTGTTTTGGTTTTAATCACAAGATTAGATGACAAAATTAAAAAAATATATACAGTTTTTGCTTTGGGGGGCTGGGTGAGGAACAGAGAACGATGAACTCTGAAGGTATGTTCTGCAGATGTGTGTACGTTACACACTGACTGATCTGTGGACTGCATTCCGGGCACCCAGCCACCTCTGAAGGTCTCTTCTGCACGTATCACATCATCTCTGTCCCCTACTTCAGGACCCCTACAATCTTCTGCCCGGTGAATAGTGACATCTTAGAGGATGGCCTGCTTGCTACCCCACCTCCCACTCTCTGTGCAAAGGTCAAGGTCATTTCAGGCATGGACTTCAACACTCCACCACTATCACCTGCTAACCTCCACAATTCATCTCATCCAGTCTCAGATGAGTCAGTAAGCTGTGGCTGACTTCTGTTTTGAAATAGGGTCTCCATAGGTAAAGTTGGCTAGCCTCAAGCTATCATCCTCCTTCCTCCATCTCATGACTCAGGAGTCAGGGTTACAGGTAAGAACTGGGATGTGTGGCTCTAAAAATGATGTGGGAAAATTATCATTTACTTCCTCATGCCAGACCTTGTTGGCCAAGCCTCTCCATGCCCCAAGTCCCCTTCTTTATCATTCCCTGGTGACCCCACAGACACAAAATGAGGATCAAGGACACAGTACATGTCAAAGGCTTTCTACACTGTAAAGGGCAGAAGTAGTAACCAAGTTCATCTGCA